>NC_053042.1:39210761-40460761 GCF_003473485.1 Medicago truncatula | reverse complement strand
TATGAAGTTAGTCCTCAATTTTTTCCTCACATAAGTCGCATTGTGTGTACACCATAACTCCTTTTCTTTCATTACAAAAATATGTAGGTGTCTGCAGAGATAGAGTCAGGAAAAATAGTTAAGGGTGGCGAAAATTTAACACAGTAATAGAGTTTTTTTTTTTGTTTGAAATAACTAATTTTAGTTAATTTTTTTACTAAATGTATCAATTTTTTTTTAATAGTCTCTATTTCATTATAAATATTTCATTTTTGTTGTGTAAGGTTCTTACGAAAATAACAACCCGTGTTGATTTCAATGATAAAATAAAATACATTTATTATATCACTCTTATTAGTGTAGTTTTTTTTAGAGGTTATTAGTGCAGTTGGTATGAGATATAATAAATAATACAATATTAATAAGAAAAATACTTAATGTTTCATTAGTTTTAAAGTAATGATTAGTTTGAGTCATAGAAATATTATTATAAATGAAACGGTTATAATGATGCCTTATTTTTGTTCCTTGAAAAGAAGAAAAAAAGGTAATCAATTTTTCTAAGGTGACTTTTATGGTGTTTTACCAATTTTTTCCTCTTAGTCGAAAAAGTGAAAGATTTAGATGAACCTGACTTATTGGAAAGAGTGAGTAAAAATGTCTTGGATAGATGACATAGAAGGAGTGTGTAAATGTAATAACCCCTGAAATTTGTTATGCAGTTAAGATTGCTTTAGAGCACTGAAAGTTGCATTGAAATAAGTAGCATATTATGAAATTTTAACATCGTAAATTTAGATAACTAACATAAGTGCCTAGCTCTGTAGGGAGAGGGATATATAAGTTTCAATATCATATCCTAAGATTTTTTTTCCTTTGGGGTGGCGAGTGCCCCTAATTCTATGTACTTAGTTATGTCCATGGGTGTCTGTTATGTTACTTATGTGGCAAGAACAAAGTTTCTCATTTATCATACAATGATGAGTGGTCAACCTTGTTTCTGTCATGTCAATAAGGATAATAACGTACACATATTATGACTTAAAGACATGCACGAAACAAAAACAAAAAAACTAAAGGACTAATTTCGTACAATTAAACAACTTAAATAACCATAAGATATGTTTTGTCTATTTTCTAACGTGTTACTTGATAGACCTCAAAAGGGTGTTATTTATATTGTATGGTAGGCAAAACCTTTGCTTGATGCTAATAATATCAAGGACGTTGTTGATCCTTCTCTTGGAGGTAACTATGACCAAGGACAGATGGGATGTGTTAGTTTGACTGCATCAATATGTGTTGAGCAGTCTCCTATTTTACGCCCTCGCATGAGTCAGGTAAATACACAATGAGCTATGTAGTTGCATACTTGTTCATTTAGTTGAAATTTCTCTTAGCATTATATATCATCATTAGAAATCAAAAATCATGATCTATGATCTAAAGTAAAAGTTAAAGAGAACCATATATAATAAAATTAAGATTGATTATATCTTCTTCGATGGGTGCAGATAGTAACACTGCTAAGAGGGGAAAAATCTGTCATGTATGCAAGAGCATGTAGCAAAAGGAGGAATCTCCAAAGAACATATTCAGAAGAGCTACTTGATGCACAGGAATACAACTCAACAAAATATCTAAGAGATCTCAATCGACATAAGAAGATTTTGGGTCTTGAGGTCTAAGGATTCAAAGCCCATTATATTTGTTTATTGTTCTAAAACGACTGCCATGTAAATGAACTTTGTACACTATTTCACTATTGATTGTTATAAAATGAATGTAAAACATAGACTATAACTAAATTTAGATGGACCAACTAAATTTAGACGGACCATGCAACATTACTTAGTTTTATAGTTTCATATGTAAAACTCATCTAACAAACTGTCAGAATTGTGCATACAATTCTTAATTTCCCATGTATTTGTAGATTGTAATGAATTAGTACAATTAGTGACTAAATTTTTACACTTTCTTAACAACAACAAAACTGACTTTTGTATTTTTACAAAGAAATACTAATCTCATTTCATCATGAACATTATCAGCAATACAAGAAGGAATGACATCAAAATAACATATTAATATTTTTTGCGAAATGGGGAGGTGGGAGGACGATTGAATGAGGGTTGGAGGCACATGTCTTCTTGGTGGAAGGATTTGTTCGGTGTGCGTACAAAGGTTGATTTAGGGAGGGACATGTGGTTTGATAATAATCTATGGAAGTTGGTAGGAAATGATGCTAATACCTATTTTTAGACGGATCCATGGTTAAGTGATGTCCCTCTTTATGTTAGATTTCACAGGTTATTTGAGTTAACGGCAACCCTTTGATGCCCGGTGCTGACATGTTTGGGCTTGCGTGGGAAGAAAATATGTTAGAGGAGTGTGTTTGCTATGCTGATGTTGTTTTACATGTTAATTTGGTCGTCGGTGGGCGACAATGGCAATTGGAACCTACTAAAGGTTACATTGTCATGGATGTTTATCATTTGTCATCAACAACAAACCAACCATTCATTCCACATTGTCAGACATTGTGTCGTAAGAAAGCTCATTTGAAGGTATAGTGTTTACTTGATGCCTCCTTCATAACATGATCCCAACAAAATACAATTTATTATGACACGGAATCCTTCTACAAAACTCCCAATTATGTATGGCGGGGTGTGGTGCGGTCAAATCAGTGGATCATCACTTCTTGGAGTGTCCATTTTTCGATTCTGTTTGACATCTCATTAGAAAACTAGATTGGTATGTCCTCGGCAAATTCACACTATTTGCAGGATCACTTTATTCATTTTGAACATGGGTGGTAACGCAAAATCCCTTTGATTTATCTATACTAATTTGGTTTGCTTGTGTGTGGGTGATTTGGAAAGAAAGAAACAATATAATCTTTAATAATAAGGTTGACTCTTTACAACAACTCTTGGATAGAATTAAACCTTTTTTTTTGTTGAAAGCAAATAACACTACTTTTGCTTTTGTCTTCCACAACCCGACGTTTATCCCTTAGTTTGCTTGAGTTTTGATTTATAGTTTACCCATTCCTAGTTTAGATGGATTTGTAATTATTCTCTAAACTAGTAGTGTTATTTTTTGTCTTATTCATTAATATATTTTATCTTGCTTTGTTAAAAAAAAATAACATGTTAATTTTTGTAGAGAATTAAAATAATATAACAAAAACAAAATTTAAATTAGGAGAAAGATATGAGCGTTATTTGGATAAAAAAATCATGTATTATACTATTTTTTTTTTTGTGGTGGCCGAAGTTCGAACCCCAAAATTTGCATATAATGCATTATCGAATAGAATTCATATTCTCATAAATGTTTTTTTGAAGGACGATCTTATAATTATTTGAAAAATATGATAAATGACAATACAATAATTTCCTCTAAAAGAAAACGATAATTTATGTTATAAAAATAACATAATAATAAAATTAAATATAATTTTCTTTTTAAAAAATATCGTCAATCCATCACCATTAAACTCTAAAATAAAAACGTGTTTGGTCATAAAAATCGAAAATAAATTCCCACGGTTTCTTGCGTGAAAAAAGAAAAGGTTCAATAGGAAAAGAAAAGAAAAGGATTCACTCACGTTAGATTTGCATCCACTCTAACTCCACCTCAATCATTATCATTTTCTTGGTGAACAAGTACAGGTTGTATTGTAAGTGCAATTCAAAATTAGTATTTTATTTTGTGAGGCATCTTCATTAAGATATTCCCCTTGCTTGCTTGTCGTTTCTAATCAATATTTCTATATGCCTTGTGCCCTTGTTTTTTTTTATTATTCCTCTAACCCTTTTTCTTTCTTCATTATTATCATGTATACTACTACCTTATCAAAATTCTCCCCATAAATTCCTCATATAACCCCGTTATGCCCCCTCAGTTTCATTATCCCCACAATCAAAAATAAAATACGGCACGACACCCACGTGCCTGCCACATATAATGTCCATCTTGCCCTCTCAATCATCAACCAATGATTTGCTTCGAAGCAATGAAATACTATCCCCCACCAAATATGAAATCAGATTCTCCGTGCCAAAATCTTGACACACAGTTCATTCCATCTTCTTTGATTGAGATTAGACGGTTCAAATTTTAATGTTGATTTTAATTTGTAAGTATAAAAAAATCTCCATTTAAAATCTAAATTGTTTGATAATGATCCAATAATTATGTACTAAGTGTATGAATGCATCAAAATTAGACAATAACTGTAAATTATGATCCCCAAACTCTTCTAAGAAACTAAAGATTTAGACATTTATGTTGAAATTTGATTACCCTTGATCGTCGATTACACACGTTTATATAGTCGTCGATTATCCAATCAAGACCGGTCAATCTACATCTCAAACAATTTTTTTGTCGTTCAAGTAGTTTAATGGTAGATCTTCATTTTTAAGGTAGATAAATAAAACATTCAGGATTCGAACACCAACCTTACCCTATCCTATACACACACACTACACATGCTATGCTTAATGTTCACGAAAACAAATTTAAATACTAAAGAGTGCCTTTAGGACATTGATTAAGAAGACAAACTTAGAAATGTTGTATTGAGAAACAATGAAAATTGATATATTTGAATTTTTAAAAGTTAAAAAATTGTTGAATTCAATGCAAACTTACTATTTTTAATTTCTTTAACTAGTGCTTTAAGGACACTGATTAGCATAACCCTTTTAACAATTAAATTATCAAATTTATGATCATGATCATGTGATCTTAATCATACGGTCATGTAATTATTGATTGTCTAGATGTGTACAATTTGTGACCATACAAAATCATAGTCCCGTCATATCATACCAAAGTACCAACCCCGTGTTGAATTAACTCGTTATCGTCATTGCATTTGAGATAGAGATAATTGACTATTTATGATGAAATTATTTAAAAATAAGAGGCTTGCGTGAGGGGCTTGATAGTAATTGTCAATGGTGGAGCGAAGTCGAAGTTTGAAAATATTTTGAGAGGACAGAAAGGACATTATCGAAAATGTGTGGGGACCTAAATGACAATTAACAAAAACAAGACTTGTGATTAGCACCAAAGCATAGCAGAATCGCGGCACTGCCTCAAAACTCAAAATCATCACAACCGTCTTCGTTAAAGGTCAAATTCTCTTCAACCACCACAACTCAAATAACCGAACACCGTCGTTTTCTATCGCCGCCGTGCACGGCCAACTCCGTCGTCTTCAACTCTTATGCAAAATCCGATCGACTGCGTTCCGCGACTCTCGTCGTCGGCAGGGACGGAATTCCCGGTCACTCACCGGCGGTGGCCTTTAGAATATCGTGTAGATGAAGAAGCAAGGAAAGAACAACAACGGTTCCAAGAGCAATGGATTCGTTCCTTCTTCTTTCAAGTTCATTTCGTCTTGCATTAAGACGGCTTCCTCCGGCGTCAGAACTGCCGGCGCCTCCGTCGCTGCTTCTATTTCCGGCGATGGAACCGATCGTAAAGATCAGGTAGCATTTATTTTTTTTGATTTTTTTTTTTTTGGTTGTTCATTTTTTAAATTTGACTTGTGAATGCTGTTTAGAAATGAGAAGTGATATACACGTGAATTTTGATGAATAATTTTAGTTTAGCGAAAACTTGCTAAATCTAGGTTTCTGAATTCTGAGTAATAAGTAACAACGCCTTTGTAGAAACGTTGTTCATATTGAGAACTGTATGAAATGATCAGTTTATCGTTATTTCTTATGTTTTGAATTAAATATTTAATTTAGGTTAATTTTGGATTATTGAATGAAGTTGAAGACGTAATCCACTTGTTTCTGATTAACAATATTCATTTCTCTAAGAATAAAATAGAATATTTGTTTGGTTATTTCGGACCAGAATTAATGTGATATACTATTGATTACTTTGATGATGATGGAGTAGTTAAACAAGGATCCAACTCCTCTTGAGAGAGTAAAGTAAGCAATCTCTAAGGTTAATGAACAAATCAACAATTAATATTTAATAGTACTTGCACCTGTGTGGCAATCGAGTATGGAAAAGCTATTCGGTTTGAAGAGATAGATGTGCGAATGATGCGTGAAGACAGTTGGCAGTTTTGAATCGTATTATCATTTCCCACCTTCGTGTTTTCCGACAAAAGCAGTACCTATATATGATATAGTATTTCTATAAGTCTCATAATTGGCCATACATCTTATTATTTTAGACCAGAACTAATTTGAGACTGGTTTTTTGATGATAAAGCTGTTAGACAACCCAACTCCTCTTTAGGGAGTTAAGTAAGTTATTTAAAAAGTTGGTGGATAAATCAAAGGGTGAGATTAGGTGGAATTGCATGACAGTAGAGTATTGTTGATTGATTGATACGTCATATAATTGTCAATGTGGTGCAATAGATTACTGCATATGTGGTACTCTTAAGAAGCATTTATTATGTTGTGATGTCTGCTACAAAATATTTTACTGACCCCAGACTGTAGTAGTGGACTTGTATTTTGGCGCAATAGAGTACTGTGGTGAAGTTATTTTTTATGAACTGAGATGTCAGAATTATTGACATCTATTTTTTGTCAAGCAGGTGCTTTGGGCTTGCTTTGATAGGCTAGAGCTCGATCTGTCTTCTTTCAAACGTGTACTCCTACTCGGTTATTCCAATGGATTTCAAGTTCTCGATGTGGAAGATGCCTCTGATATCAGGGAACTTGTCTCAAAACGTGATGATCCAGTTTCGTTTTTACAGATGCAGCCCGTCCCTACAAAATCAGAGGGCTGTGAAGGATTTGGAGCATCACATCCTTTACTATTGGTTGTTGCATGTGATAAATCAAAGATACCTGGTACGGTGCAAAATGTCAGAGATGGCCACAACGAAGCTCATGCTGAAAATATTATCAACTCAGCTACAACTGTTAGATTCTACTCACTGAGGTCCCATACCTATGTTCATGCTCTAAGATTCCGTTCAACTGTATACATGGTTAGATGCAGTCCTCAAATAGTCGCTGTGGGTCTTGCTACTCAAGTAAGTTTTTGAGTCAAGTATATTT
Source organism: Medicago truncatula (assembly GCF_003473485.1). NCBI lineage: Eukaryota > Viridiplantae > Streptophyta > Magnoliopsida > Fabales > Fabaceae > Medicago > Medicago truncatula. Next base: position 40,453,721 of record NC_053042.1, on the reverse strand, counting down.
GCAATTTGTTTTTAGCACCTATATTTTTTCGATGTTATCTTATTGAGAAAATTGAGTTTATAATTGTTCAGTTAACATTGGTATGGTTTTACCAATTTCCTCCATTGGGTAGCTCTTTGCTCCCTCATTTAAAATATTCAAACATATGCTTAGACGTGTAACAAGTTTTCAGGACACTGATACTTCATGAGGCCAAATGGATCACTTACATGTTCTTTTCATAAATAAAATTGTAACGAACAGTGACTTAGTTTGTTATTGACATAACTTATACCTGGCTAATTTGTTGTTTTGATTTTTAATTTGCTTGCAGATATACTGTTTTGATGCTCTTACTCTTGAGAATAAATTCAGTGTTCTCACTTATCCTGTGCCTCAGTTGGGTGGGCAAGGAATGGTTGGGGTTAATATTGGCTATGGTCCGATGGCTGTAGGGCCACGGTGGTTAGCTTATGCCTCCAACAACCCATTGTTGTTAAACACAAGTCGCTTAAGTCCTCAAAGTCTGACTCCTCCTGCTGTCAGCCCATCAACATCACCAAGCAGCGGAAACCTGGTAGCCCGATATGCTATGGAATCTAGCAAGCATTTAGCTTCTGGGCTGATCAATCTTAGTGATATGGGCTACAAAACACTGTCTAAATATTATCAAGATCTAATGCCTGATGGATCCAGTTCCCCTGTATCACCAAATTCAGGCTGGAAAGTTAGTCGATTTGCTTCAAATTCTACAGAAACAGATGCGGCTGGAGTGGTGAGTATTCTATTTGATGACAACGTAACATATTATATTTGATTTCCTTTTGCAATATTTCTGGACAGCTGACCAGATATTTTCTTTCTTAAAAGTAATATTGGCATCTGTATTACAATTTACATGAGATCATCTATTGGTTCAGCTTAACCATAGAAGAAGGATTTTTTAAGGTAGATGGTAGTTTATGTCAGTGGCAACTGGAAAATAATCATTCTATATGGTTTTCACGTTGACTACTGTTACTAATTTTTTGCAGGTTATTGTCAAGGATTTTGTTTCTAGAGCGGTTGTGGCACAATTTAGGGCCCATACTAGTCCTATATCTGCGTTATGTTTTGACCAGAGTGGAACACTTCTAGTTACAGCCTCAATTCATGGTAATAACATCAACATATTTCGAATTATGCCTTCCTACTCAAAGAAAGGATCGGGTTCTCAAAGCAATGATTGGAGTTGTTCTCATGTGCACCTTTACAAGCTCCACCGTGGCATGACATCTGCAGTATGCTGCTATCTTCCGTTTCTTTAAGGCCTTCATGTTTATAGCTTAAATTTGGTCAACTGTTTCACACCATCATCTAATGATGTCTTGAACATCAATATAAAGTTAACCTTCCTAGGTAGTGGTTTTGTTGGTCAAACTTCTTTATGGATTTGGCAAGATATGTTTAAATGATGGTATAAAGAACGGGAGATCAAAATTAAGTCCTTATTTTTCTATAATTGCCAAGGTTTTTACTCAATCATGTATGTTATACAGGTAATACAAGATATTTGTTTTAGTCATTACAGTCAGTGGGTTGCCGTCATTTCCTCCAAGGGAACTTGTCATATTTTTGTCCTTTCCCCTTTTGGCGGTGAGACAGTTCTTAAGATACACAATCAGGACACAGAAGGACCTGTTCTTTTGCCGGTTTTTCCTCTACCATGGTGGTTCACTCCACATTTTACTGTAAACCAGCATCAACAGCTTTGCCACCCACCCCAACCTCCTGCTTTTCTTTCTGTGGTTAGCAGAATAAAAAATGTTAATGCAGGATGGCTCAATACGGTTAGTAATGTTACATCTTCTGCAGCAGGGAAAGTCTCAGTTCCATCTGGTGCTGTTTCCGCTGTCTTTCATAGTTCTGTTCCTCCTGATTCGCACAATGCACACGCAAAAGTTCATGCCATGGAACATTTGCTGGTTTATACTCCTTCTGGACACTTAATTCAGTATAACCTACTACCGTCATTGATGGCAGAGCCAAATGAAACTGCTTCAAGAACAGCTCAAGCTCCTTCACCACAGATACAAGAAGAAGATTTACGAGTGAAAGTGGAACCTATTCAATGGTGGGATGTCTGTAGACGATATGACTGGCAAGAAAAAGAGGTTTATATATCGGGGAGTACACCTGGTGGACTGGAAGCTTCTGAAATGATATTGGATGTTTCAAATTGTGAAAATTATAGTGTTGGGAATGATGATTCCGTAAAACTTAATCAGGATTGTCACGTCTCAAATGCAGAGGTGCATATAAACTCTGGGAGGATACCAATTTGGCAGAAATCTGAGGTATTCTCTGATTTATGCACTGAAGAGTCATGTTTGACTCCTTTCTCGACATTATTATATTCATTCAATCAGACTATTTCCTTCTCAATTTTTAGGTGTCTTTCTTTGTGATGGGTTCTTTTGAATCTGAAAAGCTGAATAAATGTGAACTTTTAACCAATGGGGAGATTGAAATAGAGGATATTCCTGTTAATGAGGTTGAGATAAGACAGAAGGTTTTGTTGCCCGTCTTTGATCATTTCCACAAAATTCAGTCCACTTGGGGTGACAGGTAACAGTTCCTTATCTGCATTTTTGTTGTTGGGTTCACTGGGACAGTTTTATATTAACTTTCCACTCAGATAATTTTCATTCTAAACTTGGGAAGCTTTCAATTAAATATCAAGTTCTCGATTTTTTTTATAGTGGTGAATATACTCGGACACCTCGTCAAAGGTGTTTAGGATTAATTTTTAGGTACACATGGCCTTACGTTCTACATCCTTTGCAGTTTTTAGTTGAAATATGGTTCTCCAGTTTACACTTGACTTCTTTTGTTGCTAGGTTTCTTTAATTATTTTGTCATTAAAAACATAGATCTTCTTTATGCTCTACATGGAGATGCTTAATTTAAGTTTATTTAAATGTTATAACTAGGAAAGCATGGGAGTTTTTACGTTGTTACTGCCAAGGAACTATTTTATTTTATTTTATTATTTTTCCTATGCATTTCCATGTTACTTTTACATGATTTATATATCAGCGTTGCTATTTCCTACGAAATGCAGATTCACGAATTCCACGATGCAGTGCAATTCAGTTATAATTAGTATTATTTAAATATAAAAAAAAAAACATAAAATTGAATGTTAGGTGGAAAACACGGTGTTGGTAGTGCTTTTCTTGTTTTCCGTGGATTTAGTATTCTTGGAAACAAGCATTTCCCTTTATATATATATGTCTAATATGAATGGTTTCTTAGTGTTAGTTGCAGTTTAGCCTTTAAAGATTCACTTTTCCTTGTTCCTCTGTTTATTGCTCAATAAAATTTAGACTGGGTGTGATTTTTCAGGAACCATATTTTGGTTCTCATTCATTTAATTTTGCAAGGTTGCTTTCATCTTTTCCCTCATGATGAAAATTTAAGAACGTTTGTGTAACTGTCCAATTCATTGAAAATGTTCTACAATAATTGTCAGAGGCATTGTTCTGGGAAGATGCTCTAGCTCTTCATCTGATTCACATGCAACAGAAGAGAAGTTGTCAGAAGATGCTGCGATTTCCCATCCGAAGTTAACTGTACCTGGCTTTGTGGAAAAAACCTATGTTGGTAAGATAAGCAACCCAGTGTGAAAGCTTCTATTATACTTTTTGAATTACAATATAACTGCTGAAATTATAGGGTTTTAGATAATGAGAGGAGAGAATGAAAAAAGACTAAAATATGGTTATGGTTGATTGTTATGATACAAAAAGATTTAGCACTTACCCCTATTTATAGGGATGTGTACTGGACTCCTAATCCTAATTGAATAGGAAAACATATCAAGAAAATAATTAAGTAAGATGGAAATTAATCTTAAGATAAGAAAGCAATCATGAGATGATTCAAGATTATATCAAGATATTTAAGATATATTTCTTATATTCAAGACTCTCGTCATGCTAAAACTTACTAAGCTTTAATTTTGTTACAAACAAATATACCCTTTGAAAATAAAAATTAATGCCAGAACCGCAATAACTCTCATGAACAGCAAATAAACCAAACTGCATGTGCAAGATAATAATATAAAGATATTATAAGATACTTTTCTTATATTTTATCACTCCCCTAAAGTTGAAGAATACTAAGCTTTTACTCTTGATAGAAACATGCTCTTTGAAAGAGAGACAAGTATCAAAACCACAAGTTTCATGAGCAACAGGCAAACTCAAACTGCAACCATATTAAGCCAGCACTTACATCCGCCAAAGACCTAGCTGGAACGATTTCAAACCAAACATAAATGATATTGGCCGATGCTTAAAGCACGAAGCTATAACTAGGATAACTGCGACTTAGATTATTGAGTAGAAGAATAGGAGGCCTGGCACTGCTGAAACAATGATATAGGTAGAAGAATAGGAGGCCTGGCACTGCTGAGACCACTTCAAAAAATCATAATTGGCAGCTTCTGGTGCTGGGGGTTTCATCGTTGAACTCGTGTTTTTTTTTTTTTTTAAGAAATGGTAGGTGGCAGCATACAATGGGTGGGTTAGACAGCAATGGTGGCAGGCACGGCTGTGGTAGATGGTGGCAGGCACGGCTGTGGTAGATGGTGGCAGCAACAGACAGTTGTTTGACAAAAATGAGCAGAGGTCTGGATGTCAAGTACAATCCCAAACTTTCAGGAACTCGACAGCAGAATAATAATGAGACATGACACTGAGGATCAAACCTGGCGCAGATACCATATTGAAGTTATTGGTTTTACATAAAAGAAAGAGATAAATAATAAGAGGGTGAATATTATTGATAATATAGTAACTTAATTCAAAAGACTAAACACTAAACTGTATATGTAGAGATATGAGACTTCTAATTCTAAATAAATAGAAAAATCAGGAAACAAATCATAATAGTAATTAATATAGAAAACAATCCTCTAGATAATCTAATTCTAAGATACTCTAAGATTATAAACTTATTTTACGAGGTAAATACTATAACATAATATCATGATACTATATGATATTTTTCGTATCTTATAACTGATATTATAAGATATGTTTCTTATATCTATCAATAGCTCTTTTTTTTACTAGTTTTACAAGCTTGAAAGCATATTTTTCTTTATCAGCTAACTTATTATGTAACTAGTTTAAAATTTGAATGTAAGAACAAAGAGGTAGTTGTAGTTATTTTGGAATCACCTGTTTTTATCCTGGAAACTGTTAACACAATTGAGGTTTCAGCAGGTGCCTCAAATTTCTCTGATGGTACAGCTACAAAGGTTAAATCATCAGAACATGGAAAAGTCAGTGACAATTTCAATTCGAGTTTTAGTGGTTCAGATATGAACATGCATGTTACTTGTGAGGAGTCAATACGTGACTCGCCAGACTATGATCAATTTTTTCAAGAGGGTTATTGCAAAGCATCAGTTGACTGTCATGAATCAGCAGAAGTTACTACTGATGTGGATTGTAGCAGTCCCTCTGGCAGGGAGAAATCAGATGAAGATGGTGATAATGATGACATGCTCGGTGATATATTTGACTTCTCCGAGGAAGGTACGAAACTGGAACAGTTAACATTTTAATTTTATGTAGATTCAGCTTAGGCTATAGCACTTTGTGTGTGTGTGTGCATGTATGTGGGTATAGCACTTAAAATGTGTATAAAATAAAAAGAAGGTGTTGAGAACAGTTTATTCTTCTTAGTCATCATCTGACTGCTTCATTCATACTTCCCTTAAAATTACAAAATGTTTGTGTTGCAGGTTGATGATTGCTTTGTTTTATGCTTTCTTCCCTCTCTTCAAATTGTTGTAAATTGGTGGTGTAAAGGAATTTAATTAACAAATGCAGGTGATTTCCTTGCAACAAGCTAAATGCTACTGACCATTGATTCAAGGAATTTAATGTTCTTCACTCTCAATATTCGAGTCCAGTGATTCTTCTGACCTTCTAATTTTCTTGTAAATGATGTATATTGAAATTCGTAACTACAGATTATTTGTGTGGCCACTGGGTGGGTTTCTTTCTGTTTTAATTATTGTATTATTTATTTCTTTATAGTTTATAGAGTGGAGGAAGGAAAGAAACCATGATTATGAAATTGCTCGTTAGTGATGACTCTTCTCTTCTATGTGCTCATTCACATATTATTCATGTATGTATGCCTACACCATTGTTGGATTCAACCGATTCATTTGTCCAGATATATCTTAATATACTTCTTTTATCATTTGAAATTAAATAATTGTAAACTTAATACCAAAAATATTTTAACGATGTCTTAATCTTATCTACACAGAGCACACTTTCAAGGTAATTTGACAAGTGTCATTAGTAAAATCATTGTTGTTATATATCACCTTAAAATATCATTTTCTTTTTATTTTGGTGGAATATCCTTTCATCATTACCAATATTATTACAAATGCAGGAGTATTTGTGTATTTTGATGCTATGCAACTTTAACAAAGTAGTACCTAACCGTTGATACACAACATTAATATATGTCTAATATGATACTCTTGATTCTTGAGTTTTTGTTAAACATTGATGCTGCTAAATATCTAAACATAAAAAGTTATAAGCTCCTTAAAAAAAAAATTAAAAGGTATATCAAACATAAATTCTTGCTACGAATTTGAATCCGTACTCTGGCCACGAGTTCTCAATACTAGTTTCTCAACGATGGGAACATGTTTAGGCAACCCCACCTCCACCATTAGATCATTTAAACAGTTAGATTGTGAATTTCGTAAAATCAAATTCCCTGTGAAGTCACAAATTTACGGTTCAGCAAATCTGTGATTGAATTGTCGTGATCTGACCAAGGAAGTGTTACCCGCATGAATACGTAAAACTTGGTCCTTCATTCATACCTTCAAAGAATGCCCCCCACATAACTGAACTAACACTTAATTACCTTCACATAAGTGCATGCACATAAACTCAACAACATGCGCACTTCAGTTCAGGTCCCCCAACATTGATTCGGAAGAACTTCAGCTTTAATCTTTTTTTTTTTTTTTTTTACTTCAAGCTTTCATCTTTTCATATAGTACAGTCATTTCTTTAATCAATTCTTATTTTTATATTAAAATATGTTTTACTGTAATTTGTAAAAGGTCATTCATACTAATATTTGTATAAAATTTGTTCCTTAAGAAAAGATAAAAATGAATATATAATAATTTGGTAAAAGATAAAAATGAAAATTGAAGCACATGTGCCATATAAATGTTTGATGGTATGGTGTCGCTTTCGGAATTTATAACTAGCAGTTTATTCATGGAAAATGTCATCCAATCAAACATTGAAAGCAACACAATTCAAATGTACATCAAAGAATACCAAATCAGTACCTTTTACAGATCCAATGAGTCTCCAGGAATAAAGAAACGATATGATTTCCTAATGCTATCTTTGGATTATAGTGAAATGGAATAAAGTTTGATGAATTGAAACAATGTTGATTTTATCTCAGAATTTAATAACGATGTAGACATGTAAAAAAATTGTTAACAGAGATATCTAATTATATGTCACGAATATCTAACTATTTTATGATATCAGGACATAAATATTAAATTACTTATCTTATATGTTTAAATAAAATGAAATAATTTTTTTCGAATTTAAATTAATATAAAACATGAAACCAAAAAAAAAATTATTAAAAAACAATCCAAAAATTTATAAGGTATAAGAACAAAAGAGGTGAAAGCATAAGCATAAAAATCAGATATGCGCCAAGGAACATATTATGGAAGTCTAGTCTTATTATTATTTTTTATAGATAGATGAAATGACAAAGCCATTATAAACTCACACACACAAGTGGAGGTACCGGGGTTCGAACCCCGATCACGGCATCCGGCCTAACAATTTCGACATTTTACCAGTTGAGTTAGGACTTGTGGATTGGAAGTCTAGTCTTATATCATACCAAAATTAGTATAAGTATTTTTTTCTAAAGATACAATACATTTTTTTTTTACAAAAAATAATTTAGTCTACTCTCTCTATCACACAACAACCGTCACCTTTAAGTATATCAGATTAAGAAAATATATAAATAAAAGAAAGAAAAAGATAAATTTAGAAAATTATCCTTCTTTTTTGGTTTTCCATAATGTTCCATTTATTAGAGGTGATCATATTCAATACTTTCCAACATCAAACGTGGATACATCTTCATCTGAAATTCAAACATTGGTTGATCAAGTTTTAAAAGTATAACATCTTCATCTAAATCCACACCCTTATTGGTAGCTATCATTGTATTTTAATTATCATAAATGTAAAAAAAAAAACTTGAATTTGATACATAAATATTTAATTTTAATTAAATAATACAATTTAAAGAAAGCATTTCATTTATATTAAAAACTAAATGTGACAAAAAAAAATTCTTTCAATTTACTACTAATTTAGAGTATTTCATTTTTATGTTGGACATACAATATTATCTAAAAAAAGTCATGATATTCTCTCATAACTTTTTTTTCCCTTTCTCCTGACAGTGAGCCGTGAAGCAAGTGAATTGTGTTACCAAGAAAAAAGAATGTCTATTGTCAAACAAAGAAAAAGAGAAAAGAATGTCGCCTCATATAATTGGCCCCTTCAATTTGCAAGCCAATGATATATTTGGCATCAAGTTAATACGAGAATGTTATAATTATCATGATCCATCTTGATTTAATAAAAATTATAAAGTGTAATTTTTATAAAATTACGATGGATAATTGTGATTCTAATATATTATTTTTGGTATTAAACATATGCATAAAGTGTAATTTTTATAAAATTAGGATGGATAATTGTGATTCTAGTATATTATTCTTGGTATTAAACATATGCACCGCGTCTCATGTAAATATGTCTATCTTTTTGTTTTGTAGTACTCAAACAACTAACATTATTTATCCATTTAACTGACACCAAATATAACTTTCCTCTATTAGTATTCACCCGGAAGTAAGGTCAAATTAGCTTTATTGTTTCTACTTTGTAGTTCAAAAAATAGCAAGTTAATGCTTATTTTTAGTAAGATTTTGCTGGGAAGTGAGAGGTATAGAGTCTAGATTTTGGGGAAAATGTGCTATTAAAGGAATTGAATCTTCTCCATGCATCCCTCACCAACAAATTAAAACATACAATTCACCCATAACCTTGGGTTGAAGTGTGAATTTCTTTCAATAATAGTAATAATATAGTAGTTTGGAGGAGCAACATCACACTAAAAATTAGAATCCTTGATGGAGATTGAAACCACTACATGAAGTCCATAAAATATTGAACATATGAATCACACCTATTATATAAATTTATCTAATCTTTCTTAATTAGGCTGGGGTAGCCTTGAGGGTAAGTAGGAGGGACGATAACTGGGCTGGCTCTGAGAGTGGACGGGAGAGGCGGCAACTCAGGGTATCATTTTTTAAGGGCACCAAAATCATTATTAATTAATAATTAGTATTATATAGATTATTTATTTTTAACTCGTTTTATTGAAAATGCATTTTTAGAAAAATTTGATTGTAAACAAATATTTTGCAAAAAAAAAAAAAGAACATTCAAATAATAAAAAGGGCATAACTTTACTGATTTTTCTAAGACATCAAAGATCTTAAGACCGATCTTAGATTTAGAGTACCTAAATTAATTACACTTGATTCTCAATTCTCAACAACAAAAATAATAAGCCTATAAAAAATTGCAATAAATAAGATTAAAAAGATAAGCTTATCTTGAGTGGTAAAAAACCAGAGGGGGTAATAACTAGCGATAATTACTAAATGAAAAATATGGAAAGATGAATGGCACGTGTCATGTGTTTAGATCCAGTTCTCTAATCCTATAATTTAAACCATTATAAAAAGGTTAAGCTGTCGTTTAGCAATAAGTTGGGGAGGAAGCAATGAACAGAAGCATAATAAGTGACTTACTTTAAAAACTCTTTATGTGTTAGGCAAAGAATACTCTCTTTTTTTTATGTGAAAAAGTCTTGGTGAGTTAAAAAATCCACAATGCAACATTACATTTGGGTGCTTAAATAAGTTTCGATTGTACACGTCATTCGTTTTATAATTAATACTTAATAAGCACTCAATTTATGCAATCCAGCACCTCAAAATAATTATTAATTGAATCCCTGCAATAACTTCATATCATTAAATTTTAAAAATAATTTATATAGTTATTCATAATTATATAATTTTAAAATATTGAATTAATTTAATTATAAATTATAAAAAAAAAAGTTAAAACTTGAAAAAACATTCTAAAATAAATGATGGTAAATTATTTGTTGTTTTGTTTAAATCCAATCATTGTATTTTTCTTTTCCATTCAGATGGGTAAATTATTTGTTGTTTTAAAAAAAGTTTTTGTTGATCAATTAAATACTACTCTTGCAACTAATATATAATTTACTTTTCAATATTAAAATAATACAACAATTGAATAGAGAAAAAAAAAATAGAATTAATTTTACAAGTGGGATCCATGAGTAATAGGAGAGGGAGGGTGCTTATAAAAGCACTCATCTTTATAAGCACCATATTAATTGGTGTCACATGGGGGTGCCTATTTATCATGATGCTAAATATGGGAATGACTCCCCATTGTAGATGGTCTTATGCTACGGACTCATTAGAGATAAGACAGGCTTAAATAGCGCGAGGTCCTCATTGAGGTAGCGGAAGTTGATCGCATGATCTTGCAGTAAGTCAAACTATTTACCAACTAAGTCAATTTTTGTTTATGGAATACCATTTTTTTCTTTTTCTTTTTTGAAGAAGAATACCATTTTTTTTTCTTATTAGTCACTTTTCTAAAAAAAGTTGTTCATATTTAATTGTCTTTTAAAAGTTTAATGTTATATTAATTCCTTATTCTTTTATAAGCATAATTACTGTTTTGTTAATAATATCCGTAAATATTTATTGCAGGGAAAAATAGGTGAAATAAAATACTAAATAGTTAAGATTATTATAAAAAAAAAGTTATAGAAAGTAATGATATTTTTTTTAAGAAAAGAAAGTAATGAAATTTATTAATTGCTTTACAATACAAGTTTATAATAAAATAAAACACATATGGTACTTTTTCCTATTTGAGAACAAAAATCACATTATATAAACCTGAAGAAATGTACCTAACCAAGATATTAAGTAGTGACATTGGTTAAAATCTGAGAGTAGTAGTGATGGATGGTATGGTTCAGCTGCAGAAGAACCTTTTTGGTTATACTGATTCCCTATTCCATGAGGTAATTAACTTAATCATATTCTGCTTAAGTACAATTTGCATTACATTACAGTGTAGTAGAGACAAAAGCCTCATAATTAAGCTATGTTAATTTCTTGTATTACTCACTAGTACTATTATTTTCCTTTTGTCTTTGATTGAAAAGGGGTTTCTAGATGATCAATTCAACCAGCTTGAGCAACTTCAAGATGAAAAAAATCCAGATTTTGTTGTTCAAGTGATCACTCTCTTTTTTGATGATGCAGAGAGGCTTCTTAAGGAGCTAACAACATCACTGTAAGGACACAATTAAGTTTAATTTTGTTTTTTTTGTTTTTGTTTTTAAACTTAACATTTCAATGCTGATATTTCTCAAACAGAAGCCAAGAAAAAATTGATTTTAAGAGAATGGATGCTCATGTTCACCAATTGAAAGGTAGCAGCTCCAGGTAATAATTCTTTATAACTAGTATATGTAGAAAAAACAAAAATTCAGATTGTCTACAATTGTTAATACCCACATTTATGCAGTCAGCACATCAAGGGTTGTTGATTCTAGATCAAATATTTCAAATTTCAATACGATCGGAATTTTAAATTTGAACCGTCTAATGTGCAGATTGTGTGAATGCGGGTGATTGATGACCGCATACAATCCAAATTCAAAAACACTCACTGACCTGCATATTGTTGAGAGTTGTGAAATATTTTCATCTACCTTTTCTCAATCTTATTTACCGTTGTCTCGTTGTTTTTTTTTTTTTTTTTAATGATAAATGTTAGTACTATATATTAGTGTTATTTACTCTAGTATTTTTATGTAATGTTTTTACAACTATATATTATGATTATGTTATTGGTGAAAATGCAGCATTGGTGCACAGAGAGTTCAGAAAGCCTGCATTTCCTTCCGTGACTTTTGCACTGAGCAAAATGTTGAAGGGTAATCATCTTAGCAATTTCATATCAAAATTTATATGAACTTTGCCAAAATATTTCATGTGTCATAGTTGTGTGAATTGATTTATTTTACTTTTTTAACTCTGAAAAATGCTTGTGTGGTGATACTAAGAAAAAGGATTGGTGTTTTAGGTGTTTGAAAAGCTTGCAACAAGTAAAGCATGAGTATTCCTTGGTGAAAAGCAAGCTTCAGACTCTTTTCAAGGTAAGGGCGAGATGGGAATTTTGTGTAGCTGTTTGGATCGACTTCTTTGAACTTATCTATTAGCATAAACTATTTGAGATAGCTTTCGAATACTACTTACGACATGTCTATAAACTGTTTTCAACTTATTTTCATATAATTTATGAAAACAGTTTATAACTTGTATGAAAAAGGTTTGATTTATTTTAATCAATCTTTATATATGATTGTAGATGGAGGAGGAGCTTTTGGCCTCACGCTTATCAGATCTCAAGGTAGTGTGATATAAGAGGCACTGGTGATTGCTACATTTGTGATATGCAAATGGCACTTGGAAAAAAGCATCTCTAAAAGTTGTATTTTGAAGTTGTTTATGATTTTGTGTCTTTGTGGATCTTGGTCTATTTTAAACTGGATTTATCATTTAAACTAGAGTTGATCCATATTTAGTCCAAAAGCAATGTGAATAAAGTACTCATGCTTCTTCTGTGGTTAATTTACAGAAAAATGTGCAATATTCACTATCTCTCTCTTTACAAGATGATCATGCCACATTAATGCTCTATAACAACTGTAGTAATATAGTGTTGCTGATCACTAATTTTATTAGATTGAATGTTTTTTTTTATAAGAAAATGTATGTAGGAATGATTAATGAACAATGAACTACATTCAATGAATAGGGCAGTATTACTAGTGTTTTACAAGTTCAACTTCTTTCAATTATACTTAATTAAGTGAGATGTCTCCTGGTCAACAGATCATTTGCCAGTTAGTTACTAAAACATACACTCATATGGTAATATAGTATTGTCCAATGTTTGCTAACAAGATTAGTAGTCATCACATTGCGACCTTGATATTACAAATTACAAACAATTGTGCATAAATCTGAGCGTTCAAGTTTAATTTATTTTTTAGAGACAGCAAATATTATTAATAAGCAGCCATATCACAAGAAGTAACAATGGCGCTAGTAGTTTATAGTTGGTATTATTATGAATCATGAAATTATAGGGAAGAAGATCATAATGATATTCATCAAAAAAGCAAACATAAGAACACTGATGAGGGAGATACTCATAAAGATTCATATAGGATAAATATAGATTGATAAAAGATAAAGGAAATGGTAAGGTGAGTGTTATCCTATATAGAGATTAGTTGGAGTAACTAACTAACTCTAGTTAACCTATCAACTATCTATAGTAGATTATTCATACTGCAGTAGGTATTAGTATTACGGTGGATATGTCAGAATCACAGTGATACCAAACGTGCATTGAAAAAACTTTTAAAATTGATTTCATGTCTCGTCTAAGGAATTCTCCATTGCAAAGTTTTGATGTCATTGCAAAGGCTTCCAAAATTCTTATATATGTTTTTAAGAAGCTAAATTAATCAACGAAAATTGACATCGAAGAGAATTAAACCTGAAACTTTAAGAAGGAGCATAGTTCAAAATCTCAAGCCAATATCACCTTACTAACCCAAATAGGTTCCAAAATTCTTAAATTGTTGTGGCAATTGCAGTATTTTGCTCAACTTTTGCGGAATCTTTGAAATAATAATCAGTAATATATAAGGGGAGTTTGTAAGATTAATATAAGCAAGTGCATGAATATGTAAAAGAGAAATTTAGGAGGCTACAATGCCCCATGCAATGAAGACATATATAAATTGGATTCTTTTTTTAATTGGTCTTGAAACAGCCACGTGTTCCTAAGAGAGTTAAACGTGGGCGTCCATGTCTAATCTAATCAAATCATATCCAACAACTGACAATCTCTAGGCAGCATCTCCCTTGTCTGTATGTTACTATGTATGTATGTACTATTTTTCTTGAGGTAGTATCATAGTATGTATGTACTTCTAAAAGTTAAGTACTGAATTCATGTGTTAAGAATAGCTCAATTATTGAATTTGTAAATATAGTTGTTGTTTTTTTGCTGTACAGTTTTAGGACATTAAAATGTGAATTCATCATTATTGGTGGTGCTTCCGAGTATACATTTTTTAATCAAGTATTGGAATATTGTCACTGATAGGTTGGTTGATAACCGATTTGGATTCACTTGAGTTGATAATTCTTGTAGCCAATGCAGTAAATCCATCTAAGATGGAGTTTACATATTAATTTCGACAAATGAAAAATTCAACCTCATCTGCCTCATCTATCTATATCAATATTGAAAATACCTTTGGTACAGCCATAATTGGTGAACAAAGTAGGAAGCAAAATCAGGCCAGAGGCCAGAGATGATGTGCATGCAACATTATGTGTTGGCAGTAGCCTGGACAATAAAGCTCATTCCTGTGTTAAGAATAGCTCAATTATTGAAAAGACAAGTACGATATAATTGTTTTGGACTAGACCAAGGTTCAATCCAACAAAATGAGCTTTATTGTCAATAATAGCAACACAAAGAAATCATTTTTCATTATCAAATCATGACTCTCTGTCCTCGTGAGCTTAACTAATATGGTAATGATAATCCATAATATATGCAAGGTCCGGGATTCAATCTCCGGACACCACCCAAAAAAAATATCATGACCCTTAAATGCGAATTAGATGGTACGTAATATACAAATCATGTCGGGATCCACTCTACAAAGTAATTTTGTCACGTAACCATTATTTCATGCACGTCTCCTACAAAAGGACATTGAACTTTAGTTAAAGGTACATTCTCAACTCTGATCAAACCTCTAGACTCTCCTAAAACTCTCATTGACTTGAGCGTTAGAGTCCTTGCAGATATAACAACCTATTTGAGGAGTAGGCGATGTCCTCCACCGCCTCCATTCAACATTGGTTGTTGCCTCATGTCCACTTCTGATAATTTGTGTTGTCTCTGAGAAATGAGGTCTAAGCCACATGATGGCTAACAAACGCCTTACCCCTTTAGCTTCTGTTGAGGGTTAATGTTCCGGTACACCTAAAAGTCCTACATTGTTTGCGATCTGAAGCTAAAGGTAGTTTTTTTTTTGGTGAATAAGCTAAAGGTAGTTTAAAAACAACATCCGCACTCTCTGTGAGAGCTCACACACAAGACCCAAAGTAGGCAATGCTATAAAAATATAGTATTGTGGACTAGGTTGGAACATTAATGTTGTTTGTGAAAAATAAGGTGTAAGCAAGCCGCACACGATAGCTAACAAACTCTTTAGACCCCTAGCCTTGACTGGGGCCTATTGGTCTGGTACACTAAACAATCTTACATTGATTAGGAGTCGAAATTAAGGGTGGTTTATATACAAAATTCATACTGCTCAATCTAGCAAGATGTCTTTTACTAAGGACAACAAAAATCAAGGAAGCTCACATAAGATCAAAGCAAACAATACCTTAGAAATATAATGTTGTGGACATGATTTTTTAATAAGAAATTACTACTTTTAATTGCTTTAACATGTGCAATATTGCACATGTTAGATAAACTCATGGTTTAATTAGCCAACCATTGAATAATTTGGTACACATTTAAAAAACATTATCTCATGAGATATACTGTTTCCCTATATAAAATTTGGTACTTCCAACTTCGCAACACTTTACACACATTATGCACCAACCCCTTGCATCAGAGAACTTCCGTGGTTGAGTTGTGATATTATTTCATTACTTTTACGCATAATGTGTGTAAAAGCAGTTCTCTGATTAATTTTATTTATTTATATAGTGGTGTGTATGTTTTGAAATGCTAGCAAAACATTAGTTTCATTAAAATAAGACAAACAAAGCAGTTACGTCAAAAAACAAATCAGTAAAAAGACAAATTTGGCTTTACAAGATTATTCAACTATTGAATCATTAAAATCAAGATCAAGACATTCATATGCCTTACCAAATGAAGACATGTAATCATTGATGATCGGCAAAATGAAGAGAGAATTATCTCGGGCCTTAATGAAGATTTTCGATCCATTAAGGAAAAGAAACAAGAATTCTGATCTTCCCTCAACCGATTTTGTTCGTTCCCAACTGAATTTCCCATAATGCCCTTATGTGAGTTAACTCACGCGGAGATTCATGTAGAAATTTACACTAGCGTGAGTTAACTCACGAAGAATATATCTCATAAAGACTTTAAACACATGTGAATTAAATGTAACATCATCAAAAGGACAAAAGAATAACATAAGCATGTCACTTCTTACAACTATCAACAACTCATTACAGTTGGATGCCTTTCACGTGGAAGCATGAAGCAAGATGGACATCCAGAATGTTCTGGATGTGTAAAATAATATTCCCAATTGGCATATATATCTTTTCATTTAAACTATGAGAAATGATATTTGAACATCCATTTTGTGACAACTTTTGCAACAACTTTCTCTCTCATACTCACATTACTTTTTACTTTATCTCTTTATTGCTTTGATTTTCGTGCAAATACCAACTTTTTCTTTATAAATTATGGTTGTCCTAAAAGTTGTCAACCAAATGGTTGTTCAAATAACACTCCTCTTAAACTATTGCTGCCTTGTTTCTCATTTAAATGTTCACTCCTTCGCTTATGTGGTGGTTGGAATTTTTTCATTCATAAAGAGAAGTCGTGCTCGTATTCTAAAATTTGATGACGATCTTCTTATGTTGATGTTGAAATTGACATGATAAAATAATGTAGATATCTTGATCCTTAAAATATAAAGAGGGTAGAGTTAAAAAAAAAATATATATATAATTATATAATCATTTCATTATATAACACAATTTCATTTAATCACATCATTATATAATTCACGTCGTCATAGCATATACCAACATTGTCATCTCAAACATGTAATTCTCATCGTCATATCAAACATACTATTCGTGTATAGATAAACATCATCTTCATAATATAAGCATCTTTACTCTCATCATCGATATAAATCAACATCTCATTTATTTTCGTCATTACTATCTCATTTAACTCTTCACGTCTCATCTTAGTTCTTCTATAATTCTCCTATCACTCGCCTTATGTTAAATTCATCAGAAATTAAAGGAACTACTCTTACAATACTAAGTTATACTCCTATCATTCAAGTTTAAGGATTTGGGACCTTATTACACATCTAGGACACCTTTAAGAGCTTAAAAAAAATGAGGTTTTACAACAAAACGAAAAATGCACGGTTATGCGTTTTGGACGCACGGTCATGTGTTTTTCAGAAAAATACACCGGGCAAAACAGACAAAAACGCACGGTCCGTGATTGTGCGTTTTGCATAGGCAAGGGAAAACATAACTTTTTCTACGATATTGCCACGAGAAAACCTCTTTCAACCCCGTTTTTCGATCCAAAACTCACCAAACTCGACCATAAAAATCATACTAAAGTTATTCATTCAATTATACCTTAATTTCACTTTAATCTACTCAATTATCTAACACCAAAAATTTTCATGATTTAAATTGTCTTAAATTGCCTTAAGCAGTGTCTCTCAATTCTAACATAAATAATTCTACCTCTAAACATAGTAACAACATCAACATCCTCTCTTCTTCATAATTACCACAACAACATTCACCAAATCAAACTCATGTATATTTCAACCATCAAAACATAACATCAATTCATACCATTTCATAATTTCCACTCATGTCATCATAAAACTCAAGAACACAATATTCACATATTCAAATTATGAATTTGGCATGACAACATCATGGATTCACAATTAAACACATACCCGTAATCACAACAATATATTAGAACACAAATTCAAAATCATTTTATCATAAAATCATGAAAATATCATGAATCACACAAAGCCCATTTTCTACCCAATTGCTTGTAAAATCCCAAAGGTGAATAGAAATCCCCTTTACCTCTTAACTCTTCAAAACTAGTCTCCCTCAAGCTTGAGTCTCCCTCTCCTCTTTGATTCCCTGAACTTTCCTCTTCTTTCTATCTGGATCCTCTTTTCTCTAAATGTTTACAAATGATTTTTTTAACTCTAATTCACAAATACTACAACCCATTTATACTTTACTTGTTTTGGGTTTGGTTCTCATAAGACTTTAATGAGCTTAGTTTCTATTCTCTCCACAATTAAAACACTACACATTTACTTCACTTGAACCTCCATTTTACTCATACACCTCTATTTTCTTAATTATTCATAATCTTTTATTTTCAATAACTTCACAAAAATACTTTGCTCTCCTAAATTGTCAAAAGAGTAAACCCTCATTTGAGTCCCTGAAAGTGTACCTCGCTATCAGACACGTCCTTAAATCAAGAAAACGAACCAAAAACTTCCTCAATGTCTGTTCCGTTAGTCATACAAGTCCAAAACGTTAAACTTCTGTTAAATGTAATGATGTGTCATTTAGTTTGGCCATGTCAGATGCTTACATGGATGTCCATGTTGGTGAAGGACGAAACTGATAACAAAACCCCTTTGAACTTCTGGAAAAAGAAGAAGAAACTCAAATCTTCATCTTCTTCCTCCATTCCAAGATTAGAATCACACGGATTTTTCTCAAATCTCACATCTCAAAAATCAATATTTTTCATTTTTCTAAGATTTCAACCAACAAACTAAAGATTGGTGTAGAAATCTTCAAAAATATTTTCTTTCATTGGACTTCGCAATAGAAAAGGAAATCAATAAACACCACAATCACATACACGACGAAGAAAATGAAGAACCCTACATATGAGAGTTGATGTTGTTGGTTTTCAGAAAGAAGATAATGATGTTGTTGTTGATGTTGTTGATGTTTAGTTTTGAGAAAGATGATGATGGTTCGATTTCTTGATCCAGGGACATGTTTGATAGCGAGGTACACTTTCAGGGACCCAAATGAAAGTTTACTCTTTTGTTTCTGGTACCAAAAATGGAGCTTGGTGGGGGTTTGAAAATGAGGGTTTTGTGGATTTGAGCTGACTGAAGGAACTACCGTCCCCCCATTCACTCACCCATCTTCATTTCTAAATTGAATTTCGGATTAGAGGTTTACTTGTTTTCTGTTTGTTTTAGAAGCTTTTAGGTTTTTTTTTCTTTCTCATTTCAGCTTCAAATTTGCGTTTGCTTTTTCAACAGATTTGTCTCCTTTCTGTTGTTACAACAATTCATCATGCAATTCAGACATGGGTTGAGATTTTTACTTATTTCAAATGTGGCTGAAGTGAATTTAGGGTTGGTTATTATGTCATTTCTTATCTAGTTTAAGTTGTCTTATGAGAAATAAAGAGCTTCCAATTAGTGCCCTCTCATGTTGTAATGTTGTGGTGTGTTAAAATTGGAATTTTGCTTCTATTTTTTATTCTTCTTTTCACAATTGATTTCAATTGTTTCTTTTGTTGTTAATTTTTTGGGGTTTTTTTAAAATCTTTCTTCAATTTGGTTTGAGTTTTGAGAAAATTTAGAATTTTTTATGTTGATGATGATCTTGAGTTGTTGGCTTGTGGATTTTGAGTTGGAGATGAAGATGAAAATAAGGAGGAGGAATCAATTTCGATTTTGATTTTTTGGGTTATTTGTATGAATATGAAAAATTCTGGGCAGAGATGTTGTACAAAATGAGTTTATGAGTTGTGTTGGAGAAGATGAAGTAATTGGAGGTGTTGGAGAAGATGAAAACAAGAACATAATTTTGGTCATTTTGGTCCCTCGTCTACGTGGAAAGCCAATATAACAGCTGAAGTGGCATGTGTAACGGACACATCAGCACCGTTAGCATCAAGTTAACGTTTTGGATGCATTTGACTAACGGAACAGACATTGAGGGAGTTTTTAGTTCGTTTTCTTGATTCAGGGACGTGGTTGATAGCGAGGTACACTTTCAGGGACCTAAATGAGTGTTTACTCTTGTCAAAAATACCATTTACTACATAAAATCAACTAACCCATCAATTCAACCACGTAAAAATAATAAACAAATAAATTCAAAATATTACTAATATCACATAATAATAATAATAATAATAATAATAATAATAATAATAATAATAATAATAATAATAATAATAATAATCATCGGGATGTTATATCAATTATTTAATCACATTTTGTGCCTTTTGATTGTTTGTTGAATTAAATTGCTAACAATATGCCTCTTTCAATTACATTGATTATTTGTTGAATTACATCACAGACATAGTATGCCCCTTTCAATTTTGCAATAAATAATAATAATAATAATAATAATAATAATAATAAAACCTATATTTTATTCCCACATGGATTATAATTAAATTAAAACAATAAACAATGATATATTTTAACTACTTTTTATTGATCCTCTAAAAAAAACTTATTTTTTATCGCTTTTAAAAAACTATTTTTTTATTAAACTTAAATTATAAAATTAAAAGAGACGGGTTATATTACGATGTCAAAAGAGACGGGTTATATTATAATATCCATCAAGCAATGATCCCATAACCTTGCCGATTTGATGACCGGTTTGGTTTTTAAAACATTTATATGTCATCTTAAGACTATAAAAATAAAGAAATAATAATATGTGCTCAAATAAAAAATAAAAAACGACTTAAATCAAAAATTGAAAATGTAAACGTGTCACATCAATGGGGGCTCCACCCGTAGGGACGTTGTTTTTCAAATGGTCTTCAACCCTCCATACAAGTCAAACCGAAAAAAATAAAAAATTTGCTTATTCACTTATGGATTCAGTGGGCAGGCTACTAGACAATGAGAATTGGATTAAGAAGCTTGTTATTAGTATACTAAAAGTCACATTCGGTCCTTATAAAGTGACTTCAATTGTATCTTCTGTGCTCAGTCGCAACGTCAATTGCCTTCAACTTCAAAACGATGATTTGAAAATTTTTGATACAAGGGTTACTTTTCCAAGCTGGATTCCAACATCTCATTCCTTGACAAAACTGGTTTTAAGGCTGGGATTTCTTTTAGTTGTTAGGGACGATATTTTGCTGCCAAGCTTGAAAAAACTGCAGCTATCATTTGTAAGACTTGCAAATGAAAAACCAGCTCAAAATTTGTTCAATGGCTGCCCTGTCCTAGAGGAAACGACAATATATAAGTGTTGCTGGAGGTTCATAAACAACATGTGGATTGGAATCTCCAACATGTTGATTCGTGCTCATTATTATGTGATATAAATTTGAGTATGTGAAATTTGTTGGAATCTTATTGTTTGTGCTTAAACTTCCTAGTTGTTATGTGTCAAAATGATTATGTTGAGGTTTTAACTTAAAATGATTGTCAGTGAATTCATGATTATATGATATAAATGGTGTTGAGTTATGTTGGTGATGATAATTCATGCATTGGGTGTTGATAAATGTGTTGTTGTGGTTAAATTGTTATGTTTAGGTGGGAAATTGATTGGGTGAAATTTGAATTTTTGAGTTAAAAGCAAATTTAAAAACTTTTGAGGAATAAGTCATTTTGATGAGTAAAATTAAGTTGATTACGGTGGGATTAATGTATAAGTGATTATGTGACATTAGTGTGATGATTTGGGTGTGTTTGAGATTGATTTAAAACCTTTGAAGGACTTAAAATGGTGGAAAACACACTTTTGAAAAGCTGATTTTTGGACCTGATGCTATCAAAATCGTGTCACGATTTTGCTGGCAGAATTTTCAGGGCTTTCTAGTCATAAAATTGTGACACGATTTCCAAAATCGTGACACGATTCTGTGAACCCTTTTCTTGATATTTCACCCTTTTTCACCCCTTTCCGATCCAAACTGGGTTTCTCACTCACCATAAAATAATATGCCAATTTTTTTACTGGTGTTTTTGGTAAACAATAAGGGCTGATTTTGATTATTGCAAGCAGAATCAAACCATAAATTCTAGGACATGTTGTGCATTTGTTTTTAAGAAAAAGAGTTTGCGTTCATCAAGTTCATAGGTTGCTTTATGAACAGGACGAGACCGTATGACGTCTTTCGACAGAAAAAGGTTTTAAAGTAAAAAAGAAACGCAGTAAATGCAAAATAAAAGACTAAAAGTTAAAACTGCAGAAACTTAAAGAAAGATTAATTGCATTGCATTAAAAATAAAGGTGGTTCGACAAATCCTTTACATACATTATGTATAACTCTTTTCTCTCGTGCTAGTACTTCGAGTGTTGTAGAATTTCTATAAGTGATTTGCGACCCATTTTTCCTATGGAAAACTACTATTTAGATAGCAAAATAACTGAAAAAAGCCTAACTCCACGGTCAACACTTCTTCCATTTGGACAACCACTTGTCTCCCACACGTTTTCCTTGAGGAAACTGCTTCTCTTCGAAATTCGAAATTTTCCCGCCTCAATAGGAATTGATTGGCTTCGACGGGCTTGCACCCTGACTCCCGTCTTGTCGAACTCTATGGGTTTAAATCCTTTCGCGTTAAGTTCACATCTCGTCGAACTCTTTAAGTTGTAGGAAAAAGACTTCGATTCATGCAAAGATAAAAGTCAACTAATGTTGACTACATTAAATGAGCTTGTTGAAATTATAGGCTAACCCCTATATAAAACATTTGTTTTATAGAACTATATAATATATTTGATTAACATTTACCAAGAATTTTCTTGAGTATATAAATTGATTAAGTTTCAAGAATAATTTAAAAAGGGTCACAATTCAAACCCTCTCTTTCTTGCGACGTTTATTTCTACTTCAAAAATAATTTAGACAAAATAATGTAAGTCATACAAAAATGCATGTGTTAGCAGTCACGTGACAAGATTCTCTTTCACGTCAGTGCCTCATGTGTGATTAAGTTGTTGGAGAACCAAAATAGATGAATCTCAAATTACAAGGATATAATTTGTAATTTTATTTTTATAAGGCTATTTCCAGACTTCACGTAAATTAAATGGACTATTTCAACAATTAACCCCCTATTTTTCTTTGAATGGTCACACTCTCGAATCTGGAACAAAAGTTGATGGGAAATTTATTGGTATTGTATAGTATATTTGAGCCTTTTATACGAGCGGTACTTTTTCGGCTCCCTCTGTTATCATGGTTTTTGGGTGCCAAGCCATTAATTGGACTTGAACCTTTTGACCGTTGATATTCTCTATTTTTTCTTGGGAAGGGCAAAATTGAGAAAAAAACCCTTAGATTCTAAGTTCGGGGGTCGTTTTCGCTACGGGAAGGTGTTAGGCACCCGGAGCGATTATGGTACTCCATAAGAGCCGCTCTCCTAAGTTTATTTCTACGCTTTAG
This sequence comes from Medicago truncatula, assembly GCF_003473485.1. Taxonomy (NCBI): domain Eukaryota; kingdom Viridiplantae; phylum Streptophyta; class Magnoliopsida; order Fabales; family Fabaceae; genus Medicago; species Medicago truncatula. The sequence continues at coordinate 40,430,148 of NC_053042.1, read as the reverse complement.
TTTTATTGCTTATTTTTGTAAAAAAGAAGGTATGATTAGTGAAGAATGGGGGTGAGAAGAAGTAGAATTTGATTTTATTTCGGCTTGGATGAGTTTTGACTCATTGCCTACGTACCGTTTTACGGGATCAAAACCGGCGTAGTTCTTGCTAAAAGACTTGTTGTTTTTTTTTTGTTTTAATTGTTTGATTTTAAGTTTTGAAAATGGTTTTGAAGAAGGAGATTGAGAGGCCTCAAGGGCATAAGATTTGGAAAGTGTGAGGTGGAATTAGTCATTTTGCAAAAATAAAGTCCAAGGAGGATTAAGGTTTATTGAAAGTTTTACTTAAGAAAATAAAGGGGAAAATAAGGAGTTTTGACTCCATTTTATTTTCAAAAAGGTTTTCAAGTGTTATTTGCATGTTTTGGAAAAAAGTTGATTTTTACCTAAGTGTTAAAACCTAAACATTCGTCTAATCATGCAATCCTAGCCGTATATCTACACATACAATCCTAGGCATACATCTAGGGTGAGTGTGTGCGTGCCGGTGCGTCATAGTGTCCATAGTCCATATTACAAAAATTGCCTAAATACATTCTATGGCCCCTTTGCCAAGCTACAAACCAATGATAACAAATTACATCATTAAATGGATTAAAACTTGCAAAAAATGAATACTAAACTAAAGGAAGTGAAGGAGATAGTGGTGACATGGAGAAATGCTCATGAAATGAATGGAACAAAAGAAGTGAGATGATTAGTAAAATAAAGCATAGAATAAGAGAAATGCACAAAAAGTATTAAGAGGAAAGACATAAAAGAGACTAATAAAGTGACAAAATGTGCATGAAAGTGGTTATAGAATTCTAGTACATGCATGAACCCTAATTCCTTCATTATGACAAATTTTAGAGGTCTTGTTTGGTGTCGAAATGAGGGAAAATAGGACACATTTTATGCTAGAATTTATAGCACACTTTCACAATATTTTGGCACTTCATTAACTAGTAAAAGTGCATGTTAATTGCAAAGCAAAGAGGGAAGTAAAAAAACACTATACACAAGCAGCAACTTGCACCCATAACCAGTGATAATTCATCACAAAAATTGCATCTTAAGAACTCATATCGCATGCCAACATTTTCATGAGGAATATACTACTAAAATGCACAAAATTATGCCTAAGCGCTCTAATTAACCAAGAAATATCACATACTCTCTTTTATCATTTTAAAACCATTGAGAAGCATCAAAAAGGCATGAAAATTTATCAAGAAATATGTGATAATTTTTGGAGATTTTTTAGAGCAAATTTAAGCATGCAGAGGTTCAAACAGCAAAGAAACATGGTGCAAATAGCAAAAAAACAGCAAAAATTGAAAATAATAGGCCCAAACCAAAATCAGAAAGTCTGGAAGCACAGGAAGCGTTAGATTGATCTGAAGGCTGAGAATGAGAGAGTAAAACCGAAAATAAACCGGACCGGTTCAAGTCTCTATATATAGAGGTGAAATCCGGTTTTTTCATTTTGATACTCCTCTTTCTCTTTCTTCTCTCCTTTAGAGAGAGAAGCTCCACCTTCTCTCTAACTTTCCGGTCATCTTCTCTGGTTGGCATGGCTTTTCCGGCGCGGCGGACGGCGGTGGCGCCTCCGCGCCGGAGTTCGAAACTGCTCCGATTCAAATTTTTTTTACGTTTTTAAACATCCTTTTTTATGTATTACTCGAATCCGAGCTTAGATTTTTCAAAAGAGCTTTGAATCGGAGTAGATCTAAACTTGAACCTTGACGAAAAAAACTTGAGAAAACGGAAGGGGAAAGAGGGAGAACGACGGCGGTTACCTCACGGTTGCGGTGACTCTTGGCTTGGCGTTATTGCTTCGTGTTCGTTGCGTTCTTCACGTTCTTGCTGTTTCGCGTTCTTCGCGGTTGCTTCAGCTTCTGTTGCTTCGCGTTCTTCGCGGTGGCTTCAGCTTCTGTTGCTTCGCGTTCTTGCTGCTTCTGTACAGATTCGGTTTTCCCTTTCTTCTTCTCGGATTCGCACACCTTTCGTGATCGTGCTTGAGTCCGGTGACGGATTCGCACTCGTATTGCGAAAGGAACAAATCGATGATGATGATTCTCTGACGAATCTTCTGAGATTTGCAGAAGTTTCAATGAATTTTGATGATTTTGTTATGAATTTGTGTGTTAGGGTTTGATGAATTTTTCTCTGTTCTTGGTGATTCTCTTTTCTTTGATCTAACAGAATGGAGAGAGAAAGTTTTTGATCTGTTTGTGATGTGGCACTGTGTGAATGGAATCCCTGAAAAAATCTGACACTGTTTCCCTTTTATATGCTGCCATGTGTACCTGAACCAATAAAAAGTGACATCTGGACTGGACTAAAATTTGTGCGAAAATTTGGACCAAAATGCCCTTTGGGGCGTTTCTGCAAAAAAAATGATAATAAAAGGACTGAAATGCAATTTTTAGAAACTTTTGGACTTAAATGTAATTTTAAAAATAAAATTGGACTAAAAAAACAAATTTGATAAAACGTAAAGCGAAACAAAAATAAAATTAACAAAACGGACTAAAACGAACCAATGGCCTAAATGAGGTACTTCAAAGTAACCTCTCTATGCCAAAATTTTGTGTGAAATGACCAAAATGCCCCTAGGGCTAAAAATGACCTAAACAGATTCAAATTGGCTTGACACTGACTCAGATGCAAACTTGAGATGAAATGTTAAAAATGAATTTGAAAAGACTCAGGGACAGTCACAAGGATGAAAATGGGTCCCACTGCAGGAAATGACCAAAATACCCTTCTGTATGACTTTTTTGCAAATTTTGAAATAAACTGAGGTAAAAACAATGTAATGATTCAGAGACACTTTTGAATGACTTACAAGACAAGTAAAGACATTTCAAAAGGTTTTATGCAAGAAAAACACAGGTAAAATTGTGATTGAAAATACTGCGAGGCAGAGACAATTTGAACTATGCAGTTGAAATTTGATAATTGACAAAGTTTGAAATGAAATTGGGCCCAGTATTTTTAGGTCCAAAAACAGGGTATAACACCCTCAATGTCTCTTAGGTCCCTTAAAAATTTTAGGAGATAACTCTTAAATGATGTTTTCATAAAGGAAAATGTTAACTTGTGCCTTTAGGGCAGAAGTTAAGAAACTAAATGTAGAAGTTTTTTTATTAAAAGTTGTGCATTCAATGTCTTGAAAGTTTCAAAAATTATCATTTCAATATAAAATTTATTTGTTAATTCTATTTTAAACTCCTTAACTTGGTTAACATGACCAAAATTACGAAGAAGCTCTGACTTATTTAATTTTTTGACCAAAATTTGCAATTTCATTCTGAGTAAGCATATACTCACGTGTCAAATTTTGTTCCCTAATTTTGCTGACATGGTTATAACATCATAAGAAACTTCATCAGAAAATTATGTAGTTTGAAATATGGATGAATTAATTATGAATTGTTTAATACACTCATAATTATGGGAAACAAAAAAAATTCAAAATTTTCCACAATATTTGAGCACAAATAAATCTACCTTGAGTAATGCTCAGAAGACTCTCTTTTGAACACACTCTCTAATACTCACTCTATTATTAATAATTCTGGATCTACACTTTGAAAATAGAACCCAAATAAAGTGATGAGACATACATTGATTTCATCCAATAAAATAGTAAGTGTTAAAGAGAAGGGTTAAATATATTTTTAGTCCCTATAAATATATCAACTTTTCATTTTAGTCCCTCTAAAAATTTCCTTCAACTTTTAGTCCCTATAAAATTTCCAATCACTACTTTTGGTCCCTATTTTTAAGTTAATTTTAGTATTTTTTTTTTTAATGAAATTGTGCAGATATGTGTAGAATATTGTAAAAATATTTCTAAAAAATAATTAGAATTTTTTAACAAAACATAAATAAAATATGAATTTTTAAGCTGCAAAAATATAAAAATTCATATTAAATTCAGGTTTTCTTAGATTTTTTTTTTTTTTGAGTGATTCTTATAATATTATGAATGTTTAAGGGACCAAAAGTTCAAGGGAAATTTTAGAGGGATTAAAACTAAAAGTTGATATATTTATAGGGGATCAAAAACATATGGTGACAACTAGGGTACCCATGGAAGAATGGTGGGTAATTTACCCGAACCAATACACATTAGCCACATAAGCACATTTTTAAGTGGTATCCATGAACTATCTTGACCCCACCAACAAATTGCTCATTTTCATTGATTGGTGAATATATTACCCACTATTCTTCAAAGGTAATCTAGAAAAAACCAAAACATATTTAACCCTAAAAAAATGTACAAAAGTGAGTGTTACTAACCTTCAACGTTTACCTTTTCCATCCATCACACACATATCGACGCTAAAACAATTTTTATATTTGAAAATTGTCGTATCAAAACATTACACTCAACTTCACTCCTTGTTAGAAGCCTGAAACTGTCCAATGTTGCATTGTTGCACACCCGCTATATTGACCGCCTCCTCTTTCTATATCTTCACCAAGTTTTGTTGCATCTTCTATTGGATTTGGTCGATGCTAGTCCATTTCCCTTCGTCGTTAGCCCCTAACACTCACTTCTTTTGGTCCTTTTTTTGAGTTCATACAACCCATCCATTAATGCAAATTATCTCGTGTTACATTTATCACTAGTCTAATTTCGACCTCTTTCCATTGTTTATCATTCCTCCTCTTCCATATACGCCATAGTGATAGTGCTATGAAAAATGTATTCAATTGATTTAGTGACAGCCAGGGGCGGATCTCTTTGAAGATCCCCAGGTGCCACTGCACCCCCCAGATTTTATATAAATTTCATATTATGCTACATATTTCAACAAATGCGTATTCTTTTTTTATTCAAAAAACAAGGTCCTGGTGGGTATCGGAACTAGCATCCCCCAGGTATCAAACAAGCAATTTTGCCACCACACCAGTTAACAATATTGAACATTTTTTGAAACTGTTTAATATATATTCTTCAAATATTTGACACCCAAAAAAAAAAACTCAAGATCCGCCACTGGTGACAGCAGTTCCATGAGATCAAAAAATAGGGAAATAAAATCATCCAAAAAGACACTCTTTCATTCATATCTCTTACGCTTTTCTACAGCCAAAAACACATGCAAACATTCTCATAGTTGCTCTCACAAAAGACACATTTATTCCTACAATGCACCCCCTCTTTATTGAAGTCTTTATCTAGTAGGTAACACTCCTATTGCTGCCTTCCAAATAAAAATCTTCATTCTTTTAGGTATTTGCAATCCCTTTAACCTTCTTGTATTCACTATGTTCAGCAAGTGCTGTAAATTCAAATCGACTAAATTTCCAACTCACTGTGTCTTCTTGAAAATAGTTTGTTTGCTAAAAAAAAAATAAATCAAAACTTTATATGGAAAACTGTATATTTATATATTTTTTGAGTTTTGCGTAAAAAAAATTGACAAATTATTTTTTAATACAAAATCTCTATTTATAAATTCTTTAACATGTGCTCCTAAGACACATATTGATAGATAGATGTATTTTTGAACAACAAAATTCTTGTTCTGATTAAATTTTATGGAAAAAATATTATATCCCAGCGAAAAATGGGCAGTCACGTGTCTGTCTTTTCACTTTTTTTTATTAAGGTAACATGTGTAAATTACAAACACTATTTTATATGAAATTTTGATTAAAATTATACGTACAAATATTCATGACTATTAAATTGTAAAAAACCCTGTTTATATTTTTCATTGACAACAATAATTTAACAAATATAACATTAATAATTTTCTTTTTTATCAACACAAAGAATATAACATTAATATAGGAAAAAAATTAAAGGTATAATTGAAATAATAAAAAAAATTAAGCCCTTAATCCGCTATCCCCTTTATATATATATATGCAATATTTTTCCTATTGTATTGGGATAGTCCTATTATAATGTGGTTTATTTTTGTAATTAAGAATATAAATAATATTATTAGAGGATAAATTAGTAAATAAAATAAGGGTCTTGCTAATGAGTGTTTGTAGGGCACTCTTTAACACTTCAATTTCTAAAGCATTGAATGCACAATTTTTCATAAAATTTTACTATTTAAAGTCCTTAAAGAGTGCTCTTAGGGCACTCGATAGCATTTTCCATAAAATAATTTAAATGAAGGGTAAAAAAATAAGAAAAAAGACAACTCAAGCTCGAGTATTTTCTTTATATATAACTATCATTAAGACGGACACTCTGTGGTCGTCTGTCTCATATTCTTATTGGGCTAATACGTATAAATTATGAACAATTATTTTCATAAAATTTTGATTAAAACCATTTTGATTTTGATTAAAATTATACCTATAAATAATAGATATTTTACCCTTTCATATTATACAAACTATATTTATATTTTTCGATGATACCAACAATATAACAAATATAATATTTTCCCCCTAAAAAAACAAAATAACATCTTTCAAAAAATATAATATAAATTCTTATTTTTTTTAATGACATCAACAAAATAACATTCTAAACACTAATTTATAAGCATAAGCACAAATCGCAATAAGAAGATGGTACATACGAGCTCCTCTAAACCATAATAATAATAATAAGGAAATGTTAACAAGTGCTCCAAGGGCATTGTTTAAGCATTTAAAAGTAGCAACTTTTACATTGAAAATTGTACGGATATAACTTTAACAAGTGTTTGACTTATATTTTCAAGGCATAATTTCTTTTTGAGTTCCTTAAACAATGTCCTTAGGACACTTGTTAACGAGTACCCCACACATTCTTTAAACACTTTAAATGAAGTTTTTTATGAAAAATTGTGTATTTAATGCATTGAAAATTATAATAGTTGACGTTTTGAAAGAAATAATTGTTAAACTTAGGATCTTTAAATAGTGCCCTAGAGACGGTCGTTAACAAAACCCTAAATTAAATTCTAAAAACAAACAAAAAGGATAAATTAAAATTGGAGTGAAAAAGGAAAACACCCGTTGGGCGTATGTAAGCGTTACACTTGCAGATTGCAGTCTCACGTGACCAACAAAAGCAAGCCATCATTTCATTTTGAAACTTACGATAAATATTGAAAAATACACACACAGTGACACTTCACACTACTATATTTATACATCACTATTGCTTTAGGGTTTTGGTCCCCAAATTTTGAATTCGAAATTGTAGCCAAACACACCATAGCACAAATCAATATTCGAAATTCCCATTTACCTATCTCATTCTCATTCCTTCATTTCACTCCACAAAAAAACCCTAATTCCCATTTTCACTCATTTCACAATCAAATATGGCCAAAAAGAAAGGAACAAATACCCAATCTCAAACCCTAGACCACAAAACCTTAACCCCACAACCACCACCATCCACCAATGATGACCCTTCTGTTCAGATTCAAAATCTCAAGAATCTCAACAACGTTCTTCTCAAAGAAACCACCAATCACAGAAACCGCATTCAGTTACTTCTCAAAGCTAACCACGCCGCCATGGATGTTGAAGACAAAAATCTCGCCTTGGACCTTCAAAACGATGTTTTCTTTGTTTTTGTTAAGACCCAGATCACTGAATTAGGGTTTCTCTTTGAAAAGATCGTTGAAGAGAAAAATGAGATTGAGTATGAGGTTTCTGTTCAAAGGGAGAAGATGAAGGATTTAGGGTTATGTCTAGAGAGTGAGGAGAGGAATGTTGAGAAGATGAGGTTGGATGCACGGAAACTGTTTGATGAAAAGGCTGAGAGAGAAAGTAAGGTTGAGGAGCTTGAGAAGGATAGGGATTTGGCTGTGAAGAAGTCGATTGAGTCGGTGAAGGTGATTGATGAGTTGAAGGAGAAGATTGATTTGGTGGTGAAGGAGAAGAATGATGCTGAGGGTGTGAATAGTACTCAGGACGTCAAGATTTCCAATCTTGGACTTGAGTTGCAGCAGCTTAATGAGGTTTTGAAGAGCTCGCGGAATGAAGAGGCTGTGATGCGTGGGAAGATTCGTGAAATGGAGGAAACTATTGAGGTTGCTCTGGAGAAGGAAAGGGAAATGATGGTGGAAAATAGTAAATTGGTTGGAGAGAAGAAGGAGATGGAGAAGAGTATTGAGAATTTGACTGAGGGGAGGGATACTGTTTATAGGACCCTGGATATGGTTAAGAGAGAATTAGAGAATAGGCAGCGTGAGGTTGATGAGGCGAGAAGAGCTAGAGATGAGGTTGAGAAGGTTAAAGTTGGCTATGAGAATGAAGTCGTCAAGTTGCAAGGTGAAATAAGTGTACTAAACGGTGCTGTGGAGGAGTGGGAAATTTTCGCTAGAGAGTCTGGAGAGAAAAACAATGGATTACTCTCTCAGGTTAATCATTATAGGAATGCTATTGATGAAGTGAAGTCTATGAATGAGCTCAACAGTAAGAAGTTTGATGAGGAGAAAAAGAAAGTGGAGAATTTGCAATCACAAGTTGTGGAAATGGAGGAAAAGATTGAGCTATTACTCTCTCAAGTTCAATGTTATAAGAATGCTGTTGAAGAAGTGGAGCTTGAGAGGGATAACATCAGAAAGGGATATGATGAAGAGAAAAACAAAGTAGAGGATTTGGAGGCACGTGTTACTGAATTGAAGCTTAAGCAGGATACCATCATGAAAAGATATGATGAGGCAACAAATAAGGTGGAGAATTTGGAGTTGCAAGTTGTGGGACTGAAGGAAAAAATTGAGAATGCTGAAGCTGAGTTGGTCAAGGTGAGTAGCGAGAAAGAGAAGATGAACGAAACAAACAAGGAGCTAGGAAGCCGCATAGATGTTTTGATTAACGAAAAGGATGCTACACATAGTAGCCTCATTGCAGCTCAACGAGAGTGCAAAGATTTGAGAGCTAAGTTTGAGTCTTCTAGCATCAATTCAAAGCAGGCTTTGGAATTGTTGAAGAGAACTGTTGCACACGTGTCTAAGGAAAGCGTGGAAGTGATTCCTCGCGGTGAGAAGAAGCATGAGGAAGAAATTCAGTATTTTGCTGAAGAACTTGAGGCAATAAAGAAAGCATTCAAGGCTAAGGATGAGCTGGTGGATGATATGAAGAAACAAGTTGCATCACTGCAGAAATCTGCGTCTGATGCACATAAAGGTAAGAACTTGTGGGCCGGATTATCCTCTGCTGCTACTATTTGTGCTTTTGCCTTGACTGCATATGTTGCTAAAGGACGCTGAAATGTTGTCCTGTTTATCTTCTATTATGAGTTTTTGTAATAGGATCAAGATAATCCCTTGGTTGAGCTAAACCATCTTTGCTCTTTTTTAATGAATTACTTTTATCCAAAGTCTTTACTTAGTCTATTATATTGATCGAAAAAACTTGTGGAAATGTGGCGGCTAGCTATTATAAAATGAACTATATGCTGTTTGGTCTTAACATCTGTTTGATGTCTGGTATGTTTCAAGATGATAATTGGATAGAAGCAATAAGAAATTCTAATAGTTGCTACTTGCTAGACCACATGATTCTGCCGTTTCAGCCATGGGAAATGCAATTATCAGAAATATTCTTTCCTTAGTTTTGTCTTGATAAAAACTTTCTGCCTTTTTTGTTTTCTCTGCGTTTCTAATTCATTTAAGTGATGACTGATGAGTGATGACAAGTTGAACTGTTGTGTCCATATTGATAGCAAATAGTGTAACATCTTTAGGCGGTCTGGAAATGTTTGGCATTTTGTGAATATGAATTACTTTGGTTTGGAAACAAATGTTGGTTAGTTCTAGGGTGTACAAGTGAAAGTGATATAGGTTTTTTGGCACCATTTGATCACCATGCAACCTGCACCCTAAAACTTTCTACCCTCCGCACCTATTTTCCCATATCCTTGTTACTTGGTAGTAGGCCTCTCAGGTGTTGTTCTGTTCATTTTTCACCCTGTGGTCACCACAACTTTGCCTTCCCAGCCACCCATTCCATTTTTGCACAACCATGATACACAACAAATGCTATCTCTATCTCTCTACTCTTCTATGAATTCACACCACCCACACCCATTTGAAATGGGTCATTTCCACCACCATTGTCTCTGTCATTGCTTAGGATCGCCGCAAATCAACATGTTTGTTCAGGAGTCAGGATCAAACATACTCAATACCTATCGATGTTGTCGGTTTTTATGTTTGTTGAACTCGTACAATATTCATATATGCTAAGAACCGAGTAGTAATAACTAAGAACGTGAGATGAAAAGCACTAGTGTCTATAAAACGTTTTGCATTCCTTGTAAAGAGTTATCGTTAAATATTTTGTTCTAACATAATAATTTTTGTTTGCTTATATTACTATGATTTATTTGATGATATTTTAGCATTCATAACGAAGATATCAAAAGACTAAAAACGTTGTTTATCTTGCGGTTTCTTTATTTTCAGTACTGCTACTGATGTAAATACTAAATAAGATCGTAGTAACAATAGTATTATAACTGGCATATTATGGCTGGTATATGCAACTTTAGCTTAATGCAACAGTGTCTAGAACCATATTTTAATGAATGGTCCAGCTTTCAAAAGAAAGGAAAAAAGATCGTCGGTGGTCCTTGCTTATAATTGTGGGGGGATATACTTGTTGGAGAGACAAAAGAAGCTCGAATTTATGTGGGATTTACTCTTACGAAAGAGACAAATATAGTATCTTCTGCCATCTCATAACATCTAAATTAATCAAATTCCTTTTTCTAATTAAATATTTACTTTTTTATCTAAACTTTTAAGATAACTTTTCTGGGGCTCCAAAATTTGACTAGTATGTGTCAAATAATATAACATGAATAATGCTAACAATAACTTTTTGACACTTTCATCAAAATCTATTCTATCTGTTACGATATGGTGGACCTCATGTGAAGAGTTTTAACCAAAAAAAAATGTCAGAATACAGTGGAATGCTACCGCTCCTCAATTGATTGTAATTGCACTGAGGTGATGTTAAGTATTTTGACCTAAATCCACTGCAATTACAGCACTGAATTTGCATTTGTAGAGGATTCAATGTGACAGTTACGTGGCCTCACAAGTGACAGTTTCTCTCCTTTACTTCCTCCGACATCTCTCTTCATCATCGCTATCTTTTAATCTTACTCTCTTCATTTTTAGAAGTAATAATAATGAAGAGAAAGAGTAGCATTAGATAGAGAATGGAGAGCGATGTACATCGCAGATGATTCAAGTTGAAAAGTAAAAGGGGTAGGGGGAAAGAAGTGGAGAGAGCAACAAGAGATGGGAAAAGGGAGAGGTGGTGGGGCAAAAGAACATTAGGAAAAGATAAGAGAGATGCATCCATAATATACTACATAATATATAATTAAGGTTATTGGAGGATGTAATTGACTTAACTATCGTACGTAAGCTTGCATTGACTGAAGCACAAGTATGTTGTCAACTTCTAATTGAAATTAACGTCATGATTAATATGACCGACTGTTTTTTTTTTCCACAAAGATTGACTTAAGAATTTTAATAATTTTGGAAACCAAACATAAATATATTTTTTTTGGTAGAAAACCAAACATAAAAATAATTTAATATTCGTTTGATTATGATTTTAAAAGATTTGAAAACTTTTTTATCTCGTGGTATTCAAACCAACTACATAACTTAACCTTGATGTCAATATCAGCTACAATATTAAACAGATATTGGTTATCAACTTATCATTGACATTCAGATTTCAGATATTAAGCATCTTAGAGTAAATATCCAACCTTGTGTGGCATAGGAAGACCCTGAAAAATATCTTATCCATACATAAAAAAAAAACACAATACAAACCCTACCATTACAGCTAAAAGTAAAAAGAAAAACCTATTTACATTTGCAAAGACGTCCATTGCCAAACAAGGAGGTCAACTGGAGACATGAGAACGTAAAATTAGCTATATAGAGAAAAGATGAACAGTAGTAAAAGCACATAAACTAAGATAGCACAGACGTATATATAATCAAACAGCACCAACATATATGATTGATGCTTTCCCTATCATAGTTCCAAAATTAGTTATATATATAACACTTGCCATACAAGGGCAAGCCCCACTGATTGGCCATCAAAAGGTCAGAAAGCCCAGAAATAGAACAATATCTTCCTCTCCTCTTTTTGGCTGAAAGTCAAAGTGGGTAATCATAACTTTAGTGGTTCCCATAAACATGGCCATAGCTCCCCCTTTTTTGTCCTAAAAAGCTTTCACCCATCCGCAACACCCAATTTCCTGATGGGGTGGGTGCTCCAGAAAACATATTATATCTATATGCTGATTACATTACACCAATCTCACAGACACAATTAATATCATATAAGTTCCTAATCAGGGGAGCAAAGTCCTACATTAAAACAAGTTAATAAGTGGCATAGCTATTTCCTACACAATCTTTCTAAAACCCCCTTCTTGTGTAGCAAAAGTTAAGCTATGAACAGTCAGAGTTGACAAAATGTTTTATCTCATCCATGACAACAGAGAAGTGCTCATTATTTGGTAGCAAGTAAAACCCGACCGTGGCTTGCTCGAGGAATAGCAACTTCACATTTTGTCCAGCTTTCTCAAGACCTTTGGCATATCCCAATTGCCAATCCTGAACAAGATCCAAACCAGCAACCACAACAAGACTCTTAGGAAAAGCAACTCCTTCAAGGCTTCGACCCTTTGGACCAAAAGGGTTACACGCGTGATGATCTCTGTCTTCCCCTTCGGGAAGAAAAGCCCTCCAATACCAATCTCTATCTTTCACTCTGACAAAATATCTCCCATCAAGACGCTTTTCGGATTCTGTTCTTTCTTCCCCGCCAAACAAAGGGTTGAGTAGTATATTCCCCAACACTGGAATTCCAGAGTCCAAAGCTTTCAAGGCAACATGGTGCACAATGTTTCCGCCAGAGCTATCACCAACCATGTAGATATGAACCTTGCTATCCTTTTTACTCTGCAGCCATGTTCTAGAGTTAACCCATTTAACAGCTTTCCACCCATCTTCATAAGCACAAGGATACCTATTTTCAGGCGCACGCCTATAATTCACAGAGACAACAACAGCATTACAAATACCAACCAATCGACGACACAATGTATCATAAATAGCACTGTTAGCCGAAGAATGTGCAAAACTTCCACCATGGAAGAACATGACAACAGGAAGAACCTCAGCGGTAACAGGCTTCTCAAGGTCAACAATGTTCACATGTTGTTCTTCTCCTTCAACAGGACGGTAGATTCGAGTAAGGAGATTGGTTTCCCGATCAACAATAACATCAAAAGAGAAAACTCCATCCACAGGATTTGCATTAGCCGGAACTTTCCGATCAAGAAACTCTGCCAAGTCACGGTTGAAAGTTCCATCAGGACGACGGAGAAGATTGTATGCTAACTTAAAATTGGAGATCAAAACCCACATGTTCAATGGAACCACCATCTGCATCAAATTTTATCTATTTATTTATTCAAATTAACAAAAAATCTGTTACAATCAGAAACTAGCTACAAAAGGTGTCATTTTTATATCCAAAATGAAAGTTTAAACCAAACCCATTAATTTAGAGAAATTAAGAAAACCAAACCCTAAACATTGACAAAGTCTAAGATAGAAACAGGAAAATGAACCAACCAACATAAAAAAACTATTAAATCAGACATCAATCCATAAAAATATTAAAAAATGAAAAGCCCAAAACTATTTATTACACTAATGAAATCTATAAACAACAGTGATTATTATTTTATTAATAAGAAATTACAAAAACAAAGTCGATTATTTTATCATACCAACCAAACAACCAAAGAAAAAGACTAACAAAAGAACAAAAAAATCAAGGGCGAAAAAGGAAAGAAATAAACATCGTACGGTTCCTTAAATTTGTATGAAACAAAAAACAATAAATCTAATCCAACAGAAACATAGTATAGTATGAAGAATGAAGTTAGTTAGTTAGTTAGTTACTGTTAATGTTACCTTTGAATCATTGGGGTTGAGTTGGTTACTTCCAGCCATTGGATTGATTTTGTTGAGTGCAGATCGGTAAAAAAGGTTTATTGAAGATCAAAAACGTTGTTGAAAGTAGAAATCCATCAAGAAAGAAGAAGCATTTGAAGATCCAAAGGTGAATGAAGGAGAAGAGAAGAGTGGTGAAGGATAAGAAAAGGTGCGCACTGTAGAAAATGCTAAAGTAAAACAGGAATGAAGGGAAAGAAATGGCCAATCACACCGCAACATAGCCACAACCAACCACAACCCAAATACACACCGTTACGTGGGTCCCACTTCCCAATCACTTCATTTAATCCTTTTATTTTTTCTTTTTTCAATTATATGCTATACCAACACATAATGACTCATATGATTTTGTTTAGAGCTGGTTACTCAGCTTTTAAGGTCTTCTTAATCGTTTGTCGAGATGTAAGATTTGTCATATTTCTCACAAGATGAATTATGAGCAAGTTATATATAACCTAAATGATTTTATTTTAAATTGACTTAAGTTTAAAGTCTTCTTAATGATTTCTGAAGATGTAAGATGTGATACATTTTTTATAAGGTCATATTTTTTATTAGATGAATTATGTAGTAGATTCTTATGTAAGGTTTTTGATCTTAAATTGTCTTTGTCTAATCTTATTTTTCAATAAAAGAGAATATTGAAAAATCTATTATAGTATGGGGAGCTGGTTCAAGTCCCTACAAAAACATTTTTAGAGCACCAGAAGTTTTTTTTTTTTTTTTTTTTTGAGGGAAGAGTACTAGAAGTTAACTTGTTATTATCAAACAAATTCGAAAGAGGAATGTTAAGAGGACATTTTTCAACACACAATTTATAACGTACTTTATTTTATCATGTAAAATTTACATGTATCCTACAAAATTATGTCGGTCTCATGTAAATTTGATGGAGCCCAATAAATTTTAACAAACAAAAAAAACCATGTTGAAAAGTGTGTTGCTAACATTATTCAATTCAAAATTCAATTTAAGGAGAACATGAAAGTCAAAACAAAAAACGTAAAAAGAATATCTATGTTAAAGTGTGAACACTACTATATGCTTGTTGCCTGGCAAACACAACCTCAAAATTGTTGCAACTTCTAAGAATAAATATACAATCATTTATAATAGAAACATATTCTAATCTATTTGGCTTATCAAAGTGAATGCCATCCACCATTTTTATACTATCTAATTCAAAAATCACATTTGTTATATCCACTATTGGAGCAATATTGTAGTTGGAAACATGGCTCCATCTACATTGTATTTAAAAAAGCCAAGAGTTCTCATCCAAATTAAAGAAATTAACATGGTTTCAAACTTAAAGAGGGATCGGATTAGTGGTGCATTTTAAGCAAATGTAGCATTGTTACTTATGTCGACAAATTGTGGTATGGCAAGTTGCAACAACCCAACCACATGATAAATCATACTAACATGTAGTAAATTGGTAGCTTTTTATTAGGGTTACAAAAATTAAGACTATAATAAATAAAAACTGCAGTGATGATAATGGTAAAAATATCAAGGTGAATGGAGGAAACAAAAAAGAAAGGAGGCTTGGTTGCAGCCTTGGACGTTACGTTCTGCATTAATATTGGCATCATATTATACTATCATCTTAAAATATATTTTTTTGGCAAGTGTCAATTTGCAAATAGTAGCCATAATCAAGAGACGAGCCGACTACAATTTTGTTTGGTTGTGGATTAATTTAATTAGGCCGTGTCTCCTATTATAATACCATATAGTGATATAGATTTGTTTTCTTGTATTTTGGTAAACATAACAAAAAAAAAAAAAAAGGTTCTCTTTATATAAATAAAAAAGGAACAAAAAAACATTTTAAAACGCACTGGTCTCCTAGAAAAATAACTCAATAGTTTACATAACAGGTTGACCAGTTAATAATCCATTAGCCTCCAAAAAAAAAACGCACTGCTTGACCAGTTTATTTGTCTATTTTTCTTTTGAAAGAGCAAATATATTTTAAGAGGTTAAAGGATGTCTGGTTAGTATGGATTATTTTTAGATGACATTCAACGATAATCCTTTACTTCACCATTTTATAGCAATTATTTTAAGATTAAATTACAATAGTGGAGTGAGATGTAAAATTGAAGAGTTCTCATTTTAGTTGGTTTACACCTATAATCGTACTAAGATTCATAAAAAGAAATATTGTCTTAGAACACTAAATCAGACACTTAACTGAATAAAATCATTTTTTATACAAAAGTTTTTTTTTTTTTTTTATTCTTTAAACTGTGTCGTTATGGACAATGATCTTCTAAAGTGAGTTGAGTATAAAATGAAAAAATCAATTGTTATTGTAACAAATTCATGATTTGTTACCTACATTATCTACCTTTAATTTATTAAAAAACGGTTGATGTTGTCCACTTAACCACTTTATACTCTAAAGTGAGTTGCTTATTTTAGAGGAGCCGGATCCGTCGGTTATAGCATTTTTTTTTTTTTTTTTATATAAAGAAATTGATACGATTCAGGTGGCTAAAGAAAACAATATGCGAGCATCTACATCTATCAGACCAAAAAACTACAAGAGAGCATTCTTGTCTCACATTCCTACCACTATCAGACCAAAACAGTAGAAGCCTCGATGCTATTCATCCTTAATGTTTCACATTTGCTCCTCAAGCATACAATACATTGAAACATGATCATGCTCAACAATGATCCTTGATGACATGGAAACCGGAAAAAAGAAAAAAAATGCAGCAGTCTATTATAAAATTTGTTTATTATTACATTTACTTAGTCAAGCCACCAATAATTTTACACTAAAAACATAATGAATAACACCACTCACTCCTCATCATTCATCAATGCAAAGCCTATGTCAAAACAGTCAACTTGTCCCAAGTCACTAATATTTGAACACTATCTTATATTATCTTCTCAAAAGACTAATAAATTTCTAAAAGGGACAGAGATCTCATGAAAGATATGGAAAAAAAATCTCATGTCACCGAATAATCATCTACTATTCTCAAGTCATATCCACTAATGTCACAATGCAAATGCCACTTTGGGGGCCTATTTGTTTTATATTGTCCAATATTTATATTGATTGCTCCTTTATTTGATAGTATATTAGTATCGTGGTAACTAATAAAAATAGTATGTAATAAAAGATAAAGAGTTGGTAAAAAGAAAATAAGACTGATAAATTCTAGATTAGACAAGATGTGTAGAAAGTAAAAGATTTATTTACATCAGAAAAAGTAGCTTCTTAAAAGGAATGGATATAATCTAAAAACAACTTGAGGAAAAAGGCTTTCCTCACTTTTTAATACAGGTACCTTTACCCCCTAATTAGCCTTGTATGCCATTATTCATACCCCTTTTTCAGCTTCAAATCCTCTCATAACACTTTTCAAATTTAACACCAAAACAATCATCTGCCTTGTCCTTCTCAAAATTATTGAAATCTGGATAAGCATGATCAATGACCTCTGGATTAGAAATATCTGCGTAATCGTCATCTTCATAGTTTTCTGGTTGTCTCACTCTCTTCCTTCCAACATTGTTTGAGGATTGTGACTCCGTTGGTCTGGACACAGGAACATAGCCATCCTTGCTCTCTTCATCTATATGTTGCTTAGCAACTCCATTAGGACATGTTCTCATATATGAAGGATTTATATGCACAAAAGTATGTGCAACTCCATTAGGCTGGTTTTGGTGGAACTTGCATCGGAGACACTTTTGAGGCACCAAATGGTACAGATGATGGGGCAGTCTGATAATTATAAGCAAGAACTACAAATGATTTCTTACATCTCTGACAGATTGTGGCCTTTCTAAAATCATATATGTAGACCTGGAAAATGAAATTGCAATGTGTGCAAATTGTCATGAATTCCCAATATGCATTTGGAACTTGATTTGCTGCAAACACATTTCAGACATAGAGAGTTTGTTGAGTGCAGCATTGTGAACCTCACAAACAGTAAGGATCTGAGCAATGTTTTCAACATCAGCATACAGCTTTTTGGCCTTGTTAGCAAACTTCAGTGCCTCTACAAATTCACCAATTTGCATCTTAGTTTCCGCCAGTTGCTTTACCCTCACAGCCTCGTCTTTGTTGCACTCCATTAGTGAATTGATGTCAAAGATCAAATCTCCTCAGTTTCCTCAAGCAGCAATTTGTGTTCCGCTCCACCTAATTGACACAAACCAAGCAAAGATAAAATTAAGCCAACACATCACTCTCTATGAAACATTTACACGGACATGGGCACCAAATTATACGACAATGACACATAGACATAAGTAATCATTAAAAAAAACAGAAATACTTGAATGAAATCACGTGTGTTGTAGTCATGTCAGTGCTCTATAGTCACCACTATATGATGCATTACTATTACTAACATAATAGATAACATTGTAAACATGTTTATATACACGATTCATTCAAACACAAGAAAACGCTGCAGCATAACAATCAAGTCAATTCTAGGCTAGCACGCATGAAACATGAATTTCATTGAGAAATTTAAACAAATAGCATAGTAGTCAATATCGGATAGCGGTGAGTAGCAACCGACCTCAAAAGTGGGATAGTGTATAGTGGTATGATCTATGAAGCCCGGATACGAGATACGATACTGCATCGATACGGAAAAATTTCAAAAATCAAGATACGATACGGCTGAGATACGTTAATAAAAAAAATTATATATATAAATGTACAATATAATTATACCATTGTTTTAATATGAAAATATATTAACAAACAACATAAATCAATCATAGGCTCGTAGGACATCAACATAAATATAAATAATATTGACGATTAAGAGAGTGATTGTTAGCCAATTACATACACAATATATCCCAAAAAGAGCATATCAGTGTTATATTATATCCAAAAGGAACATTGTTAGTGTTATACTATATCGATCTAAAAAAGAAACACTATATTCAAAAAAGAACACATCACTACTCAAGAGTTAAGTTATTTTAGTTAACATTAATTGGGAAGTATCGGGGCAGATATCGATATAGGATAATGATCGGATACTCTCCTGATACGCAGGGGAGACAGTACGTCATCAATTTTGAAGTATCGGGGCTTCGCTTCATAGGGTATGACAAATAGCGGTCACCGATATTTGATTATTTTTGAACAAATCACATGAATAATGTTATAAAGTATATGAAGGTGAAAAACACAAGAAGGGGGGGGTTGAATTGTGTTTTCTTTTTCTCTTAAAAAATACTTCTTCTGATAAAACTTCAGAAGCAGTTTGTTTGCTTCTGATGAAATGATCAGAGTCAGATTGCAGCGGAAAAGAACAGAGCAGAGAAAAGAAAGACAAAGACACAAGCAGTTATCCTGGTTCCTTCCACAACACGGAAGTAGTCCAGTCCCCCTTGCACTTCCAAGGAGATTTCACTATAATCACAAAGATTACAACTGCTCAATACTTTCAAAGTATGAGACTTCACAAAACAATGCTCAAGCACACAAGCAAGAGTCTTCCAATGCTCAAGCACTAAGCAAGAGACTTCTAATGCTCAAGCACGCAGGCAAGAGACTTCTAATCAAACAAAAATACAGAGAATTGAGTTTGAATTGAACACTTGATATACAATCAGTGGTGTTCACAATACAATACAGAAAAGACTCTAGACTTTGAATTTCTAAGATGTATCAAATCAGTGCAGAAATTCAGTGTGCTTTTTAGAATCAAATTGACAGAGTTTTGGCGCTTTTAAACTTATGTATCTCTCTCTTTTATCTTCAAGTCTTCACTCCTTTTTATAGAGGCGTGAAAGAGACGTTGAGATAATCAGCACGTCTAAAGAGTCGTTTGAAATCCTTTGATTATCCACCAGTGATCCTTTGCCTGATTTGGGTGTAGTCCTTTGAAGAATAAACTTCAAATTCATTCCCATCTTGAGTGTACAAATTCTGCAGGCATGGCTGTTGTTTTGTCTTGTAGCGTAGACAGAAAACAGAGTAGTGGAGGTAGTGGTTGTACACTTGTACTTTGTCAACTCTATTAACGAGAGACAAGAGCTCAGTGCTATCCATATATCCGTTGATACCTCCCTTTCAATTCTTTGTTCTTCTTTGATAAGACTGAATTGAGAATCAGCAACTTTGAATCTTCAGTTTGATTAAAGGATCAAAAGTAGCTTCTGGTGAAGATATTGCTTCTGATGAAAACTTTTGCTTCTGATGACTTTCTGCTTCTGATGACTTTCTGCTTCTGATGACGTCATCTCTTCAGGAGCAGTTTAGCTTCAGGAGCAGTTTTCTTCAGATGCTCAGAATTTCTTTTTTCTTTCCATTGTTCTTCCAAGACCTATTGAAATAACTTGAGTAGCCTTTGGTCCTGTACACTTGAACAATTATTAGTAATAACCAATTGACAATTTTTAATACCTTGTTATCATCAAAACTTAATAAGGTTCATTGTGAAACACATTTTGTTCCAACAATCTCCCCCTTTTTGATGATGACAAACAATAGTATTTAAAATGTTCAATTGTTGTTGATCTAATTAATAAGTTGACTACTGGGACAGAGGTTTGTAAGCTCCCCCTGAGTCTAATAGTTCTTTAAGGTGAGGTTTGTAAGCTCCCCCTAAGTTCTATTCTTATTAATTAAATTTCAATAAAATACTTATAAAATCAAATCAGAAGTATTTAAAAGAAATTTAGAAGTGGTTATAGTAGGGCTCAGTGCCTTAACAAATACTATACATTTACTCCCCCTTTTGTCATCAACAAAAAGAATAGAAACAAAAGAAAGAGTATCAGAGCCAAAACAAAACAAAAGAATAAACATATAATCTTTCAGAGCAAGCAGCATTGAAAACAGTAAATATCATCAGAGTTAAAGCTTGTAAAACATATTGAAGGTGAAAAAGCACAAGATCCAGAAACAATGATAATATATATAAAGAAAGATTAAGATACAAAGACACAGCTACTAAGAACAAAAGTAAAAAAAAAAAAAAAAAAAAAAAAAAAAAAAAAAAAGAAGCTAGAGTTGGGTGTGCAACTAAGGTTGGGCTTGCTTATACAACAGTTCTAAGAGATACTTGATCTGATCATCCTTCTTCTGAAGTAGCTCATCCTTTTCCCTCATTCGTCGTTTAAATCCAGCCTGAATTCTAGCAGCCCTAGTGATGTACTCTTCTTCTGGATAGAAAGGAGTGATGTCCAGCAGAGGCACAAAATTCAGCTCTTTCTCCTTAGCTGCTTCATGCATATCATCCAAAAGCTTTTTCAGCATAGCAGAGTGAGATGACACACATTTAGTTCTAAGCTGATCCAGCAGCTCATCAAAGCTCTTCTGTAGATCCATCCACTGATCATAATAGTGAATAGGAGGTGCAGGAACTGTTCTGCGAAGAATCAGTGCCTGAATCTCATCACTAAGTCTAATCAGCTGTTCCTCTATATACTCAGACTCCAGGATATGGTCAGGGATGGGTGAAGGTTCAGTTTGAGTTGTATGTGATGTGGAAGGTTTGTCAGAGGTTAAGTCTATTATAGTGGGTGAGTCTGGTTGTTGTTGTTGTTCTGTTGTTTGGTCAGAAGTTGTTTGGTCAGGAGCAACTTGTTCAGAAGCAGTTTGCTCCTGAACAGTTTGCTCAGGGATGGTTTGGGTTTCTGTTTGGGTTTCCAAGACAGTCTTTTCAGAAACTGTCTTCGAGGCCTTAGTGGGTGTTGGTTGCATTTCACCACCTAGATGTTTTTCTAAGTTGTGAAGGGTTGAGGATTCTTGGTGTTGAGGGGTTTCTGAAGTAGTTGCATCTGAAGCTACTTCAGAGGCTTTTTGTGGAGATTGGTTATTTGGTGAGTTTGTTTGGGTAGGTTCAGGTTGTTGTATACTAACAGGTTCTGGAATATCTGGATATAGTGGATGAGTAGTAGGCAAATTGAATTTCTCACAAAGTTTTATCCTATTTTTTGAAAATTCTATTTGAGTACTCTCATAGTCAAGTGTTCCAAATTCTGTTAGTTTGGTAGGTTTGGTTTTTAGAAGCTTGTCTATATGTTGGCTAAGGGGTTGGTCATCTGATTCTGTGGATGATGAAGAGGGTGAAGAGGGTAGAGATAGAGACTGAGTATTAGTTGGAGCTTTAGATGGATTACCTGAGGACTGAGCTTCTGGATGAATTGCTTCTGGAGCTGTTGAAACTGGATCTGATGAAGTTGCTCCTGAAGCTTGCTTATTCTTCAAGGCTTGAGAAAGCAGAGTTGCTCCATACTGAACTGTTTCTTGCTCTAACTCAGAAGCTAAAGCAGCAATGTCAGGAGTAGGCACATACCCTGCAGCCTTGAGACGCTCATCCCTTTCTTTCTCAAACACTTCCTTCAACCTTTTCTTTTCTGCTATCTTGGATGCAGAAACCTCTCTAGCGTACTGCCTCATTTCTTCAGTCATTTCAAAACTGGGCATGACTATGGGCTCAGAAGTGGCAGTCCTTTTTGCCTTCTTGGGGCTAGAGTCTTCATCCCAGTTCTCTTCCAGTTCTTTCAACATTTCTTCCCTTCTTCCTTCAGCTGTCTTCAGATTTCTTGTTAAATTAGACCTCTTCCTTTTGATGGTCTGAAGAGCAGCTTCTCTTTTATTTTTGGGACTTGAAGGCTTTTCAGAAGCAGCTTGATCAGAAGCAGCTTGTTCAGAACCAGCTTGTTCAGAAGCAGGCTGTTCTGCTGTTTCTTGAGTACTCCTTGTCCTTTTTCTGATAAGAGGGACATCATCCAAATCCTCCACTTCCTCAAGAATGGTGGACATAGCAGATTTTTCCTTCTTAGCTTTCTTATGCTTCTGAGCACCCACCTCAGTAGCATCTTCAGCAAGGTATTCTTCCTTTGATTTCATAAGCAGGAGTATCTATATCCATATTCGATGAAGAACCACCGGCAGAACTTGAAGATGCCATTGATATGAAGTGGTTTTAGGGTTCTAAAGAGTTTTTGAGAGGATGAGAGAATGCGTTTACTTTCGCAGAGGGTTAAGACGAAAAATAGAAAGTGTTTGTTGTGAAGTGAGTAGTGTGTGAATTGACTTAGTGTTTTTATTAAACCGTTTGCAATTCAATAGAGACAAACAAACATAGCATTAATGACAAATTGGGGGCGCGTGTAAGTATGTTAAAAAGCGAATAAAAACATCATTGCCCTTTTTGTTATACTCCAATACAAATAGACCACGTCAGAGACTCTTCAGAAAACTACCTTTTGGGTAATGGGACAGCTGTTACATAAAGTAACTGCCAACGTTCCCACTAGCCAAGCTATTCAGAAGCAAAGAATAACACTTCTGAAGTTTTAGTGCTGACGTCATCTTCAGAAGCACATTTTCCTCAGAACCTCAGTTAAGAGCTTCTGATGAACCAAAATGCTCCTGAATAAACTTCAGAACCAAACTTCTTATTCAGAGGCAAGCAATTTTTCAATCAGACACAAAATGCATGTTCAAATTTTTCTTAATAAAATCAAATCTTTCAACAGACAAAGGTTTTGTAAATATATCAGCCCATTGATGTTCAGTATCAATGAATTGTATATCTAAAATTCCTTTTTGAACATAGTCTCTGATAAAATGGTGTTTGATTTCAATATGCTTGGCTCTTGAATGTAGAATTGGATTCTTTGACAAACAAATAGCAGCAGTATTATCACAATAAATGGGAATACTGTTAGCATTGATCTGATAGTCTTCCAACTGATGTTTCATCCAAAGTAGTTGTGTGCAACAACTTGCAGCTGAAATGTACTCTGCTTCTGCTGTAGACATAGCAATAGTTGCTTGTCTTTTGCTTGCCCAGGATATCAGATTCTCTCCCAGGAATTGACAATTTCCACTGGTTGATTTTCTTTCAATCCTATCACCAGCATAATCAGCATCACAGAATCCAATCAACTTATAATCTAGGGATTTCCTATACAGGAGTCCAAGATTAGTTGTTCCTTTCAGATACCTGAAGATTCTCTTAACTGCAGTTAAATGAGATTCTCTAGGATCTGATTGAAATCTTGCACACAAGCATACACTGAATAAAATATCAGGTCTAGATGCAGTGAGGTATAACAGAGAACCAATCATACCTCTGTATAGCTTCTGGTCTACTACTGTTCCAGTATCTTCTTTGCTTAAGGTGCAGGTTGGATGCATTGGAGTGTTCATCACTTTACAATCTTCTAGCTTGAACTTCTTCAGAAGCTCCTTTGTATATTTTGTTTGATGAACATATACTCCTTCTTTACTTTGGTTGATTTGAATTCCCAGAAAGAATTTCAATTCTCCCATCATACTCATTTCAAATTCATCCTGCATTAACTTAGAAAATTCTTTGCAAAGAGATGCATTAGTAGAACCAAATATTATATCATCAACATATATTTGCACAATCAAAATATCTTTCTTAAGAGTCCTTCTGAAGAGTGTTGTGTCAACTTGTCCTCTTTCAAAATCATTTTTAATTAAGAAATTACTTAGTCTATCATACCAAGCTCTGGGAGCTTGTTTCAAGCCATATAGTGATTTCTTAAGTTTATAAACATGGTCAGGATGCTTAAGATCCTCAAACCCAGGAGGTTGTTTAACATACACTTCTTCTTCAATGACACCATTAAGAAAAGCACTTTTGACATCCATTTGATATAATATTATGCCATGATTAATTGCGTAGGATAGAAGTAACCTGATTGCTTCCAATCTTGCAACTGGAGCAAATGTTTCAGTGTAATCAATGCCTTCTTGTTGACTGTAGCCTTGAGCAACAAGTCTGGCTTTGTTTCTGGTTACTTCTCCTTGTTCATTCAGCTTGTTTCTGAATACCCATTTTGTTCCAATAATGTTCTTCTGAGAAGGTTTGGGTACCAGATCCCACACATCATTCCTTTGGAATTGATTTAGCTCTTCTTGCATAGCTAATATCCATCCATCATCTGAGAGAGCTTCTTCAACAGTTTTGGGCTCAATTATTGAAAGCAGTCCTATTAAAGACTCTTCTTGTCTAAAATGTGATCTTGTTCTTCTAGGACTATCTTTGCTTCCAATGATTAACTCCTCAGGATGTGAAGATTTGTGCTTGAATTTAGGTTGAATAACCTGCTGAGTGTTATCTTGAAAGTCCTCAGAAGCAATTTCATTCTGTACTTTTGAGCTAGGTTCTGCTTCTGAATTAGACTCAGCTTCTGGAGTGATTTCAGTTTCTGGACTAGATTCAACTTCTGTATACTTTTCAGAATCAGAAGGTTGATCAGATTCTGATGCATCTTCAGAATCAGTTGTACCTGCATTACTTTCACTTTGCTCTGAAGTTTTACTTCCAGGCTCTCTATCATCAAATTTTACATGCATAGATTCTTCAACACATTGTGTTTCTGAATTATACACTCTGTATGCCTTTGACCTTTCAGAGTAACCTAAAAAGATTCCTCTTTGAGCCTTGGCATCAAATTTCTTCAGATAGTCTTTAGTGTTTAAGATGTAACAAGTACATCCAAACTGATGAAAGTAAGAGATATTGGGTCTTCTTCCTTTAAAGAGTTCATATGCTGTTTTCTCCAACATAGGTCTGATATAGATCCTATTTTGAATATAACATGAAGTATTGACTGCTTCTGCCCAAAAATGTTTAGCTAAGTTGTTTTCATGGATCATGGTTCTGGCCATTTCTTGTAAGGTTCTGTTCTTTCTCTCTACAACCCCATTTTGTTGTGGAGTTCTAGGAGAAGAAAACTCATGGAGAATCCCATGTTTTTCACAAAAAAGTTCAAATGGCTCATTTTCAAATTCTCCACCATGATCACTTCTGACTTTCAAAATTTTCAATTCTTTTTCAGATTGTATTTGAGTGCAGAAGCTGCTAAACACTTCACATGCATAGTCTTTACTTTTAATGAATTTTACCCAAGTCCATCTGCTGTAATCATCAACAATGACTAATCCGTATTTACTTCCATATAAAGATGCAGTGTTAACTGGACCAAAAAAATCAATATGGAGTAATTCTAAGGGTCTGGAGGTTGATACAATGTCTTTAGATTTGAAAGAACTTTTCACAATTTTCCCTTTCTGACATGCACCACAAAGTGCATCTGAATGATAATCAATGTTAGGCAATCCTTTGACCAGTTGTAACTTGCTAATTTTAGAAATTAATCTCCAATTAGCATGTCCCAACCTTTTATGCCATACCTATTTTTTATCATTCATTGACAGAAGGCAAACTACCTTCTGATCAGCCAGATCAGAGAAATTTATTTTATAGACATTCTCAACTCTCTTTCCCTTGAATGTAATGGATTTGTCATCCTTGTTGACTAGTGTGCAGTTGGTCTTACTGAACGTTACATCATACCCATTGTCACAAAATTGACTAATGCTCAATAGGTTATGCTTCAGACCATCTACTAGCCACACATTATTAATTGAGATGGAGGAATTACCAATAGTACCTGTACCAATGATCCTTCCAGTTTGGTTGCCACCAAACTTCACTTCTCCTCCATCTTTCATTGTAAGGGTAAGGAACAAAGCTTTCTCTCCAGTCATGTGCCTTGAACATCCGCTGTCTAGGTACCATGACCTTTGTTTCTCTCTTGCCCTTAAGCACACCTGCATTTTTGGCCAATTCAGATTTAGGTACCCATATCTTCATGGGTCCTTTTGGGTTAGCTTTGGAGGTTTTACTTTTCCTCCCTTGTACCTTAGGGTGAATGCTGAGTGGCTTCTGATCATTCAATACTTTAGGTTTGACACTTTTTGGTATTGTTTTCTCAGAAGCAGTAGCTGCTTTGTTCTTCTGATCCTTTTGTTTTGGAATTTTAGATTCTGGTTTAATCAGATTCTGATGAACAGGTTCTGATCTTTTCAGAATTTTAATCTTTTGACTCTTAGGATCAGATTTTGTCATTACCTTGATCTTAAGATTCTCTGGCTTTGATGTGATCTTAGCCTGTGAACCTGAAGCTTCAGGTTTTGACTGAACAGCAGTTATAGCATTTGTACCTTCAGGCACAAAGGTGGATTTCAATCCATCCTTGATACAATCACAGTAGCTCTTGAGACTGTATTCTTTGGATTTCTCCTCAGAATATCCAATCCCTTTGCCTTTGTTCTTGTATGTGCTGTAGATCATAGAAGCAACTTTGCTTCTGTCTATTCCAGCCATAATAAAATCATCCAAGGCAATCTCATGTTTATTGCCTGAACCTTTATCACATTTTTCTTGTAGCTTCTGACAAAGACTCTTGAGTCTATCTTCATATGTTGTTGATATGAGGTTAAACCCTTTGAGTTCTTCTTCAGAAGCTTTCAGTTCCAATAGAGTTGATTTTTGTTGTTTCATCAAATCAACATATTTTTCTTTTAAATCTGTCAACTCATTGGTTCTGTGTTCAAACAGTGATAAAAGTTCTTTTAGAGAATCAACAAGTTCTTGTCTAGGGATTTTGGAATATACCTCATTTTCATCTTCTGAATCTGATTCAGCTTCTGATACTGCTTCTGATGATACTGTTGCCACTAACCCAACGGCTGCCTTAGCATCATCATCAGCTTCTTCTTTATCAGAACCAGATTCACTATCCAAATCTTCCCAGGTCGCCATCAAGCTCTTTTTGATTTGCTTTCTGAATTTACTGGAGTTGAAGCTTGATTTCTTGGATTTGCCTTTAAACTTCTCCTTCTGAAGATCAGGGCAATCAGCAATGAAATGACCAGGCTTCTTACAATTGAAGCATCCCTTCTGATCTTCTTTCTTGAAGTTCTTGTAGCTACCTCTCTTGCTCAAAAATTTCTTCTGCTTCCTTGCCAGATACTCAAGCTTGTTGGACAGCATAGCCATCTTTACAGATTGATCTTCATCAGAATCTCCATCAGGTGATTCTTCTTCAGATTCACTGGCTTTGTAGGCTTTGGAAGACTTTGAGGTCTTTCCTTTAGATGGTAAAGCAATGGATTTACTCTTCTTAGAGGTTTCATGCTCATTTAAACTCATTTCATGCACTTTGAGTGAGCTAACAAGATCTTCAACACTTAAAGTATTTAGATCCTTAGCTTCCTCAATAGCAGTTACTTTGGGTCTCCATCTTGAAGGTAAGCTTCTCAAAATCTTACTAACATGATCAGAGGCAACATAGCTTTTCTTCAGTATTTGCAATCCAGAAACTAAAGTTTGAAATCTTGAGTACATTTCTTCTATACTCTCATCATCCTTCATTCTGAAAAGTTCATACTGATGAACTAGCATCAAAGCTTTAGCCTCTTTTACTTTCTTGCTGCCTTCAAAGTTTGCACATAGAGAAGCAAACATAGCCTTCGCAGTAGATTTGTCACTCATTTTCATGTATTCGGTGCGAGGTATAGAAGCCACAATGATTCCTCTTATCTTGTGATGTTTCTTATAAAGCTTCTTCTGAGCAGGAGTATGTATTCTTCTGTCTATAGCAGCTCCTTCTTCATCCAAATCCAGATCATCAACTCCATCTTCCAGTATATCCCATAGCTCTTCATCCAATCCCATGATAAAGCTGTACATATTAGTTTTCCACCATGAAAACTCTTCTGGATCTCCATTGAACTTTGGAGCTTTTCCAGAGTCTGTTTTCTTGTCAGCAGTATCATAGTCATGCTTGACACTTGTGTATTTTGGAGTAACTGATTCCTCATCTCCAGACATGTTTTTCTAATAGATCTTGAACTGTAACACGGTTAAGTGCTGTGATAACAGAGCAAGCTCTGATACCAATTGAAGGTGAAAAACACAAGAAGGGGGGGGTTGAATTGTGTTTTCTTTTTCTCTTAAAAAATACTTCTTCTGATAAAACTTCAGAAGCAGTTTGTTTGCTTCTGATGAAATGATCAGAGTCAGATTGCAGCGGAAAAGAACAGAGCAGAGAAAAGAAAGACAAAGACACAAGCAGTTATCCTGGTTCCTTCCACAACACGGAAGTAGTCCAGTCCCCCTTGCACTTCCAAGGAGATTTCACTATAATCACAAAGATTACAACTGCTCAATACTTTCAAAGTATGAGACTTCACAAAACAATGCTCAAGCACACAAGCAAGAGTCTTCCAATGCTCAAGCACTAAGCAAGAGACTTCTAATGCTCAAGCACGCAGGCAAGAGACTTCTAATCAAACAAAAATACAGAGAATTGAGTTTGAATTGAACACTTGATATACAATCAGTGGTGTTCACAATACAATACAGAAAAGACTCTAGACTTTGAATTTCTAAGATGTATCAAATCAGTGCAGAAATTCAGTGTGCTTTTTAGAATCAAATTGACAGAGTTTTGGCGCTTTTAAACTTATGTATCTCTCTCTTTTATCTTCAAGTCTTCACTCCTTTTTATAGAGGCGTGAAAGAGACGTTGAGATAATCAGCACGTCTAAAGAGTCGTTTGAAATCCTTTGATTATCCACCAGTGATCCTTTGCCTGATTTGGGTGTAGTCCTTTGAAGAATAAACTTCAAATTCATTCCCATCTTGAGTGTACAAATTCTGCAGGCATGGCTGTTGTTTTGTCTTGTAGCGTAGACAGAAAACAGAGTAGTGGAGGTAGTGGTTGTACACTTGTACTTTGTCAACTCTATTAACGAGAGACAAGAGCTCAGTGCTATCCATATATCCGTTGATACCTCCCTTTCAATTCTTTGTTCTTCTTTGATAAGACTGAATTGAGAATCAGCAACTTTGAATCTTCAGTTTGATTAAAGGATCAAAAGTAGCTTCTGGTGAAGATATTGCTTCTGATGAAAACTTTTGCTTCTGATGACTTTCTGCTTCTGATGACGTCATCTCTTCAGGAGCAGTTTAGCTTCAGGAGCAGTTTTCTTCAGATGCTCAGAATTTCTTTTTTCTTTCCATTGTTCTTCCAAGACCTATTGAAATAACTTGAGTAGCCTTTGGTCCTGTACACTTGAACAATTATTAGTAATAACCAATTGACAATTTTTAATACCTTGTTATCATCAAAACTTAATAAGGTTCATTGTGAAACACATTTTGTTCCAACAGTATAAACAAACTTTCTCTAGAAAAAAGTATAAACAAACTTACATATTTCTAAAAAAAAAGAGCTTATATTTAATATAAAATTAAAAATAACACTCAAATCTCATGAGACATTCATAAATCAAAACGCCAAAGATCAAAAGACAAGACGGAGGAACAAACAAACAAAAAAAAAAAACAAGAAAAACCATAAAACAAAAGAAAACAGATAAAGAAGAGAAGAAGAAAAAAAAACACAGAGAAACCATACAATAAAGTCAATTTGGTTTTAAAAATCCCCAAAATGATCTAAAATCAATTTAGAAATTTGGAAACCATACAAAATGTTTTAAAAATAGTGTCAATTTGAAAAATTTTAACTAAAATTAAATAGAAGCTGTATAGCGACTGAAGCGGCCGCTCTTGACTACTATATGACAAATAGCATGTCAAGTATTTAAATACAATAAGTCACAATGAACTTACATCAATATAAACTTGCATAGCAAGTAATCAAACATCAAGCACAATTCAAGCAAGTCCTTTTGAAATAAACGATCAAAAACCTCAAATTTATTCTACCAGACACGTTTGTTCTAAAAAAATACATAGAATTACATAGAGAATAACTTAGTTTTCGTCATGTAGTGGGAAAATTACGAGGTTTCTACCTTTTGTTATTTGCCCTAAATTCTAGATTATATAGCTACTAATACACAATCCAAAATCCAAAATTGATTCTATAGCTACTAATAGGCAGCATAACATTTTTAGCTTAATTGTAATGCTATTTTCCCTAATTTCCGATGATAATAGACTGCATGATAGAGAGAGAGAGAAAACGTGAAACTTATGATTACTATATAATTAAAAATTGAAACTTTTTTTATTTAGGGAATTAAAAATTGAAACTTGAATTGTGAAATCGAATGCAGAGGGATTAAAATAGAGATAAACATACATCATTAATTGAATGTATCTAAAAAGTGAGGGTGTACAATGCAATGAAGAAAAAGGACATAATACGAGGAAGATAATGAAGAATACAGAACTTACTAATGACTCTGTTGAAATTATATGTAGATTGACCTCTCTAAACTCTCTATATACTCTCTATATAAAGCAGTTAAAATGGGCCTCACCCACTTGTAATGTAGTTTAGCATGGACTGATCTGTAAAAAAAAATGGAACTTTGCTCTTTTTACCCCCAAAGCGGGTCGGCCACAACTCGTAATTTCCAAACGACTTTTTTGTGTGTTATGAACCCTTCTAAAAAAATTATATTTTGAATGTTGTTTTATAGTTTTAAAGAGCAAATAGAAGGCCAAAATAGTAGCCATAAAAAAAATGCAATCTTCACCAAATGTCGCACGAGCCAGGATTTCGGGTTGATTCATGAAAAATATTAGAAACAATAGTTTAAAATGTTAGTGGTGAGGTAGAAGATGATTCTCAAACTTTATTTTGATGAGATCCATGGCTTGATGGGGGGTGTTAAACACTAGATTTAGTCGTCTTTTTGATCTAATTAATAATGAAACGACGACAGTGGCTGATATGTTTTTTCTTGGGTGGATGGGGTGGGGGGAGGGGCCTGAAAGTGGAGGCGGATATTATTAGCTTGGGAGGAAGAGCAGATGAGGGAGTGTTGCGATCTTTTAATTAACATTGATTTGCAACCTCTTGTTTCTGACATGTGGATTTGGCATTTACATGTTTCGAAGAAGTACAATGCTACAAGTGCTTATCACTACCTGTTTACGTCAAACAACAATTTGGAAGCGGACAACACAAACTTAAATTGAAATAAGGATGTCTCTCTGAAGGTCAGTCTTTTGGCTTGGTAACTTCTTTGTAACTGTATTCCTACGACGGGCAATTCAATCAGAAGGCGTGCAGCCTAATGTGCAGCTTTTAGTGGGTGGTTGTGGACAAGTGGAGAATATGAATGATCTCTTTCTATCTTGGGATTTTTTTAGGAAACTTTGGTATGGCCTTTATAGTTTGAAAGTAGTTTTATTTAGCCCAGTTTTAAAACTATATTTAGCAATTTTATTTACTTTAGTTATCTTTTATTTTAATTTAAACATTTGACCAAAACAATCATGATGAAAAGTGAATTTTTTATTTTTTTTTAGCAATGAAAAGTGAAAATTTATAAGCCAAGCAAGTGACTAAAATTAAGCGCTCGTGCAGATTCAACGAATGGCATGTCGTGCCATATAGCAGTGCTGGTGAGAATTATATGCAATCACATAGTGGAGAGGGGACGCAATGGAAAGGAAGAAGTAGCTCTCAACAATGGCTGCAAAGTGCAAACAAACGAATTCGCGTAATATATGTGTGCTGCGACCAACCTGATGCGTTTGTTTTCATAGTGTGGGTCTTGAAGAGGTATCCAGGTTCAACTTTCAAGAGTGAGTGATGCTAGGACACTGGTGGTTTCTCAAACAGAATGAAGAGTAGATATTGTCGTGCCGTTAACCTTTTTTTCTGAATATATAACGTTGTTGTTGCCCATATACACAAAACGATCAATGGAGTTATTATTATTAAGGATTAAGGAATAGCAACTGCAAAATAACTCTTAGAAAAAGAGTAGCAGCCAACTAAGGAATGCATTTTTTTTTTACCAAACAAATAAGAAAGAGTTGTTGAGGTAAGAATAAGGAGCACGGAAATAGAGTATATGCATTCGGAGATCATGGAGATGGTCACGTCAGAATTTTGGTGATGTGGCACAAGATAGTCCTAATTGCACACATGAAGATGAGGTGGCAGCAGAAGAAAGTTGGGAGATGATTTAATGGATTATATAATAGAAATAGATTACAATAGTGGAGTGACATATCAAAATGATGAGCTTTCATTGAACACGCATGCGTAAAATTGGTTTACACCAATAAACTTTTTTCTAAAGACACTGACATCACCTTCAAGACACCACAAGCGAGCATAAGACATGTTTTAGGTGGCTCAAGAAAACAATACGAGCAGACACTATCATACCAAAATTCCAAGAGAGCATTAAGATATACTTATTGTCTCATATTCCTACCACTATCAGACCAAAACAGTAGAAGCCTTATTTCGTATCTGCTACACAAGCATCTACAAAAGCATACATTGAAACATTTCCAACCAGCTCAAAATACCCACTTATTCTCCATTCAACCTTGCCCTAAACATGATCATGCTAAACAATGATCCTTGCTGACACGGGATCTGGAAAAGAAAAGAAAAAAAAAACTAGCAGTCTCTTGTAAAATTGGTTTCAGACAGAACTGGATTTCAAGTCACATTCACTAACGTTGCAATGTAGATGCCACTTCGGGGGCCTATCTGTTTTATATTGTCAAATATTTGCATTGCTCACATTATTTGATAGTAATATAGTATCATAGTAACTAAAAAAAACAGTATCATGTAACAATAGCATCCCGGGGGAAAATGATCTTAGATATGGAGGCAACAACCATACAACAGAAAATTGGAAAATTATAATACATAAAACACAATTAAGGAGCGTCAAGCCACAATACAAGACTGGGAGCTGGTAACAAAAAAACACAAGACTAGGATAAATTCTATCTAGATTAGACAGGCTGTGTAGGAAGAAAAAGATATACATGAGAAAAAGTAGCATCTTTAAGGAATGGATTTAATCAAAACTTGAGGAAAAAGGCTTTCCTCCACTTTTTAATACTGGTGCTCTTACTCCTCATTAGCCTAACATACTATTATTCAAACCTTTTCCCTTGATCTTCCAGGGATTGAGGAATCTTTTTCAGCTTCAAATATCTCAGTTGGCAATGCAGCAGGATCAAACTCAAAACAGCCTCTTGGAACACCTTCCCTTTCATCCCCACTCATCCTGAATGAAGGAATTTGATGTGAGAACCTATAAGTTTGATTTGGTGGAATAGAAAATGTGAATGTGTTATCCCCATTCTTCCCAGTTTTCTCAAAGAGGCTAGTAAATCCCTTTACTTTGCCTAGATAAGCTACTTGAATGCCAAGATTTTCAGTATAATCTGAAAGGATTTCTACATAAGCAAATTCACGCTTCAGATAATTTTCTGGATTAGAACTCCAATTGATATCCCAATTTCTGAAAATCGCCCAGGTTTCTCCCTTCTTGGGAAGCACTAGGTAAG
This sequence comes from Medicago truncatula, assembly GCF_003473485.1. Taxonomy (NCBI): domain Eukaryota; kingdom Viridiplantae; phylum Streptophyta; class Magnoliopsida; order Fabales; family Fabaceae; genus Medicago; species Medicago truncatula. Next base: position 40,395,965 of record NC_053042.1, on the reverse strand, counting down.
AATCTTTCTCATTTCCTTTTATAAACTGTATCTGGTGAGAGAACATACCACGATCTGTAGTTTTCTGAGAGTTAGCAAGTTTGAACTTGCCACAAGCAATAGGCAAATCTGCATTATACCAATGAACCTCGCTATCTTCATCTGGGTCAGCTTCCAACCAAGTAATCTGCAACTTGAAAGGGAAGGTCACTTTCTTGACAAGAGCATAAAATCTTGGCATAGCATCGGTGGTATCATAAATTGCCCATAATTGATTAACAGCAAAACAATCATCAGCCTTGTCCTTCTCAAAATTATTGAAATCTGGATCAGGACAAACAATGGTCTCTGGACTAGAAGGCATATCTGAATTTGGTGGATCAACATCCGACTCCAATACCGTATCACCTTGAAAATGAGAATCTTCAGATACGTTCTTACTCTCAACTTCAGCATTGTTCGATGATTCATCTTGTCGTGGCTTTTTGGAAGGAACAGCATCATGGTCATCTTCATGGTTTTCCTTATATGAAACGTGTTGCTTTTGTCTGGAAGACCTTCTGACATTCAATCTTGAAGGATCAGCATCATTTTCTCGAACATTGAAACCTTTCTTTTCATAATCATTTCCAGTGTTGAATCTCTCTGTTGAATCTGGTTCTGGTTGTCTCACTCTCTTACTTCCAACATTGTTTGAAGATTGTGACTTCATTGGCTTGGACACAGGAATAAAGCCATCCTTACTCTTCTCATCTTTATGTTGCTTACCAACTCCATTAGCACATGTTTTCATACATGAAGGATACGACGGCACAAAAGTGTCTGCACATCCACTACTAACGGATGTTCCACCATTACTTTTACAGGCTGGTTTTGGTGGATCCTGCGTTGGAACCTTTTTCGGGGCACCAAACTGTACGAATGATGGGAAAGTCTGTGGATTCATAGCAAGAGCTACAAATGAGTTCTTACATTTCTGACAGAGTAGGGCCTTATTTATAACATAAATGTAGAACTGGAATTTGGTATTACAATGCCTGCACATTGTCCAGAATGTCGGCTGTGCAGGTTTCAGATGGGGATTCAAAGAAGGAGAGTTTGAAGAACATTTTTTCTGATGTTTTGTTGCATTAGGAACTTGATTTGCTGCAGGTTTCCCATTAGAGGGATGGGATGAGGTCTTAGATGCTGCAGCTCTAACATGGGCTTTAACCTTTATGTCGTATAAAGACCGCGTTGCTTTATCACTCAACACCCTATTGGCTTCCCCAATCAACTTGAAAGCAGCTTCTGCACCAGCAGATTTATTTTTATCAGGATGAAGTAGCAGTGCAAGCTTCTTGTACTGTTTCTTTATGATTGCTTCCTCGGATAATTTTTCAGTCTGAAGAACTCCATACCAGTCCATATCATACTTAGACAGCTTGTTGAGTGCAGCATTGTGAACCTCACAAACAGCAAGGATCTGAGCAATGTTTTCAACATCAGCATAGAGCCTTTTGGCCTTGTTAGCAAACTTCAGTGCATCTACAAATTCACCCCTTTGCATTTTAGTTTCTGCCAGTTGCTTAGCCTTCACAGCGTCATCCTTGTTACACTCCATTAGTGAGTTGATGTCAAAGATCCAATCACCTCAGTTTCCTCGATATCACACAAAAATAACACCTTGAATTTTGTGTCTATTCACGTTCAACAAAAAGCACTTTGTTTTCCACCTAATTGACACAGACCCAGCAAAGATAAAATTAAGCCAGCTCATCACTATTCACTACTCTATGAAGCACTAACACACGCGTACACCGAACTAGACGATACAAACACAAGTAATAATTTAAGACAATGGAAATACTTGAATGCAATCACATGTACAAATGTCGTGTCAATCCTCTAGTCAATATTCACTACTATATCATGTATTACTAGCATAAAAGATAACACGAACACGGGTGCTGTAGACATGATTCATTCACACACAAGAAAATGCCGCAACACAACAAATAAATTAGTTCTAAGGTGGCAAAATGGATGAATTTGATAGATTTGCATTGGATTGTTAATGAATGGATCAAAACAATCCATTTACAATCCGCTGAAATTTTAAGAGTAAAATCTAATACAATCCATTGAATAAAATCCAATCAATCTCAGAACTTCTAGACTAGCAGACATTAACTAAAATGAAATTAATTTCTCAACAATTTCTAAATAATCGAACCCTAAATAAATAGACAAGCATAAAAGCTAACATCACAAACACAGTGGTATAGACATGATTCATTCACACACGAGAAAATGCCGCAACATAACAATCAAATTAGTTCTAGGGTGGAAAAATGGATGGATTTGGATTGAATAAAAAAACCTAGATTTATATCGAGAAAAACTCAGTTTTGGTTTATACCTTTTGGATTAACCCTAAAACAGCATAAAATAAAGAAATAAATACAGAGATTAAAAAAAAAATTGTGATTGGGAGGTATAAAGCAACGAAGAAGACGAAGACGAAGAGAAGAGAACTTACTTGCAAGTGCGAAGTGGAAGATCAAAATCGAACTCAGTTAGCACGAACGGAGAACTTGGGGAAAATGTAAGAAGACAGAAAGACAGTGAAAGTGTAAAGTGTTTAAAACACCAGTGACTTAGAAGAGGAGGGAAGTACAAAGCGGGAAACGAAAAATTTTCGCAACTTTTCATTTCCTCCCAAATTTTCACTCAAACTAAATTTTCCGACCAATTTTTTTACTATTTTATTCATGTTTTAATTTTCCCTCAAAAACTCTTTTATGATTACTATGAGATTAATTTTTTTGTGAGGAAGAGTTATGAGTAATTTACTCAACAATCAACGAAAATTTATTTTATTATGGTGAAAAAAAATTGAGAATTTATTTAATGGATAAAAAAATTGATTTTATTTAAGAAGTCAAACTAGTCCAGACCATAAGAAAAACATTTTAAAGTCTCAAACTAACACCGCAAAAAAATGAATTGATTTTATAAAATTGTTTTTGAAAATCAATTTCATAATCAACGTTATTATTTAAAGTTTAAAATATAATCAATTCTGAAGACAAAATCAATCATATATTGTATAAAAATCAAACATGTCAAAATTAATTCTACATTTCTAAAATTAATTTTGGCACCTCTAAAAGTGAAATCAAACATACATTAAATTTATAAGTGGTATTAACGTATTAATTTTTACTCCACTTGCAAATTTGTTCATTTCACTAATGTTCATTATTGTAGACTAACTTCAATCGTCTGTCTACTATTTTTATTGTGTTAATGCATATAAATTACGAATAATTTTTTTAAATTTTTTATTAATTTTTTTTTATTTTGATTCTAATTATAAGTATATATATTTTGTACTTTCTTATTGAAAGAAATTATACTTATCTTGTTAAATAAACAAACTATACTTTTTTTTCAATGACACTAACAACATAGCAAACATAATATTTTGTACTTTCTTATTGAAACAAATTATACTTATCTTATTAAATAAACAAACTATACTTTTTTTTCAATGACACTAACAACATAGCGAACATAATATAAATTCTTATCTTTTTGAATAATAACAAAAATATAATATTTTTATATGCAAATTTATTTATGGGTATAATTGAAAGTAAAAAAAACAATCCAAAAAACATGTATTATCTGTATAAAAAAACCCTTAATTTTTTGTCCAAAAAAAAAAACCCTTAATTTTATATATAAACAATGAAAAATCGTTCACACAATCATTCAATCCAATCACACAAACATGTTATTTTGTCTGTTATATTAATTCTTAAAATTTATCACAAAAGTGTATATATGATACGATGTGATTAGCATTTTAATTATTATGCTTTGACCGAAATGCCAGCATATACTCAATTAGATATTAATTTGTAATATATATATTATATTAATTTTTATTTTGTATGAATTTTTTTTGCAGCAATGCTTAAAGTTTTCGAACTCAAAATTTCACATAAAATATATTCAGAAATAAACCACTAGCTTCACTAAAAAAAACCACTAGCATGTAAGTGTAACAATGCAAAACTACATAAAGTAATGTAATTGGTCAAATGAATATGTTAACATATTTTGAGGGTAATATGTCTTTTTTTTTTTTAGGATTTAAGAAAATTTAAGTGATTTGAGTTTTGAGGGTTCATCAAGGTTAAGACTTATAGAACCTTGAGGCACTGAGTTATTAATCATTTCGGAATCAATGGAGAAACAAAAATATTACTTTGAAATATATGTTTTTTTGAAAATTTAGGTGATTTGAATTTTGAGGGTTCATAATGATTAAGTCTTTCTTTAAGACTTTCTATTGACTTTTGATTCAACAAAAATATATGTTGACAAACGTTCTTATACATCTTTTAAAAAGAAAAGTGTTTGTGTTATTGTATATAAATAATTATCATTGGATTACACACACTTTTTTGTGTGTGAATATTAACTCAATTCAAACACATTTGTTCATATAGTAATCTTCACATACATTGTAAAATATGTTAATATCTCCTTTCATTTTGCTTGAATCAAATACAAAATATCTTAAAATCTCTTTCCATCAAATCAAACACAACATTCTAAAATATTTCATTCTCTCCTTCCCTTCATTCAATCCGTTTTATTAAAATTCATCCATCCGTTAAAGCAAGTGTACCTCAACACATCTTTTAACATACAATTGAGTGAAATTTTGTAAAGGTAGATGTTTATCACGAATAGCAACATCACGACAAACAACAAAGTGTATAATTTTTCAATTTCACCTTCACCCTGAAAGTTTTACTGTTTTGTAAAAAATGTATTGCTTCCTGAGTGGAATCCTTCCTCAATAGCCGCACTCTATTGCAAAATATATAAATAGTATGTGTTACTTTGCATTTTTCACAATAATAATAACAAAACAAAAATGGAATGTCCAGTCGATGACACCATTTAACGAACGCATCTAACTATGAGAGAGAAGAAAACATCATTCACCACTATCCGATCAATTGGATTTTCTGACGGTGATTAGTCAATGACAGACAAAGTCAGTACATAATTCGCACCAATAACAAGAATAACCATGCTTCAAGTGGCTCAAGAAAACAATACAAATGACACTTCATTGTCTGGCATCTTCACATGATCATATCAAAACAGTACAAGCCTCGATGCTATTCATCCGTGATGTTTCACATCTGCCCCACAAGCATTTCCACAAAAGCATACATTGAAAACAATAATCAAACCAGCCCAAACTACCTCTACTTATTATTGTCCATTCAAACTGCACTAAACATGATCATGCTCAACATTGATCCTTGCTGACATGGAAACCCGAAAAATAATATGATGTAGTCTCTTATAAAATTGGTTTCAGACAGCAAGTTAATTCTGTTAGTGCAATTACACTCTTAAGAAAGAGTGTATAACTTGTACTTTGTTGATTATGAATTGAGTGGTTCATACGGTACAAAAGATAAAAGTATTTATAGACATCATCTCTTACTTGAATAACAAGTAAGCTAACCAACTCATAACAAACTAGTTAGTTACTAACTAACTCTACCTCTAACTACTCGATAGTTGAATTATAACCACAAATTCCATTTTACTTAGTCAAGCCATCGATCATTTTACAATATAAACAGAATAACACCATACACTCCTCATCAATGCCAAGCCAAGGTCTATACCATCCAATTATCCCAAGTCACTAATATCTGAACGCTATCTTCTACTATCTTCTCAAAAGACTAATAATTTCTAAAGGGGATAGAGATCTCCAAAAAGATATGAAAATAAATCTCATATTACTAATAATCATCTACAATTCTCATAGGAGAGAACAAGGAGAATACCACAATAGTGACGTGGCGGATCACAGACAAGAGAAGTGGATTAGACCAGTAGCTGGGGAAGTGAAGTGCAATGTCGACGCAGCAATTTTTAAGGATTAAGGATGTTATGGGGTCGGTATGTGTCTAAGAGGTGATCGATGGGAGTTCATTAAAGCGAAGACAGCGTGGTACAAAGGTCTCCCACAACCCAAAGAAGCAGAAGCTAGAGGTCTAAAAGAAGCTAGAGGTTTTCCAGGGTGTCTATCGAACTTGATTGCAAGCAAGTGGTTGACGGCATCTCTAGCAACTTCAGCACCAATTCCATGTTTGGCGCGATTCTCAATACTTGCAAAACTTCACTTATGAATCATCAAAACTTTAAGATAAGTTTCATTAGGAGACAAACAAATAATGTTGCCCACTTGTTAGCTCGGGCGTCATTATCTTATGCTAGTTCCCGAGTTCATGATTATATGTCATCTTGTATTACAACTACCATTAGAAATGAAATGAGTTAAATTTGTTTCTGTCCAAAAAAAAAAACTATCATTCTCATGTCACATTCACTAACGTCGCAATGCATATGCCACTTTGGGGGGCTATCTGTTTTATGTTTTCCAGTATTTTTATATTGCTCTCTCTATACGATAGTAATATAGATAGTAACAATAGCATTGCAGGGAAAACGAAGAATAAACCATCGATGTAGTCTGTAAACTATCACCTACACTTCAATTTGAAGTCTAAATTATGTAAATATAATTAGTCCCTAAATAATATAAATATGTCAATTTAGTCTTTGCTATTAAGATATTAAAGACTATAAGGGACGAAGTTAGGCACTGATTATTATATTTATAGAGTTTAGAGATTGAATAGGAGAAATGGTAATAGTTTAGGGACTAAATTGATAATTTATTTGAAAAATGAACTTGGGAAAGGTACGAAGGCAATCCACCACACTACTGCAAATCGACAAATTATAGTACTTAAAAACAATTAAGGAACGTCAAGCCACAGTACAGGATTAAAAGTTGGTAAAAAAAACACGAGACTAGGATATGTTCTATTTTACACAGGTTGTGCAGGAAGAAAAAGATCATCATTAAGTAATGGATTAAATAAAAAAAACTTGAGGAATTCTGTTTTCCTCCACTTTTTAGAACTGGTTTTCTTACCCCTCATTAGCCTAACATGCCATTATCTTCTATTGTTCAATCTCTCTTTTGGTTGTCTCAGTCTCTTACTTCCAACATTTTTTGAGGCTCGTGGCTTCTTAAGTTTGGATTTTGACACAGTAAAACAGCCCCTTCTTACTCTTTCCACGATTACTTTTAGAGGCTAGTTTTGGCGGAGCCTGCATTCGAGCCTTTTTCGGGGCACCAAAGGGTACAGATGAAGGGGCAGGCTGTTGATCACTAATACCAATAGCTTGAGCTTTAAAGTTTTTCTTACAATTGTGACAGGGTATGACCATATTCATAATACTTAAGGGGTACTGGAACCTGCCTTTACAGTGTTGGCACATTGTCCAGAATATCAGTTGTGCAGCATTCAGATGGGGATTCCAAGGGACATTTGAAGAATATTTTTCCGGGTATTTTGTGGCATTTGGAACTTGATTTTCTGCAAATACATTCGCATTTGAGTGATGGGATGAAGTCTTAGGTACTGCATCACTCACATGAGCTTTAACTATCATGTCCTATAAAGATCACTTTGCTTGGTCAGTCAACACGCTATTGGCTTCCCCAATCAACTTGAACGCAGCTTCTGCACCAGTAAATTTATTTTTATCAAGATGAAGTAGCAATCCGAGTTTTCTGTACTGTTTCTTTATGATTGCTTCCTCGGAGAGACTTTCTGTCTGAAGAATTCCATACCAGTCCATATCAGACTTAGACAGCTTGTTAAGTGCAGCATTGTGAACCTCACAAACAGTAAGGATCTGAGCAATGTTTTCAACATCAGCATACATCGTTTTGGCCTTGTTAGCAAACTTCAGTGCCTCTACAAATTCACCCCTTTGCATTCTACTTTCCGCCAGTTGCCTAGCTCGCACAGCCTCGTCCTTGTTGCACTCCATTAGCAGCACTATGTGTTCCACCTAATTGACACAGACCAACGAAAGGTAAAACTAAGCTAACTCATCACTATTCTATGAAACACGGACACCAAACACGACAACGACGCATAAACATAGGAAATCATGTTAAAAAATAAAAATACTTGGACAATAGATTACATAATACTAACATAATAAGATTATAATACTTAAATGGGGCGTTACTAAAAAATTTCAAGAATAAATCATGAATTTAATTGAGAAATTTAAACAAATAAGTATTTAAATACAATGAATTAGCATCTTTAGAACTTGCATAGCAAGTAATCAAACATCAAACACAATTCAACGAAATCCTTTTCAAATAAACCATAAAAACCTCCAATTTATTCGACCATGCATATTTGTTCTAAATAATACCTAGAATTACGAAGAGAACAACTTACTTTTCGTTGAGCAGTGGGAAAAATACGAGAGAATTGAAATAAACAAATACGATAAGTGAAAACAAGGTTTCTACCTTTTGCTATTTGCCCTAAATTCCAGAGCTACAATACAAGTACACAGAGCAAATTCCAAACTGATTCCGGGGCTTAAAAATATAATAACCGATTAGGGTATTGTTGTGTTTCTGATGGTTGCTTATAGTATCAGAGCTTATATCATAAGTGCTTATATTCGATAAGCTTTTTACTTATGGATGTTTACACTTATAAGTACTTACATAAATTGAAGTGTTTGGATGTGTCATTGTATAAACAAATATAAAATGTTAGTATATTTTTATTTGAATAAAAATAAAGAATCAAAACCATTATTTTTTTTTTAAGGAGAATCAAAACCATTATTAAAGAGTTTAATGTTGGGGGTTGACGTTTTAAAACAACTTTGCATACACAACGAATCAGAATATTTAGAATTGTCACATCAATTAAAATTTTAATTCTTGTATGTGCAAAGTTGTTTTAGACGGATAACGTACTACTATTAAATTCTTATTAAAAGGCTATAAAAAATATATAACTTAACATAAATGATAAAAGATGGTTAACATAACTTAGCAAAACAATAAAGAATTACATAATATATAAAAATAACTTAGCACAAAAGATAAGTGTATAAAACTAAAAGATAGGAGAAAATTTGTTATAAAAAATAGTTCTTATTGAAATTAATTAAAAAAGAAGAAGAAGATAAGAGTGTTAAAAGGGAGTATAATTGTTTCAAATTGGAAAAATATAACACAGTGGGAATCAAATGGAGTACTTTTGCAAAAGCTCCGTGTTAAGCCCATTGATAAGCTTGTAATTTGAGCTTATTAGAACATTGCTTAAGCAGTTTATGAAATTGGTGTAAGCTCTTTTGATTAATGTATCCAAACACTTTTTACAAAAGCTTATGTTAATAGATAAGCTCACATAAGCTTAAATAAGTTAATCCAAACAGGCCCTATATATAGAGATAAGCTTTTAATGCAAAAGTTTTTATTTTATTTTTTGAGGGGATGCAAAAGATATTTTTAAATCATGTATAATTAAACTTTTTAACAGAGTTTAATTGTGATGTACTAGCAGTGTAAAGACATGTTACACAGTCGACTAATAATATTATGCCACACTATCAGGAGCGGATGCATTCATGCCTAAGCGGTGGCCATGGCTACCCCAAAGAGAGAGAGAAATTACTGAATAAGTAGATGTATTTTTTCATTTAGCTACCATAACAGTATATAGTTGGCTATCCCAAATTTGATTTTAGATAGAATAACTTTTTATTTGATTTTACTTACTTTTCAATTGAACTTTGAATTATTTGATCCTGTCTCCTAAAAAATAGAGGATCTAACCCAAAAAATAATAATATTCTTTGATTTAACAAAGAAAATACGAGAGCAACAAAAATCTATTAATATTAGTCTAACAAATTTCACATAGGCTCACCCCACCCCATTTTTTAAGTATCATTAATTTATTAGTAAATTGGAAAAAAGAAAGGAAACAATGTTTTTTTTTTTAAAGAGAAGGAAAGGATGTTTTATTAACCCTTTATTATTGTACAAAAAAAAATTTGGTAAAAAAAAACCCTTTATAATCCATACTTGTTGCTTTAAACGTATTTTACGAATTACATTTTATATAAGTAATAGTTACTGTGATTTAATTTTTTGTTTATTGGTAAAATTTACTATAAATTTTAAGAGATGTTTTTATATGGCTACCTTATAAAAATTTTGCTAGCTTCCCCTCGCTGCTGCAAATCACTATCTTTTTGAGATGGAACGGATTTTTTCTAGCTTAACTAAATTTCTAAGTTCGAATACAGTCTTAGACATGCAGCAAGGTTAAAACTCTTAGGGAGAGTTTGCCGTCCATTTGAGTCCCACAATGCTCGAAGTTTACACCGAAAAAATCACTATCTCTTTTAAAATAGTTTAATTGAATTAAAACCCAAAAAAAAAAGTCCATCGTTGTCATTGTTTTCTATTACGTCTCATAGTTGGGACATCATTCATAGTCCTGATAAATTACGGGTGAAACTATTGACATGTAAGTATTTGTCTAATTCTCATATTTTTGATGAGGTTGAGTATAAAGGTGCTTCCTACCAAGACATCTTCTATTCTTCAACTGGGTTTTATTATGATGTGAGTAAGGGTGATGTCTCCTTATGGTATGATAAATGGCTCCGTGAAGGTACGATTTCTAGTCGTATCCCTTTTCTGAAAACCCATGATATCCATACTTGCATTACTGACATTTGTGAAGCATATGTATTTGAAGCTTCAATATCTTATACACCCAGTTGTACGATGATATAAAAATGGAGATGCAAACAACATATTATTGACTTTAAAATTTTCTTAAAAAAATACAATCAAAATTTCAAAGTAAAATTCTTATTAGGAGTGCTTGATAAGTTTTAAAGGCTTGAATGAGGGTATAGCCTTGGGGAGATAAATGCATTGGGTAAATTCATTCTAGATTTTTTTTTTTTTTTGTCTTTTAATCTTACTTTAGGAAAATAAAAAGGAAATTTATTACATACAAGAGTGGGATTTCATGTTCTCAAATAGATTTATTTTTTATTAGGAATTATGACAGAAATATTTGTTTGAATTTAAAGTTTTACATGGAGACCATCCAACATATAGTATTGGTTATGGATGTAAGGGTTAAGATAAGAGCGGAGATGAGAGGCCATGATTGGAAAACAAGGATCAAGTGGTGACATTTAAAGGATCAAAACCAAACTGTTTTTCTGCAAAAGATTTTGAAGGAAGGTTGTGTGAAGCTACATAGAAGTGAAAATGATACGTGGAACAAGATGACATATGAGATTAGAAAAGTAGCAAAAGAGACACCGGAAGAATTAATAGGTTTTGGACCTAGCTAGGAGTAAAAAATCTTGGTGGAACCAAAGAGTTCAAATTAAAGTGAGAATCAAAACAATACTTCACTAATAAAAAATAGGGATAAGGGTGATACATATGAAGACTATTACACATTAAGAAATTTAGCACATTCCAACCTTGATGACAGGGTTGTTTTCGAGGGGTGTGTTTTTTAGGATATAGTAAAGGCTGATTAGAGTAGTTTAAGTGGTTAAAAGGTACTTTTTTTAGGATATAGTAAAGAAAAAACTAAGAGTTACTAACTCTACGATACCATTCAACATTTTCTACATTTTTTAGGCTGATAAGTTTAAATATAAAGGATTCTCATATAAAGCTAATATTTTTTTCTTTCTCTTCAACGTGCACACAAATGCATGCAAAGGTGTTAATATTAATTTCGTTACTTTACATTTAATATACAGATCTGCGTATCGGTGACGATGACTTTAAGAACCTTTGTTTGACTGAAATTGAAATGCTGCTTCAGGAAAACGGAGAGTCGCTTACTGACTTCAAATCTATACCCAGGCCAAACGCAGCAGACATGCCAACTTTCACAAACAAGCTTATCGTTGATGAGCTAAATTACAACAAAGATGAACTGTAAAAGACACATGCTGATATGTTACTGATGTTGATTGATGAACAAAGATATGTGCATGAAAAGATCATGGAGTCCGTTGGTTCTGACGACGATGGTTTCTTTTTCTTATATGGTTACAGTGGTATTGGAAAAACCTTTATATGAAAACATTGTCGGCTGCTATTAGATCGAAGGGGTTAATTGTATTGAATGCTGCATCTAGCGGTATAATGACTTTTCTATTACCAGGAGGAAGAACCGCACACTCGACGCTGACAGTCCCTATTGAGATTATGAGGCATCATCGCTTACGATGGAAAAGGATAGTCCTAGGGCAGACCTGGTGCGTGCTGCAAAGTTGATAATTTGGGATGAGGCTCCATTGATGCACTGATGGTGTTTTGAGGCAGTTGACCGATCAATGCGTGATATCATGTCCAAGAATGATCCCCTAAACGAGTTTAAACCATTTGGTGGAATGACAATAGTTTTAGGTGGTGATATCAGGCAGATATTGTCTGTTGTCCGAAAAGGAACGAGGCAGGATATTGTTGATGCATCAATCAATTCATCAAAGATATGTGCTTATTTTAATGTGTTGAGACTTACTGTTAATATGAGATTGGGTGCATCTTTGGTACCTGCAGAGCAGAAAGAAATTGCTAATTTTGGCAAGTGGATACTCTGAATTGGAGACAGCAACAACGCTTCGAATGAGAATGGTGAAATGAAGGTAGAAATTCCTGAAGATTATTTTTCCAAGAAAGGGGAATACTCGCACCAACGCTTGATTCAGTTGAACATGTTAACGAATATATGATGTCACTGTTGCCAGGTGAAGAGAAAGAGTATTTAAACTCTGATTCTGTTTGTCGCTCGGGTGAAAATTCTGATGTCCAAAGTGAGTGGTTCACAACGGAATTCCTTAATGGTATTAAGAGCTCTGGAATTCCAAATCACCGGTTGAAACTAAAGGTGAGATGTCCAGTTATGCTGATGAGAAACATCGATCAGGCCAATGGACTGTGTAATGGTACAAGGCTGACAGTTACACATCTAGGGAAGAGCACGATAGCTGCTACCGTAATTACAGAAAAAAGGGCAGGTACCAAGGTATTCATTCCCAGGATGAATCTTATTCCGAGTGATCCAGGACTACCCTTCAAATTCATGCGCAAATAATTTCCATTGACGCTTTGTTTTGCAATGACAATAAATAAAAGTCAGGGTCAATCTTTATCTCGAGTGGGAGTTTATCTTCCTAAGCCCGTGTTCACGCATGGGCAACTCTATGTCGCTGTCTCTCGAGTTACTTCTAGAAAAGTTTTTTAAAAAGTATGATCATTGGTTATGTTTTAGAATTGTTGTTGCTATAATTTAGAAAACTAAAGTTGCGCATTGATTGAAAGTTGTTGTTTTTTTTTAAATTTCTTTGTAAGGCGTACTGGTCATTATAGACATGCAATTTCTATATAAGCAGATCTTCCTGCCATTGACTATTAATTCATGCATTTTTCAGGTTTAACAATCCGTGGAACCTTTTTTTTACATCGTTGTTACCCCTAAAATACAATATTTACATTAGACCATTTGTTTTGTAAAAATTAAAAACAAATAACAATCGGTGTTTCTGTAGCCCAAACTATATTTATACACACCCGTAAAAATTAAACGTTTGCATTTACCGACTACGTGTATGCATGTGACAATGACTATTATATAAAAAATACATATTTTTTAGTTTTTATGATTAATAAAATACATTTTGTCAACAAATATTATTACACAGTACGTCGGCGTATTTTTGCAAGAAAATTACATATGCTAAGTTTAACCATGAATGCATCTTATACTACAAATAATTAGTACAAGTATAATAATCCAAATATTTTTATCGTTATATGCAATGTTTAGATATTTCAAAATATATACAAAATTAAAATGATATTTTTTTCATATCGAATTTAAAATCTATACATTTGATCAAAAAAAAATTTTATTTTCCCGTGCTAGCACGGGGCAGAGGTCACTATACTAGTTACTGACATTTGTGAAGCATGTATTTGAAGCTTCAATATCTTATACACCCAGTTGTACGATGATATAAAAATGGAGATGCAAACAACATATTATTGACTTTAAAATTTTCTTAAAAAAATACAATCAAAATTTCAAAGTAATGTCCGAAAGGCAAAAGTCATAGTAAAAAAGTATCCGTGATATTTCATAATTCTGGTTCAAATGCCAGAGTTCCAAAAAGGACCCTCAAGTTCATTCATAGTCCGCCAGGTGCAGGTGCAACTATTTTTTAAAGCAGTTTCTGTTGTATTTTGAGTAACTTATCAACAATCAAATTGAATGCTGAATCACAACTTGTATTCACTAGTGCCACAACTCAACAAAATCACTAATCAATTTTAAGTTCACAGGGAAAAGGAGAACAATCTCGAGTAGCTTACATAACATTTTCCAGTTTTCCACTAATCTCATCAGTCATCTACCCGACCGCTATATATCTTGTACTATATGTACCTTTACAAGTGCGAAATTCTGCATATACAAACGCAACGTGATTATGGACCAGACAGATCAGATGGAGCATTACTGACCTCAAGTATAGAAAAATCACTGATTATATTTATAGATATGAAGTGAAATTTTGCCTAAACTCCTAATATAACAAACTTGAGGCAATTCAAAATGTTAGTATCTTCCTGGACGACTGATCCCCCAGATATCAAGAGTGTAAACGGTATCCCAAGAAGACACAGATAAGTGCCACCATGCAGACATATAGAAGTGGGAACCCGACTTGAACTTTTCTTGGACCTGTATTAATGAGATCTGCCTGCAAACATAAAACAAGCCAGCCTTGAGTTTCTAAAATGAAAACTAAATTTTACAGGCTTAATAAGGGGACATCCCTAAAGAGGACTAAATTTACATGAAAAAGTGAGGTGAATAAGTTCATTTCAACATATGCGGAAAACTATTAATCATAATAATTATTTCAACTTTTCTTTTTCCTACAAGTGCGCTTAAAAATTCCTCCAAACTGGTAATATGGCAAGAACCCAGAAGTAGATCCCACAAAAACATTACTATTTACTAGCAAACTAGACAATGATTCTCAAGCTTACTAGTTTTTCTTGCAAGATCTTCGCCTCTTGATTGCTTAACCTCCTCTCCTCTGTTAACTTGGATATTGTTACTCCAGACTGCAAAGGAAGCAAAGACTTGATCATCACTTTAATTAAATCAGTAGAGATTAGCATGAAAGTCGAGTATCATTATACAAACATCCACCCCATTTTAATAAGGTTAGGAAACCATATGCTCAATTGCTTCATCACCAATATTATATACAAAGTATCGATAAACATTTTCACATAGGATTGAGCCTATATGGATGTTAGGAACTTAGGAGCTTTCAGATAATCACATGCTACAAAACAACATCACACCCCTATACATCCAAAAAGATTCTTTGCTGGCTCCTCTGTGGCCTTCTCTAATTCAAATTTATATATTTTATGAAACACAATGCATCAGATCTTAAACAATATGTATACAATTTAATCAAATGAAAACAAGGGGAAAGTGGTGTGTATAAGGAACAAATATAATCACACAAAAGTATGTGAAGCCATATAATTTAAAAATTTAATAACCACACATTGAAAGTATAATTAGGTCCAACACATCTAATCGAAATATTGTTTAAAGTATGTTTAGAATAACACCATAGCAAGATAGTGAAATATAATTGGATGTTTAGTTAAATTTAAATGCAATTTACACTAACAAAGTATCAATGTATAGTTATTAACCTCCTACTAATTTAAACAAGTTTTTATTTTATTTAACCTAATAGTTATTTACAGCAAGCGGTGAAGGGTCCAACTAACATCTCAAATCTAATTGAAAACATATGACCAAAAGGAGTGCTAAGACAAAACATTAATAACCAAAATCTTGATGAGGTGGCAGAAAAAGTTTACAGTAACTTGCGACTTGCTAGGAAGCATGTCACATGTAACAGCAAGCAGATAAAAAAAAATCACAATAGAATGGTGGAATGCCTGACCTCATTTAGCTTTGACTCAAGTCCATCTAGTTTTAACTTCATCTCTTCAATGGCTTCCAGCAGTTTCAGCTCCTCAATACCCTTTGAAACTCTTGACTCCGCTTCTTTTTCTGGCTTCAGTTCCTCAACATTCTTTACTGTCTTAATCACTGTATCGGTTGACACTTTTGACTCTATTTCTTTTTCTGGCGTCAGTGCCTTTCCATTGTTTACTGTGGTCAAATGATCTTTTAACACATTCAAGTCTGCTTCTTTTCCAGGTTTCAGTTCCTCTGCTTTCTTTACTGTGATTGAACCCAGATCTTTTGACACCTTCATCTCTGCCTCTTTTCCTGGTTTCAGTTCCTCTGCATTCTTTACTGTGATTGAATCCAGATCTTTTGAGACTTGTACCTCTATTTTTTTCTGTGGTTTCAGTTCCTCCACACCCTTTACTGAGTTCATCTCCTCAACTCTTGACACTTTCAACCCTGCTTCTTCTCTTGGCTCTCCTACATCCTTAATAGCATCCAACCCCATACCATATTCTACCTTCAACTCCATATCCTCTTCAATCTCTACATTACAAACCTTAGTATGCTCTGGTATATGAACCTTATTATGCTCTGGCTTTTTAAGAACCTGACAAATTTCAAGAACATTATATGGCATAATTGCTAAGTAGAAGTTGGGCAATTGATAATCCAACATATACACAAAGGCAACATCAGCTAGGATGACAACAACAGAAAAACAAGGGAATTTATAACACGTTCAAAAAATTTCACCCAGGGGACTAAAGAAAATTCACAAGTAGAAGATCTGCAACTCCATAGCAAGGTAATTTTCAAATTATGAAAGTAACAATCTAAAAAAATAAAATCGACAAACCCTTAGAGTGTGTGACTAAGACTTTCAATTATCTATCTAATTAGAGTGTGTGACTAAGACTTTCAATTATCTATCTAAAGGATTTGAAACGTCTATGAAAGAAAAAGAGGCAGTGGAAAGAAAATAACTGAGATCCAAACATCAATGAAGTTTCGTCTAACCATGGGTTCGGGGGACTGGATTTCAATTTCGTCTTTGCCATGTATCTGAACTTTTTCATGATGAAACCCATTCTTTGAGTCTCCATTAACAGGAACTAGTTCTGGTGAATCAGGTGGGCTGATTAGAGCCACCTTCAGCTTATTTTCTTCAATATATCGCAGTCCATCCTTGACAAACTTCGATTATAAATAAAAAAAGTAAGAATAGTTAAAATAAAAATAAATAAAATAGCAATGAAGGCTACCAGATACAAAATATATAACCTAAGTATATCCATACCAAGCTGGAAGTAACATCTTCAGTGGTTATCTCTGCATCAACCAATGTGCTTTGGACTAAGAACTTGTCCTTGCACACCAAATCTTCAGGGGCAACCCGTTGTGCTTGCATTGTAACTGGTAGATGCAAAAGTTTTTAGAAGAAAAACAGAAATAAAATTAGGGGTAGATAGTGAATTCATCTTCAAATTTAGTCTATGAAAAACTGATACTCCTAAAAATTACTTAATAGTTAATATTTAAAAAACTTATGGCTGCAATGAAGTATATAACATTCAAAATTGAAAAAGCAATGCTAAGTAATCACAAAAAACCCCTAACATGACAAATTCAAGTCCATTCAATGAATATCCAAAAAGTAACCACCACAATGACTAAACCTCACTCTCAATAGAGTTTTAATTAAGCATAAGATTCAATTGCATCAACCATCAAGGAATCATAAAAACCTCTAACTGATACCAACAAACAAGAACAATAAGGCCTTGTTTGGATAAACAACTTATTTTAGCTTATAGCACAAGCGCTGATTAGTGCTTATGTATATGCTTTTTCTATAGCAACAGATAAAATGAACTTAAATTATTTCGTATAAGTTATAAGTTGTTTTTCGCAAGTTATCTTGGATTACTTATGAAAAAAAGCTGAAAACAGCTTCTAAACAATGTCATAAGTTATTTTCATAAGTTCTCCCTAACAGTCTCAAAAAACTTATGGCAGTAGATAAACTCAAATAAGTTGACCGAAACAGGCCCCCAAGTCTAATTGAAATTTTCAATTATAAACTATCTTAGATATATATAACAACTTTTTAAAAAATAAAATAACAAACAAACTACAAAGATACTCTTCAAATGAGGAGTGTGAGGTGTCGGATAAGTATCGAGTCAGACACCGAAACGATACCGACTCATTACATTGAATTACTTTATTTTCTCAAATTATTAGCAAACGTATCGGTGTCTTGTCCGGTGCCCGTGTATGATCACGTGCTTCATAGCAAACTAACAAAAGACAGAAAAATATAATTATATACCTATGAATTCACTAGTAGCTTTTGGCGCGAGAACTCCAACATTTGGTCGAACTGAATATTTCTTAGGCGAAGTCGTTTTAACCTGAAAACATACAAAAACGATTAGTCTCAATTCTGAACAAACACTATATGCCAAAAATTGAAAGAAATGCGATGATACCTTGAAAGCAACATGATGATAGGTGTTATTAGTCACCTGAACCGTACACGAACTTTGTTTCTTCAATTCAACTACAATAAACAAAAATCACAGCACATTATTCAATGGATCATGCGTTGAACACACATTACAAGCATTTGAAATTGAAAATTTTCACTCACATATGAATTTGAGTTCCCTTGGTTCAATTTCGAGAATCGGTGTTTTGTTCATGATTACAGTAACTAAAATCGAGATCCACGGTTAAAACGACGGTGTTTTGGTGAAGTCGTTGGATTCGAGAAGAAGAAGAGAAGAACGAGTCAACTCAAGTGAACTCGTTGTGTGTTTAAATTGGAAGAAATTGATATGAGCTATTTTTGAGGAGAAAAGATGTGAATGAATAAAAATACTAAAAAACGGAATCAAGTGAATAAGGTAGTTGGAGATTTATTTTCCCTTTTTATTTGATGCTATGATTGACACATTGAATGAGAATAAGCGTGTGAATCGTGAAGTTAGTGAAACAAAATGTAAAAATTGTGAATAAAAATATAAATTTATGGTAAAACGCATTTTTCAATTTTGAAGTGAAGAAGAGCATGTAGTATCTCAAGGGAAAGTGACCTATATGATTGTACTGCCTTTTTACCGACAGTTAGCCGACCCGGTTTTCTTTGCTTACTCTTCGTGGCTCGGCGCGTTATTGTTTCTATTTTGTTGTCAAAATTATTAGCCTATGTGGACTTACTACCACCACAATATTTTTTAATTAAACATGGAAAAACAAAAATTGTGCGAGCTAATTTTAAAAGATAGATGGTCTAAATGGAAAAATGAGATAAAGATGGCATGATGGTTTATGTGGAGAGTTATAAATTTTGGAGTAGTAAGGAGGTTGAAGGTTCAATATTGGGCATTACCATTAATGATGAGAGTCATCAAAGTTTAGGACCTTTATATGAGGGTCAGTAACTCTTATTGTGGACTATTTCAAATCTTTTGTCGTTTTTGAAAATATTTGGTTATTAATGGACTTAATAACATTTCAGATGGACTTGTCCCCATTGATTAAATTGAACAATGAATTTTAGCAAAGGAGAAGACATGATGAAGAAAATTATATGAGAGAAAGATATAAGTGTAAAGTGAGTAAGAATGATTATGATTTGTGGTAAAAGGAGATGCATTTTTTAAATAATATATTTTAATATTTTTAGCGTTGTAAAAACAAAACAAAAATATGTCTCGTCGTATGAAATGGTGTGATTAAAAAAATAAAAAATTTGAACAAGTCAAAATGAGATATATATTAACACCAACGGAGAACCCTTGAAAGCACAATGTGTACCAACAACAACAAGGACCTTAAAAGTTTACAAACAGTTCAGTTGAAACCAAAGGAAACAAAAAAAAAAATAGTTGATATCCAGACAAACAAAAGGGCTCGAATGTCAAAAATGCAATCAAAGCAATAAAAAAAAAATAGGGGAATATTATTCGGTGCCCTGCCCTCAAGGCACTGTTTAAGGAGCGTTAAATTAATGATAGTCCCACCTATTTTATTGTGAAATGAGCAACATTTATTTAGTTTGGCGTGATATAACACTAGATAAAAAAATAAAAAAAAATTAGTAAAACTAGATCATTCAGGTTCAGATAAATAAATACTCAAGTAGATCAAACATGTAACTTATTTTCATTTGAGGAAAAAAACTCCATATTTTGTGACATGAGAAATATGACTACTTATAGAGCAAAAACAAGTAAGCAAAAATGGGTGAAATATTAATTATTGCCAAAAAAAATTGCACTATGATTGTGATTGGCGACCTTATCCTTGAGTTCTTGCAGCTAGCCTAGCCGTGTACGCCTACTCGCCTGGTCCCCCAATTCCATGAAAGCCGATTCAATAATTTAAAAGTGAATTCATCTTTCCCACTTATTACATCATGGACGGTGCTTAAGTTGTGGCGTTGTCCAAGATCATAGTAGTACTGTGTACCTTTCCAATTTTTTGCTTTTTTTTAAAGAGTAAATTACACTTTCTCCTTTGAGAGATGTTTGAATTACACTCATCTCTCCTCTTATGTTAAAATATATATTTTTCTCCTTTGAAAAATAAAATTTATACTTCCCTCCTCTTTGAGATGCTTGAATTGCAACTCCCTCCCTTAATAATTAAATATGTCATACACTTTAATCTATTTTAACATAAATAAATTTTTTATGATATATATTAATTTTGAACTATCATTTAAGAAAAAAAAATTATTTTCTTTATAATTAAATGTCAATGATAATTAAATTTAAATATTTTGTTATTATTTAAAATTTAGAGTATAAAATTCATTTTTAAATAACCATACTTTATCACTTTCATAATTTTTCACATATTTTAATTTTATTTTGAGTTGTTTCATATTTTATAATAGGGTTTAAAAATATATGTTAACGAAATTGTGAATAAAAAATAGTTAAAAATATGTATTCAAAATTTGATTATATTAAAATGGATCCACGATACCATTTTTCTTCAAAGTGTGTTAGATTTTACTAAATTATTAGAAATAAAAAAAAAATGTTGAAGGAGTAAAGCGTAGATTTTAACATAAAAGGGGAGGAGAATGTAATTCAAGCTTCTCTCAAGAAAGGGGAGTGAAATATTTTCTAATATGTTTTGAAAAAGAGGGGAGTGAAGTGTATGTTTTAACATAGGCTTAATACATCCCCCAGTCCCTTAATTTATTTTATTTTCTCAGTTTGGTCCCTTAACTATAAAGTGTCTCAATTTGGTCCCATAAATCTTCTGTCGTTTACTATTTTGGTCATCTCCGTTAGTTTTCTAATGTATAATATTTCAAATATGATTTCAGCCATTAGATTGAATGACCATTGTATGTAACGGTGAACCACCAACACCAATTTTTTTTTGTTTTTCTTCATCTTTCCCCTTCAATCAAAAAATTTGTCAACAACCACAACAAATCCAGATATTCATCAACAATAAAATCATCATCACCACAAACAATCCCAACAAATTTTTCAGAAATTCATCAACCCAAAAAATTAATCTTTTCAACTCAATTTTAAAACTCATAAATTTGAAAAATCATTTCCAATTTCTTCATCTTCAAACTTAGAAAGTATATCTCTCCAAATCAAACATAAGCAGAAAAAAAATTCTTAATAATGACAAAAATCCCAAATTCTAAAGTGAGGGTGGAGTGTGCTGCTATCGTTTCATGTCAGAAGGCTGTTTGGAAATTCCATTCTCATTACCCATTCCTGCAATTCCATTTTTTTCAAAAATAAAAAGAGCACCAAATCAATTATATGTCTTTAGTATCTCCTTTCCATGTTTCCATTCCTGCAATTCCATTCTCATTACACTAACTGATACGCAAATTAAATCAATTCTCATAAAAAATAATTGGGAGTGAAGGAGAAATTGCTACAAATTGAATACGACTCTGCAGCAGCCCCAAAACTGTAGCAAAAACAAGGATTCGGTGCTATGAATAGTGATAAGAACACGAGGAGTGAGTGTCATATTCAAAATAAGGTGTTAATGATGATGGTGATGGTGACAGTGGATCTGATTTCAGATCTGGAGTTGTTATGTTCATGAGGTAAGAACGAACGATTTAGATTCAGTGTTGAATTCATAGTTGTCATGTTCATGAGGTTAAGAACGAACAAAGGTTTGGTTTGGATTCGGTGTTGAAGAACGAGAACATCGACCGGGGTTTCAGATTCGGTGTTGAACTCAGGGAAGAACGAGATTAGGATGAATCAGTGATGGTGCGATGGTGATGAAATAGAGATTGTGATGGTGTTGTATTCACGATTCTGATTAATTTGGGATTGTGATGGTGAAGACAATTATGGAAAAATGAGATGATGGACTCTTATGAGAATGAATTTGGGATTTTATTTTATTTTTTTACCGTAAAAAAATTTAGGGGGTGAAAAAGATGAAGAAATATTAATATGTCTGGGCTTATTTGAATATTTTGATGAATGTATGAAGATGAAGATGAAGATGGGGAGAAAAGAAGATGAAGAAAATGTTAATAAAATTACATGTTGGTGCTGCACCGTAAGATACAATGTTCCTGTATAACCTAACTGTTCCCTTTTTTTTAAAATAGATCAAATGGCTAAAATTAAAAAATTAATAAGGTCTATGGTGGAATATCTATAATGTTAGTCCACCATAGACATTTGAGGTTAAAAACTAACGGAGAGAACCAAAATAGTAAACGGCAGAAGATTTATGGAACCAAATTGAAACACTTTATAGTTAAGGGACCAAACTGAGAAAATAAAATAAGTTAAGGGATCGAGGATGTATTAAGTCTTTAACATAAGAGGGATGAGGAGTGTAATTCAAACCTCTTTGAGGAGAGGGGAGTGTAATTTACTCTTTTTTTAAATTAATATCGAATCCAAGTAAATATAGAATTTATGAAAGGATTTTTTAAACAATAATACAACTAAAACATATTCAATACTCCGTTTTCGTAAACAGTAACTCATGATAGGGCTCCTTGAAAGTTTGAGAAAGACGGTGGTTATTTGATTAGGAGTGCTTATAGAGATATTATGAATTATAATTTGGAATCAAATGGAAGAATTGGAATAATATTTGAAAGTTAAAGTTGTCGCCGAATGTGAAGAACTTTTAGTGGAAAGTTTGCCGTAATTGTTTATCTACGAGAGTCCAATTACAAACAAAAGGTGTTCAATGCCAAATCAGCGTGCGGTGTGTGAAAGCTCGGTTGAAGACATTGCTCATATTTTCTTTTTGGGCAGCAAAAATGTGATTTATTGGCAGCGCACTGATTTATGGAGTACTCTGATGACTGTTGTTATCATGGTTTTTGGGTGCCAAGCCATTAATTGGACTTGAACCTTTTGACCGTTGATATTCTCTATTTTTTCTTGGGAAGGGCAAAATTGAGAAAAACCCTTAGATTCTAAGTTCGGGGGTCGTTTTCGCTACGGGAAGGTGTTAGGCACCCGGAGCGATTATGGTACTCCATAAGAGCCGCTCTCCTAAGTTGATTTCTACGCTTTATTTTTATTGCCTACTTATTGAAAGAAAAGAAGTTTTATTTGAGTGAAGAATGGGGGTGAGAAGAAGTAGAATTTAATTTTATTTCGGCTTGGATGAGTTTTGACTCATTGCCTACGTACCGTTTTACGGGATCAAAACCGGCGTAGTTCTTGCTAAAAAAGACTTGTTTTTTGTTTTAATTGTTTGATTTTAAGTTTTGAAAAAAAAGGTTTTGAAGAAGGAGATTGGGAGGCTTCATGAGCATTAGATTTAGCAAAAAAGTGAGGTTTGATTAGTGATTAGAAAGAAAGTCTAAATGGTTAAGATGAATTGAATTTTTCTTAAGAAAAAAAAAAAAAAAAAAAAAAAAAAAAAAAGGGAAAAAATGAAGTGTTGACTTCATACTTATCATGAAAATTTTTGAAGTGAAGTTCAATTGTTTTTTTTTTTGGAAAAAAGATGGATTTTCTCTAAGTGTTTAAACCTAAACGCTTATCTAACCATACAATCCTACGCATACATCTAAAGTGAGTGTGTGCGTGTCGGTGCGTCATAGTGTCCATAGTCCATATTACAACATTGCCTAAATACATTCTATGGCCTCTTTGCCAAGCTATAAACCAATGGTAAAATATTACATCACCGAATGAATTACAATTTGTAAAAAGAATTAAACTAATGGAGACAATAGTGAAGATAATGGAGTGCTATGAAGTGATCAACACGAAAGGAAATGTTAGTAGAAAATGGTAAAAGAATATGGCATAAAGCGATATAAGAAAGTATGGCATGAGACGGTAAAGTGACGATGAAAATAAGCCGGAAACATGTGATGGATAATGCGCAGGATGCAAGAATAAAACTCAACACATCAAAACAGTGACATATGCATGGCAAACAGTAGCAAAACTCCCATGGAATAGTTATGCAAATCAAACATGACGAACACGAACATTATGTACATGAAGTAACGGGTAGAAATGTGAGAAAAATGACTCAAAATAGTAAAAACCCTTGACAAAACAACACTAAAATTTTTATCAACTTTTCCAAGTAAAATACCACTGAAAATTATCAAGAAAAATAGTAAAATGACATAGTAAATTTCTTGGAATTTATTGATAAAAATTAACATGAACAGAGGTGCAAACAGCAGGCAAGTATGGTGCAAGTAGCAAAAAAAGCAAAAAACGTGAAAGAAAACTAAGCCCAAACCCAAAGCCCAAAGCTACAAGGTCCGGATGCACAGGGGGCGTACGATTGATCCAGGGTTCTGAAACCCTAGATCAAACGGCCAGGAACAAAAGGGACTGGACCGGTCTTGGACCGGTCCGGTTCACTGGCTTATAAAAGCAGCAGAGCTCCGGTTTATTTCATTTTTGCAAACCCTTTCTCTCTCTAAGTTCCTCCCTCTTCTCTCATCTCTCACTTCTCTCTAACCTTCACCGTCGGTGAAGATGAAGTGACGGCGGAGACCTTGAAGGTCCGCCGGAAACTTCATCTTCTCCGGCGAGACTATGAACTTCCGGTGACCTAAAAATTCCAGAACCTAAAGATTTTTACATCTTTTGATTCGTCCTTTAACCCTAAACACGAATCCAGTAATCGTTTTTTCAAATTCGGTTTGAAACGACGTAGATCTTGGAAAACTTCATACGGTTTTGAAATAATTTTTGATTTTTTGAACAAAAACGTTTAGATCTTTTAAAGATCTACATCGTTTCGTCGTATGATTACTTTTCTGGTACTCGTTCTTGCTTTCAAAACTTAGATCCTTATGGATCTAGGTTTCGTGTTTACGGTTATGGTTTTCTGTATTCTGGAATTTTTGATATGCTTCGCTTGCGTGATTGTTTACAGGCTTAAACTATGATTAACACTTTTTGAAAAGAGATTATGAGTTTTACCTAAGGTTTTGGTTGAAACCTTCAATGGAGGAAAATCTTTGGAAAAAACTTGAATGTTCTTGACGGTTTTGATGATTTTGCTTGCTTTTGGACCGAAAATAAATCGGTTTACCGGTTCATCTTCATCTTCTCTGATTCTTTCTCTGCTTCTCTGTGATTACGTGCTTGAGCTTGCTTCAACGTTTTTTTGAATCTGCGTGAAAAATCCCTATGATCAGTGCTTGAGCTTGCTTCAATGTGGGCTCGCACTTTGAATTGTAGGGGAAATCTTCAATCCGGTGATGAAGATTCACACGAATCTCTGAGGATTGATGTGAAAATCAATGAATTTGTGTATGAATTTGGTTCTGGAAATCTTAGGGTTCTTGTGTTCTTGGTGATTTCTCTGTGATTTTCTTGGTTTGATCTAACTGACAAGAAAGAGAAAAATTGAATCTGTTTTGGTGAAGTGGCGTGTGATTAATGGCTTTGAATCTGACTCACTGTTTATATAGCTGACATGTGTACACTTGAGCCAATGAGAGCATGACACCTGGAATTGTATGAGAGTGGCACGGCTTGGACAAAAAAAGAAATTTGGACCTTTCTGCAAAAAATAAAACTTCAAGGACTAAACTGCAAATAATCCAAAAAGGACTGAAATGTAAAAAAGAAAATTCTGGACTAAAAATGCAATTTTGGGACCTCAATTGAGGGACCAAAATGCAATTAAAAATGAAATTGAATAAAAAACGTAATTTGACCAAACGTAAAGCGAAACAAAAATAAAATTGACAAAACGGACTAAAACGAACCAATGGCCTAAATGAGGTACTTCAAAGTAACCTCCCCATGCCAAAATTTCATGTGAAATGACCAAAATGCCCCTAGGGCTAAAAATGACCTAAACCAACTCAAATCGACTTGACACTGACTCAGATGCAAGTTTGAAATGAATTTAACAAGGTTTACTGATGAAATGTTAAAAATCAATCTGAAAAGACTCAGAGACAGTCACAAGGATGAAAATGGGTCCCACTGCAGGAAATGACCAAAATACCCCTTCTGTATGACCTTTTGCAAATTTTGAAATAAACTGTAGAAAAAGCAATGTAATGATTCAGAGACACTTTTGAATGACTTACAAGACAAGTAAAGACATTTTGAAAGGTTTTATGCAAGAAAAACATAGGTAAAAATGTGATTGAAAACACTGCGTAGCAGAGACAAATTGAACTGTGCAGTTGAAATTTGACATTTGACAAAGTTTGAAATGAAATTGGGCCCAGTATTTTTAGGTCCAAAAACAGGGTATAACAACTGTTTTCGATCTTGATGCAAGTTTTCCGACAAATGTGTTCGTTATTTTACAACATCTTGATCAACAAAAGCAAGTCTTTGGTGTGACCCTTTGGAGTATTTTGAAGCATAAAAATGATATGATCTAAAATAATATTATTGAATTAACTCAATCTATTTGTCAACGAGCAGGTTATCTCTTCACTAGCTAGGTGAATGTCCAAACCATGCAAAAACCTGCTCCTAGACAATTTAATAGTCAAGGCGAGATACATTGGCAAAAACCAAGTCTCGGGAGGTATAAATGTAACGTAGATGCTTCCTTCTCCCATGTGTTGAATAGAGTTAGGTTTGGCATGTGTGTCCGTGATGAAGAGGGTCGATTTGTGCTGACCAAAATAGAGTGGATGACTCCACTCCTTAATGTGGACTTGGAGGAGGCCTTAGACTTGTTATCAGCACTCAGGCGAATTCATGACCTTCAACCGGGTAGTGTAGACTTTGAGTTTGATTTCAAAACTGTGGTGGATAGTTTCTATGGAAGTAAAAGCGATGTTTTTAATTATAGTGCAGTGATTAATGATTGTAGACTCTTGTTTGCCTCTGATTTAGCTACCTAAGTTGTCAAGTTCATTAGGAAAAAATCCAATGAAATCGCTCATAATTTAGCAAGGGAAACTCAGTGTCGTTCTCGAATAAAGTTCATTTGAATACATATGTTAAACAACCGTTACTTCAATACTGACCAGAGGAGGTCTTCCTCGAATTTTCAAGCTATGGGAGAATGAATGTTTCTTTTAGCTCACAACCAGGCTCAATTCGCCTTGCATATCCATGTGTTGTAATGTCACTACTATACAAGTGATTTATAGATTTTACCTTGTGCTTGCATGGACACAAAATCACTAGATATTAGATTGATTAAAACCGTTGTTAATAGTATTTTCTTATGCAAACTGCAATTTTTTAAGTCTTATATTTCCCATAAAAAAAAAATAAAAAAAAAGTCTAACATATGAAAGCTGCAACAATATTGCTCGGATTAGGAAAATTTTTTATGGGAGAGATGAATTGAGATACTCTCCGTCACTATAACTTTATGTATATAAAGACACATAAATATTTAGTGTTAGTCATGTGTTCTATAACTGTGTCTATGCTCTATACACACATAAAACTATTTTGAATGGTGAAGATCTTTACTTAGATGAACTGGCATAGTTGTGGAAAACTGAAAATACAAATACTAGATCAAATGGTATACATATTTTATATTTTACTAGCATATTATAGGCCTCTGCTTAACATATTCTTGATCCATATTCGTAATTAGACTATTGACATGGAAAGAGGCAAAATTTGTTACCGCTCCAATAAAAAGGAACATGAATGACATTAAGATAAATATAAAAATAGTTCAAACAAAAATATAAGACAAGCAAGAAAATGAAAATGATTAAGAATTCAACCTACCCCTTCCTAAACTAAAAAGATGGTCAGAGTAAAGTGCCTTTATGCATATAATAGCATCTCTCGAATCTTGCACTGGTAGAATATTAAAGTAAGATATATCAGAATGAGCAAAACCATCTTCACTGGTATAAGACGCACAACCATAAGATATTGTAACCATATATTTGTTCTTGAATATGGTGATGGCTTGTTATATGAAGAAAAAAGCTCCATAATTTTTTCCATAAACTGCGAAACTGCTTTGAACTTGAATATGATCAGACAGATGGGTATAGCAAATGTAAGAGAGATTGTAAGTTTCCTTTGCAATGAATTCTCCTCTCCATAAATCCAATAAATCCAATAAGTCATATTCACATAAAGATTATGAAAATAATAAAGAAGTGGTGCCACAAATGCACCCACCGCAGTAAGATTAATCAAATAAGCCTTGAAGTTTATCATTGAGGCTTTTCTTCGTCTTGTTTATGCACTAAAAACAAGGTTGTAAAGAGCATTAAAAACAATATATTGCTTCAATTCAAAATCAAACGTAGACACAATTTATATTTGCACAAAGTTGATCATAATTGAGATTTGAACTTGAATAGACGTAAGTAAATTTGTATGTGATTACGATTTAATTTAGTTTAAATCCGCTAGGATTTGTTCAAACTTCATTGCTTCCATTGTACACAAAATAAAGCTGATTTTTTTGTCTCTATATTGTTACAATCTACTGTTTTTTATCCGTTGGTAGCGCTTTTAATATGCTATCTATTTCTATTTTGACATGCTGGTCGCACTTGTAATCTACATGATTGCAAATCTACTATATCTATCTCTACTTTATTAATCTCGCGGCCAATTTTAATTTCTATGCATTGATGTAAAAAAAAAATTACACATGCATCCAATCAAAATATGTCAAAATGATATCTACAGAGGTTTTAGAAGTTGGTCCAAAACGATGGCATAATGAAGAGATTTGATTTGAGAATGATTTTAATCCATAATTTAGTTTTTTATTTTACGGATGTGAGCTTATGGGTCAACCCCAGTCTCATCCCTGACCTAAATCATAGGGGTTCATGACGACGATTGCACGGTCACGGGAAATGGAGACATGTGGTGTGGTGACGACAACGTAAACAGGGAAACGCCAAACCAGTTAGTGATTCCCCGAAGGAAAAAAAGGGACCCAAGACGACATCGATGTAACTTAGTTTTCTGTGACAATCATAGAAGAAAACACCACTTCTTCTCGTATTTTGATTTTGATTTATTTATTTTTGTTAAGTTTTTTTTTCTTCATGATTTTTGTTGTTGTTGTAGATTTATACTATTATACTTGTAAAAAGACATGGCTTGAATCGGACTAATAGTCATTTTCCACACTTAATGTGTAACGAGTAGCCATAAATGAATCGAAACTCTAAAATAGTCTTTAATTGTGCACTCTATTAGTCAAAACAATATTTGCTGATAAAATAGTTCTTCAATTGTCTTATAGGAATTGATATGACAAAAAGAAAGTGCATATAGAGATAAATACAACATTAATTAAGTATATCGATGACTAATATGATAGTATTAACAAAATATTTTAACATTACATATTATGTTGACTGACGGAGTGTACAATCAATGACTATTTCAAAATTTTAATACATTAAAATACTATTTTGATCACTTACATATACATAGACTTCTTTTTAGTGAGTCACCCTTAACCCTAAAATTTAATCTAACAAAAGAAGCACTCATTGAACCTGGGAAGGACTAGAAACAGCAAGAGAAACCTCATATAACAAAAAAATCACAATTACAACATGACAAAAAAACAATTACCAGTACATCAAGGTAGAAAGCAACTTCATGACGAAAAAATAAATCATAAAAATTGAGAGAATACGATTTACCGATTCCTCAAACTGTTCTCGTCTCCTATTCTTTCTTTCTTTCCTCCTCTCTTTGCTAATTTTGGAAGTCCATTAGTTTTCTTTTAGAGGATTATAGCCATTAGATTCAATAATTAAGGAAATAATAATTTACATTATTACTAATGTGGTAAGTCAAAGTTTTATTTTTCCTTTTAAAAACTTGTATCAAACCAAAGATTAATATGTCTTTGTTATAAAAAATCAAATCAATCTTCAATCTAATTTAACTTTTTTCTTTTCAAATCAGCCCGTATAGAAAACAAATATCCTCTATTTATGTATAATTTTTACATAGGTTCAGATTCTTTTTTTTATATAAGGTTCTTTTAAAAATAAAATAAAAATTCTGTATCTTTAACACTCCAATTGTTAGGTAAATGAGTCTTAATAATCCGAAGTTCGTTGCAATTTAAGTATTTGGTTATTACTCCTAAAAAAAGTTTTTGGTCATTTTGATTCTGTCAAAAATATACCTTTTTTTTTTTTTTTGATGAAAATTTACACTAAACTCATTGGAAACAATAATGATTTTTTTAACTCATCCGACCTAACGAGTAAGGACCAAAGTTGAGATTTTGAAAGAGAAAAAAAAAAAAAAAAAACACTTAAAATTTTTTAAATCAACGTCATTAAGTCAATTCAAATGGATATAAAAATAACATGTACTACTATTAAGAATAAAAAGAACAATGTCGAACAAAAATCACAACCACATCCCTAAAGAACCATAATTACATCATAACAAAGATCAATTACATAAGATGAAAAGCAACAAAAATTACATTAAGTTTAAAAAGCAAAGACCACATAAAAATTTAGAGAATATGACGTACCTATTTCTCAAAACTTTTTTCAGTCTTTTTTTCTTTCTCGCCACCTCCCTTTACTGGTTGTTTGAGCATGAACCTTTACTTATAGCCACAAATTAGGTTTAGTATTTAAGGAAATAATATATTTACGTTATTACTTTTTTTTTTTTTGAAAGAACGTTATTACTAATAATTACTAATCTATCATCCATCCTTTAAAAATAAAAGACATTATTACTAATTAGGGTAAATCAAAATTTTCTTTTTTCTTTTCAAAACTTACCTTAATAAAAAAAATGTATTTATTATAAAATAAGATCAATCTACAACAACCTATCAAATAAGCCCATAAAAAGAAAACATAATCCCTTTTTATATTTATTTTCTTTTTAAAATAAAATTCAGCCCATCAACAATGGAACAAGGAATTTGGATTCCTTAAGTATGTGGTTAGAGGTTTGATTTCTTGAGTCTTGTGTATGAAAAAAAAAAAATATTCATGATACGAGAGGGAGAACACACTTTATGTGTCTCACAAGTTCCGACGAAGATTGTTAGAAATTGTGTTAACATATTTTGACTGTATCGTATTCTAAATTTTAAAAATTCCGCGTATTTGTATAACTGTAGTGTATTGTACCCGTACCCGTAAGACGTATTCGGACTTCTTAATATAGGAAGCGTTTGTTTGAAGGTTGTATTGTGGAAAATAAAATTACAAGATCAAATAGTACCTCTATTTTTCAAAAGTTGCGGTTATGAATCCTAATTAATTTAAATACAAAACAGCCCTCTATATTTTGATTGGTTGACAGTTTTGGAGAAGTAACTGAAGCACACAAATACCTTTTACGTTCGTTGCTTCACAAACTGTCCTTGTCTGCATTGGATGAAAAAGAAGCCGCAAGAGAGCTTCGGCTGTTAACGAAGAGAATGCTGTCGTTTTGAAGACTCTTTGGTGACTCGGAAGTGATTCAGAAATTGCTCAGTCCGTTATCACCCGGCGTGGCTTGTATCGATCCCGAACTCCACGAGAACCTGATTACAGCTGTTCTAAATCTCTCATTTGATGAAAGCAACAAGAGAGCTTTAGAACAGCTGTAATCAGGTTCTCGTGGAGTTCGGGATCGATACAAGCCACGCCGGGTGATAACGGACTGAGCAATTTCTGAATCACTTCCGAGTCACCAAAGAGTCTTCAAAACGACAGCATTCTCTTCGTTAACAGCCGAAGCTCTCTTGCGGCTTCTTTTTCATCCAATGCAGACAAGGACAGTTTGTGAAGCAACGAACGTAAACGGTATTTGTGTGCTTCAGTTACTTCTCCATTGTCAATGACCCCGTGTTTCAAGAATTTTTAGGACACCTTATAGATCAATGTTTTATGGTAGTCTAACTATATTTCCTTCTGTATGTTTTGGGGAGTGTATCTTCCATCCTCATGCTTATGCTGAAATGCCTTGTGCTTGTGCAGGCTAAACCACAGACGGTGCAAAAAGTGTGCAAGATAGTAAAGAAGCAACTGGGTTTACCAGATTACTCTATTGTTACTGGCAGTTCAAAATTTGCAATGCTTGGAGTTGACACGGTAAGTCAAATCTTGCCAGAAATTGCAATTGCTTGTCTATAATGCTAGTCAGATTCATTTAGTAAGTTCTATAAATCAACAGGCATGACATTGTTTTGTTTGTTGTGAATTCCATTTACATGCAATCAGGTTGAGATTCTGATGGAGCTCGAAGAGGAATTTGGTATCAGCGTTGAACTTGAAGAGGATATTGCAGAGAGCATCTCAACAGTTCAAGAAGCTGCAGAGTCCTTAGAGGAAAAATGTCCCGGATGTGAAACATGTTGGTAGACATACATAGTTATTATCCGTTTTATTTTCATTATTGGGGTGATCAAGTCTTGAGTGTTTTATTTGCGTGGTCTGCTACTATCTTTTGTTCCGTTGGTCGGAGAGAGAAATTCGATGAGTACTTATGTTGGAGAAAAAGGCTGTGTAATCCGTTTTTACTTTCTTTCTGCATCTAGAAGGGCTTATTGAATTGTTCGTTGCACTTTCTGTTATTGAACATGCAATACATAAATTTGCTGCATAAAAACGACTGATGAGCCTAGGTGATTGAAGTAACTCCGCTAGTTTTAAATAAAAAATTCATAATAACAAAAGAAGTAGCTGGATTTTGTTCCGACTTTCTTGTAATGATAAGAACTCAGAAGTGTCAACTTCCGTTAAATTTTTAAAGGTAGTGCACTCTTCATGTGAATCATTAGAGTCTAACAATTTTGATGACAAAATGAGTTTTTATGACAGGATAAATTCATTTGTAAAAGTGCTCTTATCAGTAGTAGTAGTCTGGTGAGCTTATACATAAAGAGAAATATTATTGAAAAAAATACAATTAATATTTTAAATGACAAATAACGAGACAAACAAATATTTCAAAATGAAACATAATATGATATAGAGCGAGCATATATTTGACTTAATATTTTAATGAAATTTGTATTTCTAAATTGATCTTGAAAACATTAAGAAAAACAAAAATGATAAGATCATATTAAATGATTAAAACGAAATTGTAACTAGTACTAACTAGAAGGCTTTTATCTTATAACAAGTACTCGTACATGTGTTTGAAAAAATTAACATAAAATAAATCTAATTTATAAATTTCAATTGATTCTTTAAAGTTGCTGGAGAATGGCCATTCAATGCCAACACCGGTTGTATGTAATATTCTTTCTTGGGTTTTAAGGTGTTGAGCACACAACTAATAAAATATTTCTTTTTTTTTAGGGAAACTAATAAAATATTTCTAAATTTAAATTTAAATACTTAACAAACAAGTGGACACTTGTTAGAATTTGCCTTCTTTGTTTTATGAAATGTTAAGCTGTTGTTTATTGTAAAAAGAAAAATAATGGTTGTCCCAAGTATAACTTTCGTCAAAAAAACATCAATATAAATGTAACCTGCGGTGGTTGTAATTTGATAAACCAATCAAAACACTCAAGGAGGTTACTGTCTGCAAACTTTTTTTTTCCGAAATAGGATATACAAAGCGATCTACAAACATATTTACAAATTTAGTGAAAGGTATGTCCTGCAATTAGTAGAGGACTTATTAATCTAATCTAACAGTTAATACCACATCACTCCCAGTCTGATTCGAAAAAACCAGCATCTTTCATCTCAGAGTAATACACATTCTCCATGTGAAAATCTTCCTCCTGTAATCAAAAGAACAATCAATCAGACTGTCCAAACTACAAACAATACTGCATTTTACATATTAAAGAACAAAACACGAGCCATAAAGTAAAGCGCATTGTAACCTGAAAAAAGTCTGCCAGAAATGTAATATACAGCAGTGGAAGATAAAAGGCATGGTAAGACACAATAGTGACATGATAAAACCTGTGACCAAAAGTAAACACAAAGCTTTAGAAAAAGAACCCAAAGAAGAAAGTTCAGAACTATTGTGTCAAGCTACAGAAGAATCTAACCAGAAACCAAAACCAGCGCCGTTTCCAGTAAGCCCACAAGCAAACAATGCAATTGCATTCAAGATGAACATGATAATAACATACTTGTAAAACGCAGGTCTTGCTGCAAAAGGAAGAAAATAAAATAAGCTATCACAAAAATAATAGCAAACAAACGTAATGTAACAATCCCTACAATTAACTTACCGGGTAACCTTTCTCTCCACCTAGAATGATACATGAACAATATGAGCCCATAAACAACGGTGAGCACGAGCTTGTGGATAACCCATAAGTTCCACTTCAAGCGAGGAGTACCATGATCGGTGTCGATGAACAAGGGGACCCCAAATGCAAATAGATATATAGCCTAACAAAGAAAACGGCAAACTATTCATACATAACCAGCACAAGGACAATGAAATTTCTAGTGAAAACAAAAGAATTACCTTTAAAAGGACATCAAAACCAACAATGATACCAGATATACCAAAAGTTCGTGTCAATGCCTCTACACCACTTGCATTATTTCCCTGAAGTAAAAAAGCCAGTAAGCTCACTTCCAGAAACAGCATTCCAGAAGAAGTAAACAAGGACAACAAGTTCCATGTCAGCTCTTTCCCAGGAGTGCACTCCCATGCCTGAATTATCACCAGAACAAATTCAACCAAAAGGTGAAAAAGGATATACAAGTAAAGAATCGATTGAATTCAATCGTGAGTCAATGAATACGTGTTATAAATAGCTTCATATAGTTGCTACTATACTTCAACTTATTTATAGTAGTCAATCCCGAATAGCGGTGCGCAGCAGCCGATCCCAAAAGTGGGATAGCAGGATAGTGTATAGCGGTATGACAAATAGCGGTCACTGATATTTGATTATTTTGTTGACAAACTACATGAATAATACTATAAAATACAAACAAACTTGTATATTTCTCAACAAAAAAAAACAACTTATATTTAACACTCAAATCTCAACACCAAAAAACAAAAGACAGAGGAACAATTAAGAAAATCATAAAACAAGCGAAACCATAAGATAGAAGATAGAAGAGTGTGTTTCGCGGCACATGTGAGGAGAGAAAAAGTTGAAAAATGTTGGGGTTTACGAAATCCTCAAAATGCTCTAATAAATGTTTTAAAAATAGGGTTAATTTAGAAATTTCCTACTAAAATCAAATACCGGCTGAAGCGGCCGCTATCCGCAGCTGCTATTTGATTCAGCGCCGCTACGACGATTACCGTATCGGTTCGTCGCAGCTACGCTACATGCGGCCACTATAGCGCCGCTATTGGCCGCTATTGACTACTATCAATACAAACAAATAACTAGCTAGAATAGCAGCAACTAAGGCCCTGTTTAGATATACAACTCAATTTGCAACTTATAGCATACGTGCTTATTATAAGCAATTTCTATAACAAAGGATAAAATATAGTCAAATTGTTATCGAATAAGTTATAAGCTATTTTCATTTAGGTAGTCAATCCCAAGGGAGCGGTGCATCTCAGTGAAAAACCGCAACGGGAACGCGAATGCCGGCACATTTCTAATTCGCGGCTGCTCCAGGTGGGAGAACGGATTCCCGGATCGTGTGCTCCGGTTCCCGCTCCAGGAAAATTATGATTTGTCCTTAGAATTTGAACCATTTGAAGGACAACTCGGGTTTCTTACACAACCTTAACCCTTTTCTCTCTTCTCCTTTCCATTCTCTCTCTGTAATCGCCGATTTCAACCCTAAACCCTTTCATTCATTACGCCTCTGTTTGGTTTGGCTTTTGCAAAGCCAGAATCAATTCTGGAGCATTTCAAAAGCAATTCTGCAATATTTAACATGTTTGGTTTGGCTTTTCAAAATAGCTTTTATCCTCCAAAAGCAATTCTAGTTGAAGCTACAATTCCTAGCTTCTTACTTTCCTAGAATCAATTCTACACCCTCAATTCTATTAATTCCATCCCTGCCCTCATTAATTTAGTAATTTCTATTTATTTGTATTTAACTATGTCTATTTTGGTAATTATACATTCAAAAGTAATTTTGATCAAAACTATCCAAACAACAATCATTCTGTTTAATCAATTCTGCATTATTGCATCCAAACATAAATCAATTCTGTCAGAATCAATTCTGTCAAAATCAATTCTTTCAGAATCAATTCTGTCAGAATCAATTCTACACACCTCAGAACCAAACACACACTACATGTTCCCTGTTTTTTTAATCATATTTTTTTTGTTACATTGGAATCAGCTCCTACTTGAATGGATATTAAAAGACACATTGAATCACTCCTCTGTTACATCGAATCTCTAACTAGTAATTTTTTTATCATATCTTTTTTTGTTCTCTGTTTTTTATACTCTTATACAATCTATCCTATGCAATCCCAGACGATCCTGCTACCTGGGATCCCGCTATCCCACTTTTGGGGTTGGCCGCTATCCGGGATTGACTACCTAATTTTCATAAGCTATCTTGAAGAACTTCCGAAAATAAGCAGAAAACGTCTTATGGACGTAACATAAAATAATCTGTTTCCATAAGTTCTCCAAAACAGTCTCATGCTTATGTCATTATATAAGCTCAAATAAACCAATCCAAACAGACCCTATCTAAGTTCATTTAGATAAACAACTTAATTAAGTACTTATAACATGAACAATTATCATATAAGCTATTTCTATAACAGCAAGATAAAATAAAGTAAAATTCTTTTTCATAAAATATCCTAGTCCTAGAAATAAAAATGAAACAAGAAAGAAAGAAAGAAAGAAAGAAAGAAAACCTGGGAAAAGCACCAAGCGAGATTGAGAATGCTAACAAGCCAAAGAGAAGCATAATACGAAATTATGATATAAGAGCGACCATTGGTGAGTTTGTAAAAGCTCTTCCTCGCTTGAAAAGCCAAATACAAAACGAAGAGAAAAGAAGCGATTATCAACACAGCATTGTGCCAAAACCCGTGACACTCGAAAACCCAATCGGTGAATCCCTTTGTTAAAACTCCACTAGAAGAAGAAGAATCCTCGTTTGTTATTGAAAGTACCGATTTTTCAACCATTTGTGCGAGAAATTCTTGGTTTTTGGGAAAAGGGGAAAATGAAAAACCCTAATTCTAATTTAGGTGAAAAATTGAAATCGATGGAGAAAATAAGATTAGTGATTAATTTGAGTGACGTTGAAGAGATTAGTTACGGAAGAGTAACATGTTAAATTGTTGAACTTTAGAGAAATGTTATGATTGATTTTGATTATGTTTGGTTTGTTTTTCTTGGGTGAGTTTTTGGAATTGATTATTCACGACGACTGTGGTTAAAGTCGGTGCTCTTAATATTTTATTGTTAATGGTAAATACGATTTATAGTTTATAAAAAATATAAAGAAGTGTTATTTGAACAACCAATTTGGTGACAACTTATTTGACAATCATAATTTACAAAGAAAAAGTAGTAACCGTAACAATAGAGAGATAAAGTGAAAAATAATATGAGTATGAGAGAGAAAGTTGTCACTAAATGGATGTTCAAATATCATTTATCAAAGATATAATAGCAATGGATAGGAGAGTAGAATATACTATAGTCCGAAACACAGACGTTATGGTTAGGTTATGAATGAACGACTTTGTTAGCCTATCTATAAGTAAAAGTGAGAGTGAGGCTAACATCAGTGGAAAAAAAGGCAAGTCATCTAAGCTCTCGTGCGTAATCGACATATTGCTAACTTCAACTCGGTTGAATAAGAATCATTGATTCCCTTTGTTTTCCATGTTGCTAACTTCAACTCGATTAAATAAGAATCATTGATTCCCTTTGTTTTCCATTTATTATTCATTTAGGGCACTCGCTCGGTGCTCCTTTTTTAAACCAGTCGAGGTCATTACTCTTATTTTATTTTTTCACAGAATATCATTACTCTTATTAAATTTGCAAATTCGATAATCTAATCATTTATATTTCATAATCAATTATATGTTATATGGTGTTAAATATTTTGACGAAGAGTTTTGTCATCTATATGATCCTATGCAGCTCAAAAGATTAGTCTCAGCAATTGTACGCAGAATATATCAATTGTGATTCAAGCAAGAGACAGAAAATGAATCGATAAGAAGATCATAAATTAAACCTCTCTTGTTGATAAACTAACGATTGACATCTGATACTTAAAAAAAGTAATGGTATCCATATATCATATCATGTTCGCATTTTGCAAGATATAACTTTGATGTTACTCATAACCAATAAAGTGATTTGATAAGTTGAAGAAAGATAAAGTTCAAGTGGATGATCAACTCCTCCACCCATGACGAATTGTTCATAAATCCTGAGTACTGTTCTTGGATGGAACGATTCTTGATCAAACTTTACTTACTTTCCGAAGCCAAACTTTACTAGACCCTTTTCCCTGACAACCTAATGGTTAACAAAAAGAGTTACAATGCTTAGAGGTTGTATGTTCAACTCCCTCCACTTACAAAATAACTAGTAGCGGTTATCATTTTAAAATGAAAAACTAATGATAATCAGATACACCCAAAATTTGAGTCAAAAAAAATCCATCATTGGTTCATTGGAGAGTGTAGATAGAAGCTGCACACAAAAAAACTGAACATATACACAAACATGTAATGGCTCAGAGAAGCTAAAAAATATTGTAGTTTACAGAATAGACAGAGATGGCTTATGAAGCCATCTCGTACTAGCTACTCAAACAACTCAA
This sequence comes from Medicago truncatula, assembly GCF_003473485.1. NCBI lineage: Eukaryota > Viridiplantae > Streptophyta > Magnoliopsida > Fabales > Fabaceae > Medicago > Medicago truncatula. The sequence goes on along the minus strand of NC_053042.1, from coordinate 40,356,848 downwards.
CAAAATTTCACTACGAGGTTCTTATGCAATAAATACATTATACACACGTTGCATGACTTTTACAAATCATACGTAGTATACAACACATATTACACATTTCATGGCTTCTTTTCTCAACCCCATTGATTACCATTGCGTTCACTTGGTGAGCCAGGTTCTACAGGAACAAAACCTCTACCACCAAAAACAGGACGCATGAATGAATCATCAAACTTTCGCCATAATCGATGAACAGTGTGAGTTGGAGTTGATAGTAAAGCACGAAGGCTGTTTGGTCGGTGAATTTCATGGCCTTCAAGATCAGCTTCAGAATCTCGGGAATCTCCTAGAAGTGGGACAATGAATGATTTTGGAGTAGTCGATTCTGTGGTTGTCATGCTGCTTGTGATTTTAGGATGAGGTAGTAGAAGCCTTATAAGTGGCTTAGTCAGCAAACCAAACACCTGATAAATAGTAATTAACTTGTGTTAGCTTCATTTATATACAGTTTTTCATATAGATAGATGAGTTATGTTTCTCGACATATGACGTAGAAAAATCAATTTGTTCATAGTTCAAATATGACGAGCGCATCAAATATTTAATTCGAACATGTTTGCGCACAAAAAGAATTTCCTACATTTCATGGACTAAAACCAAAGACTAATTGTTACAGGAACTAAAATTGACAGGAGGTATACTTGTATGAACAATAAAGATTTCAAACTTAATACAAAAGAGATTAACAGTAATGCAGAACTGATAAAAATAAACCGTGCAGTGAAGAGAAACTAATGGACACTGTCTAAAAATGTCAGAAACTGCAAAATTAATGGCTTACCACTGTGCTGAAAAGGACAACAGTGATGGTGCTGGTTATCATGATTGCATTGCTACGCAGTTGAGTATGCCCCGACATGGTGAACTGCATCAAATAGATAGGATCAGTTTTTATGCATCAATTCCGTCATTTGTGACAACAACAACAACCATCAAACCTTTTTCCCAATAGATAGGATCAGTTATTGCTATTTATTGTTTGGCTGAAGAAGTGGCCAATTAGTCAAATATCCAAAACCAAAACTCAGTGGTACTGCTCATACCTGATTATACGCAAGTGCCATTGAAACAGCACCTCTCATAAGACCAGCCCACCAAATGATCACCTAAAATGAGGGGAAGCAAAAGAGACACTTGTCAGCATACCTTAGTATTAAGCACAGGAAAAACAGAAAAGGTCACTCAATAGAAATTTGGCCATACTTGCTGTCTGAAGGAGATCTTCTGATGTTGTGATTTTTTAGTCAAGTTGGATAAGAAGGATAAGGGGAAAACAAACGCTGCTCTTCCAAGAAGTATTAGACCCAACAATACTGAACTTGCTGCTATAGATGTTCCAGGACTACAGAAGAAACCAATTGTGGCACATGAATAGTTTTATTTAATAACAAAAGGAAGAAAAAAACAGTCAAGAACACTTCAGTCACACCAAGTAGTACAAGGACTGCTTCAGTAAAGCAGTTCCATCATACCATCTATGGACATGAAAGGATGTCATAAAAAAAATCGCTCAGTGAAAAAGGGTAATGTCTGAATGACTAATCACCATTCCAAAAGAGAACTTAGGACATACCTATCACTAACAAACTTCCATTTTTCAATGTCCAGGGCATCCATACCAACATAAAGGAAGATAAAGATCTCAGCAACAAAGGACAAGGTAGCAAAAGAATGCCTGTGAAAAGTTAGACGAAAAATAGATGTTTAGATATAGAAAAGACATGTCTGTATATAGATAGACTTGGACAGTGCATATAGCTTGATAAAATCTGTTGAGAAGACATACTTAGTAGTGATTCTTGAACTCTGCGTCACATTATGCCAGGTATAATGAGACATTACAATACCACAAAAGAATACGGTAAGAATGCCACTCAGATAGGATAACTGCACAAGATGTAGATAAGTCAGCATCAAGCTAGTGACAAATGTTAGCAGCATCCAGAAAACATTACTGAAGTTCTTTAAAACCTACCTCAGCCAGCATATAGGAGAGGTATGCCATTAGCATCATAAGAGCAACCTCACGATCTGTGGAGTGCCTGTAATTAAGGAGAAAATCGTTTAAACTTCAGCAAAGAACTGTTTCAAATAATCTTGTTCCCTATATAGTACTCAATATGCAAACACTAAAACTGACAAATACACACAGAGAGACATGGGTGATTATAAGATTCCATTGAAATAATATAATTATTTTTGCAAACAGCAACAAATTTAAGACAGTTGAAAATGATAACAATTCACACCTGACAAGAATTCAGGAGAATAGGATGTTTTATATTTATAATTTGGGTTTTTCTATCATGAGCAAATTTGCACATGTTAAGAAGTTTAAAATAGTAACTTTGCATTGGAACTTGTACATTTTGTATTTAATATATAACTTTTTAATAAATAATTGTTGTTTTTCAATAAAAACTTACTACTTTTAATTGCTTTAACATGTGCAATATTGAATGCTTTCTTATAATTTACACTAGACATATGTGCCCCCAAGACTCGTAGAATTACATCTTTATTGCTATCTCTTCATTAAGTTATTTGATTGAATGCTTTCTTTTACATAATATTTAAACAATTAGAATGGAGGGAATACATTTAGAGCCAGTTAAGTGATGGGTTCATTTTAATTTTCAAAAATTATATCGAATCCCATCATTCTGGGTTGACGTAGGAATGAGCCATTTAGCATAGAACATAGCTTCAAAGTTCTAACAACCAAACCAAGTTCAGTCTAATTTTCATAAAGTGTAGAGTGTGGACATTTGTCTAGTTAACAAGTAGTATAAGAAGAAATAACCAGAACTTAGTTATTAGCACACAATTGAAACAACTTTAAGTTTTACTATGAATAAACCGCATATATACAATATAACACATTGGAATACCATCATATCATGTTATATTGAAAATACAATGGAAATGGCAAAATGTCCAGAAGATACCTGCCAATGTACAGCTTTTTGATGACGTAAGCACTAAGCAGACCTGTCTGCAAGGTGATAGAATTAAATTAGACCAAAACACAAGTCACATCAAGCAGTGTTGATATATATATATATATATATATATATATATATATATATATATATATATATATATATATTGTGTTTGTGTAATGTGTGCATGAGAGTGCTAGACAGAGAAAGGCATTTACCACAACACCAAGGAGTGTGCTTGCTACAAACAAATACAGGAAGTTGCCCAAGAAGTGCAATGCAATTGAAGGGTTAAGTTGGTTAAGATCAAAGCTTTGAATTGCATTGAAAAGCACAACTGAGGTAGCATCATTCACAACACCTTCCCCAAATACAAGACTATACAATAAAGGTGTCTCATCCTGATTTAGCACCTGCATTGCCATTTATAAGATTAGTAATTAACCGTGATGCGTTAGTTGTAAGAAGAATGCAAAAAATAGATCATTTTCAAACCTGCAATGTGCAAACGGAATCTGTTGCGGCAAATATTGCTCCAATAGCTAAAAAATTATCAGAAATTAGTAAGTTGCAAACTGAATGAGTAGCTGCCAACTAGATAAGATTGACTAGTACAATACCTAGGTAATCGCCGATTTCCAGTGTCCCAATATCCATCCTCTTAAAAGCAAAAGTAGCACCTGAAATAATGGCTCATATTTAAGTCAACAGGGCTAGACATGTTTCTCTGCAGTTGGTTTTTATAAGTTAATATTTATTTTACTTGATCAAGATGTCTTCTAAACAAAGAAAAAACTTTCAATTGAAAAGGCAAAGGTTAGTAAGGATCGAACAATTGTCTGAGCTTACAAATTGTTTTATAACAATTTACTATGTCAAGTATTATATAAACCTAATAAAAAAAATCTAAAGAGGTAAGACATACCCGTGGTTATAATAACACAAGATATTAATGTGCCAATAGCTCCAAATGATGTGATAGTCATGAAGTTGACAAAAAACTGCTTTTTCTTTACTTGAAACCTGAAATATATTACAGAGAACAAATTCATAAATAAACTAAAATTGCAATCTATCACACTTACACATGATGAAAAGATCCAAGAGGACTAAGTGTTGTTAATTTAAGAGGCAAGATTTTTAACAATATCGAAAAAAAATGAAAGAGATGAATTCACAAACATAGGAAGAACCCTAAGTCACTTTTAAAAAAGCAAGCAAATTCACTGCTAGTACTGAATCTATCTCAAACAGACTTCACAGATGTCATGTGCGCCAAAAACTTCTCCGCCATTAAGTAAACCGTTGATTATGCCCCGTTTTGCATAAATTATTTTTTCGCCAAAAATACGCATAAAGAAGTGCATTATTCGTTGAATGTGCTAGTTTCAGATCATCATTTAGACACCAGTTTATGGTTCGTAAACACATAATCAAACATTGATCATTGATTCCATAATAGACAATAAGATGGTGCAAAATAACTTACCCGGCATTGAATATAATTGGCGGCAGCAGGTATATAAAGAAAAGATCTTCACTGAAAACAAGAATATGCGAACTTTTTCCACCACTAAACAGCAAAATCACTACACCAGTGCATATACCCTGAAAAGAATCCAATAGAAACCAAAAAGTAAATAAATAATAGATGCAGCCAATATAGCTCAAAATAATCATATATAGATTAGATATAGACAACATTGCATGTTAAAGTAGGCCAATTTTATGGTGCACAAGTGAGCCGAGTCTTGCACCATGAACGCGGCACAACCATGTTTCCACCATTGGATCAATAAGTCTCATCCTTAGATCAAATGTAATATGATCCGACTTATTGATCGGTAGAAAACATGCTTGCACATGATGCAAGACTAATGATTAACTTGTGCTGTTGTGCACATTAAACAGAGCCGTTAAAGTATAGCAAAATAGTTGGAGAATGAGTTAGTTTTTCTCCAAATTCATTTGAAAAACTAGCTAAAGGAAACTGAAAACTTACAATCAAAAGGGCAGTGATGGATTCATTCATCCAGCGATTCTCCTCGAGAAGATGACCAAGGACAATACAAGCACACAGAAGTGCCACAAACAAGTTCATAGAAACAACAGAAGCATGATCGGAAGTGGATAACATTGATAGTTTTGAAACAATAGAAGTAATTTCAATAGCCATGATGTCGTCCACCCTCCACAAATTTCAAAAGCAGAAAAATTGAGATTATTGCTGAGTTTCCAAATTTCAAAGTCCAGTAGTAATAATGAATCCCAGATATTTATATTTATGTTTCTGAGCTGTCCATTTTAAGAACCTTCTGATCTCATCAACACAAGTATCTCTGCAATCATAACAACAAATATTCATATAAATAATCAATATTTTCCAATGTACAAAACATGACAAATATTTCCAAAATACAAAAATAAAAAACTCATAATTGGCACATATTTGGTAATATATTCTTAATTCCAATTCCAAAAAAAAAAAAAAAATTAAGAAAAAAGGAATTAACCCCTCAAATTAAATCATGCTTTTTTTTCCCCTTGAAATATGTTAGATAATTCAAAATTTGTATATAACTAAGAAAGATCATTATTTAGGTTCTGGAATAAAAAATTGCAGAATTGAATATGAAAGCAAAACCCTTGAATCATATGTAAGTGCTCACCAAAATGATTGATAGTAGCATTAAGGTCCAAAGAATTCGAACAGAGAAAGGTGAGAGAATCAATCCCTGGTTCGAATTCCTGGTAGTTTTGAAATGGTTGGATGAATTATACAGAAAGGATGAATAAACGAAAAAGAAAGAGAGAGAAAACACGTGGAGAGAGATGAGAAAGTTCTGGAAGAGGAAGACAATGGTAGAGAGAGAATACGAATCTGACACAATACGCTAACCTCGAGCAACGCGTGATGATGAATCAGATGTTGTTTGTTTTTGAGCTGCCGTGGAAGATTATCACTCCTAATAATCTTTTTGAGTCACTGTGTTGTGTCGATATTCTAGTTCTTCTGAGGAGAGAGAGATATTATAGTTCCGGTTGTTGTTTGTTGTTCTACAATGGTTGGTTAGATTAACACAAGTTTGAGAGATTATATAGGTGTATCAATTCATAATACTTTCAATTCAAAGTCAATGAAAATAAAATAAAGTTAATAGTTTCCCAATTCAATTTTGAAAACATGTATGTATGAACTTGATTAGTTTCATCACATGTATGTGTTAAGATTGTTTCATCATTTGTTGGATTAAAGGTTGGGACTTTTATGGTAAAATAGACATCTTTAAAAATTGCATCAAGTAAAGTGGTCAAATATGAGAAAGCGTGTTTTGACAATCAATATCTTTTTATATAATTTGCTTTTGACACTTTTGGTTTTTTATCACCAGATGCACTAAAGGTTGTTGCCCTTCTACACGGATTCAAATGGTCATGCATAACCATGTTATATCTCCCAAGTCAATGAATATTTTGTTTACGATGATTGGTTTTATTATCCAAAAAGACCTAACGGCGGAGCTTGTTGTTGTTTGCCTTCTATTCATGTGTAATAGTAATTCTTGATATATATTATTAAATCATAATTAATATTTAAAAAAAATATATAAATTATACGTCATCCAGTCATTATTATAAGTAAAAATTAATATTTTATATTCATTATTAAATGATGTATATGGTTTATAATAAAGATTGTATACATCATTGATCAAATGAATCTAAAATCTAAATTTTTGCTTATAGTAGTGAACGGAGGGTGTAGTATTTAGGCTAAAGTGCACTTATTGCCTCCTAAGTTTCAAAATGTTGTGGTTTTGGTATCCTATTAAAAAATGAAAATATTCTCTGTCTTTAAGGAAATATGCTCTTTTGACTGTCTAACTTTGTGAAAATATATTTTTTTGACCCTCGATCTTTAGATAAATAAGCACTTTTGACCCTTTATCTTTACAAAAAGTTGCAATTTTGACCCCTGTTTTGATTTTTGAAATTTTTTAAAACTCCACAAAAAAAATTAAAAATCTCAAAACTTTAAAACAAAAAAAATCACTTTGAGCAAGACCTTAATAACACTAGGAAACGATATCAATACAAAACACAAAAATATTAAAGAGGTGTAAAGTTCAAATTCTATTATTTATTAATTAGGCGATTGAATTTAAGTGATTAGTGAATTTTATTTAAAGACGGATTATTTGGGTTAATTTAGATTGGATTTTTGAGTGAAATGGTTCTAGACCATATTTTTAAGTGATTAGTGAACTTTATTTAAAGACGAATTATTTGGGTTAAAGACGAATCTCTAATTACTAATTTACTAAGGCTTATTCCTCGAAAACCCAAAAATTTTACACTAAAAAATCCTATTATTTAATAACGAGTCAAATCTACATCTAAAAAAAAGTAAAATTTACGCTTTTCGTAGACTCGTTTAAATAAATGTATAAAACAAAAAAAAACATTCATTTATTTTACAAATTAAGTTCAAACTTTTTTTGACCGGTATTAGGTTCAAACTTAGATAGCATCTATATTGGGTTCTTTCCGTGTTTAGCATCTATATCGGTTCAAACTTTTTTTGACCGATATTAAGTTCAAACTTAAATAGCATCGATATTGTGTTATTTCCATCTTAAATAGAATCCAAATAGGTTTTGTACCTCGTTATAATATATTTTTTGTCCTTGCTAACTTGTGTTCTTAAAAAACATATTTATGATTTTTAAAAAGTTGAAGACACGATTTTTAAGTTGAATATCTCTTCAATTTTTACATAACTACTAGATAAATTGCATTAAAATAAATAAATTTATTTCTTTCAATTAGGGTGGATTCTGTTGCCAAGTCTTTTGGTGGTGCTAACTAAGTATGTGGTGGGTGAATTCTTGTGTTAGTTTATTTGGAGTTTGATACTGTTACATTGGTGATTGTGTTCGGTACTTTTGTCTTTTTTATGTTTGATTTTTGGTTAATATTATGTCTGATTTTCTTTGGTTAATGAACATTTTAATAATTTCAATAAATTCAGTACTTGTTTTGTTTGGTAATGTTGATTTTGGAAATTGGGCATATTTTTTGCAATGTTATACAAGAGTTTAAAAAAAAACACATTTCCTCATGACATTAACAACATTTCCAAACATCAATATTCATTTGCTCTTCTCTTAAATAGGATGAATATGAAACTCCTCCACAAGGTGATGTCTACTCGAAAGCAATTACCGAATCAATTTATTTAACTCAATAAATCCTACTACACTCACACCAAGGTTTTGTGTATATAAAATACAAATGCTAATGTTTATTATTTTTATCTGGTAAAGTATACAAACAATTAAGTGCTCCAACAACAGTTTTTGTCATCTAATATAAGTATTACATGTGTTAGTGCAATGTTATGCAGATGGATCTTTTAATGAAATTGTCACTGAATGAACCAACCCGACAATCATTTTACCCCGACCCAGACCATGTTAAATCCAACCAACCCGACCCGACCCTTTTAAATCACTTATAAAAGGGGGTAGGGTTCTGTTTGCAGAGCGTGTTTGGGATTTGGCGAGTTTCTTCTCTCTTTCTTACTTTTTCCTCCGTTGTTATAAGGTTTTAACATTTTTCATTTCTTATCTCATTTCCAGGTATTCTTCAATATTCATTGATTTCCAAGCACCAGTTTTCCCTCTTTTTCACATTTGTCAGGTAATTTCTTCTATTTCCTTAAGTTTTAATTTGTTGATCTTCCTTTTTTTGTATTTAATAGCTAATTTTATCTGAATTTTTTTATTAATGAGATAACTGCATTTAGATTTGAAATAAGTTCTGTTTTGTTTGTATGAACTGTTATGTTTGTTATCTACCTGTTTGTGTTTATTCTGCTGTTTTTAAACATATATTGTCGAAATGTAGGGTGTTGTATTTTAATTTATGAACTGTTGTATTTCTTATGTTATAATGTTATAATCTTATTCAAGTTTTTTTAGTATGCGTTTTAGTTTTACTGGAATCTTGATATTTTTCTCTGTAAAAATTATCATGTGCTACTATTTAACATATACCCTTGAAATTTTGTATACTGCTATTAAATGTTTACTCAATCTTGTTTCATTTCTCTGAAATTACTCGTACTGTTATATTTCTTATGTTATAATTTTATCTACCTGATCTGAACGAGTTTTACATTGGTTTTCTAAGGAATTCTATTTTGTACATTTTGCTGAATATATGTGTGATGTTGTGTTTTTTAGTTCTTCTGGATGAGTTTTATATGATTTTCTATGAAATTTTGTTTTGTACATGTTGTTGAATATATGTTTGATGTTTTGTATTATTTAGCTCTGGTGAATGAGTTTTATATAGTTTTCTATGGAATTTTGTTTTGTACATCTCGTTGAATATATGTCCGATGTTTTGTGTTTTTTAGCTCGTCTGAATGAGTTTTATATAAAATTATGTATTGTACATCTTGCTGAATATATGTTTGATGTCCGATGTTTTGTGTTTTTTAGTTCCTGTGAATGAGTTTTATATAGTTTTCAATGGAATTTTGTTTTGTACATCTTGTTGAATATATATCTTATGTTTTGTGTTTTTCAGCTCTTCTAAATGAGTTTTATATTGGTTTTCTATGGAATTTTGTTTTTTATATCTTGTTGAATGTATGTCTGATGTTTTGTGTTTTTTTAGCTCTTATGAATGAGTTTTATATTGGTTTTATATGGAATTTTGTTTTGTACATCTTGTTGAGTATATGTCTAGTGTTTTGTGATTTTTAGCTTTTCTGAATGAGTTTTATATAGTTTTCTATGAAATTCTATTTTGTACATCTTGTTGAATATATGTCTAATGTTTTGTATAGATGGCTCGCAAATGAACAACCAAAGAAATTGTAGCTTTATACCATGGTGCACTTGAATAAAGTGCACTTCAATATGGGCGAGATAAACTACACAAAGTGAAGAAGGATGAGCGATACAAGAAGTATCTTATGAGAAGGTCTGCGGATGCTTTTTTAAAGAAGTTGAATGATGATTATTCAAAACTTGAAACTAATTACAACGAATACCTTGAATTGATAAACCCATCTGTTGAAGGTGATGGTGATGATGAAGACATTTTTGTTGTGGATCCACCAAATATTGAGGGCCTTAGGAAGGTTGCAAATGAGTGATTTGATATTGGTGGTGAATTAGCCAAGGTCAGGTCTTAAAATTAAGAAGGCTGAGAAAGACCCTGAGATGACAAATAAAAAAAATAGAGGAATAGACTGGAGTTTATGAGGTTTTGCTTGTTGATGTGAAGAAACTTATTAATGATGTTTCTGTGCATGATGATTTTGAGGACCTCGCTGCGATGGTGAATTCTATTGTCATGTTTTTTGGTGGTGCTAACTAAGTATGTCGTAGACGAATTCCTGCGTTAGTTTATTTGAAGTTTGATACTATTACATTGGTAGTTGTGTTCGATACTATTGTCTTTTTTATGTTTGATTTTTGGTTAGTATAATGTCTGATTTTCTTTAGAAGATGAACACTTTAGTAATTTCAGTACTTGTTTTGCTTGGTAATGTTGATTTTGGAAATTGGGTATATTTTTTGCAATGTTATACAAAAGTTTTAAAAAAAAGACACATCTTATCATGACATTAACAACATTTCCATACATCAATATCCCTTTACTCTTCTCTTAAATTGGATGAATATGAAACTCCTCCACAAGATGATGTCTACTTAAAAGCAATTATCGGACCAATTTATTTAACTCAATAAATCATATTACGCTCACACCAAGGTTTTGTGTATATAAAATACAAATGGTAATGTTTATCTGGTTAAGTATACAAACAATTAAGTGCTCCAATAACCGTTTTTGTCATCTAATATAAGTATTACATGTGTTAGTGCAATGTTATGCAAATGAATTTTATAATCAAATTGTTACTAGATCAACCAATCCGACAATCATTTTACACCGACCCGACCCATGTTAAATACAACCAACCCGACAAGTCTTTTAAATCGACCCAAATCATGTTAAATCCAACCAACCCGACCCGGCCCTTTTAAATCGCTTATAAAAGGGGGTAGGGTTCTGTTTGCAGAGAGTGAGTTTGAAATTTGGTGAGTTTCTTCTCTCTTTCTTACTTTTTCCTACGCCGTTTTAGGGTTTTAACATTTTTCATTTCTTATTTCATATTTAGGTATTCTTCAATATTCATTGATTTCCAAGCATCAATTTTTTCTCCTTTTCACATTTGTGAGGTAATTTCTTCTATTTCCTTAAATTTGAATCTGTTGATCTTTACTTTTTTTGTATTTAATAGCTAATTATATCTGAGAAATTTTATTTATGAGATAACTGCATTTAGATTTGATATAAATTTTGTTTTGTTTGTATGAACTGTTATGTTTATTATATGTCTGTTTGCGTTTATTCGACTGCTATTAAACATATATTGTCGAAATTTAGATTGATTGGTCGTTGGTTAGTTGTTTTCACTTTTTTTTTTTTTTTTTTTTTTTTGTAAAGTGTTGAGATGAACATCTTTTATTGCTTAATATAAGTACTATTTTCACTTGTTAAAAAAAATAAACGCATTAATAATAATATTTGTTTTGTGGGCTGTAGAACTTGTTTATTTATGGAACTTATTTATTTATGACACTTATTTGTTCGGGAAAACTTATTAAGTAATGGTACTTCAATGAAGGAACACATTTTCTTATTAATATGTACGTGTCTCACTCAGTTTCAAATAAAATTTTCTCATTTTATTTTATTTTATCCATGAGTGACTAACATGTGTACTCTGTTTATCCCTCAACAAAAAAATGTGTACTCTGTTTGAACCGGTGGCACACAGTCCTCTTAGCTAATTGATTTATGAATGACCCATCTTTTAGCTAATTGATATCTAATTATTAATTTTCTAATTAGTAGTATATTATAATCTTCTTCACTTTTATCAAATAGACCAAAAATACAATTTTGTTGTTGTTTTGTGTTAACCCTTTAATTCTCAGGAGAAAATGTCCTGATAATTTGGAGCTCGTTTGAGAGTTAAGTAAAGTTTTATCAATAATTATTTCACTCAACAATCGAACTCATGTTTTCACGAACAATTCATCTTTGATGAAGCTCATTAACCACTTGAGTTCAATTGCCTCGTTAAAACATGATTCTCTTAACTAATTGATTTGTAAAGGACCACATTTAAGATACACCAACAATAATAAAATTTACATTTTTCTCTTAACTAATTGATCTGTGATTGACCACCATTTAACTAATTGTCCGGTCACAAATATTCGTCTTGTGTACGATTTTGTACAACTAATTATAATTAGTATAGTATAACTTTTTTATTTTTATCTAAACGATATTTTAAGAGACACAACTCCATAATAATGAAAGTTGACTCGGTTGATAAAAAGTTGGCTCACCTGCAAAGTCGTGAGTTCAACTTTCATTGTTGTTGTAAGAACCTCTTTGATGGATGATCCGTAAATACTTGTAAATACCTATCTAAGTGTTTTTTGAGCCTTATGGTATACCCTGACCCTGGTGAGTCTCCAAAATCCAACTCATCTAAACTTTATCCAACCAAAAAAATTATAAAATAAACATTTTGATTTTAACTAATTGATTTGTCAATAACAATATTTTAGATAATAGATCTATGATAAATATTTTATCGTTTATGCCACTACTAATGTTTTTCGTCATGTGTATGGTCTTATAAAACAATATGTAATTATTGTTATAACTTTTCTGTTTTTTTTAAAGATATTTAAGAGACACATTTGCATAAAATCATTTATAATTGACTTGTTAAAGTCTTTTTATTTTATTTGTCAAAAAAAAGTCTTTTTATTTAAAAAAAAGTCCTTTATTAACAATTTTTGTATTTTGACTTTTTATTGTTTTTTCAAATTTTTTATTTTGACTTGTTAAAGTCTTTTATTTACAATTTTTAAGTTTTGATTTGTTTAATTAATATATATATTGAGAGGTTTATTGCTCCACAATTGATAATAAAGTTTAAATCGCATGGTAATGGTATTGTGAAGATGAAATAGGGAAACGTTGTATAATAGGTTTGATTATATTATAAATCATTAAAAAATTATATTAAAATATAAAAAATCATTTCCTAGGAAAAGCTGTAGATTTTAACTTAATACGAGAGGAAAATTTAAAGGGTAATAGTTATTTTGGTGCTTAAATAAGTAACGAGTAACTATAATAATTCTTTAATGTATCGAACTTCCAAAATAATTTTTTTTTTTTGAAGGAAAACCTTGATCTTCCAAAATAATCTCTTATTGTGCACTTTTTTAGTAAAAATAGTTTTGTGACGTTAAAATCTTCTCCCAATGTTGATATTAACCAACTCTTTTCATATGGAAACTAAATGATAAATAAGGAAATACTTATAAATATTGATATGACTATAAGTAAGTATACCGAGAGACTAACATGACTACATTAACAAAAAATTCAATGTAAGTGATTGTTTTTACTAACATAATGAAAGGATATTTGTTATTGTTCAGTTGCTATTTGTTAGGAATTATAATATTGTTGTTTTCATTTGTCCTAGTCTTTAGGAAGTAGTTTTTTAATTTAATTAATCGTGCCGGTATTTCTTTAGTGGGCTATTTTATAGCTTTTCTTGTTTCTAGTTGTTTTGACTATTTAATAGTCTAAGTTCTATGAATAAAGGAGCAGTTTCTAAGATATTCTATATCTCTACACATAATTCACAATCATGAGTTATTTTGAAATTCAAATACATTGATGGACAACCATGGCTACTCGTTACACATTGAGAGATTAAAATAACTATTATCACAAAATTTAGGTAAAACATGTTTTCGAAGAAGTATATTTGAAGCAGTTAAGCGAATGATAATTTACGAACAATGCTATTCATAATTAGTTAAGATTTCATTATGTTTTTGAATTATCGAACACAAGTTTTTTTTCATTTATATTTTTGTGAGTTTTCATGTTATCGCTGTGAAGTTTTCAACATATTTAGTTATAACTAATCTCTACCGTTTTCCATTTATATATGTCTCTATACATGCGTGTGTCTATATATCAAAATTTAAAATAACATTAACCGCAGTTTATTCAATTATATTGTCAGAAAAATTCAAATATATACATATAAAAAAGTTTACCAGTTAAAAATTATAACAGAACTTGAAAATAATTTCTATGCACGTACAATTTTACACAAATATTCAATCATATTTTATCATATAAACATTTGCATAAATATTTTAGAGAGAGAGGTTTGAAGATAAGTTCAGTGATTCTTTATTTTTATTTCTATAAAGTTCAAACAATAGCGTTTCGTAAAAACGCTATCTATACCCCCTCCAACAATAGCGTTTTCTAAAAAGCGCTATTAGTGCGAACCAAAATAATAGCGTTTACAAAAAAATGCTATCTAACCCAGTTTTTAACATGTCTTTTTTAGCGCTTTCTGAAAAGTGCTATAATAGATCTATGAGTTGCATCTTTAATAGCATTTATCCATAAAAGCTGTTAAAATTATGCTATTAAAAGCCAAAATTGTGGTAGTATAAACTCACATGATATATTCTATTAATTTGTTTTTTTAAAGAATAAACCATTAATTGTTATACATACACATAACGACAACATTTGTAACAGGACATAACATGGAGATACTATTAGTAAAAAAAGAAGAAGATGGCTACCAAAAAACCTAACAGATCTGATTCAATCTATCTTTCTAAATTGTATTAATTTAGTTATAAAATGCAAAAGTTGTTCTCCTTTGTCTGTATTTTTGGCAAAAAGGCATGTGATTTAACGCATCAACAGAAATCTCATGAATATGTAAATGTGGCACTGCCGGCACTGCACCCTAACAACCATATTTTTCCTTTTGAATAAAGACAGCTTTATTATATCCTCTATAATAAGTTAATAACCACGGGGAATCCATCTAAAAGTACTCTTAAAAGTTTAAATTATTATAGAGTTCAAATCAATGCCAAATGTAAAATAAATTGACTAAAATAAAAATGAATTGGAAAATGTCAATAACAATTTTAATTGATAGTCGAGATGAGGTGGTTTTGTTTTAAAAGAAAAAAGTTCAAATCAATAAAAGAAACTCTCATGGAGTGGCATAAACAAAACAATATAGTTCCTACTTCCTATACAAGAAAAAAAAAATATAGTTAGAATATTGAAGACCGATTAAAGAGAAAGAGAAGAAAAAATAATCCCAACTTATAGAGGTTTAATTTTCTTAAGTGATACAAAATGTCTCTAATATGAGATTGAGAGAACTTAAAAAATGTATCTGAGGAGAATTCTAGAGGATTTTACAGTTAAATAAATTCTTCAAATTATTTTTATGTTATTATAGTACTTTCAAAATTAAAAATATATCGATCATAAACATTCTATTTTTCATTCTCAATAAAATATTCTTTTAATTAAGATAAAATATTTTTCTCACTTTCCTTGTACTTCCCTCTTCCAAAGTCCTCCTCTCCATTCCTCCACAAATTCTCAATCGAAGCCTTGATATCCCTTTTCCAAAGTCCTCCATTTCTCTGCAAATTCTCAATCGAAGCCTTGATACCCCTCTTCCAAAGTCCTCCATTCCTCCGCAAATTCTCAAACAAAGCCTTGAGAGTGTAGTAGTTACTGTAATTTCGATAGTCAAAACTACATATAAATTGAAAGTTTTTTTTTCCTCTATAATATATTTGTATTTGTTTATTTATTTATTTACTTGATGATCAAAATTTAGGGTTATGGGATGATGTTCCAATCCAAGAAAAAGAAATACCCTTTTTTTTGTTGAAAGATCCTTATTTATTTATGAAACTATTCATATTGAGAAATGCCGATTATTGATATTTTTAGTTCATACTATGTAGATATTTTTGATTTATTGGTTTATTAATTATTGAATAATAAAGATTTCTTTTGAGAAAAGATCATAAACGTGATGGCACACATATCATCATAACACACGTAAAGTACCAATCTATTTATCAACTTTAGGGTAAACAACTATTTTAGACTTTAGGGGTATTATATACAATCATTATTCCTTAAAAAAATCTTTAAATGTATTAAAATTGCAAATACATTCCTAAGTGTTTTGTTTTGATTTTATGAATTAAATTAGCCAACAAAAATACATTTGAAGAACAAAATGACTTTCCCTTAAAAAAATGACTAATAAAAGACGCATTTGAAGAACAAAACGGTTAAATGATTAATTAAAAAGACACTTGAATATTTTTGTTTCAAAACTCGATATTCGATCAAAGAATATGAATTTAGCCCACTAAAATTGACACCAAAGGAAATCGAACCTAGGACCTTGAGATCAGCAAACTTCATAATCCCAAACAAACCACTAGACTAACCCCAAATGAGTTAAAAACACTTGAACATTATTTCCAATTTAATACATTTACAATTATAATGACTACTGTTGACACATTTAAGATTAAAATGACGGTTTAGCAGCCCACACTTGGGGATGGAGATCAACACTCAGCAGCACGTATGAAGTTGGCTTATGAGTATTCTATTCTATAGGGATTGGGAATGCTTAAGAAAGCGACTTGACACCAAAGTCTATAATAAATAACTTCAATTATTTTTCAGCTTATATTATTATAGTTCCTGGGGCCATGCATATAGACGTGCAAATATCATCATTATTTTCTTGCGGGGCCATGATCTAAGTCATATATATATATATATGTTCCTGAATCCTGATAAAATCGTTGAGTTTCTAGTTCCCATAAATGTAAAGTCGTTGAGTTTATGTTTTAATTTGTTATTTCTAAGTCAGGGATTTGCTGGGGAAAAACTTATCTTAAATTAAAAATCATTCAGAAATCTCATCTCTAAAATCTATTACTATAAATTTTGATTGTTTTTCGTTTGGTTTGTATTTCTTGATGATGATATGTGTACCATCACATTTATGGTCTTTTTCTCAAAACAAATCTTATCATTCAATAATTTAATAAATCAATAATTCAAAAATAGTTACATAGTATAAAAAGTTACAATATCAATAATTGGCATTTCTCCATTTGGATAATTTTGTAAATAAATAAGGTTTTTTTTTTTTCCTAGACTAAGCACCATTACATCACTCTAAATTTTTACGAGTGAATAGGCAAAAACCCTCCTGAAATTGTAACTTTCGTCAAAACCCTATCTAACTTTTAAGAAACTTCAAAAACCCCCATGAAATTGTTAAACGTTAGTCAATTACCCCCCTCCATTTGTTTTGGCTGTTAAATGACTTTTTTTTTTTTTTTGCTTTCTTCATCTTCTTCCTTCCACTTTTTTCGTCATCTTCATCAATATTCATAAAAACATCCAGAAAAAAATTAAGAAACAACAACCATTAACAACATCATCATCATCTCATTACTACACCTCCACCATCAACAACAATACACCACCTAAGTTACAACTATAAATCTAAAGTTGTTTTCTCATAGTTCTCATAGAAAGCTTGTTTTCTCAAAGGTATTAAAGCTAAATGCAAGGGACATGTTCTTTAAATTAGCTTCAGTTATGCAAGGGACATGTTCACCATGTAGTTCTTTAAATAATGTTATTTCTCATAGTTCTTTAAATCTATAGTTGCAGAAATAGCATAATCAGTTCTTTAAATTAGCACAATTATAATTAGTTCTGGATGTATAGTAATTGGATGATGATGATGATGTTGTTAATGGTTGTTGTTTCTTAAATTTTTCTGGATGTTTTTATGAATATTGATGAAGATGATGAAAAAAGTGGAAGGAAGAAGATGAAGAAAGCAAAAAAAAAAAAAAAAAATTTAAAAATTGTCATTTAACAGCCAAAACAAACGGAGGGGGTAATTGACTAACGTTTAACAATTTCAGGGTTTCTTTTGAAGTTTCTTAAAAATCATGGAAGTTTTTTGACGAAAGTTACAATTTCAAGGGATTTTTTTGCCTATTCACTCAAATATCGAATTATAACGTAAATGGTTTCTATTCAAGCTCGGGTGAACAAATGGTTAAGTTCTAATCACACGAGCTTGGATAAGATAACATACTTTGCTTCTCTCGAACTTAATTAGAGAGATGTACTTCTTAAAAGAAAAAGCTTAATTAGAGATCGCTAGTTCAAATACTGAAAATATAGCATCATTAACCGTTGAGAAAACTTTATCGTCCATATAATTCTGCAATTAGTTTTTCAATTTGTTCTTATTATTATACATGTTGGATTGGTATTGTCTTACCCCTTATCGTTCTACACAGAAGTGTATTTCATTTTGTTCAAATCTCTTATTTTGGAACGGAGGGAGTAACATGGAAAACAGAAAATTAAACGTGGAAAGCATACATAAGGACCACAACATAATTTGTTTTTTTGGCACAACTGAAGACCTATAAATGAGGATCACAACAACTCAAATTTATTGCAATTCTCAACAAATTAAACAGATTTCAGATATTGACACAAGAGTACAAAAATAATAATTCACAATGTACATCACAATAATTCTCTATAATACCACCAGACTCAGTATATCCTCTCAGAAAAAGAAAGAAAAAAAAAACTCTTATATCTAAATGGAAACCAAAAAAAAAGAAAACTATGAAAAAAAATGGTTTTACACCTTGATAAGAAGGAATTAACTTCACTTAGGAAGCAAGCATGACATATTTTAGAAGTGCATTAAACAGCATTTGGATTCCAACACCAAAAAATGAGATTGATTTATAATTTGACTCTAAGAATGTACTAATAATATATTTAAGCTATGATTTTCTTTCCTTTACCCTTATCCTTGTGGGTTCCTTTATATGGTTTTGATAAATCCAATGCATCGTTCGCAGTGTTTTTCTTCCGCTTTGTGAAACCATTGCTAGTAGTATTACCTATGGGACCTGAATAAGCTTGAAATGGTTCCTTTGAAAAGGTATATGACATTGAATCCAAAGAGACATCATGAGGAACTATATCTGGATCAATATGATTTGAAGCTCCCAAAGGAAATCCAAGTTGTCCATCTTCATGCGGCGGAGGAAACTTTTCACTTTTGCTCTTAGCATTAGCATGAGTGATTAGACGCCTTCTCTGCTACATATGAAATCATAGGATCATATTTTAGTCAATGTTACTATTTAATAAATTTCAATCTTAATAATGCACATTTTCAATTATAGATGATGAAAATGAAATATATCACAGGGAATGCATTAAAAGATGCATTTTTGGATTATGATATTGCATATTTTCAATTATAAAAGAAGAAAATGAATTCTCAATCATGTTATTTAATTATGCATTTTTGGATGATATAATATTTCTAAAAGCACTACTATTGTGAGACCTAATAAATCAATGCATCACACTATGTTTATGAGTATCAAAAGAAGTATTTCTTTTAAACATACATCGATATTGTATTGAAGCTCAGCATTGGCTTCAGGAGCAGGAGCAGCTTTTACAGCCCGGTCACGTGTCCGATGCTTCTTTCCTCCATCAGCTCGAGCTTTGGCTGCAGCTCTTGATCTGAACATTCATATTCACAGAAACTCGAAGTTAGTTAAATATAATAGGGGGCCAACTTAAACATGCACATGCAACTAAAAAGAACAAAATAACACTTCTCCAACTATCCCTATAATAAGAAAGTTGAAACAGGGTGATATTTACATTCAGGGATAAGCTTAAATCATTGAAGGTAATACTGTCACAAGGGTCAGCAAAGAAAATATGTAGAGTTTCTCAGTCTCCACTTTTTGTCCAAAAAGTTCTGAAAGAGGAATTATTATTTGCATATATTTGCAAGTTACTCAATAAGTATGCCAGGTTATAAATATTGCCAAAATCATTACATGATATTAAAAGAATGCTTTTCACTTTATCCTCGATGTCCATATCTTCCTCCCACTTCCTTATTCCTAATCCTTTTTATATATCATTTAAAAAAAAAATATTCGCACGAGCATTTAGTGGGTGTCTCATTTCTACTATGCCAAAAGCAAATCCTAAGAGCAGATACCTTCTTGCTTCATCGTCACGCCGTTTAACATCCATTTCCTTGGTTGGGGGATACTTTGGAAGACTAGAAGGATCACAGGCATAAGGTTCTGTGTTAAAGAACTGCAAAAAAGATAGGATAGTAAGGCAAAGTAAATATATGGTCAAGAATATAAAAAAGAACATCTAAGTTTGACAAAGATAACATCTACATCAGATTCAAGAGAAGTTTCATTTTATTAACATATATTTTGGAATGTCCACATACTTTATCCTAATAATTTGAAACACGTCATTAAATCCAGATTTAGGACCTTTATCAACTTATTATTCCAAAGAAAAAAGACAGCAAATTGATCTTCCAAGGTAACTAGAGTTAAGTAGTTAGTTTTTTTGAGTTAATTAGTTGGTAATTAGAGAAATAAGATGTTGCATATAAATAAGGATTGAGAGAGTTTGGGCCTTTTGGCATTATGCAGAAGCCTTTAAGCTATGCAGCATTGTAATCAATAGGGAATTTCGGGGGTGTTGGGTAGCTCAACTGGTCTGAGCTAAGGGATAAGGAGTTGGAGGTCCTGGGTTCAAACCCGGACAAAGGAGGAAAAACTAATCTAACAACTAATACTAACATCTGTCATTCAAAAAAAAAAAAAAAATCAATGGGGATTTTCCTTGTTATTTTGTAATAAGATAATAGTCCTACCATAAACCAGAACCTCCATTTTATATCAAATCAAACTTGTTGATCCTATTCCAAGAAGGGACACATATTCTAAAATATAAACAAAGCTTAAGAGATAGATACATCCTCGGGCTGGTACAGAATTCCAATGATTTTTCCTCAGAGCCTCGGACAACAATCAATATTTTACTGACCATTCTCCTATAGCAGCACTTTATAAAATACAAGAACATCTTTCTCTACAAAATACAAGGAGATTTGTTTTCAATAGGCCTGTTCATGGTTCAGTTTTAAAAAAACCGAACTGAACCAGAGTAAATTCATTTAAAAAGCACACTCATCTGATCACGATTCATTCCGAACTGAACCAAACTTGTTATTCAGTTCAGAGAATTAGGTTCTTTAGTTTTTAACTGAACTGTCTGCGTATGCAAAACCAAACTGAACGTTGGGTTCTTCATCATGGCCTATGATGATTTTCCATCACCGATTGTTTTTGAACTGTGTTTAACATTGCAGGTCAGTTTAATGAACCTGACTAATAGTTCAGATCTTTCTCAGACTGATTCAGTTTGGTTTGGTTTTTTCTGAACTGTGAACATGCCTAGTTTTCAACATCAGAAAAATATGCAGCGGTATATGTTTCACGAGTCTTGAGTACGCGTTCTAGGCAATCTATATGCACCGAGAATAGATCAGGATCAAACAGATTGAAACAGCCTGATTGGCATGAAATAGCAACATCAACAAGGCAGTACAAAATTTAAAATCACCATGCTTGCATTTTAATGACAAGAAGATCAAGAACTTTCAAAAGCACACCTCACTTCTTAGAGCATCTGAGGCACTCCTCCGTTCTATTGGATCAATTGCAAGAAGAGTATCGACAAGAGGAAGAGCAGAAGGTGGAAAATCTTTAAATACATCTCTTATGCATCTTTTGTATGGCTCTCGAGGTTTGAACAAGGTAGCATTAGGCAATTTTGACTTCTTCCAATACTCATCCGAAGGTGAACCACAAAGCTTGTATATCTTATGCAGTTGTTCCACCTGCGTAAAATATTCAAGAAAAGGATTAGAAAATATGATGGAGATTTCAAATAACCAGAAAATGTGCTTAATGCAAACCCCTCAAAACTACGTAAGAGATGTTATAACTAAACATTTTTTCTGACAGATGTTATAACTAAACATAAGATCTAGTATATCCCTTAAAAAGGGCAACTAATGAAATAGACCTGGAGATGCATTTTAAAAAAAATACAGAAATCCTACAGACATTAAGAGAACCCAGTTTCTTAGACATCAGTCTGTTGGCATCTCCATCACCATCATAGCTCCTCTCAAAAATCCTTACATTATCATCATCACTAGCTCCTATAGATCCTTAGAAATGCAGGACATGAAGATGATTCTAATTATGGGTGCATTACTTGATTTACCATTAAGACACACCTAAGTAATGAGGCCAAAATATGACTTGGTAGAAGTCAGCTTAGATAAATGTTCTAGAAAAATGACAATGTGAATTAGTAATAGTTTAACAGTTTCTATTGTGTGCAGTTCTTCTATTGAGTAAAATCTAGTTAGGCTCCACCACTCCATTTACCCTCAAATTTTCAATGAAATATCTTTCTGATATTTGTTCAGCCCCCTACAATAATCACGCTTCTTTTTACCCATTTGTTTTTGCAAAGAGTACCACATTGGATAAGATAAAGCTTGAAACTGTGTCTAAAAGTGGTGGGTAGTCTTCACCTTATAAGTTGGTTTTATAGGGTTGAGTTAGGTTAAACCTGAATTCTAAGATGGTATTAGAGCCCATCTAAGACCCATTGGATCACCGGTTATTGGACCACTAGGGTCAGGCTCCTGACGTCGATGTCCAACCCTGGGCGTGAGGGGTAAGTGTTAAGAGTCACCCCCATTTGATGAGATAAGGCCAAAAAATATGCTTATAAGTGGTGGGTAGTCCTCGCCTGACAAACCAGTTTCATAAGGTTTGAGTTAGGCCCAACCCAAATTCTAAGATGAGTTCAAATAACACAATTTAGAGACAGAAATGAAAGAGGTGAAGCTTGACCAACATCAGTGCCTTAGAAACATTTGCAAGGGTGATGCTAAGAGTCTCACATTAAATGAGATAAGGCCCAAAAATGTGTTTATAAGTGATGGGCAATACTCACCTTACATGTCAGTTTTGTATGTGTTGAGTTAGACTCAACCCAACCAAATTCTAAGATGGTATAAGAGCCTATCTAAAATCTATTGGAGACTCAAGTCACACTCCATATTTCCAGTTCGGCGTGATAGAGGTTTGTCCCAAATCGGATGAGATAAGAACCGGAAATGTGTATATAAGTGGTGGGTAGTCATCACCTCACATGCCGGTTTTGCAAGGGTTGAGTTAGGACCAACCCAAATTCTAAGAGTTTTCAATAGTACAAACATGTTTATTAAATCGCACGAGCAAGTGCTAAACCAGAGATATGAAAGCGGCAACGAAAAGCAATAGTACATTGAATAGACAACAAAGCAGTTATCCACAGTGATCAGAGAGACTGGAAGAAGTGACAAGCAGTTACAACCTCTTCAATTACTGGCTTTTACACTTTTTGGGTACAATTCGATTTACTCTACTTTTGCCAATAAAGTTTTAAGCTCAGCAGAGGCTTATGCAATTGTATATGCTGTATAATAGTTTATCAGATTATGCAGCAACTAAGCCATTAGTTGTTTCTTATGTTTTCTAGTTTTTATTATAGAGCGTATGACCTCATTTTCATTACAGATATGCAAACAGCAGACCTTCTTAAGGGTAATGCAATAGGATATGTAACTTCTTTTTGATTGTTGCAAAACAGAAAACTTGTTGAAGTAACACACTAACAGTTGGCGTAGATGTAGAGGAACGGAAAGTTCTATAAAACCAGAACAAGACATATTAAATTATCACCTCTGTACGACCAGGCATAATTGGTTTCCCATACAATAACTCTCCTAAAATGCAACCGGCACTCCAAAGGTCCACACCCACACCATAATCTGTGGCACCGAGAAGCAGCTCAGGAGGCCGGTACCAAAGGGTAACCACACGATTTGTCATAGGATGCCTACGGGTTGGATCGAAGAAAGATGCAAGCCCAAAGTCAGCAATTTTGAGTATTCCTTCATTGTCAATCAGAAGATTTGATCCTTTGATATCGCGGTGAAGTACATGTCTATTATGACAGTGCTCCAGTCCTGATAGCAGTTGATGCATGTAACATTTTACCTGCAAGCAATAAACAAGTATTTGGAGACATCAAATACTGCAAATGAAAAGAAAGAATACCAAATGATATCTATTTCTTTTCTCAAATTAGGCAAACCTGGTCTAACCTGAGGCTCTGTGAACTTGATGTCAGGGCTTGCAGCAAGTCCAGCTAAATCATGTACCATGTATTCAAACACCAGATACAAACTCCATGACATTCTAGATGTAACTAAACCTTCTAACTTTATAACATTGGGATGATCCAATCTTCGCAGTATAAGGATCTCTCTAGCCATGAATTTTACACTCTCGGGTTCCAAATTGTCAAATCGAACCTTCTTCAATGCAACAATCTTACCCGTTATTAAATCTTTAGCTTTGTACACATTACTATATGTTCCTTGACCGATCTAAACAAAGGGAACAGTATAATAAAAGCGAAACAAGTATTAGAATATAGAAGAAATTTGTTAGCACAAGCAAATGAGAGATTCTACACAATTTAAAGTACTTTGCTTCAAATAATACGGACTTGATTCCTTTAAACCCTGCCCACAAAGTGATCATTCCAACAACGCATCACGTGTTTAGAAAACACTATCACAAGTTCACAACATCAATTGAACACAACCTCAACTTCAAATCACATGCACTCAATATATAAACTAAAGTTCAAACTTTAGACAATAACTACAAACCAACCTTATCTATTTTCTCGAATGTATCAGCCTTCCGTGGAATCCACCCATTAAGGGCTTCCCCACAAACTGCTGTAAGCCAAGACGGCCATCCAGCTGCTACTTGCTCCCCTTGCAAATTCTTTGGCGGGTTACTCAACCTCGGGTTTGGCTTTGATCTTCTTCTCTCACCCTTCGGCCGCTGAACCCCATCACCGTCACTCTTCTCTTCCTTCTCCTTGACCTTCTTCGCCTTCTCGCCATTCTGAACCTCTACCACACTTCCCTCAGCTCTACTCGTCGAAACTTCTTCAACCCTCTTGCTCGACTCAGCTCTCGAATTCTTCTCTTCCTTCACCTCAGACACAATACCTGATTCCACTTCTCGGCTTATTACACAACCCATTTCACCTCAAATCCAAACTTCATTTCCTCGACATCATTTGCTTATGTAAAGGTTCCGTTTTTAATCACCAAACGATCAATCACCGCATCAATCCAATCTAAAAAAAAACAAAATCACCACCATGATTACAAAATTCACTACAAATGAATAAGACCCTTTATAATTTTCAACCCCTGATTTGCTAATCCTACTACAATTGATGACATCATCATATCAAATCAAAAAACATATAAATCATGTGATGAGAATAATTTGGACTAGTTGTTCATACTGGCCCACAAAGATGCACGAGCATAAACAAACCTAAAAACCAAATTGGAATTCAGTTGAGATCAAAAGTAGCAAAGATTCAGTGGTATATGAAAGTGATCTATCAACAAGGAAAGTTAAAGATTCAAATTTTAATATTTTTTTGCACGTGATGGGTTTAAAAAACAAAAGGGGCATAAACAAAAATGGAAAAATAGAAAAAAAGAGAAGAGGGTATCTTACAGTAACAGTAATTGAAACAGGAATTTCAACGAAGAAGAGGTTGTTGTTGTTGTTGTTGTGTTGTCTGATGATGATGTTACTGTTTGGAGTTGAGCCGTCTTTTAAGAGACAAAGAGAAGGAAAGGAATAGAAGAAGGATGGGAAGAGGATGGAATGAGATCTTCTTCCTACTCACAACAAAGTCAAACCTCCAAAATATATTCTTAATAAAGTCCCATTTCTTCCTTTTTGGTTGTTGGAGTGACCATTGTTAAGGCCCAAAACAAAAACTAAATTATGGGTAAAAATGTACATTTTTTTTTACCTATTAATCATATATTTCATCTTTCTCGTAATAACTGAGTCATTTGCAAAAAAAAGTGTTTCAAAATGACTGAGTCATTTCACTTTTCAATACAATATTAATTACTTTTTCCCCTTTATAACTCAAATTAATACTATTTTCATCATTTCCAATTCAATATATTTCACTTTACATTTATCATAGTGGAGAATCCACCAATACTTAACAAGTGCACTTAAAACTATTTTTCTCTCTCATTCATTTATACATTTTTCTTAATACGTGTGAAATGAGCTTTTGGCTCATTTAATCCAGGACGGATGGAGTAACAAACAAAAAAGTCAAATTGTCCTTGTGAGCTTAATTCAATTGATATGGACAATGCATAATATATGCAAGGTATAAGGTTCAAATCCCGACCACCACCAAAAACAAAAAAGTCAAATTTGTGGTTGAATATATAAGTAAAAATTAATTAATTTTACCTTTTTTGTTAATATTATTATTAAATTAAAATTAACTAATTTTACCTTCTTCAAGAACAAAAATGTGGAACTACTTACAAATTATTATAGGGTATCACATTGAGCAATGAAGCTCTTAGACTATTAAAACTTTGTTTGGTTTGAAAAAAAAGAAAAGAGACAAAAGAAAAATATAAGAAATAGCCATACTAGGATATGAGAGGATTTTTGAATTGTTTGATAAACTAACTAAATAAAAAAAAGTTAAAATTTTACTCTCTTTTTTTATTATGTTGAAAGTGAAATGAAATGAAATATTATATTTTTAATGGTGTAACTATTATTGGTGAGTACGTGAATAACTGAATAAGATAAATAAAAGGAAACATGTTCTTAATCACAGCAAATTGTGATGGATATTTCCTACCTATATAATTTGGTTTCAACAAAAAAAAAAAAAAGAACAATATGGGACATTTAATTTTGGTGTTTGTTCGAACATAGTGTAGCTTTAGGATGTTTTTACATGTGGGAATATCAATGGCCCTATCCAATATCTTATGTTAGGGGGCAAATTATTTTAAAAAGTACTTCATCCGATCATATTTGTTGGTGTTGTTTTTATTAGATTTAAATATGCCTTTAGTCCTTGCACTTTCATCAGATTTTGGCATTGGTCCCTACATTTTTTTTTGTTTGGAATTGATCCCTGTACTTTGTAAAAATATTGGTATTGGTCCCTCTATTAACTTTCTGTTAAAAATAAAACACAAAACTATTGGTATTGGTCCCTGCACTTTGTAGAAATATTGGTATTGGTCCCTGCACTTTGTAAAAATATTGATATTGGTGCCATGTGGCGTGAAATGATAGGGCCACATGGCACTCCGTTGATTTTGTGTTTTTTTTTAACAGAAAGTTAACAGAGGGATCAATACCAATATTTTTACAAAGTGCAGGGACCAATGCCAAACAAAAAAAAGTGCAGGGACCAATGCCAAAATCTGATGAAAGTGCAGGGACCAATGACACATTTAAACCTTTTTATTATTATTGGACTTTTCACCCGTGCTGCCGCACAGGTCATATACGGTGTAAATATAGTTGACAAAAGCAAGATTATATTTGTACAATCCAAATTTAATATTCAACTTTTATAACTTTAAATACAATAATAATTTAAGTTTTTTGTGTCTACACATTTCGTAATTTTTTTTTAAATACTACATTCGAAATACTATCAATCTCAACAACGTCTTCATCTATTAGCAAAATTTTTAGACCGATGTAACTCTTTCAAGTTTTAGTTAATTTATAGAATCTCTATTAAACAATAGCCAAAAACCATTTAAGTCTGAGACATGGAGCCATTGTTTGCTAAGAGAGAATGCAATCAAATAACTATAATGCTTGACTCACGTTGTTTCTTTAATTGTTTGTGAAGTGCACATAAATACATTCCCACAATAATATGATCAAGGAAATATATCAATAATAGATATATACACCAGTTATTATGTTAACTCATTGCTTTCAACTCTTAACTCAGTTCACAAATAAAGAGACCACCAACCATTTGTCACATATGAGGATGTCATATACTTTCATCATATCTGCTACCAAATCCACTCCAACATTATGAACGTTTACATAAAACTTGCTGCATATACAAATATATACATAAGCCAATTAAAGAACTAATTAGCATGGTTTTACATATACACAAAGACATATATGAAATATATTTTTAGAACTGAAAATGAAAAGCATTGATAAAACCTCAAACTTGAGGCAAATAAATTAAACTCTTTGGATAAAACCTTTAATTTCAAAGGTTCATGCCACAATTGGTTTTGCACAGCAAGTTGAAAGCATGCAAAATGAATGATAAATAGACAACATACAAAACACATTAGCATCAGAACAATCAAGAATATGGCATGAAGAACAAAATGAGAAATGTGGGAAAATGAACAAAATCAACCAGGCGTGGGAGACATAAATTCACTTTGACTTGTCATTATGGTACATTTTTGTAGCCGAGAAGCGGAAAATATAAAGTATTCTGCGGTTAAGCTTCGATTGCTCAATTAAGGATATGCCACTACTATGATGAGAGTAGAGACATTCTTGGTTAAGAGAGTGAGAGTTGGAGGAGTTAGTGAGAGAATGTGAAAGAGCAACTTGAGGAATAATATCTCAACCATTTTTCTATATATCCTTCTACTTCTAATTCATAAGTGTTTTGAGCACCTCGTTTTGAATTGAATTGTATGTCACAGTTAGTAATTAGAACTTTCAAAAAATGAGAAAAATTGCTGCTAAAGCACTCCAACAGTACAAACACATTTAACATTCTTCAACGATCATCTACAAAAGAAATGGAATCTTGCTTTGCAGCATGACCATGTCAAACTCTATGTACCACAAACAATCATTAAAGCGGGGTACAATATTTCGACAAATTTTAACATATAAATTTAACCAACAAAAAATGAGAATTAAACATGTCATCTTTAGCATTATTTAACTAACTTGAGCTTTTTGTCACTGAACTTTAAGCAGAGCTTAGATAACATTGTTATTATGTATGTGTTTGCTTCCAACAATTTTGAAGAAGAGGCTTTTTTTCTTTTCTTCAGGAGACTTTGATTTCTAAACAAAACATTCATGTAATGAACTTTTCTAACCAAAAATTAGACTTGATGAAAAGCAATTTAAATTGCATTTTGGTCTTCATGGTTTGGGACAATATGAATGACTTTCCAAAGACATTGTATAACATCATGATTAAACAAAACATTCATGTAATCAGTAGAATGCTTAAAATTAATCCCAGATACACAGACGCAAATAAATTGTTTAAAAAATTAAAATTAACTTACTTTTCACAATAGCACTTCATGAGTATATATTCATAGTTGGTGTGATCTATTTCAATAAAAATAAATCTGAACAGAGAAAATAAGGATAAGAGAACATGAAGAAAAAATCCAACCATTCTTCTATATCAAAACAAATTGAAGTGAAAGAGGAAACTTTACCCAAAAGAAGGGGAAATAAATTTGTCAAAAAGAAATATGTCAAAGCATCGCCATCTTATCAAAGCCTCACTCTTTACCTCTTCGAAATTCTGAATACGTATCCACCGCTGAAATTATCATGCTAACTTAAATTAGAGGAAACCATTTTATGGGATAATAAGTAATTTTTCCATGAAAATGTTGGTACTATCCAAGATTGAAAAGAACAATGTTACAATCACACCATTCTCAATACAGAAGGTGAAGGCAGAATAATTAAAAAAAACCTGTGAAGTTAAGCAAAGCATCGGTAGCCTCTCTACTGTTGCTTTTCATGATGAACTTTTCTAGGTGTGACAACTTCAAACCTTGCAGAACGCTTAGTGTTATGTAAAAGGCTGGAATGACCACATGCTTTCAAACCTCTATTGGCAAGCGTTCGGCACCCTGGTGAAAACAACAAAATCATGAGCAAGTAGGCAGATGATTGTTTTAAATTAGGAAGACAAATATAGAGCATTGTGATATCTGCGAGAGATGATGATGATGATTAAGATTGTTTTGTTGTGGCAAGGAAGAATTGTTGTCATATGAATCTTAAGGCAATATAATATGAAGCTTGAGGCTTGCATAATGCGCTATAATAGATTGCAAAAAAATGGTTGATGCATGATATTATTAATTGTATACACCTATGTCAATTGAAAAGGTGATAGTATGTGCATTAAGATTTAACTAAGGGTTTAGTATTGGTATTTAGAAAAATAAAATTTAACAGAAGCATTTATTATATAATACTCCATTTCTTTCTAGTAAATGGGAGAACTGCTATTTCATAGATTATAGTTGAGATTATTTTTAGTAGCAGTAGCAAGAAGCTTCTGATTTCCAAACAGGTTTTTAAGCATGCCATTTTTTTTTCTTTTTGACCAAAGGATGCCTTTTTCTAATTGTTTTTTTTCTAAATATGTGCATTAAGGATGCATTTCTTTCTAGTAAGGTGATAAAAACATAAAGGGGTAGAAAATCCAGCAATTCAACTTGAGAGCAGTAGCAAGAAGCTTCTGATTTCCAAACCATTTGATGTAGAGATTCAAAGATTGTTTTTTAAGTATGCCTTTTTCTTTTTCTTTTTCTTTTTGACCAAAGGATGCCTTTTTCTAACTGTTTGTTGTCAAGACTTGTTGAACCATAGTAAGTTGCAGAGTACACAAAAATCATGCTTAAAAAACAACCAAAGCTACAACAACTTTCTAAATAGAAGTGCATATAATTTTTTTATCTAGAAGTGCATACCAAAAGTAAGAAGCAAAGAAGAGACTCACACAACAACTATCTGTTTATAATTTTAGAAACAACATTGTAAATATTATATAATACAACGAAAAGGATACTACAACCAAAAGGATAGCATACTCACAGTTTCGACGTCATACTCGACAATGTATGGTCTGTACTTCATTTGTAGGTTGTTGATTGCCTTGTCATATTCTGAAACTGGGTTTTTCAACAAAGGACCTATCAAAGAACGAAAGTGACATTTCTGTTATGTATAAACCACAACAAAAAAAATACTTAGATTAAAGGAATATGTATTCAAATGTTTTCCAGTTAGGCAGTAATATGACAGAAGAGTTTCAACGTTTATGGCGGCCATGTTTTCTAAAATAGAATTAGAGTTAGTATGCAATGAATTAGTTAGATGGAGGAAAAGAAGAAAATCATAACCAAGTAGCTAGTAAAGAATCAAAGAAGAAAAAAAGTATGCTAACTAACCAGATGATTTCAATGTAATGTATCAGAGGAGGTAGGCGATCTGTTTTTTCAAACAAAATGGAACAATTTGTACGATTTTTGTCTTGCAAACAAAATAGGAACAATTTGTTAATAGGAGTGATTTGTTTTTTAGTAGGAAACGATTAGGAACAATCTGTATCTCTACGATTTTTATCTTGCAAACAAAATATGAAGAATTTGTTAACAAGAGTGATTTGTTTTTTTTGTATGTTTATCTGTTTAATAGGAAACGATTTTTTTTTTTAAAAAAAAAAGGAGATTTTTGCAATTTGATATTTTAAACAGGGTAATACAGTAAAAGCAAGCACTGAATTTAGGTTAAAATTAGAGCAACAATTAACATTAGGGTTAACTTTAATAAATAAAAGATTATTATTACTAGACCATTGACCCATGCTAACGCACGGGTCATTTTAAGAAGTAAATATTCACTGTAAAAATAAAACAATGTAGTTCGCTTGAATGTAAAAATTGTCGTGAATCAAAGCATAATGTCAATTACGATAGACTTTGTTATTGTTCCATAATTCTAAGACGCAGTTTCTGTTACTTTAACATAACATATAATTTTAAAAGGGAAACTAAAGTTCGTTGACATACAAATAGTTTCAATAAGTAAGAAAATGAATAGTACACAAAAAAGTCCTACACATTACGGAAAACTTCTTTGTAGACCACATTTGATGCAACATCGATACAATCGCCGTCCTCGTCATTAATCAATATCTTTAAACCACCCCTCGAACAATACGTGTGAGTAAGATATGATGGTCGAGCAATAAAGAGTATTACTTATCACGATAAGCACAAAATAGTGGAACAAAATTAGGAAATGCCCAACATTTTAGGATAAAGATTAATATGAATAAAATGAAATTAATAGTTTTGATGAGACATTTTTTTTTACTTAAGAATTGGCATGTAAATAGGGAGGGCGCAGAACAAATGGATGCACTTGAAGTGGAATAAATTTAGGAAATGTCCAACATTTTAAAATAAAGATAAATACAAATAATATGAAATTAATATTCTTGATGGGGCAGTGTGTTTGACTTAAGAATTGACTTGTAAATAGGGTTTAGGGGCGCAGAACAAATTATTAGGATAGTTGACTCGGGTGAAATGTAGTAGTTACTTGAATGAGAGGAATTAGGATTTTTAGTTTGTTTCCACCCAAAACATATTTTAGAGATGTGGATGAAATCTCGTACTTATTTGAATGAGAGAAATAAGGATTTTAGTTTGTTTCCACCAAAAAGTTACTTTAGAGATGTGGATGAAATCTCTTGGCTACTTGAATGAGAGAAATTAGGATTAGGATTTAAGTTTTTTTCCACCTAAAAAATATTTTAGAGATGTGGATGAAATCTTTAGTAGTTACTTGAATGAGAGGAATTATGATTTTTAGTTTGTTTCCACCCAAAACATATTTTAGAGATGTGGATGAAATCCCGTAATTATTTGAATGAGAGAAATAAGAATTTTAGTTTGTTTCCACCAAAAAGTTACTTCAGAGATGTGGATGAAATTTCTTAGTTACTTGAATGAGAGAAATTATGATTAGGATTTTAGTTTGATTCCACCCAAAACATATTTTAGAGATTAGGATTAGTAATTGTTAGTAATAATGTTACTAAAAGTGTCACCAAAAGGTAGTAATTGTTACTAATAATGTTACTAAAAGCTATGCTACTAAAATGCTTCAATAACACAGCAATGCTACTAAATATAGTTTGAGGAGCACAAACACAAATATATAAATCAAAAACCAAAGCAAGTAAGGCTAAATTAATTATGAAATTCAAGGGACATTTGCTAAATTCAAAGACAAAAAAATAGATGCTTCCAAAACTCTAAGCAACTAAAACTTAAAATTCAAAGTGGAAAGGTGTTGCACAATTTATCTAAACATGGACTAATTGTAAATAACATCAAGGTAGATGATATCATGTGACCCAACCATCGGAGCACCCCCTCTGATCTTCACACCTTCACGGAGCCTGCGAGCTTCCATAAACCTATTCCAACGCCGTCCAATCTTGAAGTGTTCATAAGGAAAAGTTGCAAAAGTTAGCTCACACACCCATAAGTTACCGCAATCGTCGATAATATTCACAGTTGTCTTGAGTGTATCAAGCATCTGCGGAACATTGCCGGTGTAAAGTAGAATCTGCAAAATTAGAAATCCATGTAACTTATATCAACTAAACGGAAAAGGAATAAAAGAAGTTAAGGTGGACACGAAAAGTGTATCATACCATGCAACCTTTAGTAACATCATACTCAGTTAATTTTTTTTCGAAATCAAGAACCATGTCAGTGATATTATGACGATAAGCGAGAAGAGATGTTATTGGGGGGAGATAGTCATCGAAAGTTGCTTGCAAATTCATCTTGTCTAGAAGGAAATGCATAGGGGGATCAAAAACCAGGTAGGGGATACTCTTGTGAAACCTATCAGTCAACTATATATCAAACTGTCTGTCACCAACAAAAACCAAGGTAATTCAGGCACCAAGATCGATTCCGTAAAAGTCACGAATCACTTTCCATCCCTTTGTGAGAAAAAATGCTCCGTTTACTCTGTCGACCAATACTTCAAACTTGTTGGACTTAGGATCATTCAATATTGCATAGCGCCCAATTTGATCTCCAAAATCACCGCCAAACATGTTTGGCAAGCATACTGCACCCTAAAAAAATAACAAACAAAAACATCACAAACATTGATAAAATAGAATGCAAATAATTAAGAATAGGTATATTTCGCAAAAAACACATACAACATCAATGTCATATTCAGCGATATATGATCTGTATTTCAGTCTCAGCTTGTTGATTGCTTTGTTAAGATCGGAAAGATGGTTTTTCACCAACAGACCTACAAAAGATTAAAAGGGATTGAAAGAATGATTTATACTTTACAGCATCGAGGAATAAGAGCAAAAGTCTATATATTTAGTATAAACCAGAGTGGAATGAAGATATGGTTATGGTTTTAGAAAGAGATTTCAGTTTAGGAGAAATGATTAAAATATATTGGTGAGGGTTTGGAGGAGGGGAGTTAGGAGATATGGTTTATGGAAATCAATTAGATAGGTTTTAGGAGGAGTGAAGTTAGGAAATCATGGTTAGGGTTTGGAGGAGGGGAATTAGGAAATATGGTTAGGTTTTGAAGGAGGGAAAAGTTGCTAAAATATTAGGTTAAAATTTTAGGTTAAAATTAGGGCAACAAAGCTTTGTTTAGGAATAAGAAGATTATTATTATTATTACTAGACCATTGACCCGTGCTAACGCACGTGTCATTTAAAAAAGATAATATTCACTATAAAATAAGACACTGTAGTTCGCGTGAATCTAAAAATTGTCGTGAATGAAAGCAAAATGTCAATACCAAAGACTTTGTTATTGTTCCATAATTCTAGTATGTAGTTCCTGTTACTTTAAAATAACATATAATTTTGAAAGGGAAATTGAAGTTCGTTGACATGCAAATAGTTTCAATAAGTAAGAAAATGAATAGTACACAAAAAGTCCTACACATTACGGAAAACTTCTCAATAGACCACATTTGATGCAACATCGGTATCATCGCTGTCGTCGTCATTAATCAATATTTTTAAACCAGCCCTCGAAGTAACCTGTGATATTGCGACGTACAACTGTCCATGTGAAAAAATAGGAGACGGTAGGTAGACACCAACATGTTCTAGCGACTGACCCTGACTCTTGTTAATAGTCATTGCAAATGAGACAGATATCGGAAACTGCCTTCGTTTAAATTTGAAAGGAATTATATTATCAGATGGTGTTAGCGATAACCTTGAAATAAACACCTTCTCACCGATATTTGAACCATATATTATCCGTCCTTCGAGCACAAATTTTCCCATCTTTGTAATGATCAATCTCGTACCGTTACATAAGCCCAAACTTTGATCCATGTTCCTGAGTAACATGACACGTGCTCCTACTTTCAGTCGCAACCGATGATTTGGCAATCCAGACACCACAATGGTGTTGAGGAATTCAGGAGTGTGGATGTCATCTACTGCGTCACCATCTATGTTTTTATGATAAGGTGTATCGTAACTTAAATAGATTTTTTCTTCACCATGAATCAAGTCTAACACATAATCATTAACCTGTTCAACGATGGTATTCTTTGGCGCCAAATGTGAGCAACTCGCACACACATCTTGAGATTCTTTCTTCCTCCAGAAATAGCTGAGATTGGAGTGTATTTGGAAGACATCATTGGCTTGTTTTTTCCTTTCCAAGAAAGAGGATGCTTATTTAGATTGAGATGGTTTGGCTAATAGCTTATGATATATTTATAGGAAAAAGGTGCAATACGTGTTAGTAGGATATGTCAGTTGAGCAATAAAGAGTATTAGTTATCAGGATAAGCACAAAATAGTGGAACAAAATTAGGAAGTGGCCAGCATTTTAGGATAAAGATTAATATGAATAAAATGAAATTAATAATGTTGATGGGGCACTTTGTTTTACTTAAGAATTGGCATGTAAATAGGGAGGGGGCGCAGAACAAAGGAATGTAGTTGAAGTGGAATAAAATTATGCCCAACATTTTTTGATAAAGATTAATATGAATAAAATGAAATTAATATTTTTGATGGGGCATTTTTTTTGACTTAAGAATTACCATAGTTGACTCGCCAAAACATATTTTAGAGATGTGGATGAAATGTGTAGTAGTTACTTGAATGAGAGGAATTAGGATTTTTAATTTGTTTCCACCCAAAACATATTTTAGAGATGGGGATGAAATCCCCTACTTATTTGAATGAGAGAAATAAGAATTTTAGTTTGTTTCCACCAAAAAGTTACTTTAGAGATGTACGTGGATGAAATCTCTTAGTTACTTGAATGAGAAGAATTAGGATTTTTAGTTTGTTTTCCACCCAAAACATATTTTAGAGATGTGGATGAAATCCCCTACTTATTTGAATGAGAGAAATAAGGATTTTAGTTTGTTTCCACCAAAAAGTTAGTTTAGAGATGTGGATGAAATCTCTTAGTTACTTTAATGAGAGAAATTAGGATTAGGATTTTAGTTTGTTTCCACCCAAAACATATTTTAGAGATGTGGATGAAATCTTTAGTAGTTACTTGAATGAGACGAATTAGGATTTTTAGTTTGTTTCCACCCAAAACATATTTTAGAGATGTGGATGAAATCCCCTAATTATTTGAATGAGAGAAACAACGATTTTAGTTTGTTTGCACCAAAAAGTTACTTTAGAGATGTGGATGAAATCTCTTAGTTACTTGAATGAGAGAAATTAGGATTAGGATTTTAGTTTGTTTCCACCCAAAACATATTTTAGAGATGTGGATGAAATCTTTAGTAGTTACTTGAATGAGATGAATTAGGATTTTTAGTTTGTTTCCACCCAAAACATATTTTAGAGATGTGGATGAAATCCCCTAATTATTTGGATGAGAGAAATAAGGATTTTAATTTGTTTGCGCCAAAAAGTTAATTTAGAGATGTTGATGAAATCTCTTAGTTACTTGAATGAGAGAAATTAGGATTAGGATTTTAGTTTGTTTCCACCCAAAATATATTTTAGAGATTAGGATTAGTAATTGTTAGTAATAATGTTACTAAAAGTGTCACCAAAAGGTAGTAATTGTTACTAATAATGTTACTAAAAGCTATGCTACTAAAATGCTTCTGTAACACAGCTATGCTACTAAATTGATTCAGCAACACAAAAACATACACACACATATAAGTTTCCCTTGTTATCAAAATTCACGTTACTAAATTGTTTGAGCAGCACAAACACAAATATATAAATCAAAAACCAAAGCAAGCAAGGCTAAATTATTTATGAAATTGAAGGGACATTTGCTAAATTCAAAGACAAAAAAATAGATGGTCCTAAAACTCTAAGAAACTAAAACTTAAAATTCAAAGTGGAAAGGTGTTGCACAATTTATCTAAACATGGACTAATTGTAAATAACATCAAGGTAGATGGTATCATGTGACCCAACCATCGGAGCACCCCCTCTGATCTTCACACCTTCACGGAGCCTGCGAGCTTCCACAAACCTATTCCAACGCCGTCCTATCTTGAAGTGTTCATAAGGAAAAGTTGCAAAAGTTAGCTCACAAACCCATCTGTTACCGCAATCATCGATAATATTCACAGTTGTTAAGAGTGTATCAAGCATCTGCGGAACATTGCTGGTGTAAAGTAGAATCTGCAAAATTAGAAATCCATGTAACTTATATCAACTAAACGGAAAAGGAATAAAAGAAGTTAAGGTGGATACGAAAAGTGTATCATACCATGCAACCTTTAGTAACATCATACTCAGTTATTTTTTTTTTTGAATTCAAGAACCATGTCAGTGATATTGTGACGATAAGCGAGAAGAGATGTTATTGGGGGGAGATAGTCATCGAAAGTTGCTTGCAAATTCATCTTGTCAAGAAGGAAATGCATAGGGGGATCAAAAACCGGGTAGGGGATACTCTTGTGAAACCTATCAGTCAACTGTATATCAAATTGTCCGTCACCCACAAAAACCAAGGTAATCCAGGCACCAAGATTGATTCCGTAAAAGTCACGAATCGCTTTCCATCCCTTTGTGAGAAAAAATGCTCCGTTTACTCTGTCGACCAATACTTCAAACTTGTTGGACTTAGGATCAGTCAATATTGCATAGCGCTTTGATCTCCGAAATCACCGCCAAACATGTTTGGCAAGCATACTGCACCCTAAAAAATAACAAACAAAAACATCACAAACGTTGATAAAATAGAATGCAAATAATTAAGAATAGGTATATTTCGCAAAAAACACATACAACATCAATGTCATATTCAACGATATATGATCTGTATTTCAGTCTGAGCTTGTTAATTGCTTTGTCAAGATCGGAAAGAGGGTTTTTCACCAACGGACCTACAAAAGATTGAAAGGTATGGAAGCCATGTTGATTAAGAAATTTCGGTTTAAGAGAAAGGTATGGTTTTAAAAAGAGATTTCGGTTTAGGAGAAAGGATTAAAATATATTGGTGAGGGTTTGGAGGAGGGAAGTTAGGAAATATGGTTTATGGAAATCAATTAGATAGCTAGAAATTTCGGTTTAAGAGAAAGGTATGGTTTTAAAAAGAGATTTCGGTTTAGGAGAAAGGATTAAAATATATTGGTGAGGGTTTGGAGGAGGGGAGTTAGGAGATATGGTTTATGAAAATCAATTAGATAGGTTTTAGGAGGAGTGAAGTTAGGAAATCATGGTTAGGGTTTGGAGGAGGGGAATTAGGAAATATGGTTAGGTTTTGAAGGAGGGAAAAGTTTCTAAAATATTAGGTTAAAATATTAGGTTAAAATTAGGGCAACAAAGCTTTGTTTAGGAATAAGAAGATTATTGAGAGAATTATTATTATTATTATTATTATTATCTTTTTTAATGACGACAACAAATATATTATAGATAAATTTGTTTAAAAGTATAATTGAGAGTAAAAAAAGCTATTCAAATATCATGTATTCTCTTTAAACATAGTACATATAGATTATAAGAATATAAATATATCTTGTAAAAAAATGAAGATAAAGATACATATTTTTTCTATGGCGAAGTAATGAATATTAGAAAAACAAATTTTTAATAAAAAAAATAATATACCTTACATTCTTCTCTATGCATTTTTAAGTTTTGAAATTTTGACAAGTCATTACCGCAATTAAAATGTCAAGTTAGTGTTTTATATAGGTTCTTTTCATTAGAGGTAACTATATTTGAGACGTGTCAGATATTAAGATGTTGGTATCTCTTTCATTTGAATTTAGAATTTTGGTTTGTCACGCATTAGTAGAGTCTAATATCTTAAACCCAACCTTGATTAATTTTTTTTTGAGAGAAAACTCAACCTTGATTAATGTCAAGTTAGTATATTATCGATTAAATCAATGAGTAGTTTGTTAAATCTCGCCGTCTCATTTAGACCCACAAGATAAATCAAATGATATATCATATAGGGTTAATGGTGCTTTATCCTCCTGTAATATAGGTCATTTTTTATTTTTCTCCCTGTAAATTTTATTTTTTTTGGAATACCCCCCTAATAGGTCATAAAAAAACGACTTTATTTTTTTTTTTTGCTGAATTTTTTCGTTTTTTTATGACCTATTGGGGGGTATTCCAATTTTTTTTTACAGGGGGTAAATAAAAAATATATATTTTACAGGGGGGAAACGAAAAATGACATATATTAAAGGGGGTAAAGCACCATTAACCCTATCATATATATGTTTTGGCGCGACCACTTGTGATAGGACAAAACCAACTTTAAACACATGACCAACCAATGGGCCGAACTAGAAACCCCTATCATGTTGTCTCACCACCACACCCTTCAACTTCGGCCTTCGTCTTCCCAACGCCATCCACACCACTAGCCACCGCCCGATGACAATTATCAACCAACAAACTAGAAATTTAAAATCATAAAAAGTTCGTCGTTGACAAGATCGGTCCTGCCATCTCGAGTCTATTATGATGCGAAAAATAATTAATAATGTATGTCAATGTGATTCAAAAGATTCTTCATTCCAATATTTTTTTGTATTATTAGTTCCTAAAGTAAGTTAAAAATTTGAAGGAATAAGTCTTTCACATTTCTAGAACGTATATAAGATGATATTTTAGAATCAATACACCGATCATATATTATGGATCATTTACATATTTAATAACTTTGTTTTATGCATCAATGAAATTGTCACATGTATATTTGTTGTCAACTCATAACCATTACTGTAAGATTGTTTTCTCAACTAATTTAAATGCGAGCTCATTTTCTAAATTTTCCCTACAACGTTTGATAAGTATTATATACATTGATAATGAACATAACATCTTGCAGCACATAATCATAAAAAAATGGACTGAAAGATATTCTCTAGAATTGGAAGTATATAACTTCTGATTAGAGTGGAACCATTTTAATGTAGGCATGAATGACCAGCCACTAATTGAAAAAGAAAAAGGGGCGTTACTTAATAAACACTCCACGTATTTATTCATTCATTCAACCCTTACACACCACATATTTTTTTACTCTTTAACCAGTACAGAAAGGTAGGGAACCATATAGGTGCCTATGCCATGATACATAGTTCCATACACTAGTTCCATAATCATATATAACTAAAACTTGATGACCTGAAACGTGAAAAGTGTTATTATTGATGGAAAATAACTCCATATAATTCATACTATCTAGCAAGGTAGCTAATTAATTTTCAGACCCTGGTGCCTTTGAACTTCTTCTCAGCCTCCCTACTGTCAATAACTGCATCATGGAATCCATAACGTCCTCTATCATCCCTCCTATAATAATCATCATCGTAATCACTTGCATCATCAATGAACGTGACACGTGTTTGTGAATCACGTGGTCGTGACTGAAGCTGGTTAACATTTCCATAAGGCCTCATGGCAGCACCGGAACCAGTCCTGTCAGTAAAGCGAGGAGAGGCATTACCTGGAGTTGGACTATGTTGTTGATCACGCTTTGCAGCTTCCATCTTCAACAACTCCATGGCCTTGTCAATGTCATGAATTGGCTCGCTTAATTGAGTCCCTTTTCTTGGTGCTGCAGTCCAATATGAATTAATTTTTGGCCCATTGAAATTGGATCTGTTGTTGTAATAATTAGCAGCGTTATCACCATCATCATATTTAGGATTGCTACTACTTACAAACGGCTTATCGTTGTGGTTACTAATACCATAGCCGTTACCATAGTTGCCGTTCCTAGTGGGCTTGTATCCTTCTTTTTTGTTGTAGTCACTGCCATATCCATTAGGGCTATCATAGCCATCTTGAGTACTCCTTATGCTACCTACTCCAATTGGTTTGCGTCCTTCTTTATAAGGATTTGGATCTCCAACGGCTGCTGCACGGTGGTCACCACCATACCTATGAGGACCATCATAGTTGTCATTCTTAATATTACTTCCAATTCCAATAGGCTTGCGTACTTCTGTGTCACCACCATATCCTTTACCGTTATTGTAGCCATCATGAGTACTCTTTAGGCTAACTACTCCGATTGGTTTACGCCCTTCTTTGTAGGGATTTGGATCTCCTACACTTGTTGCACGATGGTCACCACTATACCGATTAGGACCATCATAATTGCTATTCCCAGTTGGACTAATTCCAACTGGCTTGCGTCCTTCTTTGTCACCACCGTATCCATTATCATGATAGCCATCATGAGTACTCCTTAGGTTGCCACCTCCAATTGGTTTACGGCCTTCTTGGTAGGGATTTGGATCCCCCACACTTGTTGCACGATGGTCACCGCCAAACCCATTAGGACCATCATAATTGTTACTCCTAGTTGGACTAATTCCAATTGGCTTGTGTCCTTTGTCACCACCGTATCCGTTATCATGATAGCCATCATGAGTACTCCTTAGGTTGCCACCTCCAATTGGTTTACGACCTTCTTTGTAGGGATTTGGATCCCCAACAGGTGTTGCACGGTGATCACTGCCGTAGCCATTAGTACCATCATATTTATCATTCTTTACTGGACTAATTCCAATCGGCCTGCGTCCATCTTTGTCACCACCATATCCATTATTATAGCCATCATCACTACTCATTATGCCACCTCCAATTGGTTTACGCCTGTCTTTATGTGGACTTGGATCCCCTATAGCTGTTGCACGATGAGCACCACCATAACCATTAGGACCACCACCATATTTGCGATTCTTAATTGGACTAATTCCAATTGGCTTGCGTCCGTCTCTGTCACCACCATATGGATAATTAGTACCATAACTATCATTATGGTTGTTAACGGTACTACCTCCAATTGGCTTACGTCCATCAGCACTAGGCTGTGGTGTATGGCGACCGCGATCAACAATGGGCCCGTACCTTTGAGGATCATGGCTACCTTCATGATTCTGCTGCACCTTAGCTGGGAACTGAACATCAACTTTACGCGGAGAGCTATGAACAGGGCTTAATTGACGACGCCTTTCATCATCATCAAATTCATCCTCTGAAGAGGGATATTTCTCTGTTGCAGGCTCATCATAAGGCCTGCCAGTAACTGGTACAATTTTTTTACTGTTAACAGCACCCTCTGAGTAATTACTACCATTATTACTTTTGGGATTGAAAGGAACAAATGGTTTTATAACAGCAGGCTCACGTATTCCATTTCTTATGGTACTGTAAGTCGAGATGCTACGGTATGCATAACCATACTCTCCCATATCACTTCTTAAACTCTCTTTATCTCTTTTGTTGTAGATCAAAATCTTACAATTAAAAATCTACCTAAACTTTCTCCTTATATAGGAACAAATACAATGATATTAGAACTTGGCATATATGAACCATATGCCTCCACGATCCCTCTAAATATCTAAGAGACAAAAAGATTCAAATTGATTGTAAAGAATCATATGCTATTTCTACTTTACAAAAAATCAACATGAATATGGATTATATTCTTATTCAAGATAAATGTTGTCTTTGAAAAATACTGTATCAAATTCCGTCAACAATTGTGACAATACATCAAAGAGAGAATAAATTAAAGCATGCTACATGAATAAATATTCATTCAACAAGGTGATGGCTGAGATAGAGATGAATTTGCTATGCTGTACTTACTAATTAGTTTTTCAAAAAGTTGAACTTATCATGATTGAAGCATATTAGGGGGCAGCAAGGGTAGAAAGAATCAGATGCATGCATGCACTAATTGGAGAGGTGTGACATGGAACAAATGCTTGGTACATCTTTTATTTGGCATGTTGTGTTTTAGCTTATATTATTGCAGTTAAAAAGATGTTTCATAAATGAATCTTTGAATGGTGTGTGGTTGATTAAAATGTTTCATTATATCACGGTCAAACTTCGGATTATCAGAACCCCTTTCCTAAAATTAATTATGGAAAGATACACATATTTTAAAAAGGTACTGCATCCGAATATTTCACTAAGCAAAGCAGTAACCAGTGGTCTTTTCTTCTTTCCAAATGTTGGAAAATGGTTTATGTTCTGTACAAATCAAGAATTAGTTCTCCACCTTTGTTCCGTGAAGGACCCTGGAGAATGGTACTATCAACAGTGAATATATATTCTGCATAATCCCAAATACAAATATTCTGCCAAATAACACAAACACTCACTTTTTGTACGCATGTGCGACACTTGCTTAACAAGTTAAAAAAAAAAAAAATGTGGTTAGCTTGGTTGAGTAGATGTGTAATTCAATTCATGATCATAATTGTGGTTAATTCAATTGCATCGTATAATCATAACTTTCAACATAAATTAAATTAACCATCTACTCAATTGCATTAATTATAATTTTGCACGTGATTAATCAAGTATCTCGTAAATATATGAAGTAGAAGAAATTTACTGGGTATAGAGTAGAGTTATATATGGTAGACTAATTTAGGCCAATCTTTTTGCAATATTCCACTTTCCAAGTTCAAATTAGACGAAAAAGCTATAGTTAATGTGATTATGAAAAAGCTATAGTTACACTAAGTTTTATTCTTTCTCATCATTTTAGATAAATTGAATATAATAGGGATAACTGTGATTATGAATCTCTTTAAAATACTTTAGAATTCTTTGAATTGAGTTTTTTTTTTTTTTTGAGGGAGAGAATTCTTTGAATGAATTGGACACTCTTATCGATCAAAAATATTTGGGTTAATTAAGTTTTTGATTCCTATAAATATCTGCAGTTTTGTTTTTAGTCTCTATAAAAATAAATCACACTTTTTAGTCCCTACAAAATTTTCCATTAGTGTTTTTAGTCCCTTTTAAATTAAAATTTGTTTAATTATGCTTAAAATTTTAAATTTTTTAATGATTTTTTACATACTTGTTTAAAACATTATAAAAGGTTCTGCCACAATAAATTAGCTCAAAATTTTATTTTCGTTAGTTTTATCTTGAATTTTTGGCGTTTTAAAAAAACTATATTTAATTCATTACATGTTAAATAATTCTAATTTTTTATAAAAGAGATTATTATAATGTTCTTAACATGTCT
Source organism: Medicago truncatula (assembly GCF_003473485.1). Taxonomy (NCBI): domain Eukaryota; kingdom Viridiplantae; phylum Streptophyta; class Magnoliopsida; order Fabales; family Fabaceae; genus Medicago; species Medicago truncatula. The sequence goes on along the minus strand of NC_053042.1, from coordinate 40,312,636 downwards.
GTTAAAAATAATTTAAAAATATAAAAGTTTAAGTATAATTAAACAAATTTCAATTTAATAGGGACCAACACATATTTTTAGTCCTTGTAAAATAAAAATTTGCTCAATTGTGCTTAAACTTTTAAATTTGTAACATATTTTTCACATACATACTTAGAATATTATACAAAGTTCCTCCGCAAAAAAAGTAACTTAAAATTTTATTATTAGGTCCAAATTTTCATTAATATAATCTTGAAAAAATTGGTTTTTAGAAAAACTCGTATTTAATTCATTACATGTTAAAAAACTAAAAAAAATTATAAAAGAGTGTCTTACGATGTTATGAACATGTATGTAAAAAATCTTTTAAAAATTTAGAAGTTTAAGCATAATTAAACAAATTTTAATTTAACCGGGACTAAAAACACTAACAGAAAATTTTGTAGGGACTAAAAAGTGTGATTTATTTTTATAGGGATTAAAAATAAAACTGCAGATATTTATAGGGACCAAAAACTTGATTAATCCAAAATATTTTACGGAATAAGTTTTGTCTATTATTCTTTTGCACTAGAAAGAAAAATTGAAAAACCCTCTCTTTACTTTGAATTTGTTCAAGCTATTAAACCATAGATATGGTGTTGAGATTTTCGTGCACATGTCCATTTGGTGGAGTACTTATAAAGCAAGTTTCAATTAAGCTTACTTAAAAAAAAGTTTAGCATGCATAGGCATGTAGATTTAATTAATAAACTAGTTAAAAAAATTACACACTTTAAGCAAATATTATGTCTCTGTCAACAAAAAAAAAAAGAGTATATTTATGCGATAGATTGAAATCAATAAGTTTTAAACTACACAAATTAGCTCCATCAATCATCGTAAATAAATTAAGCATTCATATATTGACAAATACAATAACAATAAAATTGATAGACAGTCTTTTGTTTATTTAAACTCATTTGTAATATTTATCGCTTTTGATTTTTTTTAGTTATTGATCAAATTTAACTTATTGTTAGATTGTCACGATTTAAGTAGGTATTTGGTTTGCTCAAAAAAAAAAAAGTAGGTGTTTGGTTGCACGGTGAAATTTACAAAACGTATGTTACAAAACCTAAAAGTGAGTTTATATTGATAAACAAGTGTTTGGATGTTTTTTTTATAAATCAATTCTTGGGTCCAAACTCAATTCCAATTGAAGCTACAAATATGAGCTTCTAAGGCAATGTAAATCGATTTTGATAGTTCAAGTTGCCCAATTACCTAACTACCATTCCCTATGTTTTTTTTTTAATTATAGCCTTATATTATTAGTAATTTGTATTGGAAATGGGATTTTAAACGCATGCCACCTGATTATTTTTTATAAGCAATAAAATAATAGCAAATATGTGTGTGCAAATATGCTTAACAAACTGGTGTACCAACGTCTCCATTTAAAAAAAAAACGTTATGCTATATTTTGTTTTTTTTTTAATTGACACTATGTTATTACCTTTTAATATTTATGTTTTTCATCAATTTAATATTAATTTGTCTGTGCTAGTTTGCTAATTTAATATTTTTATCATCAATTTAATCAAAAATAAATAAAGGATAAAATAAACTAATAAAGGAGAAAATGAAATTTAATATCTATATAAAACATGTTAAAATCCATTTTGATAATTTACATATCCAAAAGCAATTTTGACACAAAATATCCAAACAACATCTTTTATATAAATCACTTCTACTATGAAGCATTCCAACATAAATCACTTTACTCTTAACTCACTTTTGATCAAAATCAATTCTACAAAATTAATTCAATCAAAATCAATTTTCACCGCCACAGAACCAAACACACGCTAAGTCAAGGATTTAAAACAAACTAACTCTCATTCTTTCTATTATTAGTTTTCTTCTTAGACGAGCGAGCTCCTTAGCCAAAGCTTGACACAACAACTTGAACAAACTTCTTAACCCCAAACAATCTCCAACAACTTGAACTTATATTCCACCTTGCTCAAACTGTTATTTTCTGATATAAAAACAACGGAAACCTTCTCCTCCTTACTATCCCTCTCTTCTAAATAATTCAATTGTTATTATAATTAAATAAAAAACAAGTATATTGAACCATGGTTTGTCATCAAGCAAACAACTGTCTTTTGGTGCCTTATTTTACTTGTTATGGCCACATCTTTCACAACACATGTTAGTTCTACCAAGCAATCTAAAATAGAAGGTACGAAAATGAATTTAATTAATCAATGTTGGAGACTTAATCTTGGATGGAGGAGACATCGACAACAACTTACCACTTGCTCGGTGGGCTATGCAGGAAAAATGACAAACAACATAGGTAAAGACCTAATTCATTATAAATAAGATTCAAGGTAAAGTTTAGATCACATTTCAAAGGATATGAACATTAATCTTGTGATACCCCTTCTCATTAGTAGTTCACCACCATTGATGGTCGAGGTGTTGATGTCCATATTGCTGATAATGTATGCTTGATGATATATAAGGTAAAAATTAATAACCTACTCGATATTACCAAAAAAAAAAATTAATCAATTTTATATGAAAAATATTGAAATGAATGGATAACTGCATTATCTCTAAAAGTTAGCAGTGCAACAAAAATGTTTATGTATAAAAAAAATGTTGCATATGTTGTCCTAAATAAAAAAAATGATACACCATCGTATCATGGGAGATGATTCAAATTTTAAAACAAATACAATTTGTATTTATTTTATTGCCCCTAACACTTATATAACATTAAAACTAGAGATAAATTTTATCTTTTTTCTCTAACTTATGGCTACTCTCACCTAGCAGATTAAACTCTAATTAAGTTGCTAAATAATCAAAACTTGATGCTATAATCATTGTTGACTCAGCCAACTCGAATACTTTTTTCATTAAGTTGAGTCAGCCAACTCCATTACAAAAGTGATATAACAAAAAAAAAAAAAAAAAAAAGAAATGTTAACTGGTGCCCCCGAGGCACTGGTTAAGAATATAAAAAGGAAATTATATAGTAGTTAATGCATTGAAATTGTGTAATTAATTTATAATAAAGTCAAAAACAGTTTCCTTTTATAGTAATAATTCCCTTTTATGGTATGTTTAACCAGTGTCTCGGAGTCCCGGTTATCAGGTCCAAAAAAATAATACAAATTATAACCGAACTTATTATTCTAAGCATTTCACCCTTATAAGCTCATGTTTGGACACCCTTATAAAATATTGAATAGATATCATACTAGGTTTAGAGGACTAAAATCTTTTGTTGGCCGAGTTAGTTATAGCCATCAAAGGATGCTTGGCCGATATCTATATACTAAGCTCATCATCATGTTGTCTAGAATGAACATTATAAACGGAGGAGAGACTAAGGAAAAAAAAAAAGATAGAATCCCATCTTTGACCTAAAAAATACTCGATTTTGAGCACGGCATATCGTAAAGTTCCTTCCAATTTTTGAATTTTATAATCTTAATGTGCCGTAAGAAATGAAATCCAATTACATAAAGAGGAACTCCATGTTCAATTAATTCATGAATACATGGAGCTTGCTAACAATAATTAAGGCGACAAGGAATGCATTTAAACCTCTAAATAAGTAAAATTTGTTGGTTAATCAAGGTAAAGTGTTTGTAATTTTGGAAGATAGTAACCACTTGGTGAAATTTTGCAGTGTAGCTTCGTCAGCTCTGTAGTGATTTTGTGTGAATTGAAGCAATTGTGACCATGTGAAATCAGGATATTGTTTTGTCCCATCTCTACTCACAATATCTTGTGAGGGTCTCACCATTTTGTCTTCTTTTGGGCACAGAAAGAATGCTAAGGACCTCCTCTCTTTGTACCTATTAACCACTGCCCTATGCAAGCAACTCTTGTATCTACCATTTGATAATGCCTATACATAAACAAACAAAATAAGTTAAGAATTCGTACACCTGCATACCTTAATTATACACACGGTCCTTGTCTTTTAACCAACTTCATATGTATAAATATGATCCAAATTATTTACCTAGATAGTGACAATGTACTTACATATCTTACAAAAAACTCTTCAAATTATTTGTCTCCTAACTTTACTCCCAACCAACCATATTTTTGTTTGAATTATAAACCTTCTCATTAAAACATAAACTTTCTTTCTTCCAATTATAAATATTCTATCAACAAAGAAAACATAATTGTGGTACTCCTTTCATTTCTTAATATAGGCTTTTTGGCAAGAAAATTGATCAATACATACAAAAAGTTGGGTTTCTATTAATTCAAAATTTAAATTTGCTTTAAAATAATTAAATTAAATATAAAGAAATAACATACCATAATAGCTAGGATTCATATAAGTACGGCGACTTGTTTGACATTCAAAACTTTAAAAATTAATTCAAAATATTTACTAAAACAATGTACCGTTTGGAATAATATATAACCAACATTTTATAATTTTACACCTAAAAATAATTATAATTTTAAATTAAAGACACTTTTGTCAAATTATTAAGTTTCAATGAGCAACTTGATGAGTTCATACAATTTGAAAGTTCAGTCTATTTCTGTCATCCTATCTATACTAGTATGCATCACTCGTTTGCCAAATAATTGAGGCATGAAAACGGTGTTTTTATCCATTTACGATGTGTGATGGTTGCTGCCTTGCTATAATAATTAATTTGAATAAAATAATAACATATAATCTATATGATATATCCATATGCTGCCTAGGATGAAAAATGTTGCTTCAAATGTATGCATATATAGATAATAATATGTTCTAATACATGAGGTTTGACCATTTGGTTTGTTAACTTGTAATCATTTTTTGAACCATGACATACAAAACATTTTTATTAATATCCATTTCAAAGTATGTTTGACAAAAAAAAATTAAAATAATGCAATAACATATTATATACACTGGGGAGACTTTAGGATGGGTGGACATAGTCTCAAGCTCAGATTTATCCCCTATAATATAACATAAAACACATATTTAAGGATTAAAGAAAGCATGCTAATTGGCTCAATTGAAGCTTTTTCTTTCAAAAGATAAAATAGTCACTTGTGTACTATTTTAGGGAATATTTAGCAATAGAAGATATACACCCTAATCATACTTTAGTAGAAAAACCCTCAAATTTTAGATCGCTGATGATTGATATAAAAAGTATGTCATACACACATACACAGACACACATCAATATAATACTTGGACATATTGTTACACATTTTCATTTTTTTTTTTATGGGAAGTTACAAATTTTCTTAACATTTTAGGAAATTATAGTTTTTTTTTTTAAGGAAGGAAATTATAGTTATATTCAAAATTAAGAGTTACTATAATATAAATTAATATAAACTTTTAGATGAATTTAAAGTTATTTGATTTGCTATAAAAATACCTCTAGGTCAAATCATATGCTTTAACAAAAAAAAAAAGAAGGTTAATCATAAACTTATTTGGTGTTGAATTCTTATGAGATTGACATGAGTAAAAAATAGTATTAGTTAACCATAATAAGAACATGCGCACATTGTTCACGATAAACTTGCATTATTATTAACTGAGTATTTTTTTTTATTAATTGTACTCACCTATTCGTTTTTTAGATTCTTCAGTCAGTAATATATTCTGTCTATACCATATAGGAAAATAGAGAAGTAATAAAAAAAAAAATAGTAGATAATTGAAATATTACACAGGTAAGAAAAATATAGTCATATATAAGGTTTTAACATCCTTTTTGGTATTAATCCTCTTGTTTTCAAGGGAAAGAGAGTTGTATTTGCTTATTCGGTAGAGACATTACATAATATATACAGAGGTTTTAGGGTTCCGATATCTTACTTGTTCGCTAAAGTTATTTGACCCAAAAAAAAAAAAGGAAAGGAAGTTGTAATCTAAAATTAGGTTGAAAATTAAGTCAACTCTATTAATTATTGTTCGATTTAGGATTATCTAAAATTTCACTAACATCTAACAATAATGCTCATGTCCTATATTATAATTTCACCATTGTAATTTGATCAATCATAATTTGACATGAAAATTAAGACTTAATTAGGGTTTTGAGATGATCAGAAGCAGAATCTTTGATGTACTTAAATGTGTATCTGCTCAGTCAGTGTTGATTGATTGCAAGGGGATCATAATAGCCACAAAGTAAAGATATAGAAGCATACAAAAAATAACATTTTGTAATTATTATTATCATGCATATGCATATGAATCTATGATGTAATGCTATGAGTAAGGTCCTACATACATACCGTGAAAGTATCACCAATGTTAACAACAAATGCATCTGAACGAGGTCTAACCGTCTGCCATTTCTGGTCAGCAAACACATCAAGCCCTCCAACTTGATCTTGGTGAAGTATTGTTAATGTTGTTGGGTCACAATGTGGTCCTGTCCCTAATGCAACACTTGGTTCTTGGCATGATGGGTAATAGTTGCATCTCATTATGGAACAACCATCTTCAAATAAGGACTTAAAATGGAACCTATCTAATCCCAGACTTATAGCTAATATCTCCATCAGTTTCATCCCTAACTTCTTCATAGCTTCACAGTACTTCTGGAATGCCACTCTGCACAATTTATGATGCATAACAAATTATTACAACTCATATATGTTGTGTGTGAGTAGTAGTGGTAGATATAAAAACATGTGAAATTAGTGCCCCAACAACGAGTGGCCCGATAGGTTTTAGTTCTTGATATCATAATAAAATTTAGGTTGATACAAAATCTACTTGTAATTAAGGCGATGAATATCTATTCACATATAAATAATTTTTCATGTTATATCTCATGGACTTTCAACATAACTTTTTGATAAGGTTTAAAAAAAAATCAGTTAGCGGGAATCAAACTCGATACTCTAGGGTTTAAAACACTAACAAACACTACGCACACACCAACCATTTGTGCAAGATTCCGACGATTTTTATGACTTTTATTTCATGATATATTTGAATAAAATAAATTATTTTTTTCTTCATAAAATAAAAAACTTGGGACACAAATATATAAAGCACAATAAATTAATTTATATTATAGTCTTACCCAGTTTGTTGAAAGTCTTCTCCCAAGGTGGAGTCAAAGTAGTTAGTGACAGAAGGCTCAAAGACATTATTATCATGAAAAGGGAAAGAAAGTGTTTCCTTCCAAGGCAATTTGGAGGAGAACCTATCAGCATGTGCACCAGAATAACCCCACATTGAACCTTTTATCTTACGAGCAATAAGTTTCTTATCAATTGGTTGCTTAAAAAAAGCATCCATTTGATCATAAGCTTCACCAATGAGACTCAAATCAACACCATGGTTAATCACTTGAAAAAATCCATGAGTTGAACAAGCTTTGGATATGAGCATTGCAACATTGTTTGTGGTTTCTTCATTACCTTTAAGGAACCCATCAAGGTCTATCAATGGTGCTTGAAACTCTTCATTTGCATTCACTAGATACTCTTTTGGCCAAACGAAGTTCATTGGAACGTTACGTTGTTTTTGTAACCAAGAAGGGTCGTAGAAATTATTTTGAACTATGTTTTGATGGTTTGGACTAGACACTAAGCAGAGACCAGAATCCATGACACAAACGTTAATGTGGGAAAAAATAAAGTAATTGTAGTTGAGGAAGTTAAGGAATGTTGAACTTAATAATTAATAGATACATGTAGATTGGTGGATTTATATAGGCACATATATAGGCCAAGAAATGGCATGTTGAAGCATGGATTCATAATGGAACTGCAATAATTAAATTGCAACCAGACAAAAAATACTTTAAAAAGTGGAATCAAAATTTTTGTTACATAAAAATGAAATGAAATCGAATTTGAAGGTCATGCTGCATGCGTGAAAGGTCTTTGTGCCTGAATTTGCACGCTTTTCTCGACACACATTAAAATTTATAAAGTTCCAAATTTGGGAAGAATGCTTGATTTTATGTTGGAATGAATGATAAAAAGAGGGATGAAATAGATTGACCAATGGACCTTTTTTCATAAAGTATATCTAAAAAGCATTGACTGTTGTATTAATAATTAGTTGACTTTAAATAAAATAAGAAAAATTAAGATTAAAATATAAGTTGACATTTTATTTCTAGAAAAAATAAGTTGACTTAAAACATAGGATTGCATGTGCTTTTAAAATATAAGAATAAGTATGAAGAGAATGTAAAATTTGAGCAAACTCCTTTTTAATACCAAGACTAAAATGTAGGTAATTCGTGTTTATGAATTGGGAGCTCTATTTTATCAATAAAGTAATAAAAATTGGGTTAGATTTGTCTGATGGACTAGAAACTACACTTGTGTTCGATCTAACTGATCTTGAAAACTCTTATATCACAAAACCAATAATAAAATTGAAAAAATTGACCAAGTCGGTTGGGACATTTCCATAGTTAGACTATGTGTAACTTCTCTCCTTAAAAAAAAATAAAAAATTATCACATCGTTTTGGAGTCTCTATTTGAGGAAGGAAAAAAAAAGGACAACAAAACGACGTCATTTTGATTTAGTTTTCCTACGCATGCGGCACAAACTCTCTAGTCTAAAACTCTTGTATGGGGGTGCACACTCGCAACCTTATAGACCTTCACGACGTGGGTCATTTTCTTTGTCACGACACCAGTTCACAGTACCCGCAAACGCAGAGTTTCTTACGGCATCTGCCAAAAATACTTCATTAAGCTTCTTTCAACACAGCATTTCTGCATTTTCTCTCTACAACTGTTATTAATCTTCAATGTGGAGGTCTACCAATCCTCCACATGCGTTTTCTTTTACTCTCCTATTTTTGTGTTTATGATTTGTTTCTGAATCTTTTTCTATTTTGTTCCCAAATATGTATAACCTTCACCATAATCAATAGTTCTAATTTGTTCTCGTTTGATTTAATCTTTCTTGGTATGATAATTTGCTCGGCGCATTTTCCTTTTTATAATGTGTTTCACTACATGGTTTTTAATTTGTTTTCCTATTGTTTGACCTTTTGGGAACACCTACCCTTGGTGTTTTGTTGAGTCTCCAGAGAGTAAGTCCAGAATCTATTACTTTGTCCGACAGTTTTTGCTCAGCTGCACTAGTTTGTTTCGATAAACTGTGAAAGATTTGGTTTTTTCTAAAGTGAATAGTTAATAAAGTAATACAAAATCAACAATTTGTTCTTCTTCGAGAAAAAAAAAAATTAATGTATAAACCAATTTAATTAATTTGGTTTGAATTATCAAATTTGTAGGGCTAATCTTGTCGGTAAACACCCAAAAGATTTATTTCTATACCAAAAAAATAATACCCTTTAACAATCTCATTTTTTTTAAGTGAATTTGATCCCAAGAGATTAAAGGGTTAGACCTCAAGGCTTAGAGGACTCTAACAGAGGTGTGTACAGATTATCCACCAACAAATTTTTCGTATTGACAAGATTTACTCACGCCTTTGCAAAATATAAACCAACTTACCAATTAAATTAACCTCAATTGACGGATTATCAATCTGATTTGCACGTTTAGATGTTGCATGACTTTGGCTAAACAAGATGCGTGCACATATGTTTGTGATTTCAGTTTCCAAATCCACATTTCTGGCACAAAAAGATAGGAGTAAGAGTAATAACCGTAAATAAACGAAGAGTGTTAGTATTTGAACAACCATTTATCTGACAACTTATCGGACAATCATAGATTTCTAAAGAACTTATCGGAAAATCAAAACAATAGAGATAAAGTCAAAACATAATGCGAGTATGAGAGAGAGAGCAGTCACAAATTGGTTGTACAAATATCATTTCTCTGAATAAAAGGCAAATACAATTGTGAGCGCAATACAACCAAGGACAGCAGGCTGTGAGCTCTAAACTCAGGAGTTAAGCAGAAAATGATAGGTAACTGATACTAAATTTAAGAAAATGAGAATCATAATGCTTGCAATTAATGATAACCAATTTATAAAAAATCAATAAATAAAAAGAGAGACAAGATATGAAGGAAAATAACATAATTTCTACGTTGAGGTATTTAACATACACATCAAATGTACAATATTTTTGTTGTCATCCCTAAATTTGCTACCTACCCATATGATCCCCACTAATACCCAATAGAGCCAATTAGAAAACTCTCTTCATCTTGCAGACACAAAATTCACGAGTCCTGGTCATGTCCACTGAAAGTATGTTCCAGCTAGATGTAATTCAAAAAATAAAATTAGTCACAAATTTCAACACCACAAAATCTATTCAAGCAGGTTTGAATAATGCTACTAAATTTGGTTATCATTGAGAGTTTAGAATATACAATTCTCATACAATGCTATTGATCAAATCAAGCACCCGACTAGATTCAATCAGAAGTGTTTTAACTCAATCAGAAGAAAACCTGCAAAATGATCAAAGAAAAAATAAGGATAACAAGGAGAGTATATATGCATTCCATCCAAATTCTTCAAAAGTTGTTTGTGATGGCAATGATCATCATTTAAGCATTGGCAAAACATGCAAAAATATTTTCCTACAGATTGAAAGAAAGTTTAGGCTTCATAATCGCACTATATTTCTCAGAAGCTAAGCTGCAGAGAAATGGCTTAAAGCCTTCTCAATTTGGGGAGCAATATAGGCATCAATAAAAAAGATTGCAGAGTAGTATTTAACTAAGGTCTTCCTTCCCTGTTCCAGTTGGTAGCGGAAAAAGAAAGAAAAAATGCAGGAAAATAGGTCATGAAAGCATTATATTCGTAGCTAAGCAGAGTTCAAGATGCTATACCACCATCAACGAAAGCGCCATTTGCAATCACCTCCCATGAATTACTCTGTAATGTAGGGCTAGGTCATCTGTTCTCTTCCATATATAAGCCCGCACTGTGGCTAAACTCATTTCTGGAGACAATATCTGGAAATCGAAATTAAAAAACTTGGCTATGTTAGATATATTAAAGGAAAATGTTAACTTGTGCCCTTAGGGCACAAAATAAGGATCTTAAAATAGAATTTAAAAATAAATATTGCATTGAAAATATAAGTTTTGAAGTTTTTAAGGTTATGAATGCAAAATTTCCAAGATTAAGTTTCTACATTTAGTTTCTTATCTTGTGCCCTTAGGGCACAAGTTAACAAGACCCTATATTAAAATATAACATCTCAATATTATCTTAATTATATCATGATCTGTTCATCTCATCACATCAAGTGAAATATCCTAGAAGTTGAATAAAGTTTCTGCCAAGTATTATTCCTGTTGAATAAGAGCACATTTTTAACCTGATCATTTCAAGGTACCGTGTGTATAAACTGGTATAATATATAAACTGGTTTTCAGGATAATTAGATCAAAACACTTTCAAAGCTGTTGACAACGACTTCTTCAAGTAATTCTGTGCCGTGGATATTAGAAGCTGATAAAAGTTGTAGCTTTAAAACATCAATGGAAGTAGGTCGAATGGAATTATGTCTTTAAATTTTAATAACTTGCTGGAAACAACAGTGTGGTAACCAAAAATCTCCATACGATAAGTGAACAGATTCTAAAATGCATACGCATAAATTGAAAGAAGGCCAACTATAAAAAACATAAGCATGAACTTGCTCAATCTTGGCATCATTTAAAAAACTAAATACATACAGTGTCATAAGACTATCTTTTGATAAGAAGATATAACTTGCCTGATTGTTGCACAATATTTCAATAGAAGGTCTAACTTTTTGCCAAGGCCTAACGCCAGATCGGAAAGATCCATCCCCAACTGTTTGGTGCTGTAGCTGTGATCCAGCAATACCAGGGGGAAAACTACCATCGGCATTGACACTATCCAAAGGTTTGTCAAGCACCAACTTTTCTATAACATAATTAATAACCTAGACCAAAAAAAAAATTGAGTTCATCATTAATAAATGCATCGTTGAGCTGGGAAAATTTAGCCTATAAAATTTATCCATAAACAAAGCAATGAATCCTTTTGGAAAGTATGATCATGGTCAACTACACAGCACAGAGCAAAGAACTATAAAACCATGAATATAACTCTGTGGTGACAGGCGACCGAAGCAATCAACCAAAATACTCCCTCCGGTCCTTAATATAAGAAAATTTTCAAAAAAAGTTTTGGTCCTATTTATAAGAAAATGTCACAACTTTTAAGGATAGTTATTGCTTAAAAGACTTTTTTATCCCTCATTTAATGTCTGTCTTTTTAATATTAGTGGGATGTATTTAATGTTTCACAACATTCTATAAGGGTATATTTGTAAAAATGTTTAAAAAGTTACAACAATTAATGCTGGCATTGGTTTTGATGGTTTTTTTTTTTTTTTCTTCTTATATTAAGGACCGGAGGGAGTATATTGAAGTTTTTTATCAACAGAATAGAACTAAAAATTCTACAACTATGTTATCAAATACATGTCTTCGCTGCACTTTATAACAGTCGATAAATTCGAACGCTAATTTTTTGTTTTCCCGCTCACAGCCTTCCTCGGTCCTTCCCACATAAGCCATTTTGATGATAACAGATATAGCAAGAAATGCCAACATGAGACCTCAGAATAAACTGTCTAAAACGACCAAATGGAAAAACTATAGTAACCTCAACTGTTGCAAAATCTATTTCAGTAAATGACCAAAATTAATCCATAACTTTGAGCATATAATACAAAGTGGGCAGGTGTAAAACGACTTCTAACGGGCGAATATGTCAACACTTATAATGAGAGGGGTGGAAAGAAAAGCTATGGAGGAGAGAACAAAAAGAAAGTGCTGTAGGATGAAAATGACAATAGATGGAAGTGGGAGGGCGAGAACGGCAAGTCAAGATTGCAATCTTAAATTCCAAATCTAAGTCTAGGCATAACCATAATTTCATCCGAATAACCCAAACATGTACAAATTGTATAAACAAATTAGATATCCGAGTAACCATAATTTCAAAGTCAAACTATAATAATAATTTCATAACCCAAAATTATAATAAGCATCTAAGTTGTTCAGATATGAAAATTCCACAATTCCAATATTCCCATATCAAGATATTTTTATCTCATTGGCATGCTTGACGAAAAAGGGGAACCCAAAATTGTTATAATACCCTAATTTCATATTTTTGTCTAAATTGTCCTGTATTGAAAACATCCAAGATTTGGCATCTTTGACATAGGTGGAAAACGCCAATAACAACACTTAGAGGGATAGTTATAGGTGAAATAATATTTGGAGGTCAAATATTTATCCGTTGGGCTGCTTCAGTTGTGGAGGTAAACATATATTTCAGCTGTCTTAGTCAGAAAGATAACAATAAACTATTAGAAAAACACTCTCATCAGTTAGTTCCTGACAGAGAAATCTGAAACATGGGCTCTCCACCGTGCAAGTTGAGGCTTGCCAGCATACGAAACTGAGAACTCTACATCCTTTTCCATATTCCACGATAAAATAAACAAAGTTGTTGTGACGCCAACTTAGAGATATGGCATAAGTAGTTATTGTAACGTTTAGAGTCATTCATTACCTCACAAGCCGGTTTTGTGGGGTTGAGTTAGGTTCAACCTATATATTCTAAGATGGTATCAAAACCTAATCTAAATCTGTTATTTGGTAACATGCATTTGTCGAAGGAGCTTCTTTTCCCACCCCCAAAGTCACTTCGGAAGTATATTTCAGGAAAAGAAAAAAAAATACAGTTATTATGTCGTTTGGAAGTATACTTTTGGACAAAAACAGTTTTTTCCGTCTGAAAGTATGCCTCCGGAAGATCGGGTCTGTTATTTGGAAACATGCATTTGTCCAAGGAGTTTCTTTTCCCACCGCCAAAGTCACTTCAGAAGTATACTTCCGGAAAGAAAAAAAAACAGTTTTTATGTCGTTTGGAAGTATACTTTTGGACAAAAACAGTTTTTTCCGTCCGAAAGTATACCTCCGGACAGATCAGGTGTGTGGTTTTTTAGAAACCTAGGGTTGGAAAAAGAAGCTCTCTTTGTCCACGCTCTCGATATTCGGTGCTAGGTGTGAGAAGTGGTGTTATCAGCATTGCTGATGGCGGATAACCAAAAATCCGCCGAATAAACAGGCCATTGCAGCCTATGGCGCCGCCATGGTGAACATTCATTCACAAATTGCCTATGAAGGTTGCCCAAATTCCTACCAAAGATATTGATGAAGTCCTTATGAGACTTGGACAGTCCTTGTCTTACATACCGGATTTGTACGGTTGAGTTAAGCTCAACTCAATAGCCAACTTTATATAGATAAAACAGATTTATCAGCAAGTTAATGGTAATGTCTTCAATTTGATGTCAAAAGCAATTATAGCTTCAAAGAAAAAGGATCAGCACATTGTTCTCTTGCTACAGACATTTTCTTTTCATATAGAAATGAAGAAAATTTCAAAAGAACACTGGAAAAGCACATGAAACTATTATTTACCATTCGTCAATATGAAATATTAAAACTTACCTTCTGAATTTTTAATATACGTGGAGCACTTAGCTTCCCTTGAGTATGGATCTGAACATTAGAGCCTTCACAAGGATATAAATAGAAACTGCATCTGCAAAGGGTAAGATAAAAATATCTATATTAGAGATAACAGAATATAACTGACCCAAGATTAATAATCAGAGGTTGCCAGAAATATAAAATTACAACTGTGGTAAGAAACTCAAACCATAAGTATTCTTCCACTTTTTTCCCAGTGTAAAAAAGTTAGAAAATAAATTCATCATTTAGGAAAGCAAAAAATGATGAAAGATACTGTAAGAACTACATAAACCAAACGACAAATGCCACTTGACTAGTAGGAAGCACTCCAGTACAACTCAATAAAATAACAAGTTGATTTCCATCATAATTGCTATATTAAAGTGCCACCATATTTTTTTTGGGAGGTGTATAGTGTACAATCATTATATAACTATCAAGAGTCAGTTAAGTTCTTACACAGAAGACTAGGAAAAAAGGATCTTTAAAACATCGGAACATGCTGAATATGTTGCTTTGAGCCATAATAATACGAAAATAAGATTGCCGAAATATTCCGATCATGCTAGGACAATAAATGCAAATTGCCATGACCCAAGACGAGCAATCTTTCACTCTTGCTACTAAAAGCATGGGCTACATGCAACAATTTAGAGAGAACAATAAACATGAAGACAAAAAATTACTTGGAATTTTCTCTAGGAGGTAACCGATTACTCGATACACAGTCCACACACCACCAGGGGATGTCTTTACCATCCTCAGTTCCATCTAAATCTGTAATCTTTTTCCTCCACAGACCTCCATGAGTTCCCTCGGTAATAATGGAAGGAGGGGAAACAATTGAGAATTCAAAAGGAGGATAAACCATAGTATCATTCTCAGAACTTCCATCAACCTCAATTCTTGAATGTGAAAGACTTCTAGTACCAATATCATTTTCAGATAATAATTCCCCATTAGCAGAAGCAGGAGTTCCCATCCTTTGCTTTTGCTTTCTCAACCAATGAGCCAGGAGTCCTTTAAGTGTTTCTCGAGCCAAGTTAATCTGTAGAGTAAAAGGAAGAGTCATTAGCTGCTTCCGTATTTCATTTATATGTGTGTTTGTCTTTGTACATGCATGTATGTATAAGCATTGATTTTGGTGTGCAATAATTTTCAAAATGCTGCCTCCGACGTAATAAAACTGTAGAAGCATATAATAGAGTAGCTTGACAGAAATATGACTTTTAAATAAATACTATCATATCAGTGATTATAGCAACATGGCATCATTGGGATTGAAAAAGAACAAAGTAAAATTAGATAACGTCAATATGTTTCACTGACGGTAATGGATCCCAAGATGAATGACGTAAACAGATAAATGAACTGGACGTTGTAAATTTATTATTCATTAGTAACTTGCAAAACAAAAGGAGAATGAACAATGTTTAGTATCTAAAGTGAGTATTATTTGTTACAGCCAATAACTAATGTTGTTGATGGGGGAAGGCTAAAACTCCACCATATAAACGCGCCACGGTGGCCTGTGGCGCAGCCACGGTGAGCATCTGTTCACAAATTGCCTATGGCTTTTGTCCCAAAATCCGCCACGCCATGGGCCGCCATTTGACAACACTGATAATAACATACCGAAGACTTGAAAATAGGGAAAATATCAAAAGATAAGAAATACAAGAAAAAGGCATACAAATTGCTTATGAAAATACATTAACTTACCTTATCATCTTCAGGCTTGTCTACAATGTTAAGCTCTTGTGAATACATCTCTGCAGCAAAGCACTGGGGAGTGTCCAAATGCACAGACAAACTTCCAAGTCTAGTATCCACTGTGAACCATGCAGGAATGCTAACCTGAAGTAGTAGGAAAATAAAATATAAACCAACCATAACAAAAAAAATAATATATATAAAACAAGTGTCATTCAAAAAGCAAAAGAATTGATGATGATGAATACATGCAATCATACCATCTCAAATAGCTCTTCCTTTTTCTTGTCAAATGGTACCTATATAATCCACATGTAAAGTATTAGCTATTTTGAACTAACAAATGATATTGTCGGCTACAGTTGAACTTTGAAATAATAATAAGTGCAACTAAGGTTTTTTCCCTATCAAACAGGACTTCCGTGCAGATTAACAAGTGAAAGTAAAACCAATTCTCACCTTTCCATAATCTTCAATTGCAATACCTTTCGTGATTTCCCACAACTTCACTGAACCAGAAGTATCCTATAAAGAAGCCATTTATCAGCTCAGAAGATAACTATACAACAGAACATGTGACAGTATTAACATACTTGGCATAGTGACACAAACACAAAGCACCATGATTACCTTAGTCAGCACATGCCTCTTATTATTTAAAACTTCATGCTGTACTATTGCAGGGATGCCGGGAATAGTCAAGATAGGCTGTTTATATTCAGGAACCTATTGATAATATTTGAATGGCAACCAAAAGAAAAATTATTAGTGGCCCTGCTCCAGAACAGAAAGAATCTGTTGAAATAAAAAGATTCAGGGATATTATTGTGTTAATATTGTGAAAATAATATGCTGGCAACCCCTGTAATAAAGGGATGAAATCGGGGGAGGTTTGTTTGAATTGTTATCAGTTTAGATATTTTCCAGAGTTAAGATTATTAGGATTTGATTTATTAGAGATAAAGACCAAGCTGTCTTAATATTGTTAGTATATCCCTGAATCTGTTACAAAAATGGACATGAAAACTACTGAGTGGCTTCAAGCTATGAAATCAGATATACTAACAATATTAAGACAGCTTGGCCTTTATCTCTAATATGATTTAATTTCCTTCTGTTTTATTTCCTTTCCTCTGCAATCCTAATGTATACTGTGTATTATCAAATCAAATAAGATTAATATATTCTCTTCCTATTGTATCTGTTCTACGAACCTAATCAAAAGAACATTTATATTTGGAGAGAAACTTCTTTGGAAGAGAGACAAATAAACAAATATATTTCACCTTTACATGTGCATATGCAACCAGCATGACGTATTCCCAGAGCAATACAACACTTAGTAGATGCAATAATAAAATTAATATTTTCGAGAAATAACCATAAATATAACATACAGGGGTAGATCCTTCTAGAGACACCCTCGCTCTTGAATATGACAAATTTCCAGCTATAAAAGAATTGCCTCTTTCGAAAATCTTTTGAGGGTTGCATGCTTCAGCAGGCCATCTGTGAACCGACGAGTCCGTTGATGCAACCCATATGCTATCATCATGCAAAGCCAATTGAAGAATTGGTTGTTCCCCAGTGCTAAGCAAAACACTCTCTCTAGTATGCAAATCTGTCAAGTATAACTGGAAATAATGGGTCAGAAGATGACCACACAGGTTAAACAGTAAAACAATACGTCACAGAAATTCAAGTCACAATAATTAAAATAGTCAATTTATTTTTAAAGAAAAATTGAACTCACAGAAGAGTCTCTACCACCACTATAAACATGACTAAACGTTGAGTTGCTAGCAAGAGCCCAAACAGAATCTGTATGAACCGCATATGAATGCACACAACGTTGCTGACCGAGATCCCAAAGCCTACAAGGAAAGGTGTGAAATTTGTCAAGCTTATAACAAACAATATAAATTACTATAACACCACACGCCATCTTATTGTCAAAAGAAAATACACAACCTTAACATAGAGTCTGAAGATCCTGATAAACAAAACCTACAAAGATAAATGTTATAAGCATCTCAGCTGATGTAGGAAGAAAAAAGTATTACTTAATTCAACCTAACATAACTTATGAAATGATAATATGTATATGCAACGATAAAGAAAACCAGACAGCATTCCGTTCAGTATACTATTGCCAATCAAATAGCAACCCTTGGAACATTGGCAATTGAAATATTAAGCGTTAGTAATCATCATTTTAATCCTAAGTCTAAAGACACAAGCATCGTCAATTCAGTAATTCAGTCCTCACAAAAGTATACTATTCCATTTTGTTCCAAAATAAAATTCAGTATACTATTACCCATTAAATAGCTACCCACTGAAACATGGCCTATGAAATATTCAGTCTTAGTAATCAGCATTTTCATCCTCTACGTCCATGGATACAAGTATCATCAATTCAGTGATTCAGTTCTTACAAGAATTTTGCCATCAAATGTCCCCTCAATAATGCCATTATTTTGGTTACCATAATATAACTTAGAAGGCTGTCTGATAGGCAATGACATGACAAGCAGATACTGGACTAGTCTTCGAATATAAGTTAACAAAAGGACCAAAATGATTACACTTTCGATTATTGAGACTAAATGACGAAAAAAATATTGAGTGCTAAAATGATGATGCTTGTATTGTATTTTCAGAGGATGAAAATAGGGGTTTATACTGCATGCTATTTATGCTGTGGTTATTTATATCTTGTGGCAATAAATAGAAATGCCAAAGGAAAACGACAAAAGAAAGAGATAGGGGTAGTTCATAAATACATTCTAACTCTAATGTTTGTAAAGAGTAACTTGTCTAAAGTAATAAATAAATAAATAAATAAACAACCATTTGTTCAAAACAGGGTGTTGCAATAGCCACACCAGCCCAGGCCCAATTTTTTATTTTATTTTTTATCTGTCCACTCCAGTCAACCCGGCCCATCAGTATTACACACACCTTCTCTCCTGATTTTTCTCAAAACACAGTAAAATTTACCTTGCACCCCAACAATTATACCAATACGCCTACAAATTATTAAAAAAAAAAAACACCAATTTTAACCATTTTCAAGGTCATGCCCATTCAGCATTCACCCATCGCTCATCAATTTCAATTGGCACTTGTGGCTTGTGCTAAGACTCATACAAATGTTGGTGGTTTTTTTGGCAAGGTCAATATGGTTGTCAATTTAATTTGATCATCTAATTTTGGTTGCTACAACTATTTTTAATATAATTTCTTATTAAATTTAGTATTTTTTAAGTATTTGACAAAAAAAATTAGCCTCACTAATATTGTGAGTCCAGGTCCGCCCCTGGAGACCAACAGACTCAAACTCAAAGCCACTGAACATGGTTTTCAATGTTCACTTGTTTTGATTTTTTATTTATATTTTCATATGGGTTAACATGGTTTCTAACCACTGACCAAAAAACTCATTATGTAAACAAAAAAAATAAAAAATCATTTGGTTTGCCGGGGAATCTTCGGGTGGCCATTTCTTTTGCTTTGTTTTTATTTTTTTCTTCTGGTGTGCAGGTTCATTGGGTGCTATTTAGGTGCTAGCAACCTGTGGTTTGTGCATTTCCCCTAGTTATATATATATATATATATATATATATATATATATATATATATATATATATATATAATTATACACACACACACACACATGTGTGTGTGTGTTGTGTGTAAAGTTTGTAAACTAAAAATTTAAGACCACTGAACAAACCTGCCAGTAGAATCCAGAAGCAAAGCCCTAATGTTATCTGTATGCCCTTTTAGCTTCATAGTCTTTGATCCAGATCTTGGATCCCAAACACGTACAACCTAGATAAGTGAAACAATTAAAAGCAAAAATAAATCATGCTAATGGTAGAGACAACAATCCATAATCAAGCTAGCGCAAATAAATATAAACTAAATGCCCCTTAAAATTCTAAGGTGATAATAGAAGCCACAGACAGTTAGAACATAGACATGGATGTCGCGTAGTACCTTTTCTGTACCACCAGAAACAAGAAGTGTTCCACCTTCATTCATTGCCAATGCATAAACAGATTCCTTATGGCCTTTGGCAGTAACCGGAATGTATACTTCAGTTTGAGCTTGCATCGATATACTGTTGCTAGAGCCAATGGTACGCAAGCTAGTCATTGGCAATGAGTTGCCAGAACTATTGACAAAATTTGAAGTATCATCATCCATAGCCTCATTGCACTTTGTAGCTGAAGCAAGTGCAGCTTCAATATCCCATATAAAAACCTCCCCGCCAAGGCCACCCGAGGCAACAATATTGCTCTATTAATTCACGACACTATTAAAGGATCAGAAAATGGATTTGATAAGATTCAAACTTAAAATCGAATCAAACAATCTATCAGATTCAATGATGAACACGGAAAATATATGAATGGAAAATATATTTTTTTTTTGAAGAAGCAAAACTAGCCCACCCAAATTGGCACCGGGGAGAATCAAACATGAGACCTTGAGGAGGAGCATACTCCAAGGTACCAAGCCAACACCACCCGGCCAACCCAAGTTTGGGTTGAATGGAAATTTTCTTGATGCACTTAAAAAAGAAGAATGAGAAGTTCCAACAACATTACATTCTTTTCAGCTGCTGCAAGGCAAGTAACATAATCTGAGTGTTGGCAGAGCGTCCTAGTACATGTTCCTGTGGACAAAGCATTCCATGTCTGGCACAAACATAAATCAGACAAAAACGAATAACAATCATATCAGTACTGCTTTCATATTAGAAGAACAGAGATTGATTACAACAAATTAACAATCAACCAACCTTAAGGGTTGTATCTGAAGAACAAGAAACAAGTGTACTATCACCCACAAGAACCGCATCATTTACCTGTTCAAAAAACACTTTAATATATGTAACAATACCTTAAGCTGTTATTCAATGCATGTATCATAAATTATGATGTTAGTTGGTATAAAAAAAACTCGGTATTAAAAAGCTTAGTTAGTTGGCTATAGGTAAGTTTCAAAATTGACTCAACGCCGACAGCAAATGAGATATTTGGTATGATCATGGTGAGATAGTTCAATTTTTCCACTAATCTCATATATTTGTTTGGCTTACATATGACTCCCCTTGATTTAGAAGTTTCATGTTGGGTCCATACTAGTATCAATTGGTTTACAATCAAGCTTCTTCGTCTCTTCCAAGATATAGAGAACATATTTTCACAGAGAAATAGCAACGGTTGCGTGCGACTGAGTAACTTCAATCCCAAGAAAATAACAGAATCGAGCCAGAAACAATTTTGCTATGATCTTGCACAAAAAAGGGATCTTGCGCGCGATTCAAATCGTAGGGGGTGAGTAGGACCGCTAAATTGTAAGATTTTACAATTTAAATCTAGATCTTGATAACCTTGCTTATAAGGCTTCAACAGTCCTCCCTTTACAAGCATGTTTTCTAGGGTTGAGTTAAGCCTTAAGCCCAAATTATATTGCTGAGAGCCTGAGACAGGATCCATATTTTTCTACGCTCCATATGTCCAATCTTGGAAATGTGGGGGTGTTGATATCCTTGTTATTCAACCCACATTATCTTATACTTCATATGTCCAATCTTGAGTGTGTGGGTGGGGGGGGAGAGTTCCACAGACTGTACTCCCGTAGAGATGGCCTAGGGAGTGCTTACAAGCTTCGATAGACCTCGTCTTACAATTCGTTTTATGGGATTGAGAGTCCTTAAACCCAAATTCTAAGAACTCCTAACATATATGAATAAAATTTTATATCAACTGAACTTATAACTCCAGACTACCTCTGATAAAAGACTAGAAATAGGAAAATAATATTCATCTCAATCGCGCTTCACATACAGGGTCCATCTGCTGTATGCTAGGCTCCCAAGAATGTAATATAATTTGCACATAGCATAGTGAATAGCTTTCCCGTGCTGCATCATATGTATCTTCTAACTTGACCATCAAAGTTGGTAATTAAGCAATAAAATTACTAGATATTTAACTTGAAATTCACTTACCAATCTATCTTAGGAAATTGATGGAGACTATAGGGGGGAGGTAGTGTGGCTAAAGCATCATCACTAACCCTAGAAAATAATCACTGTCGTGTTCATGAGGTAATTCTTAATAAACCATAGGTCACCAGACACAGTTACAGTGTGTGTTAAAATTTTGATTAGATAGATGAGGATTACCCAATCTGAGTGAGATTCAAAGGTCGCAGAGCATGTCGCTGCATCCACAGCCAGTGCCCACCTTTTTAGCTTGCCATCACGGCTTCCAGTGAAAAGATAATCAGACCCATCAGATGCTGCGGACTTAAGTACAGCCAAGCAATTTATGCTTGCACAATGCTGCGGAAAAAAAAACGATTGAGTGAATATAGATAGATAAACTGAGAAATTTTTTAACTTTCAACTAAAACCAGCAGAAGTAGCATCTATTACATGTATTTTTAGAAGAAAAATGCCAATAAGGAGAATAGTGATAGTAGAAAAATGGCAACAGGTACCAAAGTGTATAGTAGAAAAACTATTTATGAAGCTTTGATTGTATATAAAGTTCTTTTTTCTTACTGGATTGTTTATTAGGTTAAATAGTGATAAATATTAACAATAAGGAGGAAAGTAAATACGCCGCCAAATGATCTGATGTTGAAAGAATAAAAGAGAGAGAACGATATGAATACAACTTTATTAACTATAACAACGACACAAACAGCCAATCATTAGGATTAAAAGAAGTGTTTTTTATATTGTATAAAAAAGTGATTATTGATTTTTGAGATTTTTATGTGAAGTATAAGCTAATTTGTGTTTGTTCAAAATTATAAAAATTACTTTTTTAACATTTTCTCTCATCTATCATACTCATAATAATCAGTATTGTACGAGTATATCAGTTTATGTAGCTTTTTGTTTGCCTTTCTTTTCTGCCTTTCTGGAATGTTCTAAAGTTAGTTTACAGGTGTCAAGAATATTCTGCCAGTGTGGCAGTTTCAGGTAGAAGCAGTTCACTTCACACTCGTCTGAACTTTAGTTACAGGGGTATAGGTTGACTCCTTGGTTGGTGTAGGATAAGAACCCTATATAAGTTCTTGTACACTGAGTTTTACACTCGAGATCACAATTCTCTACTCTCTTTTCTATGGTATCATAGAGTTCTGGTTCTGAACCATGACCGAATACTGTCAAAGCTCTACACGAGCCAAACCTCAGGTTCATCCATCATCTTTCCCTTCAGATCCAAGCTCTACACAAGCTAATCTGGTTTCTACACCGAATTTGGATGGTTCTGATTCTATTTTCTGTAACTTGGGCTCTGGAGGTGGTTTTCGTGGTCATGGAGGCAGACGTCGCGGCTGTGGCAGGTTTGGTAATATTCAGTGCCAGGTGTGCTTTCGCTTTGGTCACATTGCTTCAATGTGTTATTATCGATTCAATCAGCAGTATCAAGCCCCTGTTCCTGCTGATTTCCAAATGTACCAAGGCTATTCTCAAGGTTCTCCCTCTCAAGGTAATTTTTCTCCTAATGGTTTTGCAAACAGATGGATGCGCCCTCCAAACCAGCCTAGGCCACCCTTTGCCATTCAACGAAATGCCTTGCTCACCAATTCTACACCATTTTCTAGCTCAGCTTGGTTCCCTGACTCGGGTGCCTCCTTTCCATGTCACAAACAACTCCCAAAGTATCCAACAGTGTGTTCCCTTTGAAGGTCCAGATCAGATCTTCATAGGGAATGGACAAGATTTGAAAATTCATTCCTCTGGCTCTTCTCGGTTTAACTCACCTTCCCAGTCTATTACGTCTCATTTTCTGCATAACTTTCTGCATGTTCCATCCATTACTAAGAATTTGATCAGTGTCAGCAAATTTGATAAAGAACTAAGATTTTGATCAATGTCAGCAAATTTGCTAAAGACAATAGTGTTTTCTTTGAATTTCACCCTGACTTTTGTGTTGTTAAATCTCAGGTTAACAATGAAGTTCTCCTTTATGGAAGTGTAGGACAGGATGGTCTCTATAAGTTTCTCAATACACTCCTCTTTTTTCTGTAAAGTATATTTCTCAGAAGAAGTTATTCAACAATTTTGCATGAGGAATGCTAGGGTCACACTCTCTTTAAACACATCCAATAATATTAAGCCACCTCATCCCTCTTTTTTTGTTCTTTTCCTGGTTACCGGTTTCAATTTAGCCACTTATTTTATTTTTATTTTATATTTATTATTTTGGTTTTAACTTTTCATCTTCTAGATTTACCTAGAGGTATCTCTTCTCGTTTCAGCAAGTACCACTCAACTTTCTTTTATTCTTCTTTCAAAGGTCCAAAAGAAATCTCCATTTTTGTTCATCCATTAAAATCTTAAATACTATTTTTTTCACTAAATGAACACAGTTTTCTCTAACAGGTTTGTGTGATTACGTTTATGTTCTCCATTGAAAAACAAACCCACCAAAAATTATATCATACAAGAACTTCAAAACTTTGTAAACTCAAAATCAAAAAAAGAAGAAGAAAGAAACTAGTCAAATAAAAATGAAGAGTTCGTGAATTTAGATCTTAAGTTTGAAAGTAAAAGGTTTAGGAAATTTTGGGGATTTAGATCTTAAATAGGAAGAAGAAGGAGAACGAAAACTAAAGGGAAAGGGTTTGCTGCAGCAAATTAAAAAACAGTTTTGCAGAGGAAAGGTAACCAGAGACAACTGCAAGAGATTACGATAGAGATAAGAATCCATGTAGTTTTTGGAGGTTGGAGATGGCAACAATGTCCTGGAAAATTAATTAAAATAAAAAACCAAAAGAAATTGTTTTCTTTACACTTGTTTGACCGGTTATCCGGTAAAGAAATAA
The DNA here is from genome assembly GCF_003473485.1 of Medicago truncatula. Taxonomy (NCBI): domain Eukaryota; kingdom Viridiplantae; phylum Streptophyta; class Magnoliopsida; order Fabales; family Fabaceae; genus Medicago; species Medicago truncatula. Next base: position 40,287,575 of record NC_053042.1, on the reverse strand, counting down.
AAATAAGAGATGAGATGGCTTCATATCATTGGTGTGTGTTTAAAGAGAGTGTTAGAGGGTGTGACCCTAGCATTCCTCATTTTGCATTATACCCATATTACAATTTATTTTGTCTGATTCGGGTTTTTCTTTTCTTTTTTAAAATTGATTCAGATAACTTTTCAAAGCTTAAAAACACGTTAAAATTCTTAAAAGTGGTTTTTCTTTTTCAAAAGGTGGTTTTTTTCATGAATTTTTTTTTAAACAACCAGGTTCTCAATCTCATCCAGTTCACAAATTTGGGGCACATGTCAAAGAAAAGGTCTATATGGGGGTAAAGAAGCAGGTTATAACAAAAATGAAACTTGGCCATTTTTCTGGAATAGATAGAACAAAGAAATAATGAGTTACCTTTGTGTCATCAGCATCATTCAACACATATGTCAACCTCTTCTCCTTACGCGGGCGAGTTGAATTATTTAGGTTCCCTACACTACCCACCTTGTGCATTGCCGAAACTGTGGCAGATAATAAATGATAAATCACATAGCACATATATCCAGGAGTAAATTAAAGAAAATGAAAAAGGTGACATACTATAACTAGCAATTTGCTCCAACTACACGAGTCAGCCCACATAACATATAATATACAAATTATATTTGAAAATGGTCGGCGTGATACAATGCAGATGTGGTAACCATAACGGAATACCTTGCTGCAGTGTACATGTGTTGTAAGAGAAAATCTAGGACCAAACACCTTGGAGAGTCAAGCATAGACATTTTTATGCTCAACTATCAACCCTAAAACTATTGATAATTATACCCTGAATTTTCAAAATATGTCTCGGGTAAACTTGTCAGACAAAACCCACTAACAAGATGTCAAACTGCAGAAGCAACGCTAAATCTCTGTACCAATCTAGGCACTTCTAGAACAACTGTAACAGCAACGCTTGTGAAACACATGTCAACTATACCAATGTCCTATGCATTAGGCATAACCCATGCCCAACAGTTCTGAACTTAAATAAATCTAGTAAATCTAATCTTAGTCTGTACAAATACAGAAACAATTCATAGTACATCCAATATCCAATAAACCCAGTAAATCTAATTCTTTGCAAATTGCAATTGTAGTGATTTTGAGCAGTCTATGTAATGCAAAATCACAAAAACAATACCAAGGCTCTGTTTGGCAGTGCGGGAATTTGAGCTTATAGCTTATAAACTCATTTGATAAAATAAGACTCCTTTGTAATCTTTTTTTTCCTCTCACGAGCTTATAACTTATTTTTACTAGCATGTAGCTTATTTTGATAAGCTAATTAAATTATTTTAAGGCCCCGGTTGGATTGAGCTTATGCAAATAAATAAGCTTTTATTTATTATTCATAAGTTTGTTAAGGTAGTTTATGAATAAACAACTTATGAAGATAAAAATTTCGTTAGTGAGAAGTTATAAAATAATATAAAAGTTTATTTATTTGCATAAGTTATTCTTCATAAGATCAATCCAAACGGGGCCTAAAGCTTAAAATGTATAGCTTATCATTTTTTCTCTCAATTTTACTCCGTCAGCTTACTTGCAAAAAATAAAATACTAGTTAACTTATATTTGTTTATGTCATTTCATATGTAAAAGCTAGTTCAACTGCTAATACTACAGAAACTATAAATCTAATGAGCTAGCTTATCGGTTATAAGCTATTTGCTATAAGCTCGTCCCCATGAACTAGCTTATCAGTTATCCCCTATTAAAAACCAAAAACCCCTTTGTAGACAAAATTGAGCTCAGTAGAATCAATGACTTCAATGAAACACAAGAAATGTAACCAATGCAATGCAACCTAAAACAAAACCGCAGCAGTACGTAAACAACGCAAAAAATCAAAATCATAATTTGTAAATTGAGAGCTTAAATTACATTATCAGAGCTTTTTCCCAATTGACATCCTTAATGTGGATTCAAACTCAGCTGAAGCAATCAAGTATATAAAAACGTAAAGAATTAAAATCATAATGATGATAATATGAACCGTTACGAAAATTAATAACCTAATTATGAAAATTATATATTAAATGCTGACAAATAATTGAAAAAGAAGGTTCGAAATATAAAATGAAGTGCGAACCTCGATCAGTGGTGAATGTGTGACTCAGTTTGTTTTTTATTTTTCTACTTTTGTGAAGGAGAAAGAAAGAAAGAAAGAAAGAGAGTGAAAATGTAAGTAAATTAAATTAGGATTATGATTTTGATTTTGATTTTGATTTTGACTGAGTTTGTTTGTTTGTTGTGATTTTCAGTTGAGGATAAGATTGTCTTTCCACGCACGATAGAAGTAAAGAGATCTGTCTTCTGAATTGAATTACACAAGTTGTGTCTGTGTGCTAGCTGCTTTCTTCCTGATTTTACTGCTTACGTGGTTCAATATCAATATACCACGTGTCCCAACTTCACTTTCACCACAATATTGTTGCATTTAGACAAGCTAACCAAACTCATAAATGTGGTATCCACTTGAACCAAACCTAATTTGATAGATTTTCTTTGTTTGGATTTGGGTTCGGGTATGGGTTTTCTCCAATTATAAAATACGGGTACGGGATAAGTAATAGGGATATAGGTACTCACCCCGAACTTATACCCAAACTCGTCTCGAATATAGAAAATCAATTTATTATCCCTCTTATATAAATAAAAACTCGAACTCTAAATCATTTCATTCACACAGTCAGAGTCTCAATCTTTCAGATGGCAATCACTTATCATAGTTCTCTCTTTTCTCCTTTCATATCTCTCTCGACCTCTTTCTTCGCATTCACCATAGTCATCAATTGCCAACATTTCTTTGTTTACAACATTGAGTCCGAGACTAAAAATATCTTTTATTCGTATTAAAAAAATTGTCCACTACAGCGATGGGGATGGGGCGGAGATACACGAACCCATCGGGAATGGGAATGGGATCAATTTCTCATCCCCGCTGCATACGGGCAGGGGAGGACCCACATTGGATCTATGTGGGGCTAAAGCTCCACATGCTTTTCCTTTTTTTTTTTTTTTTTTAGAATAGACTAGCAAAATGACATAAACTCATGTGGCCGTTCTTCCGCTCTTTTTATTGCGCTACAGTTTAAAAATTATGAACGGTGTTTTCTTTTTTTGAAATTTTAATTTTGATTAAAAGTAAAATATAAATTTTTGTTGAATTCAAATTATAACAAATCAATCCAAACATGATTATTTATTTCAAAGAAACTAACAATATAACAAAAAAAAATATAATCTAAAAACATGATTATTTGTACTCTTTGATTTTGGATGATATGAATTAATCTTGCTTTTGCTAAAAAAAAAAATGACACCAACAACTATCTTTATTATAGAAAAAGTTGTTGTTTAAGGTTATAATTAGGATAATGAAAAAATAAGTATAAATACACTCATCTAGTTTGTTCACTTTTTAAATGATAAAGAAAAAACTCGATGTTTGTGTTTGTTACATTTTTATTTTAATATTTAATTTATTCTTTTCTATTTATTACATGTGTCATTTGTATTGAAAATTGAGGGTATAAGGAAAAAGTCGGCCCAAAAATGCTGAAAATGGTTGTTTCTTTATATATATATATATATATATATATATATATATATAGATAAAACACAGTAGCAACACATTCACTTTCACTTTCTCTTTCTTTTTCCCTTCCTACGTGCCTTTTCTCTTTTCATCCTCTCTCTCAAATTTCAATATCTCTCAACTAACAGCAGCTCTCCATTCTCCTCCTTCTCAGCTAATTGCCGAGTATTAGGTTGGTAGTTGCTTGCTCTTTTGCTTTTGGCACCTTTGTAAGAGCACACTACTGTATTTTAGACTATTTGAAATTTTAGCTCCAGATGTACCTAAAATCTGGATCCGCCCTTGGGTATGGGTAGGGTAAAGGGTAATTATATGAGAATGGGTATGGAAACGGGGAAGGTAAAACTTGTCACCACCCCGCGTCATTGTCATGTCTAGTTGCATGCATTGGCAAATTAATTTATTTTATTTAATTTACTTTAGTTTAATTTTTTTTAGGGATATTTAATTTAATTTAATAACAACTTTTGTAGAAAAAGGAAGAGAAAAAAGAAGAACAAGAAAAGTTGACAAAAAATTATCACAAAATAATTTTTTAAATATCATTCCCTTAATTTCCTAGCCTTACAAAAATGTTAGTAGTAATGACACCAACACTCTTTTAATATATATTTTACAACATACTCTTTATTGTTAAAATTTACATGAAATTCATTATATTTATGTGAGGCTGGCGCCTGACACAATTTGATCGATAAGATTTGTGTGAATTTTAACCCGTCCAAAAATGTTGGAAAAAGTGTACGTTAGAGAGTGTTTTAAGACTGCTCATGGTTTTTTTTAATAACGTTAACAACAAATCTAATACTATCATTTATAACATTCTTTTATTAGCTCTCAAAAAAAAAAAACATTCTTTTATTAATATATGTTTTTCAACACATCCTTTTGGAGTAAAATTCACACCGGTCCCATTAAATTTATTCAAGACAAACACAATTTGGTGGATTTTTTTTTTTTAAAATTTTAACCAATCCAAAAAGATGTGTTGGAACTCATTGTAGTTTTTTTAATAATGTTAGCAACACACTTTGTGTCATACGCTTTCCAGCACACTCGAATGTTCAAGCAAAATGTATTGGAAAGTAGTGTATGTGTTTTCTCTCTATGAACCATCTTGATGATGTATATGGGATAAATAATTCTATGAGTGATGTTTTGAGAGATTAAAAAGCCGATGAAGAGGCAAAACTCGTCTCCGTCGTTAGTCTGAACAAACTTGATTCTAAAATTGAACTGAAGATCAACCAAAGATTTGAATTGTGTGAATTTCGATAGTGTGTGAGACTTGATTTTTAGGGGATAAACCCAAGTAAAAATGATTATAGGCATCAACACAAGTAAAAAAAAAAAAATGTATCCACAGGAAGATGTAATTGGGGCAAGATCGCACAAATCACGAAAAATAAGTTCAAGAGGGCTGGTATCGGAAGAAATATATGCATTAGTGGTAGCCTTTGGACTTTGCCCAAACAACAATGATTGCAAAAATAAAGTAAGCTTTTATCAAGAACATGCACATCATAATCTTTTAATTAGGGCTGGCAATGAACCGAACCAACTCGATTATAGTTCGACATTCGACTCGATATTTAATCCGTCGAACTTGGTTCATGAACCTAATGAGCTGGACTTGAGCCGAAAATTAAGTTCGTTAATTAAATGAGCTGAACTTGAGCTACATATAGTTCGACTCGTTAGGTTCATGAGATGACTCGATTATCGATTATATATATAAATCAATTTGAATTAGTTTTTAAATTTTTTTAATTCAAATGTGGCAAATGTGGCTGAATACAATTTTGTCTTGAAGGGAAGAGCAGTTGGAGTTTAAAAGTAAAATAATATTATGAATTTTGTTCACAGCTAATTGAATTTTGTTTGATTTTTTGTCTCTGTTACTTGTATCAGATATTTTTCTTCGTAATTATGCAACCTTTAACTTTATATAATTTATGTCTATTATATGCATGCTTGTGGGAACTTTTATTTTAATTCAATATTTAATTTTAAAATATATATATATATATATATAATATCAAAGATCTATAAATTAACTTTTTTTTTTTGGACAAGTTGAGCAACCGAACTGAACCTAACGAGCCGAACCGAACTGTTCGTGAACTTTAAACGAACCGAACTCGAGCTGAAAAAATAATTCGTGTCGAACTCGAGCCGAGTTTCGAGCCGAACCAATTCTTATCGAGTCGAGCCGAGCTCAGGCAGATTCGATTCGACTCGACTCATTTCCAGCCTTAGTTTTAGTACATACTTGTGCACATCATGAAGAGGGCAACCTGACCTTCAATGCCAAATTTGATATAGACTAGGAGTGGATTGAACAAGTAATGAAGTATTATTATTGACACTGTTATCTTTATTACAAAGGAAGTTCTTGAAACTCAATGCATAATTGAAAACACGACTTAAGTGTACACCCAAATTTATCAAAGAGTTTGAACTTTGGGAAAGGGCATGTTGTCATATTTGTTGAGTCCATCATACCCAAGAATACCTTTTAGAAGGATTTGAACAACTATTTGATACAACTTTTGTGACAACTTCTTTTCTCTCTCTTTTCATTGGTTAAAAATAATGGATGGAGAGAGAGAGAAAAGAAGAGAGAGAATAATAGTATAATTTGAGTATGAGAAAGAAAATTATTAAAAAGTTGTCAGAAAATGGTTGTATAGATATTATTTCTTATAGATGAATCATAACGTTTCACAAAACACTAATTAGATATTCTTGGTTATAGATGTAACAAGTAAGAGAATGTTCAATTTTGGAGTGGTGTAAGATTAGAAAGGTGAGGGAAAAGTCATGAACCAAAGGCAAGTGATTGACAAACCTTGACCATTGCCTACATGAACCCGATTTAATCCAGACAAGTATGTTGCACCAAGGTTATAAAAAATACGCCGTCATTGAATTCTCTCAAGGTTATTAAAAAATTACGATTGAAGTAATTTCTAAATTTCTCCTCATGAGAACTTGTTTAATGAGAAGCAAAAGTTTCATTGAAAAATAAAGTTCACATTAACGGATGAACAATTTAGAAATAATAACATTAAATAAAATAAAATAGATGTAGTTTGTATTTGCTTATATCTAACTTTTTTGTTACTTATATTCGAGATGGAAGAAAATACATATTTTAATTTCTAAGTGCTAAAGAGTGTGGGTGTAGTAGAGCATTGAAGGAAACAAATATAAAAATATTACGTTGAAAAGTGACGAAATTTAACATTTTTAAAGTTTAAAAATTGTTGTTTTTGATATAAAATTATATTTTTTTTAGCTTTCTTAATTTAAGAAAGTGTTTAGCCATCACCCTATTTTCTAAAAGAATTTTGCTAACGAGTGCCCTCATGAAAATATTTAAAGATTTCAAATTAAAAATTCAATTTAAAAAAAAAATCAAATACCTCAAGTCCAATACATTAAATATACTTTATTTTTTTTTATAAAAACTAACTATTTAAAATATTTCCTCTCAAAAGAAAAAACTATTTAAATTCTTCAGCATTTCCCTTTCTTAAACCTAACACTTGTTTTCACTTTAAGAAAATTGTCTATGTTTGTGAATAGTACTCCATAAACGAGGAAGCACCGGTGTAAGGAATCCACCTTGCGAGAGAGAGAGAGAGGCCCCACATATTGGCAGAAATGAAGAACCAAGCACGTTCCCCCCTAGCGTATGCCAGCCTTGTTTTGGATAAATAAAGAATTTCTTTTGTTTGAAATAAATGCAGAAGAAAGGATGGACCAACCACGTTCCTTCTTGCGTCTAGTCAAAGTATTGCTCAAAATAAACAAGAAAAAAAAACACACTGACACAGGCAGTGAAATGTGTGTAACCAACCAACCAAAACCAAAACCAAAACCAAAACATATTTTACACTTCGATTCCACTCCTCACGCTCCCTCCCACTCCCAAACACAACTTTACACTTCAATTTGTTCAAGCTCAACATCTCGACCAACCAAAATTATTCCTACACCACTATTTTTTCTTTTTCCTCTTATTAACGAGTATTCCGGAACACTCGTTAATATTTCCCTTTTTTTATATACATTATCTAATATCAACATTACTCTCTTTTTAACATTTTATGGGATCAAGTTCTCTCATGTCGCTGAAGAGTTCAGTTAAATCTGAACAAATTTATTTTCACTAATCCATGCGGGACCCTTTAATGTAAAGTGATTGAATGGTTGTACAAAAAAAAAACTTGATTGAATGGTATAGATTTTCAATGTACCCTCTCAATTGTGAAGTTCACGCGAGGGGATACTTCTTCTTCTTTTATATAATTGAAATTAACGTAGATTTCACATTTTAAAAATAAAGCTCACATAAACTAAGGAACCACGCGTGTTTCACAAAATAAAATCGTGAATGTTAAAAATGATATAGTGGATTAACGATAGAGTTAAAAATGAGTAATGATATTTGAACAATTAAAAATTGTCAACTTATGAAACAATCATTATAAACACTGTTCCTTAAAAAAAAAACCATATATAAATACGTCAAAAACAATTGTTAATTTGATTGAAAAACAGAGAAATAAAAATACAATGTTGGATAACTTTTGGAATGTTCAAACAACTTTTCTAGTTAAAGAATCGTATTCCCACCCAATATAAAAAATTTAACATTTTTTTTTCAATTTTATTCCTATTTATTAAAATAGTCGCATTTATATGATGAATCAATATTAATGAACTAAGTATGCGAATATTTTTGGCACAATTAATATTTTAGTCTTAACATATTATTATCATTTTTAAAAATTAGTTAAGTAAATAAATCATTGTCTTTTATTTCCAATAACATGAAAGTAGAAAAAGATAATGATTTACTTAATTAATTCTTAAGAAAACATCTCAAGTAGACACAATAATATGATATCCGTAGAAGTATGTTCAATCACAGTCACGGTCCACAAGATAAGAGTGTTCAATCAATCATATTTTATTTCCAATAACATGAAAGTGTTCAATCATTGAAACTAACTCTCCACCAACACTTTATTTTTTTAATACTATATTTTTTTCTGGTACTCCTGAATTTTCACGAGGTGGTGGTTGTGTTGTTTGAATTTCAATTTTCAACCTTGATCCCTAGCACACCTTCCCACTTTTTATATTTTTATTTGTGGTTTTTAGTTCACGTTACAAGAATCACGGTTAATGTTTTTTTTCCTTTTAACAACAATAATAACTTCATCATAACGCATGCTTCATTATGTTGTTATAGATTCTTGTCGTGTTGCATGACTAGTTTACATATTCACTAGTTTCAACCTCTAGAAACTTCTCTATATTTCACCTACTTTCAAGTTTCATTCAAACAAGTATATTTGCATCATTTTATTTATTTAGTTTTATTTTATTTTTACATGTTGACCAATTTATTTGCAATCTATGATATGATAGTTCGTTACTTTCTATGATGAGTCAGTAACAGAACAGATCTCTCTTAGATTTGTGTAGTACGAGGAAGCAGTGATTGTTTTGTTTCCTTTACTGTTCAATCAGTGTCTGTCTTGTGTACGAGGTTTTCAACTTTACTTCACTTTACCATAAATAGGTGTCTGTTGGAAAAAAAAAGAAAAAGAAATGATGGTTTGTAATGAAGAAGAAAAGATTGAGGTGTTTTCAGAAAATGAAACTGAGGTTTCTAAGTCAGATTCAGTTGATGGGTCGTTACCGGTTTCGACTGTTTTCACTGATGTTGGAGTTGTGCCTGAGCAACAAAAGAATGAGCTTCAACACTTCATATCCAATTTGCAAAGTATGTATATAAATAAACAAAGTTACATATTTTATTTATATTTTTTTTCATTTTGGTTTTTGTTGAATCAAATGTGAAATAAATGTTGCTGATTTTGTTTTGTGCAGAAGAAGTTGAGGAGCTGAGGCTGAAGCAGAGAAAAGTGGATGAAAAGAGGAGAGAAGCACTGAGTAAGATATTGGATATAAAAGGTAGTTCTTGTAGTGTTGATTGGGGATTCTATTATATGTTGATGTATGGATTAAAATTCTGTTATGTTATTTTGATTAAAGGGTTGAATAATTTTATTTTGATGTTCAGGGAGCATTAGAGTGTTTTGTAGAATTCGACCGGTTCATTTGACCGAAAAGAGAAGAAATTCTGAACCTGTATCAGCTGGATCCGAGAGAATTCGGGTTAAGTTTGGAGGAACAAGGAAAGATTTTGAGTTTGATAAGGTTTTTCCTCAAGAAGCAAGCCAAGGCTAGTATAAAAAATCATTGTCTTTGCTTCCCAATTTTAATTATTTGATTGAAGCACCAAATTTTACTGATGTGGAAATGTCTGTGTTTACTATTGTTTGAACATCTGCAGAAAGTGTTTTTGTTGATGTCGAGCCGATTCTAAGATCTGCAATGGACGGACACAATGTGTGCGTTTTCGCTTACGGTCAAACAGGCACAGGAAAGACATTCACCATGGTCAGTCATATTGATATTTTGTGCTCATGTGCTAAATAATAATACTGCTAAGTTTGTGCTTGTGTAGCAGCATAGCTATTATCTAATATGCATGTTGGCTTCTGCTATGATTAATTTTAGGATGGTACAAATGAGCAGCCAGGGATTATTCCTCGTGCTCTCGAAGAGCTCTTTCGTCAAGCATCCATGGATGGTTCATCTTCTTTTACTTTTTCAATGAGTATGTTGGAAGTTTACATGGGCAATGTCAGGGATCTGCTGGCTCCCAGACAATCTTGTAGACCACACCAACCTCTGGCAAATAGGTAACTTTTTGCTATTTTCACTAAAACTTTTCTGCGCGTTTTGTTCTGCAGTGACAAAAATTGATTTTGAATGACCTGATTCTTTGATTTGATTATGGCTAAAAGTGAGATGGATGTAAAATGATTTATTTATGTTTAGAAATATTCATATAAAAGCGGGTTGGACAACAAATTTGAGGCTAAAAATCAATCGTAGAGCCAAAAACTTCAAATTCTAACTTCAAGTTAGAATCAAAAACCAATTCTACTTAGAACATCCAAATACGTCAAAATTATTTCTGAACCTCTTGAATCAATTTTGTCTTTTTCAAAAGTGGAACAAAATGTACACTATTATGTATGATTGAGTTTCATAGGGTAATTTGTTTGAGACTCTGCCTACAGCAATCTCAACATCCAAACTGATCCAAAGGGATTGGTGGAAATTGAGGGTCTCTCAGAAGTGCAAATTTCTGATTGTGCTAAAGCCAAATGGTGGTACAACAAGGGAAGACGATGCAGATCCACGTCGTGGACTAATGTAAATGAAGCATCAAGCAGATCACATTGGTGAGTCATAGTTCTAATTAGATGCTCTAAAATGTTTTCACGGTTTTCTCAGCTTGATAGTTACATTATCTGTTTAGCTTTATATATCTAGCTTGACAAGGATAAGCATATTTAGACGCGGGGATACTTCAGAAGCCAAAACCGAAACAAGTAAATTGTGGATGGTTGATCTTGGAGGCAGCGAGCGGTTGCTAAAAACTGGGGCCAGAGGACTAACACTTGATGAAGGCCGAGCTATTAATCTTTCTCTTTCAGCTCTAGCTGATGTCCTTGCAGCTTTGAAGAGAAAGAGGAGTCATGTACCTTACAGGCAAGTTTTATACTGGTGTTGATTCCTCATGTTTAATTATGTCTCTTATGTGAATCATGCCTAAGACGGCTAGACAATTAAAATAGGATTTAAGTGATATGCATTGTTTGTGTAATAAAAGTTATACACTCTCAATCAATCATATTCGTCAGATTACTAAAACTGTTTGACATTGATCATTAGTTCATAACTACTTTAAAGGCCATGCAAAATATAATTTGTTATTAGTTAACAGTGTGAAAGTTTTATACTGCCAGTTCATCCAAATTAATAATTTTATGTTACTTTGTTTGCAGAAATAGCAAGCTGACCCAACTACTGAGAGATTCTCTTGGTATGATACTGCTTTCTTCTCTAATACTACGAACTTTAGTATGCAGAATAGTGAAAAACTGAGACGAATAAGAACGTGCATGTGCAAATGTGATATGGAACGTTTATATTAAAATGTCTGATTTTTATCATGAAATACTTAAGGTGATGGCTCGAAGGTCTTGATGCTTGTGCATATTAGCCCATCTGAAGAAGATGTTTGCGAGACGATTTGTTCTTTAAACTTTGCAAAGAGAGCAAGAGCAATAGAGTCCATTAAAGAAGTGCCCATGGTAAACTTGATAAAAGTTGTCCTAAACCAAGTTTCTCAGTGGAAACTGTTTGAACATTGATTACTGCATACATGTAATGCAGGAATTGAAGAAACAAAAGGAGATGAAGATTATGGAGCTCGAGGAAAACATTAAGGAAGCTGAAAAACAACGTCAGAGTTTAGGTGATCAAATACAGAATGTTGAGTTAAAGTTATGCGAGAATAAAAAGCTCTTTTCAGCCACATATAATCTTCAGGAAAGTGATGACTTGGTAACCTCTTCTAGCCTCAAAGATGATTTCAAAGAGGTCACCGAAACTCCTAAAGCATCTAAGAAGTCTACTCCAAGAAGTGTCTCCAATTCAGTGCCTCGATTCATGAGTTCAACTGTTGCTAGTCGGCATAGGCAAATTGCTTCTGAGCAAGAAATTGGAGGGAGAACAAAAAGTTTAAGATCAGTGGTCACCAGAAATTCAATCCAGTTTCCATCTTCTCAATCATTAAGTTATTCAGATCTTCGCATCAAAGCAATATTGCGAAGTTCAACTGGAATTGGAAAATCTCGGCATGCTGAAACAAGTAATGTTCCAAATACCATTCATACAGAAAGGCCTAATTGCAATGAATTGGAATCAAAAGTCTCAACTCCTCGAAGTACAATGGTTACATCGTCAGATTCAAATTTGAGAGTAACATTGTGTCGTCATAGAAGAAGGATGTCTAACCTGATCTAAGGGTTACAAGACATCTTATATTGCTAATGTTATCAAGTGGTTGAATGTTAAACTCCTTTCACTTGTCTTTAACAAATGGTAGCCAAAGGTGTGTTAATATGTATGTTTTCTTGGGGTGTGGTAGGTATCTGTTAATTACTTGTTTAACATGGTCTTTTTTCGTTTTTGAGCATTTTGGGTCCTTATAGTAATTTGCTTATGTGATGAAAACTTATTTAGTGGCAACTAACTTTTAGCTAAGTTTGTCACAGACCTTTAAAAGGAATTATGAATACAACAGTTTTTCAGGCTTGACTATATAGTAGCATGGATTTTGTAATGTAAGTGTGTTGCTAAAATTCCTATATAAGGGGCATTATTATGATGTATGTCATGTTTTCTTTTGATCAACTTGCAAAATGGATAGTTAGGAATTTGGATCCCAGCTTTGCCGTTTTAATAACTTCTTAGTTAAGAAAACAACTAACTTACTTTGCCGTTTTCTGTTTCGCTTTCACTTTCTTTGAATGGAATTATTTCACGATATTTTTTTTTTTGGTGACATTTAAGTTCGATAAGAAATGTAAACATGTGCCATGATCACACCACAACACTAGTCATGTAAAAATTAGTTGTTGCAGGTTCGACCCCCGGCATCTTGAGCCCAGACCAAAAAATGTAAACTTGTGACCACACACCGGAATGAGAGAAGCGACTAATTAATGATGCTAACATTTTTTTTAAGGCAACATTAATATGTTGGGGGCGTTCGTTTCATTCCTAAGAATAACTTTCCTGGAAATATAAAGACAAATTATTTATTCCAAAGTATTTTTAAAAAAGAGGTTTAGTTAGTATACAAATATTCATAACAACTTTTATAATAAGGAGAATAAAAGGTAGTTATACATAAAATTACTCTCATCTTCATGGAATATATAAATCAAATATTCCCACCCTTTTCTTTAAAAAGAAATTCTTCTATTTTCTAGAATATTTTAAATCTAAAAATAAAATTTAATAAACTCGTAAAAAAACGTAAGCATCTACAAAATAACTTAAAACAAACACATTGAGTAATCTGAAGCTCAAACATTGATTAATTATTCTACATTTTTGCTTTTTCAATTTTATTTTCGGTACATGAAATTCTATTTGAAAATTATTCTGAAGCTCAAACATTGATTAATCAATTCTTTAAGTCTTTTTTTTTTTGGTGTCCGGGTTCAAATCTCATAAAATTGTTAAGTCTAGTGTCCCTTTCGCAAAATCGGTTATTCTTAATCTCATAAAATATACAATATAATCATTTTATATTAATTTAAGGGTCGATTGGATTTTAAAAAAATTGATTTACATCTACACTGATACGGAATGCAAAGTTTTGATTTATCGTTTCTCTTCCAATTTTAGCCTTTATTCTTATATTATATTTAAAATTTTATACTTTTTACCTATTAAAATAATCAAATTCTATTATAATTCCATCAAATCAAAATTTGATTTAATCATAATCTAAATTTTAAACCACATATTAGTCCTCCCTCCTTACCTCATCTTAACAATAAGAACTTATAGAATTTTATCCACAACGTTAAGACTAATTTTCTTCAGAAATAACGACCATATGTACGCTAGTATTATATAAAATAAAATTATTTACTACCAAATTGAATCATACTTGACCAAGGAACTGGCTGAACACCTTTATCAATTGTATAACTATCCCGTCTTTTAAACATGGACTACAAGCTTTCTGTGCCCTATGGAACAAACAAGTCATTGAAAAAGGATAGAGTCCTTTGAGAGACATTGAGAAAAATAGTATATGCATGTAGAGGCCTAAATTTAAGTAAGGTTTTTTTTTCAGCTCTCTATCCTCCAGATTAAATATATAAATTTGCTAACATCAAAGTCATGAAAAATTGAAGAGATTATAGTGCATGCTTCATTATATTCATGTTTTTCTTTAATCTGACTATCTCTTCATGGTAACTCAACCCTCACATGGAAAAGGATGTTAATAACTTCATCGAAAATACCATCACAAGATAAAATGTCAAACAAAAACTACTACACTAAATTCAAGATTTTCAGCGCAAAACATTTTTAACAAAGACAATTTCGAGACTTCTTTTTTGGTAGGAACAATTTAGAGACCTCTTTTCTTTACAAGAAACCATTTCGATCCTTGAGTACAGTAATTTACACATTATATTACCGAGTTTTGATTCCTCGGACAAGGTATCAACACAATGAAAAAATCGCTCCAAAGTTGTTTGGCTGCAGCAGCAATTGACAATTTGATGCATTCCTCAATAATTGAAACTTTGCCGTTACAAGTTTAGCTGATTTTCTTCTCTCTTTTTTTTCATTTTATTTTGCTTGTTACCTTTATACGCACAAGAGTACTATGCAGAAATCCTAGTTATTCACACTTTAGAAAAGGGAGATTTTTCATGGGGTAGAATTTACAGAAATCTCCTGAGGCAGAGGTGAAGCTACCTGGTCCTGATAAGATGGGATAACCAGACGCTGCAAGGGCTTAAGAGCCACTGTGAGCTGTGCAAAGGAGGGGCGCAAATTTGGATCCCTGACACAAGAGTGGGAGAGAGAGAGAGAGAGAGGAAACAGAAAAAGGTCATCAAATGGAAATAAAGTTTAAATCCACATTTTCCTCAACATTTGAAGTGAAGAAATATAGAGGAAAAGAAGAGTAAATCAAACCTCAAGTCGAACAGACTTACTGTTGCCAACACTCCCAGATTATTCTTGCAACTAAAGGATCAAGTTCCTTAGGAATTTCAAGGCGACGATTTTGGAAACCTACGGCCCCAACAACTTGCATAGGATTCATTCCACTCCATGGCAACCTAAGAGTGGCAAGCTCCCATAGGATAACACCGAAACTGTAAACATCACACCTGCACATTTGAAATGATAATTAACAGAGATACGCTGAAGAAACAGCTGTTGTTGAAAGCAGAGTAGAAAAATAAATTAGTGTGTAGTGTGTGTGTGTGTGTGTGTGTGTATAAATGTTCAGAAATTTAGGCATCATCCTTCTCAAACTGCAGTCTACCAAGAATTAAATTTTTATCACAAAAAACATGGAAAAGTGAAATTCCACTTATTTAAGATCATTTGGTACAAACGGCCATTACAACATTGTTTATTGAAGGAGAAATTTATAATTCATTGAATGAAAAAGGGAATCACTATGAATTGGCAAACCATAAAAAAATTGTCAATGCAGCATCTCGGGAAAAAATATTTTCCATCCAGCAAAAGCCTATTAAAAACTGTCACTGAACCAATTTTGAGCTATGAAGCAGTTGATATATTTATTGTTAGGAGAAGGCTGGACTAGCTTAATACCTTCCACATTATAGACTCGGTAAAGATTTAGCCACTAATCATAAACAAATATTGATTGCACAGATAGGATATAAAATAACAATTACAATCCAGAAAAGACCTTTATCTTGAATTAATAACAACTCACTTCTCATTCGAAGGCTCATTGCGGAGAACTTCAGGAGCCATCCATTCCGGCTAACAAGTTGACGATCATCATGTCAGGTATACAAAAGACAGATAAGGCACATATCGCATGCGACTAAACAAATGAGCTCCAGAATAAAACATTTTTCTTAATTCTCACCGTTCCAGCAGTTGATTTGGATGATAAAAATGTGTTATGCTTCAATCTTGACAACCCAAAATCGCATACCTGTAGAAACAACGGCTAGCTATCATAAAAGTAAAATCCACTTAGCACTGAAATTGATTTCTCCACAGTTCAATAGATGTCCAGAAAACGAAAAACCACAAACCACAGGAAAATAGCCTTCACATACACAAGGCAAACGGAACAACTCAGTGAATTTTCAATCGTATACCTTAACATTCCAATTATTATCAACTAAAAGATTTGGGGACTTCAGATCTCGGTGAACAATTGTAGGTGTGCTGGCGTGCAAGCAATTCATACCCCTAGCCTGTAAATTGGGATGTTCTAAAATTTGAAGTTCATCAATGTATATATAATGGTTGACAGGGAAGATAGATAATTATTTCATACCACATCCAGAGCCATTTTTATTCTTTGTTTCTCATCAATCTGACAATTTGGCCGATGAAGAATTCGGTACAAGCTTCCTCTGTAAAAAAATTAACAGTAATGTCAGTGTGACACTCAAATACGGAAAGAGTAACTTGAAAGACCAATGTGGCTTATATGAAGTACCATTATTATGTTTAAAAAAAATGATGATGGAAAAAGCAAAAATATATCTACCTTGGGAGAAACTCTGAAATGATTGAGAGGTTAGGCGGCCGGGTGACAGCACCCATAAAAAGAACAACATTTGGATGACGCAGCCTACGCATTATCCGTACCTTGCAACAAAAGGATGGAAAACAGATTAACTTTGGCCTTAACAGACATAACGATGGTGGAACCTTCCTTACATAATCACTGCCTTTCATTTTATTATTGCATTTCTTACACATTATTCACTCCCTCGAAACTTTTTTCTGATTGGTATCTCAATCTAAACCTCTGATTAGTCATTTGGAAAGAAACATAATAATTTCTTAAAGTTCACAAGGATTCACAGTTTCCTTTCTATTTATTTTATGCAAATAAGAAAAAAAATTGTTGCATGCAAAAAGCCTAAATAGTGCTTACTTCTCTTTTGAATTCAGACAAGGCAGCGCCTGAAAAATCCTGATCCAAAAATTTCTTCACAGCAACCTCCTGATATTCAGAAAATCAGAGACAAGAACTTGTTACCTTCAGGGCAAAAGCTTCTGGTATGAAGAAAGTAAACCAAGAAAAATGATTTGAGATTTTATTAGCCTTGCAAGAGACATAGGCTTTTCACCCTTATTTGTTTCCTTCTTTCATCTATTCAGACTTACATGGAATTTAACAACGATTTAAAATATAACTTCCCTAACCTCTTTAAATAGTAGTCTTGGTTAGAATTGGAGCAAATGATTTTGATGTCATAGGTCCATAATATGAGAAGAATATCCGATAATGGAGAAGGATTTCATAACAAAAGCAAGCATAAAAAAGAGCTGAGAAGAAAGTTTTTCACATATATTCAGTTTTTGGTTAATCAAGGTATCCCCGCATGTGATAACGAGACATATACTCATTCTTAAGCAGGTCAATTATACTACCCATCCAATCTCACTTCTCCCAGTAAAAGGCATATATGCAAGAAGCAAGTACATATAACAAATGACAGTATAAAGAAGGGCCTGCCAGATCTTTGTAGTTATTATTAATGTGTTGATGTTGTGCAATTTAAATTACATTTCTATCATGCAGACAGAGTATACAACAGTTATCACTAAAAATAAGACAATATAAACAACTTTCAATTCAATCTACAATAATAATCTTCCATACAAGTATGTAAAGGAAATAAAGTACTCACTGTGCCATTCCAGTCTGCACGGTAGACCTCGCCATATGAACCTATTTCAAAGAAAGCAGGAACGTTAACAGATTAATACTCTAAGAAACATATCAACAGACATGCAAAATTTAAACATGCCAACAACATCCCAAACAACTACCAACAATCCTTTTCAATCCAAGTGAAAGGTAAATCATATGTAAAATAGGAAAATTTGAGAAGTTAAGACATGTTGGCGACAACCTTAGTTTACATGCTAGCACAAATAGAAGAGGAAAAATAGTAATTTAATTAATTAAAAAATAGAAATAGAAATTAATGTTAGATCTAGGTGATTAATGACTATACGCTTCACATACATACTTACTGAAATAGAAAAACCAGTGATACATTAACTTCACAGTAAATGTTAATGACATTCCTACAATAGGATAAAGACAAATTATTTACATTACCTAGACCAATTCTTTCACCAATAACCAGATCTTCCCATGGAATCTCACATTCACCAACATCTGCATCGTCCAATATTTGATCGGCCCTATTTGTAATGGAATCGATTGAAGAGATAGGTCTATCTGAATCTTTTAATTGGAAATTGCTTCCCATGAATCTGTCATGTGTGCACTTCCTCCTGTCATGATGTCTGAGCTCGGTGTTTTCGGGTTCGTAAACCGCATCTAACATGACATTTTGAGAACTTCCCAAACCAACCCTTTTAAAATCAGCATTGAGACCCTCAGTCCGGTTCAGTTCACTTATACCAGCTGGAGAGACTGAACCAGTAATTTGTGCCGAAGTTTGAGAACTAATATGATTATTTATATTTGAATTGTATGATGAATTGGAAGTGCTGAGATCAGTATTTCCAGATGTGGAAGAAATATTGGAAACAAATAAAGGAGGTTTATATTCATTAGGGTTCTGATTAGTTTTCCTAGGGACTTCGTTGAAGGCATGCCGATTCTTCCACATCAATGGCGACACGGGTCGACCAGAAATAGTATTGTTTTTTGTACCGTACTCAAGAGGTTTATTTTCCACAGGTTTGTTATGCACAGAGGACTTCCCAGTCCCTTTTATCAAGAAAGGGTTCAGATCTGCAAAAAGGTTCTGAGGGTCGTTGTGGTTGTTCTGTGCATATGGCACAACATTGACATTCAATCTTGTCCCATCACCAACTGCATTCATTCCAAGAGTACCTTTGTACAGAGAATTACCATATGAGGGTGGCAAATTTTCCCGTTGATTAGGACTGCCTTTATTGGGAATTTTAGAAGGACCAACACCAGCGTCTGTGCTCAAACCAAAGTTTGAAGGCATATACTCTGACTTCTCGGTATACGATTTTCCATTCCAAGACGGTGTATGACCTTTTATCGCAGAAGTTTGACTACTGCCTTCACCATTAGATGGTAGTATAGGTTTTGAGTAAGAAAGCTCAGTTTCCACACTGGAAGGCACACTCACCACAGTCTTGGGGTTGTAAGGCTTAAAAGCATTATCCTTTGCATTTAAAATATCAGCCGGGATGAGTGTTCCAGGAGCAGCCATGAGATCAACTAAAAACTCCCTAAAAGCATAATAGTATAATATCAGACCAAGGGACCAGAACATTCACAAATTTCTGGGCACACTTACAGAGATTTCCAATGATTATCAACCATTGGCAACACATAATAGAAGATAAAAAAAAAAGGCAACATATAGACATACAATACAATTGAGTAAGTTAACAACAATCACATAAAAAATACTTGAACAAAAAAAGGTTTACCTTTCATCCTCCAACTTTATAATGTTGACAGCATCATCCTCAACACCAGTGTAATGACTACCTTTAACCAGTCTACAAGGCATCTTAATGTTGTCTGCTAATATCTACATACATAAAAACAGAAAGTGTATTACACAACCAACAGATTGAAAAGGAGAAGAGTAGGATTAATCTAAAATGCACAGAAAAGATACTAAACCTAATAAGACAACTAATTCTCAATATGAAAAACTAGACTTAGCAGGTATACACCACGAATCAAAGCTTAGAAACCTGTAACAGTGTTAGGGGTACTGATGAACAGAGTCGGCCATAATTTTGATGACTCAATCTTTATTGATTAAGCAGCATTTTCCGATTGATTTAAGCATACATACATCCTGAAATTTTATTTCTGAATACAAGCCTAGGCTAGATTAGGAGGGATTACTTTCCCACCCAGTGTGATTAGTTCTAAAACGAAAAATCATCAGATTCAATTTTATTAATTCATAAAACATTTATTTTCAAAAAATGTTTTTAAGTGATTGCAATACTAAATAGTACTGCATATGTCATGTAAACAAATTCTTTTTGCAGATAATGACTAGACTTAACATCAAATTATATATGACAAGCCATGATGCTAACCTTGAAAAGTAAAGCACGATGCCTAGAGAGCCCAATATCTAAGGACCCAAGAGGTAATACACTTGTGTGAAGAGATGTCCTTAACTGTGTACTTCTTTCAGTCCATCTTGCCAATATAATATTAGCATCCTTTACAGGGCCACCCATATGGCTGGTAACTAGTTCAGCAAGCCTTTGTACCAAAATACCAATCTCGGTGACAGGGCAATCGAATGATATACATTGTGCAATTTGCACCAGCTCTTCGAGTGCAGGATCGATTGTTTGATTAACTATGACCACTTCAAAGCTAGAATCACCTGGGTTTGCTTCAAGATCTGCTAGAGATGGCATCTTTCCTTGCATTGCCGGGTCATTAGAGAGCCCATATACATCATAAAAACCATCTACTACTTTCTCTTCATAGTCAAGCACATTGTATTCCTGGTCCCAACAGAAAATAGAAATGCAAGACAACATTAATGGAAAGGTGAAAAAAGAATTAATGCAGATAAAAAAACTGGTGAACATTGCATATTCAGAAAATAGAATTAATAATTTGATTGTTTAAATTTTGGTGCTCAACTGACCAATATAAATGAAAAAGTACATGTTCAGTTCACTTGTTGCAAGTAAGCATGTGCAGCAACTAATATAATATGATGAAGCATGTGTGTGTGTAGAAACTTTACCTAAAGAAGCAATAAAACATAAAGACATATTGATACAATTTCCTTAAAAAAAATAGGGTTAAATTTGTTTTTAGTCCCTATAAAATCATTAACTTGCAACTTTCAACTCTACATAAATTTTATTCAATGTTATCCTCTCCACATCGGGGGGGTGTATTGGATTGAGATTTTAAAAGACTATTTTGACAAAAAAAGTCTTGAAGATTTTAAAAGATTGTGGAGGAATGTATTAACTTTCAAAGGATTTTAAAAGACTTTTAAGATTTTGAGGGATTTTAGCTCATAGACTTTTAAAGATTTGAAAGCATTTTATGAGAATTCATAAGATTTGAAATGACTATCAAATTTTAGCAATAATTCAAAATTACAAGAGTTGACTAAATAAAAAATCAAAGGTTTGCTAAACCAAAAAAAAAAAATCAAAGTTTGCATGATAAAAAATAAAATCGATACAATTTTTATGGGATTGACTACTAATAATAATATACTATAATAATAATTACTTAATAAAATCAAACTTACTCCTTGAAAAAAAAAAAACTTATTGATAATAATAAAATAAACATGTAAGAGCACGAAAAAGAAAACATGAAGTAAATAATGTGATCAACAACAACCAATTCGTGAAGAAAATAAAAATGACGAGAATAAAAAAAAATTAAAACCTGGAAAAAGAAAACAAACATGAAATAATGATACTGAGAGAAACAAAAAATGAAGTGGGAGAAGGAGTAAAAAGTCTCAAGAAATCTCAAAGTTATGTGTGGGAGACAAAAAAGTCTCAAGGTTAGATGTGAGATTGTTAGTAGGTACATTTTACACTAAAAAGTCTCACAAAATCCATTACTCACAACAATCCATTAAAATCCTTACAATTTTGAATACCAATAGACAATTTTTAAGTTGTGCAAAATCTCAATTGAATACCACTGGATTTTATTGGACTCATTAAAAAATCCTGAAAATCCTAATTGAATACCACAAGAATGTTTTAGATTCCTTAAAAGTCTTGATTGAATACCTAAAGACTTTTTTAAAACAAAAAAGTCTTTTAAAATCCTTTGAAATCTCAATTGAATACACCCCCCGAAGTCAATCACAAACACGAGGTGTTAAACAACCAATTGCTGATTATAGCAGAAAGTCCATCTTATCTTGTTATACAGTGAGTGAACCAGTTAAAAACTCAATCATAAAAGTGCCTTATTTTTCAAGGTCAATTGCCAAGCACACAACGACCCCACTTAGTGGATTAAGGCTTGGTTGTTGTTGTTGTTGTTGTAATTGCCAAACACACAAATAAATGTCCAGTGATTGTAAAAATAATGATCCATATTTCTAATTTCTAGCTATGTATGTATGTATTCGTATTACACTTCTAATGGCGCACATAAATCATCAGTTTGGTCCAAACAATCATAGTTCAGTTCAGAGTATAAATGGGGAGAAGATATTCACATAATTCTTAATATCCCACAAGGCATAACAGATTCTTCTATGATAACTTTCAGAGTTAACCCTAACCACAGCTAAATCCCTAAATATAAGCTCCAAACACAGTTAAATCCACTACAAGAACAAATTGACTAAACCTATTAAAACCTAAAATCAAAATCACTAAGCATAAACCTTATGTTAATTTCAATCAATTACTCAAAAATCTATGAAACTCACCCAATACTGCCTGGAAAGTGCCTCCGCCACATCATCCTTACTCCGCGTCGAATCAATTCGATTTCCTCCCAAACTAAGCATGGTCGCCGCATGGATCTGATCCTTCTCCGGATCATCACCACCACGAAACTCTGAATTGGAAGCACTAATAGCTAGGGCTAACTGCACCTGAAACTCCTCCTCCGACGAGAAAAAATCCTGCCGATTAACCATCGCAGACAAACCACCACCACCGGAAGCAGCAGCAGCAACTCCTGTCGCCGACGGCGAAGAGGAAGAAGGAGTTAATGTAGAAGCAGCGGCGGCGGAACTCTGAGCGTCATCGGTTGGCGATGGTACACGTGGCGGAGTATCATTGGATCGATTAGGATCATGGTTGTTACTGCCACCTATATGAAGCTTCTTGAAGATGTTCTTCATTCTCTCTTTCTTCCCTCTTTCACTCATTCAAGCGAAATCAGAATCACTTTTTAATTTTAGATTATTATAATCACAATCACTTGTGTATTTCTGATTTTCTGTGACAGTGATTTTCTCTCCGATTTCTATTTCTCTCGGAAATTCTTCTGCGCCCTTGGAAGGGAGTTGAGAGGAAAGTGTTGGGAGGGAAAAACTTCGGGGTGGAAATGGGGAACTAGTGATGATGGCAATGGTCGGTAAATAAAATGGGCAAAAAAGGATGATAAATAACGGAAATGCCACGCGGAGTTGGACGCGCTAATATCACAGCGCGCCACAGTTTGATGACGACATCAGGACCTACGTGTCATATAAAATAGTCTACGTGGAAGGAGTGATCCTTTCTCAGGCGAAAATTATTTTTTCTCAGGAGAAAATTACGTTGACGCTTATTTTATAGGGGTTTTTAAGTAAATAAATTGAAATAAATTTAACTTTTTAAAAAACTATGTATCTTATCCAAAAAAACTGATTAATAAAATATGTTCAATCATGTTCTATAAGAACATCACAATTGATAACGGTAAAGTAATGATCAAAGTCTAAAAAAAAATAATAATGATCAAAGTTTGAACTACAGTCTTACAATCCTTTACATTTAAAATGTGTGTGAGCATTTCTCGTTAAACTATTGACAAAATAAAATGTTCAATCCCTTCGATAACACAATATGTTTGATTTAGCTATTCATTTGTGACATATCTCTGCTAGATGAAATCTCTTTATTTACTAATCAATAAAAATTGATTCACTCACTTCAAAGTTTCAAATTAACAGCACCTAGATCAAATGGTCACATTCAAATGGGTTAAAAAAATATCATTAAACTGACCCAAAAAAAAAATCATTAAATCACCAAAAAATTAATTAAAAAATAAACAAAACATATACGATCTTTATAGATTTTTTTTCATAAAGTTCCTCCACCAAAGATCATATTCACACTACTGTGACAAATATTTCGACATGCACACGTTAGTTTTGTAAAATCACTTGTTTTTTTCTCTTTCTCATATACAAATATAAAATTAATTACATTTATTAATTTACGTAAAATTATGAGTACAATTTATAATGAGACAGATAGAGTATAATAGACTTGAAATTTCTTCAATTAAAACGACTAACTTTATATATTTAAAAGAATTTTAGGAGAACTAAAATATACCTTACAGATTAAGTTTATTCTTGACCAAGTTTTATAAACTAAGTTGAAGGGGATAGTTCATAAACTAAGTTTGAGAGTTTATTCAAAATAAAAAGTTGAACTTTCTCCACGGCATATGAACCTTCTTTTCTTCAAGAAGCTAAATGGGTTTTTCTAAGTAGTGGTCTGATTCATTCATGAATAGTACTCTTTTATTTTCTTTATTGAGTAATCAATGAATAGTCAATAAATTCATTATTATAAATTTTACTTTTCTCTTTCGATGGTATTTGTGCTTTCTATATTGATTTTTTTTTTTTTTAAGAAGTGTTGTTATCTTATCTATGTTGATGGTAGCAAATTCTTACAAATTTCACATACTTCTATTTTTTAGTTGGATGCTATGTTTATTTGTAGGGTTTGAACATTTCATTACTTATTCAAATTGCTTCAGTTTTTCTCAATTTACCCACTGATTTGTCATTTTTGAACCATACCATACCATATACATATATAATTAATACATTTTGTACATTTATCTGTGCTCAATTCTTTTTTAGTGTTACGAACCTTGGAATACAGAGTTATAAGCAAGCAATTCAAATGAATGTAACTTTTAAAATAAATCCCTGTAACCCTCAAATTGGGAAAGAAAAGAGGTATTGATAATTAAAATTTAGTCAAAAGTAAATACTCCCTCCGTTTCAAAATACATGTCCAAGTCAACAACTTCACATATGCCAATGCACAATTTTGATCGTTAATATCTTTAATTATCTTAAGTAAAAAATTATAAAAATTTAATATTTTGAAAATATTTGTCGAGACAAATCAAACAACATCTTACACGCTAATATTTGTATTTATACATTAGTTAAAAATTATGGTCAAAGTAAGTGAAGTGAATAGTGCACATTGCAAAAATTGGACATGTATTTTGAAACGGATGGAGTAAAATTGGCCAATGATTGATTCAATCAGAGATCAAATTCGACTTTACTTGAAATTCATGAATTATTTAAGACTAACTACTTAAGTATTAAAATTGAAGCTTAGCTCAGTTAGTAAGTATTAAAATTGAAGTTTAGTTTAGTTGGTAACGATATTGCATAATTTATGTAGTGGTTGGAGTTTGAATCCCGGACATCTCACTTCTCCATATTTAATAATTAATTGTGTGAGCTATAGCTACTAGACAAAAAAAATAAATTGAAATTTAAACTAATACAATATACTTAATAGATTTGAATACTTTTCTCTGAAATTAAGACTCATCAGTAAATATGAAAAAAATTCTTTTTATAAAATTGTGTCTTTCGAGTCTTTGAATTATATATCTTGATATTTGATTAAATTTTGAGTATTTTTATTAGAAAAAAAAAAAAAAAGAGAGTATTTTTTAAGTTTTAAAAAGGGAAAAAAAAAAAAAAAAAAAAGGACAACACCTTTTTGACACATAACTGTAATTTTTTTGTTCGTTTTCCCCCAATCAATTTGTCTTATTAAACAACTCAACCAAATACTTAAGTATATTGTTTTCAGAAAGTAGGAATACTACATTATAAGCTACTTCTATAAACAAATGGAGAGAGTGTAGTTAATAGTTATATAGTGTTTTTATATCATGGATAGTGTTTTTTTTTTAAAGAATATCATGGATAGCTGTAACAAAAAATAATAATATCATGGATAGCAATTTTTTATTTTTTTTGGTAGTGATGGATAGCTTATTTATGGACGTGTTATAATTTTCTTTTTGAATAAGCCAAAAACAATATATAAAACGACCTATCTCAATTAAGCATAAGATGTGTCTAAAGAGGAACAATACAAAGAGTCAAAACACTAAACAAAAAAGACTCATAAAAGAAATAAGAGTCACAACTGCAAAAGAGGAACGCCCCATGCAGAGAGATAGCAAAGACCACCAAAAATGAAAATTAAAGGAAAAACTCGGGCAATTTGCCTTCATCCACCACCATGAATGAATCTAAATACTATCAAGAAGTTGATCATGAGTCGATATGTTGTTGTTAAAATTTCTTGAGTTGCGTTCTTTCCAAATAACCCAAAGAGAGGCCAACCAAACAACTTAAAAAGCAAGTACGGATGTTCTTTTTGAATGCATGCACATCAAAAAATTGTTGCGCGTGACACCTAATATCTGAAGTAACAACTGTTAAGATGCCCAATCAACGATGAACAAGATATCAAATACTACCAAAGAAGTCACACTATTAATCTTTGCTGCAACCTCATGAGCACATAACATAATTAGCTGGAAGGACTTCTCTACGCCTTAAATTGGCCTTGTCGGAGTTCTATTATTAATTGTTTTTCAGCCAAAAAGAGACACCTTGAGAGGACATGTTACAAATTATTTTCATAACTTCTAGCATAGACTTAAATAAATGTTTAGGTTATATATCCTACACATGAATGTAATACTTTCAGGTATTTGTGATGCTGTGGTTTAACAAAAATGACATTTTAGATACTTCAATGTGTGCGATATCAATATTTTTTTGTTCAAAGGAAGACAATTCCACAAATATTGAAGAAACTTTATGAAGGTTTTACCCATAGTTCTATTGGCATATTCGTTCAAAGATTTCTTAGGAGTCTGGTAATCTGTAAGACTCAATGTGTGTTTGCATGCCCATGTTGCCCACCGCCATAGTGCGTGCGTTCAGCAAAAGCTATAAAAAGTAGCTTCAAGGAAAAGTTCCTTGAAACGCGATAATGGCTTGCTGCACCGCGGATCCAAACGTACCATTAAATGGATAGAAGAATGTAAAAAGGATTGAACCCTCTTAAAGGGAAAAATGTAATTGCATCATTCATGTAATCCTTATTATGGACGCACAAAATTTTTCGTCACATAAAAAAACAATAGTCATCATAATATAACTCTAATAATCATGTATCCACCAAAAACTTAACTAAATAAGATTTGTGATTAAGAAACCAAAAAGGTTTATATAGTAAAACTTAACTCGCCCAAACAAGTATTGTTGTTGAACCATACGATGGTCTGACAAATCCAGTAATAGAAGGCCATGCATTATAGACACGGTGGAGCATGTAGCACTCTAGCACCTATCATTCTGAAACCTTGAAGCTAATCTGATACAACTCTTAGACTACTTACATGTAATATCCTGCTCTGTTAACACTACTTGATCCCATTCACTAGCTTTGTTTTCATAGGCACCCCATTCACTAGCTTATACAATGCAGGCAGTTCTATTAACTCCTCCTCATCATCATCAGAAATCCAACCATGGCAAGGTCTACGCTTCTTGTGACAAAGCTTCCCAATAGGTTGTGAGGACTTTGTCTGAGGAATTTCTGCAAGAGGGATGACAATAGTATACAAGATGCTCAAGTTATGCTTCAAAATTAAATAAAATTAATTAACAAGGATAAGAAGTTAATTAATTACCATATCCATTGTCTGCTGATACAGTCTCTATAATAGCCTTGCTGGGAACTTGGTTGTTAATTTCATTGGTTGCAGATACAGTGCCTACAGCCTTAATGGAAGGTGGATTACTAGGTTGGCTGGTGACAGATGAAGTGTCAACGGGCTTGATGGGAAGTTCATTAACAGTTTTGCTCGCAGCTGTTTCAGTGTCTGCAGCCATAATGGAAAGTTGATTACTTGGTTGACTGGTGGTGGCTGAATTGTTGACGGGCTTGATGGGAAGCTCAATAACAGCTTTGCTTGTAGCTGATGCAGTGTCCACAGTCATAGGAAGTTGATGACCAGTTTCACTGGCAGCTGATATAGTGCCAACAGCCTGACTAGGTAATGGTGCATCATCGGACGCATCCATGTTAGAAGAGCAAGGTAGGAGAAGGGTTCTGTTTGAGCAACCAGAAGCCGATGCCTCATTGGGACCATTTCCTGGATTACCCTCTATCAAACAATCCTTCACACATAGCAATACAAGAGCACAGACCATTATTAGTCAAAATTCTATACGATATACAGACAGAACAGGACATTATTAATCAAAATTCTATACGATACACAGACAAAACAGGACATTATTAATCAAAATTATTTACGATATACAGGCCATTAGATTAAGGAGCTAGTAGGGGATTTTCAAAAGGAACACTTTCAAAAAGATAAAGAAATTTTATTGGAGTACTTTGAGCAAATTTCATTTAGCCTCTCAAGCATTGTTAAAATAGTATATGAATGTCTCAAAATTATAACATGTTGATTAACCATACTAGGAGGTTGGAGCTAATAATCTTTCTTAAAAAATGAATGAGTATAATTTGAAGTTAACATTGAGATTAAAAAGAAGAAACCATGAAGGAATTCAAGATATACAACTGCACACCAGATGAAAATAGGCTTTGCCAGCAGCATGTACTATAGATTCTAAGTAGTAATATGCTTTTGGATACATAGCAGCTCATTGTTGCTCATGACTTCAACATAAATTGAAACAAATATTGAATTTGGAAAAATGTGATTCATACCCAGACCTAAGCCTGAAACAATGTAGGACATTGGAACTAGCTCATTGCATCCCATAACAAAAACAAAATACTGATTTTGTGAGAGAGCATGAATCATAACTTGAGGTGAGCAGGACATAAAACTGGGAGATACAATTCAAAGTGTAACAGCAGACAAAAGAGGATTGCAAATTAGCAAATTGGGATCATTGTTTCACCTACTATACAAGTAGTTAAATAACCAACAACAACCAAATAATAACACCACCATCAAACATCGGTCAATTTGCAGAGAAATTTATAGTTAAGTTACAAGACATCTGTAACCTGAAAAGGGTCATTAGATATTACTTATTTGTACATAATCACACCATTATACATGAGGTATAAGTCCCCGTTATTGACTCTATGTGACGCCATTTCATACATAGTTACAAATACACTGTTATAAAACCATAAATATCTTTCTCATTGTATCACATATCATGAGCTGCTTTCAAATCAAAGCAGACCAATATTAATTTTTGTTCTTAATTAACTGTTCTATTAAAGGAGATTCTTACTTTTCTTAATTTCATTAACTAGTAATTAAGGGTGTGTTTGTTTGGAGAGAAATGGAGGGGAAGAATTGTCTTAAATTTGAGCTGTTTGGTTCAATTATTTGGAGGGGAGTGCAGTAAAATCCCTCCTAACCCAATTTTACCTCATCTCCAAAAGAGAGGGAATATTTGCTTCATATTTGAAATTAAATATCCTTTTATTAAATAATATGATCATAAAATCCCTCTCCTCCCCTCGTCGAAATAAACAAAAAAGCTTTTAAAATCTCTCCCCTCTCCTCCCCGTTTAACCAAAGAGACCCTAAATTTCTGCCATCGATCTTATTGGATTTTGTCAACAAGTCAATGAATTAATATTCAAACCCTAACTACTAACATTTATCAATCAAATAACTATTATTAGAAATGCTTAAATTTTTCAACAACAAATTATATTAAAAAAATAGAAAGTTTAAAAAGTAAACGTGTTTAAATAATATAATAATTGTTAATCATGCTTTGCTTGGGGGATAAGCAAAATGAAGAGAGAAAGTTACCTGATTCTGATTCTGATTCTGATTCTGTTGTTTTTCAAGAAGAGTATCAATGAGAAGAGTATAAGCATGTTCTTCAATGAAAACCCAACTACCGTCATAAACCTAAACACAACACAAATTAAGCATTATTATTAATTAACGAAATTAGAACGTAATAATATTAATGATGATTAAATGGAGAAAAAAACGAAACATTACTTTGAGCAATTGATCAACGGTTTGACGAACGAGTTTGTTAGGAAAACCAAACGGAATCATAGCGTCGAGAGCTGCGTCCATTCTCCTCTCACCTTTCTGTGAAATGAAACAATAAAAATCAGAATGAGAAATGAAGAAAACAGAAATGGTGGAATGAAATATGAAGATGAATGTGAAGACGAAAGAACCTTTGGACGTCCTCTTGGAGCCATTGTTGGAAGGAAGGTGAGAACTGAAAATGTAGAAAGAAAAAAGGTTATTAGGGTGAATTTTGCATTCAGAGTGTGAAAACGTGAACGAAGAAGGTGAATAGACTCCTCTTTCGCATTTTAACTAAAAATAGATATATCACTTTATTACGTGTAAATATTAAATATACCTATTTTTGTTTTTTATGTCAGCCAGCAGAGCAGTAGAAACGTGGAGCAGAAGGTTAATTGACAGACTACACCCTTTACTGGTAAAAAAATTAAATTTAAATGTCATTTTAGTCCCTCTACCATTTTTTGTTTTTAACTATTATACTTCCTTAATTTTTATTGTAAGAATATCTAATAAAATTCAAAAATATTAAAAAATGTTTTTAGCATAAAATAATTTGTTTTTTAAAGAAAATTAGTTTGAAGTATATGTTAATTTTACATATTTATATGGGAAATATTAACACCAATGTCCCGGGTCACTGATTAAGACCTTTAAATGGTAACTTATCATGAAAATACGTGTAATCAATGCATCGAAAATCAAAATATTTGATTTTTTTATAACATAATTTTTTCTTTTGAAATCCTTAAAGAGTGCCCCGAAGGATATAGAGAAGTAATATTTTTTATGATTTTTTGGATAAGTTAAATTAGCACATTTAAATTATCTTTTCTTAAGAAAAAGTTAAATAATATTTCTAATAATATATTCATTTTAGTATTTAATTTTAGGTACTGAAATTAAATATTCTATATGTTACAACAACAATCAGTATATATACTCCTTAAAAAAAAAAAAGTATGTGTGTGTGTTCTCAAAGTAGAAAAGCGGTGCGGCGCGGCCATCTAAAAATTGACGCGATGAGGACACTAATATATTTAATACTAAAATACTGTAAAGTTGAAAAAGAAATACTAAAACACTTTAAATATTATTTACAATTCATAGCGTATTCATAATTTGAAATAAAACAAGTCTTAATCAAAACATACAAACATACTTGCAAGAAATACTAATAAAATTCAACATAAAAATAGAGAGGGAAATAGAAAACGAAAAACAATAGTGAAAAGCAAAACAACGACATAAAAGACCCTTTCAGATCTGAATTAAAAAACAAAACACCCTTTTTAAAAGGGAATTAGAAAAATATTTGTGAAAGGAAAATAGATAGAAAAAGAGAGGGTGTTTTGTTGCTATAGAGAGATTACACAAAAAAATAAAAATGGATGATGAAGATGAACAAATCTGTGAATGAAGAGAGGAGAACAAAGATCAAATATAAAAAATGAAGAGGTAAAGAGACAGAGATAACAAATGAAGAGAGATCAGAGGTTGTGTTGTTGTACCTGTACGATGAAGAAGAACAAAGCAGATGTGTTGTTTACTCTTGTTGTACGATGAATGAAGATAAGAGAGGTTGTGTGTTGCGGCTGGTGTGTTACGATGAATGGAGAAGAGTAAATTAGGGTTTAAAAAAAATCACAAAATTGACCCTCGAAACGGTTTTAAGTGAAGGGCAGTCTCGTATTTATACTACGACCCAAATATCGGCCACTTTGACCCGATTTTTTGCCGCCCCGCTTCACCCGCTTTCTCCAAATGTTCCGCCTTGGAGCGCTGCATTGTGTTTAGTTATTTTTAGCTGCTCCATGGCGCAATAGCGCTGGTAGGGGCCGCTATTGACAAAACACACACACACACACACACATATGGCCCTTTTGCTATAACACACCCATACACTTTTGTGAAGGTGTGTTTTAACATGAAACACCTTTTCAATTACACTTAAAAACTCTTATCTCTCTCTTTAATTGTGTTTCACTTAATGCCTATTAAAGTCGTTTTCATACCCATGAGGCCATGACCCATTTTCTTTCTCTTGCTTTTAGCCAATCATTCTATTACTTGTGTAGAGAAAGAAGAAAAGCTCGTTCATGAGCCTCTTTGGCATTTAAATTATTTTAATTGTTTTGAAAATATTTTTTTTTTGTAATCAACATCAACATTACTCTTTCAGTGTCATATTTAAACTTTCATCATATTGGGATGAAAAATACATTCACATTCATGAAAAAATTAATTACGATCAAACAAATCGGAACGAAAACACATTCTCATTCATGGGGAAATTGGAACGAATAAGATTGGAATGAAATCATAAATAAAAAGGAAACAAAATATACATTTTAAAGAAGATGACTCTCTAGCATTATATATGGAGTGGTGTTCTTATCTCTCAACAAATATGAAGAAATTGTCTTTGATTGTATGAGACAACAAAACAAGCAGGAGTAAGGCAAATGTAAGATGAAGACATAAACAAGAGTCTAGTTATATCGACGTTGGATACCAGAAGACTATGAAGGTTGAAGGCAAAAGAAGGCCAATTTAGTTTAAGAAAAGAATCTGGTTGAAGGAAGTTGAATAGTGCGGAGAGATTCTGGGCAAAAACGTTGTAGTAGGAAGGGGGAAATGGAGATTTATGATTTTGTTAATAATTAAATTAAATTGAAATAACAATCCTACCCTTTTGTCTTCACTAATTTTAAAATAAGGGATTTTAGTGTCCAATTGAAAAGGTGTTTCATACTAAAACACACCATCACAAAAGTGAATGAGTGTGTTAGCAATAACATATATATATATATATATATATATATATATATATATGATATTTCAAATGAGAGGACTTTATAAATGAGAGGGTGAGAGGATTAAATCACAACCGTTAGATCAAATCTAGTGGCTGATATTTATTTGAAGCAACTCCACACGTTCCGTATGCACCTCTCTTCCTTTCTCCTTCCTTTCTTCTCTCTTCCTTCACTGTTGGGCTTCGTTCTTCTTCCCTTCTCTGAACCACAAATATGGCTTCAATTGACAATTTAGTCTTTTACAACCATTAATTAATCTTAACCTATTTTAATGGATTCACTCATCTCTCCCGTTAAAACTTCCTCTCTATTCAGACCTATTTTTGCAAACCTAAGCACGGAGACACCCATGCATCACCACCGGTTCTGTAACACTGTAGCCGTAATTCGGAAATTGCCAATCCATCTCCACCGATTATTCTGCATGTACTACAAAGCGATTCAGATATATTTCTAGATTTTACAGAGAGAAGAGAAAAATACCCTTTTTGACGTCAAGCGTACTTCGCTTAGGTTTTAATATGGGATCTTGTCACTCTAATGTCCTCAAGCGTATTTCACCATTGCCGAAGCTTTTACTATGATTTTCTATTGTACAGTAGTTGAATTAGTTTTCACCAAAGATTCTTAAGCTTTTCGCTGGTATTAGTAACAACCCATAGGGGAATGAAAAATTAGGTATTTGAATTTGCAATTTTTCAATTAGAATGAGAAGGAAGAATCGATAATAAATAACAATCAAGAAGATAATGACCAATTTGTGTTAATTTTAGAGCAGCAAGTATGCAAATCTGGACGATACAGGAAGAAGAGAGTGAACAAGAGGAAGAAGACGTGCTTATAGAATGGAGGGCGAACATGTGTATCTTTAATGAGCAAGTAAATCTTGACCATTTATTTTAATCAAATGGTTAATATTCAATGCTCTCATCTCTCGTAATAAGACACTCCTCTCACTTGATACATCCCCTATATATATATATATATATATATATGAGTTAGGATCCGTTGACACCAGGTGTCAACGAATCCGTTGACACCAAATCCTATCCCTCTATTTTGTTAATCCAAAGGCTAATATTTATCCACTTAAAACCTCACATGAGCGAATTTTGCAGGCAGTACACCGTATCTTTTTTTCCTCAAATCCCTAGTTGTGTTTGTGTCTCAATTTCTATTTCCTCTTGTTTCGAAAAGCTTATTCTTCGTGATTGAAGCTCGTGTTCGTTCATTTGTATTTGTTCCTTTCTCATCATTGCAAAACTTCTCCTAATTGATTTGGGGCTATTCATCCTTATCCAAATACCATTCTTCTAAACTTATTGCCACGAAAGACATTAATTATTGTTTTCAATCATGAAAAATTATTGTTTTCAATCATGAAAATCTGGAATTGAAAACTCGGTGCACACAATATAGAAATTGGGGGAAAGGGTGTACACCATGAAAATCTGGAATTGAAGGGTGCGCACCATAAAGAAATCATGAATCTGGGTGTGTGGCACATCAACAATTTAACAAAATAATAGTATGTAATTTGGGTAAAGGATACATAGAAACATACGAGCCTTTGATGAAATAAAATAGACGGTCGAGATTTGGTGTCAGCAAATCCGTTGACACCAGGTGTCAACGGATCCTGACTATATATATATATATATATATATATATATATATATATATATATATATGGGATTTGTTAGAACACACCCACTAATTTTTATGTGGAAGTGTTTTAGCAAGCTACACCTTAAGGTGTATTTAACTACTTTTTAGTTATAACTTGCTAAAACACACCTTTTAAAAAATAAGTGGGTGTATCCTAGCAAATGCCTATAGGAGTTGCTAACATACACCCACTTATTTTTTAGAAGGTGTGTTTTAGCAACATTCACCTTAAGATGTATTTAACAACTTTTTAGTTATATCTTTACTTAAACACACCTTAATAAAAACTACTAGGTGTATCCTAGCAAACCCATATATATATATATATATATATATATATACATATATATATACATATATATATAGTTGTAGGGAAAAAAACATATTTAAATCTAACATTATATGGTGTTTTTAAGCAAAGAGGTAGAATGCAAATGCACCATATAACAAAAAATCATCTCAATTACGCTGACACTCATAAATTAACACATATTATTTGCAGCACACAATAAAAATAAATGAAAAATAGCTTAGGGCACTATGACAAAACCAAAGGAAATAAAATATTAAAATTTAATACACGTATAAATAAAAGACAATTTAATAATAATTACAAATAAAATAGACATATTAATTGTGCTAACATTTTTTCTTAAGAAATACGAAAAATGAAAAATAAGCTTATATATAGGGACATATGGAGTAATAGACAAACAATAATTATCTCGTTAAAAACCTTACTAAGAAAACACAAAGGGATAAAGCCACGGTGAAAGAAAAAAGATTGAAGTACAATACATAAAAAAAATTGAAATAATTAAACCACTCCAAAACTTAGAAACTATCATGTCAATATATATGTGTATATGTGGTTGGGAATATTAAATTTGTCACAAAAGAGGTTAGGGTTTGAATCCTAAGTCATTGACTTGGAGACAAAACCCAATAAGATTTGACGGAAGAAATTTAAGGTCAGTTTGGTTCAACGGAGAGGAGAGAAGATATTTTAAGATTTTTTTTTGTTTGTTTATTTAACTATTTTAACCCAAAAAATTACCCTCTTTAAAGATGTGAGAGACTCAAACGTACATGTTACGAGTACATAAATATGGTGAATCCAGCGATTCAATAGTGAATAAGGTATGTGGGCCGGAGAAGAAACAACATAAATTACTAAAGAAGAATACCAATGTAAAAAGCAAAACAACCAATAACCACATGGTTACTATCTCTAAAGATGACTCTAATAGACGCATGACCAGGGCTTTGTTTCACCATCACTATTACATTTGATCCGATCACAAATTGGAGGCTTCCGCAATACATGGATGATGCAATGAGCCTTAGGATACTTCTCCAAAATTTTAATGAGTTTGAAAGCTTCTTTGTTCTCCACAGACAAATAGGTAGGATGCGCAATGGAAGGACCATAAAGGTTAAATTATAACTTTTATTTGAGTGACGGCAAGTTAATACGATGCTTGCTTATTCTCAAGCGTGCATTTATTTCCACAAAGCCAAATGAACTAAAAGATATGAATAGTACAAACGTGAATGAGATCATGAACATGATCCACTCCATCTCTAAGGAACATGAATGGGTCAATGGAATGAAGATTAAGCACCTAAAGTATGGGAAATGATATTTGTTTCCCATTATGGGAATTTTTTTTCTGACCATTAGATTTAATATGGAACATGCTTTTATCATAGACACTCAACACATGATTTTTTTCACTCTTCTCCATCTCTCTCACCCACCACTTGCAGCAATCTCACAATTTGGAATTGTAACATCCCGATATTTTATATGTTCTTTTGAATAGTTTTCTCAAATTGTCATTTAGTTTTCGATAATTTATTTTATATGCGAAGAATTTTAAAAAAAAAAATTGTAACACTTTCTATTTTTAATTAGTTAATTAGAGTTCTTAGTCTTGTTTATCTGAACTATATCTCTAGTCATCTTGTTTGCTTGATCGGTTCTCTATGATAGAATAATCTTCTATGTACTTATATTTGTCTTTGGTTGTGGTACATTGTTTTGATATTAATTAAGGGAAATTCTTATAGTAAGAAATAGGATGAATTGTTTTTAAAAATAAATAAAGTATAAGTGTAGTGAACGAAATAGATAAGGTTTAAGAAGCTACAATAGTTTACTATTCCTTTTTAATAGAACTAATATCCCATTGAAAAAGAAGATTGCTATCCACGTTTTTCTAAAGCCACATTGACATTATGGTTAGTTAACACTCATAGTTATTATGATTCATTTGGTCCTATCTTTTAGGTCATAACTTTGACTAATTAGAGTAGTTAGTGGCATTTACGGTTTCCTCCACTCCCTTGATTACCCTATCTCTCTCTCTCTCTCCTGATGCATTTCCACGTAGAAATGGTTCACACACCATTATCTCCCCAATTTTCCTATGGTTCACACATATATAATACGATGCACTACCTCTCTCAAATTCTTTCGTTTTAATTTTATACCCTTTTGGAGAAAACAGTTGATTGAGAGATATTCTCATTTCTTCACTTAGTGCTGCCGCTGCCCTCATTTTAACTATCTTCTCTAATTTCGGTTTCCTTTAAAATTCTCTCAATGACCTACTGGCTCTCATTGAAAATAAATTCCCAAGTTTGATTCTCCTTCAATTTACGTGTAAACCCAAGTTTTGAGTCCTTTCTCTCTTGCAAGCTCCTTTGTGGAACTAGAAGCCTCGTTAGGATGTGTGGAACTAGGAGCCTTATTAAGGATTAAAGCGTATAAGGTAAGGGCTTACTAAGTGTTAGGACTGTGTTATTAAATAGTGGTAGCAATTCTTGTCTTTTAAAAAGAAAAATAATTAAAGTATTTTCATGGTAAAATTAATCCTTTCTAAAAGTGATTATTATTAACTATGAGTGATTATTCTTAATTATGTTTTATATGATATTTATGTATGAAGCTGATATGTGGAATGATTTATATGAAGATGATTGTGATTGTATTATGTTTGATATGTTTTGTGGTGTTTGAGAAAGAAATGTTTGATATCTGATAAATTTAAAGGAAGAAAGAAAATCAAGGAAATGTGAGTTTTATGAAAAGATTGATTTTTGGGTCATGTGCATGATGGTTATTAATATTTGATTGTGTTTGCCGGATTGCATCCATGGTCATGCATGCATATGCATTTCTGTGTGCCTAAGTGGCGGTTAAATATTATGTGTGCCTTAGTGGCAGTTAATCAACTATGTTTGCTTGTGTGGCAGTTAAATATTATGCGTGCCTTAGTGGCGAGTCATATCCAGATCATGTAGTATTTAAGAGCATGCATTTTACAGATCATGTAGTATTTAAGAATTTATTATTGATGATAAGCAAAAAGTAGTTTTTTGAAAAATGAAAATGAATTAGGCGTAATGTATTGGTTCAGAAATTCAGGACGTTACAGGAATTCACTCCTCACCCTCAAATGGTATGACTCAACACAGTGACTAAACCCTTGGAACTTGGTTCATTGTAAAGCCTTTAAAGAGAGCAAGAGCAAAAAGATGAAGGAAAAGATAAAACTTTACTGGTTGTTTTGATCTTCATCTAAAATGGTAGAGGATAAAAAGCATGAACCATTAATCTACTTGTTTCATTTGTTAATCTTATTATACCATTTTTCTCTATCTCTACTAAATAGCAATTGCATTTCTATTATATTCTTTGAACTTGTGACAAAAGGGTCATTGGCTTTATCGAAGCTATCACCTAAATGATTCTCAAGTTTTTGCATACACAAGACAAATTTTAAATGGCTTGAAGTATCTTCATGAACGTGATGTAGTCCAGGTAAGGTGAGTGAATTTGTTATCATGATGCAAATTCAGTAACTGGGTCTAAAATTTCAGATCTTAATAAACAAAAAAAAAATTAGCGTAAAGAGAAAGAAAAAAAATATGGTGTAGGCAGCCTATGATAAAATTAATACTCCTCTTTAATCTAATGGTAAAAAAAAAAAAACTTTCCCATGATGGAAAACAACTTCCCTTTTCCATACTAAACCCCACCACAAATGCAAGGTAAATGGACACAAGAACACATGCTTAGAACTTTCCACTTGGATGACTTCAATGAAATGAAGTATCATTTCTAGGAACAATTGAGTGAGAAACATAGGGAAAAAGTGAGAAACATAGGGAAAAATTGAGAAATCTTTCACATTTTTTGAAATAGTTTTATTTAAAGAGTGATAAATTAATACTTATGATTAATACATTTTTAATTTTAAAAATATTATAACAACATAAATTAAATTTAAAGAATTCATATAAACTCTTTCAAATCCCTCAAAATCCTCCTCCAATACAATATTTAGTTCTCGTAGATGAGGAGAGTTTTATATTTGAAGAAGAATAAATCCCCAAAACCCTCTTCTCTCAATGTCCTCTATTTCTTCCACTTATTCTTTCATTTTTTTTTTGAAACCCTCCCATCCTTTTTCCTCCAAACTCCTGAACAAAACCTAAGAGGATAAAAATCCCTAATAGGATCATTAATTGCAAGCTTACATGGTAGGCCATTGGCTTCAGGCTCCACATAAACTGCAAGCCAACCAATGAGGAAAATATATATTTTCTCGAGTACAACAAAGAAGTTTAATAAATATTTCCTATTTCAGGTTATGAGTACGATTTTAACTGTTGCTAAAAAGTGGTGCTAAACTTTTAAAGATTTTGCTAACATGGTGTCATAAATGCGTTGTTTAAGAAACTTTTAAAAAAAATTATATCTTGAAAATACAATTTAAACACATGTTAAATTTATAATCGTATAATTTCTATTGTAAAAGTTGTTACTTTTATATGCTTAAACAATACTCTTAAAACATTCGTTAGCATTTTCCAACCTTAAAATATTACAGTGTCAATGTGATATCACTTACACTCCTATTATGGTGGCCACATCAACTTCTTGTTCTCAAGTTTTCCATTTTATACCTATTTGTAATGCAACATTTATATTGGTTCTAAAATGAAGTAGTCCCCCCACCCCATCCCACCACACACATCATAATTCAACACACCAACACTGTTCTTTTCTTTAGAGATATTATCACTCAAATAATCCATATCTTGTATGGTTCGGTTAAATTACCAACTTCCAACTTCTCGACACTACAACCTACGTAAACCTACAATATCGTTAATTGACATTGTCCG
Source organism: Medicago truncatula (assembly GCF_003473485.1). Classification (NCBI taxonomy): domain Eukaryota; kingdom Viridiplantae; phylum Streptophyta; class Magnoliopsida; order Fabales; family Fabaceae; genus Medicago; species Medicago truncatula. The sequence goes on along the minus strand of NC_053042.1, from coordinate 40,247,710 downwards.
TCCTTCATCTTCTTCTCCGTCATAATCACGAGAAACAATAGGCACTAGTGATCCTTTTATTTTGAAATATTTTTGTATGAACTCTCACCCAACACATCATTCTTACACCCAACCAATAAAAAATAACATATGTTATTAACTTTAAAAAAGTGTGATTTTAATTAAGGAAATGGAAACATAAATGATGGTGGGTGGTTCTTGTCGGTTAAAAAAAGTGGAAAAAGGAGAGAGAAATATTGAAAATAATGAGAAAAAATTCTGATATTAATTCTTTTTATTATTTCAATGAGGTGTTTTGATTTTAATTGATTGGGTGTAAGAATTATGTGTGTTGGGTAAAAATTCACGTAAGAATTTCTTGGAAGGTCATTAACTTGATACACAATACTCCCTCCGTCCCAATTTATAAGCAAAAAATACAATTTCACACTTATTAAGAAAGTTAAAACATTATAATTTGAGATATAATTTTTTGTGTTATTTTTGGAATAAATTTCATGGAAAGATATAAAAACAATTATCATTGGCTAATTATTATGGAGAAAATAAAAAGGAAAACAAATTGAATGCAATTTGCATTTAATTTTACTTTGGAAAGATGATTTTTTTAGAAAAAACATAATAATAACATAAAAGTTGATCTTTTTTGCTTATATTTTGTGACAAATAAAATAAAATTTCTTTGCTTATAATTTAGGACGGAGGGAGTATTGTTTTGCACAAATCTTATACATTGAATAAAACCTTCTTTAAGAAAGATGCGCTAACAACCACAAAAGATTGAATAGAATGATGTGGTAACAAACCGCGAAAAATCAAATAAAATTTTCCTAAAAAGAAATATAGATTGTGATAAAGAAGGGTCATCTCAAGAAGTATCAATATGTTAAGTATCTCAAGAAGTATCAATTCGTTGTATCAATATGAATTCGGAGTATATGTCAATTCCAACTCTCAAGAAGCAATTAGTTGAAGTAGTTTTTCTTGATCTTATATATGAACATCTGATGACAAGTGACTTTGAATTTGTTAAGTATGGATGAACTGTATAAGGTTGTTTTTCCTGACTCAATTTTTATGAGTACCATAGGTTGGCATGAGCAAGTCAATACTACTTCAAATGCTCTTTAGAACTTCAAATGTAGTTGAAGAATAATGTCCAACTAAAAAGTACTTATAAATTATGAACACAATGTATCCATGACATTTGGTTGAAAACACCCATCATTCAATATTATGTCATCTTTTGGATCAACCGATCCAACATTTTTTATCAAGTAGTATAGTAGTTAAAATTCACATTTAAGTAGTGCCAATAACATTCTCTTTTTAACACTCTCGAATATTTATTTTATTATTTGCTTAAATCAAGGCGAGTCTCACACATTAAAAATGGGTTCCACTAAAAGTGGTGGGATATACACAGGGTCAACCCTAAGTTTTTTGATACCCTAGATGAATTAATAAAGTTGTGCCTTTTTTAATTATTTGAATGTTTTTCTTCATACATTTTTTGTTGTGAAATATTCATTCATAATCAAAGGTGTCATGGGCTGCTGCCCCTTCCGCCCACTCTCAGGGTCACCCCTGAACATACATTAATTTCATTCAATAAGAGAGTGAGTGTTAAAGAAAGTGGTAAAAAAAGAGTGTTGTTAAGATTATCCTTCACTTTTTTTAAGATGGATAAGTGAAGTGTGCAAGATTCAAACTCCAACTCTCTGCATATAACTGTGCATGTCCGTCCGAACTAAGTTTACGGTTAGCAACCAAAAAAGTATAATATGAGTGTATGAGTCACCGCGAGCACGCTCTAGAGGACACATGACTTCGCTTTCAAATAACCGACGGCTGACACACACAAAACAAGTCCTACTTTTCCGCCAAGTGTTCTTCACATATTCATCCGTGTTTCTCTCAAACCTCTGCCACGTGTCAACACCGTCAATGCATGGTTCTCCATGCACGTATATAACTTCCATCCTATAGTTACCAAATCTAACTTCACATCACAAAATAATCACAAAACAAAACAATTAGTCATAATCTCGTTTGTTTGAGTTTGTGTTGTTCCAAAAAGATGAGTCAAGAGCAACCTCGGAGGGAAGAAGAAGGAATAAAATACGGAGATGTATTCAACGTAGAGGGTGATATTGGAAGTAGGACGGTGGCGCCGGTGGATGCGGCAATGATGCAGAAAGCGGAGACTCAGATGCATGGGAAGACACAAAAGGGTGGCGCCGCTGCTTCCATGCAATCGGCGGCAATGAAAAATGAGAGAGATGGAATTGTAGGGCATAATGATATGAGTGAAAATGCTGCTGACGGTGGTGTAAGTATAAATTACCGAGACTTACTTTTTTTTTTATTTTTTTATATGGAGAATGTTGTTTATAATTTTCATTTTCATTAGTTGATTTAATTAGAAAAAAAAAAAAGGAAAGGTCTTGACTAAAAAAAGATAAAGAAAAGGAAAAGAAATTTTGTTTGGATAATCTTCAAAAATATTTTGGAGGTTTTATTCTAATCTTATATTTGAGCGGAGGTTTTGTTTAAATCTTATAATTGGAATATCTGAAATTTGAATCTTAAAAGTTTTTAGATATCAAAAGTTACTGTATGCAGAAATTGTTATCCTTAATTAACACTTTGAGATCTTTAAACTTTAGAATTTACTGATATTATTATCTTCACAATTTCATATTTTATTAAAATTTAACCCTTAAACATTTTTATTTGAAGTTTTTGGGAGAACTTTGGCCCTCAAAATTTTGAGATTGTATGATGTCGTCCACCTTACGAAGGTCGTAATTCAACCTGGCCCTGCATATATAGTAGCTTCTTGGATAGCACTTAGATGACATAGAGTTAGGTGACATTGTGATTGGCCAATGTCACCAATATCATCGAATTCTATGTCATCCAAGTGTTACCCGTAGCTTCTTCATAAACTAGAAGAAAAGAAAAGAAAATTTGTTATTTTATTTTTTGAAAGGATAAAATATGTATTTCATCCCTGCAAATATAGGCTATTTGAAATTTTATCCTTGAACTTACTAATCCTCCTATTCTTTCCCTACAATTGTTAATCACTTGAAATTTGGTCATAATCATATTTTTTGCTGAGGTGGAGGGTAATTAGCGACGTGCCAGCTGTTGACTGACTCAAACAAAATGGCATGAATAGACAAAATTGCCCTTAATGAATCAAACCATCATAGAAAAGACGTTATTGCCCTTCTTCCTCCTCTTAAATCATCTTATTCTCCCTCGGCTTAAATCTTCTTTCCTCTGTTCCAGCCATTCCAACTTTGTTTTTTTTGTGTGTGCTTCAATCATACAACTACAAATTCACACAAACAAATTCCAAACTCAAAAAATTCTAATCCTAGAAATTTCAAATTTGACAGTTATTAGGTTTAATGGTGTTGATGTTTTGTAGCTGTGAATGTTGTTAATTTTGAGAGAGAGATGGAGAAGGATATGAGATCGGAGGAAGAAGAAATTGAAGATTTGGGAAAGAATAATCACAGCAAGACCCACCCAAGTTCCTCCTTTTCTGTTCATATCTCCGTCTCCGTCGTACTCCTCCCTCTCAACATCCATCCCTTCTCGTAATCTCCACCGTACTCCCGCCTTTCTCTCCAACTCCAAACCCCCCTCCAACCCTTGGACTCTCCTCTCCGACTCCATCTCCGATGAAGATTCCGATCTATCGACCACCTCCGATCCCATCGACGAACTCAACTTCGACCAACAACAACAACAAACCCAACCTCCTCCCACCAACCCTTGTCTTGGTCACTAAATTGAAGGAAACGGGAAGAAAAAGACACAGAAAAGGGAAAAGGGTTGAAGTTGAAAGAGATATGAAAAGAGTTTGAAGGAGTATGTCTATGAAGATTTGCAACACTGGACATTGTTTCTTTCAAAACAACCTGCTAATAATGGCCAACTTGTACTTGATTTTGTTTTCCCATAGGTACTCCATTCTTCAATGCTTCTTGTAAAAAATGAAGAAGATAGAAGGAAGAAGAAAGGGAGACTGCCGTGAAAGAAAATGGGGGTATTATAGTAATTTTGCTTTTGTCTAGTTTCAATAAGGGTAACATGGTCATTTCTAATGGCTTTTGCCCAATCATCACTGTCATAACCCACTAAACATCCGCCACATCGCCGCCATGTGTGTAATGACATGCCACATCAGTAATCATATGTAATTAGGACTAAATTTCAAGTTATTAACAATTGCAGGGAAACAATGGATTAGTAAGTTAAGGGGAAGAAATTTCAAATTGCCTATATTTGCAGGGATGAAATGCATATTTAAGTCTTTTTGAAAACAAATGTTTGCTTGATTTTTTTCTATCCCATGAACTTGTGTGTTTGTTTGTATTTTGAACGTAAGTTTGAAAATTTTAAAAGAGTATTGATTTATTTTGTTATTAATGAGGCTTGAAGATTTTTTTTGGTTACAATGAGGCTTGAAGATTGAAGTAGAATGGTGATTTTTTGTTTTCTTTTCTCAACATATTTTGGTTTTGAAAATATTTAAATAAGATTCAAACAAGATACATGGTTTGAAGTTCTGGATACCTCAAATCTTTGCTTGCTTTTCTTCTATCCAGCGATCTTGTGTGTGTTTGTATTTTAAATGTGAGTTTAAAGGCTGTAAAGAGCATTGATTAATGAATGAAAGTTATAAAAGTGTATTTATTTATTAATAACAGGATTTTGAACAACATAAAACTTCTATTTTATAGCTATTTGTTTAAGTTAAATTTCATTCTTTATAATGGTTTAAAGTTAATAATGTCACATTTGTGTACGGTTCTCAGAGATGGTGGTCGGATCTCTTATTGTATTTGGGTCTTGACTGATCTTTTTATCTTGTGTATACTTTGTAAGACGGTTTGTCTTTTGGGGTGGCCTCTTTATACAATTTGTACGAGGGAGCTTTCATTGCCCCTGTTGATATTCAATTTTAATTTCTTAAAAAAAAAAAAATGAGGTTTGAAGATTGGAGCAGAATAATGATTTTTTTTCAACAATTTTTTCTTTCTTTCTTTTGTTTGAAAGATTGAAGTAGAAAAATAAATTCTCTTTTGAAAGATGTATAATACTACAACAGAACAACAATAAGTCATATTCTACGTCTGCATACTATCTTATCCTAGGGTGTTTTTTGATAATATCTAAAAAAGAGCTATTCGTCTTTAGCTTATAGTTTATAAATTCGTTTGACAAGCTTATAGTTTATAAACTCGTTTGACAAAAAAAGTTCTATTCGATAACACTTTTTTACGATGAGTTTATAGTTTATTTCATGAGTTTATAAGTTATTTTTCAAAAGCTATTCCAAGTAGCGTTTGAGCTTATAGCTTATAACTTCTCACTTTTAATTTTAGTTTTACCCTTATTATTCTAACTAAATTCCATTTTTTACCCTTAACTATTTGTTATATTATAAATTAAAATACATATGTTTTAAATATGAATGTTATTTTTTTTATGAATGAAAGATCCTTTTTTTCCAATAGAAAATAATATTTTTTTTACCGTTACGTTTAAGTTTTTTTTCGTTACAATTGTTACGTATTTTTTCGTGGGACTATTTCAATATTTAATGTCATCTTTTTCTTTACAAAATGACACATTATTTTTGTCTGATATATCACAATTATAGAGAATAAGAACAAGGACAATAATTTTCTCCAACAAAAAAAATAAGAACGTTACGTTTATCTTCACTATATATATATATATATTTTTATACAAACTATATTTTATTGTTACGTTTAAAATTTTTTACACTTTATGTCTAATTTTTTTAGGCAAATGAAAATAAATATAAATTAACATTTAGGAATTAAAATTAATTTAATAATAACATTAAATTAACAATTTTTAATTTTTAAATACTTTAAACTTTAATTAATATAAACTTTATTATGAATAAAGTCAAAAATGACCTATATTCTGAACAAAAAAAAATACTTTAAACTTTATTATGAATTAAAAATGTCCTTTTATGTAATTTTACATCTATCAGTTAATTGAACCGCTAATTTTACCAAACACTTCAATTAGTTTATCAGCTATAAACCATCAGCTAGCTTATCGGTCATCTACTATTTTTACCAAACAGAGCCATAGTCTTTTTTTAAGATATTTTGACTTTAAAAATAATTTCATTAAGTATCTTATACCAAAATAATTATTATTGGTTCATTTTGTAAAAAAAAATTATCGTTGATTAATATTTTAGGGTATTGTTAACCGGTGTCCTCGAAGTACTTTTTAACAAACTAAAAGTAAAAAGAAAAGTAAAATTTTACATTAAAAAGAACGCTTTTTTCAATTTTTAGAAAAGTAAAATACACATTATATTCTTTTAAATGCCTGAGGGCGGTTAACATTTCCCATATTATTATTAGCACAAGATTCTTTTTTACGCCAAAATTACCTTTTAAGAATCAACTGAACTGAAATAACATTTTCCTGAATTAGAAAGTTTAATACACTGCTAAATAAATAACAGAGTAGATGCCACCCAAATCAAAACAGATCACCAAGAATACACTAGCCATACAATGAAGAGTGATACAAATAAAATACAACCAAACAAACTAATCAACCAACTGTATAATAAACCAGAAAATATTCCCTCAGCAGCAGACCATTAAAATGCTCCCAGCCCACTCAGACTCAGTTGCTAAACTGCCATCACCAGATAAACTAGCCTATGCACAAAGATGTGCAATACAGCTACCTACAGAAAATTTGTAAATTAGTTGAGGCGTTAAATCTTTCAAGATAAATTAGCGATGACGAAATTTATCACTGAGCCGACACCTCATATTAAATAATCTTGATTTCTTATCAAAAAGAAGAAAATCACATAGATAAAGCTTTATAGCTATTGACTTTAGGCCTATTGATTAATGTATAAATTAGGAATTGATTATTATTACTAACAACAGGTGGTGGAGCAATTAAGTCAAAATGCACCAATGAATACGATGACACCAGCTTCTCTAGTTAAAGACATGAGCGCTGGAGCTGATGGAGGGGTAACCATAGGAGAAGCACTTGAAGCCACTGCTTTGACAGCAGGGCAGAAACCTGTTGAGTGGAGCGATGCAGCTGCTATTCAAGCAGCAGAAGTCAGAGCCACAGGGCGCACTAACATCGTCCCTGGAGGTGTTGCCGCGGCAGCACAATCAGCTGCAACTCTCAATGCTCGAACCACAAAGGAAGAGGACAAGACCAAACTCGGTGATATTCTTGCGGTACATACCAGACATTTAAAGAGTCTTGCAACAAAAGTTATACACACTAAATACTTGAAAGTGCAGAGTTGCAGATTTAAATCCGCTCTCCAACATCAAACATCTTTGCAGTTATTTTTTACTATCCGCACATACAAGAATTTTAGGTTATATTTGAATTGTTATAATGATGCAGGACGCGACTACAAAGTTACCGGCAGATAGAGCAGCGACAAGGAGAGATGCCGAAGGGGTGACGGGTGCAGAAATGAGAAATGATCCATATCTCACTACTCATCCTGGAGGAGTGTCAGCATCAATGGCAGCCGCAGCTAGGCTTAACCAAAAGAATAACAACTAGTTGCTACCTAAGTAGTTAGCTACCTTATATATGTATATTAATGGTTATTATGCTTTTCTGCTTATGCGCGCCTATGTTACTTTCTCTAATATAGAGAGTTTGCATGTTGGTTATTTACTCCATCTGTTGTGTTCCTTTAGCTTATTACATATACTTTAATGTGATATTTATAATCATATACTTAAATAGTCCTTAAGATAGAATTAATATAGACAATAGTATTAGGTGTGATAAAAAGTTTCACCCAAGAAAAAAATAAAGAGAATGACAAATATTAAATTTTGTTTGTTACCTTTGATTAGCTTGTTGAAGTCTTTTCATTCTTCATGATCATATGAATAAGTTTGGACTTGTCCTCTTCAACCATCTCTCTGAGTATGTCATCTTCAATTTTCTCAGCTTGCCATTTGGAAGGATCTTCAACAAGCTCCTCACTGAAAATCATACAAGAAACCCACTCTTTCCAAGTAGTTCTTCTGTACTTATCTTCCTCCATGGATCCAGTCATCAACAAGTGATACACATAAACCATTTTCTCCTGACCAGGTCGAAAAGCGCGTGCAATAGCTTGCTTTGTTTTTGAAGGATTCCACTCAGAATCCAAAAAAATCACTCTTGAAGCTGCTGTTAAACTGATACCTTCAGCACAAGCATTGATTGAAGCAAGAAGTATCTTTGAATCGCCACAACGATCTTCAAATTTATCTATCACGTTCGTTCTTTCAAAGAAGTCTTGTTCACCAGTTAGTTGCAGAATCTCTTTACCATTTTTCCACCGAAAATGATTCTCAAATAACTCTATCAAAAACCTCACTGGTGCAAGGTTGTGACAGAAGATGAGAACCTTTTCCTTTCTCATCACACGTGAGATTAGGCTCAAAACAAATCTTACTTTGGAACCTTTTCTCAAAGCAAATTTGTTTTGTTCTAGTCTTTCTAACTCTTCTTCGGAGAAAAACTTAGCTGCACATGATTCTGCTGTTTTGATCAACCATGGATGTATTGACCCGAGTGTTATCAAAAGCTCAACCTCAAGAGAGTAACCGGTACTGCCCACCATTTTCTTTTGCAGTTTCTGCACAATCTCGTGTTGTTCATCGGATGCATTCACGAGCAATGTATAGATTTGCAAACCGGGAAGAGTATCAGAAGAACTTCCACCGTCATAAACATCGATAAAACCATTTGTGATTTTTCGAAGCACATCTATACCCTTCATTTTTTCCGCATCAATATTTGAGTTAATTTTCTTTTCAATGTTCTCCAAGAAGAATTTTCTCGCGCGTGCCTCTAGTAAATGAGGCACTTCCTCCTCTAGTTTGCCTCTTCTGTACTTAGAATCTAACTCTTCCAGAACTTCGTGAATAAATTTTGGTCTGGCTAAACAGAGAGTGTTGAAGTATTCCCCAAAATTGTTTTGAAACAAAGTGCCAGAAAGTAAAATTCTCAATGCTGCTGGTAGATCCATTAAGCACTTCCTCAACTTTGATGTGGTACTTCTAGGATTGTGTCCCTCATCAAGTATCAAGAGTCCGGGACTTTCCCTCAATGCTTTAGCCGTGCGCTTTCTGTGTGAATTTTTTTTATCTTCTGTTCTCATTAAGGCTAAAAATGAGGAATAGCCCATGACAAGAACACTAGGGTGTGAATTCCAGCTTTTGATCTTTTGTAGACAATCAAAATCATGCTTGACACCATTAGAATTTGAAACTCCAGGTAGAACCACTGATTTTGGTGTCATCGAATGTCTCTGGGTTTGACTGCTGTGGATAAGATACACCGGCATGGGAATATTCCATTTTTCGAACTCTTTTTGCCATGTGTAGAGTGTGGTCTTTGGAGCTAGGACCAATGGTCTTTTCTCTGGAAATAATTTCAAATAGCTTACAAGAAAAGAGATGATGAGAAAGGTTTTTCCAGCTCCAGGAGCATGAGATATAACACAGCCACCACTTGTGTTAGATTTTTCTTCCATGAGTGATTGCTCCATAGACCCTGCAATGTTCTTCCAGAGAAATTCAAAAGCTTTTTTCTGGTGTGCATGCATGTTTTCTTTGAGTTCAGGAATCAATTCCCAAACACTATCATTTTCTTTGGATATTGGTTCACCAAGATCAGTAGCATCAGTTGAGAACGTATCATTATTAACATCTTCATCAACTTGTTCCGTATCTTCACTGCGTTGTTTCTTCTGTTCGTACCATTTTAGCCTTTCCACCTACCATTGGATATAAATTAGACAATCAAAAGAGACAGACAACATGCAACAAACAAAATGAGAATATAGTTAACATCAATAGAAAACATATCCAACCAAATAAGGAACTAAATTTACATGTATAATTAAAAGTTTGAAATCATGGTGGATCTGGTAAAATCACAGCTGCATAGTGATTTTCTTGAAGTTTCAAAGTGTAACTTTTGGAAAATCGCAGTGACACACTGTGATTTTATCAAATTCATTGCGAGTTCAAACATGCATAGATTATTCATAAGTTTTTACTTGACTTACAATGGGTTCAGAAATGTATCGTATCTCAGTTTTCACAAAGCCGCATGTACGGCAGTATATTCCAATTTGTTCATCCAATCGATAATCATGTTTACATTCTTTATTTGTGTCAGCTAAAACCTCATCACCATTTGCACCCTGCTATGGTATATAATAATTGAACATAATCAGCCTTTAGCCTTAAAATAGACGGTAAAACCAAAAAACAAAGTATTTATATCATATATATGTGAGTGTAAAACTTCTGTACACTGCCTATAAATCATAACTGTCATATCATTAAACATATTTGACTTCAACCATAAATGGTTCAACTGTCAATCATATGACTGACTGATTTTGTTGACAGTGTAAAACATTTTATACAGATAGGATATCAAAACTAAACTAAAAAACATATGATATCACATGAAAGCAAATTTCAGTCACACACCTCATTTCCATCAAGAAGATAACTTGATGTCAAAGCTGTTTCCATTTCTTCCCACATGTCGGCCAAATCATCAGGATTTTCTACCTCATCACCTTTTTCCGATACGTTTTCTTTCTCCTGCTCAAACTGTCTTTCTTCACTGATAGTTGGATCTTCTTCAGTTGGTAGGCTATCAAAATTATCCATGTAAGCATCGATTACTTCCTCACAGGCATCAGCATTTAACATTCTACCGCCTTTATGATCCTGTTCTTCATGATCATCGATACTGTTTGTCGTTTTCTTTTGAACACCTTCTTTGGATTGTATCGCTTCCCATAAAGTTATCAAATCCATAAGCTCCTTACACAACCGCCTTCTCTTAAACTTCTTTGTGCAGAAATTATTAACATGTCCCGAAGAAACATTATAACCACCTTCTTCATCACATGATAATGGAGACTCATTGTATGGCTCATGATTTAACACATCAACAGCGTTCTTTCCTTTAGCATCAGTCAACTGATTTTCCTTATTAACCTTTGGACCACTCTTACCATCATCACAGGATTTGAAGTTCAAAACATTCATTGGACCACTAATATTAGGATCATTGCCCATAACTTCATACACAATCTTGTTTTGAACCGATCTTATGACATATGAAACCTTCTTTAACGATGACGCGGTAACAAACCGGGAAAGATCAGACAAAAACTTCCCGAAAAGTAGTCTTGATTGTGGCAATGAAGAGCAGTCTTCGGATGAATCCCACATATAAAGATTAAATTTTGAACTATCATTTTCTCTTAACGATCCTTCACAAGTATTTCGTTGAAGTCTTTGGAGGATGCTAATTTGCTTAATACCAATCACACTAACCTCTTTCTTCAGAGTTCTTATCTCTGTACCAACTGAATCTTGATCATTATAAAAATTTACTTTAAACCGACATGAACATTGGTCAGATTTGTGAGGTTTTCTGTGTACGGAATTCACTCTAGCATCAGTCGATATCTACAGTTTACAAAAATATAAATATCAATAAACTAAAGAATAATAAATAAATGTATACAGAAGAATGAGAGTAAGAAATGTAGTTTAATAAAAACTATATATAACTAAGAAGATTGAACTTACTGGGCTAGATTGACGTGATTTTTTATTGTATTCAAAGCTTGATAGCACAGATATGTCAATTCCAGGTCTTACGAAACTGGAGCAATCAGCCGGAGTAGCTTCTCTTGATCGTAACCGAATGTCCGATAACAAATGACTATGAATATTTTGCGCATGGATGAAATTTACGATAGTTTTCCCAGACTCAATTTTTATGAGTTCCACAGGTTGCCATGAACGATTCAATACTGCTTCAAATGCTGTTTAGAAATAAGAATTAGAGGAAGCAAATATAATTTATAAATATTAATGAACGTGCACATCGAGTAATGAAAACTTGTTCTAACTAGTACCTACAAGATTGTCAATTACATTGTTCAGAAATGAAAATACACTTGAAAATCCAATGCATAGCACATCTAGTTAAACGACATTTAAAATCATGATTAATGTCTTATTGGTTGAGTTTACGTTAATGAATTACTGGCATCTTAAATATATCATACAAATATCATATTTATCCAACAAGTTAGACACATGTATCATACTATGTGCGCCATGAATATCCATTATAGCGCTATTATCGAATGACAATCTTTTCAATATTACAAAGTCAATGTTGTAATCCATTGATAAATTTTTTTATATATTATTCTTTTGATTTTTTTTCTCATGCATGTATAATAAGCTTACGATAATTAGCATCGAATGGATGTTTCGATTGATGCAAATAACTTTTTTCGGGAGCCATTGAATTAGATTTTTAAAAGCTAGCAGATCCTTCGATGTGTGAGTCTTCAGTAGTTGATATATCTGCAAAAATTTAAACACAAATTTCAATTTAAAATTAATCACGACATATTAAATATCTTTCAATTGCACCGGATTTTTTGTGGAAAAAATCAAAGATAAAACTCTCAATATAGAATTGAAAGTATTTTATGACAAATCGACTTACATTGAAGTTGTGAAAAGTTTTGAACTTCAAGAGCAAACGATGTGGATCAATCGCAAGATGTGATTAACCTAATATGTTAACTTGAACTCAAGCATCAAATAGAGATCGGTGGCATAAACACGCGAGAATGCAACAAAGGCAAAGAGAAAAAAGAATATGAAAACCCGAGTATGGTTTGGGTACTTATAAATTTGGGCTACCCATAATTTGTACTCATACACCAAGCCCACTACTGTTAGGCATGGGGTGTAATTGGAAAAACTCAATTTCCACATATATATATATATATATATTTTTTTAAGAAGCTAAACTAACCCCCTCAAATTGGCATCAGAGAGAATCGAACCTCAGACCTTGAGGAGGAGCACACTCCCAGGTTCCAAGCCAATACCACTAGGCCAACCCAAGTGGGTTTCCCACATATATTATATATAAGGTCTCATTAGAGTTTATAAAGAAAGACACCGTTATCCTTACAAGTTAGTTATGTAAGGTTGAGTTAGACACAATTCAAATTCTAATATGATATCAGGGTCTATCTAAGATCTTTTGGACCACCTACTACCATATTACTGCTACCATTTTACTCGGGTCACACTCCATATGTCCAATCATAGACGTAATCGGGTGCGTTAATAGTGACACATTTGATGAGATTGATATATATATATATATATATATATATATATATATATGTATGTATGTAAGTAGGGATGTGTTTACACCAAAAAATAAACAATGAAATCATATATTTCTCACTAGACTAAAGTGGAATGGTCCTCGTGAGCTTAGCTCAGTTGGTAGAGACAATGCATAATATATGTAAGGTCCGGGGCATCACAATCAACTAACAAGTCCAAAGGCTATACAACCATTTTCCTACGTATGGGACATAATAAAGAAGTGTAGAGAGAGAGAGAGAGAGAGAGAGAGAGAGAGAGAGAGAGAGAGAGAGAAAAGAGAGAGAAGAAAAGAGAGAGAGAGAGAGAGAAGAGAGAGAAGAGAGAAAGAGAGAGAGAGAGAGAGAGAGAGAGAGAGAGAGAGAGAGAGGAGAGAGAGAGAGAGAGAGAGAGAGAGAGAGAGAGAGAGAGAGAGAGAGAGAGAGAGAGAGAGAGAGAGAGAGAGAGAGAGAGAGAGAGAGAGAGAGAGAGAGAGAGAGAGAGAGAGAGAGAGAGAGAGAGAGAGAGAGAGAGAGAGAGAGAGAGAGAGAGAGAGAGAGAGAGCTAACCCAATGCAAGTTTGAATGACAAAACATGGTCAAACACTCTTAAAAATAGGATTTAATTTTGGAGAACATGAGTAGATGTCAGTCGAGCACTCAACCATACAAGTATAAATTTTTCCTCAACTATGCCGTATGAATAAGATATCAGCTGTCTAAGTCCAGAACATGCATGAAGATTCATTCCCTTAATAATAAGGTGATAAAGGACATAAATATTTTATACAACTCCTCCGGCAAGGTGGTTTTAGGTTGTAACTCAGCCTACGGGGTAGTTAGTTTCACTAGTGATGTTAGCTAAAACTTTACATGATGCAATATGGTAGATAGTGGGCAGAAAACGTGGAAAGAAATGTTAGTGTTGATTTCTTGGTTATTCTAAGTCTATAAATACCCCATTGTAAATATTATACAACATACATCAAGAAACATGTAATTGAGAAACATATTTCATTTTACGGTGTAATCAAGTAGATCACGTGTCAAGTGCAAAGAAGTCTACATATAATCTTATCACCGAAGGAATTCATAAATCAACCAAGTTTTCATGTCCTCGTCCGATCACACATCCACTCGAATGAGCACCGAATTTTGCACGGCGACAACAAATGATACGCTCAGTAGGACCATGAAGGTGAACAAATCATTCTCTTTCTTAGCACCACAAGAACAACAACCATGTGTTCAGGTAGAACCTTCACCACAGATTCAGCTGGACATCGGCAATTTTTTTTTTAAAGAAATTAAACCAACCCAAATTGAATTTAGGCAAAACTTTTATCACAAGTTCAGTCGAATTTATTCACGTAGATCATCACAAGGATAACACTAAATATGTTGCTACTACTTGCCTTGGTAGAAATTAGTGGCGAACAATATGGTTGGAGATGGATTAGAACACATTGGAAGGTTGTTATATGCCAAATGGTCCAGCACTCCAGCTTATGACAAGACTCTACATTTCACCAATCAATAATAAGTTTTTATTTTATTTATTTATTATTTTTTTATAACGCATTCGACTCTGGTACACTTACATAACTTCCTAGTGATTATGTGAGATTTAAGCCATGGAATATTTTTCCACCAATATCATTTAATCAACCATTCTTTTTGTTTTTTTGTCAAGTAGCCTAGTGACGGGAGGAATTCACAAGATGAATAAGTGAGATGTTCGGGATTCGAACCGCGGCCCCTGCACAAATGAGGTAAGCTCGTGGGGACTCGAACCTTTTAATTTTTCGTTCTTGGATTGTTTTCTTGTTTGGATGCAAAGGTTTAAAAAATCCTTAGGAAATTGTTTAACAAATTCCTGGGATTAGAGGTGTCAAATGGGCCGGCCCGACTATAGAAATGGGCCAGCCCGGCCCATTTATGATTGGGCCGTGAATTCTAGAGTCCGGCTCGGGTGGGCCATGGGCCAGCCCGGCCTGGCCCGTTTATGTTTTATTTTTAAAATTTATTCACTTTTTTTTATGTATTAGTTACTCACAATTATTTTTTTGCTAAAATATGATTGGATGAACATAAAAATATAAATAATTTTTACATTAACATTGTATAATAATTAAACTCTAGATTATTCTTTCAATTAAATCAAATTAATAATTTATAAACTTTCAAATTTTAAAATTGTAAGCTAAATTCATCCATATTTATTAAGTTTATTTATTTAAATATTTTTTTGTTAAATTAGTTGATAATTTTTTTAAAAAATATGTTGTTTTTTAACAAAAATAAAATAAAATATGGGCTAATGGGCCGGCCCAAAGCCCGATGGGCCAGCCCGGCCCAACCTTTGTATGGCCCAAATGGGCTTGGGCCGAAAAAACCCAGGTGCATTTTTTTGTTAGTTTTTTAGGGCCCACCCGGCCCGCCCCAAAAATATGGGCCAATGGACCGGCCTATAAACCCGGCCCATTTTTGACACCTCTACCTAGGATATAGAGATTCTTTCATCAACAAAAAGAAAACAATTAAAAATATTGAACATGGCTGAAAATTGTACTTTGAAATATGGTTAATTATGTTTTAGGTCCTTATAAATAGGCGCGTTTCCAACCTTAGTCCCTACTTAAATTTTATTAAATTTTTGATCCCCAACATTTTTTTTTTCGTTAGCAAAATAGATCCTCGCTGTTAATTGTTGCTGATTGATCAAACGGTGAAGCATACATGGATGCCACATCTGACTTTTTTTTGTTGGGTTAAATATGTTTTTAGTCCCTATAAAATTGAGGCATTTTAAGTTTAGTCCTTACTTAATTTTAATAGTTGTTTTAGTCCTTACAAAAATACTATGCACTCAGTATTAGTCTCTGCTCAATTCAAATTTGTTTAATTTATGCTTAAACTCTTAAGTTTTTTAACAATTTTTTGTAGACGTGTTAAGAACATTACTAAAAGTTTCTCCGCAAAAAATTATCGCAAAATTTAATTTATATGTCCAGATTTTATTACTTTTATCTTTAAATTTTATCGTTTTCAAAAATTCATATTTAATTCGTTTCATGTTAAAAAATTCTAAATTTTAGTAATTAAACCTTTCATAGTGTTCTAAACTTGTCTCAAAAAAATCGTTCAAAAATTTATGAGTTTAAAAATAATTAAACAAACTTTGTTTTAGCAGGGACTAAAATTAGAAGTAATTTTTTTTTTGTAGGGACTAAAAAACCTACTAAAACTAGTTATGATCTGTGAAGTCCTGATACTTCAAAATGGATGACGTACTGTATCCCCTGCGTATCCTGCACCGATACCTGCCCGATACGTATCCGGAGAGTATCCAAATATTAAATTTTATTTTTTTAAAAAATAATTATCCGATACTTTCCGATACATCCCGATACGCACGGATACTTGTGTTTTTTTTTATATTATTTTGATTTCTGTTTTTTTTTTTTGTGTAAAAAATAAGAACAAAAACATTATAAACGTTAGTTACTTGTTAGTGTTAACTCTTAGTACTGATGTGTTCTTTTTTTGGATATAGTGATTCTTTTTTGGATCGATATAGTATAGCACTAACAAGTTCCTTTTGGATATAGTGTAGCATTGATGTATAACACTGCTGGTGCTCTTTTTGGTATATATTGCGTATGTAATTACCACTCTCTTAATCGTCAATATTATATTTATATTAATGTGTTACGAGCCTGGTTTCTTGTGTTTGTTAATATACTTGCATAATAAAAAAATGATTATAATTATATAATACATTTAATTATATAATTTTTTTTTATTAACGTATCCCAGCCGTATCGTATCTTGATTTTTGAAATTTTTCCGTATCGACGTATCGGTGCAGTATCGTATCCGTATCGTATCTCGTATCCGGGCTTCACAGGTTATGATAGTATTTTCATCACGAAAAGATATTTTTGACTAGTAACTACTCCAAAAAAAAAAACTATCAATTCGACAACAAAACCACTCATGCTTGACAATGCAAGAGAAGTCATCGATAAGATAATGAAAATTGTGAATATTTTTGGCATTGGGATAGCCAATGCGCCCATTTCGTCAAGATAAAGAAGACGTAGTTTATCATAACTAGTTCCTACCAAGAAAAAAAAAAGGATAGTGCCAATAAATCCATGAGATATTATTTGTAAAACGGCCCCGTTGAGCCCAATATCACTTATAGAACCAATTCATAAAATTATGAAACCCATATGAGATATCGAAGAATAAACTATTCTTTTTTTTCAATTACGTTGACCAAAAGATGTTCAATCGCTATAGATTATTTGAATAGAACCTAATATCATTAACCAGGGCCAAAATATTAAATGAGCGTGGGAAAATAATTTCATATTAATTCGAACCAACCCATATGCTCCCATTTCATGCAAAACTAGTGGCAGTATACAAGAGTTTAAGCATAAATTGAACAAATTTGAATTGAGCAGGGACTAATACTGAGTGCATAGTATTTTTGTAAGGACTAAAACAACTACTAAAATTAAGTAAGGACTAAACTTAAAATGCCTCAATTTTACGGGGACTAAAAACATATTTAACCAAAAAAAAAGTCAAATGTGGCATCTATGTGTGCTTCACCGTTTGCTCAATCAGCAATAATTAACAGCGATGACTTATTTTGCTAAAAGAAAAAAACGTTGGGGACTAAAAATTTAATAAAATTTAAATGGGGATTAATGTTGGAAACATGCCTATTTATAAGAACCTAAAACATAATTAACCCTTGAAATATTATGCTACCCCTATGAAAATAAACCATGATTGGATTTCTTTGATACAAAATAGTCAATTTTGCGATTTGCCAACGGATGATCCACGATTTCGTTAATTATTGTTACTTTTTTAGAATAAAAGGAATTTCTAATGATGCCATAAGACTTGGAGTCTACATTCTATGTGCGCAGACTTGGAAGGAATTGAGACAAGCTTTCATCGCAAAATATTTCCCATGTCTAAAATTATGAAATTGAGACGAGAAATAACTAGCTTTTCATAAAAAGAGGCAGAGTCGTTATATGAAGTTTGGGAGTGTCACAATGAAATACTTCTGTGTTTGTTTCAAGTTATAATTGTTGATTCCCGGG
The DNA here is from genome assembly GCF_003473485.1 of Medicago truncatula. Taxonomy (NCBI): domain Eukaryota; kingdom Viridiplantae; phylum Streptophyta; class Magnoliopsida; order Fabales; family Fabaceae; genus Medicago; species Medicago truncatula. The sequence continues at coordinate 40,229,287 of NC_053042.1, read as the reverse complement.
AATAAAATGATAGGAATGTATATGCCTATGTTTGTTACAAGTTTACTAAATTTTATTCCCAGGTATAAAATGTTCCTAGGAATAGAAAAAATTTCCCAAGGAAAAGGGGGGAATAAAGTTCCCATGGAGATGAGAGTAAATTCATAAATAGTTTACCTATTATAATCCCTATTTTTATGGTTCATAGGAATATTATAAAGCTAACCAAACATATTTTTCCTAAATTCCTTGGAATAAAATTCCCATTTTTATATTCCAAGGAATGTTATTCCTAGGAATAAATTTGGTAAACTTGAAACAAACACACCCTAAGTCATGTCATCCACATGGATTAAAAAATGGAAATTTTCTTTTTAACATAGAAAACTTCATAAAGACACAAGTAAAATACGTTAATGTCCCTGGTGGGAGTTAACTATCGTTGGAAGAACCGTCGACAGTTAACTGCCGCTGGGATTCAGCGGTCGTTAACTACCGTTCCTTTTTCCCCCAAAACTAGAAAAGCTCTACTTCCTATTCACTCATCACCTTATATCATCTCCATACCATACCGCCAAAAAATCCCATTTCAAAAATTTTGTGTCAAAATCTTGGTTCCAACTCATTGCTGATCGATTGCTAGGACGTTTCTACACACAATATGCATCAAAGAACATATATTTCAACGTTAAAATCCATTACATTTTTTTTCACAATTTTTTTTTCTTTTGTTTTTTTGGTTTGTTTATGTTATTATATGATATTAGATACATGTTTATTGATTAGTTTACAAATTATATGTTGTTTATTTATAGATACGGTTGAGAATGCGGATGATGATCCGGGTGATCGAAAACCTAGTGTTGTCGATTCCGTTAAGGTTGAAGCTCCCATTAAGGTCGAAGCTTCCGTGAAGGTTGAAGCTTCCGTTAAAGTAGAGGCTTCAAGCGTCAATTCCGATGTGTGTAAACTTCGTGACAATGAAGTGGACACAACTCATTTATTTTCGACACGAGATATATGGAAAGATAAAGAGGAATTGCTCGGTTGGGTCCGTCGACAAGCAAATATGGCTGGATTTACGGTTATCATTAGAAGATCTTGTGAAGGTAGAAATGCTATGTTGGAGTTGGTTTGTGAACGGAGCGGCGAGCACAAAGTACCAAATAGAAAAGTGAAGCATGAAGCAACAAGATCAAGTAAATGTGGGTGTTTTTCAAGGTGCGTGGATATGTCGTGAGGGAAAACAATGCTTGGAAATTGGCTATTCTTAATGGCGTTCACAACCATGAGATGGTGCAGTATGTAGCAGGACACATTCTTGTCGGAAGATTAATGGAGGACGACAAGAAGATTGTACATGACTTGACCGATTCTTCGGTGAAACCAAAAAATATTTTGACAAATTTGAAGAAGAAAAGGAAAGATTTCATCACAAATATCAAGCAAGTCTACAATTAACAACACAAATTCAAAAAGGCAAAAAGGGGCGACTTGATGGAGATGCAATATCTAATCTCAAAGTTGGAAGAGAATGCATATGTTCATTACGTAAAAGAAAAAAAGGAAAGTCAAACTGTTCAAGACATATTTTGGACTCATCCAACATCGGTAAAGTTGTTTAACAATTTTCCAACTGTTTTGATAATGGATTCCACGTACAAAACCAACTTGTATAGAATGTCACTGTTTGAAATAGTTTGAGTCACCTCAACCTATTTGATATATTCGGTTGGTTTTGCATTTATGACGTCGGAGAAGGAGGGTAACTTTACTTGGGCTTTGCAAATGTTGCTTAAACTTCTTGGACCAAATAGTGATATGCCTAAGGTGGTAGTGACCGGTAGGGACACGAGTATTATGAATGCCGTAACAAATGTTCTCCCCGATAGTAGTGCAATACTTTATTATTTCCATGTTGGAAAAAATGTTAGATCAAGAATCATCACCGATTGCAATGTTAAACAAAATGTTGTTGTGGTGGATGGACAAAAGAAGATTGTCGACGAGGAGAAGCATAGTAAGTTAGTTGATACCATATTTGATGCATGAGAAAAATTGGTTGAATCTCTTACTCAAGAGTTATATGCGGGTAACCTAGTGGAATTCCAAGATGCTTGCAAGGATCATCCAAAGTTTCTTCACTATATTGAAACTACCATTTTGAAGCCTTTTAAGGACAAACTAGTGAGGGCATGGACGGACCTTGTGTTACATCTTGGGTGTAGGACCACGAATAGAGTTGAAGGAGCTCATGGTGTGGTGAAGGAATATTTGTCCACCTCCAAAGGTGATTTGGGTACTTGTTGGCAAAAAATAGATGAGATGTTGGCAAATCAATTTGGGGAGATACAATCATCATTTGGTAGGAGCGTTACGGTCTTGGAACATAGGTATAAAGATGTCACTTTGTACTCCGGGTTAGGGGGTCACGTGTCTAGACAAGCCATGAACTTTATTTTTGTGGAAGAAGCGCGTGCTAGGAAAACCTTGTGCATCGAGAAGAAAACTTGCGGTTGTGTTCAAAGGATGTCATATGACCTACCTTGTGCATGCTTCATTGCTATGAAAATCCGTCACAACAAGCCCATTCGATTGGATGAGATACACCCGCATTGGCATAAGTTGTATATGGGTGAAGAAGAAAGTGATGAAGATTTGTTTTCGGTCGCGGAGGAGTGGCGTGGTATCCAAGAACGTCTCGAAAGAGTTCCGTTCCAAATGAAACTAGAAATCAAAGAGGGTATGCGGTTGTTAGCGTTTCCAGAGACCACAATGTTGTCACCACCTCCAAGAAAGGTGCCAACCAAAGGAGCTCCCAAAAAAATCAAAACTACACTAAAAACAACGCGTATGATCTCATCTACGTGGGAGACTATTGATTCTCAACACCCGGAAAGTCAATCTTCACCACGAAAAAAATCTTCACAACCTAAAAGAAAAGGTGCTCGCATTGGCATTTCTCCGGTCCCGGTTCCTAAGCCTAGCTTGGTTTCAAGAAATTATGATCCATCGAGTCCTATGTATTACATGCCAAAATTCATGAGACCATACAGTGAGGGAATTGTGGATGTTATTGGTGACGAACATTGTAGGTTTAGGGCTATTGCCGAACGCGTGGGTTTGACGGAAGAAAGTCATGTTATGGTGCGGAGAGCACTTATTAAAGAGTTGAAAGAGCATAGGAACAAATACATCGAGGTATATGCGAGCGAGGATCGTTACAAGTACATTTTGGATGGATTTTGTAACACCCTATTTCTATTAAAGCAATAAAACATGCGAATAATACATTTATTCAAGAAATAGATGCTACGTCATCATACAAAATTCAAATTCAACATGCATGCATAAAAATCTCAACAGTCATAGCGGATATAAACCATAATACCTTGAAGCATACATGACATTACATCAACATAGATAAATCTCCAAATCCCAACAATGGGTAAATCTCCAACATAAATAAATCCGAACAAATAAATCTAGGAAATCTAACAGACACCTAGATCAGAGCCATCCTAGACTCAACTAAACCGATATCGGAGATAGCTCCCGATATCCACCAAACATCAAATAACTCACTAGAGCAACTAATCATGCACAACGTCTACCCATCCATACAGACAGGTAGGCGGTCAAAACGACTGGGGGTAAGTATTACATCATCATAATCCACATAACAGTTAGACATGAATAAAACATTTCAAATTCCAAATAATTGACATGAATGATTAATCTCAACAATAATACATAATGACAAATCCAAGAATCACAACCAATCACTCACAACCACAAGTATGTCAATCATTCCACATTCAGGACTCATGCAACAAAATGTTATGTCCCTAGACATGACACATAAATGCATGTGGTACCGAATCACCTCAAGGTCGTCATCTTCGATGCAACAAAAACATCGTATGTAAGATTTCACTCCAGTCTTACATAATCTCTGAAGTAAAAGAGCTCAACTCTTTTACAACTACAAGACTCAACATGACTATGATGCATGAATATACAAGTAAGGACTCAACAATGCAATCACCTCAATTTTCACAACAATATAAAGGACAACTTCCAGATATATTGATCATCTCCACAACATTTGCATTATCAAGAAATTACGTCCACACAACATGCAAGTCATAATTCAAATAAGAGTCAACATCACATCATCACCATAATCATCAATAATCATTAACATCTTTCAATAACACATGATAAATATTCTATCTCCATATAACAAATCATTCATACATCTTCATGTAATTATATGAACTAGTCACCCAAGGTCATAAGTTATTTAACTCAAAGAAATCATTTCCAATAAAACCGTATCAAGTAACAAACGGCCAACCTTGATAACTCTTAAGTAAGGTAATAATATAAAGTTTGAAAACTCACCAAACAATCTTAATCAATCATGTAATTAATAGCTTAAGCCACTTACAAACCATTGAAAATTAGTTCAAAGAATAGCTTAAGTTCGTATGATAAAACCCAAGTTAATATTTTTCACATTCCCACCCGAAATTCACATTTAACATGATTAAGATGTTTAACCAACCTTACAAGTTTTACCTAAGTCTATATGAGCTGTAGGTTCAACTTGTAATATCAAATAGTTTGTAAAAGTTTGTTTTCGACAAAATTCGAATTTCCCCAACAATGTACAAGTCATAGCCCAACACGGAAAATTTCAAGTTTAGGTAAGGTAAGCATGTTCCAGTAGGTTTAGGGGTTCAAACAGTAGTTAAACAAGTTGAAAGAATCATTTTACAAAGCTCGGATTGGTCCCCTAAGACCCGAAACCAAAATTAAAGTGGCTGAAACTGGGCTTGCTCGCTTAAGCGACCACCTGGTTCGCTTAAGCGAACGAGTTCCAGTAGCCACCTGAAGGGTACGCTTGCAGGACGCTCACTAGTTCGCTTAAGCAACCACATGGTTCGCTTAAGCCAACGAGTTCCAGTAGCTACCAGAAAGTACGCTTACCGGTTCGCTTGCAGGACGCTTAAGCGACCTGAACCCAGAATGCAATATGAATGCTCGCTTACCGGTTCGCTTAAGCGACCCCTTAAGCGAACGTTCATAGTTCTGCAGAAAATGTTACGGGTTTCATCCCCTTTTTACCCAAAATCCTCAATTTTGATCTCCCAATCCCCAAAAGTGTTTCCAGAGATTGTTTACAGGTCAATATGACTAAAATGATTCACAAAGACACAACAATCATGAAAACAATTAACATTTGCACCAATTCACCAATTTTACCAAACTACCAACAACTCATTTCTCATCCACAAATCATGAATTATGAACACCCAAGCCATAAATCATCATCAACAACATCACTTAGAAACAACAACATCAATTGAACATGAATCTCAGCATAAATCAACATCAACATATCACAATTTGACATTTAGAGCATAATATGACATATATCATTTTCATATACTTTGATCCTTCAATTTCACCAACAACATTTCAATTATCATCAATTTCTTACATACAAACATAACATCATAATAGGAGCACGAATTCTAACAATCATGAACAATTAATCAATTACTCAATTAAGCACTTATTCATACAACAATTGAAAATTTACACTAAAAATGATTATGATGAATTCTAACCCCCTTACATTAGTTAGATCAATTCCCTAGCTCAAGCTTCACTTTAGCTCCTAGGTTCTCTCCTCTTCTTGAATCTTCAAGTTCCTCTTCTCTCTAACCCTTGTTCCTCTTTGCTCCCACTTTCTCTCTATATCTCTCTCAAAATATCTATGTAAATGAAAGTGTGTAGGAAATTTCCTCTAAGACAAGACTTATATAGTATGTCCCTCAAATGGGCCTAACCCTAAAGCTTAGTGAATTTAACCCACTTCAACTCAATTCTAAAATGTTTCTACACACTCAACGACAATTTACTAATAACGGTCACTTAACGGTAAAATACTACCGACGGTCACATAATGGTAAAATACTAATTGTTATCCTAGTAACTTAGCAAAATAATGATTCCTACTAAACACTAAAAATAATTCTTACCAAAAATTACTAATTTACTCTTACACCCAAAATGACCAAAATACCCCTGAGTCCAAAATGACTAAATTACCCTTCTAACACGGAAATCCATGTAAATACACCCAATGATGAATAATTACACACAAGCACATATAAACATGTATTAAAACAATTAAAAATAAATCTAGCGAAAATCGGGCTGTTACAGATTGCATCCCCCCAAAAATCCTAATAGCTTTGCACCTCCCGACAAATGGTTGACATTGCCGGATATGGGATACATCGGTGCATCTTGTTACAATAGGCCGGTGGTGGAGATGACTACCCTTGATATTGGAGTCTCCAAGACTTTTTTTTCCCACTTAGAGGTGTGCCTCCGGTTAATCCGAAAAGCAACATGATTTGCCTTGGTTTAATCCCAAATCATTTTGTCCTTCTTTCGTTGAAAGATGGTTGTCCACTACCTCCACCATCCACGGAGTGGAGAAATCATAGGAGCGATGAGGCAAAAACATGGGATTATGAATTCTTGGATCAACACGATCGTTTCCGAGCACTCATGGAGATTGAGGACAAACAGAGACCGGTTCCACCAAAAAAACCAACAAATCAAGACAATCCAATTATGTTTGATGACACTCCGGTTAAAGCAAACACCAAATTTGAAGATGTTCTGGAACATTTAGATGATTTGCTTTTATTAGATGAAATATGAAACTTTTTGGTCGGTGTTAATCTGTTTTTTGGTCGATACGCGCCGACGTATTTTTTGGGATATATAATGTAATGACCAATTTTTTGGATGATATGTAACTAACCTTTAACTATATATATATTTGAGTTTCGTATTTATTAGTAATTAATGTACATTACGTGTAATGTGTTGCATAATGTGGAAAATTTGACGAATTTCAAACAATTGTGAAACGTTAACGCATTATTGGTTTTGTGTAATGTTACCGAATAATTGATAAACTATGAAATGTTGATGTTTGTGATTGCTGGATGTTGTTGTTTCGGTTTGATTTCCTCCGAAATTGCCGTTTGAAATTATAGGTAAAATATGACAAATTTCCAAGAAAAAACCAGTGCAGGCTGCACTGGTTCTGTTAACTGGTGTGAACGACAGTTAACTGCCGCTGGAGTCAGCGGTTGTTAACTGCCGCACTTAGGTTAACGGTTATTAACTGCCGTTGGGGATAAAAGCGTCATTTATTTATGTTAATAGGAAGTTTCCTATGTCAAAAAAACAATTTTCTTAAAAAATATGGTTGATCATTGAAACTTTCTATACTGGACTTCTTGACACACCTAAGATGATGATAGATGCATCCCCTAGAGGCGTCTTTTTGAATAAAAGCGTAGAAGATGTCTTCCTCCTCCTTGATGATATGGAGCAAAACGAATGCCAATGGTTGGATGAAAGATCTACTCCCAAAATTGGGGACTAAGTATGATGATAATTTTTTTATAAAATTTCTTCTATAGTCGAATCTTTTCTTTTTTTTTTTGGTCAAGACTATAGTCGAATCTTTATCTCATGAAATTAATAATATGGGTGAGAATGTTATGTTTAGTATCGAAAGTAAGGAATGTCTTAATATTATTAGACAAATGACCCCCTTTCACTCAAAAAGTCTTGAGTTTAAAAATTTAGAAGAAAGTGTCGTGAAAAAGTTTGACGAAATTATATCTAGAATGACAAGAACATGTCCCTCCCATCCCTAGCTTCCAAGATCACCTAGATGTTGTCTCCCTATGATTTGAAAAATAATTAGAAGAAGCAAAGAATAGAGAAATGAAAAAGAGTGACGACGAGGAAAATATCAAAACCCAACAAACTAATGAGAGGTTATAAAAGGAAAATGAATCAATTGAATTTAATCCGACTAACCTAATGAAAAGCTAGTTGTGAATGCTTCTTGTTGGAAGATTGATTTGATGAATCATGTTTTTGAGAAAGTTTCTATAGGATTCACATCCCAAAATGGATCAGAGTTCAACCAAATTGAAGGGAAAATTCATGAAGTTGAGAAAAATGTTACGCAAGACAAATCGTTGGATGAAAATCCCATCTTGCTATATATGAAAGAGAAATCGATGAACAAGAAAAGTAATACTACAAAGTTTTACCCGTCTAGTGTAGATCACTAGCAAGGTAATTCTACATCAAGGTGACATGGTCCATTCAAAATTTGCAAGGTATCTTGTGTTATAACTACTAAAAATCTAGAATGGTGGCACTATAGAAACGAAAACTTTGCAAAGTAGGAAAATTCATTGAAGAGAAAAGCAAGTCGGATGTTTCGTCCACCCTAACTTGTGAGAGAAAACAAAGGTCATACTAAAGACCTTAAACAAGCGCTTTATGGGAGGAGGCAATTCCATGCAAAATCATATATATATATATATATTTTTATAGAGCTAATTAACCTACCCAAATTAAGGAGGAGCAAACTCCAAAGTTACAAATCAACACCACCAAATAAAGTCACTAATAATTATGTCTACATCAATATATTCTAGCATATCTTTCTCAATATATAAAATGGTTAAACCATTCAACTTTTTTTTTGTGACATTGACGATCTAAGTAGTTTTTCAATACTTTTAACTTTGAATTTTTATTTTATTTTATGTAGATGCAATAATCATCGGCATAGTTAACAAAATACGACAAGCAATTGAAACATTTAAATATCAATTTGCGGTTTTGACAAACTCAAGAATTTCAAATGCTAACATCAACATACTTGGCAAAAGTATTTGCAACATTTTCAGTTCAGAAAAAAAATATCATTTACATCATCATGTGACATCACCCTTTTAAAATTGAAGTTTTTTTTTTTTTTTTGTTGTTTCAGGGTGTGATGGAGCAATTTTTTATGTGAGATGAGCAAAATCCTTCCTAAAATTACTTGCGATTACACTCCAACAGCTAACCATCATAATTTTAGATTAAAAAAAAATCCATCAATACAATGAATTTGAGCTGTACATACAATATAGCCATGCTACAAGAATTTTCTCAATAACTGCAGTTAAGGGTGGGATGGGATTCAAAGTTTCAAACTATTCCTCACCAGATTATCTTGTAATTCAAGAGTTCGGTAATGTAATGTCAGTCCGTTGGTCAGTCTAAAACCAAACCAACTTTTTACATATCTTTGACCATTGCAAGTAGAAGAGCTGTTAGTATATATATAAAAACAACAAGAGAGAAAGCCCTGTCTTAAGTTATTTTCTGAAAAATAAAGCCCTTCATACTTCACAGTGTGATTGGATACAACAAAATTGGCAAGCAAGGGAATATGGATCAGCTCACTAGGATCATTTTAATAGGTTTTTTCCATTCCACTCTCTGTTCCTGTCTATATATCACCCGGGTGTTTAACCACATATATTCCAGTCACCTGCACAACTGGTTTTTCCAACTTATGGTTCTGGCCCCAAATAAGCTGTGTTTGCGCTGGAAGCAATGGAGTGTATGGAAAACTTTGATCCATGTAACAACTTCAGGTAAACTAATTATGGGCACACACTTGATGGAACTGAGAAACAGTTGACCATAATTTCTGACGGCAATATGGCATGAGTAGACCGGGAAACCTCTAGGTGATTCTAATCTAGTAATCTAGTCTACAAAATAATATACAGTCCCAGCCAAGAAGATGAAGGGGGGTAAAAAACCTAAGCTTTCCATAAGCTTAAAAAGTTGAAGTAATCGACTTCGATAGTGGGCTTATCTGGCTGTCTATTTTCCACATGCTAAGCTGAGCTTTTCCAGACACAATTCCTTGCTGACAAACCGAAGCAGTACTTGCACCAGCTCCCGTATTCTTAATTCTCTGTCCATCAAAATATCAAATTTAGAAACCAGAAAGGCAGAAGAAAGGAGTAGATGATGAAAAAGGAAAAATTACGTTTTATCTCTTTCTGCTAAAAATTTAAATTCATTCTAAGATTATATATAGTTTTTCTTTTGATTGGAAAACTAAATAGGATTAAAAAAAAAAAAAAACGATATGTTGGACAAGGTAGGCCAAAGTATGCAATGTTTTTTGATATATCTAATTTTTTCAGAGTTCAGAATCCAAATGGTATTTATTTTTGTTTTATACTGTTAAATGGCCTAGCATACTCAGATTAGCTAGTGCCTCAATGTGGGAAATGTTGAGATTGCTCCACTCCCTTAGAATAGTTTGATCATCTCTGATTTATTTGTTAGATACTAGAACTTGTTTCGGTGATTTTGTGACTTTTGATTCTTGTGGACAAGCTTTTATTCTTGGCATCCATATAGGCTACGACATTATCAGGGGTGTTTTTTCATTGGTGAGGCACGTCTTTTTTAGTGGATGCATGCCTTTTCTTGCATTAAATTAATTTATTGCCCATCCTTTACTGTTCCTGGAAGATATCTTATCCAGAACCCTGTTGCTATTTCGTTTTAAAATAGAAACTGTTTCTATTTTAATGAATACTAAGGTTAACAATATAGAACATTAATGAATACTATGAAATCTAATATTCACCCAGTCCAGTATAATCCACTCAGGATTTTTGCAGGTGTGCATGCCAAATATTAAGCATAGTCACTTAAATTTATGAGTTAAATATTCTTTTGATCACAATAAAAGAAAAAATGTTAAATTTTAATCCCTATATAAAAATTTATACGCTTTTAATCCCTAAAAATCCAAGAACTATGTGCTTTAGTCCTTGTGATGAGGGGCTAGTGGTTAACTAAATATATTATTTTTTAAAACATGAAGATTAAAAATATGAACTATTATATAGAAACTGAAATCAACATTTATTGTACTTTACAAGAACCAAAAACATAGTTCGCCCATTTTATATTAACTTTACCTCGATGTAACAAGCTCACAAAAAGATGGTAATAGCACAAACAGATGAAAACGATTCCCACGCTTCGCCTTGTCCTCTCCTAGGTCAGTTTTCAAGCATGAGTGTAAGGGGAGAATGGATGCTACATCTGGATGAATTAGAAGCTGTGCTAGTTCTTGGAGGACATAAATAATTTCTTCAAGTCTTGCTTTCGGTAATGGATACTCCCCTGCGGGAAAAAGAAAATAATTAAGCAGGAAACCATGGGAGATGAAATTAAGATTATCGTTGTCTACACTCTTTCATCAAAGAAGAAGCTCACCTAAGATATTTTCATCTGTCAGAAACCTGCTCAAAATGTATTCACATCTGTTCATAAGCACCATAATTGAGATTTTGCTGACTTCAGATCTCGTCATATTCCAATTGACTTCATTAGAATAACTGAGAACATTATATAAAAGATGGTCAACCTTTTTTGAAGATGAAATGATCAACATTACTAAGATTATATAGAGAAAAATGAAAGGTGAAGAGACAGGACACAAGGACTTCATATTAAAGCTGGTTAAAATCATTGTTTAAAAAAAAAAAAGCAAAGAGGGAGAATCTGCAATGGACATCATGGTCGTATTTATAGCTAGGGAGAGTTGACAAGATCTCATGAACGGAAAATTTGGCAATAGAATGAGGCCTCTATTCGGGTCTCCAATGGTGTTACTCAAACTACTAACCAGGAGCCTAAGATATACGAAAAAGGAAAATGCATAAAATATATCAAAAATTGGATTAGGAACATTTCTCTTCTAATTAAGGTACATAAGTAACAGATGCATTAGAAGAAAAAAAATCCCAGACCAAGTAGGCCGCTGTATGCAATACACAAAAATATTAGATTGCAAAAGAGTCCATGACATCGACACTATCTCATATAAGATAATTTAGTGCTTCCCCATGTTAATTGCAATCAAGTACAAAAATGCTATATGCTCAGATATTAGAAATTGAAAATTAACATGAATGATAAGCCTTCAAAGGATGGCACCTGCTCAAAGAAAATAACTTCTGTAAACAAGTCAAGGAAAATCTGCTGCAGTGTGGAGGCATCAGCTCTACAGTCTCAACAGGTAATGAGCATGTACGTGATGCACAACGGTCCAATGTGGAGATCAGCCGCTCAACAACCTGAGAACACATACGGTATTAGAAAGTAAAAGTAAAATTTGCAATGAAACATCAAGCTAATGGTATTTCCATTGGTCTATATAATCTGAACTAAAGGGCAAGAAAAGCTAAAAAAAACTGACATAGAGCCAACTCTGACAACGAAACTTAATAACTTGTAATAATCAGTAATTTACATGTTACTTTTCCAAAACGGTGATAAGCTACCATATTCAGGAGCAGTACTACATGTTAAATAACCATTGTAGAGAGGTAGAGTCATATTTTATACGAAATAAAACTTATAGGTTGTTCTAAAAGTTCTGAAAGATTTTTTTTTCCCTGTAGTAGGAATCAGCTGTATCAATATTTACATATCTTTGCAGCTTTATGGTTGGTGACTCAGAAGTTTATTCCAAATTTGACTAAAACCACATTTTAAATCATAACCATAATTAAACTTAGAAATGTGAGCAATGCAATTCTTAGATGGGCATAAACTTTTTAAGCACCACATATATTATCATTTGAAGAGATAAATTAACTGATATCTATAAAATATTTAAAACTTTTAGATAAGTTTTATTTACTTGTTGTACAGTTATGAATGCATATAAGTATAAGTGTATAACTATATATACATATATGATATAATCAAAAGTTAAAAAAAATTATATTTATTTTGAGGGTATGGGTGAGTGATTGAGGAACCTGATAGAAACAGATATTCATTTAGGGAACAATCTAGACTAGTTTCTTAAAGCAGTAGCAGTCCCTTGTAATTCCTCAAAACAGAAAATGAGATGATACCACAGGCCATTCTAGAGAAAACCCTCCCAAATCCTCATTTGATGATTTCCTACCTCCCCAAGATAAGATCCCCATGTCCACATTTATCTCTTTCCCAACATATAACACCCTTTTCCTGATTTGTTCCCTCTACCTCTCTCCCTTCCATGCAAGCATCTGTTATTTCTGCAGTGAAAGTTCCTATTTGTTTAACCATTATTAGTTGGGTTGGTTCCCTGACCCTCTTATCGCTCTTCCTAATGTACACCCTCTTAATAGGAGGTCTAACATTAAGTTGAAAACTATTGACCATGTAGATAAATCTACATAACTGTTAACACGTAATTCCATGTATGGATAAATACAGTATTCATATCGGGTTCTTGAATGTCTGAGTACCTTACATACTGGCATGAAAATATGATGACATAATATTATTGGTAAAAAACTTACATCCAGAGGGGTGTCAATTGGCAACTTGAGGACAATGTCACCAAGAGTATTTAAGATAGTCATCTCAAGAGACTCATCAGCCTCTAATGCCACCACCGAGAGCGAATTTGAAGAAAGAGCTCGTCCACAGTATCCAACAAGGAATATTTCATAAACATCAGCAATTTCTTTCCATATACGTGTTCTGACAGGTTTAGTAATGCCCAAATGTTGAGCACCATCTGTTGATTTGGTAACATGGTCAACAAGTACACGATCGAATGCTTCAACTGCTAACCTCCAAAGTGCACTATCTGGATTGTCTCGTCTTGTTGTCATACATCTGAGAAGTAACATAAAGGTATAATTACACAATACACACAAATCCATAGAGAAAAAGGGAAATATTATGCACATTCCAACAAGGTGAATTAAAGCACTCAATAGGGGTAAATGTACTGTCATTCCCAAGTGAATAATGATATCGGTATGTTAGCAGTAATAGTGGGTAACCTTATAATAAGGGAAAAAGACTAAAACTGACATAATATGTAATCAAGAGATCGCCGCACTCTCCCTCACTATCCTTCAGTAACTTTTACCTCTTCTCCCTCACCTATCTTAGAGCCATATGGGTCAACTTCCCTCTCCTATTTTGTTGCGTAAAAGAAGATCTGATCAAGTGGTAAAAAGTTCACAGCTCTCATTTTCATGAGCAAAAAATATCCTCAAAGACAGCTACAATTTCAAAAGTTGTTGATTAAGGGTTGGAATAATAGCTTTATTCTATTTCCTATCTCTCAATCTTAAAGACTAGCGTACAAAATCAAACAATTGGTACAGGCCACGAGTCACATGTGTCTTAAGAATCTTCATCCGCAAATGCATGCACTGCTAATCTACCACAGACCGGATTAATCGGTCTTTGTGCCTGATACCGAGTTTTGGAAGAAAAAAAATGTTTTTACGGGATAATTTACATCTTATTTTCCTTCTGCCTAAATGTTCCTTAATTCCATGTATACATCTATAATGAAGTTAATAGGACAGGTTTCGATCCCTATAACATTGGATTCCCTTTCTACAATTATCATTATGAGTACAAAACGATGAGAGCTGGTTGTTGGTGGCTAGTAAAAGGCTACCTACAGAGGGTGCACTTAAAAGACCGAGTAAAGCATCGTAGAATGTAGCCGCTGAGATGACGGCTCCCAGGGCGGTGATATGATAGGGACTTGGGTATTATGAAGTGCCCAATCCCCACATCTAGTAACATGGGATGCTCAGAAGAGTATTCAAGTGGCATGATTCTTTATCTTTAATAGCTAGCTTTCAAGGAGGCAGGGTTCTCCGGCCAGCTATTAAGGGTGAAACACCAAGCCATATATCATAATAACCAAGTCCCTATCAACTGAGTGCTCTCGGCTTCTTCAAATTCACCAATAAGAACATGCATTCTTCAAATTCAGAATTCGTTTCTTTCTCATTTTATTTTATTTTTTAATACCAGCAAAGAAACTAGAATACACTTCTCTCCATAATTAATATTTCAAGACATCTCATGAAAATAACCTATTAGTAAAGAAAATAATGACTGAAGCATTATGTGCAGTATAAATGTGATAAAGTAGAGGAAAAGAAAGATAAAAGAAAGAAAACTATGCAACCACGCATCTTCCTGAAATGCAAGCAGGACATTTCTCATCAGAGGATAAATGCACTTCCACGGTTAGCATTCTGTTAGACTATTCATTATTATGAAATAAATATTATATTTTATAATAGCAGTTATGGCAGTTATTGTGTAAGTTATTATGCAACAAGTAGTTATTAAGTTAGTTATGTATTGTGTGTGAATAAAAGGGAAGCCACATGCTTTTGTGGATTCTGAAAGAGTAGAAAGTGGTTACTTGGAAGGGAGAGATCAAGCTCTCGAATTCATGGAGGGGAGAGAACCAAGACTCTCGAATTTCTTGGGGAACTACTGTATTATTAATATTAATTTGTATTTTGGTATCAGTTTCTATCACATTCATCCCAATTCAAGCCATTTTTCTTTGCCCTAGTTTCTAATTAAAACATCATAAAACCTATGATGTTTGTAGCTACAGTAACTATGAACTCCGCCTGAATTGACTCTTCACAGAAACACAATCTCAGCCTTTTTCTGGCTACATTATATAAAAAATTTCAACTAAAATTTTGAAAAACACTCTCCAAACCTTATGGAAGCTATCCTATTCCTATCTACCATTAACAGTGTAGTAGAAGAAAAAATTAATCAAGAGATATTACTACCTTCCCAGGCTTTGAATAACTTCAGGGTATACAATATACTTTTCAGCTGTGGGTGCCTGTAGGAATAGATCTACAATCACAGGAACTAGCTTTTCTGCAAATATATAACTAGGAATGCCTGCATTTATAGCAGCAGTTGACTCAGAACCAGGAGACGCAGATACTTTATCATGTGATATTGGAATAGTGCCATTAGGAGTTTCATAGTTCACTGGAGAATCTGCACAGATGAGCATAGATTTTTTATTTTAACTTAAAGGGAAAACTGAACTAGCTCAGATACAATCAGATATTTCCATCCCTGGGATAAGATCCGAACCTCTTGCTTGATCTATTTTTCCGTCCTCATTCTTGAAATGGGTATTCTGTCTAGGAAGATACTGCAGAAACTCTCGAAGAAGAACAGGCCACATGGAAGAAATGTGTTCAGCCGGACCTAACAGCGGTAAGATTTCCAGTATAGTCCGTAGCACAGGTGGGATATTACCCTACAAAATAGGTTCTTTGAAATAAACAACAGGATTCTTCTAAAAAGAAAAGCAAAATGTGAGGAAGCAATGTCTTGTACATGAAAACTACAAAAAAGTCGCTCGGAACATAAATAAGTTAACATGATGGAACTTAAAAATATAGGGTCATGCTCATACAAATTATGGAATTCACAGCAAATTATTATTGCTGCAGAGCGGATATTAAATTTATTTCTTTTTCTTCAACTGCGCAATTAACTAAATAAGATAGAGAATGCCTCATGATACTCCTTAGTTTACAACTTCAACTCCTGTTTTTACAACAACTACCACCTCTGCTACTAAGTGAGTATAAAGCCTTATGAGGATGTCAATGAAGTTAAAGGAAACATTTTAGAATGTAAAACAAAGCAATCTTAAGTTTACAAAAAAATATATTCATGAATAAACTTATTACAAGAAACAGTGATGTTAAAATAAAAATAGCATTCCATCTTGTGCTGCATTTTATCTTTACTGTCCAAAGTCCTTTTCATTTTTTAACAAATTATAGTTTTCAAATGATTTCGCGTACTTTCTCTTGGGCCATGAACGAAACAAGACACTCAAGAACTATTCAATCCAACTTTACAATTGGTGAACATTTCAGGTACCTCTGAATTTTCACACCTTGTTAACACCTAGGGATGTAAATGGATATCCATGGGCGTGGATATCCGTTGGATAAAAAATTATATCCGTGCCCTCTCCATATCCGCGCGGATATCCGTTAAGTGGGTTATCCACGAATTCTGAGATATCCACGGGTATACACAGATGTCCCTGGATAACATTTAAAAAAAAAAAAAAAAAAAAATTTTGTAATTTTTTTATTATTACCTAAAATTTAACAACAAAAGTTCATCACATTCATTTTCTTCTTTTTACCAAAATATAATAATATTTATACATTACAAAAACAATATCCATACATAGTAATATGATAACACCTTGTTACCGATGAGTAAATCATCGGTTAACACTTAACAGTTACAATTAGTGTCAACAGCAATTGATTGCATAATTGCTTTTCTTTTCCAAGGAAACAACACATGAACTTCACAACTTTATAATATTAAATTGCTGAAAAGTAATATACATGTGGTAATTGTTGTGTGCTGTGGGGATCAGTAAATTGTCTTCATTTGTGTTAAAATATGGACTTACAAATTCCATTTCAAAGTTATCATTTGTTATCATGGCTTGCTTCACAACCAAATCTATGATTGCTACCAACTGTGTGTATATGACATCATTGAATGATCCTTGAGCCTGGACATAAATCTCTCCTGATAGACGTTCAAAATATCAAGTGAAATCAGCCTCGTGCGACTACCACTATCTGAAACTAACTTGACTGTGGTGCAAATAGAAACTTAGGCATGACTATTCTCTATGAGTAACGTACGTACAAAAATAAATTCGTACAAAATAATAAAACGAAAACCAATACATTACCAAGACCATGCAGAATCTCCTGCTTCACCTTGTCGCTGTAACTGGGTGGCTTTTTCAGAACATGCTCGTAAACATCAATCACTGAAATCAGGTAACGCATCGGCATATTTCCCTAATTCATGAAATTCTGTCAGTACTTAAATGAGTCTATTTCAATTAACACTGCTTTCAAGGAATGGGAGTGAGCGAATCATTTCGGCAGCCTACTTTACATCTACAAACAGAATATCATCTTTTACTTAAATACCTTCAAGGAATGGGAGTTAACATTTGTCTGCAAACAACTAATTGCAGCAAGTGCCACTTCTTTGCTACCATTTAAAATACTATTTTCCACAAATTGAATCAATGATTCCCAGCCTACACATGACCAAATTAAATCAGGACTACTTGTACATAACACCGAATGAAACTAGCAGATAAATCAAGTTTAAGTAATAAACGCACCAGACCAAAAGTTACTTAAGCTTGTAAAAAAAGGAAAGAACAATCGCAATATGCGTGCTATTCCACCAAGAACAAGCACAAGGGTTTCATCCCACTGCTTCTGAGCAGTGTTACGGCTGCAAAATTAATTAGAATGTAAGTACATATCAAGATATTGTGGAGTGGGTTACGAAAGTAACAAAGTAGCTACCTAGAGTGCATCTATAGTGAAAGATATTGTGGAGTGGGTTATTAAAGCCATTTTCCTCTCCTTTTTCAATTTTTACTCAGTTTGGGGATCCAACTATCATACTATATCCTGTCTTTTTTGTGGTTTAATACATGAGCTATTGTTCATTGCAAGTCGTGGTTTGTCATCCATTTCTCTCTTTTATTTTTTTAATGGTAAATGTTAGTATGTTAATTGTTAGGTTAACAGGTCTTTACCCCCCCCCCTGTAATATAGGTCATTTCTGGTTTCCCCCCCTGTAAATTTTTTATTTATTTACCCCCTGTAAAATATTTTTGTTTTGATTTACCCCCTTAATAGGCCAAACAAAAACCAATTTTTTTTTTTTTTAAGAAATTTTCATTTGTTTGGCCTATTAGGGGGGTAAATCAAAACAAAAATATTTTACAGGGGGGTAAATAAAAAAAAAAAATTTACAGGGGGGAAAACAAAAAATGACCTATATTACAGGAGGGTAAAGACCTATTAACCCTAATTGTTATGTCAGTTTTTTCTCCTTGCCAGGGCTTGAACCCTGGACCTTCAACTCCTTAACCCTGAGCTCAAATCAGTTGTCATCCATTGATCTCTCTACGAGTTCTTTTGTTAGTTTGGTCTTAGTTGTTAGAAGCTAGTTACAAGCTGTTACTGGACTTGCATGTTAAATTGCAAATCACAATTCTTTATATTTTACCTGATTTTAAGTTTCCATTTGTCAGATTTGGCTTGCTCAAAAGAAATAAAAGGCTTACATAGGCTACAGCTTAAGGAAAAGCGTTATCAATGTTATCAATGGCAGATGGCGGTTTATGCCAGACGGCATAACTCCTTGATATAAATGTAGGATTGCAACCCATAGCGCTGCCATGGCAATTAACAGATTTCCTATGGCGGCTGGTACAAAATCCTTCACACCATTGCCACAATTTAACAACACAGGATGTGGAATTAAAAATATTTGGTAGTTTTGGCACATCCAAACTAAAGGGTCTATTAGGACCCAATATGAGAGGGTGTTTTAAGTAATTAGCAGATTATTAGTAAGTGGCCCATTAGGGTTAAATAATAAAAGGCCCATTTGGGTTAAATAATAGAATGTTCTCTTCATATATAAAGGGAAATTCTTAGGAGTTGCAAAATATGACTGAATAAGTTTCTGTTACTGCCAGAATAAGATTCCTCTCTGAGTTGTGTCGGAGCTTTGCTCTGGGATTAGCTAGATAAATTCTCATTCTCACTATTTTCTCTCAACCATGTGTATCACCGAGACCACAAATAAATAAAATAAGTTAACAAAGTCAACGACGATTTCAAATACCTAAGATGTATAACAAAATCAACGAAAACTTCAAATACCTATGATGTATGAGCATGTGAACCGCTTTTCCTCCTCGAGTTCCAAGTTCTTTCCCTTGCCATTCGTCTTTTGATGAAGTAGCAACCTACTTGCCATATAACCAAATTTTAAAATACATCCGCTAGTGCTGAACATAGCTCTAAAATACAACTACAATAGTTTCATATTACCATGTAAGAAGCACGATCTAATGTAGGAAATACATAATTCCAAAGACAATCTTCCCACATTCTCTTTGAAAGCTTTTGCCCATGCGTTCCTAATGTTTGGAAAAGTGTCCTAACAGCAGAATTCCTCACCTGCAAAATAAAACATTTAGTGCTAGAAATCCTTCACGTCCAGCAGTAATAGTAGGTGGTTATATAATAAGTTTTGCTTTATTGTCCAAATTTCCCTAATTGGCACAGGAAAAGTATAGGCACAAAGCAATGGGAGTTTGGAGATCTTAGAATTTGGGCTAGACATAACTCAACCCCACAACCTAGCTTAAGAGGTGAGAATTTAAGTCTTTTAAGGATTATTTTGACCATATCTCTACTCTAGTCATGTGGGATATCAACAACCCTCGTTCCTGAAACTAGACATTTGGAGCATCGACAAAATCGGGTGGCCCATTAGCAACCGTCAAGCACCCTTCACCCCTAGGCCTAGACATGAGCGTTGATAAATTTAGGTGGCCCAATAATATATCTAAGATTGGCATCGATACTATCTTAGCTGAGACAGGTTCAACATTAAGAAACAAAACTAAAAGATACACAAAAGAAAGACATTCATTTGTTGACTCCGATACCTAACCTTTGTGTTGCTTCTATTTAAAGCTTGCACATCTAAGGAGATCAGAGTGGTCAGATGGATTTCTAAAGGTCTACGGAGAAGAATTGAAAGAAAAAAAATGAAAAGAGGATAGTTTTATTTAATGAATGAATGAGAATAGGAGACGGTTCTCCCCTCCAAGGGTTTTCCCCCTTACAGAGTATTTCTCCTTTCATAATACGACTATCATATGTAGAAAATTGCTTCCTCTGTCCTATTTTCAGCTAGTTATAACACACTAAAACTAAACAAACTAATCCTAACTATTCTAACTAGCCTTTATTATTTATCCTAACAGATACATATGAACATCACCAGTACACTTAATAAAGGAGGGGAAAAAAGTATACGGTAAAACAAAATTAGAAAATTAATCACCATACCTCTGGTCTCTCATCTGCCCCAAGGTTTTGAAGTAATGAAAAAACAGAGAATAAAAGCTTCTCATAATCAACACCATCTACATAAGGTCGGTCTCTCGCATTATTAGGAACACTATGTGCTTGATCCTCCATCTTTTCGCTGTCTATCTGTTTGACTATGGAACCAACACCTGAAAGGTATAACCGTTATAGAACACTTGTTATAATTCCAGAATAATGACAATTTATGGCATAGCTGGCTTGACAATGTAATTTAAACCTGTTTCCTTTTCTTCAAAAGATTCATTGAGAAGGCCCTTTGCAATGAAATCAGTCATAGTCCACAGAAGTCCAACTGCTGTCAAGCTTATGTTCAACTCCGTCTTTTGAGCACTGTATGCTCCTGTCACATCAACACACCTGTAATACATGTATCCACATAAGATGACAGAAAGAGGCTGCCAGGAAATAGTATATGTGGGCGAGTTGTGTTTGTTGTGCATACATGAACATGTAACATGAATACAACATTTATGAAGAAAGATATGTTACAATTGGAACCCAAAATATAGTCAATAGATAAAAGAAATCATATTTATGCATAAATGCAGTATGCGTGTAAATAAAGTTGAATTTGAAATCTCACACTTGAAGGCAGTCTCTAGGTAAGGCGGACAGTCCATCGTTCATTATCACTCGTAGGTTCTAAGCACAAATAAAAATTGGAAAATTAAAAAACATTATAATGTTAAAGCAAAAGGAATATATTAAGAAAAAAAAAAGTAACAATTTTTTGGAAACATGTGAATCATTTAGTTCAAGTATTTAACAAGTGCTAGTTAAACAAGCACTAAGTGGGATAAGGGTTGTTGTTGTTGCTGTTGCGAGGACTCAAAAAACTTGAAATAAGAAAGAGCCCTAAAGAATGGACTACATTTATAAGAAACTAAAACAAGAGATATTTAAACTTCAAATTGATACATAAAAACTTGAGAGAGAGAGAGAGAGAGAGAGAGAGAGAGAGTTGGTGTAGCACCTATATTAGAAAAGATGGTGGAAAATAGGTTTAGGTGGTTTAGACATGGAGAGAGAAGACCTATAGATTTTGTAGTAAGGCGGGTTGATCAGATGGAGGATACCTAGATCACTAGAGGTAGAGGAAGACCTAGAAAAACTATCAGAGAAACTATTAGGAAAGATTTGAAATTAATGAGTTGGACAGAAACATGGTTAATGATAAAACATTATGAAGTAATTTGATCCATGTAGCTGACTCCACTTAGTGGGAAAATGCTTGGTTGTTGTTGTAATAAGTAATAATAGCTTCAAATTATACCCCAGAATTAACATGTAGGTTGTAATGTAATGACAATTGATACGTATCTTATGCCTAGAAGCACACATGAATCAGAAAGCATGACAATGCCAATAAACAACAGCTAGAGGTAGAGAGAAATCGAGATTTTTTTATAAAACAAAACCATTAAAATAAATGGTCTATAGCCTTATGGAATCATTTAATTTACTTAGATGACTCCATCTACATAGAACAGGATGGATTTATTTTGTCAAAATCACAAAAATGATGAATCAATATATCAATAGCCCTGTCACAATAAATGCTGCAAACTAACTCAAGATACCTGGAAACCAAGAGTAACAAGATCCTTCTCTGGAACATCTGCTACATACCTTACAGCAAGACAAAAGTACAGGGATTAAGCAAAGAATTACCAAAAAAAATATATAATAATAAAACAGGAGCACAGGTATTAGAAGGCCAACCTCAACATTTCAAGTATATTCGGCCAGCTGTAATGAAGTTTTTCTCCATATCTCTAGAAGAATTTTAAAAATAACATCACTTGAAGAAATTAAGAATAACGAAACAAGAAAACAAAACTTGAACAATAAGCAATAGCATTACCTCTAAGACATGCAAAAGAATTTTCAAAGATCCAAGACGAACATCTACACTTTGGGTAGAAAAATAAAGAACCTTTAGAGGAGATATGACAGAACATTCAAGAGACATCATCCTATCGAGACTGGCTTCCATCTGCATATCATTCGGACACATTAAAAATCCTCCATATATAAAATATGGGGTTCTGGTTATAAAAATGGTAGAAGGTCTCACTTCCTGAGATGTTTTTAGAGACTTGAATTGTTTGTAGTTTTGGAATTGATCGGAACCTAATACTGCAGAAATAGATTGATCAAGCGCATCAAGTGCCATATTTTTCAAATGTGGATTAGGATTATCAGCAAGCTGCAAAATCACATGAGAATATCAGGAGGGATGAAAATGAAACTAGCAAATGCCATATCAAAGAAACAAAAGGTAGAGAAGGAAACCTCAAGAAAGTGACCAACAACTTGATCCCAAAACGGCTCAACCCCTACAGTGAAAAAAGGATGACAAAAATATTCAAGCCTTAATAAAACATTCAAGAGTGAATATATATTAACAAAATCTAAATAGCTGAATATCCTAAATATTACAAGTGGTGAACAGTAAAGGACAAACAACATCCAGCACAAATGAACATTCACTGTTCATAATCTTTAAAGCTACTTACTGTGAACATTATTCACAAGGATGGATATCATTCTCTCCACTGAAAAGCTGATACTTCCGAGTTTTTGACTTGTTGTTGGTCCCACACCACTTGAAGTACCCGACATGCATTGATGAGAAAGTTGACATAATGCAGAGAGGAGGGATTTTACAGCAGATATATGCATCAAAGCAGAGCTCTCAAAGAGCTTTCAAACATAAAACAATACAAGGTTAGATCAACTGGGCTATAAATTTTTCTAGAAGGAAAACTGCAGAAAAGTAAAATGAATGCTTAGTCAGTAATTAGAATCAGACTTGATTTCTCAACTTTGAATGTGAAAAGGATTTCAAGAAAAAGAGTTCCAACAAGGAAAACATATTTTTTAAGGGACTTGTACGATAACGAGACTGCAAGCACATGAATAATATTACTGAGCAATTTTCACCTGAGAGTTCAAAGAAGAGAGTATATTGAAGTCACTGTACTGAGTTGATAACTCCCTTGCGAACTTTGGGACAGGAGTAGAAACTTCCTGCAGATTTGATGGTCATGTACTCTGTAAGCTTCTACTGAAAGACATCAGAGTCCAGAAGGAAATTTAACAAAACTATGCCGCGTATGAAACTTAATTTGATAAACTTTTTATCAATGTCGTTTTAGAAGTAAACAGAATAGAGTACAACAGGATAAGATATCCTAGTGAGAAGAGGCACATGATACTTGGAAAAATCAAACAAATCAAAAACAATAAAGCTCCGATCCTTAAAAGCATTATTAACAATCACTAAAAGAAACCTTTACCAAGCACTAAAAAAGGCTGAAAGGACAATTATGTCTTAAAAAAGAGTTGTTAGCAAGAAAGATATTTTTTCTACCAAAGAACAACATAAATAGTGTATTAATATAGAGCCTTTCATCAGCTATGGTACAAACCCTTCAAACTAAGCTTAGGGAACTGACCCAGATGGATTGAGCAATAAGAAAATGTAAAAAGGCAAGCAACCATTTCATGGCTAAAGTCACATGATACACAAAAAGAGAAAGATAGCTTTCTATGTCTCCTATTTTGCAGCAATCAGTAGAAAACAGCTGTTATCAAGAACGCTTGACCTATAAGGAGAAGAACCAAGAATGGTTTTGATCTACATCTCTAACAACAATAATTACATTGGGACTCAAAAGCTATCTCTATATTCTACTTTTAGTGTTTTATCTTTTAGCAATTCAAAATCAAACAACAAGCCCATTTATCCATTTACATGGCCATAGCATGGCCCTGCATAATAGTGACCACATCTTATCACCAACAAGAAAAAAGGTCATTGCTTCAATAATGCTAATCCATGAATTCCGCAAAATTTGTTTGGCAATTGAAGCTCATTTGACTGGACAATAATAGGACAAAAAAATACCTGAGTAGTAGCGTGTGGGGAATGAATTGCTCGATCTAAAGCTGCTAAAGTTTCCAAAACCTGCCGGTATTAATCATGACCACTCATTAGGTAAAAAACCAAATTTATTAACAGAAAATGGGAGAAAAATATAATAACGTACCAAAACCCAGGATGGACCCAAAACATTATGCAATCGATGAGCAATGTTGAAGAGAGTCCTCAGGGCCTATAGTTCACAAAATCAACCAGGGATGTATATATATGAGTAGTTACAATGACAAAATCAAATATACACTAGGAAAGATTATTTGGAGAAAAATTATTACAGTCAAGGAAAGTTATACACATTGCCATACATATAACCAGAAGGAATACCTGTACATTCTTGGGCGTAAGCACAATGCTATCCCTCTGGTCAACTGATAGTTCTGACCGTTTTGATACAGGAGACGGCAAAGCACTGCTAATATCTCAAATTATAGCCAAAATCTCAGTACTGTCAGCTTAAATTCTTTAAAGACAGCCAAATAAATGATAGTAAATAGAAAGAAATAAGTCGACATTTAAACACCATACCTCTTTTTTTCAGTTTCAACGGGAAAGTTGATGGTAAATTTGCATAGGGAGGCAAGAAATGAGTTTAAAGGCTCTACAGTTCGAAGAATCCCACAAGCCTGTGAAATCATATAATCCCTATAACGTTTTTAAAAGTTTCAAGTTGATTTCAGATGTCACTAAAAAACTCCAAAATGGAGGTACCTGAGTGAATGCTTGATATCCCTTCAATATTTCCAATACAATGGCCTCTCCTTGTGACCTTTAAATTAACCACAAGTTAGATGTCAAGAATATACTGAAATCATAAAAAAACAACATAGGAGTAGGATAAACTGAAACCAGCTGAGTATAAATTAATTCTTAGATAACATTTTATCGAATAAGTTTCTCAAAATCCAGCAAACTATTAAATATAGCTACCATGAATGTTGTCCACACCCAATTTTCGTATGAATAAGTTTGTACCTATCTGTACACTTCATGTCTTTTTACCATCGGATGAAAGAAAGAAAAAAATCAGATGCAAGACTAACATGACAGTCAAAAAGTAAAAAAGTTTGAGATAGAACGGAGTCAGTTTTATAATAGGTTATTAAACGGTGTAAGATCATTCCACCAGTATCAATTTTTATTTATACAAAAAATGAATGTAACACAAACCTTGATAGAATAAGGGATAATGCATCCAGTATCGTCAACCACAGCGAGTCAACCATTGAGAGGCAGAGAACTGCAGTTTTACCAGCCCATTTCACAGGTGGATTATTATCACATCTAGGGGACTCCAGCTGAATTGAAGTAGACAACTGGCCATTAAGCAACATAACCAAAAGAAAGAAAAAAGAAGGCAATATGTAAAATTACCTCTCCAACATCTATGGCTTCATCTGTTAAAGTCGCAACAGTGAAAACGACTCCTAAGAGTCCTTCAACTGCCAAAGTTATGGCATGTGCTTCACTGGCAACTAAGACTGCAGAATTGGATGCATCATTATCTAGACTCCATTCAACCCCTACAGAAGGAATGGCATATAATTTGTTATCATATCACTCAAATATCATGATGTCCCATGCTACTACTGAACTTAAACAACCCCTAGGTGCAAAACAATTAAGCCACGAAGAAGAAGACAGGTAACTTTTATGAGTATCCAGAAAGAGCTCAGAATTGTTACAAATGAATAGACAATCGCATCAAATATATCATGTCATACATTTTAATTTTTTATTTTTTTTACAGAGAACTGCAAGACCAATTTTAATTCAAATTACAGAACATTTTCCAGTTGGCAAAATATAGCCTGATATACATCAATAACAATTTCTTTCTTGTTCATCACTTAATTTTTTGTCAAGAATTTAGATCAAATTTGGCAGAGGAAAAGTCATATAAAGTTTATAATTTTTAGAGATGTTAAAAAATTCAAATAGACCATAATTAGGAGACATGGATCATATAGATAACCGAAGACTTCAAATAAACTAATTCACAACAATGAATCGTGTTGCATGAAGCTTCAGCCTTCAGATATTAACCAAGCACAAACAAAGATAGGAATAATTATTCCATTCTTGGCCACATACCCTACATGTTAATGGGAATATATTTCAGTCTGTTCCCGTAGGAGTTTTGATTCTTAGTTAATTTAGTGTAAAAAGTTTTGCTCCGACTGCTAAAATGATTTGGTGCTTTTCATTGGAACATTACTCCCTTCAGCACTAGGATATCCATAGTTTATATGATAGGATGCCGTCGATGTCGTCCAAGCCTCTCATTTAGTCTTTGGAAATTTCTTGCTCTAGGTTAAACTACCTTCAAGTTTTTGCTTTTCTTCAAGGACAGTAACAATTCTCATCAAATTTTGACAAGCCCGCAATTAGGAGATATTTCTTTTTGTTGTGCTTTTCCATGCTTGTATCAACTTTCTTCTCAATATTGATCTCTTACACTGATTTTATAGCGCCTTTTTTCATGGAAGTTCAATTGACAGGGAAATTCTGAATCAGAGTCCCTTTTGGGCGTCCTCGAAACCTAGACTCTTCATTTATCTTCTTTCCCCAATAAGAGTAGTTAATCCCTTGATCTTTCTAGAGATTTTTCATGTAAATCTTTTTCAATTCCTCAATCATTCCCTGAATAAGATGCTTTCTAATCTGAAAAGATAAAATAAAGTCGTCTATGGAGTAGGGATACTTGTCTTCATGACAAACTAATGAAGATATCGAAATCTCCCTCTAAGGTCAGGTCATATTATTTGGAGTGTGGTACTTTATAATAGAACTAATATTAATGGCATGCTGCTCATAGGCCACATAAGACTACTTCCACTGATAGGTGTGCAATGCATTGTGTTTGCTCAGAATCTGCACTTAATTTGTTATCAAATTGTTCTGCTTCTGTTTCTATATATCAATCTGTATTTGGTGTTTTCAGTCAACATTGGGTATGTCCTAGAATCATGGACCTATTTCACAGATACGTTGAGAGATTGAGAAACTATTATATTAATCTTCTCTTTTGCAAGTGTTTGATTGTTTTGTTCTTCTGTTTTACTGGATTTCGTATCCTCCTCACACTTTGTAATTCTTTCTTTTCATCTCAATGAATTTTTTCTTTTATACAAAGTACCCGTTTGTACAAAAATCACTCCAGCTGTCCAGCAAAATAGACTAATCAAATTCTTCAAAAAAATAAATAAAAGACTAATCAAAGGGTGACCAGATATGAGCTCTAAAATCATCATGTCAAACAGGGGTTGATAGTTTAACTAGTATTTGAAAAAGAATAAGAAAAAGAACAGAAAAAAAAATGGGAAGATAACACAGAAATGGACAAAAATGCATTATTTTGAAAAGCCAAACAACAAAAGATAGAAATAGCAGAAAACATTCAATGTCAGCAAACGAGTTACCGGCTGGATATTTTAAAGATAGAAAAAAAATGGTAATGGACAATAAAAAAACACCTGCGTAACAAAGTGTACGATTTCATCTAAAGATAGTAAAAAATAATTCGGTAAACAGGAATTGGTATTATCAACAAAGTATCATCCATTCAAATTACAAAATAGACTGAACACAAAAACACCGCAGCAGGATTACAAGCGGACTTTCCACTCAGCTAATATGAACCTCTGAGAAAATAAAGGAAATTATAACAAATATTTGACTTCACAAAAGAGACAGAACTCAACAGCATTGCTCCACCAAAATATGAAAATGAATACCTTTGGCTTTGCTACTAAACATTCCTGCAACAGCTGCCAGGCTCTCCTCACTTGATTCTTGAAACTACAGAATGCACACAAAGTTTGTAATAACCAAAAACTTTATTTTCAAATATTGACAAAAGGAAGAAACTCAGACTCCTGTCCCCCCAAGTCTATGCATGGTATGCAAGGGCAGGATGAGAAGATGTATGGTATTAATTAAAGTCAGCTGAAGAAAGTAGGCAGTGTTCTAAGCAATCAACCAGATATATGCAATTCAATTTTCTTTGTACCATAATACATTGAAAATGAATGGATTTTTAAGCTGTCAAATCATACCTGTACATTTGAAACAACCCTAGCAAGAGCTTTGACCATTCCCTCCACAACATTTGTGTTCTTAGGGTGCCTACAATGCCAATGGATAGAATTAATGGATAATAATATCCTGTCATGAAAACTATCTAATGACAAGCTGTTTCGAGTCCTTTTAAATTGTTGGCCTATGTTTTCTATCATACAACAAGAAATATGAAGGAAAAAAAAAAATTAAAGAAACCAACTAGGATGCCCGATCTCTCTGCATATCAGAAAATTAGCTTCTTCAAAATATGCATCGGTAGAGGACCAAAAAGAAATCATGTATATATACTGTAGCACATTGTTGAAATTGGGCCTAACTCATCCTTACAAAACCAGCGTGTAAGGTGAGGAGTGTCTTACTCTTTATAAACTCTTATCAAGAGTTCTATCTATCCAACGTGGGACTTAGGTTTTTCCCAATACACCCCCTCACGCCTAGCACTATTGGGCTTGCTGCATGTATAAATGGTGGGTGGCCCGAATCGATAGGTTCTGATACCATGTTGAAATTGGGCCCGAATCATCCTCACGCCTAGCACTATTGGGCTTGCTGCATGTATAAATGGTGGGTGGCCCGAATCGATAGGTTCTGATACCATGTTGAAATTGGGCCCGACTCATCCTTACAAAGCAGGCTTGTAAGGTGAGGAGTGCCTTACTCTTTATAAACTCTAATCAAGAGTTCTATCTATCCAATGTGGGACTTGCGTTTTTCCCAATACACCCTTATGCCCAACACTATTGGGCTTGGTGCGTGTATGAATGGTGGGTGGCTCAAATCGATAGGCTCCGATGCCATGTTGAAATTGGGCCTAACTCATCCTTACAAAACCGGCTTGTAAGGTGAGGAGTGCATCCTCTTTATAAACTCTTAACAAGAATCCTATCAATCCAATGTGAGACTTGAGTTTTTTCCAAATACACCCCCTCACCCAACACTATTGAGCTTGGTGCGTGCATAAATGGTGGGTGGCCCAAATCGATAGGCTCGGATACCATGTTGAAATTGGGCCTAACTCATCATTACAAAACCAGTTTGTAAGGAGAGGAGTGTCTTACACTTTATAAACTCTTATCAAGAGTTCTATCCAATGTGGGACTTGGGTTTTTCCCAATATAACAAGTACTGGGGCAATAAGACACCCTTAAAGACCCCAAGCATTCAACTCAAGCCACATGCACCAAAGAATTGCATAACCTGCATGTCGCCATATAGGCTTCAAGACTAAACACGCACATACATAGACCAAGGCCTTCTAGACTCTAGCATTGAGCATAATATAGTTGAGTTTATTACACACATACATATATGGGTCTTGCTAACTTAGGGCACTCTTTAAGGATTCCTAATTAAGAAAATGTTTATTGAAAAAGTTAAATAATTCAATTTTCAATTCATTGAATGCGTCCGTTTCTATAAAAAAAACTTACTATTTAAAGGTTGTTAAAGAGTTCCCTAAGGGCATTCGTTAGCATTTCCCTACACAGATATATATTGAACTTACATATCAAAATTATGGAAAAGAATCCGCAATGTCCGGGCCTCAACGCAGAATCCCTACACACCACCATTTTTGGTTGTTAGATTAATAAAAACTTGAGAGTAAATCAACAACTCATACAAAAGAAAATAAAAAATAATACAACACAACTACATTACCCTCAAAATCTCAAGAACAAGAATACGATGCCATAATGGCAAATCAAGAAAAGTAGCCTTCAGTAACATACTGAGAAAAACCTGCACATAAATCGAAAATATTAGCATCTGTCAATTCTGTGAGATGCTATTAAAATATTTCAAAGGGGGTTGACAATAAACGTCAACATAACAAAAGCTTTTTATCTTAGGTTATCAACTAAAATTAGATCTCGGTTGGGGAATGACTTTATACACTCTTAGGAGTCACGGAACATTACAATTAACATCATTCAATTACCAAACTACCCCTGCTCCACACACCCACACAAAAAAAGACAATTGCACCGACCATTTCTGTAACTTAATTGGTGAGCCATGTGGCAAGATAAAAAAGGAAATAGAAGCTTACCTCACACTCGGTGATAAGGGAAGAACTATAAAGCCTTATAATATGAGCAACTGAACGCAAGACCAAACGACGAAAGCTAGGTTCACCAGCTTCTCCTTCAAGCTGATTGACATAGTAAAAAATTATGAATAGTGTTCTATTTACACATAAAATTACGCATAAAGAATCTCAACAGTGATATCATCATCATACTACATGGTTCAGGGTACCTCAGCATTAGTACGAAGAGAAGTCATGAGAATTGAACATATCTGCCGTCGTAAAGCCTGACAAGTTTTGTGCAAATATATTAAAATAAATGAACAAAAGAAATGCTAGTGCCTGGTATGATTAAAAGACCAGCAACAACACTCTGAATTACAACAAACATATTCACCTGTTCGTAGGGTATCAAGGTTCTGAAAACAGCCACATAATTGGACAAAATGAACCTGTAAAACCCCTTCAGAATATTATCACGAAGATTGAAGAGCAGTGCATAATCTTGCAGATTAATATAGTGTTTAAGTAGAACAAATAAATAGAATTCACCATCCTGGTGAAACAAATTCAAAAGAACTGTGGTGACCCGATTTGTAAAACATACATGTCTATGGCTTGAAACGCTACGTAAGTGGAAACAAATTAATGTATAATGTAAAACAATTTATTAGACTTTCAAAATTTAAAAGCAAAAGAATATAATCAGCCTCATACATTAGTAGGCTATAACGTAATACAAAAAATACACGAGAACATTTTCTATTAGGGAATTAATATCTGCATGAGGCTTGCGATAATGATAAACCATTATGAAGGGGGGGAACTGGAAAGCAATCACAGCGCAAAAATTTCAAAAGTCATCACTGTATAATAAGAAACACTCAACAGACAAACCAATAATTTAACTTCCACCTCTAATGCTTCCAGTCACCAAATTCAAATGTTAATTTACAAATCAAATTATACATGCATATGAAATTGGATAATTTGAAATATCATCCAAAAAGTAAATGATGCATAATGAGTATGACGAGCATTATCTATATTAAGCCACAGACATTATCTATATTAAGCCACATTCTAATGACCAAAATCATTTAAAAAGATTAGAATATAATGTGATACCAACGTGGACTACATGGTCTGTGTTAAGTAGGTCTAAGAGTGTCCTCTCTCTTTTTTGACAAAAAAAAAATAAAAAAATTATGACTAGATTGGCAAGTTAGAAAATACATCTTGAAGGGTGAAGAGTGTAGATAATTATTTCCATCTTGCAACACATTTTGATTCTTGTTTTGCTTTAGTGAATAAGAAATACAAGAATTTCCATTTTTTTCAACCAAAGAAGAAAGACATGGTAAAATAAATAAACACTCCTTTGGACACTTCTTGTGATCAAAAGAATACTAATACTGATCATGTGTTCATGGTTCAATCAGGTGACATTTAAGCACAAGAAAACAATGGAACAGGTAGTTGAATCGAGGTAACTCAACCAGAATATCTGATCAAAAAATATTAGAATTTTACACTGGGCCTAACACATTCTTACAAAACCAGCTTGTAGGGTGAGGGGTGCCACTCATAATAAACTCTAGTCAGGTCTTGTCTTTAATCTATGTGGGACTTGGTTTTTCCAATAAAAAAGTAGCTGCAAAATAGCACAAAGCACAAGTTCCAAAATATTTCTTACTCAAGAATATCAAGTGCAAACGTCCTCTGAACAATGTTTACGCGCAGCCAAATTGCCTGTATAATAGACAGGAAGCTAATGTCATCAAGTAAGCAATGGCACTTAACGAAGTATCAGCATCACCACTAATTGAATGAATAAAATATGAGTGCTTAAACGGATTTCTTAAGACACACACAGACAGGAAATTTGAACAAAATGGATATCATGCTAGGGGGAGAAAAAAGTTCCAAATAAGCACATACAGATCCACCTGCAGCAAGAGATGTCAGGTCTTCAAGCAAACGCAGCCCAAGTTTCCCAGTTTCAGTCAACGTCTCCCTCATCACATGAGGCCCTCCAAATGTAGATTCATGATCTAATGAGCTGCATGATTATTAACATAATACAACTTCAAATCGTGATATTTACATAGTCTACATGAGAAAACACTATTAAACGGGTCTTATATAGAATTAAAAACGTTTAAATGCACTTTTGGTTCCCTTATTGTAATGTGCTGACAGGATAAAGCTTTTTACACTGACAGTGCATGAAAATGAAACCCATGAAGGAATAGTGATCTGCAATTGCGTCAAAAAGGGGAAAGCATACTCAGACAAATTGATGCTTCGGTTAACATCACCAGTAACTGAATTAGTCCGTGAGAGCTGCCCTCCATAACCAAATTTTCCGGCAGGAAGAGACTCAGCCAAAACTACTTGGTCGAAAACCAAGGCAACTGCTTGCCTGAAGGTAGCTGCAGCAGTACTGCAAAACAATTGCAGACACACACACACACATAAGACACGAAAGCTAGCTGATTGTAACATTATATATATGGTAGACAGGACCAAACAAAAACAGTCATCAGGTGTCAAACTTAGAGACTTACACCAGTTAATAACTTCATGTAGGAGGTGAAATTTACCAAACCCGACAGTTGAATTCAGAATTATTATCAAGATCAAATTTATAAAATGGTGACAACTACATAACTCATCAACAAAAGGTGGGTAGAGTTACCCATGCTGAGTTGGCACCAATCAAAATCAGTCATTTGCCTTCCACTATTTATGAATGATTCTGATTGGTGCCAACTCAGCATGGGTAACTCTACCCACCTTTTATTGATGGGTAAATAAGAATTTTCCTTCATGCAAATAAAAAAATCATTTGACACTTCATCGCACTACTATATTTAGATTGATACTATATTGTTTAATAGATAAGTAAATGTTCTTTATTAGATAACACACTTAGAAGAATCCACATTATTTGAAACTTGATATGCATCATGGTGGAGATAATATCACGTAATACAATATTCAGATTGGTAAGATTTGTTTTCTACATGAAGTGCTCAATTTAATTCCTGAGTTTGATACTCGGTGTATATTTGATTCAGTCCCTATAAGAGGTCTTTTTATATGAGTGGAAGGAATAGATCTTGGTCACATAATCATACATGGTCCAAGATTGGAAGTTATTTAATGGTCACCTGACTGCTTAAAAAGTCACACTTTTTAATTTTAACTATTTATAGTAGAATTTGTTAAAAAAAAACTATTTATAGTAGAATCTAAACACCGAGATTTACTCTCCTACTTAAGTGTATATACAATAGGTATGCATGTGTGTGCTTACTTTCGCACACTGTCAGAAGATCGACTGTTTTCAAGAAGCCTGAGACAGATGCCAAGAGCTTGAGACATAGTATCCTGAAATTAACAAGATATAGTGATAAAAATAAAAAATCAGACACAGGTAAAGGTGATTCCAGTAGGTCTTTTTTTATATGAAAACATTGAAATTGAACCAAACGTGGACTGCATATCATTTTTATCAGTGTTTTCATTTATCACATAATGATTTGGCCATTTGGCTGGATGTTGTATTACATGGTTTGTCCAAATACCAATGACCCAAATGCCCCAAGTGTATAAAAAACTTAACCTTAAAATTTAATCAGTCATTTTTTATATTGTTAGGTCATCACTGTATCATCTTTATCAGTGTTTTCATTAATCACATAATGATTTGGCCATTTGGCTGGATGTTGTATTACATGGTTTGTCCAAATACCAATGACCCAAATGCCCCAAGTGTATAAAAAACTCAACCTTAAAATTTAATCAGTCATTTTTTATATTGTTAGGTCATCAGATTTGCTCATTCTAGTCACAGAAGCATACAAGTCTGCACCAAAAATAGTGAATTACTATTCAATATAATGCTTAAATTGGATTAGGTGAAAGGTATGGGCAGCCTATAGAGCTAAGATGAATACTAATTAGTTCAGCTTTACAAATTAGTATTTATCCTTACAAAACCGGCTTGTAAGGTGAGGAGTGCCTCCTCTTTATAAACTCTTCTCAAGAGTACTATCTGAAAAGTGAATTTTTGCTTATAACAGCGATCGGAGGCCAGAGGGAGTACATAACTATACCGTGCGTATTGACTTAACCAATAATTCTAATGAGACCCATAGCTATGCAGCTTTAACTCACTAGTCCCAACATGTCAGTTAAAAATAGGATAAGGTTGAATCTATGAAGCACGGACACTCCTCATGGTGCGTCCTAGTGTTGGACACACGTCAGTGTCCGGCACTCATATAACGCTCGTACAACACGTGTCGGATAACTCAAAGGAGTGTCCTAAAAAACTCGTTTTTTCTTTGGTTCGACACACCTTCAACACTTCTCAGACACACCATAGACTCGTCTACAGTAATAATGGACGTGTCTAAAATAAATTAGAACAGAAAAGGTTTTAAAAGTTATATAATAGTATATTAATTTGGTATTTGAAAAATTCTTGCATGTGCACATTTTTTCACATACAAACATCTTCACCTTCTACAGTATTCAAGGATAGTGATTACTTAGTGGGTTAAAAACCTTAAATTTGATTGTACTCCCTCCGTCTCATAATAACTAAGCCATTTGTAAAAAAATATTGTCCCAAGAATATTAATTCATTTTATTTTCAATACAACATTAATTACTTCTTTCCAATTATAATTCTAATTAATACCACTTCCAATTCAATATTTGACATTTATGATAAACAAGAATGCACCAATATTTGACAAAGACACTCAAAACCATTGTTCTCTCTCTTTCATTTATACACTTTTCTTAATCTGTGTGAAATGTTCAACTGGCTCAGTTAAACTGGGATGGAGGGAGTACATTATTTTCAATTATTTGGTAGGAAATTGATAGCTTAAGGTGAAATACTAACATATCTCGTTTTAGAACATGATTTAATATTTTATTTAATATATATACTCCCTCCAGTCTCATATATAAGCAACAAAGAAATAATTCACGCCCCTTAAGGCCTTGTTTAGGAGTTTTGAGGGGAGGGGAGGGCTTTTGGAGATGAGAAATACAGAGGAAAATGGAGAAATCTTTCAGATTTTTTGAAAGAGTGTTTTTCTAGAGAACAATGAATAATTGTTTATGATTAATATAATTTTAATTTTAATAATATTTTAACAACATAGATTGAATTTGAAGAATTCATATAAACCCTCCTCCAATACAATTTGAGTTCCCCCAAAATGGGAGGATTTTGTATTATAAAGAAAAATGAATCCCCAAAGCCTTCCCCTTTCAAAGTCCTCTAGATCTTCATTGTTCAATACTTTGTGTGTGTGTGTCGAAATTGGTGTCCTATGTTTTTGCCATTAACAGTTTGTACATCATTGTTCAATACTTCTAATGAGTAAAATTGTCAAATTCAGAATGTCATAATTGTATCAACTACCGCGAATACCAGCAGATAACAGACAAAAACGACGTGGTTTTAACCTCAATGGAATTTTCAGAACAATCTTTCTTCTTTGGACCCAATGAGAATTGGGAGGATTTTGTATTATAAAGAAAAATGAACCTCCAAAGCCTTTCCCTTTCAAAGTCCTCTAGATCTTCATTGTTCAATACTCTGTGTGTGTGTGTGTGTGTGTGTGTGTCAAAGTTGGTGTCCTACTTTTTTGACATTAACAGTTTGTACATCATTGTTGAATACTTCTACCAAGTAAAATTGTCGAATTCAGAATGTCATAATTGTATCAACAATCCACATCACAATAATACATGGTCCTTATTTAGATCTAGTACTTTTGTTTTGAACAATGTTTATCTACAATTATCTTACCTACTACATTCCAGGGCCAGCCAAGATATAATACAGTTTAGAAACGGCAAACAGTAGCACGCATAGTTCATGCTGTTGAAACTAACCTCGTTTTCAGGGTGTAAACGTGACTGAAAAATTATTGATATTGTTTGAAGGGTCTTCAGCTGAACACCCTCATCCGCCATTTCAGCATGCTGCAAGGGTTAAGCAGCAGGTTATCAATGTACCTCCGTACTTGAATAAACTTAAATATCAAATTCCGGCTCTTGCATAAATCCTCTATTATTGAACTCAGCCATCGAATCAAAGTACCCCCTCTGGTCTCAAATATAAGCAAAACTTGGCCAAAGAAAGCTAATCTATTTGATCCACTTTCTTTGACCAATTTTTTCTTATACATGAGACCAGATGGAATAGCAATCAAGCATAGCAAGGCCAAAAAATAAACATTATGACGCAATCAATATGGCCAAAAGTAAGGCCACGGTGCAAATTTCAAAACCATTACACAATCTAACTAGTTTCAAGCTTACGTCTTTCAATGTCGATAAAATCTCCCTCGTAGCAGATGGAGAAATGGCATCATGAGATATCAGTTTCTGAAGACAAGAGAGTCCAATAATGCTAAGCTTGACGGTTCGAACCTCACATGCCATCAAAAAGATTCGTAATATGTCGTCATTATGCGCAATTTCACTAGGACTTGATAATGTACGAAGCTGCAAGTAAGACATGTAAAGACTTTATCATTTACATTTTATCATCAAAATTCTAACAAAGCACTACTTTTAAAAACTGCTTCTGATATAATTGTTTCACTTACTGCATCTAGCATAATAAATTCAAAACGTTTCCAATGAATTTTCCATCACTAGCACTTTCCTAAATATTGATCCAAGCATCATTTACAAACTTAACACTAAAACCTATCATTCAATTCAATCAAGTGACATTTCAATAATTGCGATGATCAACTAGCAAATAAGTTGAAATTGAAATCGATAGAATCGAATTTCTTCAGTGTATGAATTTGGACAAAAGTGATACTTCGAAAACAGCTTCCAATATTACACTTCCTGCATCTAACATAATAAATTCAGAACGTTGCAATGAATTTTCCGTCACTAACACTTCCCTAAATATTGATCCAAGCATCACTCAACAATTGACATCAACATTTTATAATCACTAAATTCCCTTTAAACTAAAACCTGCATTTCAATAATTGTGATGATCTACCAGCAAAGAATGTTGATGAATTTTCCGTCACTGACACTTTCCTAAATATTGATCCAATCATCATTTACATTTAAACTAAAACCTAGAATTCAATTCATTCGCATGACATTTCAACAATCGATATGATCTAGAAGCTTAGAAGTTGATAATTGAAATCTAAAATCAGTTAATCACATTTTTCTTCCATTAAAATCAGTTCATAAACTAACCAAACACTTCGCACATAGTTCCGATTTGAAAAAATCAAATCGCAATGCAGAAGAATTTCAGTTACAAGCTAAATCAAATGCAATTGAAAAGTTTCAGCACCTTGAGAATAGCATGCTCTGCACCGTCTTTAACAGCGGGATAGCGACGTCGAGCTTCGGCGGAGAGAGCGCGGAGGTCAGATTCCAAGACCGCCATGAAAGCCATCTCGGAAGAACGAGTGAGGACTCTTCGTCAGGGTGATCGAGTTTGTTATGAGTTTTTACCACTCGGGGAAGGAAGTGTGGTGTTCGTAGATCTTGTCTTGAGTCAGCGAAAAATGCAGAGATCCGCAACGCAGTGACTCGCACGTGTGGAAGAGTTGGGTCGATGTAAGAAAATTTAGAAAATTGCTTTCTTTTTTTCTTAAATGTGTGTTTAGTCCTTCCGTTAAAAAAAAAACCAAAACTAACGGTGTGCCACGTGGCCCAATCATGACATGCCACGTGGCACACTAAAAAACAAAAAAAAAATCAATATTTAATTATTATTTTATTCATTATTTTTTTTACTTAAAAATATCATTAGTCCCTGCACTTTC
This sequence comes from Medicago truncatula, assembly GCF_003473485.1. Classification (NCBI taxonomy): domain Eukaryota; kingdom Viridiplantae; phylum Streptophyta; class Magnoliopsida; order Fabales; family Fabaceae; genus Medicago; species Medicago truncatula. The sequence goes on along the minus strand of NC_053042.1, from coordinate 40,190,617 downwards.
TGCATTTTTTTATATTAGTCCCTGCACTTTGGTATTAGTCCTTGAAATTTTATTTTTTTTAAATACTTTTTATTATGTTTTAATTATTGTTTTGTTCATTATTTTTATTGAGAATAATCATAAAAAAATCTTTGTTAAAAAAAATGAAGTAATAATTGTATAACATTGCAAATGAAAATTGTATCGTATTAACACCGTAACAATAGATAAAAATCAACAAAGAAGATGGAAATTAAATTGCACTTTGACAATATAGGAATTTAATTTTTTGTTACAATCAATTTATGGGGGAGACTATATTGCCAAAGTGCAATTTAATTTCCATCTTCTTTGTTGATTTTTATCTATTGTTACGGTGTTAATACGATACAATTTCCATTTGCAATGATTTGCAATGTTATACAATTATTACTTCATTTTTTTTAACAAAGATTTTTTGATTTTATTTTTTTATGATTATTCTCAATAAAAATAATGAACAAAACAATAATTAAAACATAATAATTTCATTGAAAGTATTTAAAAAAAAAAAAAAGTTCAAGGACTAATACCAAAGTGCATGGACTAATATCAAAAAATGTTGAAAGTGCAGGGACTAATGATATTTTTAAGTAAAAAAAATAATGAATAAAATAATAATTAAATATTGATTTTTTTTTTGTTTTTTAGTGTGCCACGTGGCATGTCATGATTGGGCCACGTGGCACACCGTTAGTTTTGGTTTTTTTTTTAACGGAAAGTTAACGGAAGGACTAAAGCCAAAAGTTTTAGAAAGTGCAGGGACCAATGCCAAACAAAAAAAAGCGTAGGGACCAATGCCAAAACTGGGCGAAAGTGCAGGGACTAAACACACATTTAAGCCTTCTTTTTTTTGTTAAGGGAGAAAATTATTTTTCTTTTTTGGATTTTGGTCGTTTAAACAATTCAGCGTGAGTTAACCGAAGCTCGATATCCAATCTGAGTTAACTACTTAACTTACGTTGGTATTCAACGTGAGCTAACATATGTTGGTTTCCAACGTGAGTTAACATCCGTTGGTTCTAGGTAGGCTAATAGAACAACATTTCTTGATAGAGATGTTGTTTTTTTAAGCCCTAAACGTGCATTTTTTATAATATGTATAATCGATTATCACTACATTCATTTACCGCATTCATTCATTCGTAGTATCTTATGTTCATTTTTTTAATTTTCAATCATTCACTACATTTTTTAAAAGCATTCACTTGTTCAATGATAAGCATCTCTTTGAAAGATCAATCCATTCATTTCCAAAGTCAATCTTAACTAAAAATACACAAGCATGCAAAATCATTTTCAAAATAATAGAATACGACAAATTTCTTTAGTTTTAATTTCATCTACGTTTAAATCGGACAATAAACGAAGTGTTGTGTTACATTACATTCTCTCCAAGGATGTGATATCATCGTGATGTTGGATTTAAATTAAAGAGTTTTGTTAACGTGTGTTCCAGGGCACTCTTTAAGCATACCAAAACAAGTAATTATTCTTTAGAAAAGTTAAACATTTCGATTTCCAATGCATTGATTACATGTATTTTTATAAATACTTGCTATTTATAGTCCTTAAAGAGTGCCCCAAGGACACTCGTTAACATTTCCCTAAATTAAATTCATGAAAGTTTGCCGAAAATGTTGGCATTCAAGTATCTTATATTTAGTGTAAAAAAAAATTAAGTTTATTGTATGAAGAGTTAATCTGGTATAATACAAAATGTGTTCTCTTTATTCTTTTGAGTTATCAAAGAGATTTACAAACTTTTACACTAAATATAAGACACTTCAATGCAAACATCATCACTATCACAAAATATATTCACAATATGCGTTTAATATGAAATATTACAGTCGGTTCTCATCAACATTATCATCGTCATTTTCGATTTTTTTTTCTTTTTTTTGAAAATTTGCTTATTTGCCACTGGTTTGTGGAAGATTATAAACAAAAGGTAAATGTTATTAAAACTTGAAAAAAATGTTGCTTTTAATGTTAACTAGATTTCTGTCATGTGCTATCGCAAGGGTCTGTTATAAATGAATATCATTATATTTTCTTACAACCAATAATGAATTCGCTATTGACATATGAATCTAAAGGTAATAAAGCATAAAATTGACATTTAAATTTTATTCAACTTTTATTGAATTCATTAGTCTATTGTTGATGCTAATAGGCACAAATAGGTCACTTTGAGAAGCTAACTCCATAGATGAAGCTTGATAGTTGTTTTCTTAAATAAATGCATCCTTATCATCATAGGCACTTATAGGTAATCTTGATGAATCCCTAAAAAAAATGTAATCTTGACGAATTTTTTTATCCAACCTTATCACATTAAACATACAAAACAGACATAATACTTCATGGCATCAAATGCCTTCTATGAAGTTTGGAAGACACACAACTAACTGAATAAATGTTGAATCAGTGGTTATGCTCTAAGACAATGAACATGCAAGGTATAGGATCATAAGCACATATAAGTTACTTTATCAACCAACTTAATTAATGAAGTGAAGTGAGATAGTTTTTGTCATGTGGTGAAAAACGTGCAATCTTAGAATAATAGGCAAAAATAGGTTATGGTCATTAATGATGTAGTTGATTGTTGGGTCTAAGTCTTGGTTAATGAGTTCTTGAATAGCTACATACATCGTTTATAGCAAACATGGTTCTTTTATTCATTGAGTGGCTCAAGACCAATGAAAAACGTGTGAGTGAGCCAGAGTTTGAGTGGTTCAAGACTAATGCAGGAAAACAACAAATTGGAGGGAAATGACTTGATATTTAGGGATAAATTTGTCATTTTGGATGCTAGGGCTGCAATTAGGGTTAGAGATTTGGAGGAATCAGACCACCTTTAATTTATATTAAGTAAAATAAGATTTTCTCTTTTCTTGCCATTTTTAGTTGTTTAACTAGTGCCCCAGGAGGATTGATTAATATGACCCTAAACAAAATTACAAAAAACTACTTCTGACAGTAAGCAACGAGATTTGGCTAAAACAGTTAATAATTGTTCTTTTAAGAATTATTAATTGTTATATGCTCCCTTCGTTCCTTTTTAAATGTCTTTTTAGGGTGCATTTTTCGTTCTTATTTAACTGTCTTTTTGGTATTTTAAGGTACGATTTGTCAATTATACCATTTGTCAATTACTCTTATCTTTTTCAATAAAACTAATTAATGCTATCTATTTGGAAAACTAATGTTTGTTTTTTTTTTTAAACAAAGTTTGTTTCTTGTTATCTTCAAATTTAAACAAAGTTTGTTACAAACAATAGTTCCAATAAGAGTTAAAATTCTATAAATTTGACGAGTAGCAATAGTTAAAAATTTCAAGTGCAAAGTAAAAGAACGGATTAGAGAGAAAAAAAAAAAGATTCCATGAATGTTTAAAAGAAAGAAAAAGTAGAATACTCGTTGGAACTGCTGATGAGAGGTGAAGAGAGAGAAATAGTTGAAAACTCATTTGATAAGATACAAGAACAAGAGCAAGATGACAATTAAGAAGAAGTTTGAATAATTTTTACATTGACTTAAAATAATTAAAAAAATATACACAATATTTAAAAAATTGACAATTGTTTGTTACGAGATAAATATAACATATTAAATTTATTGGAAAGATAAGGTGTGTGCAAAAAAATTGGAACTTATGGTGGATTAAAATGAGAGTATAATAGGAAGAAAATGTGCAAAAATACACATCGCTATTTTTGTGTTAATTTTCTAAAAAGATACTTAAAAAGGAACGGAGTAATTTTGCTTAATTTTGAACCTATGCTGAGTAATATATCTACTATATAATGTTGGATTTTACAAATTATTTTATTAATTGTTATATAGTAGTTTTGCTTAATTTTGAACCTATTCTGAGTAATATATCTACTACTATATAGTGTTGGATTTTACAAAGGATGAATGTTCCCAGTTGCACTGATCGTTAGAATTAACGGCGTTGCTATATCAAGCGAAATCATTTTTTGCGGAAATTCACGATACAAGGTGTACCGCTTTTTTAGAATGTGAACATTGTCTATCGTAATATCTTAAACAATTATTAAAAAAAAAAAGAGCAATGAACAACCCATTTTTGTTATTAATCTCCTGATATAGTGGAATACACCCAGTAGTGTTGTTAACTAACCAATGAGGTGCATTCTTGAAATTTTCGGGATGAATTTGTTCGCTATAAATAGTACTTTTCTAGAATTAATCAATGAGTGGTGCTATATAGCACGACACTATTTACACGAAAGGTGCACGAGCGTGTTTTTTTTTCTTTCCTTAGTTTGCTTTTGCTTTTATCATTAATGTGCTTTTGCTTTTTATTTCTTAAATCAATATAAATAAAATATTTTAAAAAAACAAAAATATGTCTTGACTCATATGCCCAGGATATCCAAATACGAGCCAAATGAAAATTATATATTTTCTATTGATTTCATTACTTGGGTATTGTAGTGTACCTTTGAGAAAGTTATTTGATACCTAAAACAAAGGATAGAGGTTCACAGCTCACAAAATTATTTGATACCTAACACAAAGTTATTTAAAAAAAATAAAACTAAAAATATATTACTACCTCCGTTCCTTTTTAATTGTCACTTTTTGACAATTTACACAAACCAATACATTCAATAAATGTCACTACTTTTGATACAATAATTTACACCTTTACTATAATAACCTTATTTGTTTAATGTGTCATTTCATAATTTTTCTCTTTGTAATAAATAAATAAGGATAATATTGATAAAACAACATTTAATGTTGCATTGAACTTTGAAAGCGACAGTTAAATAGAAACAAAAAATTTATCTAAAAGTGACACTTAAAAAGGAACGGAGGAAGTATATTATAGGATTGATATGGAATGGTACAATACTATCACAACCTCACAAGAGATATGTATATGTTGGTATAACCCTAGCTCAACACTATCATCAAATAAAAGAGAGAAATATGATGTCGTGCAACATGCACGAAAAAAATTAGTCGTGCACTTCATCATTATCCTTATCCTTAATCAATTTGTTGTCAAAGATGATGATTACCGTTCGACTCATGTTCTTAAAAAAAAAAAATTGTTTGAAGATTTTAGGCTTTTAAAATAAGAGCCAAGAGAATTGTAATTCAAAAAATAAAAGATAAAGTTCGATTAAACTAAAATTGTTTTTTTTTTTTTGAGAGAGCAAAAATTGTAGTTAAATTTCAATATTCTCCCCTCTTATTAATTTTCAAGGTCTAAATCTTCAAACAAAGTTTATTTTTGGTACACAAACAAAAATTTAACTAACTCAAATAGATAATCATATATAATACCCTCCGTTCTAAATTGCATGACCGTTTTGGACTTCACATATATTAAGAAATATAATTAATATTGTGAAAAAGAGATATTATGAGTTGTTTTTACAAAATTATCCTTAATAAATAATATGGGAAAATAAAATGAAATAATTGAAAGAATATAAAATAATAAATAGTTAAGATTATAATAGGAAAAGTTGCATCGGTACTTTTTCCCTAAAGCGACAATTTGGGAGAGAGGGAGTATGATTTTAATAACTCCAATAGATCCTTTTGGTTTTAACTACAATTCTTCAAGCAAGGACGGTAACCGCAGGGCTTGAGTATGAGAACCCTTGCTTACGTGAGGAGAGTGTCACGGCAATTTGTTTTCTTGAGCACCAAGAACCTGGTGATCCAAGACATTTGAATACATACCTCACTGTGCTTCACCTATCTACCATATCTCCGCATCAATTTGAGTATGAGAACCCTTTTAATTCATCTTCACGTTGCTTCTTCTAAAGTACCCTTTAGGTATCTCATAATTTGTTTTGCATCAACCATATGTGATTGCTTTGGAATCTCCATAAATTTGTGTTAGACCTACACCAATAGAGATCCCTGGTATGTTATGGCATATATACCTCAATGATCATACGTCTGATCTTATTAACATCATTGATCAGTTTGATGTTGGCTTCAAAAGGTGCTGGTGCAGTGTTACAATTCTACATATTAAACCTCTTCAATACATCTAAAATGTATTTCCTCCCATAAAACATCATTCCCTTTATAGTTTTGATGAATTTCCAACCCAAGGAAATATGCTAATTACCAAACCAGTCATATTAAACTCTGATTTCACTATTTCCTTGAACTTTCTTGTATCACATCCATCATTACATGTGATCACAAAATCATCAACATAAACAAAATATTATCATTAGATCAGAGTTATTCTTCTTCTTCATGTATATGGCATGCTTCAGTATACATTTGGAGAATTGCAATAGAAATGAATATATCCTCTTGTTCCAAGCTCCATGAGCTTGCTTGAATCCGTACAAGGCCTTTTTGAGCTTTAGCACTTTATTTTCCTCTCCATTCACTCAAAATTCAGGAGGTTGAGTAACATAGACCTCCTCCTCAAGAGGTCCATTAAGGAATGCTGATTTTTTTGTTTTTTGAAAACTCGATATTTGGTGCAGGGACCGACTAATCCAAAGAGTCCAATCCTATCGTCCACTTCCTGGGGGCAATTAAAGGCTAGAGAGCATAGCTTTGTATGGACTTAGCCCACCGAAATTGAGACAAGGGAAATCGAACTTGTGCATTGCCCAAAAAGATCATGCGTATAACAAAGAGGTGTTACGAAAAGAAAATTACTCTTTAGACTATCTTATTTGTTCTCAGCCACTCCGAAATGACACTTTTACTACAAATGGCAATTAACTACGGTTCGTTGCCGTTCCAAATTCAGGCTGGTATATACAGGAAGAAAAAGAAAAAAAAGATTTGCCGTTGGAAGATCTTGACAACAAGGTTATGCTCCTACATCACTCTGTCAGTATAATTTTCATTTCCAATGTTAATGCAGGTTCAACATCTGGTTCAACTTGTCAACCCTTACCGAACAATACATCATGTTTATGATTTGGATATGTGAAACATAGAATAAATAATAGAATATACGTGGTGTATGTAAATATTATACTGACACACAATGATACTTCAAAATGAAAATTATAGAAAATTTATGAGTAGAAAATTTATACACAGTGATGTATATAATGAACTAGTATGTATCATCAAGGGTGATGCTAACCAATGCACTCGGAGAACTGGTTAAGGAAGTTTTAAATTGAAAATGATATTTTTTAGACTTTTTAGCTTCCTTAACCGGTGTCTCAGGGCCACCGCTTAGCATTTCCCTATAACCAACGTCATTCATAGAATCGTAATGATTAACTATAAAGTTAATGATTTCATTAGAGTAACTTATAGTAGGAGCATAACCTTGCCAAGATCTTTCTATGGTGCTTAACTGCTTACGACTTTTTTTTCCTTCGCCTAAGCATCCTTAAGGAGGTGTATTTTGTTGTTGGGCCTGTGTTTATGGACAGAAGTCCGATCCAGAACAGTTTGAACAAATAAAAAATAATAATCATTACTTAGCACCTCATGATTAGTAGCTTTACATTACTCATCCTTCAATTATTATGTACTTAAAGTAAACTGATCTTTTCCTTTGCCTTTAAAAAGAATGTAGAGAAAGGTACCATAGTGCAACATTTTGTGGTGGAAAAATAAAGATAAAGTTGATTTGAAATTAATTGTGTGAACCAGAACGATTTCTAGGCCTAAAATCACTTGTATCAAATTTCCAATCCAAAGTTGGGCAGTGCAGGTGCAGATCTTAAGAGCTGAAATTATTCTCCTTCGGGTTTGATGAGTACATTTCTCTTCTTTTTGAAACAATATTATTCATTGATCATGATAAGCTTTAGAATAAAGAAACAAATTATTTTGATATACTTATGGTTGTGGTGGAGTACTACTACTAGTCTTTATGTTAATGCAACAAACGATAGTTTGAAGCCAGGTGATACATTTAATTCCAATTCCACGCTATGTTCTAAACAAGGCAAGTATTGTCTTGAATTGAGAAGATACTTGATTGTAATAGATGTTAATGGCACAGTAGTGTGGTTTTATGATAGAAATCATCCCTTTGACTCAGAAGAAGATTCAACAGTTTTATCACTAGATTACTCTGGTGTTCTCAAAATAGAATGTCAAGATAGGAAACCAATGATCATTTACACTTCACCTCAACCCAACAACAACACTGTGGCCACTATGTTAGACACGGGTAACTTTTTGCTTCAACAACTTTACCCAAATGGGACAAAGAGTATATTATGGCAGAGTTTTGATTATCCCACAAACTTTTTGATCCCAACGATGAAGTTGGGAGTTAATCGAAAAACAGGACATAATTGGTCATTGGTTTCATGGTTGACTCCTTTGCTACAAACGTCAGGTGAATTTAGTCTTGAATGGGAACCAAAACAAGGTGAATTGAACATCAAAAAACGCGGGAAAGTGTATTGGAAAAGTGGAAAACTTAAAAGCAATGGAATGTTCGAGAACATTCCAGTGAATGTTCAACATATGTATCAGTACATTATTGTTTCTAACAAGAATGAAGATTCTTTCGCTTTTGAAGTTAAAGATGGGAAGTTTATATGATGGGAGCTATCCTCGAAGGGCAAGTTAACAAGTGGTGTTGAAGACAATGCTAGTGGAGAAATTGGAAATGCAGATATATGTTATGGATATAATAGCAATGGAGGGTGCCAAAAATGGGAGGATATACCAACTTGTAGGGAACCTGGTGAGGTTTTTCAGAAAAAGGTGGGAACACCAAAAAGCAAAATGGACAATGCATCATCATATGAATGGAATGTAATTTATGGTTACAGTGATTGCAAGATGAGATGTTGGAGAAATTGTAGTTGCAATGGATTCGTAGAATTATATGATAATTTGACTGGATGTGTATTCTATTCATGGAATTCGACACAAGATGTTGATTTAGACAGTCAGGGTAACTTTAACGTCTTGGTAATGCCAACAAAATCAGCTCTACGTAAGTTATAATATCATTTTAATTAGATAGGTTCAAAGTGATTATTTACTGCTTATTTCACCGTAGACATAGCCTTCCTTCATACCATTAGATACAATTTTTTTTAATCTGGTCCTAGAATTATTTCCCTCTATTATGGCCGATGTCAATCTAAGGACAATATAAGTGCAAATAAAATTGAATTATCCAATCCCCATTAGCATAGCTCAGTTGGTAGGGATATTGCATATTATTTGCAGGGGCCGGAGTTCGAACCCCGAACACCCCACTTCTCCACATTATAATGTGTGAGCTCCAACCACTAGACTACTTGACAAAAAAAAAATTTGAGTTATCCAACCCTCCCTCTCCCCGTCAATTACCCTATTTTTAAATAAGTAACTTTGTCTCATTTTTAAATAGACTAATGGGTTAATATGCAACTAAGATTACACTTTATTTTAAAATTTAACATGACATTTTAGAGAATCTAACTTTATAAGATAGTAGTAAGTGACGTGGGAGGGAAGGTTGAATAGCTCAATTTTAGGGTAATGCTAACTTGTACTCTTAAAGTACATGTTAAGAAAGTCAAAAGAAGAAATATTTTTTAAAATTTTGTGAATTCAATTCATTAAAAAGTTAAAGATTTAAATATATTAATATGAAAATAGGTCTTTAAGTAACGGTAAAAGTTGTATAAGGCTTCCAAAAAAAGGTCACACGAGGAGCTTAAAAAACCAGACTTAGGTTTAAACTTTTTTGAACTGATCATACTTTGGTCTTACAAATCCTAACCCAACCTAACTTATCTCACTCCTATATGTGGATCATAAGATGTAGCTATTCAAAATAAACTACCTATCCATTGTCTATAAGAGACAAACTCGCCTTTTACCTTAATTGTCAAAAAATGCAATTTGATCAAGAAAAGGTTGGGAAAAAATGTTCTTTGTTTCAAAAGACCTAAAGTCAAATAAAATAGAAAGGTGTCAAAAGGTATATTTCTATTTATCAATGTTAGAAAGAATATCCAAAATGGCTTAGCAAAAATGAAACATCAACAAATTTTTCTTATAAGAGTTTTGATGTTTCTACAGATATACTGCAACGGATGAAATCGAAATCGGATTAGTCAAAAGAAAGTTATGCGTGTTTGAATGTTTTAGAGTATAGTTTCTCTTTGATGACTAAACTTGTGATGGAAAATAATAATCGTAATGATTCCCAAAAATCATAGTTGTAATAACGAGGATTTGAATTAATTTGAAAGATAGGATTAGGGTTTGGCATCAAGATAAGGCCAAAAATTAAAAGTTTGAGATGAATATGCTTATATCACATCACAATTCAAATTAATTGTGTATAGTCAATGCAGGTAAAAAAAGATGGATATGAATAGCTGCTGCAATCGCAACTGCTTTACTCATATTGTTCCCGCTCATTTTATGCATAGCCAAAAAGAAAAAAAATGCACTAAAAGGTATAAGAAAACTTTAAAATAGTCTAGTACGTATGTACCAAAAATCCAACCCCTTTATTTTCAATTTTTATCTTCTTTTTTCTTTTTGGTTATGTAGATAAGAAAAATAAAAGAAAGGAGGGTAAGAGCGAACATTTGGCGGATTCCAATGAATCATATGATATCAAAGATCTTGAAGATGACTTCAAGGGACATGATATAAAAGTTTTTAACTTCGCAACAATTTTAGAAGCAACTATGAATTTTTCCCCTGAAAACAAGTTAGGACAGGGAGGCTATGGACCCGTTTATAAGGTGACTTTAAAGTTAAACTATGTTAATTATATATTAATGATTATGTTTATTTTAAAAAAAAAAATTAATTACTATGACAATTATTACACCATCTTCATGTTCCAAACAAATGTTTCTAGTTGTATTTATTAAAGAAAAAAAAGTCAAGTTTTTGAGAAATAAATTGGCACAACTTCTTTTTTTTGAAGGAAAATTGGCACAACTTCTAATAAATACTTTTTATTTTTGGTATATTAACACGTGCTTTAAGGGAACTTGTTAACATTTCACTGCTTTTTTTAATGGTTGAGGATTATTGCTTTGGACAAACTCATGCATTTTTTTAGGTTTTTTTTTTTTTTTTAATGGTTCTTTACGTAAGTATCCATGATTTCTTCAAATTCATATAATTTTCCCAAAGTTTGATATTATAATTGCATAAAGTGTATTAAGTTAAGAACCATAGTAAAAGTATTTACATAAATGCACTTAAATTTGTCCTTTTGTTTTACGACTTCAGGGAATCTTGGCAACAGGACAAGAAGTTGCTATGAAAAGACTTTCAAAAACATCTGGACAAGGAATTGTGAAATTCAAAAATGAATTGGTACTTATATGTGAACTTCAGCACACCAATCTTGTACAACTACTTGGTTGTTGCATTCATGAAGAAGAAAGGATTCTAATTTATGAATATATGCCAAACAAAAGCCTGGATTTCTATCTATTTGGTGAGAATATGTTGAAATCTATATGTGTGTGTGATGTTTTTTAGGACAAATTCATGAAATTGTGTTCATTATTATTGTGCAACGATTTGAGCAATTTGCGACAAACTTTTGAGTTTTCTTAATTAAACATTTTATGTAATTCATGTGCGTAGAAAACTAAAATAGCATTTTTGTTTCTACTATTCAGTGGTATACATTTTAACATTGATTATTATGTTTTCATTGAGAAGATTGTACAAGAAGGAAGTTACTAGACTGGTAGAAGCGCTTCAACATAATTGAAGGAATTTCTCAAGGATTACTCTATCTTCACAAGTACTCAAGACTCAAAATCATTCATAGAGACTTGAAAGCAAGCAACATACTTTTGGATGAGAATATGAACCCAAAAATTTCTGATTTTGGTATGGCAAGAATGTTCACACAACAAGAATCAACGGTTAACACCAACAGGATTGTTGGGACGTAGTATGTTTTCAAAATTATCTTTATTCCTACTTTTTTTTATTGATGATTACGTGAAAAATTGAGATTATTAACTAATTTATCGTGCAGTGGATACATGTCTCCAGAGTATGCTATGGAAGGAATCTGTTCGACAAAGTCTGATGTTTATAGTTTTGGAGCGTTGCTTCTTGAAATTGTTTGTGGAAGGAAAACAATAGCTTCTATGATGCTGATCGCCCACTAAATCTAATAGGACATGTATGTGAATATTTGAGTTTTTTTAATATAAATATTATTATTCCTTGTTTCTAATTTGATTAAATTATTAATAGGCATGGGAGCTATGGAATGATGGTGAGTATCTAAAGCTAATGGATCCAACATTAAATGACACATTTGCTCCTGGTGAAGTGTAAATGTGCATTCATGTTGGTCTCTTATGTGTAGAACAATATGCAAATGATCGACCAACAATGTCTGATGTTATATCAATGTTAACAAACAAACATGAACTCCCAACCTCACCGAGAAGGCCAGCAACACCTATTCTACAACAGCAGTTTCTACATCATGTGAAATTGAAGCAAAAATATAAGTAATCCATATATAAGGTCAATCAGTCATTTGAAACAAATTTGTTCTTCGAAGTGTCAAAAATTTCAAGCCAGAATGTAATTAAGTTAACTAAAAATCCGCTTAAATATGTTGTTTTTAGGAATGGCCTAATTTTTTTTATTGGTCTAACGATGGAATGGAATGGGATATTTGCATATTATTATGCAGGAGTCGGGGATCGAACCCCGAACATCCTACTTCTTCATATTTAAAATGTGTGCGTCCTAGCCACTTGGTTACTTGAAAAAAAAAAAATGGAATGGCTTAGATATGGTTTCACACAGTTTGAGGCAATAATAAATCTCAACCATTAATATCAAAATGGATGGTCTAGATTAGTTTAACACAGTTGAATGATATCAGTCGTTGATCTAAATTGGACGATCCTGATCTATTATGGCGTCCTAGGAGGAGGAAAACCAAATCCACAAAAGCCAACCATTGCATAAACAAAGAGCTTGAATGCAAACAACGTAACCACTCTCAGACTTTATTATTTGCGTTTTCAAATAGACATTCTAAAAATAGATAAAGTGGCTTAATTTGTTGCTGCAATTAAGTCATCCAACTCTTTGGCAAAAGCTGTCATAACTTTAGTAGGTAAGGAAATCAAAACAAATATTCCTTCCTCTCCTTTTGCATTTTGGCCAGGAACATGAAAATGCACCGAAGGAAAACTCCCAGCCCCAGGTTTAGCAAGTCCACCATACACTGCCTTCCCCCATCCAAAATCCAAATTTCTAAATCCACCATAAGTCGTATCCAACACAAGACAAGACCTCACAACAGTAAACAATGGTCGTCCTTTAGTCACCATTAAATCCGCCACAGAATGCATATACTCTTCACTCACTTCCCCACTAGCTTTCTTTATCAACTCAACTGAAAACCCTAACGGGTTTTCACATATCTCAGCAGCGGTTGCAACCGCTGCTGGGAATGCGAAACAATTTCCATAATAACCAACTGGAATGGGAGGGTTGAATTTACCACGTGCGTCCACGATGCACATCATTCGAACCTCTTCGGTTGGGTTTAATTTCAAAGCTTTTGTGTGGGAACGCCAAATGTACGATGTGAGGACTTCAAAGGTGGTTGATGCGTTGTCGAGATGACGTGGAAGTAGGTTTCGTATTGCAGATATCTCCACAGGTCCAAAGAAGAAAGATCGTTCTGAAAATTCTGTTGCCGTTAAAACGGTATCAGTTTGGACATCAGTTAGTTGTTCGTATTCGCGGTGGTTGAATGTGACATGTGGAGGATCTCTTGCGTTTAGAAGCTCTCTATGCCACGCAGGTTGAATCGGAGGTTGTTTTGCACCCTTTGCTATTTCTGTGACTGCTAACATGAAATGAACTGTGCCAACTCCGTCTACCATAGTGTGGTTGAACCGGAGAGCAAAAATGAAACCACCACATTTCAGACGTGTCACCTGTTGTTAGAAAAATCAAACTTATATATGCAAATAAGTGATCATAAAAATAAAATGTAACTAGTGATCATCTAAAAAAGCTAGCTAGTGATAAAAATTAAAGGTAAAAAGCAAAAATCTATATAAAAAAAAAACTAGTGATAAAAATTAAAGATAAAAAGCAAATATAATTTTGTTGTTGTTGCATTTTATATAATTTTTTTCAAACTTCAAGATGTATTATTAGTTTTTATTTTTATAAAAAAAATACACCAATTAAATAGATAGAATTAAAAAAAATCAAGATACATTATTGAGTAGCATTAAAATAAAGGTTATATTATTGAGTTATTGTCGACAAAAAAAATTAATTATTGAGATATTAATTATTGCATTGGCCAAAAAGATCTTACGTACAAAGAGGTATTTAAAAAATTGGTTTAGTTTCCCTAAAAAAATATTGGTTTAGTAGCCAGCTTAAAAAATAAAGACAAATGACTAAAGTGTTACAGATAAATAAGATAAAAGACTCATAATGTAATATTGCCTTAATTATATTTAGGTGTTCAATCTTAATTAATTTACACTACAGGACTGACTTAGAACAATTAAAATTTCACATCAAATTTCTTTCATCTGAATGTCCTTAAATTTATCAGTTATATTCATAAAATTTATTCCTCCCATTTTGATTGTTCAATTTTGTCGTTCCCAACTGCCGCATTTTTCAATTTTCGTGAGAATCGCCATGATTTCAAATATCGTGAGAATTGCCGTTATTTCCAGTATAACGTCAGATATGATGACTTGATTTTTCTTTTTGATTTGATTTTTCTTGGTTGTGAGGTAGTTAATTATAACAATTGAGTAAATCATCCGTTGTACTTTGAGGGCCGCTAGCTAGCAGGTGTTGCCGTTGTGATGTTGTGGGAGTTTGCTAGCATTTTTTTGGTTGCTGCTGAAATGGTTATGTTATGAGGCTTTTGTTCTTTTATTTGGACTTAAAGGCTTTTGCTGATAGTGAGACAGGCTTATGCGTGTTAACAAATTTTATTAGGTTGACTGCTTAAATAAAAATAATAAGTCACGATACCTGACGCGGTTCTAGAAACAACGACAATTCTCACGATAATTGGAAATTGCGGCAATTTGGAACGACAAAATTGAACAATCAAAATGTGAAGAAGAATAAAAAAGAAACAAAAATTGATCAATATGGAAGAATAAAGAAGAAGAAATTTGAAAGAATGAGATGTTTTTGTTCTCACGTTCGGGGTTCTGGAATGGAAGAAATTTTATGAATGTAAATGATGAATTTAAGGACATCCAGATGAAAGAAATTTGATGTAAAATTTTATTTGTTATAAGTCTTGTAGTGTAAATTAATTAAGATTGAACACCTTATTATAAAAATAATAATAAATCATTTGTTGTTTCAACAAAAAAAATTAAAAGTATTAAAAGTTACCTTATGATTAAGATTAACTCTCCTTCAAAAAAAATAAATTAAGATTAACTCTTTTATTTTTAGAAAAAATCTACTTATTTATTTGACATTTAATGTTACTATATGTATATTACATTTTGATTGGTTGATATCATGAGAGGATAAATTACCCTCTAAACAAGAGAGGGTAACATAGACCTCACCTATTTTTTATATACAGGTAATAAGATTTAGTGATGACATACTAGATTTAGTTGTCGGTTTAGTGATGACATCAAAATTTTGTATCTTATTTAAATTTACATCATCAATTTAATTCTTTTATTTTGTAGTGCTATAATTAATCCAAGTAATTTTTTGAATTTAATTATTAGTATGTAAAGCTTAGTGCAAAATTATTTTATATATGCATAATGCATAGATTTTTTTTTTAGAGGTTATGCATAGATCTAGTGATGTTGCCATACATAATTAATTTTATTTTATGTAACCATGTTCTAATAGAAATAGAAATTCTATATATGGACCTGTATAAGCAGGATGGGAGTATTGAGAACTCCCTCCGGAGCAGCAGCATCATAAAGAAGTTCTTGTAAGCATGGAAAAGGTGCTTTAAGCTCCCCAAATTGTTCAAGTGTTACATCAGCATCTGCCTCAATGAACATAACACCTTCTCCATTACAATCCACCATGAGTTTACCACTAGAATCAGCTTCCTTAACTCTACCAGCAAGTGGGTAGTAAAACACAAGTGCTTGTGCAATTGCATTTCTTATGACTTCAACTGGATCTTTTCCTGCCATTGATGGCTTGTTACGGTAGAATTGTATGATTGGAACATTGGCACGAAGACCACCTTGTGTGTCTATATCGGATAGTAGCTTGGTTTCATGGGGAGTGAGTGTGGCTGGAATGATTAGCTCTGGTTGGTTTCTTCGTACTTGAAAAACCAGAGAGGGAGACGGGGATTCAACTTCTTGAGAAAAGGCCATTGATGAAGAAGGAAAGGGTTGGAAAATATTTGTTTAGAGGAAAGAATATTGATGTGTGAGGGAGTGGGTAGATGGGGGGTACTTTAATTTATAAGAAAAGTGTCACAACAATTAGGTTGTTTGGTGCGCATTATATGATATGATATAATAAGAACTTAGATAAAGATATGATATAATAGTGGTAGGACAAACATTTATTATATCATATGGTTGGTGTACATTGTAGCATCCCAATATTTTAAATATATTATATAAAGATTATATTATTTGATGGGTTATTGGTCAATTATGTGTGACTATAATAAGATAATTTTCGATGTATAATTTGTATCGGACATAGTAAATCAATTCTAATTGTATTCATTATTGAATCTATCAATTTTTATTTAAACCAAAAATTATTGGTGAGTCGAAAATTGATAGATTCATATTTATATTCATATTAAAAATATTATAAATTTTTATTTAAACTAAATTTTCCCTATTAAAACTAAATATTAAAAAAAATTCAATGTGTAATTTTTATTGAATCTATTCATTATTGGTGGAGGGAGGTGAGTCGTCTTAGTGATAGTGTTAGTGAGGGTGATTGTGGGTGGTTTGTCGGCCACGTGGCTAGGAGGGTTGGAGATGGTTCTGATACGTTGTTTTGGTATGATAGGTGGTTAGGGGATGTTCCTTTCTGTGTCCTTTTTCGTAGACTGTTTGAGTTAACGGAGAATAAGCTCATGTATGTGGCAGACTTGTTCTCTGTTGATTTGGAGCAGCAGGGGGTTGTTTGGAGGTGGAGGCGTAGATTGTGGCAGTGGAAGGAGGAGATGTTAGAGGAGTGTAGGGCTTTACTTCTTGATATTCTATTGTTTCCGAATGTTTCAGATATATGGGTTTGTCTTCCTGCTCCTTCAGATGGATACACTATTCGTGGTGCTTATCATGTGCTAACCTCTCAGGACCATTCTGATGCAGCTACTGATGCGGAGTTGGTTTGGCACAAACAGGTTCCCTTGAAGGTTTCAGTTTTTGCGTGGAGACTCCTCAGGGATCGGTTACCAATGAAGACTAATTTGATTGCTCGACAGGTGTTGTCGCCTGATATGTCCTTATGTGTCGCTGGTTGCGATCATCCTGAAACGGCTCAACATCTCTTTTTGTTGTGTAACACTTTTGGTTTGCTTTGGCATATGCTGCGTGATTGGATTGGTTGCACGGGGGTGGATGCCGATAATATTTCAGATCATTTTCTTCAATTTACTTATTTGACAGGTGGTGCTGTTTCTAGACGTTCTTTTATGCAACTTATATGGCTACTTTGTGTCTGGGTTGTGTGGAATGAACGAAATAATCGTCTGTTTAATAATGTAATAACTCCCATTCTCCGTTTGTTAGACAAGGTAAAGATGTTGTCCTTAGGTTGGTTGAAAGCTAAAAAAGCTATCTTTGTTTTCAGTACCCAACAGTGGTGGTCATGCCCTCTTGTTTGTTTGGCTATTGGCTAATGTAGTCCTGTTGGGATGGTTTGTAATTGTTGTAACTCTTGGTTCCTGTGGTAGTCTCTAAGGCACACCTTGTGCTCTAGGGACTGTTTTGTTATATATTTCATTTTGGCTTTTTCAAAAAAAAAGAATATATATAAGGTCGATGAGATAGTAGCACGTGAAGAAAAACCATACTAAATCGTGTTCTGTATTTTTAGATATTGAGTAAATAGGCAATTACCCTCTTGAAATTGTAAGTTTTGTCAATTACCTCCTTGAAATTAATAAAACTTCAATTACACCCCCTGAAATTTCACAACATTAATCAATTTACCCCCTCCGTCAAATTTTTCTGTTAGAGAACATGACGTTTTGCATATATCCCTCCTGAAGTTTTGCATTTATGTGCAAAATGCCCCCCAAACTTAAAAATTTATAATATTTTTTTCTTAAAGACAAACAATTAATAGTTAAATATTAAAACTAACTATTAATTTTGGAATTTGGGAAAACTACATGCATATATACATCAAAATAGGCTTCAAAATGGGAAAAATATGTATTTTTTAAAGTGACAATAATGGGATGATTTGTGGATTAATTTCAAAGGTAAAGAAATATATGTCTAAGTGTTTGCCATTTCTCAATAAGTGTTCCTCTATACATACCGATCACATATTTCATTTGCTGATGATTTGTGTCTTTTTTACATGAATATTACTTAATATGCTATATATGACATGTCGATCTGATAATATTGTGGTGTGAGCTAGATTGTATACGATGAATGATTGTCCCTGCCTGAAGCACAAACAAGAGGTTAGAATGAAGTTTTCTATAAAGTGTGTAAACAAGAACAAATCATATGAAAATATTGGGGGTTGTGTAGTTTAAATGGTTTGAGCAAATTGTTGAAGGAGTTGGAGGAGTTAAAAGACTAAGATGGTGAAGGAGAAAATATAAATTTAAAACTGATTAGTGATTATTAATTTGTCTATAAACCCCTAAAAATAATAATTTGTCTATTAGAAATAACCATTATTGTCACTTTAAAAATACATATTTTCCCTATTTTGATGTATATATGCATGTAGTTTTTCCAAACTCCAAAATTAATAGTTAGCTTTAATATTTAATCGTTAATTGTTTGTCTTTAAGAAAAAATAATATAAATTTTTAAGTTTGGGGGGCATTTTGCACATAAGTGCAAAACTTCAAAGGATATTTGCAAAACGTCATGTTCACTAACAGAAAAATTTGACGGACGGGATAAATTGATTAACGTTGTGAAATTTCAGGGGGATAATTGAAGTTTTGTTAATTTCAGAAAGGTAATTGATGAAACTTACAATTTCATGAGGTAATGCCTATTTACTCTTTAGATATTTCTAGAGTTAATCATGTTGTTTTGCACTTGTTTCATTTTATCAATATTGTAACCATCTCTTTTATTATTTTGTACGTGTTATTTTTGTGCTTAGTCAATGCCTATATTTACTTAAATTTAGCCATGATAGTTTTTCAGAATCAAGGACACATCTCTCTCATTAGACCAAGTGCAATGGAAGTGTTGAAAGCATGATTCAACACTTGGGACCTTTCTAATGGAGTGTTGAAAGTGGGGGAAAAATAATCTGGAGGAGAGAGATGTTGAATGGATTCAACATTGTTTAAACCTGCAACATAGGGACACATGGCGGAATGTGGTTTGCAGGACAGATGAGAGAGAAGCTGCTTTGTGGATTAGTGGTGACACGTGGCTGATTCTGATTGGCTATCTAAATTATTCTCATTCTAATAATTTGAACTCAATTATTTCATTGCAAATTATTTTTTTTAATTTTTTTTACCAAAATTCATGATTTTTTTTTCCTCTATAAATAGGACTTGGTTCATTTAATTTGGACACATAAAAAAAATCAAGTTTTTCACTATCTTAATCTTATTATTATCCTTCTATTAGTTTTTCTTTTGAAGTTTTAAACTTCTTTTTAGTGAAATGGATCCCAATAATAATCATTTCAACATCTAGAATTCTTCTAATTAATCATTTAGCTAAAAAATAAATAAATTATTTAAATAAATTTTCTATCGAACGTGTTTTAAGTTAAGAAAATAGAAATAAATTATTTAAATAAATTTTGTTTTTACAAAAAACTAAAAAATAAATTGTAAGTGTTTTTTTAAGGAAAATTGTTAAGTGTTTATTATTTTAATTTAATTATAATCGATAATTGTAATTTTATGTAATTATAAAAACAAAAATATAAAATTAAATAAGAATATGAAATAAAAAGTGGTAGGGTGGAGTGTTGAATGAAAAACCATTGGAGAGGGTAAAAGTTGAATATGTGTTGAATAAGAAAGAGAAAATAATGTGGAGTGTTGAAAATTGAAAAAATGGATGTTGAAAGAAAAAACCATTATAGATGGTCTTAGACATGTTCACCTTTGTTGACCTAGTATACTTTCCTAAATATGAGGAACTCACCTCTCACGTTTTAATTCTGCCTATAGTTATGCTATGAGTGGTCGATTAAATAAAGGCTTAAATATGCCTTTAGTCCCTGCACTTTCATCAGATTTTGGCATTGGTTCCTACATTTTTTTTTGTTTGGAATTGGTCCTTGTACTTTGTAAAAATATTGGTATTGATCCCTCTGTTAACTTTCTGTTAAAAAAAAAACACAAAACTATTGGTATTAGTCCCTACACTTTGTAAAAATATTAGTATTGGTCTCTGCACTTTGTAAAAATATTGATATTGGTGCCACGTTGTGTGAAATGATTGGGCCACGTGGCACTCCGTTAGTTTTGTGTTTTTTTTTAACTAAAAGTTAACAGAGGAACCAATACCAATATTTTTACAAAGTACAGGGACCAATGCCAAACAAAAAAAAGTGCATGGACCAATGCCAAAATCTGATGAAAGTGCATGGACCAATGACACATTTAAACCTTAAATAAACTTAGTTTCCATCCCTTTATTTTTCCTGGTTTTGTTCAAGAGTAACCGCCACATATCTATCTGTACTAGTTTGCCATGAACAACACAATTAGACAAGAGACTTGAAATACCTTTTATGGTCTGCTACACAAACCCACAAAATACACAATACTCTCCCGGTTTCAACTTCCCAAAGTTAGTGACAAATTAAAAGAAAATGAGAACTAGAAGAGAACATATAGTAGGAACCATTGCGTAGCTAATTCCAATCCATAGCATAGCTAATTCCAAGTTTAGGCACAGCAGAGCAAAGATCGTTGTGTACGCATTTAGAGTCCTTTTGCTAGGAAGAAAAGCGGCCAAGGTAAGGAGTTTTTCCCCACACCATCATACTAGGTCGGATAAGTGTTGTGAAATGATAGTAGAATTCTTGTTCATTAGAAAGAGTTAGTTTTTCTATTTAATGATCTTATGTAATTTATATGTATGACTTCTTGTTTTGATTGAATATTGTGTTGACTATTGTGAAGAATGTGATTGTTAGATTTGGCATGTTGATGACTATATATGATTCTAAGAAATGGCTTGTGGTTCATAAAATATTAGAGAATATTAGAGGTTGATGAGTTGCATTTTCTAGTTTTATTTTTGGATTTTACCGATGACATTGAGTTGTATAGCATAGCAAGAAGTATTTTGGGCTAATGTCATTGGGTGGCGGGCCTTATAGGTTGGCTAATGTCACTTGGTGGCGGGCCTGGTGGGGTGGGCCTTATAGGTGGGCTAATATCACTGGGTGGCGGGCCTTATAGGTTGGTTAATGTCACTGGGTGGCGGACCTTCTATGTGGGCTAATGTCACTGGGTGGCGGGCCTTATATCCGGATCATTTGAGTCCTACATATCATGCATCCCATGCATAAAGTTTTTCAAAATAGTTTTGGTACTTGGTTCTTTTGGAAATTTCTAATCCTTTTTAGTTGATGAGTACTTTTATTATTATTTTATGGCATTTTTCTGAGTCTAGGTGATCCCATGTAGAACCGGAAATTGACCCTTGCATTAATATAATGTTTTAGGTACCAAAGACCAAATATGAAGCTTGATGTGTGATGAAACGCTTGCGGGGCAAATTGGATTTTTAAATGAAGAAGAAAACTAGTTTTTATTTAGGCTCTGTTTGGTTAACCCAAAAAAGAGCTTTTAGCTTTTAGCTTATAGCTTATAAGCTCGTTTGACAAAAAAGCTCTGTTTGATAACACTTTTTCACCATGAGCTTATAGCTTATTTCACGAGCTTATAAGCTATTTTTCAGAAGCTATTCCAAGTAGCGTTTGAGCTTATAGCTTATAGCTTCTCACTTTTTCTTCCAATTTTACCCTTATTATTTCATTTAAATTGTATTTTTATCTATTATAATTTTTATAATAAGCTACGTAATAAAGACTACTATCCCTTTATTCCAATTTTTGTATATATATCAGCTGACCTTTTTTTTTTTTTTTTTGAAAAATATATACCTTCATTTTTTTTTACGAAACAAAATACTATTATTCTATTAGTGTTACTTTTTTTTTTTTTTTTGAGGTAAGTGTTATTTTTTTTTATTCTCTGTTATTAGTATTACTCTATTAGTGCTACCTTTTTTTTTGTTTTTAAGGTAAATGTTATTTTTTTTATAAAGTGGAAACACTTAAATGATAATAAATATAAGATAAAATTTTAGTGAATAAAATTTAATTTAATTTATAATACATAGGATATATTAAATTAATAAATTTAAAGTATTTTTTTAAAGAAAAATTAGTTTACAAAATTACAAATACTTAAATTAATGATATAATTTTTATTATGAATTAAGAATACCCTTTATGTCATTTTACATTTATCAGCTAGTTGAACCGCTATTTTTACCAAACACTTCAGTTAGCTTATCAGCTAAAAGCTATCAGCTAGCTTATCAGCTAAAAGCTATCAGCTAGCTTATCAGCTATCCGCTATTTTTACCAAACAGAGCCTTAGTTGTAATTGTAATTTAATTTTTTTTTTTTAAATATACTACAGAGTTGATATTTATTCAATTAAGAGTTAGAGTAAAGAAATATATGTTTTTTTTAAAAGCCTAATTTTTTAAAAGAGTAATTATTTATAAGTAACGTCTTGGAGTAAAATCCGGGGCGTTACATACATGATAAGAAAGATAATAATATTATTTTGTCTTATCATGTGTTTTGTGTATATTTTTATTAAAAAAACATATGATCCAATTAACATTTTTTTTCGACGACCAACATGCTTCACGCTTTAAACAACTATATGGAATTTATTCATAAGAATGAACTACCCAGGGTTGAGGGAGGGAGGGAGGGAGAGGGATGTATATTTTCTAATCCTATGAGGTTCGTAACCTACAAAGAATTGATTATTGGAGCAATATTCATTTTGGTCCTTGAATGTGTAACAAGTAGCTATAATAGTCTCTTAATTTATCGAAAGAGGGATGCTACCGTCAGTCACTTTGACACTCTCGGTTAGGCACTCGCTTGCATATTGGACCACGTCACAATTTTTTTAAAGGCAGTTACTTGTATACCGAGTCCCCAAGTTTAGCTCTTTTTTTTTTTTTTTTTTTTTTTTATGTACAAGAAAAAAAAACTCCAAGTTCTGATAAACGTAACTATGGCTTTTCGCTACTGTTCACAAGTACTCCGTAGTTCCTGCAACCTCAGTAGGAATATGAACCGGCATCACCTTCACATAACCACAACAACCAGGGAACCAACCTTCAACTACATATCAACCAAAAAATAAATCTTTCCCCAAATTTCACAAGAGGCCAGGCCAAATTTTTCAAATAAATTGTCTATCTCGCAAAAGTTCATATTCTCGTGCCAATAACCTTGCTTTGCATCTAGTAAATTCAAAAACATAATAAAAAATTATTAACACTCCAAATACCAAAAAAGAAAAATGAGAAACTCAAGTATTTTATTTATTTATTTTTAAATGGTTGTATTCCCTTTCTCTCTGTTACCCAGAATTAGATGTGAGAAATTCAATGGGTTCAGCATACAAAAGAGATTTTTTATTTGAAAAAAAAAATCGTTAAGATGAGCTTCTTCTCATGTTGTTATGGATCTTCTTCTCCAGTTATTCCTTCTGCTGCAACCATGGAGATCGAAGAGGTTGGATTAAAGGTGTTTTTGAATCTGTGTGCAACACAGTTTTGAGAATATCATAATTAAAAAATAAAACGTTAGAAAATTCATTACTTGTTCAGCCGGTAACCGGTTCAAGAGATTGAAAAGTAAATGACGTGTCACCTATGCAAGGGAGAGTGACAGACCGCGACTGTTAGAGCAACTGCTCCTAGCATTGCTCTTATCGAAATGTCAAAATATTCTCTGGTTTTGCTCTATGTTAGTCAAAATAGTCTCTTCCTTTAAAATGTATTGTTAATATAATATTGTAATATTAGTTCTTGTAAGTACTTACTGTCATATATATCCTTATATAAAAAAGTTATTGTATTATTTTAACATCGGAGACCAAAATAATTACAATTATTTGAATTCAAGAACCAAAATTACTATTATTTTATCATTAAACTCGTTGCACATTAACAGAACAAAATGATTTAGGATAATGCTAAATGGCATATGGCATAGTTGGATTGGGGACGAAAATTACTATTATTTTATCATTAAACTTGTCGTATTATATATCATCACTGAATAATTTATCCTTGATTATTTGGATTTGGGATTGACAATATCTACATGATAATGAGATTTAATTTATTAAATCTCTACCGAATAAACATATAATTCTAATTATCTTGTCAAAACAAAATAAAATTCTAATTATATTATTTGTAAAAAAATTCTAACCATATTCGTCACCCTCCCTTAAAAAAAAAAAACCTAACTAATCTATTTGAATGAAATTCATCTAAGTCCCACAAATTTTTAAAATTGGTCATACATTTTTTTTTTAGAGAAAAATTGGCTATACATAGATTAGCGAAATCCTATAGGTTGTATTAGTAGAGTCTATTAAAAAGAAATTAAACTTTATATAGCACGGTGAATTAAAATTCAAATTTTAATTTTGATTAGTAGTATTTATATTTAATGTCGGACACATCTTAATGGTTTACATATGATTACGCTTATAGTTACTTCTAGTGTAGATAATATATAAAGGAAAAAAAAAGTATTAGAAAGAATACGTCAGAGTAATATAGTTGCTCACACTCCTCTTAGAGCATCCGCAATGGAAACATCCATTTTTGAGTTTTTAAATGGATCTCACATGTACACGTCACTTATTTATAATTTTTTTAATAATAGTATTTAATAAGAACTCAATCCCTACAACCTAGTATCACACAAAAGTTTCTTAAATGGGGCCACTAATCAACTATCAATAATTTTATATCATTACATTTCAATTTTTTAATATTAAAATAGTGAGGGTCTCGCTTAAAAGTGGAGGTCTTAAGTAAAACCTCGGTCTTAGGAGACCCTGAAAAATACTCTCCCCAATGGAGGTACCTAATAGATACCGGATTTTAAATAGTTAAGACCCTTTTATTGGAGATGATCTTACTAATATAATAAAGAAAAGTGGGTAAGTAACATCATTTCTTTCATAATAAAAAATATCAATCATTAAAGGGATATATATCTTATGTGGAGTGAAATGATTTCAGTACATTGCAAGATTTTTATATTTTAATTGTGTCAAGATTCATACCTATGATTAACTATTGATATATTAAGATTTACCCGCACCGTAAAAAGTAGTGTTAAATACGTTTTTGATCCTTTTATTTTACGCAATTTTGAAAATATTCCCTACATTTTAATAAATATTTTTAAAATTTCTATATTTTTCCTCCGTTACCGAAATTGGTCCCCGAAGTCTATTTTTTAACCTGGCAATGAGTGGGACCCTTTTTTTTTGTCTTATGTAGCAGATTTAATTGTAAAACAATTAATAAATCCAAATTTAGTCTAATAAACCAGACAACATTCATTTTCTACATCTTTATCTTCTTCATCTTCATCTTCTAAAGTCAGGTCCGTTCCTAGTGTTTAAGGGGTCTTAGGCATAGTTCGAAAAAATGGGCCCTTACATAATACATCATAAACTTTTTTAGTTTCTTGTTATGATTTTACTAACGCTTCATTTTCTTTTCCTTCACTTTTCACTATAAGATAACAACTTTTTTAGGCAACATCTTCAAATAAATCAAATACTCTATAGAAACCAAAACTAAACAAAACTAAACAGATACAATAGCTTCTCCGAAGTAGACTGAAATTTTAGCACCTAAATAGTAGACACTTAATTTTTGACATCTAATGATAGTAAAACCAAAAAAATAAAAGTATATCAACACGTAATTAATTAAATTTTAGACATTTGGATACAAAATTCTCCAATGCTAAACACATAACAACAATAATACTTGATAAACAAAATTAGTGTTAAATTTTTTAGAGTAATCTAAGATACAATAACTCATTTGTTATACTACAAATAAATCATTCATCTTTTTATATGCTATAAGTACCAAGTTTATATTACTATATTGATATAATTAATTTATTTTGGATACTTTCAAGGCAAGATTAAGATTAATTTCTCCAGTAGGCCCATTTTCAACTAAAATATAATTTGTTTTGTTATGAAAATTCTCCCAATTTTTTGGATAATAAATATCACATATATTTTTAATATTAGTAAGACACATTATTAGGAACAAAGGGCCCCAAAAAATATAAATAAAATTCTTGGCACATTATTAGAAACAAAGGGCCAATTTTTTTGGGAGGGTGTATATAGAAAGATTTGTTTCATATGGGGTATATATAGCAAATTGCATCAAAAAGGCCAAAACAATAACGGACTGCAACCCAGCTTTTCATGCAATTTTCGGGCCTGCCAATATTTTACTATATAAACCCCCAGAAAACCAATTCTTACTATATACACCCCGACCAATAAATTTTTTTTAGGGCCCCCTACCGGCATGGGCCCTAGGCCGTCGCACTCGTGGCCTATGCCTAGGGCCGGCCCTGTCTAAAGTGGCGTTTTCAAGACTTGGCAACAAGATTGGAGACCTATATATTATTAGTTTTGCATGTATCTTTCTCTTACCTTTTGATTATTTTGTTTACCGTTATTATGTGTAACTAAACTCTCATAGATTAGGATTGAATCATGAACCTTTATTTTGAAACTTGTAATCTATGATGTCATTTTCTAATAAAATTTAAACGATATTTATTTAACATATATTGTTTTTAATTTTTTGAACTTTTGATCAACTTTGAATCAACTTTAGGTTATAGCTCACTAGTAACAGTAGGTTTTGTAACTTGGTCTAGATATATTATTGACTAAGGTTATTGGCCTAACCATAGGAAAATTAATTAGGCGGCTTAGTTTAACGGTCTATAATGTTTTTGATAATATGATTTTCACCTAAAAAGGGTTCTATATTAGGTAAATGGGACCTTGAGGCATAACTGGAATATGCATACTTTGTTAAATATCGTGAACATAGACCTTGAATTGTTTTTGGACAAGGACCTAGTATTACCAAACTGGAACATAAAGAGGATTCAGGAAATTCTAATTGCTTGTCATCTTTCTAAATTAAATTTCTATTTAATTTCAAGTGCAATCAACTGTTGAAAAACTCCCTTTTATTGTTTTTATTTAAATAAAGTTTATTGCTGAGTAGAAAATAACAATCCATGTGGAGGCGATTTTACTTACTACCTTATTACTTGTTCGATTCGGTTCACTTGTCGAATTGTCCATCAACAGTTTGTCGGATTCCCACTCCAAACTTCCATAGATGCCTTGAAGTTTATACATGTTGATGGACGTCTGCTGATAAAAAATGTTGTACTACTAACAACTTCACCCCGAAAACTCTTGGGCAATCCAACTCCTAAAGCATACATCTCAACACTTTCGGTTCTTATATTTATTGTCTAAGAGGTTGTCATTCTTTAAAATTTTAAAGGTGTCACTTTTATGTTTTAAAATGTGAACTCATACTCTTCTAGAATAATCATCAACCATCATAAAAAAATAGGAACACCCCTATGAGTTATTGTTGTTGTTGGACTCCAACGATCCGAGTGAACATACTAACAAGGTCTACTAGAATGATACATATCATTCCCAAACTTAATGAGCATATATAATGATATTGATGATTTTTTCTTCTTCTTCAGAATTATATGATATTGCTGATTTTGAAAAATATCATATTAATTTTTGTAAGTTTTCTCCTTACTCTTGCAGAGAAAATTTGGTTGAAATAGAAGAATCTATCTTTTGTGCCTAACAAGTAATTCGAGACCAATCACCGTTAAAAGTAATGGTTCATTCAAAATTCATGTCTGCATGGACACTTATTGAACTGTCTGTCCAAACTCCAAACATTGTCATTCACAAAGTGTTAATCAAAATGTTGTTCAACTTATTTTAGACCACAGCTTGAATGAGAATGACTAGTTATTTTAGCTATTCATGCACTTCAGTCAAATGTCATTTCTTCAGCTTCACGCCTGATGGATTCAAAAAGTGGTGAAGATAAGTAACGCTCTCCGAAACTAGGAAAAACCACCTGCCCAACAACGATTTTGAATTATTCAACATTGACATTAAGTATTAATCTGCTATTCACAGCAAACATGAAGTAGCAGCATTATTTGTACAAGTCATAGATTATAATCATCTTATAATTCTGCGTCGAATAAACATACTAAGGCTTGTAAACTTACAACAATGAGCTTTCCTGCATTTTCTTGTCTCTTCCTAATTTTATGGCAGCTGCTGCTGCAGCTCCTGATGAAATTCCCATCTGCAAAAGACATTCACATAATCAACATGAAAAGTAATAAGAGTTTAACGTATATGCACGGATACTGTAAAATATTTTAGAAAGTAACATAAAAGTGAGATATGATTGGATGACAGCGTAAATTTTTTGTAGTGCCAATGGCCCCGATGCATATCCATTAAACTCAAATAATATTAATAAGATGCATATTTGTGGTTACATATTTGCAGAGTTTTTATATAACAAATAACTGAAGGGAAATTAATGCAAAGCCAATAACAAGAATCACAAGTTATCATATGTCATACCAGTAAACCTTCTTTCAAAGCAAGCAGCTTAGCAGTTTCTATAGCTTCTTCACTTGAAACCTATAGTTCACAAAACCTTGTTGGTCAAAACAGAATCCATTGTATTTACAGCTAGTATTGGAAACACTGTTTATACATTCCCCAACTTTTAAGAATGAAAGATTCAGAATTAATATCCTCATGTCACTATTGAACTCAACTATTCATATAATATATGTGCGTGACCTGGTGAGACAAAGCTTTTCAAGATTTGGATACGATTGCGAAAAACAACTTTCAAGTGTCAAATAGTATGAGAAAGCGATAATAGTGAAGAGCTACATTTAGGCTTGATTTAATTACTTAGATTATGCGCAAACAAGTATCAGTTCAAAAGTTCAGCAAGCATATTGTTCTTACTTAGGATAGAAATTAATGATAAGTTTATGGATTAAAATTAATGATAATTGAATACCAGTGTATTAGTGTTGCAAGCTACCTGAATAACTTCATCTAGGAGATCAAGATCCAGGACAGGGGGAACGACGCCAGTACCGATCCCTTGGACTAGGTGTTTGCCTTTGAAATTGGTGCAAATGAAAAATTCATTCAATAAATGGCCTCAAGTTGTTGTCTAAAAACTTGCTTGAATATCAAAAGAATATAACATGTGACATTTTTTATGAGATCTAAACAGCAACAAAAATTATAACAATTCAGAATAGTAAAATGACCTGGCTTTCCTCCATTCAGAATTGCACTTTCAGTTGGTTCTACACCATACACCTAGGGGGGGAAATTTACATAGATCATAAAGTATATAGCATGAACTAAGAAAACTTGTTCACATATTCACTCCCAACACAAAAAGTATACAAGGTAAACAAATTAACCTTGATATCTAAGTTTCTCTCCTTGAGGAACTTCCCAGCACCTGTTATTGTTCCCCCAGTTCCTATCCCTGCAACCAAAGCATCAATTCTCTCTCCAGTGTCTCTCCAAATCTCAGGGCCTGTGGTCTCATAATGAGTCTAAAAATTGACAAATTAATCGACTAAACTTTTTTCAACCTATCAACCAAATTAGGCAATATGAATTATGAAAATACCTTTGGATTGACAGGATTTTCAAATTGATTGAGCATATAACTATTAGGTGTCTTTGCTAATAGCTCGTATGCCTTTTCAAAAACTCCGTCAACTCCTTTGGCAGGGTCTGTCAGATATACCTCGGCTCCGAAAGCGCACAATATAATTTTTCTCTCAAGACTCACAAAAGATGGCATAGTTACTAAAAGTTTATAGCCTCTCAGTGCTGCGATCGATGCCAATCCTATGCCGGTGTTGCCACTCGTAGCCTCAATAAGAACAGTCTTTATACAATCATTGTTTAAAAAGATTAAACTTACTTAGATTGTACATTCCACAACATGAACAATACTATATGTGGTTGAACAAATAGACTTCAACATTATAAGCAATAACATTGCAAGATGAAAATCTCAATTAAATGCGATAATGAAATTTGAATAACACAATTGTCCAGTGTTAGAAATTTTATTTATAAGTCTTGGCACTCTATTGATTTACTAAACATTGGTTGAATGGTATCTTGATGGGTTCCGAAATTTTCATATTTTGATCAATGAGTATTGGACATCACATGGTGAGTGTCTTTGAAAAATAGTTGAATGGATCTATGATAGACTAAAACTCATCATCTTACGAGTTTTATGAGTCCGGGAAAGAGAACCTAGTTATCAAACATGATTGATCAGTAATATACCTTTGCAGGAGTAATGAAGCCTTTATTTTCGGCATCTTCAATCATGCTCAATGCTATCCTGAGTGCGAAAAACAAGATTATCAATACAAATTCTTAATTTCTTATTAAGAATCTTAAAACTTAACAATTTCAAAACAGTTTTAGTTTGTGAAATAATAGAATTCCATGCCTATCTTTGACACTGCAGCAGGATTGCAAGTATTCTAGCTTAGCAGCAATACGAGCTACACACCCTTCTGTAATGTTGTTAAGATATACCAATGGTGTGTTCCCTATTAACTTCACAATGAAAAACAACAAAATTATTCTTGTATATAAGAACAACAAAAAATCTCATATTTTTTGTTTTAAGTATATGCAAATATAAACTACTTTTGATTCTTTTGTTTTCATAAAACAAGTTTCTACGAAGAGCATTTTAGATAATGCACTATTTTTTTATGAGAGATCAAGAAGATTGATTGTATTTAACTAGTTTTTTTATGAAACTAATTTCTTAATAAGTGTGAAATTTAATTATTTATATTTATTTATAATCAACACCGATAGTATTATTTTACTAAACTAAAAAAAAAAAAAAAAAATACAGGATAAAAACGTGACGATAAAAGGTAGAAAATAACTAATATTAAAAAGTTATATGGCTTTGAATTATTTTTTTTTTAACGGTAAATGTTTTTATTGAAGTTGATGTTTAAGTGGCACTCATTAAAAAAGACGATACACCTAATTGTTTACCCAAAAGACATTGTCAAGAGATTCTGTTGATTGTATCAACAACCTTTGTGACCTTATAATATATAAGGAAAACTTAGCTAGCTCCACTGTACTAAAATGCTACTTTTCTTAATATCATGGAACAAAAATGCTAGTGTTGTTTAACTAACTAATTTTCTTTTGTAAAAAAAAAAAAACACTAACTAATTTTCTTAACAAAAATACTAAAGAGTGCTCTTAATTGATATAAAAATATTATTTTGAAAAAAATTGTGTATTCAATTTTTTTGACGTTAAAAAAAATCATGCCCTTGATACTCTTAGGATACCAAGTTAGCATGATTCTTTTTTTGCTTATATAAAAAATCGGAGTAATTATAAAAAAAAAAAATAGCAAAATGATTCTTATACACTCAAACTTCAATCCACCACTAGACAGAAAGAAATAAATAGAGTGAAGTGATAAATATAAAAATATTATGATGTGATAGGAAGAGATAAATAGAAAGAAAATAATGTGTAGAACGAGCGCATGAAATAAAGAAAATGAAGTGTGTACAAAAATAAGTGCTCTAAAAAATATTACTTCAGTGACATCCTTCTTGATTGCAAACTGTGGCACCATATTATCCGATGAAGAAGGCCTGCAAAAGCTTGATTATGTAGTTTCTTTTAGAAAGCACTAGTAAAAGAAGCATCATATATATATAGTAACATCTCAATAATAAGAAGATTATGAATTAATGTTGTACTAACAAGACAAACTTCACTATCACTTGTACGTGTTCAATGACAGTTTCGGAATGTTGCAAAACCAGAACAGTTTCAGCTTAACCGTGTGTGACTGTGTGTATTTGAAGAGTTATTATACTATTCGGCTTTACCTAACATCCCAAAGCTGTCTTTTTTTTGACGGAAGGGACGGACATATGTATTGGAATGTTGGAGCATATGCTTACACTGTCTTTTGAGAAGAAAAAATTTAGAGTCTACACTTCCCAAAAATACTTTTTTTGTTTTTAAAAACTTGAAAATTAAAAACTTTTTTGCTACACTATTTTCTAAAATTACAGTTTTTGAAACTGTTTTGAATTTTTTAGTTTTGGGGACTAAAACTAAAACATGTAAAATGATAACTATTGTCAGAAGAGGACTTGTATATTTCAAAAACTGAAGTATAAGTTTTTTTTTTTTTTTTTCTGGTCAAGTAGTATGATGGTTACAATTTTACGGATAGTACTTGGGTGACATAGAGTTGGGTGACATTGGTGGCATTGACCAATCACAATGTCACAATATTTGTGTTTCTCTCTCTTTCACAAGCATTGTGATTGGCCAATGTCACCCAACTCTATGTCAATTTTATCAAGATGAATAAGTGGAAAATTCATATTTGTGCTCGGACTCTTGCGTATACAATACAATAAATGTTTTGATGTTATACTTTTTTTATCTTAAATTAATAAGTGTTTTGTTGTAATCCAAACTAAATGCGTTTTGTTTGGGTTGGTTCAATTTTAAATACCTCTTGAAGGTACATAGGCAAATTCATCTAGACACTTCTTCCATTTTTTCGAGCGGAATTTATCCATGTTTGGTATACTCATGAGATGATGGAATGACCATATGGGTGATAGTGTTCTATCTTCACCATTAATCTTAACTTCAATAGTTTCTAATTAAGAGACAATACTGTTGAGAATACACCATTAATCTTGATTTGTGTAACACATTGTACATTCTATTCATTTGAATAATACACAAATCACATTCCCAAAAATAGCATTCTCTATTTTTGTTTCTTTCTCTTCATTTATCAATAAACTGTTTCATTGAAACTCTTAAATCTAGTTTCTCACACTTGTTGTCCAACTCAGCTGTAAGTACCGACTTGCACCAACTCCTTACATCAAAAGTCATTCCAACAATGGTGGTGAAATGGCGTGTCCAGTTGATGGAGCAACAACATGCAAATGAGTGGATAAAAAACACTTTCTTGATGGGGAACATATCTAGATGAATGGAAGAACAAACACACACTTGAAGGGGAGAATTTTTGTGTGTCAAGTGTGAGTTAGAAGTCCAACTATAAATAGAAAAGTGAATGTTGAACAACATATAAATGAAATAACTCATAAACCTAATGTTTTAGGTTTATGGTTAAGATGTAGTGTTCAACTCACTTGTGTGGTTACTCTTGACTCAGTGATGACCTCTCATACTCCCCATCATGTCCGAACAACACAAAATATATAAATTAAAGTTTAAAAAAAACAGATATTCCTTTTTCACTAAAGCGATAAAATTGAGCTAGAAATTGAAGCTTAAGAAAATAAGCTATTTCAAAGCCTAAAATCAACTAATGCAAGGGTTGATTTCATTACAATTTATTACAAAATTCAAAGTAATTGTTCATTTGATTCCAAACGTTATTATTCAACAAAGTGTTGATCAAAACGCAGTTCAATTTATTTTAGACGACAACTTGTGACTTGTAGAGGTTGAATGAGAATGACTAGTTATGCATTTCAATCAAATGTCATTTGTTCAGCTTCATGCCTGAGAGACTCAAAAAGTATTGAAGATAAGTAACGCTCTCCAGAACTAGGAAAAACCACCTGCACAACATTAAGTAATAATGCTTGTATATAAGTCATAAGCCATAATCATATTATAAGTCTGTGTGGAATAAACTTATTAAGGATTGTAAACTTACAACAATGAGCTTTCCTGCATTTTCTGGTCTCTTCCCTAGTTTTATTGCAGCTGCTGCAGCAGCTCCTGATGAAATTCCCATCTGCAAAAGGCATTCATATATAATTAGCCGGACAAATAATAAGAGTTTAACAGATATTCAGTTATAAAGTAATTTTTTTACGCGGTTATCAAATCATATCGCACTATTTATAGATTTGTTGAAATACTTTAGTATGTTAGGCACCGGTAAACCTAACATGATTACTGACGGCGTGACAGTTAGTTGGGAGGAGGAAAAATAAGATCATAGTAATTAGTATATTTGCATAGTTTTATATAACACAAAACTGAAGGAAAATTACTGCAAAGTCAATAACAAGAATCACAAGTTATCAGTCATGCCATACCAGTAAACCTTCTTTCAAGGCAAGCAGCTTAGCAGTTTCTATAGCTTCTTCACTTGAAACCTGTAATTCACAGAACCTTGTTGGTCAAAACAGAATCCCTTATATTTGCAGCTAGTATTGGAAACATTGTTAATATTCCTCACTGTCATCTTCTAGTTTTTTTTTTGTCTCTATGTTTAATTAATAAATTTTGTGTTATATATTAACAAATTATGCAGGTTTCACTTGGGAAAAAAAGAAAGAAAAGATAGTCTCATTTGAAATGAAGGAAAATATCATATTCTATATTGAAATTGATAATTGAATACTAATGTATTAGTGTTGCGAGCTACCTGAATAACTTCATCTAGGAGATCAACTTCCAGAACAGGAGGAATGATACCAGCACCGATCCCTTGGATTCGATGATTGCCTTTGAAATGTTTACAAATGGTAAAAGCAATCAGTAAACAGCCTCAAGTGGCTGATCAAGCACTTGCTTAAATATTAAAGAATGAAATTCGGACAATTATATTTGACAGAGAAACAAAAAACTAAATATAACAATTCAAATGAAGAACAAAAATCTATAGTCTCTAGACTACTGGAAAATTTGGACATTTTATATTGTGAATTTGTGATACAACGACATTCACATACACTGCAATTAGCATTAGAAGACTGAAGACCAGAAAGAAATACTCAGAATCATATAAGCACCTGACTTTCCTCCATTCAGAACTGGACTTTCAGTTGGTTCAACACCATACACCTATAGGGGGAAAGCAACATAAATCATAAAGTTAGCATAAATGTAAATAAAGAGTAAGAAAACTTGTTAACTATTCATACCTTGATCTCTGGGTTTTTCTCCTTAAGGAACTTCCCAACACCTGTTATTGTTCCTCCAGTTCCTATCCCTGCAACCAAAGCATCAATTCTCCCTCCAGTGTCTCTCCAAATCTCAGGGCCAGTGGTCTCATAATGAATCTAAAAGTAACGACCAATTAATTGGCTCAGTTTTTTTTCCAATTCATAAACCATATTAGGAAATATAAATAATGACAATACCTTCGGATTGGCAGGATTTTCAAATTGATTGAACATATAACTATTAGGCGTCTTCTCTAATAGCTCTTCCGCTTTCTCAAAAACACCATCTATTCCTTTGGCAGGATCTGTTAGATATACCTCAGCTCCAAAAGCTCTGAGTAGAATTCTTCTCTCAAGACTCACATAAAATGGCAATGACACTAAAAGTTTATAGCCCCTCATTGCTGCTATCGACGCCAATCCAATGCCGGTGTTACCACTTGTTGGCTCAACAAGAACACTCTTTATACAACCATTGTTTAAAAAGATTAACCTCACTTAGATCATACATTCAACGATAGGAACAATACTATATGTGGCTGAACAGACACACTTTAACATTATAAGCAATAACATTGCAAAATGAAAATCTCAATTAAACGCAGTAATGAAATTTAAATAACAATTGTCCATTGCTTTACTATTACTATTACAGATTTAGGTATCGGGAAAATTCCAAGTCCTAAGTTGAAAACAAATGAGACTTTAAAAGAGTCTATCAAGGGTTATTAGAGAATGACACCTCACAATCTTCCATTCAACCAGATGAAGCTTATGATCCTACTCTTATAACTACTTAACTGAAGTTAGTTAGCTGGTTCTAGTTAGTTATGAGACGGTTGGGAGTTAGTTACTGTAGAAATTGTATTTCTGTGTACATGGCATCAGAGCAGGTTATGATTTTATGACCTGTCTCTGTGATTCACTGCGGTTGCTGGCGGCGGCATTTGCGCCAACAGCACCACCTTTCAGCTTTTTCGATTTTTGGCCAAATACCGTCGTCCATCGCTGTCAACTCCAGCAGACTTTCTAACATCAAAACCATCCACATAGATCTACAATCTTTACAGTTACAACCAGTAACTTGCTAAACAAGTCACCTAGTGCATTCTCATTTTGTATATATAGATAAATAGATAGATATGATGTACTTTGAGATCATTCAGATCAATCAATAATGCAATGAGTGGCATCCCCCACTTTACCAACAAATTTTATAAGGAATAGTTAAACCAAGTAAAAAAACCTAATATGGTATAAGACCCTAGTTATCAAACTTGACAAATTAGTAACTACCTTTCCAGGAGTAATGAGACCTTTATTCTCAGCATCTTCAATCATGCTCAATGCTATCCTGCGTGAGAAAAAAAAGATTATCACTACAAATTCTTAATTAAAAGTCTTAAAACCTTACAATTTAAATACAGCTCTAGTTTGTGAAATAGACGAATTCGAATTCCATGCCTATCTTTGACACTGCAGCAAGATTGCAAGTACTCTAGCTTAGCAGCAATACGAGCTACACACCCTTCTGTAATGTTGTTTAGATATACCAATGGTGTGTTCCCTATTAACTTCACAATCAACCAAACAACAAAATTATTACTATTATAAAAAAAAATAAACATAGAGATAAAGAAAAACACTGCAACCATGATAGGATAAGACAGTGGTGATAAAATATTACTTCAGTGACATCTTTCTTGATTGCACATTGTGGCTCCATGTTATCTGATGAAGAAGGCCTGCAAAAGCTTGATTGTGTAGTTGAGCCTTATAGAATCACTAGCAAAATAAAGCATCATATATAGTAACATGTGAATATATTGGACACATAAAACTTAGAACAAGGAGATTGGAAATGATGTAGTACCAAGCCAAACTTCACTTAATGACAGTTTTAGATTGTTGAAAAACTAGACATTGTTTCAGCTTGACCGTGTGTGATTGTGTGTATTTGAAGAATTATTATTCTTTTCGGCTTTAGCTAACATCCAAAAACTATCTTTTTTGACGAAAGACCAAAAGCTATCATGTATTATGGAAAAATATTTTAACATAAATTAGGTGTGCAATCAAGAAAGATAGCTAACATGTTTTTTTAAAATATATCAAGTGTGATTGAAGTATTATATGATCGTTTATCATGTTAATATGTTAACTTTTTAAAAAATATTTTATAGTGTTCGTAATTTAAAAATGATAAATAAACCCCCCAGACTAGCCTCCTAAACCCTCCATTCAAATACACCCGGTTAACATCCCTATTTTGTTTTCTTCTCAATTAGCATCCCTATTAAAAGATCAATATTCCCCATTCTTATAATTAAACAAATGGAAATGTTAACTAGTGCCCCGGGCACCGGTTAAGGACACTTTTAACCATCTTAAATTAAAAATCACACTTTAAAGTTATTTTTATAAAAAAATGCTTAAGGAGGTTGCACATGGGAATTATGATAGTGTCTTTAATTTGTTCATTTTTTGTTCCTAAAATACTATTTTATGTATATAGTGCTATAAAATTAACCAAAATATATTGAGATGTAGAGATAAGAGAGAATCAAATAATCTTTGTTGTCTAAATCAAATTCAAGGAAACTTTTTAGTTGTCTAAATCAAATCCATCACCAAAAAAAATACCGAAGTTATTTTGGAACTAACCATAAAGTCAATAACGAACCCCTTGACATCTGGCTCTATCAAAAAATATTGTACCGGAGCCCGACCCCACAAGAACTTAACAGTTAACACCAGTTCAAGGTGGTGCTCGAACCCAAAGAAGTGTTCCGAACTCAAGTTGATCCCTGACTTATTCAATTAACGGCTTGGGGTCAAATATTCTAGACTGGGCATGATCCCAACACGCTAAGGAAACATTTCATTACGGACTATGCTATGGGACTAGGCTTAAGGGGCAATTGTTCTGTACTAGGCTTGGGGGGAAATTGTTCCAAAGACGCAATATTCTACGATGCTCATCACACGTTGATCCATCAATAGCTGCCTCCTAAGACAGCTGGCAAATTGATGGATTTTCCTAAGGAAAGCCTAGTCTCCATCCTATAAATGCTAACACATGACTCAGGTTAAGATACACATTCTCTAAACCCTAAAAATCCCATACCCTCAATCATAAACCCACTTGATCTTCGGAGTGTTTGTAGTACATCACTCCCTCTATGGAGCTGCCACAATCCTTAATCACAATGTTGTCTCTCCAGCTGTCAATCTAGGTCCAATCCTGATCAAAAGGTAATGGTTCATTTGATCCTTACTCGTGTGAATGGAGAAGTTTTAGTTGAAATACTACCTTTTGTGTCTAACAGCAATAACGTAGTTATAAGAAATATATGACTATATTTAAAGCAATTTTATTTAAAGTTTATGTCTGCATGGACACTTATTGAACTGTCTTTCCAAACGCTATAATTTAACAAAGTGTTGATCAATCGATGTTCAACTTCAACTTATATTATAGACCACAGTTGTGACAGTAGAGCTAGAATGAGAACGATTGCTAATTTCATCTATTTATCCACTTCAGTCAAATGTCATTTGTTCAGCTTCATGTCTGATGGATTCAAAAAGTGGTGAAGATAAGTATCGCTCTCCAAAACTGGGAAAAATCACCTGCACAACAACAATTCAGAATTATTCAACATTGACATTAAGTAATACTCACAAGGAAACATAAGGAAATAATATTTGTAGAAGTCATATATCATAATCATCTTAACTATGTGTGGAATAAACTTATTAAGGATTTTAAACTTACAACAATGAGCTTTCCTGCATTTTCTGGTCTCTTCCCTAATTTTATTGCTGCTGCTGTTGCAGCACCTGATGAAATCCCCATCTGCAAAAGACATTCATATAATCAGTATGAAAAATTCTAAAAGTTTAACAGATATGCACTAATAATATAAAATATTTTTATACAACTATTGAATCATATTTGTTAAAATATTTTAGAAAGTATGTTAGGACATAGGTTTGGGCTTAGGGCCTAAGCCCAACAAATGGGCTTGCCAGCGAAGTTAGGAAATTATTGATGATGTGGCAGTTAATTGCGAGAGGAACGTGATTATAGGGGGAAGGATGATGTAAAGATAAGGTCACTCATTATTTTGCAGATAAATGTCTCTTTTCTGAGGAGCTTTTGCTATGGGGTTACATTGGGGTTCCTTCTGTAATATATCTATTTTCAATCAATAATACAGTTTATTTTTTCTTTCTAAATTCAGATTCCTATCAAAGTGACATTACGGTGAGATATGATTGGACAACTCTAAAAAATTTGTATACTGTCAATGTATATTCATTAAACTCAAATAATAATAAGCATATTTTCCTTCAAAAAAAATAAATAATAAGCATATTTGCAGAGTTTTTATATAACAAAAAACTGAAGGAAAATTATTGCAAAGCCAATAAGAAGAATCACAAGTTATCATGCCATACCAGTAAACCTTCTTTCGAGGCAAGCAGCTTAGCAGTTTCTATAGCTTCTTCACCTGAAACCTGTAATTCACAGAACCTTGTTGGTCAAAACAATCCCTTGTATTAGCAGCCAGTATTGGAAACACTTTGTATATTACAGAAATTAGAAGAATCAAATATTAAGAGTTAATATTCCACATTGTCATCTTCTAATTCTTTTTTGTCTCTATGTTTAATTAATAAATCTTGTTAACAAATTATGCAGGTTTCATGTAGGCCCGAAAAAGAAACAAAAGAGAGTCTCATTTTATATGAAGGAAAAGACCAGACTCTAGAAAAAAAATTATAATTGAATGCCAATGTATTAGTATTGAGAGCAACCTGAATAACTTCATCTAGGAGATCAACTTCCAGGATAGGGGGAACGATACCAGCACCGATCCCTTGGATTAGGTGTTTGCCTTTGAAATGTGTTCAAATAGAAAAATCAATCAGTAAACTGTCACAAATGGTTGAAATGTGTTGAAATGGAAAAATCAATCAGTAAACTGCTACAAATGGTTGTGCCTGACTATTAACGAATAAAATTCTGACACTAATATATGACATCTAAACAAATTATAACAATTTAAACGAATAACAAGAATATTTGGTAGCTAGATTAAAAGCAAAGTCAATGATAAACCAGAGGGCTGAGTGCAGCTTTTAAGTTCCAGAAAACAGTCAAGTCAGCAATCTAACAGGATTTGTCCAAATGCCAAAACACTTGCAGATGTCTATAAAAGGGCTGCCTGTATTTCATGTTTTCTCCTAGCCAATTTTGATAGAATAACTCTAATGTTTCTCATGAAATAGGCATATACCTCAAACAGTCCTTAGAGGATAAAGTATAAACCTTTTATGTTTGGATCGAGTGTTTTGGAGGATTTTGGAGGGAAGAGTTTTGGAGGGCTAAGTCAATATTTTACTATATATACCCGAGATTTAAAAAAAAAATATATATTGAAAGAAAAATACAATATATAATCATATAACATTTCAATCCCGCTAAATTTACTTTTAGAAATATTTTATAGCTTTCTTAATTTCGAAAAGAAAAATAAGTCCGCCCTTCTCCTACATAGTTACATACAACAAATTGGGACTAGGTTCCAACTCTCTCGTTCATCGCATACAACAAACTTGCGTCTATATTTTGTGATACATTGATTAAAATAATATTACAAATGAGTCTTGAATTTCTTTCTTGACTTTTATTCTTCCAAGAATACATTAAGATTCACATACACTGAAATTAGCAATAGAAGACCAGAAAGAAATACACAAAATCATAAAATCACCTGGCTTTCCTCCATTCAGAACTGCACTTTCAGTTGGTTCTACACCATACACCTATAAGGGGAAAAGCAACATAAATCATAAAGTTGGCATAAATATAAATACTAATAGTAAGAAAACTTGTTCACATATTCATACCTTGATATCTGGATTTTTCTCCTTAAGGAACTTCCCAGTACCTGTTACTGTTCCCCCAGTTCCTATTCCTGCAACCAAAGCATCAACTCTCCCTCCAGAGTCTTTCCAAATCTCAGGGCCAGTGGTCTCGTAATGAATCTAAAACAACGACAAATTAATTGGTTACAATTTTTTTCCCACCAAACAACCAAATTAGAAAATATGAACTGTGATAACACCTTTGGATTGGCAGAGTTTTCAAACTGATTGAGCTTATAACTATTAGGCGTCTTCGCTAATAGCTCGTCTGCTTTCTGAAAAACACCATCAATTCCTTTGGCAGGGTCTGTCAAATATACCTCGGCTCCGAAAGCTCGCAGTATAATTTTTCTTTCAAGACTCATAGTAGCTGGCATAGTCACTAAAAGTTTATAGCCCCTCATTGCTGCTATCGACGCCAATCCTATGCCAGTGTTACCACTTGTTGGCTCAACAAGAACAGTCTTTATACAAACATTGTTTAAAAAGATTAAACTTACTTGGATTTTTAAATTCAACAATATGAACAATACTATAGGTGGTTTAACATCATAACATGCCTACTTCAACATTATAAGCAATAACATTGGAAAATCCCAATCAGACGTGGTAATGAAATTTGAACAACACAATTGTCCATACTATTACAAGTTTGAGTATCGGGAAAAACTCAAGTTACACATTGAAAATAAACAAGACTGACTTAAAAGAGTTTATAAAGAGTGACATTCTTTACCTTACCAACCAATTTTTGAATGATGAGTTAAGTTCAAAATAAAACTTTAATATAGTATCGGAGTCTGACAGCCCTAACCTTACAAGCTCAGGTGGAAAACTTAGATATCTAATTTGACTAATTACCTTTCCAGGAGTAATGAGGCCTTTACTCTCAGCATCTTCAATCATGCTCAACGATATCCTAAGTGAGAAAAACAATATTATCATTACAAATTCTTAATTTCTTACTAAGAATCTTAAAACCTAACAATATTAAAACAGTTCAAGTTTGTGAAATTATTCCATTTACATACCTATCTTTAACACTACAGCAGGATTGCAAGTATTCTAGCTTAGCAGCAATACGAGCTACACATCCTTCTGTTATGTTGTTTAGATATACCAATGGTGTGTTCCCTATTAACTTCACAATGAAAAACAACAAAATTATTATCATTATTATTTTAAAAGAATAAACATAAGAGAAAAAATATTGCAACCATAGGTGAATAAGACAGTGAAGATATAAATGATAGGAAAAAATAAAAAAATAGTAATTGAGAGAAAATAATACTTGAGTGACATCCTTCTTGATTGCAAAGTGTTGCTCCATGTTATCTGATGAAGAAAGCCTGCAAAATCTTTCAAAACACAAAAGCTATTAAAAACCATATATAACATCTCACATAAAAGACAAAACAATGAGAAATAGGAGAGCCGGGTCCAACTTAATCAGTTGCATGTCTTTTGACAGTTTAGGATTATTACCAGGAATTTCCAGGTTGACTTTCCTTAAGATCCAAAAGCTACTATTATCATGTTTTGTGGATAAATGTTGCTGTCATTTTTGTGATTTTTTTGGATTCTCCTATGAATGAAATTACTAATATACCTGCTCTTCTCTATCTTTACCTATTTTTTGTTTTTGGTAAGGAATATCCTACTTTTAATACGCTGTCTTTCTAACTAACTGTCCTTAAATTCTCGTGAAGATGTGCATGTAGAGGATACATTTTGTGTCCATGAAACACATTCTGATAATTAAAATATTATTAAAGATTAAGATATTGTTTTAATTATTTTTTTTTTAAATCTATTTTTATTAAAAAAATCGCACATTTGTCATTTTTAAGTGTTTGTTTAGGATTTTAAAAAAGAAAAACATTTTTGACTTTAAAATAAAAAGCTATTAGGATTAGATATTCCTTTTTTTCAAAAAATAATGAGGTAACAATTTTTTTTTTAGTAACGAGATAACACATGAACAAGTTAAAACTTTTTAAAAAAAAAAATCTTTTTTAGTCTTTATTCTGAAGACGAAGTTTGATATCATCTCTGCCAAATTTTTATTATAGCTTTGAAATATATGTGTCCAATTTCTTGTTAAAAAGTATATATGTCCAATTAATTTTGCTAATTTATAAATATGCGTATTTATATATCTTTAATTCACTCAAAAACTATAGTAATAGACATTTCTATTGCTTTTGAGAAATGAAAGGATTAGTACCCCTATATTAATTATAAAACTGAACACTTCTAAACATAATCATGCAGTATACAGGACTTTCTTTGTCCATAAGCAC
This sequence comes from Medicago truncatula, assembly GCF_003473485.1. Classification (NCBI taxonomy): domain Eukaryota; kingdom Viridiplantae; phylum Streptophyta; class Magnoliopsida; order Fabales; family Fabaceae; genus Medicago; species Medicago truncatula. The sequence continues at coordinate 40,146,989 of NC_053042.1, read as the reverse complement.
TGCTTTTTTTTTGTTAACAAAATATTTATTAAAAACCTAAAATAAAATAATAGTTGTCTTGTTCATTTCAACATCTGAGAATATAGTCTCTAATTTTTAAAAATTCAAATTTTCTCAAGATGAATGTGAGATTTCTTCATTTTTATTTAGAGTAATCATGTTTCAACATCAAAAGTGGACACCAAATACGAGGTCTCTTTGTTTTTTATGTATTTTTTAAATCCGTATGAGGTGCATAAGATAAAAAGTAAGTGACAAATAGACATAGACGTATAAGTTGTCCCAACTCCCAAATCTTGTGTTTAAACAACACGGTTCCTGTTTTTTATATGATAATGTATATCTTTGGTTAACACTTCAGACTTTATTTCTCATTATTTCAAACACAAACTTATGACAACATCAATGAATTTGAATTTACAAAGATAATAACAGAAAAGCATATTATTATTCAGATGCATGTGTAAAAGGCATATCTGATATCTATGCCAAACACAAACTGCAACATGAGATGCTACCATTGGCTCCCATCCCACTTCAAATTTGAGAAGCAAAAAATTCATTCAAATTGTTTTACACTATGTGACAGTTCAATGATCGAAGATCATGCTCTCCGCTTCTCGTTTTACAGATTCAAAGAGCACAGATGATAGATAACGCTCTCCAAAGCTCGGGAAAACAACCTATATAGGTATCCGGTGAGCTCGTTAGTGCAACAATATAATAATTTTAGTGATATTGAATGAGATAAACTCTAATATGGCCAATTATGCACTCCAGCACATGATTCAGTTGATATTATTATATTTAAGCTATCTTTAGAAGAATATCATACCAGATAATCAAATAACAAACTTACAACGATGAGTTTTCCAACATTTTCCGGCTTCTTTGCAACCTTAATTGCAGCGGCTGCGGCAGCACCAGATGATATCCCCACCTGCAATACAAGTTCATTGGTAAAAACAATATATCATTAGAAAATGGAAAGATAGTTCAAATTATGCAATTAACAAAAGATGATAACTTACCAGCAAACCTTCTTTTAATGCAAGAAGTTTAGCAGTTTCAATAGCTTCTTCGCTGGATATCTACACAAAACACAAAAATAAGAGTTGTCATTTATCTATGGACTATAGCGCATAGAACTAATAGATTATACAGATATTTGGCGAATATTAAACAAGTAGAACACGCTTCTTCATAGTAAATGAATTAATGTACTTCCATCTTTCCCAACAATGAATAGTACGTGCTTGAACTTTCATAATGTGGCGTCACCAAGAAGAGAGGGAATAAAGACAAAGCAATAGCCTGCATACTCATAAATTAACCAAAAGGACAGCTACATTTCTTTTTACTTAAAATTTATTATTGAAGGGAGTACAATGGGTACATCATATTTTTATATAAAAATATATTTATTTAAGTGAATATATATAATCATCAAAAGATTCATGCCTTACTTGGATTACTTCATCAAGCAAACCAACGTCCAGAACACCAGGAATGAAGCCAGCACCAATTCCTTGGATCTTATGAGGGCCTTGTACATGGAAAATATCATGCATTTATCAGGGGAATGATACATATAGAAGAAGAAGAAGAGGGAAGTCATTTAATAAGTCTCACTACAGTCATACAAATTACAAAGCAATGTACAAAATGAACAGTGAAAAGTTAATACAACTTTTTCTTCTTGTTGGATATAACAAAGCAAAGGTGAGAAGAAAATCATAATCGATACAATTTTGATATCCAAGCAAAATGGTATTGATTTGCTTACTACTGATTCTGTAGTAAGTAACACACAGAAATCAGAATCCATGATTTTACAAGTACTCATCAAGTGGGCATATTATGTACAAGTGCATATAATCATCGAGGCAGTAACAATCGGTGACGGTATTTGCACATTTGATTCGTCAAGGCACATAAACTGTCAGCAGGTGATACTATCGGTAAAGGTGATACTTTTCCTCAATGTGCATTAGGGAACTTAAGATCAATGATATGAATGAAGCTTGCAATAGTGATAAATAATAAGAAGGAAGGCTCACCAGGTTTCCCTCCAGACAATACTGGACTTTCAAGTGGTTCGACACCATATAGCTAAGGACAAAATAAAAATTGTAAGCAAAACAAAGAATATTAGAAAACATAAAAACTTGCAAAAGAAACATGCCTAGAAATTTATAGAAGGTAATGTTATACAGTTAAAGAATCATAATCCTAACCTTAATATCAGGGTTCTGCTCTTTCAAATATTTTCCAGCACCTGTTACTGTACCTCCGGTTCCTATACCAGAAACAAGGGCATCAACTTTCCCACCAGAGCTTTTCCAGATCTCTGGTCCAGTAGTTTCATAGTGAACCTAAAAGTAGGTGGAAGAGAATGAGTTAGTTAATTCACTTCAACCAAGTGATTCTCTAAAAACAACACATTGACACGACTAACACCTTTGGGTTTGCAGGATTTTCAAATTGCTGAAGAATGTAAGCATTGGGAGTCTTTGCTAGTATCTCTTCGGCTTTCTGAACAGCTCCTTTCATGCCTTTAGCTGGATCTGTGAGAACTAACTCAGCACCAAATGCGCGAAGAATGGTTCTTCTCTCAAGACTCATTGAAGCAGGCATGGTTATAATAAGTTTATAACCCTTAGCAGCTGCCATGAATGCCAAACCAATACCGGTGTTTCCACTAGTAGGCTCAATGAGGACACTCTGCAAAAGGAACAACAGAAATTATTAACCTTGTGAATTCATCTCTTATTTGATAATCAATGGTCTAAGTACCACACAAAACCAATCTAAGTATACGATTTAAAATTTGAGAGTGATAATGACTCTCAATTTAAATTGAATGACGTTATTCTTAATGCGGCTACTAAAGTTGGTCAAAAGAGTAATAGAAGGAAGCTTTAATGCAATGTGTAAGAGTATGTACATCATGAATTAAATATCAAGGAAAACTAACTTCTTGCGGTCTAATGAGTCCTTTCTCCTCAGCATCTGCAATCATGCTATATCCTATCCTGCATCAAATGAAAGAATTATATAGCAACAAAAAAATATTCAAGTCCCACGTAGGTAGTTTGGTTGGTGAGCTAACAGACACCAGTGTAGTCCAAAGTGAAATCCCTGAAAACTAATGTAACCACTAACTTACTAACATTTGCCTACTCAAAAAAAAAAAAACACAAACATTCAGGAATTAGAATAATCTTTTGGCATGAAACAGAATTAAGTCATAGATATTAATAATGCAACTTCAACACCACAATTTTATGTTCCACTATGCCAATTGTAATGATCTCTTAATCAAATCCAACTTAAACCAATTGAAATCAATCTCATTATCAACAATACAAACAACAGTGTCAACTGTCAAACACATTTCTGCAGTTAAGCAGAAAATCTAGAGAATCCTAGGGAAACTTTTCTAGCAAATTTTCTGATGATGTTGAGATGCATGGCAGAGACCAACAAAAAAAAAAAGATAAATGATAGAAAGATTGATTTTGGAATTGATTTAATGAAGAAGTTGATTACAGATAAGTGTATGATCACTTTATATAATGCTCCTAAGGTAAAGGTACTACAACTAATCACAACTAACTTACTACATTAAACAGTACAAAACTAATTTTGTTTCATATGCAACTAATACTATATTTATCAAAAAAATTATCAGAAAGAAGAAATCTATATACCTGTCTTTGACACTAGAGCAAGGTTCCATCATTTCTAGCTTTGCAGCAATTTGTGCAACACAACCATCCACAACATGGTTGAGATACACCAGTGGAGTTTTACCAATCAACTGTACATTTCAATAAATAAATAAAAGTATATCAACATATGTAAAAAAAAAAAAAAAAAAAAAAAAAGAGTGATGTTGATTATATAAACATAGTAACTTACTTCAGTGACATCTTTAGCAATGGTTGACTTGTCTTCCCCCATAGTATTTAGCAATTTTCTACAAAAGCAGAAACATAAACAGATAAGATTGAAGAGGATGAAAAAGATTTCATGTAAATATGGTAATAAATGGCGTACCAGTTCAGTGTGATAGGTAGTTTGAGACAGAGACAAAGGTGTTGTACTTTGTACGTGTAAAAAAGGAAGGAGAATGGTAACTACATGGAAAAAGAAAAAACAAATGTTATGTTGTACTTGCGTGCTTCTCATTGGGTTTGACGTTGAATTTTCCCACATTTTTGCTCCTGGTTCATTCACTATTATGGTATATATACATTCAGTGCTAGCCTTTGACCTTTTGTCTTATCTTACTCGTAAAACTCTCATTATTTGCCTGTTTTGTTTGAGAGAAATACCAAGAAAGAGAAAGTTTCTTTCGTTTGGCAGAACAGATATACATATACTGTAGGAAAGATTACTTTCAGGTAGGGCCCGCACTTTCTTTTTCTAAGCATGCTTGCTTGCTGAGAAAGACTAGAATATTTATTTTATGCTAAATAAACTAAAAAATTTGAGTGTATTAATATACCAAATCAATAAATTAGTAGTTAAATGTGTTATTTTTTGAAAAGAAAAATTATTTTCTATCACCTATAATTATAATAATTAAATCTTATTTACCAAAAACGTCAACGAAATAAAATTTAATTTTTCTAAATTTTTAGTACTCATAATAGAGAATTTTGATTATTTTTTACAATAAAATGTAAAAAAAAATAGTATTACTTTTATAAACAATGAAATGATGTTTTTTTTTTATGAAATGACATTTTCTAAAATATAAATATCAACAAATAGCTCTTTATTCCATAAAACTAATAGTTAATTTAAAGATTTTTTAAGTATGAGTACCGCCGTACCGGTACACATTAATTTACAGGTGTACTGTAGAAGTTCCCTTATTTTATAGCCTTTCAAAACAATTTAATAGTATTAATAAGCTTATATTTAGAAGGGTTAAATATGTTTTTAGTCTTTATAAATATACTAACTTTTCATTTTGGTAAAATAATAAATTTTGGGGACTAAAAGAAAAAGTTAACATATTTATAAGAATCAAAAACATATTTAACCTAATTAAAAAATGTGTAATAAATGAATCTAATAATTTATAAAATGTCTCGTATCTAGGACAAACAAATTTTTGTAATTGGTTTTACAATTAGGGGTGTGGGAAATATATGATGGAGTATTTGATACTTTCTCCGTCTTCGAATCAATGTCACATTCAAGTTGTGCTTAGTTCTTAAAAAAATTATTAGTTTTGTTGATTTTAATAATAAAACTTGTACTACCTCCGGTCTTATATATACATATGGTCACTATTATAAGTGTTGAAATTTTAAATAAATATAGTAAATAATTATATTTATGTTGTAAATATAATCTAACTTACTCTCTATAAGTTATTTAACATAGAATATTATGTAGAATTAACATTCCTTCTGTAAATATATTCTAACTTACTCTCTAAACTACTTAACTCCTATATAACAGACCTTCCGTAGTGTTATTCAGTTATAAGGTTTTCATCATATGTCTTCCTTTTCTCTCATATTCAACATGGTACGAGAGTCATCTATTGTCTTTGAATGAATGATGTTCATCATTCGGTGACATACTCCATAGGGACGTTGTATGTCATTGGTATAGAACTTTTTAGCCTAACTCTAAACTGACTCACATGTGACATGAGGACGGAAGATCGGTTTGATGTCTAGATGAAGTGTTGACTTAATGACACTACGCAGTTGAGCATCAATCTTCTTCCACGTTGATTTCTTGCTTGAAGGTACCCGGTCAATCGATTTAGTGAGATGGTCTTCGTATTTTATACCTTTAACCCACAATTTTATGTCACCAAACCAACTATCGTAATTTGGCCCGTTCAATTTTTCAACCGAAAGGGGAGATGTGACATAGTTGATAAATATACTTTTGTTAACATCAAAGACGGTACTTTTGGTAGTTTCCGAAGTGATGGAAGTAGAAGTGTGAGACATGATGATCAGTTAAGAGAAGAAAAAAGTGTGTGAATCGATGAAAAACGAGCTATTTGAACAAAAGCATGTATTTCCATGGATCAAAACTGAAAACAGAGACCAGATCTAGAATCAAGGTGAAAGCGGAAAGACGGTCGGACGTGCTCTCACGCACGATACATAGAGGGGCATGTGGGTTAACGTGTCGAACAATGGGGTGGCGTGTGCTGGCGCGTAGGTGGTTTCTGGCGGCAAAGATTGTGGTGGTCGGTTAGATTTGGGATTGCGATTCAGATGGTGAAGTCGGTTTTCAAAAAAGTAATCGGAATTAGAGGTGGCAGTGTGACTGGGGTGGTTCATGATGAATTTCAATGCTGAAAATTGACACGATAGTGAAGGAGTGGCAAACCGGAGTTGAAACACAGTTTGCCAAAAAATTTGAAAAAGGGTTCAACGGACATAAATGGTGGGTGGCCCAATGGATATGGAAGGAGACTCTAATACCATCTTAGAAATCGTGGTTAGGTCTAATATAACATCACGTAATTCACTCTCGAATATTTTATGGGGTTCCCATGTTAGGAAGAAAAAAAAGTTGAAATAGAAAATTGTTGCACATTTTGGTTTTTCCCATTTTTCACTCTCGAATATTCCCTTTATAGAGCCCTAATAAAACAAAACCATCAGTCCCTCAAAAGTAAAATACTCGACCTCTTCCACATTCAACTCTTAGAGAAACGAGACTCGTTTTTCACCTCTTTGACTCTCATTTCTCATACCTTGTTTATCACTCATGTTTCATCATGTCAGAAGCTCGATCCTCATTGATAACAAGTTTGCCTTCGTCGATGTTCAATCGAATCATGATTCAAGTTCAATTGATTCACATTCATAGTTGTTCACGATGACTAAGCTTCATATATATCACCGAGGTTTCCCTAGGCTTAGCTATATCATATGTGATTTGTATTTGCCTCTTTGATTTTTCTTATTGATTTGTTGTTTGTTTATACTTTTACTTATATTTTACGGTGGCATTTAGCATGGGAATGGGAACTTGTTTCCCACCATGGGAAAGTATTTTTTGGCCATCTGATTAAAGAGGATTACTGATCTTATTATAGTCTGCACACACTATATCTTTCTCAACTTTGTCTTCAACCTCACTATCATCTCTATCATTTCACCACCACCAAACTAAAATCAACAATCCACCTCATCAAACAACCCGTCCAACCTCACGGATCCTTCCCCACTGGTTTTCAATTTGAATTTTGCTGTTTGACATGAAATTGGTCTCCAATCCCCTTCTTGTGCATAAAAATCCCCTTCCATTCTACCATTATAATAGGATCCAAAATAAAAACCAATTTTAAATAATAAGACATGGAAAAAGTAAAATTCATCATTAATATTGAAAAGCATAGTTTTTGTAACAACAACCATGGCATTGATAACATATACGTGCTTTCAAAAAAAAAAAATCATTCATTCTCAAATATAAAAGAAAAACCAGCATGAGTTTCTTTCATTCATTCTCCAATATCAATCAGTTTCATAAATTTCTTAAAATAAACACAACGAGATGGGTATTCTAAAAAACAATAAAAGATGAAATTGTGTATGAACTACCCTTTTATTCCCACGGTGCTGCTACGCTTGTGTATATGAATTCCAATTCCTTCAACAATAACAAAATCTAAATAAGAATCAATTAGAATGAAAAATGGTACATAACAATGTAACATGGGAGAGGAGGTTAGGGATGAAGTGGCGTGGGTGTTGTTGGGTTTGAGGTTACTATTATACAAGTTGATTTTCATTAATTCAACACCGTGAGAATAAAAGGGTAGTTCATACTTCATACACAATTTCATCTTTTATTTTTTTCATTGTTTTTTATTTATATTTTTCCTGTTTCCATTTTGCTTGCCTATGAATCTGAATTCTAGATTTTGTTATGTGTTCTTTTCCCTTTTCTGAATTGATTATATGATGAAGTTGTTGTTGATTGAGTTTAATGGGTTTCTCTGCCATGGATTGAATGTTGTTAAACTTAAATGGGTTAAGTCAGCTGCTGCAAGTGCTGAGAGAGACACCGAAGAGAGTGAAAATAATATTGTGGTGAGTGTCTATGATAATATTATGGTCTATATTTGATCTAATGGTAAAAAAAAACTTTTCCATGATGGAAAACAATTTCCCTTTTTCATACTAAACCCCACCATATTTTACAGTTCAATGCAACATTTACTATATTTTTTTTTTCTAATATACTTTTATGGATTTTGCTAACAAGTAAGGGCACTTGTTAATGATTTAAGAATAAAAATAATTGATAAGTTTCATGTAGAAAAAATTATTTTCCAAAGTTTCAATGCATTGAATGTATCATTCACAAAACAAAGTTTATTCTTTAGACTTCTTAACAAGTTTAGCATTTTCCTACTTTTATTTATTAAATTCACTCTTCCCCACTAACTATAATTAATAAAAATATTTTAGAAACAATTATTAAAATGAGACGAAAAAAATCCAAATAATTTAGGGACTTACTAATTAAAAAAAAAAAATATTATTCCAGTTTTGACCTCAAGCATTATTGCCGTATACTCCTCCGATTTATCAAAGTAGTTGTCTTAATTAATGAATGAATGAGAGTGTGATGGAATGAATCGTGCAGCCAAATTGAATTGAATGAAGCAAACAGTATCATTCTAGTTCTATCTAGCAAGCATCACCAACACTATGGGGGTCCCAGCTTTTTACCGGTGGCTCGCCGACCGTTACCCACTCTCAATCTCCGACGTAGTCGAAGACGACGACGTTCCGTCCCCAATCGATGCTTCTAAACCCAATCCCAACGGAATTGAGTTTGATAACTTGTACTTAGATATGAACGGTATCATTCACCCTTGTTTTCATCCTGATGGCAAGGTTTGTAGTACTAACATTCACTCATTTTTCTTAATTCAATTCAATTTAGTTGTGATTAATTATATTTTGTAAATGCAGCCATCACCAGCTACTTATGATGAAGTTTTTAAATTGGTATTTGATTATGTTGATCATCTCTTTTCTTTGGTTCGTCCAAGGAAGCTTCTTTACCTTGCAACTGGTATGACTTGTATTACTATATTATATTCTTTCTTCTGTGACATATTAACATCACTCGTTCTGGTGCTTTCTTATTTCTAATGTTAAACCCTAGGGATATTACAAGTTTCAACTTTATATCATATTGTAGAAATTACATTGCATTGAAGCAATGTTTTAGATACCAGACCGGACCTTTGGGTCATTGTTTAACTTGTTCAACCATAGTTGAATTGGATGTAAGAAAGTATTAAAAACAGCAAAAAACTGATTGAACTAACTGTAGTACAACTGAGATCAAACCAACTGGTGATCTGACCTGTTTCCGGTTCCCTCGGGTTTTTAAAACATTGCATTAAAGAGGTGGGTTTACAAACATCCACCAATTGGTTTCCAAAACATTTCATTGTTTTTTAAGTGTCAAGTTTGAACATTTATAGTTTAATGCAATTCTTTCTATGATTAGACATTTTTGTTGAACTTGTGCATCCAATTTTCGGAAGGCTACAATGTTTTTGTACTAAAGGCTTTGTTTGGGAGTTTGGAGGGTAGGGGATGGCTTTAGGGGTGGGTGGGGGGAATATAGGGGAAAATGGAGAGACCCTTCACATTTTCTAAAAGAGTATTTTTTAGAGAATGATAAATTAATGCTTATGATTGATATGTTTTTTATTTTAAGAATATTATAGCAACATAGATTGAATTTGAAGAATTCATATAAATCCTCCAAAACCCCCCGAAACTCTCCTCCAATACAATTTTTTAGTTCCCCCAAATGAGGAGGGTTTTGTATTATGAAGAAAAGTTAACCCCCCAAAGCCCTCCCCTCCCATTTTTCTCTATTTCTTCCACTTGCTCATTCCTTTTTTCCCAAGCCTTCCCCTCACTTCCCCTCCAAACTCGCAAACAAAGCCTAAGGGTCTGTTTGGGAGTTTGGAGGGGAGGGCTTTGATAAAAAGGAAGGAAGAAATAGAGGGTTTTGGAAGAGGGGGGCTTTGGGGGGTTATTTTTCTTGATAACATAAAATCCCCATAATTTGGGGGAACTAAAAAATTGTATTGCAAGAGGATTTTGTAAGGTCTGTAGGGCCTTGGATAAACTATCAAAACCCAATCTGTGTTGTTATAACACTCAACATTAAAAATATATTAATCATAAGCATTCATTTTTCATTCTCTACAAAATCCCTCTCTCAGAAAAGGTGAAAGGTTTCTCAATTTTCTCCTCTACTTCCGTCCCTCAAAGCCCTCCCCTCTAAACTCTCAAATAGAGTCTAAGAGTCTTAGTTCCATAGCATAAAATCTCCCTGTCCGTCTTTATATGTTCCTTGGCACATTTACTTTTCTTGCCCTTAAAGCTTTTGTATCCTGCTTCATTACTCTGAAATTTGCAGATGGTGTTGCACCAAGAGCCAAAATGAATCAGCAACGTTCCCGACGGTTCCGAGCTGCAAAAGATGCAGCTGAGGCTGTAAGAACGTTAATATGCTCATGATTTCAAGGTTCTCGTAATTTTTTGCTGAAGGACTTACTGTGCTCATGTGTCAACATTACAGGAAGCCGAAGAGGAAAGGCTGAGGAAAGAATTCGTCGAGGAGGGAGCACTTCTGTCTTCTAAGGACAAGCCTGAGACTTCAGACTCAAATGTCATTACCCCTGGTACTAAATTTATGGCATCTCTGTCAGTGGCTCTTCAGTATTATGTACAGACTAGATTGAACCACAACCCTGCCTGGAAAAATATAAAGGTACTACTATTGAAACTACTTCCTATCAATTGTTTATGCCGCTTGATCCCTTCAAGTTGGATGATTCCTTTCTTGTGGAGTGATCTCGTCTATTTTCTTTTCCCTTATATATCTGGCTTTCAGGATGCTTTGTCTCTTTATATTTATTTATGGTTTGCATTGGATGATTATTTATTTGAAGGTTATACTTTCTGATTCGAATGTTCCTGGTGAGGGAGAACATAAAATAATGGAATACATCCGGTTACAACGTAACATTCCTGGTTTCAATCCGAATACTCGACATTGTTTGTATGGATTGGTGAGTTTTGCCCGATTTTGGATTTTCATCTTATCTGTTTATGGTGATTTTATCCTTTCCTTGGTTTTTTCACTGATTTTTTTTTATCTTTCAACCAGGATGCTGATTTGATTATGCTCTCTTTAGCTACCCACGAGGTTCACTTCTCAATATTGAGGGAGGTTAGTTTCCAATGTGTGAATTGTCAAGATGATATTGTTAGCTCATTGATATCAATGGATAGTATCAAATGATCAATCACCTGATGGACAGGTAATTACTTTACCTGGACAAGATAAGTGCTTTGTGTGTGGCCAAGCTGGCCATTTTGCAGCTGATTGTCATGGTAAGCCAGAAACTAAAGCTGAGGACGGGAATCCTGCTGATGAAATCCCAATTCACAAGAAGAAATATCAGGTTTGAGAATTGGAATATAGCATGCTGATTTGAATCTTCATTTTACTTTTTATATTTTTATTTTTAAACTAATTCGTAGTATTCACAGTTTCTTAACATCTGGGTGCTTCGTGAATATTTGCAATATGAATTGGAGATTCCCAACCCTCCTTTTGAGATTGACTTTGAACGAGTAGTGGATGATTTTGTATTTCTGTGCTTCTTTGTTGGCAATGACTTTCTTCCTCATATGCCAACATTAGAGATCAGAGAGGTAAGCATCTGACATGCACCATGTTACACTAAACTGTACTTGAAACAGAAAACATGACATTGTCATTTGCGTCTTATTACTATGTATATGATGTGGGATCTTAATGTACTTTGTCTATGCCTTTTTATTCCATTGCATATTTGTCTTCCTACCTAATTGTCAATGTTGTACTCATTAATACACTTTCTACTAATACAGGGAGCTATAAATTTACTGATGCATATATATAGAAAGGAATTCACTGCCATGGGTGGTTATCTTACTTATGCGGGTGAGGTAATCTTTTAATAATCATGTGTTCATCTTTTTGTTTGTCAAATGTCATTAGATTGTGATATATTCTTTTAGAGTCTTCTCTATCAATTATCTATTGACTTTTTCAGTTGCTTATACTGTACTTTGGATTTGACTTAAATCATCAATTTGGAATTTCTTCTTTTTTCAACGAGTGTTGAATTGTGAATATCTTAATGTCTCCCAGGTTTTCTTAGATAGAGTAGAATATTTTATCCAATCTGTCGCTGTTCATGAAGATCAAATCTTTCAGAAACGAGTTCGAGTTCAACAGGTATTTTGCTTTCTGATATGTAATTAGGTTTGTAAACTGATATGCATGGACTGTGTGTTACTTTCATAGGATATTGTATTGTAGATTGCTTTCTGATATGTAATTCTTGTTACTGTATTTATAGGTGGCAGAAAATAACGAAGAGATGAGAGCTAGGGTAAGAGGAGTAATACTTCAAGAGCCACGGGCCTCATTTTCTGATAAGGTTCAGTATTAAAAATTATTGCAAGAATATGTTTTTGTATTTTCTTGGCTAAATTTAGTTTTTATGTTGTCGACTTTCTGCAGCATGTTTTGGAACTCCACCAGAATAATTTTTCTGGATTGCCAAAGTAATTCTACTGGTGTTCCCAAACATGCACGGGTAACTTGCGACATAAGCAATCTAGAAATCCTGGCAATGTTTTCATAATGAACTGCATGTTTCTTATTTTCTCAGGTCAAGTTAGGGGAGCCTGGATACAAGGAAAGGTATTATGCTGAAAAGTTTGGTGCATCAAGTCTGGAGGAGATTGATAAAGTTAAGAAAGATATAGTAAGTGCTGTCAATTTTTCTTACAAATAATCAACCTAGTCAAATTATTTGCTGTTCTTGTATTACATTGCATGCTTGTACGTTGGACTGACTTTAATATATTGTTAGAGATATCATATAGAGAGTTAAAAACCATTCATAAATCATATGTTTTCACCTAATAACGTCAGCTTTTTGAGTAGCTGATTCATAATATGCGAACAAAGCATCCATGACCAAGAGAGGTCTGGAGTTTGAACCTTGCCGCCCCATTCTTCAAATAAAAAGCTGAACTTAAGTAAAAGATGTCCAAACTTCAAATCGAAAGAGCCATTGCATGAGAGGCTGTGTTATACATATAATATAAAAATCATTCATGTTCTTCACCTAAAAGCCTGAGCTTTTATGGTAGATGATTTCTCATTTATTCTGTTAAAATGGAAATCACACTAGCATAATTTTTCTTCTTCTTCTTCTTCTTCTTCTAAACCTGTATCTTTGACAGTGACACTTGTTAGGTGGTCTTGAAAATGTATTCTTACCCCTCTTCTGCCTTTGTTCCAAGGGAGTCTGTTCATACGAAGATCTTGTCATTGTATGGGTTAGATCAGTTGATACTGGTGTAAATCAAATTCAATCTTGCACCTAATAACAACTTTTTGCTGGATATATATTTCACAAAATCCAATGTAGGGTTCAGATTAGGCTTCATTAAATTCTTATTATTGGTAAATGGGCTTCTTGATTTTAAATATTTGTCTTCCTATTATCCTGCTCATTCTCATTAATTTCTGGCTATTGGGAAAAAAAATAAAAAATTTGCATTATTGTCTTTGTTGTCCTTGTAGGTTTTGAAATATGTGGAAGGCCTTTGTTGGGTTTGCCAGTATTATTATAACGGTGTATGCTCATGGAAATGGTTAGTTATAATTTTATTTATTATTGGGCATAGGTTATATTTGTTTATTGATTGCTTAAGTTTTTCATGATTGACTTGGTAGAATGGTAATTTACATGCATGACTTGATATGCTGTTAGTAACATAGCAGCCAACAAGTTTTGGCGGACAATTCCATTTTTAATCTCATACTCAGTAAACAATGAAGTTATCCCACTGTTGCTCTCCAGAAGGTCAAGCCCAACTACTCAGACCTTTTGTAGGTCAAGGAAGCTGTTAGACTGGATGTTTAATTGTCTTTATGATTATTTCTATACTTTAAAAGATATCCTAGTATAATGGATAGGCATGTATTAAGGCGATCTGAATATTAGAATGTGATAAGTAATGCTTCCTTTTGGACAAGTTTATGAAAAGATGTAACTGATAAAGGAGCTAGGATAAAGAGGGGATTACTGAAGTTGCTGTAATTGCAAGTTGCAACTGTCAACAGTTAGTTAACAGAGATTTGGGACCAAAGCTATTAAAAGGAGGAATTAAACAAAGAAAGAAGTTAGTCGAGATTTCTGGAGTTGTTTTACGGAGGGAGGTTCTAGGTTCCTCCAATTACCTAGGTTTCGAGTATTCTGTCATTCTTTCATTTGTGAGAGCAATACAATAATTGTATTAAATAAATTATTAAGTGAGTCTGAGTGTGACAATTATCAGAAATATAAAAAATAAAAAATTAAGTGAGTCGGACTTGATAAATGGCTTGCTGCGCATTCCTGGTCCATCATCTTTCTAACGAGTGTGAATTTCAGTGCTACTCCTAAGCATAATATATACTGGATTGCTTTGATGACTGGGGTATATAGTCTTTGCTGTCCGAGTTGCTTTTAGATTATTGATGTAACTTTCTAGGAGTGTATCCTTTGTTTTAGTTGAATACATGACCATTGTTCATTTTTCTTTCTATTATTGACTTTATTTAATTTTTCCAGGTACTACCCGTATCATTATGCTCCTTTTGCTTCTGATCTTAAAGATCTACCTAATCTAGAAATAATTTTTTCCCCCGGGGAGCCATTCAAACCATTTGATCAGCTTATGGGGGTCCTGCCTGCTTCAAGGTTCTTCCTCTATCATGTTCTTAGATCTATACTGCTTTGCTTTCTGTGATCTGCTGATACTTACTGATTTTGTTACAGTTCAAATGCACTGCCTGACAAATATAGGGATTTGATGACCGATCCTTCATCACCTATTTTTCACTTCTACCCTGCTGGTGAGATAACTTGTCGATTAAATTTGTATTCTGCTATATGTAACATATTTTCTTATTCTGATATTTACATGGATACCTTTTTGACAGATTTTGAGATTGATATGAATGGAAAACGATTTGCATGGCAGGTATTACAGTGCTCTTTATGCATTCAAACTGTTTTTGAATTAACCAAAAGTTAAGGTTGATTTTTTGAACTACTTTTGGGGATTCTTTTCAGGGTGTTGCCAAATTGCCATTTATTGATGAGAAGAAATTGCTTGCTGCCACAAGGAAGCTTGAAGACACATTAACGGTAAGTTTTATTTGTGTGTGTGGAAGGGAGGGAAGAGGGGGGTTGTTATAATAACCAGTCATCCAAAATTGTTGGCCTTCAAATTTATCAAAGGATAAGCTGTAAAACTATGCCTGCCGATTCGTCTGCAGTCCACAAGGAATATTTTTATGTGAACTTAGGATTCTGCAAACGAATCAGAGTTTTTCTCTCCAGAGATTATTTGTTTATTTTATAAAAGCTCTTGAATCAAAAAATGAGTTGCCTGAAGGTGTGCCCAAAACCTGGCAGGAGGGATGCAGCTGCAACTATTGAAGTTGGAATCTTTGAATGTTGATTAGCCGTAACCATTTTAATATAGATAGATTAACCAAGTGTTAATTATTGCTCTGTTGTATTTTTTCTGGCAATCGCTGGAAACTTTTGCTTTGGATTATTTTACTCTTCAATAGATTTTTCAAATGAATAGGTAACTGTGAGATGCATTAAGGTGCTGCTCATGTTTAACAGCAAAAGAATTCAAGATTCTTAGTTTTGTCTTTAATGCTCAATTTCTGTTTTGTTAGATGCAGGAGGAAGAACAGCGTCGGAATAGTGTGATGCTTGATTTGCTTTATGTCAACCGTGCACATGATTTGGCTTCACATATTTTACTGTATTACCAAGTTTTTGGTCGATTAGCCACTCATGAAAGATGTGTTTCACCAATTAACGCAAATGCTAGGTTGGTGAATGTCGATGGTCATCACTCATCATTCATGAATATCTGTAATTATTAGAGGCTATTTAAGAGGCTCATATGCTTATTTTGTTATCGCTGTTATTTATTAGCAGTGGTGGGATGAACGGATATCTTTGGGCATGTGAGAGAAATGTTTTGAGCTCTATTGCACCGTCTCCCATTGATGGATTGCCAGATATCGAGAGTAATCAAGTCTTGTAAGTTTTTTCTTCTATACTCACCTAGTATTTTAAATTCCTTGGTGGAGGTCTCATAATGAGTGTTCTTGAATTTCAGAAATATTACATATCTCAATCCTTGTAGACATGGACACATCCCAAAACCTCCGGATGGTGTAGTGATACCCAAAAAGGTTTGCATATGCTGACCTTACTGAGCATCCTACTTAAGGTTTATTGGTTCATAGTTAATACTTTAACCCAGTAGATGAAGTTCTGTAACTGAGTGTTAATTATTCATTTACCTAATTGCGGCGATAACTAGGCTAAGATAATGATGTTAATGCCTTCTGTTCCTTCCTGGATCAGTTGTATTATACAGACCCCCTTACTTCGATTTTTGTTTTATTTGCAGATAATAAAAGACATTGATATCAAACCTTCTCCTGTGCTATGGCATGAAGACAATGTTGGTCGGGGACAGCAAGGAAGGGAAAGGTGAGAATAGAACTATGTGATACCTGATGGTTAAGTTTAATGTTCCATGTGAAAATGGTGCCAATATAAGTCGTAGTCATCTTTTGCCATAATAGAGAAGTGCTAGCATTCATGATCAGTATTTTTTGTTCAATTAATTTTATTCATGGAAAAATCAATGTTGGGGAGGTTAAAAAATTCCGAGTAGTTTTCAAGTTATACATGTGAATTTCTAGATGCATGAAACACGCCCTTACTTTTGTGTATGTGATGCATCTGATAGGTCGCAAGTACCTGGAGCAATAACTGGATCTCAATTAGGAGAAGCAGCTCATCGTCTTGTCAAGAACACCCTTAACATTAAATGGAATAATACATCCCACGGAGTGTTGGAGCAACCTCCAGTTCGCCATACAACAAACAGGTTCCAATCAGCTGGACCATCTAGATATGGAAAATATTCTGGCGAGAACACTAACAGTTATTATGGAGAACATAATCATCATGGCGCAATGACTAGACATAGATATCCAGTCTCATCTAATGCTGGGCAGGTGGACAGACAAAATTTTAGAACACAAGATAGGCCACGGCATCAAGAACAGTTCCAAAATGTGAAGACTGGGTTTTCTGCTTTAACAATGGAGGAAGGATTGAGACCTGCACCATCGAGGCCGCCAATTTCTGGACCAACAACCAATTTAGAACCCCGATTTGTGCAGAACTCAGGTCCTCCAGTACGTCCACTAAAGTGGAATACTAAAGCACCTATAAATGGAGTGTATCCTAGGCGTCAAGAAGCTGCATCTGGGGTAGTGCCTCATCATAAGCAGGTAAAGAAGGTTTACCAAGTTAAAACACGTTTGCCCCAAGAAACTCCAGATTCTGGTAATCAATAGTGGTGGTTGTGGGTCCTTTTGTGTTTGAGGTGCCTTGGTTTCTCTCTGCCCACTCCTCAAAGTGGAGATATGCTGTTTCCACCTGTATCCTAGTTACATAACTGATAACAGGGGTGCATGTTGATACCCTCATGTGATTCATTTGACAGAATAATAATGTTTGAAGTTTTATATGATGATAAGATGCAGTGGAGGTGCTGCTCTGATTTGCCCTGGTTTGACATGGTACCTCGATTAGTGTACCAGGATTTGGAAAGATGCAAAAGCTACAAGATTTGCTATTTTCTTGGATTAGAATGTAACTGATGTAGGCTGGTGGAGAACATCAAATTGTGGGATAGGAATTTAGCGCAATTGGTGTTTTGTTCCATGTCATGGAACAGGTTGTTATATTCCGTGTGTAAAGTCTTGATGGGTTGTGTAACTTTTCTTTACAGTTAATTAGAAGTTGTACATATTTTATGTGAATAGAATTTGACAAGCGTAGCGGGGAATGTTAGCAATTTAGCTGGGATTGTTAATTGCCATGCCCATCATCTGTATTTTGCAATTGTATGTTGAAA
This sequence comes from Medicago truncatula, assembly GCF_003473485.1. NCBI lineage: Eukaryota > Viridiplantae > Streptophyta > Magnoliopsida > Fabales > Fabaceae > Medicago > Medicago truncatula. The sequence continues at coordinate 40,128,870 of NC_053042.1, read as the reverse complement.
AAAAGCTGAAAAAGATGGTGTTTGCCGAATTTGTCTTTTGGGTTCGTTTGGTTTAGGTTGTTGTAGTTTTTTTTTTTTTTTTTTTGGTACAAGTTGTAGTTTATTATATTACAAAATAATGAAACAACACTCCTATATAAAACATGTTTTAAACAAGCCTACTCTCACTTGTTTTTGACTAAAAAACCAATTATATTCACTTAAATTTTTTTTTTTTTTTTGTGGTAGCTTGAGTTTGCAGACTTTGCATATATTATACATTGTTCCTACCAATTGAGCTACGATCACGAGGACATTTAAAATATGTTTTAAGCAAATGATAAGTTTGTAAATTTGATATGATTTTTTAAATAAAATATTACCAACATATTTGTTTTTGTTGGTTTACTAAAGCACGGTGCTTTCTTTTACAATCAAATCATTGTCCTCGTGAGTTAGCTGTATGGACAATGCAAGGTCCGGGATTCAAACCCCGACCACCACAAAAAAAAAAAAAAATCAAATCACTACGTTTTTTTCCTACGAATTGCAAAGCACTATCCGTTTTTTTTTTTTATGAATTGAAGCACTTTACACTTTTTTTTTCCTATGAATTAAAGCACTGTATTTTTTTTATGAATTGCAGAGCACTGTACGCTTTTGTTTCACGAAGCAAACCAACCCTGCACTTTTTTTTTTCTTCTTCTTTTCGACGAAGCAAAGCTATCTATGTTTCTTTAACATTTGTTTGTTTGTTTTTTTATGAAAAACAAAAGCTAAATGAGTAAGGAAAATTAATTGTTAGGAGATATGTAAAGTGCAATAGTACCCCATATTTAAGTAGTTGTTAAGAAGAAAGATTTAGAGTTTTGGTAAAAAGAAAGAGAGTAAGTTGTTTGCTAACTTACTTCACGTTTTTAGGTGTGTGAATAAGTTAGCAACCCCACATATGTGTTTGTTTGTGTGTGTGTGTTAGAGGGTTTTTAATGTGAGAGATGAGAAGAGTTAATAATAGCATTTGGATTAAAATAGATGGCTTTTAAGAGAAGCTTTTGTTAACCATTGGATTAAATAGATGGTTTTCAATGTATCATGATTTAAGAGGCATAATCAGATTTGGAGGAGTTTAAGGCGAACAAGCTAGAGTCAAAAACATGATGATCTAATGTCTGTGCTTTGCGCTCCTTCACTAGAAGTTGATCATGTAGTGTACGTGAGTCAAAAGCATGAATTGCAGTTTTTTCCTTATGGTCGTCTCATTTGTGAGTTTCTGGCAAAATATGTTTCACTACATGAAAAATGCTTAATAGTTCGAATTAGATTTCAACGAAAATTCAAGAATGACGTGGCATATAGTTACTAGGATATGTCGGTCCATTGGTCAAAACCTCAAAAGTACAAACCAAAGTCACACTTTGTCTCTCCAAGTCGCATTTTGCAGTGAAGTCTATGAACTGAGTCCACAAATCACAAAGCTAAAATTGGTCGTTCTCCTATTTCACCTCTCCTTATTCTCTCTCAAAATTCTACAAAAACAAACCTTCCTTAAAGACAACGGCAACGGTGGAGATCTCAAATTTAGAGGAACTTGAAGACGCCGTAGTTATCCCACTGTCATCAAAAACAACCTACGCCCCCTGGGGCGGTCACTGTCAAGTCCTTGCACCAGAGTACATTGTCACAGCCACCAAATTGAAAAGTGAGGTAGTCTGGGCAAGGTGGATGTTTTGTTGGAAAACAAATTGGCTCATGAGTCACAAGCATCAAAGGTGTATTTAGCCTTGGCTTTGGGTGTTTTTTGTGGATTGGAAATGTTCAAGCAAGAGTGGTTTCAGAAAAATATATCAAAACAACGAGTTGCATCTTGAAAATCATGTGTAATGCTAAGTTCCACTGTTATGAGAAGATACAAAAACTGCATGGCACATCAACTAGACGTACTATTTAGCAGTTCTGTTCACTACAAAGGAACCATAAAGCAAACTTCCCTTTGAGTTGCATTTGCAACTATCACTATCCGCAATTTTTGCTATATAAATTTGGTGTACCAAAATATAAATTTGAAAATGAGAATTAGAGTATGTTTAGATTAAGCTTATTTTAAACTTATGCAGTACAATTTATGTAAATAAATAAATTTTTATGTATTATTCTTAACTTTGTAAGTGTAGTTTATGAAAAAACAGTTTATAAACATACAATTTTCGTTAATGAAGACTTATAAATTAATATAAAAGCTTATTTATTTGCATAAGCTCAAAATAAACCTAATCCAAACAGACTCTTAAATTTGATTAACAATGGAGAAATTAAAGATGGATAAAAAGGCCGTATAGATTTTTTAGGTTTTCTTTCTAACAACAAATTCACATTGTCGTTACAGAGGAGGTGAGTGTTTTTGGCAAACTGTGTTAGTGACATTATATTTGAACTCAAAAAGCTACTTGTGCTTGTTTATATTTGACATTATTTATTTGCATAAAGCTACTTGTGTTTGTTTATTACCCAAAAAATTACTTTTTTACAAAATGATTTTTAACTAGATCTTGTGTTAAAATTTTAAGATAAGCTAATCCTAATAGCTTTTTATTTTAGAGTTAAATAGATTTTTTGATAAAATGATTTTTCTAAAAATCATAAACAAACACTTAATTATGACAAGTGATTTTAAAAAAAATATATAGATTCTTTCTTGAAAAAATCTAAAATAGATTATTTCCTGCAAAAAAATCTAAAACAAACGGGCCATAATTTGCCGGATTAGCCAATTAAAACTCTCATAGGCTGGAAAACACGCTCAATGAAATGCATTCGTGAGCTATTCTTTACTACAAATATTATTTTCCATCCCAAAATGAAATAACCAATGTCAGAAAATCAGAACTGTACAGCAACACCATAATCTGAAATAAATATTTCTATGCCTCTGGTATTAACAGCTAAACCACAATTGATCACACTGATACTTTCTAATGTCTTGAACATTAGAAAATGCCTCTCAATAATTTATTTTCTAAACTATAAAAATATACACTAAATAGTCCATAAGTATATGAAATTCGAATGATGTTGTTTCCACATCAAAGAAAGCTAAGAAATTCGGGGTTAAATTTGTCATTTCATGGTGTTTCTTAGCTTTGTGTGACGTGTCAAAAGCAATTTCATGAAATTAATCGGTTCAAACCTTATTGAGATTTTGTGGACCAAATTGATGGATTTCCATATACTTTGACGACTAAATTGATGGATTTCCATATACTTTAACGACTAAATTTAATGACTAAATTGACGAATTTTGTATGATTTAGGGACTAATCTGAAAAGTGACAATTTAGGGACCAAATCGATGGTTTATTCTATAAAACGCAAAGCCACTCGGGATATCAAGATACAAAGTAAACCCTAAACAAAACTTCCCTCTGAGATTCATATGTAACAATTGCCAGAATTCCTATTGCACATCAAAATACAATCCTCTGCGTTCTGAATTCTCTCTGTAAATGTACAAGAGAATTCGACAACAGACTAATAAAAAATTAGAGCATATTGTTGAAAAGTTACTATGCAATTGCAATCATCCCCAAAACCAAAAGCTGTATTTCAAATCCAAAAAAAAAGCTAAAGCTGTAAACGAAAATCACTATCTATCTAGATATGATATTAACTATTGATTGGTATTATTTCCACTACCTCCGGCTCCTCCAGCTCCAGCATTCGATCGCAACTCCTCGATCGCAGCCTTGACTTCATCCTGCACCAGCTCCAACCGCTTGGAATACACCTCCAGCTCCAAAATCTGCTGCTTCCTCCACTTATCATCCACAGCCTTTTCTCCGCTCCCCAAATTCAAAAACCCTAATGGCACAGTATTCATTGAAAAGCCTCCAGCTCCAAACCCTCTTCCCCCAAAACCAAAAGGACTCCCACTCATGGTAGCATTGGATAACTCCTTCAAAACCGGTGTCAAACAGCTCTTCACGGTCTCTTCAATCAATCCAGGTACATTATGCACATGATTACCGTTACTTTTTTCACGATTTTCATCGACATTGCTGCTATTGGTATTACCAGAGTTATTCTGATGATTGTCTTTCGAATCATTCAGCTCATGCCTCTCCTCCTCAGCTGCCCGCGATCTCTTACGAGATTGCACAGCTTTCTTCTCAGCCAAATGAGAAGAATTAGGGTTAGGGTTTGGGATGATTTCATCATCTTCCTCAACAGGTACTCCAATTGGCGTTGAATTACCGTTAATGTTCCAGATTTTGTGGGAAATTTCAAAAGCAGCTTGATCATGAGTGCTTTTGAAACCAAAATCCTTGCCAGAATCAAATTTCTGGAGAGCAGTACGATATTTCTTCTTCAGCCTCCGAAGCTTATCAACAAGCTGGCTCTTGGTGAAATCCAGCTGAATCTTCCCCTTCATGTGATCATAGAACGATCCAGTATCGTTATGATAAGAGGATTCACGATTTGCGTTGTAATCGAGAAACCCTTGCAGGATCGTAATCTCGTCTTCCTCAGTCCAGATACGCTGAAAAAGCTTCCGAGAATCGCTGGTCTTCTCTTCCATTGGCTCCCGTTTTGGTTCAGGGGAGCCGTCGATGGTGGTTGCTGATGCGGAGGCGTGAGGTAGGGCTAAGATGACGGAGGTAGGGACAGCGGCGGTGGCGAAGGTTGATGGAGATTGTTCTGTTTGGTAGTGGTGATCGGTGTTTGGTTGGACAAAATAGTTGTCCTCTTCCTCTAAATCGTCGTCGTCTTCTTCCTCAATGTCGGCGTGTTCATCGTGGGTGGGGATAACGACGCCGTTGCGAGAGAATGCCATGAGAGAGGAGGAGAAGGAGCGTGACCGGTGGTGAGTGGTGAAGGACACGGGGTTTGTTGTGTTGTTTGTCACTCAGTTCAGCTGGTGGCAATAAGAAGCGAAATAGCATGACAATGTGCGTTAGGGCTTTGGGTATTGGACCAAATATTTAAGCCCGCTTGATTTTTGGTTAATTGCTTTTTAGGCACCTTGGAATTGGATTGCTCACACCTCAAACTTCCGAAAATATCTCTACTCGGACTTACGAAATGTTCGTCTGTGAACATAGTTAGGAATCATTTGTGATTTTAAGAATAGTAGTTAGGAACCGTATATGATTTTAAAGCTTTGACACCAAGATTGCTTGTGAAAGATTGTTTAAACTATGTGCTTCTTTCTGACATATATGTTGTTGTGGAAAATTAGAGCAAGGTTAGGAGGGAAAGAAAATACATGGATTACAAAAGAAACCAACTTTTAGTTCCATTGAGATTGATCGAGCCATTCACAAATTTGTGAACACCGATAGACTTTCACAAGCAATCTTGGTGTCAAAGCTTCAAAGTCTCAAACGGTTCCTAACTACCATTATCATAGTCACATAAGATTCCTAACTACGTTCACAGACGAACAATTCATAAGTCCTAATAGAGATATTTTCAGAAGTTTTGGGTGTGAGCAATCCAATTCAAAGGTGCCTAAAGAGCAATTCTCCAAAAATCAAGTGGGCTAAACTATTTGTTCCAATACCTAAAGCCATAATGCACATTCTCACGCTTATTCTCCTTATTATTACCACCAACTGAAGTGAGTGACTCAAACAAAATAACAAACCCCTCACCACCGGTCACTCTCCTCTCTTCTTCTTTTGTCATGACATTCTCTCGAAACGGTGTCGTTATCCCCAACCATGATGAATACCTCGACATCGAAGGTGAAGACGATGACAAATTAGAAGAAGAGTACAACTAGTTAGTCCAACCAAACATCAAACACTACCAAACCGAACAATTTATGTCAACCTTCGCCACCACCGCCGCCATCCCCACCACCATCATCTTAGCCTTACCAAACACCGCCGCAACAGCAAACGTCAATGGCTCCCTTGAACCAAAATGGGAGCAAATGGAAGAGAAGAACAACGATTCACAGAAGCTTTTCCAACGTCTCTAGACTAAAGAAGACGAGATTACGATCTTGCAAGGTTTTCTCGATTACAACGTGAATCGTGGATCTTCTTATCATAACGATATTGGATCGTTCTATGATCAAATTAAGGCAAAGATTCAACTCGATATTACCAAGAGCTAGCTTGTTGATAAGTTTCGAAGGTTAAAGAAGAATCATTGTATGGTTCTTCATAAATTTGATTTTGGAAAGGATTTTGCTTTCAAAAGGGCTCATTATCAAGCTACCTTTGAAATTTCACACAAAATCTAGAACTGTAACAATAATTCAACTCCAATTGGTGTTCCTGTTTAAGAATACGAGGAAATCATCCCAAACCCTAACCCTAATTCAACTCATTTGACTGAGAAGAAAGTTGCGCAAACTCGTAAGAGATTGCGAACAGTTTAGGAGGAGAAGCGTGAGTTTAATGATTCTAAAGACAATCATCGTAATAATTCAGGTAATAACAATAGTAGCAATGTTGAAGAAAATTCTGATAAGAGTAACAGTAATCATGTGCATAAGGAACAGTATTTGGAGCCTACATATCGAAATAATCTACTGTCGTATTTGGAGGCTACAACAATTCAATCAACAGACATGCTAAGCCATATTGCAAATGCTTCAAAGTCCATAACAGTTCTTAACCATCGTTCACAGTCGTAACTTTTGATGGGGGTATTTTATGAAGTTTGAGATACTTGTGACCAATCTGAAATGCCTAAAGAGTAGTTTCCTGATTTTTGTATATTGATTAATTTAATAAGATTTCTTCTTTGCAACAAATAAAAAAAAAGGATTTTGTCTATTTTCAACGAGATATGTTATATTGGATATTATTATTGTGTCCTTGGTTTTTTAGGAGGCGGGAACAATAGTCTGGTGGACGACTTGAGACTATGTTAACAGTTGAGATGATTCATATGTGTGGGTTATCAAGTCTGGTGAACAATATAAATTTGGAAAAAAATAATTTTTTTTAGGGGATTAGAATTAGATTTATATATTGGTATAGATTATAAAGTTTGATAATTAGTTTTAAAATATACATCCAATTTTTTTTCACTCTTTTTCTATCGCATTTAAATTTCTATATGAAAGAAAGAAGAAAATAAAGACTTCTTTACACCTTAAACAATAGTTATCTTCTTCAAATTTTTAAATAATAAAAGAAAAGTAATCATATCACAAATTTTTCATGATAAAAGTATCTCATGATACGAGTATTCATGTATATATGTGATAAAACTATTAAAAAAAAAGTAACAAAAAAAGTATTCATGAATACTCGTAATTTTATCTAATGGATGAATTTGTATGGTATCCAGTCTAATGTGAGTATTCATGTATATATGTGATACCATACCGGCTATCAATGAGATAAAATTACTATGAACCTAAGTTTAGAATAAAATATTGGTTGACATCACTTAATATCTCGTCCATGTCACATTCTTTTGCTAACAAATTTTTATAGAGCAAAAAACTACCTGTAAGTAATCAACGACCGTTATTATCTAACTAATTAAGCTCTCCTTTATCCTTTATATTTTTAACTGAATTTAAAATTTACGGATGTACATGTACTGTGAGAAAATAAATTGTCTCCATTTATAATTGTTTCTATTCATAGTAAATTCACAACTACCATTAACAAACAAATGGTTGGTTCAATACTCTAAATATGCAGAAAAGGGAAAGTATGTTCTCTCCTCAACAATGCTTTCACCATTGGTTTCTTGGATTTTGTCAACCTCGTCATCTTCCTCTTCATCATCCGAAGAAGAAGAAGAAGAAAGCCTTGACATTAACAATGACGATTCAGACAATGAAAAGTTTGACAATGACAATGTTGAAGACCAAATGGACAATGTGGATGATGACGAAAAGGACCATTTTCTATGTCCATACAATGTGGATGAAGACCAAATGGACAATATTCCCATTGCACTTGCCGTTTCTGATGCATCCCCCGTTGTGACGGTGGCCATGGCTGCCCCCGCAGATGACACAAACGCGGCAACAAACACAGCCACCACCTCGGCTACTACCACTATAACAACACGCTCAAAACGACAATATAACAAAAAGTATTCAGACGGAGTTAAACAATATCAGAGGCTATGGACGAAGCAGGATGAGATTGAACTGTTGAAGGGATATCTAGATTACATTAAACAGCAAGGAAGAGCAAATACTACTATTCAAAGCGGCGTAGCTTCATTCTATGATCAAGTTATTCCCAAATTCAGCGTGGAATTCAATAGGAACCAGCTTGTTGAGAAGCTACGTAGGTTAAAAAGGAAACACAAGATGACTTTGGACAAAGGCAAAGAGGTTCAGATTTCTTTCAAAATCCCCCAGGAACAAGCCATTTTCGAAATTTCCCACAAGATTTGGGGCAATGACACGGACCATGACGTTTTGGATGTTGATGATTCAAGACCTGTTCCTGAAAGTCCTGATCTTATTGAGAACATTAAGTTGAAGGCGGAAGATGTTGACAATTGTGAAGAAACAGATAAAAGGGCACACAAGCGTGTGAGGTTAACAACAGATGATGTAAACTCAAAAAATTATCAGAGCAATAGCGATGCTACTAGTCTACGGGGCTTCATTGAAGAAACCATGAAGTCTTGTTTCTCACCATTGTTGAAGGAACTGTTGGATGATGTTCCAGTAGAGCCACCCGGTGCGTTGCCCATGTTGTTATCGACAGGGGAAGTGAGGGATGAAAAATGGTTAAAACGGAGGATTTTGGAGCTGGAAGTGTATTTGAATCGGTTGGAATTGTTGCAGGGTCAAATCAAGGCTAGGTTGGAGGAGTTAAAGTCTAGCTTAGATTGACTGAGGTTTAACTCTTCTCTGATGTGTACCAGCAGCTGATGATTTCCTCAATAAATAGGTTTCGATGAGTTGTGACATAAATGGTAGAATAGTTCCAAGTTCTGCAATCTTTTATACTATATATTTTGTATATATGAATCAGAAGCTTGGATTCTTTTGCATGATTTGCTTGTATTTTGTAGCTTTCGCTCCTACACAACTGTCAAACAATCAAACGAATCCTTCATAAACAAATTAATAATACTAAAAAGGAAACGGTGGTACTAGCATAGCAAGTGCATCTTTATTGCAGTCATCAATTTTCCCGTGAGCCCATATTTACCGCGATAAAAATATTAATGACGAGGAACACATATTAGCTAGGCTGCTGATACTTCACTTGCTCTACCATTACGTCCAAGCCGAAGAATTAAGAGATGTATAACAAAATAAATATGCGAATTGATAGAAACAGGTTTTATAGACTTCTGATAGGAAATTGCATTTTCCTGAACAATTGTAACTTGTATTCTCTTTTACTAAGATGGTTAACCAAATCAGTAAAGAATGTACTTTCCCTTTGTTTTCTCAAATACTTGTTCTGAAATTGCAGCAGCATTACCATCTATCTTTTTTATCTCCAACTGGGCCTTCTGACGAGAATCACTTCCCTTCTGTGCATCGGCGATAAAACTGTCAAATCCAATTGCTACTGCAGCTTCTGCTTTGGCTCCATAAACCAATCTCTGCTTGATGTGAATATGCGACAAATATGTGATCAATTTAACAGTGGTTACAGAAATGCATGGTGTAAAGAGTAAATAAGAGGGGATTCTGCTTGCCTTAATTTTTGAAAGATTAATGGCACCAAAACACATTGGACAAGGTTCACAAGAAGCATAGATTTCACAGTCGGTAAGGTAAATTTGATCCAGCTTTTGACAAGCCTGCAGAGGATTTCCAATTAGAATAGCAGGAGGTAATCAATTATGTGCATTGAAGAAAATAAGTAGAAGCTTACCAAAAAAAGTAGAAAATAGACATGGTTTAGAAAAAATAATTATGGCTTCTGATATAAGCCTAATTAGAGCCCTCAAACATGTAGAATAAGCAAATGTATATAGTGTGTGATACAAAAGCTTTATGCGTTTACCAACCAAATGCAATTTCCTATAAGAAGTCTATAAAACTTGTCAATTTATCCTTCAATGGTAATTTCAAAGACTCTCAGATATCGAGATCCAAATCTGTCATAGACAGCAGATAGTAGATGATGGCATTAATATTTTGATTTAGCAAGATAAATAAAATGCCGACTTATATGTCAAACATGTAAGATTCTATGCAGCACCGACCCCAAATAGAACACGGACACAAAATTGACATCTTTAATAATTTGAGAAAATGAACTAATAGAATGTAATAACATGTGTATGTGTGTGTAGGTGTTGAGAGAAACAAAGGAATAAATAAAAACTAATAAAATAACTAATGAAAAATAGAAAAACCTATTAAGCTATAAAAGTAGCATGATATCAAGATTAACAGTCCAAAACGTCTTGTTTTATTAAGCTATTCATATTACAGAAATTTCAGATTGCACAAATGAAGAAGAAAAATAAAAGATAAAATTGATTATACCTCTCTTATAGCAGTAACCTCAGCATGAGCAGTGGGATCTTTGTTTCTTAAAACCATGTTATGACAGCTTACAACTACTTCATCATTTCGAACAATGACTGCACCAAATGGACGTCCATCACCACATTCAACACCTTTATATGCTTCTTCAACAGCTTTTGTTATGAACTTTTGGTCTCTATCCTCTACAGCTCGTACAAGAGAAAATACAAAGAAGTAGATTTCAGGTAATAGGAATTATCATTTATGAATCAATATATCATATTGCTCCAGCTATTTATAGAAGCAAAATTGGTCGTTGTGCTTGATACTGAGGCATCATTATAATAACAATTGTTCACTATATGATTCTTTCATATCCCTGTTGGCAATTTAAAATGTTTTTAGAAAGTAAACATCGCCTAAATATTCATTTATTCATATATTTCAGTGTCCTATCATAAACATGTTCATACACTTTGTAAATAGCAGTTTTTTTTTTCTGCTCTTATCCACCTTATTCTGACTTGACTCATAAATGTGATCATTCAGTCTAGTTTATAACTTTTTATCCATAATCAAAATGCTAACTCATAATAGTGCAAATGATACTATTAATTATTACTAACACCAAATTGTAGAACACACTAAGGATGATAATTGAAGATGTTTAGAAGCAACAGTATATGAAGAATTTTATCAATTACTATTACTACTTACCGTTTGCAGCAGCAGCAGCAGCCAGCTCCATGTGATGAATGATGATAATACTATTTTTGTATAAGAATCCACTCAATAAACCCCTCTTTGACTTTTTGTTGAGATACCATTTTTTGATTTGGTAGTGCTATTTATTTATTTTGGGAGCAACAACTCTTAGCATTTTCCTTTTAAAATATTGAAAAAGTAGTTATTCAAGGAGACGTAGGTGACAAACTTTCAGGCAACCACCTATCATAGAGCTTTGTTGCTTTCTTGCAATAATATACTTATTTGATTAAAATAAGGAGAATGTTTGTGTATCATTGTATTTAGGCACAGCAATTTATCTCATACTCTAGTCATATTTAATTGTGATGAGAAATTGAATTTCATCCCCGTCCTTGATAGGTTCGGATATCTCCGCCTATCTCCATCCCCGCAACATATTGCTTTTAACAAAAAACAAAGCATTTTTTAGGGGATAGTAAATTGATTTTCTACATTCGAGACATGTTTCAGTATGGGCTTGGGGTGGGTATATATCCATGTTACCCGTCTGGTATTCGTGTTTTAAAATCAGAAGAAAAAAAAACTCAAACCAATACTCAAACCCAGTCAAAATGGGAAAAAGTTATCAGATTGAGTTTGGTTCGAACGGATACACGTAGGTATGAGTTTTGTTGTCACGCGCAGTTGCATTGCATGTACACTCTGAGAGGGAAATAGATAGGATGGAGTAATGTGATAGAGTTGGTAATGTGATTATTAATAAATAGGGTTAATTAAGTTAATGATCCTTATAAATATTTAAAATTTTATTTTTAATCCCTACAAAATAAAATCATGTTTTTTAGTCCATGTAATATTTTTCTTTATCCTTTGTAGGGACCAAAAATACCGACGAATTTTTTTAGGGTTAATTATGTTTTAAGTTCCTATAAATAGGCGCGTTTTCAACATTAGTCCCTACTTAAATTTTATTAAATTTTTGGTCCCAAACGTTTTTTTCCGTTAGCAAAATAGGTCCTCGCTGTTAATTGTTGCTGATTGAGCAAACGGTGAAGCACACGTGGATGCCACATCTGACTTTTTTTGTTGGGTTAAATATGTTTTTAGTCCCTATAAAATTGAGGCATTTTAAGTTTAGTCCTTACTTAATTTTAATAGTTGTTGTAGTCCTTACAAAAATACTATGCACTCAGTATTAGTCCTTGCTCGATTCAAATTTGTTTAATTTATGCTTAAACTCTTAAGTTTTTTAACAATTTTTTGTAGATGTGTTAATCATTACTCTTTGGTTGATAGGCATCTTGTATACTGCCACTAGTTTTGCATGAAATGGGAGCATATGGGTTGGTTCGAATTAATATGGAATTATTTTCCCACGCTCATTCAATATTTTGCCCCTGGTTAATGATATTAGGTTCTACTCAAATAATCTATGCCGCTTCAACATCTTTTGGTCAACATCTTTTGTTATGATAGACTACGTCTTCTTTATCTTGACGAAATGGACGGAATAGCTATCCCAATGCCAAAAATATTCACGATTTTCACTATCTTATCGATGACTTCTTTTGCATTGTCGGATATGAGTGGTTTTGTTGCCGAATTGATAGTTTTTTTTTGGAATAATTACTAGTCAAAAATATATGTTCATGATGAAAATACTATCATAACTAGTTTTAGTAGGTTTTTTAGTCCCTACAAAAAAAAAAAAATTACTTCTAATTTTAGTCCCTACTAAAACAAAGTTTGTTTAATTATCCTTAAACTCTTAAATTTTTGAATGAATTTTTTGAGACAAGTTTAAAACACTATGAAAGGTTCAATTAATAAAATTTAAAATTTTTTAACATGAAACAAATTAAATATGAATTTTTGAAAACAATAAAAGTTAAAGATAAATTAAAGTAATAAAATATGGACATATAAATCAAATTTTGCGACGGAACTTTTAGTAATATTCTTAACATGTCTACAAGAAATTGTTAAAAAACTTAAGAGTTTAAGAATAAATTAAACAAATTTGAATTGAGCATAGACTAATATTGAATGCATAGTATTTTTGTAAGAACCAAAACAACTATTAAAATTAAGTAAGGACTAAACTTAAAATGCCTCAATTTTATAGGGACTAAAAACATATTTAACCCAACAAAAAAAAGTCAGATGTGGCATCCACGTGTGATTCCGTTTGCTCAATCAACAACAATTAACAGCGAGGATCTATTTTGCTAACGGAAAAAAACGTCGGGGACCAAAAATTTAATAAAATTTAAGTAGGGACTAATGTTGGAAACGCGTCTATTTATAGGGACCTAAAACATAATTAACCCAAAATTAAATTAAAATAAGAATTATGAATCTAATAATTTTAGATCAACTTTTTTTAGGAAATGTAGATCAAATAAAAATGTAGCTCTATATTTTTGTAGAAGATTATAAGCTCTTCTAAGGTCTCTTAAATAATTGAGGGAGATGCTTATTCATTTTTGGTTTTTGTATACCAGACCAGATTGAAGGTGAAAAACACAAGAAGGGGGGGTTGAATTGTGTTTTCTTTTTCTCTTAAAAAATACTTCTTCTGATAAAACTTCAGAAGCAGTTTGATTGCTTCTGATGAAATGATCAGAGTCAGATTGCAGCGGAAAAGAACAGAGCAGAGAAAAGAAAGACAAAGACACAAGCAGTTATCCTGGTTCCTTCCACAACACGGAAGTAGTCCAGTCCCCCTTGCACTTCCAAGGAGATTTCACTATAATCACAAAGATTACAACTGCTCAATACTTTCTAAGTATGAGACTTCACAAAACTATGCTCAAGCACACACGCAAGAGTCTTCCAATGCTCAAGCACTAAGCAAGAGACTTCTAATGCTCAAGCACGCAGGCGAGAGACTTCTAATCAAACAAAAATACAGAGAATTGAGTTTGAATTGAACACTTGATATACAATCAGTGGTGTTCACAATACAATACAGAAAAGACTCTAGACTTTGAATTTCTAAGATGTATCAAATCAGTGCAGAAATTCAGTGTGCTTTGTAGAATCAAATTGACAGAGTTTTGGCGCTTTTTAACTTCTGTATTTCTCTCTTTTATCTTCAAGTCTTCACTCCTTTTTATAGAGGCGTGAAAGAGACGTTGAGATAATCAGCACGTCTAAAGAGTCGTTTGAAATCCTTTGATTATCCACCAGTGATCCTTTGCCTGATTTGGGTGTAGTCCTTTGAAGAATAAATTTCAAATTCCTTCCCATCTTGAGTGTACAATTCTGCAGGCATGGCTGTTGTTTTGTCTTGTAGCGTAGACAGAAAACAGAGTAGTGGAGGTAGTGGTTGTACACTTGTACTTTGTCAACTCTATTAACGAGAGACAAGAGCTTAGTGCTATCCATATATCCGTTGATACCTCCCTTTCAATTCTTCGTTCTTCTTTGATAAGACTGAATTGAAAATCAGCAACTTTGAATCTTCAGTTTGATTAAAGGATCAAAAGTAGCTTCTGGTGAAGATATTGCTTCTGATGAAAACTTTTGCTTCTGATGACTTTCTGCTTCTGATGACGTCATCTCTTCAGGAGCAGTTTAGCTTCAGGAGCAGTTTTCTTCAGATGCTCAGAATTTCTTTTTTCTTTCCATTGTTCTTCCAAGACCTATTGAAATAACTTGAGTAGCCTTTGGTCCTGTACACTTGAACAATTATTAGTAATAACCAATTGACAATTTTTAATACCTTGTTATCATCAAAACTTAATAAGGTTCATTGTGAAACACATTTTGTTCCAACAATCTCCCCCTTTTTGATGATGACAAACAATAGTATTTAAAATGTTCAATTGTTGTTGATCTAATTAATAAGTTGACTACTGGGACAGAGGTTTGTAAGCTCCCCCTGAGTCTAATAGATCTTTAAGGTGAGGTTTGTAAGCTCCCCCTAAGTTCTATTCTTATTAATTAAATTTCAATAAAATACTTATAAAATCAAATCAGAAGTATTTAAAAGAAATTTAGAGTAGGGCTCAGTGCCTTAAAAAATACTATACATTTACTCCCCCTTTTGTCATCAACAAAAAGAATAGAAACAAAAGAAAGAGTATCAGAGCAAACAGCATTAAAAACAGTAAATATCATCAGAGTTAAAGCTTGTAAAACATATTGAAGGTGAAAAAGCACAAGATCCAGAAACAATGATAATATATATAAAGAAGATTAAGATACAAGGACACAGCTACGAAGAACAAAAGTAAAAAACAAGCTAGAGTTGGGTGTGCAACTAAGGTTGGGCTTGCTTATACAACTGTTCTAAGAGATACTTGATCTGATCATCCTTCTTCTGAAGTAGCTCATCCTTTTCCCTCATTCTTCTTTTATATCCAGCCTGAATTCTAGCAGCCCTAGTGATGTACTCTTCTTATGGATAGAAAGGAGTGATGTCCAGCAGAGGCACAAAATTCAGCTCTTTCTCCTTAGCTGCTTCATGCATATCATCCAAAAGCTTCTTCAGCATAGCAGAGTGAGATGACACACATTTAGTTCTAAGCTGATCCAGCAGCTCATCAAAGCTCTTCTGTAGATCCATCCACTGATCATAATAGTGAATAGGAGGTGCAGGAACTGTTCTGCGAAGAATCAGTGCCTGAATCTCATCACTAAGTCTAATCAGCTGTTCCTCTATATACTCAGACTCCAGGATATGGTCAGGGATGGGTGAAGGTTCAGTTTGAGTTGTATGTGATGTGGAAGGTTGGTCAGAGGTTAAGTCTATTATAGTGGGTGAGTCTGGTTGTTGTTGTTGTTCTGTTGTTTGGTCAGAAGTTGTTTGGTCAGGAGCAACTTGTTCAGAAGCAGTTTGCTCCTGAACAGTTTGCTCAGGGATGGTTTGGGTTTCTGTTTGGGTTTCCAAGACAGTCTTTTCAGAAACTGTCTTCGAGGCCTTAGTGGGTGTTGGTTGCATTTCACCACCTAGATGTTTTTCTAAGTTGTGAAGGGTTGAGGATTCTTGGTGTTGGGGGGTTTCTGAAGTAGTTGCATCTGAAGCTACTTCAGAGGCTTTTTGTGGAGATTGGTTATTTGGTGAGTTTGTTTGGGTAGGTTCAGGTTGTTGTATACTAACAGGTTCTGGAGTATCTGGATATAGTGGATGAGTAGTAGGCAAATTGAATTTCTCACAAAGTTTTATCCTATTTTTTGAAAATTCTATTTGAGTACTCTCATAGTCAAGTGTTCCAAATTCTGTTAGTTTGGTAGGTTTGGTTTTTAGAAGCTTGTCTATATGTTGGCTAAGGGGTTGGTCATCTGATTCTGTGGATGATGAAGAGGGTGAAGAGGGTAGAGATAGAGACTGAGTATTAGTTGGAGCTTTAGATGGATTACCTGAGGACTGAGCTTCTGGATGAATTGCTTCTGGAGCTGTTGAAACTGGATCTGATGAAGTTGCTCCTGAAGCTTGCTTATTCTTCAAGGCTTGAGAAAGCAGAGTTGCTCCATACTGAACTGTTTCTAACTCAGACGCTAAAGCAGCAATGTCAGGAGTAGGCACATACCCTGCAGCCTTGAGACGCTCATCCCTTTCTTTTTCATACAAAATCTTCATCCTTTTCTTTTCTGCTATCTTGGATGCAGAAACCTCCCTAGTATACTGCCTCATTTCTTCAGTCATTTCAAAACTGGGCATGACTATGGGCTCAGAAGTTGCAGTCCTTTTTGCCTTCTTGGGGCTTGAGTCTTCATCCCAGTTCTCTTCCAGTTCTTTCAACATTTCTTCCCTTCTTCCTTCAGCTGTCTTCAGATTTCTTGTTAAATTAGACCTCTTCCTTTTGATGGTCTGAAGAGCAGCTTCTCTTTTATTTTTGGGACTTGAAGGCTTTTCAGAAGCAGCTTGATCAGAAGCAGCTTGTTCAGAACCAGCTTGTTCAGAAGCAGGCTGTTCTGCTGTTTCTTGAGTACTCCTTGTCCTTTTTCTGATAAGAGGGACATCATCCAAATCCTCCACTTCCTCAAGAATGGTGGACATAGCAGATTTTTCCTTCTTAGCTTTCTTATGCTTCTGAGCACCCACCTCAGTAGCATCTTCAGCAAGGTATTCTTCCTTGGTGATCTGCTTCTTTTTAGATTTTCTGCCTTTGGCCACAGGCAGATCACCACCATACATTTCTTCTGGGATATCTTTCAGGCTGATTTTCTTGTTGTAGCTCTTGTAGTAGTCTAAGATGTAGGCCCTCTGCACATCCAGGGGATCTTTCTTGCAGATAGGGATGTGATGAGTGACTAGATCAGATATGACATCAGATTCATGCATATCTGTATCTAGTTTCCTGCATGTTGAAATCAGCCTCATCTTGACTAGAGTTGCCCCATTGATTATTTTTCCTGTGACTGCTCCCAGCTTCTGATTATCATAAATACCCACGTCTTTCAGGGCACTTAGGAGTCCTCCTTCTTGAAAGATTATGGAGAGCAGCCTTCCATAGGGAACAAACTTCCTGTTCTCCATCTGGCTCTTCTTGAGTTCCTTGATCATGTATTTAAACATATACTTGGGAACGTTCATTGTTGTTTCCTGAGAGATGGTGTGATGCAGAAAGACTTTGTGACCAAGTGAAGGTTGATCATTTCCTCCACCTTTGGGAAAAATGTTTTCATTCTGGATCTTCAGCAGCATTTTCTTTTCCATGCTTAAGGTGCTGTAAGGCTTAGCATCCTTTGATCCGTAGATAGTGTTGTTTACTATTTCCTTCCAAGGGCTTGTTCTGGGGTTAGGAATCTCTTCTCCATCGTATGTCCCAGAAGCATCTCTCCTCATAGCTTGAGCAATCACTTGCTCATTGATTGTTACAGGAATCCCCATGACGTTTGATCTAATCTCAGTCCCAGTGAAGGCGAGTAGACCCATTTCTTCTCTGGTTTTTCCCTCCAAAGTAGGATCAACCAGAATCATCTGAGCTTCTTCCTGTTTAGCAGCAACTTTGTCAAACACTGAAGCTCTTACCCAGAATTGTCTGACAAGCACTTCATAAGTAGGACCGTTGAGAAGACTGAAGTAACTCATTAGCTTCTGCTTCTTGTAGAATCTTACCAAGTCGCATCCATGATGAGTTAGAGAAGTGAAATCCACAGGATTTTCCGCTTGAATGATTAGCTCCCATTCCTCAATAGACATAGTTCTTCCTTTGATTTCATAAGCAGGAGTATCTATATCCATATTCGATGAAGAACCACCGGCAGAACTTGAAGATGCCATTGATTTGAAGTAGAATTAGGGTTCTAAGGTGTTTTGAGAGGTTGAGAGAATGTGCTTACTTACACAGAGGGTTGAGAAGAAATTAGAAAGTGTTTGTTGTGAAGTGAGAAGTGTGTGAAATGACTTAGTGTTTTTATTAAAACGTTTGTAATTCAGAGGGGACAAACAAACACAGCATTAATGACAAATTGGGGGCGCGTGTAAGTATGTTAAAAAGCGAATAAAAACATCATTGCCCTTTTTGTTATACTCCAATACAAATAGACCACGTCAGAGACTCTTCAGAAAACTACCTTTTGGGTAATGGGACAGCTGTTACATAAAGTAACTGCCAACGTTCCCACTAGCCAAGCTATTCAGAAGCAAAGAATAACACTTCTGAAGTTTTAGTGCTGACGTCATCTTCAGAAGCACATTTTCCTCAGAACCTCAGTTAAGAGCTTCTGATGAACCAAAATGCTTCTGAATAAACTTCAGAACCAAACTTCTTATTCAGAGGCAAGCAATTTTTCAATCAGACACAAAATGCATGTTCAAATTTTTCTTAATAAAATCAAATCTTTCAACAGACAAAGGTTTTGTAAATATATCAGCCCATTGATGTTCAGTATCAATGAATTGTATATCTAAAATCCCTTTTTGAACATAGTCTCTGATAAAATGGTGTTTGATTTCAATATGCTTGGCTCTTGAATGTAGAATTGGATTCTTTGACAAACAAATAGCAGCAGTATTATCACAGTAAATGGGAATACTGTTAGCATTAATCTGATAGTCTTCCAACTGATGTTTCATCCAAAGTAGTTGTGTGCAACAACTTGCAGCTGAAATGTACTCTGCTTCTGCTGTAGACATAGCAATAGTTGCTTGTCTTTTGCTTGCCCAGGATATCAGATTCTCTCCCAGGAATTGACAATTTCCACTGGTTGATTTTCTTTCAATCCTATCACCAGCATAATCAGCATCACAGAATCCAATCAACTTATAATCTAGGGATTTCCTATACAGGAGTCCAAGATTAGTTGTTCCTTTCAGATACCTGAAGATTCTCTTAACTGCAGTTAAATGAGATTCTCTAGGATCTGATTGAAATCTTGCACACAAGCATACACTGAATAAAATATCAGGTCTAGATGCAGTGAGGTATAACAGAGAACCAATCATACCTCTGTATAGCTTCTGGTCTACTACTGTTCCAGTATCTTCTTTGCTTAAGGTGCAGGTTGGATGCATTGGAGTGTTCATCACTTTACAATCTTCTAGCTTGAACTTCTTCAGAAGCTCCTTTGTATATTTTGTTTGATGAACATATACTCCTTCTTTACTTTGGTTGATTTGAATTCCCAGAAAGAATTTCAATTCTCCCATCATACTCATTTCAAATTCATCCTGCATTAACTTAGAAAATTCTTTGCAAAGAGATGCATTAGTAGAACCAAATATTATATCATCAACATATATTTGCACAATCAAAATATCTTTCTTAAGAGTCCTTCTGAAGAGTGTTGTGTCAACTTGTCCTCTTTCAAAATCATTTTTAATTAAGAAATTACTTAGTCTATCATACCAAGCTCTGGGAGCTTGTTTCAAGCCATATAGTGATTTCTTAAGTTTATAAACATGGTCAGGATGCTTAAGATCCTCAAACCCAGGAGGTTGTTTAACATACACTTCTTCTTCAATGACACCATTAAGAAAGGCACTTTTGACATCCATTTGATATAATATTATGCCATGATTAATTGCGTAGGATAGAAGTAACCTGATTGCTTCCAATCTTGCAACTGGAGCAAATGTTTCAGTGTAATCAATGCCTTCTTGTTGACTGTAGCCTTGAGCAACAAGTCTGGCTTTGTTTCTGGTTACTTCTCCTTGTTCATTCAGCTTGTTTCTGAATACCCATTTTGTTCCAATAATGTTCTTCTGAGAAGGTTTGGGTACCAGATCCCACACATCATTCCTTTGGAATTGATTTAGCTCTTCTTGCATAGCTAATATCCATCCATCATCTGAGAGAGCTTCTTCAACAGTTTTAGGCTCAATTATTGAAAGCAGTCCTATTAATGACTCTTCTTGTCTAAAATGTGATCTTGTTCTTCTAGGACTATCTTTGCTTCCAATGATTAGCTCCTCAGGATGTGAAGATTTGTGCTTGAATTTAGGTTGTATAACCTGCTGAGTGTTATCTAGAAAGTCCTCAGAAGCAATTTCATTCTGTACTTTTGAGCTAGGTTCTGCTTCTGAATTAGACTCAGCTTCTGGAGTGATTTCAGCTTCTGGACTAGATTCAACTTCTGTATACTTTTCAGAATCAGAAGGTTGATCAGATTCTGATGCATCTTCAGAATCAGTTGTACCTGCATTACTTTCACTTTGCTCTGAAGTTTTACTTCCAGGCTCTCTATCATCAAATTTTACATGCATAGATTCTTCAACACATTGTGTTTCTGAATTATACACTCTGTATGCCTTTGACCTTTCAGAGTAACTTAAAAAGATTCCTCTTTGAGCCTTGGCATCAAATTTCTTCAGATAGTCTTTAGTGTTTAAGATGTAACAAGTACATCCAAACTGATGAAAGTAAGAGATATTGGGTCTTCTTCCTTTAAAGAGTTCATATGCTGTTTTCTCCAACATAGGTCTGATATAGATCCTATTTTGAATATAACATGAAGTATTGACTGCTTCTGCCCAAAAATGTTTAGCTAAGTTGTTTTCATGGATCATGGTTCTGGCCATTTCTTGTAAGGTTCTGTTCTTTCTCTCTACAACCCCATTTTGTTGTGGAGTTCTAGGAGAAGAAAACTCATGGAGAATCCCATGTTTTTCACAAAAAAGTTCAAATGGCTCATTTTCAAATTCTCCACCATGATCACTTCTGACTTTCAAAATTTTCAATTCTTTTTCAGATTGTATTTGAGTGCAGAAGCTGCTAAACACTTCACATGCATAGTCTTTACTTTTAATGAATTTTACCCAAGTCCATCTGCTGTAATCATCAACAATGACTAATCCATATTTACTTCCATATAAGGATGCAGTGTTAACTGGACCAAAAAGATCAATATGGAGTAATTCTAAGGGTCTGGAGGTTGATACAATGTCTTTAGATTTGAACGAACTTTTCACAATTTTCCCTTTCTGACATGCACCACAAAGTGCATCTGAATGATAATCAATGTTAGGCAATCCTTTGACCAGTTGTAACTTGCTAATTTTAGAAATTAATCTCCAATTAGCATGTCCCAACCTTTTATGCCATACCCATTTTTTATCATTCATTGACAGAAGGCAAACTACCTTCTGATCAGCCAGATCAGAGAAATTTATTTTATAGACATTCTCAACTCTCTTTCCCTTGAATGTAATGGATTTGTCATCCTTGTTAACTAGTGTGCAGTTGGTCTTACTGAACGTTACATCATACCCATTGTCACAAAATTGACTTATGCTCAATAGGTTATGCTTCAGACCATCTACTAGCCACACATTATTAATTGAGATGGAGGAATTACCAATAGTACCTGTACCAATGATCTTTCCAGTTTGGTTGCCACCAAACTTCACTTCTCCTCCATCTTTCATTGTAAGGGTAAGGAACAAAGCTTTCTCTCCAGTCATGTGCCTTGAACATCCGCTGTCTAGGTACCATGACCTTTGTTTCTCTCTTGCCCTTAAGCACACCTGCATTTTTGGCCAATTCAGATTTAGGTACCCATATCTTCATGGGTCCTTTTGGGTTAGCTTTGGAGGTTTTACTTTTCCTCCCTTGTACCTTAGGGTGAATGCTGAGTGGCTTCTGATCATTCAATACTTTAGGTTTGACACCTTTTGGTATTGTTTTCTCAGAAGCAGTAGCTGCTTTGTTCTTCTGATCCTTTTGTTTTGGAATTTTAGATTCTGGTTTAATCAGATTCTGATGAACAGGTTCTGATCTTTTCAGAATTTTAATCTTTTGACTCTTAGGATCAGATTTTGTCATTACCTTGATCTTAAGATTCTCTGGCTTTGATGTGATCTTAGCCTGTGAACCTGAAGCTTCAGGTTTTGACTGAACAGCAGTTATAGCATTTGTACCTTCAGGCACAAAGGTGGATTTCAATCCATCCTTGATACAATCACAGTAGCTCTTGAGACTGTATTCTTTGGATTTCTCCTCAGAATATCCAATCCCTTTGCCTTTGTTCTTGTATGTGCTGTAGATCATAGAAGCAACTTTGCTTCTGTCTATTCCAGCCATAATAAAATCATCCAAGGCAATCTCATGTTTATTGCCTGAACCTTTATCACATTTTTCTTGTAGCTTCTGACAAAGACTCTTGAGTCTATCTTCATATGTTGTTGATATGAGGTTAAACCCTTTGAGTTCTTCTTCAGAAGCGTTCAGTTCCAATAGAGTTGACTTTTGTTGTTTCATCAAATCAACATATTTTTCTTTTAAATCTGTCAACTCATTGGTTCTGTGCTCAAACAGTGATAAAAGTTCTTTTAGAGAATCAACAAGTTCTTGTCTAGGGATTTTGGAATATACCTCATTTTCATCTTCTGAATCTGATTCAGCTTCTGATACTGCTTCTGATGATACTGTTGCCACTAACCCAACGGCTGCCTTAGCATCATCATCAGCTTCTTCTTTATCAGAACCAGATTCACTATCCAAATCTTCCCAGGTCGCCATCAAGCTCTTTTTGATTTGCTTTCTGAATTTACTGGAATTGAAGCTTGATTTCTTGGATTTGCCTTTAAACTTCTCCTTCTGAAGATCAGGGCAATCAGCAATGAAATGACCAGGCTTCTTACAATTGAAGCATCCCTTCTGATCTTCTTTCTTGGAGTTCTTGTAGCTACCTCTCTTGCTCAAAAATTTCTTCTGCTTCCTTGCCAGATACTCAAGCTTGTTGGACAGCATAGCCATTTTTACAGATTGATCTTCATCAGAATCTCCATCAGGTGATTCTTCTTCAGATTCACTGGCTTTGTAGGCTTTGGAAGATTTTGAGATCTTTCCTTTAGATGGTAAAGCAATGGATTTACTCTTCTTAGAGGTTTCATGCTCATTTAAACTCATTTCATGCACTTTGAGTGAGCTAACAAGATCTTCAACACTTAAAGTATTTAGATCCTTAGCTTCCTCAATAGCAGTTACTTTGGGTCTCCATCTTGAAGGTAAGCTTCTCAAAATCTTACTAACATGATCAGAAGCAACATAGCTTTTCTTCAGTATTTGCAATCCAGAAACTAAAGTTTGAAATCTTGAGTACATTTCTTCTATACTCTCATCATCCTTCATTCTGAAAAGTTCATACTGATGAACTAGCATCAAAGCTTTAGCCTCTTTTACTTTCTTGCTGCCTTCAAAGTTTGCACATAGAGAAGCAAACATAGCCTTCGCAGTAGATTTGTCACTCATTTTCATGTATTCGGTGCGAGGTATAGAAGCCACAATAATCCCTCTGATTTTGTGGTGCTTCTTGTAAAGCTTCTTCTGAGCAGGAGTATGTATTTTTCTATCTATAGCAGCTCCTTCTTCATCTAAATCCAGGTCATCAACTCCATCTTCCAGTATGTCCCATAACTCTTCATCTAATCCCATGATAAAGCTGTACATATTAGTTTTCCACCAAGAAAACTCTTCTGGATCTCCATTAAACCTTGGAGCTTTTCCAGAGTCTGTTTTCTTGTCAGCAGTATCATAGTCATGCTTGACGCTTGTGTATTTTGGAGTAACTGATTCCTCATCTCCAGACATGTTTTTCTAATAGATCTTGAACTGTAACACGGTTAAGTGCTGTGATAACAGAGCAAGCTCTGATACCAATTGAAGGTGAAAAACACAAGAAGGGGGGGTTGAATTGTGTTTTCTTTTTCAATTAAAAAATACTTCTTCTGATAAAACTTCAGAAGCAGTTTGATTGCTTCTGATGAAATGATCAGAGTCAGATTGCAGCGGAAAAGAACAGAGCAGAGAAAAGAAAGACAAAGACACAAGCAGTTATCCTGGTTCCTTCCACAACACGGAAGTAGTCCAGTCCCCCTTGCACTTCCAAGGAGATTTCACTATAATCACAAAGATTACAACTGCTCAATACTTTCTAAGTATGAGACTTCACAAAACTATGCTCAAGCACACACGCAAGAGTCTTCCAATGCTCAAGCACTAAGCAAGAGACTTCTAATGCTCAAGCACGCAGGCGAGAGACTTCTAATCAAACAAAAATACAGAGAATTGAGTTTGAATTGAACACTTGATATACAATCAGTGGTGTTCACAATACAATACAGAAAAGACTCTAGACTTTGAATTTCTAAGATGTATCAAATCAGTGCAGAAATTCAGTGTGCTTTGTAGAATCAAATTGACAGAGTTTTGGCGCTTTTTAACTTCTGTATTTCTCTCTTTTATCTTCAAGTCTTCACTCCTTTTTATAGAGGCGTGAAAGAGACGTTGAGATAATCAGCACGTCTAAAGAGTCGTTTGAAATCCTTTGATTATCCACCAGTGATCCTTTGCCTGATTTGGGTGTAGTCCTTTGAAGAATAAATTTCAAATTCCTTCCCATCTTGAGTGTACAATTCTGCAGGCATGGCTGTTGTTTTGTCTTGTAGCGTAGACAGAAAACAGAGTAGTGGAGGTAGTGGTTGTACACTTGTACTTTGTCAACTCTATTAACGAGAGACAAGAGCTTAGTGCTATCCATATATCCGTTGATACCTCCCTTTCAATTCTTCGTTCTTCTTTGATAAGACTGAATTGAAAATCAGCAACTTTGAATCTTCAGTTTGATTAAAGGATTAAAAGTAGCTTCTGGTGAAGATATTGCTTCTGATGAAAACTTTTGCTTCTGATGACTTTCTGCTTCTGATGACGTCATCTCTTCAGGAGCAGTTTAGCTTCAGGAGCAGTTTTCTTCAGATGCTCAGAATTTCTTTTTTCTTTCCATTGTTCTTCCAAGACCTATTGAAATAACTTGAGTAGCCTTTGGTCCTGTACACTTGAACAATTATTAGTAATAACCAATTGACAATTTTTAATACCTTGTTATCATCAAAACTTAATAAGGTTCATTGTGAAACACATTTTGTTCCAACACAGATGTCCAGAAATACCTCTGGTACAAATAAATACCAGAAAACTCAGTACCAAAATTTCTACTTCTAAACCAGAAAATAAATACAAGTAACTTGGGACTGCACAAAATAACAGACACAACAAAGAGGACTAGAGCAACACATCCAAGAATCATGAAGTGAGACACACTTTTACTATACAAAAAATGAAACTAAGGCATGTAACTTTGTTTAATTTGAGTGAACACAAGCAAACAATGTTTTGCATACGAAATATAAATAGCAATAAACACACAAGTCAAGCATCAATGATCATTTTTGTAATGCCTCAAGTCAAGCATATAATATTAATACCCAACAAGAAAACATTAGTACTAACAATAGTAAGTGCATCTTTATTGCAGTCGTCGGTTCTCCAAGGAGTCCACAATTACCGCGACCAAACATATTAATAACGAGGCACACATAATTGTTATGCTGCTAATATTTCACGAGTTCAACTATTATTATTACACCCAAGCAGAAGATTTAATAGACTAGAACAAATTAAATAGTTCTTTCTGATAAGAAATTGAATTTCCTGAACAAGTGTAACTTGTGTACTCTTTTACCATGATGGTTAACGAGATCGTTTAAGATTAGCCTTTACCTTGTCCTTTGTCTTCTCAAAAACTTCTTCTGCAATTTCAGCAGCAATACCATCTATCTTTTTTATCTCGAACTTATGAAAATCAGTGCCCTTGCCAATATAATTACTAAATCCAATTGATCTTGCAGCTTCTGCTGTGGCTCCATAAACCATTCTCTGCTTGATGTGAATATAAGACAAATATGTGATATCGATATAATTTAACACAGATTGCAGAAACGTGTAATTGTGAAGACAAAATGAGAGGCGTCGCATACTTGCCTTGACTTTTGAAAAATGAATAGCACCAAAGCACATTGGACAAGGTTCACAAGAAGTATAGAGTTCACAGCCAGCAAGTGAAACTTTATCCAGCTTTTTACAAGCCTGCAGGTAAATTCCAATTAATATAACCAAACAAAATGAACTTTCAGCAACTTAAACTCACATCCAACCTCCTCAATTTTTTATTCAAATGTGTTTTCCAAAACTCTTTGATACTGAGATCCATATCTGTCTGTTACAGCAGATGGTATATGATTCTTCAGGTTATTCGGCTTAATATTTTGATTACTAATATTTTACAACCGTCCCCGGTGAAATTTGACTATATTCATGAGCCTATAAGATCAAACTTTTACCACTGAGTTAACACCTTGTAGACAAATTGATATTTATTTTTTTCGTCAGGACTTGAACCATGTACTTTTATCTCCTCGACTCTATTAATCACTTGGCTTAAATCAGTTGAGCTACCCAACCCTCAAAGAAAAATAAAAGATAAAATTAATTAATATTTTTTTACCTCTCTTATAGCAATGATCTCAGCATGAGCAGTTGGCTCTTTGTTTCTTAAAAACATGTTATGACAGCTTACAATAACTTCGTCATTTCGAACAATCAATGCACCATATGGGTATCCATCACCAGATTCAACAGCTTCATATGCTTCTTTAACAGATTTTATTATGAACTTGCTGTCTCTATCTTCTACATCTGGGATAACGAGAAAATACTTAGGAGTAACTATTCTCTCCCTCTCTAATCATCGCCAATTTATAAAAAATATTTGTCACAAAATGATCAACCCTTTTCAAATTTCAGCAAAATACTACTTACATCACTCGTGACTAAACTACTTCGGTAAAAGTTTTATTCTCTCTTTCTAGTATACATTTTGAATAATACTTTTGAAATAGTTAAATGAGTCACTCCTTCTCTAGAACGGGGTAGAGTATCATTTACCAATTAATCATATTTTTTCAATTATAGAAGCAAAATCAACAAGAGGGAGTGACACTCTTTAACGTGGACAGTCTAACGCGCATTTAATTTGATTGTTTAAAATTTACATAGTGATGTGATCCTAAAATTATCTCTCTTGACAAGAATAATAAAGTCATTGTGGAATAAAAGAACCAAATTAATTTTGGGTTCAAAGTTTTATTTTCGTAGGTCATGATATGTCTGTCTTGTTTTGGCTATATCTGGAGCTCTGGATGTCCGTTTGAGGCGATCTTTAACTCGTTGGAAAGCTTACGAAATTCTCTACATTTCATCTGTTTGACTCAAGATCAAATTCTATAATATTCAACCTTTTCTTCATATCATTTTCGTGCTCTATTTATATGAGCTTATTACATGATGATTTTCACTCTAAAACTCTTAGAAAATGAAAGGAAATGCAACCACTAATTACAATAATGTTTTGGTGGCTGATTAATGCAAATAAAATGTTACAAAATGACTCTCTAAGTTGGTGGCTAATCAATGCATGAGGAGGTTACATATTCATTTGCACATTGATTTGTGAAGGCTAATTATTTCTAGACGTTACAATTCCACAAACACCTTTAATTCTTCAGCTTACACACTTTAACCACGTTTTCAACTTACAACTCATTTTACACCATTAAATATTTCGAATTTGATCTTGAGTCAAACAGATGAAATGTAGAGAATTTCGTAAGCTTTCCAACGAGTTAAAGATCGCCTCAAACGGACATCCAGAGCTCCAGATATAGCCAAAACAAGACAGACATATCATGACCTACGAAAATAAAACTTTGAACCCAAAATTAATTTGGTTCTTTTATTCCACAATGACTTTATTATTCTTGTCAAGAGAGATAATTTTAGGATCACATCACATAGGTACCACCAAATCATATGTTGAGACTCACGTAAATTTTTATCAATCAATGACCGTGTCAGAGAGGTTTGCTAAGCTCAATTGTTTTGAGGTAAGGGTTAAAAGAGTTTGATGTCTTCGATTTAAATTTGAACGAAAAAGTAAATATTGTCATGAGAAGAAAAAAGTGTGTTGGTGGCATGACATTATTCAATCAACAAAAGGCATCTTATCATTATCATTATCATTATAATGAACAATTTGAAGAACAAATCAAGTAGAGAGAACTTTATTACTTCCTCCGTTCCATAACAACTGAGTCATTTGTAAAAAAATATTGTCTAAGGAATATTGACCTATTTCAGTTTTCAATAAAACATTAATTACTTTTTTCCAATTATAACTCTAATTAATACTACTTTCACCATTTCCAATTCAATATATTCTACTTTATATTTATGATAAAGAAGAATGCACCAATACTTGTCAAAGACACTCAAAATCATTTTTCTCTCTCTTTCGTTTATACACTTTTCTTAATCTGTATGAAAAGTTAAACTAACTCAATTAAATTGGGAGGGAGGGAGTATTCAATATTATTGTGATCACGTTTTTATCCACAATCAAAGCAAGATATGTTTTGCCTCCATAGTAATGTAAGTGGTACTTTTATGAGTAACAGCAAATAGTAGAAGTAGAACACGCTAAAGAAGGTAATGGAAGATGTTACTATAGATTTTGAAATAGAAGCATTGACCAAAAAGCGATAATATATGAAGAAAAATGCGAATTAGTATTACCATTAGCAGCAGGAGTAGCAGCAGCATCATGTTCCATGATGGTATAGAGAGAATGAGGGAAACTAAATGCTTTCTCCACACTAAACCCGTTTTTGACTTGTTATTGAGAATACATTTTTTATGCAGCGGTGCAATTCTATAAGAAGCAAAACCAACGTGTTCATCATTTGAATATTTTTTTGTACAAGTAGTATTATTTAACTATATTTTACAGAAAAACATGAGTTGGAGGCAGCTCATCAAACAGCTTTGTTACTTTATTTCATCGAGAAAGATGAGTAAACTGCTAAATTGATCTTGGTCTTTGTAACCACTTTTAAATTAGTCATGATTCTGATAATATTTTAAATTTCAAATAACTCTATCTTTATTAAAAGTTTTTCAATTAGATCATTGTAATTTGTATGTTTTTAATAAGCTATTTCATTTTAGAGGACATTTGAGATTACACAAATTGAACAAGAAATATTAAAGAAAAAAATTGATGTTATTTCTCTCATAACAGTAACCTCAGCATGAGCCGTGGGATCTTTGTTTCTTAAAACCATGTTATGACTGCTAACAACTATTTCATCATTTTGAACAGTGATAGCACCACATTCAACACCTTTGTATGCTTCTTCAACAGCTTTTGCTATGAACTTTCGGTCTCTATCTTCACGTATTGAAAAAATGAGATCATTCGATCTGGTTTTTAACTTTTTATCCATAATCTAAATAGAAATGATATTTGTACAACCATTTTGTGACAATATTTAGACAACTTTCTCTCTCATACTCACATTAGATCAAGTGCAATGGGTTGTTGAAACCAAGTTTCAACATGTTGAAACCATTGCATGTGGGTGTTGAAAATGAAAAAAAAAATGATGTACATGTGAGAGGAGATGAAACAATTAAACATGTTGAAATCTGACACAGAGGGGACACGTGGCGAGCTGGAATTTGCTGAAGTCGGCGCGTGCAATACACGCGCAGACAGGGCACGTGAGCGTCGCGAGTTCCGGAGAGAGAAAGAGAAATGGATAAAGACAGGACACGTGGCGCGTTTCGATTGGCTGCTTGGATTTTTATCATCTTAATATTTTGAACTCAATTATTTCATTGCAAATAATTTTTATTTTTTTTACCAAAATTCATGATTTTTTTTTCTATATAAATAGAGACTTGGATCATTTGATTTGGACACAGAAAAAAAGAAAAAAAAAACCAAGTTTTTCACTCTCTTAATCTTATTATTAGTTTTTCTTTTGAAGTTTTAGTCTTTATTTAGTGAAATGGATCCCAATAACAACAGTTCAACACCCAAAATTCTTCAAATTACCCATTTAGCTACCAAAATCCCAACAATTATCAACGAGATACATATTACATAATATGATTGTTGAGGATGAACGAGATACATATGCTCAACATTGGACCGATTTTGAGCAATCTGAGGGAAGTGGATCTAGTACACCGCAATCATACTCGACCGAGGTGTTACCCACTTTTGCAAATCATGTGCGTGCTAGATCCGAGTTGCGTGATCCAAATGTTCGTCACGAATTGCAAGCAGATCTAGTGAAGCACATATGGACAAAGTTTGGAATGTTTCGTGATTGAAGATGATTTATATCGTACTAAATAAATTACTTATGTGTTGTGTGCTTGTTTGTTGTCTTGCATTTTAAGCTATTTGTATGTCGCGTGCTTAGTTTGTTGTATTGCATTTTAAGTTAAGAAAATAAAAATAAATTTTGTTTTTACAAAAAAAAAAATTGTTAAGGGTCCAAAAATTTGTTAGGGAGCCCCCTAAATAATACACGTGGCACCTCACTAATGGACTGAGGGTCCAAAACTGCCAAAGAATCAAAACGTAAGGGGCTGTTTTGTATTTAAATTAGTTAGAGGGCCATAACCGCAACTTTTGGAAAGATAGGGGTCCAAAAGTGCAATTAAACCTTTAATTTAATTATTATCGATAATTGTAATTTTATGTAATTATAAAAACAAAAATATAAAACTAAATAAGAATAAGAAATAAAAGGTGATGGGGTAGAGTGTTGAATGAAAAAACCATTGGAGAGGTAAAAATTGAATGGGTGTTGAATTAAGAGAGATAAAATGATGTGAAGTGTTGGGAATTGAAAAAGTTGGTGTTGAGGGTTGTTGAATGTGTTTAACCATTGTAAATGATCTTATATTCTTACTCTCTTTCTGCCTTTTTTTATCTCCATTATTTTTTGACTAATAAAAAAAGAGAAAAAGAAAGTTGTCATAAAAATTGTTAGAAAATAGTTGTTCAAATATCATTGCTACAATTATTATTACTAATACCAAATTGTGGAACACACACACTAAGGACGATAATTGAAGATGTTTATAAATTATAAGCAGTAGTATATGAAGAATTTTTTGAATTACTATTACTACTTACCGTTTGCAGCAGCAGCAGGGAGCTCCATGTGATGAATGATAAACCCGTCTTTGACTTTGTGTTGACATAACATTTTTTGATTCAGCATTGCTATTTATTTATTTATTTCTGAGCAAAATCACGTGTTGTGTTTTTTTCAAAAGATTGTACAACAAGTAAATTAATTATTCAAGGAGAATATGGATGACAAACTGTCAGGCAACCACCAATCAGAGAGCTTTGTTGCTTGTTTTCTTGCAATAATATCCTTATCTCATTCATTTAAATAAGAAATATGTTTTGTGTATACCCCTTGATGTATACACCATGGGAGGAAAAAAAGAGAGGAGAGAGTAGCTTGATTGATACATAAGTTTAGAGAGAGAGTAACTTGTCTGATATAGCTTCAAGACTCGACAATCAAAAGTCCCAAAATACATTCATTTGCTTGTTGTTAACCGGACCATCATAGTAAAAAAAATAAAAATAAAAATATTGCTCGACTATATATCTTGAGCTCCCTTGTAAATAATCAAGCCTTTCTCTCTCAATTATATTTAGTTTATTTTTAGACTTAATTGTATTTTTGGTCCTCGCATTTTACCAAGCTTACGAAAATGGTCTTGTCTCTATTAAATTGAACAAACTGATCCTTAAACTATCATGTTTTTTGCAGTTTTAGTCATACCTCCTATTTTCCCCTCCAAACACGCTGATGTGTCCAATTTTTAAGTCATGTGGCCAAAAGAACACCTATGTGGCAATGCCAACTTGGAAAATGTCATTAATATATTAACAAACATCTTTTTTTTTTAATTTAAAAAATGAATAAATAATTATTTAAAATTACAATTTAACTAAAAAATAATGGATATATTTATTTTTTATATATTTGATTCGGTTAAATGTATTTTTTATTATTAAAATCTCATTTTTTTTCAAACCCAAATCAATGGATATCAGATTCTGGACATTATGCTAATTTTTAATATTGTAATTTAAATTTTATTTGTTTTTTAGTTAAATTGTAATGTTAAATAATTATTTATTCATTTTTTCAATTAAAAAAAGATGTTTGTTGACATGTTAATGACATCTTTCAAGTTGGCATTGCTACATGGGTGTTCTTTTGGCCACCTCACTTAAAAATTGGACACATCAGCGTGTTTGGAGGGAAAAATATGGGGTATGACTAAAACTGCAAAAAAAAAATGATAGTTTAGGGATCGTTTTGTTCAATTTAAAAGAGGTAAGACCATTTTTGTGAGCTGATTAAAATGTGAGGATCAAAAGTGCAATTAAGCCTTGTTTTTATATGACATTCACCTTTTACTTGTTACTTGACAATTATATTTAGTTTGAATTTGAATTCACAAAATCTGGTTAGATTGTACTAGTATTATAATTGAAAGAGAGTTTTAAAGTAGATTAAAATTTAAAGAGGGTTTTTTTTTTTTTTGT
This sequence comes from Medicago truncatula, assembly GCF_003473485.1. NCBI lineage: Eukaryota > Viridiplantae > Streptophyta > Magnoliopsida > Fabales > Fabaceae > Medicago > Medicago truncatula. The sequence goes on along the minus strand of NC_053042.1, from coordinate 40,096,037 downwards.
GGTGGCCGGAGTTTGAACTTCGCACCTTGCATATTTTATGCATTGTCCATATCAACTAAGCTAAAACTCACAAGGACAATTTAAAGAGGTTTTAAGTAAATCAATTATATTTTAAGATACTTATTTTAGGAGAGATATATAAATAAAACTAAAGTGAGACTAATAATAACTATTTACAACTTTCCCTCAAAAAAAAAAAAAAACTATTTTACAACTTAAGTTTGAGCGACCACCTCAATTCTAAGACAACTTTTTCTTTTCCTTTTCTAATACTTAAGAAATTATATTGAAACAACAAATTTCTTAAAAAAAAAAAAAAAAAATGTTATTTGAACGACATTGGTTAGAATAAATAAAATTTTATCCATCAGTAATGCAATATTCAGTAAATTTCTATTCACGAACTGGACAGCGAAACATACACATTCCGATCATACAAAAATCCAAAACTGATTTACTTTGACCAACCTTACTATATGGTGCGAAATTATGTGCACGATAATGGAAGAGAATGTTGCTGCTACTCCTAATGCTAATGGTAAAAGTAGTTGATAAATTTTCTTCATATATTATTGCTTTTGGTCAATGCTTCTATTTCAAAATTTATAGTAACATCATACTATATGATATATCAGCTTTGTTCATAGAGAAGGAAATATGGTAGCACAAAAGTTAGCTCAGTTGGCCCATTCTAAACCGAACTTAGTTTGGTTAGAGGAAGTGCCCTTAGAAATCCATGATGTATATTTCAAAGACTTGATGAATTAATATAATTTCGTCTGTTTTTTTTCAAAAAAAAAAAATATATGATATATTATCATTTTTTTATCAAAAAATATATAAAAAATCATAAAAAAAAAAAACCTCATCCAAAACCCCAAATTTTCATCATACAAACTTAAAAACCTAGAATTTATTGAAAAAATCTCATGAGAAAAAGATACGATATTAATGACAAAAATGATTAAATCTCATGAAAAAAGGATAACATAAATGATTAAATCGTAGAAAAAAATAAATGACGTAAATGTTACATAAAATTAAGTTAAATGAGAAATTGTGTAATATAATTACTTGAATATAGTGTAGATAACAAGTTTTTTTTATAGTAATATATTGCTTTTACAATTCATTTTTCTATAATTTTGCTTTTGGTTTTTAGAAAAAATCTGGTGTAAACTATTTACCAGTAAAATAAGTTGTTCATATTGGAATAAATAGGTTCCTTCTTTGAAATAAAATAAAGAACTCTTCTATGATGTTGACATTACAGAACCCAAAACAATAAGCCGTATGAGTATTTTATTTTCCATACCGGTTAAAAACAAATAAGCCTAAGTTGGGGAAAGAAAGAAAGCAACAATGTTGTGTAATGAGTTGTGTGTGAAACACGGATAGGGACATCAGATACGATACTGACCCCGGTACATCGATACCGTTAATAATTTGAAGAAGAAAAAAAATCATCTAATTCAATCTAATTATATGTATTGATATTATGTCGATGTCAAAAGTGACACGAGCCCGACACCAAAACACGCCTAATTTGAAAAATATTTGTGCTTCATAAGTTGCATCCCACACGTTTTTCCTTCATAAATACGTGATTTTGTTAATGTATTCTCAATAACAAGTCAAAGACGGGTTTAGTGGTGGAAGCATTTAGTTTCTCTCATTCTCTATACTCACCAAATTCTTATACCATCATCATCATCATGGAAGAGGATGCTGCTACTACTCCAAATGCTAACGGTGAAAATACTAATTGATAATTTTTATTTTTCTTCATATATTATCGCTTTTGGCCAATGCTCCATGCCACCGACAAGCTCTTTAACACACTTTTTTTTCAATGTAGTTAGTTGTTGTATTAATATTTACTCTTTGGTGTGGATTTGAAGCAAAAACTGAACCTCTAACTCATTTAACCTTAGCTCAAACTAATCGAGTAATCCAACCCTCATATAACACTCACACTCTTTGATTAAAAATTACATTGAATCTCACTACATGATTTGATTGGACCCATGTAAATTTTAACCAATTAAGTTGAGTATGTGTTAGACATTGCATGTTAAAAAGTTTCACTCCTCTTGTTGATTTTACTTCTATAATTGAAAAAATATGATTGATTGGTAAATGATACCATCCCCATTCTTGGACTATATCATACATTTTTTTTTTACTTCTATATCATACATTTTTGGACTATATCATACATATTATGAAAAATATAAATGAATGAGGAAATAATACTTTTAATAAAGTAGTTTAGTCTCTATTACCATAAGTGCTGGTTGAAAAATATTGAATTGAGAGTGATGTAAGTAGTACAATTGGAAAAAAGTTGTTAATATTATGCTGAAAATTAAAAGGGTCTTTCATTTTGTGACAAATATTTTTATCAAATTGGCCATGATTATGGGAGGGAGGGAATAATTTCTATAACCTAAAATGTACTAAGTATTTTCTCGTAGATAGAGACAGCAAGTTCATAATAAAATCTGTTAAAGAAGCATATGAAGCTGTTGAATCTGGTGATGGATACCCATATGGTGCACTGATTGTTCGAAATGATCATGAAGTTGTTGTAAGCACTCATAACATGGTTTTAAGAAACAAAGATCCCACTGCTCATGCTGAGATCACTGCTATAAGGGAGGTAAAAATATTAATTTTAACTTTTATTTTTCTTGTTCTTTTGTGTAATCTGACATTTTGATTTCACATCATTTATTACCTCATATTATAGTAAATGGAAGTTACCTGCAGGCTTGTCAAACGCTGGATCGAATTTCCCTAGCTGACTGTGAACTATATGCTTCTTGTGAACCTTGTCCAATGTGCTTTGGTGCTATTCATTTTTCAGATATTAAGGCAAGTCTTCGACGCCTCTCATTTTCTCTTCACAGCACGCGTTTATGTAATCTTTGTTAAATTGATCACATATTTGTCTTATATTCGCATCAAGCAGAGAATGGTTTATGGAGCCTCAGCAGAAGTGGCAGGATCAATTGGATTTAGTAATTATATTGGCACGGGCACTGATTTTCATCGGTTCGAGATCAAAAAGATAGATGGTATTGCTGCTGAAATTGCAGAAGAAGTGTTTGAGAAGACAAAACAATCGCTTTAACCATCATGGTAAAAGAGTATACAAGTTACACTTGTTCAGGAAAATCCAGTTTACTATCAGAAAGAACTATTTAAGTTGTTTTAATTAAAACTACTTCTTGGGTGTTATTATAGTAGAACAAGTGAAATATTAGCAGCATAACAAATATGTGTGCCTCATCGTTAATATGTTTGTGGACTCCTTTGAGAATTGATGACTACAATAAAGATGCACTTACTATTGTTAGTATTAATGTTTTCTTGTTGAGTATTGTATGTTTGACTTGAGGTAATACAAAAATGATCGTTGATGCTTAAATTTATGAATGATTTGTTTGATAGTTATTGAGTTTATCATACCAAAACGGGAAAATTGTACCCGGGTTTTGATTTGTGTTTATGGTTATTCGTATTGGTGAGACTTAGGCTACCTTTACAAACACAAGGACAATTCGTCCATATTTAAATTTTTAAATTTATAGATTGAAACTCTCCTTCCTTTGGAGAAAAAAAATTGATTCATCCTCTTTACTCTCCTTTTATACCCTTTCTTCCCTCTTATCTTTGGGAAAAATGCCCTAATTTTCATTTCACTCCCACGATTTTATTTCTCTCTGTCATCAAACTCCCGTCATCATCTTCTACTCCTTCAATTAAAAAACCCGGAAAACAAAATTGATTCATCTACACTCAAACCCTTTCTCCCCTCTCATTTATCTCTTACTGTTCCCTTTCATTATCCTTTATATATTTTACATCTTTACCATAATAATCATTTTTACCATAAAAAAAACGATAAACAAACAATATTCTTTAGAAGAAGAAAAACTTTGTAACATAGTGATTGGATCATCACAATTTGGTCTTACCAATTCAAATGTGATTGGATCATCACAGGAGTTGATGCCTTTTCAAAGCGGAGACAAAGCTTTATTGAGCGCAGCAACGTTGCAAGCCTTAATTCCGAGCTTCCTTCTGCTAGCTCAGTTGCCATGGAACCTTCTACCTTCTCTGGTTGGGGCTCTCCTGATGGAAAATTAGACTAGTCCATCCGCGGCGATGAACTCAATAAAATGAGGAAATCTTATTCTTTTGGTTTTTTTAAAGAATTTTCAAAACGTTATTCAAGCTTTATACTTTTTAGAAGCCAAGTGAACTGATTTCATTGATGAACATTCTTTTTAAAATGTGGATTTTTTGAACACTTTAACATGGTTGATGAACATAACATAACGAATATTTATGGTGTTAACAGAGAATATAAAAGAACAAGAGCAATATAACAAAACTTTGTGATCCTTTTGGATAACAGAAAAGAATTAGAGAATTTACAAAGTTTTGTATTATAGAAATTGCTAGTTTAAATGGAAGAGCTGTTGCTCTTGTTCAGAAAATACTGAGAAAATAGGGGGCATAGAAACACCAACAACATGCATTTTAAGTGATTCATGGGTTTGAAACAATTTTGAAAATACAATTTTTATCTTACATATTCAAAACGACAATACCAAAGCAAAAATGAAAACTGTCCTATAGAGCTTTAAAATACTTGCATAGCAATCATCAAACCATTCAACCAAGCCAAAAAGGAGATTAAGTATCACGATCAATTAACTGATTAAAAGCATAAAAATTGTTCAACAGAATTCTCAAAATTGGTCACGCTGGCACTCAATCTTAAACATATAAGTGAAGAACAATTAAAGTACAAAAGACAAATAAAATCCTCCATTCTAGAAAAAACTAAGACTATATAATAGCCTTAAGAAACTACCAACAGCAAAATAACATTGATATCATAACAAAATGACAGAACTTATTTCTTCTTGCCAGCCTTGGCAGCATCTCCAGCCTTGGTCTGCAAAAACACAATGAAAGAGATTATACTTCCAAAGTTTTACAAAGCAAAATGTATAAAATGAAAAATTATCAACACAGAACATATGATTTACCTTCTTTACTCCACGGATCTTCTTTGCCCGGTTCTTTCTTTCCTTCATTTGCTTCCTTGACTTTTCAACCTTAGTATCAAGTCCATTCTGCAATAGAAGAAAAGAAAATGAATTATAATTTTCAATAACATAAGAACAGAGCCAAAATGCAAATTTAACTGAATGGGAAGAATCATTAATCAACTAAATTTACAAGATAATAAGCCCTTCGCAAATTTCGGAAATGAAAGAGTTTAGTAAAACATGTGCCCAAAGGGAAAGGATAAAACAAAATAACTATCATCAATAACAAAATTCTCCAAGCAAATCATTTTATTTAAAAATTGAAGGCAGACGCAGACAGCATTGGACAAATGGGTAGATAATTATAGGAAAATTGCTCAATGAACTTATATCTAAACTACGCGAGAAAATAAAGAATAAATCTACACAAGAAATTAAACAGTTTGGACAAAATATGCATTTAAAATTAAATGAAGAGTGGAAAAGGACTCCCTTAAGAAACAAACTAATTAAACATGTTGTAGTGAAGGCTTATAAAAGCACCAGAAACTTTTTAACAACCACAAAAAATAGCAAACCAAATCATTTCCCCTCAAATCAAAAGGAAGTGCAACATCAAACATAAGAACAGAGTTAACAAAAGTAGAACGCAAGCAAATCATTAGATGCACAACCAAGGCGTGTCCTTAACAGTGTCAACAAAAGTATTTTAACCTGTTTTTCAGTATTACTCCATATCCCACAAGTAAAAAAGGAATCAGAACGAAAAACCAAAACTTCTTCGTGCCAAATGAATAGAATTCACACATACCAATAAATGTGATTACGCATTTGTCTTAAATTTCTATTATTCTATATGCCAGTACCTCGTCAGCATAATCGAGAATTTCAAGTGCTTCATGTTCAAGCCATTCCAGACTTCAAGGCATCATATTATTTCAATATAACAGACATCTAAATATTTATTCTCAATGTCTATGTTGCATACTACAGTATTAATTTAAGAATACACATTGTCAGCAACAAACATCATGAACAAATAAATACTGTGAATGACAGACACATGAAGCACTACACTCAATGAAAAATAAAAGAATAATAACATGTATAAGGTAATCTTAATTTAAACAAAGATCACAGCAGACAAGAAAAGTTACAAAGTGAATCCAAGAAAAGAGATAGAATTAACTCACCCTAACAAGTCTATATTTTGGCTCGTATTTCTTTGCATTCTCAACAGAATCATAGATCAAACCAAAACCAGTGGACTTGCCACCTCCAAAATGAGTTCTGAACTTGAACACAAAAACAGTGTTTGGGTCCTTCACATCGTAAATCCTTGCAAGCTTCTCCTTTAGCTCAGCCTTCACACCAAACACAAAAGGTAATTCAGTTTCAGCTTCTATAAACCAACATAAATTCTAAAAACTAAAAACTATATGACATAAACCAATCTAACCTAACATTCATTCAAATCAAAACTAACCCCTAATTATCAACCATCAAATGATAATCATAGGTACCTTGGATACATTTGCCCTCCCTGGATGAAGAACATCAATAACCTGCAACCCAGAAAAAAACGTAAGAATCTCAACCAATAACATAATAGAAAACACTCATTATCTGAATCACATTAAAAAACATGATAGAAAACCGTAATTATCAATCTAGTTATATGATAAAATAAAAAGAATCGTTTTTGTTGTAAAATAAGCATAAAATCACAATGGAGTTGAATAAATTAGAGTCTACGAGATCTGATTTCAATTAGGATTTGTGAAGAAAAACGAAAAGAAAACTCACAAATTGCTTCCTGGAGAGAAGCCTGTTTGTCATGAATTTCCTGGTTCTGATTGTCACTGCCTTGTCTGCCATGGTTATGATTTTCGGCGCCGGTGATAGAGATGCACTCCCACTACTTAGCAAGGCGGCTGCACACACACAGGTTGAGAAGATGAAATGAGGATTGTGAATGAAACCTAAATTTATAATAAACCCTAATTGAATGGGCTAGCCCCAAATTAAAAACACTTTTGTAAGTTTGTTTGTTTATATTCTATTTGCACCACCTATTTTATTTATACACCCCCTGTCTTTGGATAATAATTGTTCTTCTTACAAATAACTAAAATACAATATTTATGTTTAAATAAAAACTAAAAATATGTGGTTTTTAAAATTAAATAGTGGATGGAATCATTTTTATATGATTTAAGGTATTTGTGGATAACAAAATCATGTGTTTTGATATCAAACTTTTGAGAAAAATATAAGTCTATATTCTAAATCTACGGTTTTTATTATTTACAGTGTATTTTATACTTGAGGTGCCGGTGCTAATAAGGTGTTTAGCCTTATGACTAACCCGATGCGGTTTAAATCAGGTATGAGACAAATTGTCATCTTATTTAAATTAAAAATTACATGTAGTTTGATTTGGACGATAATTTTTATAAAAATATAAATATTCGCTCCGAACTAAATATATGCCGTTAAATTTGAATTGATTTTTTGATATCAATCATCATATCCATCTTTCTATTGCAAATGCAGCTATCAGCCATCAAGTAACACTTTTGATGTGCAACTCATTAACCCATCTAAAAGCATAAAGTAAACATATATATCGCTTCTTCTTCATCGACACTCAATAATGGTGAGATCCATTCTGTTTTTTTCCAAAACAAAACACCCTTAATCATCAATTCCATCCTTGTTTCTTGAATTGGAAAAAGCAACATAGACATCACTTTTGTAACAACTTGTACTTGGTTTCCTCCAAACTGTGTTGTCGATTTGTAGTTGCTGTATAGCCACTCTATTGCAGCTTTCCTAGGCATTTTGCCAACTCACTAGGAGGTTCAGACCTCTCTTAAAAACTGTTGCTCGGGTCAAAGTTTCATTTTGCCAGAATACAGTGTTCCTTTGCTTCCATACATGCCAAAGAATGCATGCCAAAATAGCTTGACGGCTATGCTCCAAATCCTGCATAATTGCGAACATAGTTGTACTAGTGTTCAGTCTTGTTTGTGTCACTTGTTGTACTAATGTTATCATGAAAAGCAACATTTTTTTAGATAAAAATCTCTCTAGGGTGAATGTCAAAAAGAACAAAGTCTTTGACGCCAGACTTGTTACCAAGAAATAAACATTTTCTAGCTCTAGGTTGAAGATTTGTTCTATGTGCAGCAAGAGTTGAAGAATCACATGAAGAACCAAAACTTTCAAAGTGTGTAAATCAGGAATATTATCATACAAAAGTTGGTAAGGAGACTTATTATGAAGTAAAGGAATGGAAATTGTATTAATGATATGTGTTGCATGTGATACAACATAAGACCAAAATGAAGGTGGAAGCTGATAATGAAATAAAAGGGCTTTGCAAACATAAAATGTACGATGAACATTTGGATTGATAAAATTGTGTAAGAGAACATTAAGGGCCATTATCGGAACGTGTGATTTAAATCTTGGAATCAAATTGATTTTCTATCATAACAACAAAATCTTGCACATGAGAAGGAACTTCTGATTTATTTTTCATTGAAATGAACCATACAAATCTATAATAATCATCTAAGATTGTGAGAACACATCTATGACCATGAATAGCGATAACAGACAAGGGACCCCAAATATAACAACGCATTAAAGTAGCTCTGCTATGAATTGTCGTATAAGGAAGCTTCTTGTGTTTAGAAAAATGGCAGGTATCACAAACAAGCATGTGATCATGACTAGAAAAAAAGGTAAAGAATTTGTTCATTAACATAATTCTTCCACCAGAAAGATGACATAATCTAAAGTGCAATATGGCAGACTAAGGAATCAACGGTTGTGACCTTTTCTCCCACAATATGTTCAAACCATACTCATGTAGGCAGTGTGGCCATAATTCAAGGAGGTTTTTCCTTTACTAGAGAACCTCTTAGCATCAATGGTATTGATAAGAATTTTATAATCATTAGAAGTAGGTTTTACTTTAGTCTTGTAAGATTAAAGAATAGACACAATTAAGACTAGGTAAGGGTTCCATTAAAAGAATTGGAGTTTGTACCACCAAGAATTTATCACTAAGACATGTTAGAAATTGAATCACTTCCTTCACCATGAATTCTCTGGCATTACGCATACACTGATAATAGTGACAAGTGCAATTGGTAAAGGGACGATAACTTTCCAATTTATCCCAAAGAATTTTCAATTCAGTAATATAATCTAGGGTTAAATATGTTTTTTTTTACCTACAAATATATCAACTTTTCGTTTTAGTCCCTCTAAAATTTTCCTTCAACTTTTAATCCCTATAAAATTTTCAATCACTACTTTTGGTCCCTATTTTTAAGTTTATTTTAGTATTTTTTAATGAAATTTTGCATAAATGTTTAGAATATTGTAAAAATCTTTCCCCAAAAAAATTAGAATTTTTTAACAAAACATAAATTTAATATGATTTTTTAACCATCAAAAATAGAAAACTTTATATTAAATTCATATTTTGTTAAAAAATTCTACATTTTTTTGGGAAAGATTCTTATAATATTATGAATTTTTCTGTAAAATTTTATTAAAAAATATGAATTATACATAAGAGTTTACTTTAAAGGAGGGACCAAAAGTGAAGATCGAAAATTTTTTAGGGACTAAAAGTTGAAGGAAAATTTTAGAGGGACTAAAACGAAAAGTTGGTATATTTATAGGGACCAAAAACATATTTAACCCTATAATCTATAACCGAAAGAGAACCTTGCTTTAAGCATTGATAATACTCCCTCCATTTTAAAATAGATGTGTAATTTTATAATATGCACTATTCATATAGTTTACTTTAATCATATTTTGTAAATAATATAAATACAACTATTAGTATGTAAAATATTGTAGATTTGTCTCAATGAATATTTTCAAAATATTAAATTTTTATAATTGTTAATACGTATAATTAAATATATTAACGTCAAAGTTGTGTATTGATATGTATGCAATGGTTAACTATAACAAAACTTAGGAACACGAATGCGTGAGGCTTGTTCTTTCAAATCTGTCAAAGCATCAAGAACATCTATCTATCTATATATTATATAAATTTGAGACCTATTTTTCAAGTTTCAATATGGAAGTGTTTTTCACTTCATATTGTAGTGACATGTGGCGCCCTTGAGAAACACACTCTTGAGAAACCAAGCATTCTCAAGCATTTGGATTTCAATAATTTTCCATATTTATATTTGTAACCATATATATCATTTATATTATAATTTATATTTTAAAAAATAGGTTAATTCAATTATAAATGGAGATTGAGAATAAATAGCCATCTTATAATGGATTGATTATTTAATTTTTTGTGACGGCAACAAGTTTGTTAGACATTCTTAGAAAAAAATGATTTTTTTTACTATAAATCGAAGTAGCCCGCGGAAAATTTAAGTACAATTCTTTTTTACTACGGAGGTACCGGGAAAACATTACATTGTCCGCGGCAATTAGATCGCAGGGTTTAATTGTCCTCAATGTCGCCTCAAGTGGCATTGCATCTCTTCTTCTGCCTAGAGGACGGACAGCCCACTCAACATTTGCAATCCCCCTCCTTATCAAAGAGGACTCTACATGCAATATTACAATAGGGACTCCCAGAGCTAACCTTCTTCTCCACACCAAACTAATTATATGGGACGAGGCACCGATGATGAACAGGTTCTGTTTTGTGGCTTTGGACAAAACATTAAGAAATGTAATGGGGTCTGAAAATAAGGATAACAAGACCAAACCATTTGGAGGAAAGGTTTTTGTGTTAGTAGGTGATTTCAGGCAAGTTCTACCCGTCGTAAGGGTAGCGACAAGGCAACAAATTGTAAGTTCCGCAGTAAACGCATCTAAGGTTTGGAGGCGTTGTGAGGTGTTGCGACTTACAATGAACATGGGGCTAAGCACAGCGAATAATAATGCAGACCAGGAAGAGGTAAAATAATTTGCGTCATGGATCCTTGGTATTGGAGATGGAAGTCCAGACGCAGATGAAAATGGTGAAACTAAAATACAGATACCAGAAGACCTACTAATTCAAGATTCCGAGGATCCATTACAGTCATTGATTAATTTTGCGTATCCTAATTTACTACAAAACGCTGACACACCAAACTACTTTCAGAAGCATGGAATTCTTGCTCCTACTTTAGAATCTGTGCAACAGGTTAATGACTTTGTATTCTCAAAGATTCCTGGTGAAGAAAAACATTACTACAGCTGTGACTCTACCTGTATATCAGATAAAAACAGTGACATGCAAGGGGAATGGTTCACAACTGAGTTTCTAAATGACATCAAATGCTCTGGGCTTCCAAATCATAAATTGACACTGAAGTTGGGGGTCCCAGTAATGCTAACGAGGAACATTGATCAGGCCAACAGATTGTGTAATGGAACAAGACTCAGGGTAGATGTATTGGGAAAGAGTATAATTGGTGCCACTGTGTTAACTGGAACTAATGTTGGAGACAAGGTTTTGATCTCTAGCATGAATTTGGTGCCAAGTGATCCAGGCCTACCGTTTAAGTTTGAAAGGAGATCCAATTTCCTTTGTCTATATGCTTTGCAATGACTATAAATAAAAGCCAAGGGCAGTCACTTTCAGATGTAGGAATCTATCTTCCTAGGCCTGTATTCACTCATGGCCAGTTGTATGTTGCGGTATCCATAGTGACTTCAAGAAAGGGTCTGAAGTTTTTGACTTTGGACGAGGATAACAAGTTGTGCACATCGGCATCAAATGTGGTTTACAGGGAAGTTTTTGACAATGTTTAAAAGTTGCATCCCTATACTTTCTCAGATTGATGTAGTTTATCAGTAGTGAATTCATATTTCCTGGACGTGAGTTTTGACTATGGAATTTAATTTTCCAGACACGCACTAAATCTTATTATACCATGTCAGACAAAAGAATTACCATACGTTTGGATGTACGTCGCGATCTATTTCTCATGTCCCAATGTGTTATCGACGTGAATCTTCAGATTCTAAGAATTCAAGCTTCTAAATAAATGTGAGTTTGGTGCCTATAACGTGGCTCCAAGCAGGCTAAGCTATTAATATTTTGGAAGATTTTCCGTTTCATGAACTAAATTCACCATACATTTGAATAATTTCAATCATATTATTCCATGACACATAATATATAAAAGTCCCTACAAAACAATTTTAAGAACTAACTTGATGATGAATCCAATCTAGCTAGCTAATATGATTGATAACGGTTTTCGCAAGTGTACGAAATCGTTCAAGTAGTAAATTTAAAACGGTAATACCGAGTGTCGAACTCAAGGATCGCGTTATACTGTCGAATAATACTTGTTACTTAATTGAACAAAAAGGTACGAGATTTGTTTGATAGCAATAATGTAAATTAACAGAAGAAAATTTGTTTGAATTTTATAATAAGAAAATTGTTGAGGATGAGGTTCGCTAGATGACTATCTTAAGTTAGTAACTCGAATATAACTATTGAATCAACTTATCGAATTATTACCGAATTCTCTAATTTATTCTTGCCCTAATTCCTTAGTGACAAAACCATTAATTCTAAAACAACTCCTAATTCCTTAGTGAATTTAAGATTAGAATTAAGCATGAATGAACAAGAATTTTCAAGTGGTTTCAAGGGTTTGCATCTATTCCTAGATTACAAAGGCAAGAATTTCTTATCTCAAAGCGTTTATAAATTCAACTTCCGTTTCACAATATAAACCGTAAATCAATTTAAAGGTGATCAATCAATAAAAGCATTAAGCATGGAGATAAGAAAAACAATTCAATAAGTTTCATCAATAATCATAATCCAATCACATGACAAATGTAATCATCTAGGTCTACTCATCCCCAACAACGGAGGGTTTAGTTATTCATAGCAAATAAACAAGAGAAAGAGATTAAAGAAGAATTACAAGAACGATCCATGAACGATTCTTGATAAATCTCCTTCAATGGTGTTGAAAGCCGCCTCCTTTGTGTCTTGTCTGCTAGGTCACAGGTTTCTCCACTCCAAATTCATTCAACAGCCCGTTCCAATTTGATAAAAACGTATTTATAGCATAACAGGCCCAACACAGGGCGCTTTGACCCGACTAGGGTGCCTAGCGCCGGTGCACAGCTTGAGAAACACGAACAATCGCAGCGCTGCGCTGCTGCATGGGCGCCTAGCGCCCACTTCCAGAGAGCTGGCGCCTCTGAAGTGGTTTGCTAGCGCCTAGCGCCCTTCTTCTGGTGTTTGGCGCCTTTGAAGCATGTTTCTAGCGCCTTCTGGCCAGCAAGAATCCATCAGCAAACTTCAACAAAACATGTATATGTCCACTTGAAAGCTTTCTCGTGACCTTCCTTTTATCCGTCTCCATTCCTGCATAACCAAACATACTCGGAGCAAGTCAAATGTTCAAAAAAACATGCAATAAATTGCAGAGGAGATCAGCATAGTAAAACAATTCAAAACACAAAATAAGGAGAAATATGTTATGCAATCACTCAAAAGAAACTTGATTTAGAGGTAAAATTGAAGATAATAACCTACATTTTTGTCGGTTATCAATGATCAAAGATTTTCATGTTAAAAGATCAGTTTAAAATACTCTATAAAAATCAAAGAATTTATTGACGGCAATCTACAATTTTATAATAGGGACTAAATGCATATAGTTCACCCTTTGGACAATGCATTATAAATTGAAATAGAAAGAACCGAGGTTTCAAGTTGATGATTAGATCATAGCCCGACAATTAATATAAGAAACTCAGAGGACCACCATCCAAAACTACACAATATTGTATGAAGATTGAAATTAGTAAAAGAAGATTAAAATGAAATAAAGCAGCATTATTTTACTAAAGAGATATTATAGTTTACCAAAACATGAGTCCAAAAGGAATAGCATATTTGCAGAACTCCGGTGGGTTATGTAAAGCTTGAGTAGAAAACACAATCTTGGTTTTTTGACATGATGGAGAAAAATATAGCTAAAGCGCACGTACAAATTTCAATAGCCAAATCACGTTGAAATTCCAATAGCTAAAGCAGCTCCAATGTGTCCTAATCCCAACTTAAAAACCAGAATCCAACAAATATGAATTTGCAAAAATAGAGCAGATACTGAGCTAAAAACAATGGGAAAGATCGATCATTCCTTGGAGTCTGAAAATAGCGAATTAACACTTGAAGAAGTTGAGTAGTCTAAAAATATGGCTTAAATGCTCTCTTGGTCCTTTACGTATTTAATTGGTATCGTTTTAGTCTCTTAGCTAAAAAAAAGATTGTTTGACGATTTAAGCTTTTTTTAGTGTCGTTTTGGTCCCTTCTGTTAGATTTAATATTCAACGTTAAGTGTGGACACGTGTCACCTTGTCATTGGCTCTGGAAAAAAAAATTTACAAAAAAATATATATTATTTTTTTATTAAAAAATATATATATATATTTATTTATTTTTTAAATCTCATAACCAATGACAAGGTAACACATGTTAACTTTGGGATTATTTTTTAAATAAAATATATTTTTTTTTGTAAGAAAATAATTTTTTTCTGAAAAAAAAAAATTGTAAAAAATATAAAACACAGAGCCAATGACAAGTGTCCAGGAGTTAACTTTTTTTTTAAACCCTAACGGAAACCTAACATAATGGACCAAAACGAGACTAAAAAAGCCTTAAATACTCAAACAATTTTTTTTAGTTAAGAGACTAAAGCGATATCAATTAAGTACTTAAGGGACCAAAAAAGCATTTAAGCTTTGAAAATATTGTTTACACTACACAATATTGTTTCAAAGTTTTTGGTATAATTGTTTAAGAATTTTGGGGAAGAAGGACTTCAATGGATTTTATGTTGAGGAATTTGGGAATGGATGTTGTAACACCCCGTTACCCAAAAGTAAATAAATAACAAATAATCATCAGAGTAATTCATCAGAAACGGGTATGCTACATTGCAATATCAAAATTCTTAAATAGCATATGAAACTATTTAATTAAACCACTTGATAAAAATGAAAACATAGCAGCGGAATAGTTTTCAAATCCAACAACAGCCTACGGCATTAAAGGCCTTAGCTTAATTCAACAACATTATTCAAAAGACAATAAAGGCTCCACATCAACAAGTTCCAAAATCCGATACATGGAAAAGAAACAACAATAATATAAATAACAGTTCATGTCACCCTGTTTCAACTCCAGAAACTCAATCTCTTTCTTTCCTCTGACATCCTCTGGAAAATACCTGCCCAGAAACTCCTTCCTGAACATAGCCCAGGTTACCACAGCATCATCCTGTTCCAACACAGGCAACAGACTAATCCACCAATCATCGGCCTCTTCAGCTAGCATGTGCGTCCCAAACCGCACCTTCTGTGTCTCTGAACACTGCATGACCCTGAAAATCCTTTCAATCTCCTTCAGCCATTTCTGAGCACCATCAGGATCATACCTACCCTTGAATGTTGGTGGATGATTCCTCAAGAAAGTCTCTAGCATCCTGGTTCCATCACTACCAGTCTCAACCTTAGGTTGTTGTTGAACAGCTTGAGCCACAGCCTCAAGCGCAGCAACAAGGGCAGCATCACTACTTCCAGTCATCTCGAGGTTCTACATGACAAACAACAACTCAGAACAACAACAAAAAGCAACATTAAAGTTGACACTCTATCCTAGGTGGCTCAACACGACTCTACTACTTGGCCGGACGGACCAACCTGCTATGATACCAAATTGTAACACCCCGTTATCCAAAAGTAAATAAATAACAAATAATCATCAGAGTAATTCACCAGAAACGGGTATGCTACATTGCAATATCAAAATTCTTAAATAGCATATGAAACTATTTAATTAAACCACTTGATAAAAATGAAAACATAGCAGCGGAATAGTTTTCAAATCCAACAACAGCCTACGGCATTAAAGGCCTTAGCTTAATTCAACAACATTATTCAAAAGACAATAAAGGTTCCACATCAACAAGTTCCAAAATTCGATACATGGAAAAGAAACAACAATAATATAAATAACAGTTCCCATCCCACGTATCAGAGCCCTAGACACGACATTGAGCCACCACCAACTACTCAGGATCACCTGCAAGTTACCCATAGAAAGGGCAACATTTTCAAGCAGAAGGGGTGAGATTCACAACAATAAATATAGATATTAAAATCTTCAATTGAATCTAACACCCTAATCAACAACACATCATCTTGTAAACATATATGTGTATAAGTCACAAGCAACAACAACATCAACCACATACCATGATCACAATGAATATATATATATATAAATGCATATTCAACACCAACATCATCCATCAGATAATAACTGAAATCAACAACTAAGACTCATGCAAATGACATGACCACTGCTAAGACACCATCTTAGACTTCTTAATGAAATGCAATATGCATGTGGTACCAAACAGGACCGAAGCCTTCACCGCTTTTGAATGGTTAAAGCATTCATCAGGACCGAAGCCCTCACCGCTGTTTTATGCATATGCAATGGACCTACTTGTGTATATCTACATACAACTGACCATGCAATGCAACTCCATGTGACTCCACTTAAACAACATGTATGATTCAATAATTAACATACATTTAAATCATCATCAGTATTCATCAATCTAGCAATCCAATCAACCAAAACAATGCATAATTAAATATAACTATGCCCAAAACAACAACATCAATCATCACCATTCATACAACAACAATCAACACTCAGGAAACTGTGCAGCTCGCCTCGCGAGCACATCTGCTCGCCATGGTGAGTTCACAAAAACACTAGCTCGCCATGGCGAGTTCAAGGCGAACTCGAGGCGAGTGAAAATCAGGTGCTCTCGGGGAAAGTGCCATTTTCTCACTCAAATCCCAATTCTAAGTTCCCTATTCATCTTTTTAACCTAAAACTTCCACCATTCATCATTAATATCATCTAGGTACCTTAAACCATCCCCAAAACATCTTATAACAATTTTTCAAAAATCACGTTTTGATCTGGGCTACTCGCCATGGCGAGTTGGTCTGCTCGCGAGGCGAGCTATGAAGTTGCTCACTCGCCATGGCGAGCACAGCTACTCGCGAGGCGAGCGATGAACTTCTGTACGGGCAGAAAACTGGTTTTTCCTAAAAATCCCATTTTCCTCCCAATCACTCCCCAAATCAGTTTACAGATGAGAAATGAATGTTTCTATGCAACCAAAACCAAATTCTAACATCAGAACAACAATATCTACCCCAAAAACCATAAATTCAATTAAAACCCAATTCCTCAATTTCACTCCAAAAACCTGTTAAACTCAAATCAGACTTTAAAATCTACACTATTGAAGTAAACCTCACCCTTACCTTAGTTCAGAATAAAAATGCACAGCAAAAATGGATTCCCTTGGTTCTTCTCCCTTGTTCCTGGTTTTCTCTTCCTTGGCTTGGTTTCACGTAAACTGCTTCTGACATCTATTTCTCAACTTCCCTCTTACTTAACTCCCTAATAATTCCATTAGCTCCCCATTAATTTTAATAATTATTAAATAACTCCCCAAACTCCAAAATAACTAATATTTCATACTTATTCTAATTATTATTAAATAAACTATATAATAAAATAATACACCACATAAAACACTCAAAAATCACATATATATAAATATATATATATATATATATATATATATATATATATATATACTCCGCATAAATCACCAAACATCATATATAAAAATATATATACTCCACATAATTCAAATTAATTAAATAAACAACTAGGGCGTTACAACTATATATATATATATATATATACTCCGCATAAATCACCAAACATCATATATAAAAATATATATACTCCACATAATTCAAATTAATTAAATAAACAACTAGGGCGTTACAGATGCAGAGGCGTGTAGTGAATCAGTAGAGTGAGAGTAAAACAGTGGTTGTGGTGATTATTGGAGGGAGGTGGTGGTGTTGCAGTGGGGGAGATTGGAGAAGAAGAGGAAACGGGCTTTACTCTTTCTTTATTTTTTATTTTTTTTCCGTATAAACTCATTCATTATTATTATTATTATTATTATTATTATTTATTACTCCCTTATATTTATTTTAAAAAAAAAAAAAATTGCACACATAGCATCTTACTCGCTTAATTGAGGTGTCACGTGTAGATTGACCGGATCAAAATTGAATTAGGAGGCAAAAAGTTTAAAAAGGGTTACACTTAGTGTAATGATTTGTTATTGTTTTTAATAAGGAAATACAGTCATTTAATTCCTTCGTTGTTTATAAGAAAAATCATTCAATAAAAAAAAAAATTAAACAAACATAAGTTTATGATCGTCATGGGTATAAAAAAAATTAATTATGGATGATGATACCTATTTAAAAAAAAAATTAAGCAAACATGCTTCAGCATCTACGCCTACAGGTGTTCACGGGATGGGTCGGTTTTTATTGTAATATATTACTCAATGCAATCAAGTTTCATTACGTTGGATCAATAAATAATTACACGTAAATTTTAAAAAAAAAAAATCTTAAAAATATATATATAATTAAATGACATTCTATATTATAAAAATTTCACTTGGACTAGATTCTACTAATTAAAATTTGAACACTTGAATTTAATTGAAACACTTTGTATCTCTATGACATGGACCGAGTATATAATAGTGTGAACATTGGATCAATGCGTAGAAGAAACGTGTTGTATAGCTCAAATACAATGTTAAATGAGCAAGGATGGATACATCGTTGCCTGAATGCAGTAAAAAATATGCAAGGGTCTCCACATCTTTGTGAACGAGTATGGGTAAAGAAGTTAGTTAATGAGAGTATGATCCGTTTTAGAACATGGAATAAAGGCACCCTTACTTGAACATATATGGAAATAGTTGACGCTATGACTAAAATGAAGATTAATTTTATGTGCCAACAAGAAACTATGTGGGTAGGTGAAAAGGCGCAAGAATTAGATAGTTCAATATGTAAGCATTGATAAACTGGAAAAGTTAGATCGAGAAATGGTGTAGGCGTTATTGTGGATAAGGAATTGAAAAAGGATATTGTGGATGTAAAGAGGATGTGAGATTTGATTGTATCCCATAAATTTTTAGTTTAATAAGACATCTTTATTTTTTTATTTTTTTTAAAGGAAATAAGACATCTTTAATGTTATGAGTGTTTACTCACCTTAGGTAGGTTTGGAAGAATATTCAAAGATATACCACAGGAAGAAAATATTTTTCTAGGAGGGGATCTAAATGGGCATGTAAGGAGTGTTTGATAAGTTTTAAAGGCGTGAATAAGGGTATAGCCTTGGGGACATAAATGCATAGGGTAAATCCATCCTAGATTTTTTGTTGTCTTTTAATCTTACTTTAGGAAAATAAAAAGGAAATTTATTACATACAAGAGTGGGATTTCATGTTCTCAAATAAATTTATTTCTTATTAGGAATTATGACAGAAATATTTGTTTGAATTTAAAGTTTTACATGGAGAGAGTTTGACTATCCAACATATAATACTGGTTATGGATGTAAGGGTTAAGATAAGAGCGGGGATGAGAGGCCATGATTGGGATACAAGGATCAAGTGATGACATTTAAAGGATCAAAGCCAAAGTGTTTTTCTACAAAAGATTTTGAAGGAAGGTTGTGTGAAGCTACATAGAAGCGAAAATGATACGTGGAACAAGATGACATATGAGATTAGAAAAGTAGCAAAAGAGACACTAGAAGAATTAATAGGTTTTGGGCCTAGTTAGAAGTAAAGAATTTTGGTGGAACCAAAGAGTTCAAATTAAAGTGAGAATCAAAACAGTACTTCACTAATAAAAATAAGGATAAGGGTGATACATTTGAAGACTATTACACATTAATAAATTTAGCAGATTCCAACCTTGACCACAAGGTTGTTTTCGAGGGGTGTGTTTTTTAGGATATAGTAAAGGTTGATTAGAGTAGTTTAAGTAGTTAAGAGGTACTTATTTTAGGATATAGTAAAGAACAAACTAAGAGTTACTAACTCTATGATACCGTTCAGAATTTTTCATATTTTTTAGGCTGATATGTTTAAATATAAAGGATTCTCATATAAAGATAATATTTTTTGTTTCTCTTCAACGTGCACACATATGCATGCAAAGGTGTTAATATTAATTTCGTGACTTTACATTTAATACGCAGATTTGCGTATCAGTGACGATGACTTGAAGAACTTGTGTTTCATTGAAATTGAAATGCTGCTTCCGGAAAACAGAAGGTTACTTGGTGACTTCAAATCTATGCCCAGGCCAAACGCAGCAGACATGCCAACTTTCACAAACAAGTTTATCGTTGATGAGCTAAATTACAACAAAGGTGAACTGGAAAAGACACACACTGATATGTTACTGATGCTGACTAATGAGCAAAGATGTGTGCATGACAAGATCATGGAGTCCGTTGGTTCTAACGACGGTGGTTTCTTTTTCTTATATGGTTACGGTGGTACTGAAAAAAACCTTTATATGGAAAACATTGTCGGCTGTTGTTAGATCGAAGGGGTTAATTGTATTGAATGTTGCATCTAGCAGTATAACGGCTTTTCTATTACCAGGTGGAAGAATCATGCACTCGACGCCGACAGTCCCTATTAAGATTAACGAGGCATCATCGCTTACGATGGAAAAGAATAGTCCTAGGGTAGACCTGGTGCGTGCTGCAACGTTGATAATTTGGGATGAGGCTCCAATCATGCACTAATGGTGTTTTGAGGCAGTTGACTGATCAATGTGTGATACCATGTCCAAGAATGATCCCTTAAATGAGTTTAGACC
Organism: Medicago truncatula; assembly: GCF_003473485.1. Lineage (NCBI taxonomy): Eukaryota > Viridiplantae > Streptophyta > Magnoliopsida > Fabales > Fabaceae > Medicago > Medicago truncatula. The sequence goes on along the minus strand of NC_053042.1, from coordinate 40,075,113 downwards.
TTTTGGTGGAATGACAGTAGTTTTAGGTGGTGATTTCAGACAGATATTGCCTGTTGTCTGAAAAGGAAAGAGGCAGGATATTATTGATGCCTCAATCAATTCATCAAAGATATGAGTTTATTGTAATGTGTTGAGGCTTACTGTTAATATGAGATTGGGTTCATCTTCGGTACCTGCAAAGCAGGAAGAAATTGATAATTTTGGCAAGTGGATACTCTCAATTGAAGACGGCAACGACGCTTCGGATGAGAATGGTGAATTGAAGGTAGAAATTCCTGATGATTTTCTCATATCCGACACAACAAATCCGTTGATGTCACTTATAGACTTTGTGTATCCCGATTTGAATGATAACCTTGGTGACCCGCTATTTTTTCAAGAAAGGGGAATACTCGCCCCAACAATTGATTCAGTTGAGCATGTTAACGAATATATGATGTCACTGATTCCAGGTGAAGAGAAAGAGTATTTAAGCTTTGATTATGTTTGTCGATCGGGTGAAAATTATGATGTCCAAAGTGAGTTGTTCACAACGGAATTTCTTAATGGTATTAAGAGCTCTGAAACTCCAAATCACCGGTTGAAACTAAGGATGAGATGTCCAGTTATGTTGATGAGAAACATCAATCAAGCCAATGGACTATGTAATGGTACGAGGCTGGCAGTTACACATCTAGGGAAGAGCACGATAGCTGCTACCGTAATTACAGAAAAAAGGGCAGGTACCAGGGTATTCATTCCCAGTATGAATCTTATTGCGAATGATCCAGGACTACCCTTCAAATTCAGGTGCATGCAATTTTCATTGACGCTTTGTTTTGCAACGACAATAAATAAAAGTTAGGGTCAATCTTTATCTCGAGTGAGATTTATCTTCCTAAGCCCGTGATCACGCATGGACAACTCTATGTCGCTGTCTCTCGAGTTACTTCTAGAAAAGGTTTGAAGCTGCTCATCTTGGATGAAGATCATAATGTTTGCAAGGAGACCACAAATGTTGTGTATCGTGAAGTTTTTTAAAAAGTATGATCATTGGTTATGTTTTAAAATTGTTGTTGCTATAATTTAGAAAACTAAAGTTGTGTATTGTTTGGAAGTCGTTTTTTTTTTTAATTTCTGTGTAAGGCGTACTGGTCATTACATGGCATGCAATTTCTATATAAGCAGATCCTCTTGTCGTTGACTTTTAATTGATGCACTTTTCAGATATAACAATATGCAGAACTTTTTTTTTTACATCGTTGTTACCCTAAAATACAATATTCACATTAGACTATTGATTTTGTAAAAAATAAAAACAAATAACAATCGGCGTTTTTGTAGCCCAAACTATATTTATACACACCCGTAAAAAATTTAACATTTGCATTCACAGACTAGGTGTATACATCTGACACTTACTATTATATAAAAAAATACAATTTTTTTTTGTTTTTATGATTAATAAAATACATTATGTTAACAAATAATAATATACAATACGTCAGAGTATTTTTGCAAAAATATTACATATGCTAAGTTTAACAATAGGTACATCATATATGACAAATAATTAGTATAAGTATAAATCTAAATACTTTAATCATTATATGCAATGTTTAGATATTTCAAAATATATACAAAATTAAAATGATATTTTTTTCATATCAAATTTAAATTATAGCTACATTTATAACTTTAAGATAATACAATATAAAATCTATATATTTGATCAAAATAGTTTTTTATTTCCCGTGCTGGGTCGCTATACTATTTGAGATTAGTGAATGAACCGATCCGTGTATCAATAATACTAGTAATACTAGTCAGCAACCGGCTTAGTTGGCACTTGGCAGAAACAGAGGATTTGATTCTTTTTGTGGGTCCTTTCATCCTCTTACCTATCATTGTTTTCTTTTTGGTCCAATACTTGATTGCCTTTGAAAAACAACCTCAACATCCATGATTGAATAAAAAGCAAAGGGATCAAAGAAGAAGTTCTTATAGAATCCTATTGGGTGATAACACCAGGTAAGAACCAATATGGCCAATAAGGTATAGCTCAAAAGAAATAATAAATTTATTGATTTGTCAACGTACCTTCACATCCATCCCTTAGCAACTATCGAGTCCATGCATATTTATTTAGTTAAAAATATAAAATCAATTGAGTTTCATCCAAAAAAGCACCCACTTTAGCAAGATAGTATTATATAATGATGATGCAACTAGTTCACGAATTGTAGTTAGAAATGTTAGATAAGTCTTAAATTCTTAAGTTCCACCTATTAAGTCTGTTAATCACGGTCTCTGGATAAATATCCTAAACATGTAACAACCTACTTCCTTCAAAAAAATGTAACAACCTACTTAGTGTGTTTGGTATGACGGTGGTGAGAATTGATTTTAACGGAATTGAGTTTGAGAGAATTGATTTTGATTAAAAGTGGGTTAGATATGAATTGGTTTTTGATTGGATAAACTTATTTAAAAGTGATTCTTACGAGTGAATGTTGCTTGGATAGTTTGAATCAAAATTGATTTTGAATGTTTAATGACCAAATTAACCTTTTAATTGTATTTTAAAGTAAACACCTCATTTTCATTAGATAAGTATTTTAACTTATCATAAATGGATTTTATTGCTTAAAAAAATCATTTTAAAATAATATTTATTTATAAGAGTCATTTTTAATAATTTTTTTTATCAATTGGGTGATTTTTTAATACAATATAAGCTTCAAAACATGTAATAAAAAACATCCATTATAAACGAACAGGGAACCGTAATAAATAAAATGCATACCTAGTACAAAAAAATTGAACAGTGCATTAGATATATATTTTTGTAGGGGACATTAAATATATTATATTAGAATCCATATATTATATTTATAAAAAAATAAGAATTCATATATAATATTATTTTAAGTTAAGATAATAGACCAATTGTGTACAAAAAGGAATTCATCTCCAAACTTCGGATTGGCACTGTTGCAACACAGAAAGAACATGAGCGTTCGCTGCAAGGGAATAACGAGAAGCTCAAGCACAAGCAGTGATATCAAAAATATATCCGATACATTATGGTTCTTTGTCGTTTGATTTAAGTTAATTTATTATGTTTGTTTCCTCTTCTCTTTGTTTCACTTTTAGAGTAAAAGTTGGCTTCGGAGGGGGCAAACATGAGAAATTATGATATATTTGCTTTATTTGTCATTTATGAAAAGTTTTTTTTTGGAAGAATCAATTCTGACCAAATGCAGAAGCTATGAATCTGAGCTTCAGAGAAAACTGGCGTTTTGAAGCAAAATCACGTTTTACAAACTCACTTTTTCATTCATCCAAACAACATGAAAAATTGGAAAACGCAGTTTGGGAACAAAAAACCACGTTTGGGAGCTGAAAACGTGGTGCCAAACACACACTTAGTTTCTTTGTCCCAGACAAAAACACCTGAATTTTGATTGGGTCGACACAAAAACTAAACATTATAGGGGATTATTCACATTGAGCAAGATCAAACCACCTAGAGTTGGACAACACATTTTCACCAAAAATATTAAGAGATTGTGTTTATTGGTTTCTTTACTTATAAAATGCTCAACCTCTAAGTTTATATGCAATTTGAAATTTCTTTCTCACACTTACTACACAATAGTGTTGGATTCGATGAGAGAAAAAATAAACAATATATAAAAAATAAAAAATAAAAAGTAATGCTAACAAGTGTTTTAAGGATATTGTTTGAAATATTTGTGAAAATAAACTGTCTTAAAAAACAAATAAAAGATTTGTCAAAGTAATAATTACATGACTTACCGTTCAAAAGTTACTTAAACACGGCTTGTAAGAAGACTTTTTATTTTCTTTTTCTAAAGAGACTTGTTACTGCCTCCGGCCTAAAATGACTGACGTAATTGACTCTTTCATATATATCAATGCATAATTTTGACATTTAATATATTTCATAATGTATTAGCAAAAATAATAAAAGTTGATATTTTAAAAACATTCATCGAGACACGTCAGAACATTTTATAATGTTACTATTTATCCTTATATATTAATAAGAAAATATGATCAAAATAAGATCCTGAATAACGCACCGAGTCAAACAAGATTATTCATTTCAGGCTGGAGGGAGTAGGGGTGTTCGCGGTGCGATTTGGTTCGGTTTTGAGGTTAAAAGTCATCCAAACCGCAAGATAAAAAAGCATGCGGTTTGATTTGGTTCGGTTGACTTTTAAAATACAATCCGAACCGAACCAAACCAAACTAATGCGGTTTGGGTTGGATTGGTTGGTGCAGTTTTTTTTCGAGACAATGGAATTTTTTGTTTCCAACATTAAATCGAGTTAAAAACGTAAAAACACAACATATTTTCAGTAATATTTCCGACAATATTTTTAATTTCATTTCACATTTTCATTTTCACCAAACAACATAGACCAAATAAAAAATTAATTCTATTATGTAAGAAATGTAAAATACCAAGATTTTATCATTCTATAAAAGTTCAAGTAGCACATAAATACATTTTTGAAATAAAAAGCAAAGAAGAAACTTAACAAGAGAACAAATATGTCATTTTATAAAAGTTTCCATTGAGTTTCTATTAGTATTGGTCTAGGTGACATAGATTTTAATTAGTGTTTTTATTATGTTGCGGTTTGGTTTGGTATGGTTCGGTTGGTAAAATGAAAGCCGCAAACCAAACCAAACCATGCGGTTGAGTAAAAATGTGAACCGAATACATCCAAACCAAATGCGGTTTTCAGTTTGTTCGATTTACGATTTTTTTATTGGATTGGTTCGATTTTGAACACCTAGGAGGGAGTAGCATTTTTCTAAAGATAAAAAACATTGAAGTGGACTTTCATGTCGACATATCTTTTCTGTTTGATTTTTGACTATGCTCTCTGTTAGTACAAGACAATCCTACGGACTAAACAAGTGGGATAATCAAATGAGTGAACATCCACGCGCATTGCTTGGACCCCACTCATCTTTGGCTTAAGTGGAGATTTGATGCAGTTACTACTCAATTATACAATTCTATAATTGAGTGTTAAACCAATCAATTTAACACACTAGTATGGTCTTATTTGGACCAGGGTTTTCTCGGTACAAAATCACTACAATTATGTCAGTGTTGTGTTGGTGTGGGATACAGACACGCCCTCGATCAAAACTCAGGAGTGTCGGTGCTACAGAAAACATCATCATATGATCAAAATAAAGATTGAAGTACTCGCATTTCAACTTTAGCGAATCAAATTTGAAATTCAAAATGCAAAATTTAAATTAAAATGTTGGTCATCCAATCTTAATTCAATGGTACCCAGGGTGGGGGTGATATAAAAATCAAGATAGCCTCCATGTGAAAACTCATATATGTATAATCTACAAAAGAATTCAATAAGAGCTTCATAAAATTTATATATCAACAGCATCAACAGGGAGTGAAACTGTCCTGTGCAGAGAGTGCGGAAACAACGAGCCACTGTAAAAACTCTTTGCAGTAACCATCATACCTTCTCCGGGGGATCCCATCGCCTCACAATTTTCGGCCATTTTGGCGTCTGAATCGGGGCTGCTTTTATGAACACAAGGACGGCTGCTCAAATCAGAGCTCCAGTTATTAATGACAGATTGCAAGCGAATCACACTGTCGGCTCCTTTGAATGTTTCTGTCAACGAAGGTAACATAATGGCATAATCTATTTTGTGTTCTCCGTTACCGCCACGAGAAGATTTATCTGTTATCCCGAGTTGTTGATCCTTAAGTCCCCTTAACTCCATTAGGTATCTTGCTTTGAGCCATCTCAGTTCCTTTTGGATCTCTTTCTCATAACCATCACCGTCAAGACCACAATATAACGAACGGATATTGGAAAAATCACGAGTTCCTGATGAATATCTCGGGGAAATTATTGCATTGGGGGGAAACTTACTTTCACAAATATTATGTCCTTGACCTTCAGCTGATATTGATTTATCTAATTGTTCATTTTGTTCATCAGAATGACTTTGATCATCAGACTCTACCGGACTCAGTTCACGGCTTTCATGCTGATTCCATAGTCCCAGATACTGCAAGCCATCCGCTATGTTTGCTATGTTCATATTCTCTCTAACATGATTGTCATACTCCTCAGATTGGAAAGTAATCTCCTCAAACCGGCCGTGCGTTGAGGCACATCCGTGCTTACAACATTCGGGAAGTTGAAGGCTACCCTGATTGTGTGAAAGAAAATCCATGAGGGAGCCGCTTGAAGTATGATTCGACACACAGTTGCGGCAGAAACCTTGGTTTGCAAAACGGGGAGTTTCAACGATTCCTGGTCCAGATTGCCATTCCGGTACCAAGGAAGCAATTTCCCCATCTATCATATCTGCTATACTGGTAACATCCTGATCGGTAATGTCAAGTTCTGCAACCATCTCAGTCGCCACACTTATCGCTGTGTCCATCTCTATGTCGAATGGGAAATAAATATTCCGAACGCGGCCTGTGTCATACAATTAAGTCACACCATTAAATATACGCTAGTAGCATTAAAGCGGTGCCAAATCACCGATGTTGAACAAAAAGTACGGGCGCTGGGGGAATTTAAAGCACAAAGATATGACACGCGGCATATAAGTTAATTCCTTTTTATACAGTAAATAGATAGATATCACATGTATTAAGAATTTATGAAATGAAAATTGAAAATTGTACCTTCTTTATCAGAAATCCTCAGTCTCAAAAATATGCTACCGTCGTCTTTCTTCTTGCCCTTGATACTTATGTCAACATGTTCAGAGGGTTCTTCATCATCATGGTGCTCAAAAAGTTCAATTCCACAAGGTTCGTTATCAACTGGATGATAATAACAGTCCCCTTCATAACCAAAGCCATTTGAGTATTCGTTACTGAAGTTACTATAGCTTCGATGAAGATCATAGAGCGGCTGTCTGATGAGGGGACCAAAGTCACCTAATTCTCCACTGTCTACAGGTCTCAGATCATATTCATAATCATCGATTTGAAGAAAAGGGTCATCTAGAAGCTCCTTTGCAGAAAGCCTTAGAGACACCGTGGCCAAGCATTTATCAACAAATTGCCGCACTTCTGGATCTTTAACTTTATACAAAGCATCTGGCTTTTTGCCCTGGTGACAGAAAATGCGAATGAAATATACTCACCGCGGAAAAAACCCTTTATAACAATTTAGGAGAGATTAAAAACAAACTTACAGAAATAACTTTCTTGTATATTTGAGCCGGATGAGTACATTCACTATAAGGATATTCAAATGTGACCATCTCTAATATGCACATCCCAAAGGAATATATGTCGACTAGTTCATTATACGACTCTTCGTATACTTCAGGCGCCATGAACTCGGGTGTTCCTAAAAAAACAGAAGCATAAAAGATTAACGTCCGTCCAAATAGAATTACCAATCCTTGTCCAAATATATAGGAAAAGTGCAATTTGCACAGCCAGAAAATGTAACGGTTTCTTATGTCGTCATCAAATCATTTCAAAAAAGGTATCAACAAAGTGGGCTAATTGGCATTAATGTTTGAGCTGGCCACAACTTCCATTGATACCTTATGATATACGATATTGATAAATGAAATTAAATAAACATACCGACACAATGCGCAGCATGGGATTTACGAAGAATTGCGGCTAGGCCAAGATCCCCAATTTTGACTTCTCCTTGATTTCCATTGATAAAAATGTTATCACATTTGAGATCTCTATGGATAACCGGTGGGTCATGGCTATGTAGATACAAAAGTCCTCTCAGGATCTGTATGCACCAATGCTTCACTGCTCTTATGTTAACTCTCTTGTGCTTCAGCCTATACCTATTCAACAATCGAAAATCCGAAAGATGAAGAAACAATACAAGATCTAAAATGCACAAAAAAAACATGATAAACATTTACAAACAAAGGAGGAGAAATAATTTGAACTTGGAACTTACTGTCTGAGTGTACCAGAGGTGAACATTTCAGTGACAAAGTTAATATTCCTATTAGCAGTATCCACCCAAGAGGTGTAAAATTTCATAATGTTTTTGTGTTTCAATGTTTTCAAGAGATGAATTTCACAGTAAAGCCTTTCAAGATCTTCAGGACTTTGTAAGAAATCATACAGCTTGACCTGATTCCAAGCAACTTCAATTCCTTGATACTCATCAAATGCTCTATATCTGAATCAATCAAGAACAAAAACAATGAAAAAAAACAACAAAAAACAAATCTTTCAGATTCCCATTTCTACAAACAAAAACCAAAACAAAGAGAAGCTCAAATCCTAACCAAATCAAAACCAGCCAAGATAAAAAAAACCAACTTGAAAAACCAAAAAGACTTAAAATTTAAGACCAAAAATAATAAAAATGAAATGGATTTGTAAACATACACTGTCTTTGAAGCTCCTTTGCCAAGGATTTCATTGTACTACAAAAAGTACACACAAAAAAAAAAAAAAACAGCATTAAACTGATACAAGTTAGGAGAGAGAAAATGAAAATGATGAGATATGATGAGAAAGAGATTGTACTCTGCCATATCTTCCAGTTGGATCAACTTCAACAAACTCAGAATCATCTTCTTCAAGGTGTGTCACTCCATTCATTCTCTGCTTCTGCTTGTACTTGATGCTTATCTTTTTTTTTTTTTTTCTTTTTTTCTTATGTTTTTATTTTTGGTTTTTTCTATGATTTAAGATTAATGTATGTGCCCCTTCCTCTTTTGTTACGACACACACAAACAGAAACTGAAAGAGAGGAGCAGACAGATAGGAACAATATTTATATTTTTCTTTCTGAAAAAAAATAATACTACTTTTTTTTTCACAACCTTTCAAACAGATATTTTTCATATATAAAAAATAAGAAGGAAAAAAAAACATTTCTTTATCAAAAAATTCACAAGAAAGAGAAAGAGAGAAAGAACTAAACTATGAAATTGTTGTGTACCACATTTTTTAGGGAGATACAAACATTGCCACCCACCCCATGAAGGAACGTGACAAATAGACAGCGTGAGTGATTAGTCCTAATTACATGTTTGGGGGTCCACTTTAGTCTGTTAAACTGAATTGGTGATGTAGTAATTTTTATTTTGGATGAAATCATATTTAGGGAAATTTGATGTAATGAGGGGTATATGTGTCAAGGTTCAAAGATAGCTATTGTTTTTATGAGAAATTTGGACATTCATTGAATTAGTTTTGGATAGACTTCAATAATAATTAAGTATTTGTTTTTTTTATAAAAGATTATAATATAGAATTCTTTCTAAATAATAATAATAATAATAGAATTATATGGTATTATGATAGATTTTTTGGAAATTATTTTAATCTCCATTAAACTCATTATTTTATAAGATATTTATTTCGCTAAACTACATATAGAGTCTTTAACATAATTTAAAGGTTTAAACAAGTATTTTATTTAAAAAATAAATAAATGAACGTTCCTTTAACTTTATTTTAACAAATTAATTATTATCTTTAAAAAACATTTAGATCGTTGAACTGATTTTTGTTGGTTTCCTGGTAGTTTCCTCCTCAAAAGCAATTGCATTTCAGACGTATTATACATTAAATGTATCTATTTTTACTCTTATCTCATTTTTTTTATAGACGAAGTGATACATGCTACATAAATTTACATACACAACTATAAGAATCGAAATTAAAACCTCAAAAACAAGGTGTTTGACTTAAATATTGACAATTGAGTTAAGTCTTACAAACATTCGCAATCATTAGTCTATTTTTATTGTTAAGTTGTCTACATAATAATTGAATGATATTTTATGAAAAAAAAAAAAAAACATTTTACCACTCAATATCATAATTATACCTCGTTGACAACAATGTAAAACAATCCTTTCAAAAAAAAAAACAATGTAAAACAATCTTAGAGAAAAACTGAAAATTGTCATGTTAGTTTTGATGGATTAGAAATAACTCATATTTTTTTTATCGTTAAATAAGATTTTAGATAACATACATGGGTTAAAAATGAAGTTTGGTTCAATATTGTTAATGATTTTAAAACATAAATGACTAACTTAACAAAAACAAAATATAATATTAAATTTTTATAAGATGGTCAAACTAACCAAATACACTGTATTTTTCTCCTTCAAGAAAACTATATACAATGGGTTTACCCAAGCGTGCGGTTATAATCGACATAAAAAAAAAAAAAAAATGCGGTCTTAATCTATCTAGATAAGTTAAAGTTTTGAAAGGTTTTTAATGTTTTCTCAAACAAAACAAAAAAAATTCTTAAACAACTTATTTTTAGAAAAATATTTTCAGTCTATTTATATTTTGAAAAAAAAAGTAATTTAGGTGAAAATACCAAACATCCTCTTACACCGTGTTTGGTACCGGTGATTTACCATACCCACCAACACGTTATGTCACACTCCATATAATTTGACCATATATATTTTATTCAATTGACCCATTTTCTCCCACTTGAGTTCAATAATTATTATTATTGTACAAAATAATAATTAAGAGCTCAATATTGATGTTTTTTTTAGCTTAATTGCATTTTTGTATCTTTTCAAAAGTTGCGATTTTGGTTTCCTAATTAATTAAAATACAAAACAAACTCCTATGTATTGAATCTTTGGCAGTTTTGGCCCCAAGGCCACTTTTGACTTAGTCTTCGCTGACGTGGCACGCACATCCCTTAAGTGAGGTGCCACGTGTTGACCATTGTTGGTGCCACGTCAACGAAGACTAAGTCAAAAGTGACATTGGGGGTCAAAACTGCCAAAGATTCAATACATAGGAGACTGTTTTGTATTTTAATTAGTTAAGAGACCAAAATCGTAACTTTTAGAAAGATAGGAGGCCAAAAGTGCAATTAATTTTTTTTTTTTGTTTTAATAAATAACACATTCATTCAACCCAACACTGCAGAGACAAGCAGGCCTGCAAAATAAAATAACTAGTCATACTATTTAATAGTATGGTTCAATGGTGATGTGCTGAATTGAACCTCCTCAAACAAAAAATGTCGTCAACTTTTTTTTCTTCACTTTGTCCTCAGAAAAATTAAGCATCATTTCCATTTTTCGTGTGTATCGTATAATAGTATATCTTAAAAGTACGATGCATTTGGAAAAAATCTTCATATATCGTGACCCAAATGACTATGTTTTGAGGGATTTAATCATCTACTCAATTTGATGCAACATAACTTCGAATTATTAGTTTTTATAGATAGATAGATTTGTTTACGTAGAGAAATGGTATTTACTATTTAGAGTTAGACATACAAATATCGATATGTTCAAAACAATAACTGTTTGAATTATAAATTCTTTACATATCTCTACCACACTAATAGGGAAAGAAAAAACAATAAGGTGGTGTGATAAAATATAATAAGTTGATGATGTGGCAGAAAAAGAAAATAAGATAAAATGATGTGTTAAATTAATGTTAAAACTATAGTATACACGTATCTCTTTAGTCATCATCGAGTCTAGATTCAACAAAATATAAAAGAAATACTAATTGTTACGAAGAACGAATGTCGAAATTCACAAAGAAAAAGAAACTTTTATTGGCTCAATTTAAACCTCTACGACTCTACCACCCATGCAAGATTTTCGTTAAAGGCATCACTAACCAATAACCATCTTTTGTTTTCTAGAACTAGAATAGTACACGGAACCATTTTTGCTTTCTTATAAATATTGTTCATAATATCTAACAACACTCCAAATATAATACGTTATTTTAAAATGATCCGTTCTTATATCACCATCTTGTATTGATACTTTAAGATTCCGTGTTTGATTTCCAAAAATAAACAATACATTTCCATCAAAAAAGAGAGAATAATATAAAACTTAAAACAAAATATTCCACTTTTGATTTCTTTTCGTTGATTCTTCATTTTATATTAGATGCCGTACCCTTTTCCTTTACAACAAAAAAAGCCGTACACTTCGAACGGTATAGCTGCCTTTTACAATAGAAAAATAAAACCCATAACCCTCTTTTCTAGGAGAAAAAGATAGGTAACAATAGAAAAAGAACAAAGAGGTTGAAAAACCTTCTTTGACTATGTGTCCACGTTTAGTAGTTTCCGTAAGAACCGTACATAAGTTGAAAAATAGTACTAACAAAATGCAAAAGAAATCAAACCTATATGTGGCCAAATGGAAGCCATTAGCCAACATTGAATAAAACATAAAAAAAATACTAGTAAGGTAGAAGAAAAAAATATCATAATATTTTTCTTTTTCTTGAATATAGAGTATTGACCATTGAGGATTACGATTCTTAGAGATTATAACCTAATCTGGCAGTATATCTAATTTATTGGATCAATTTTTTCTTGACAGATTTGTTATCTTCGCCAAAACCGAACGTTGAATAGTCGCAGACAGATTGAGATATAGTGGCGCAACCAATGAAGCATTACTTTGATTCTTAACAACTTTGTTTTTTCTTTTGAGAATGACAATTTACAATGGAATTAGAGTTTGGATGGGGTATTGATTAATAGTCATCAATTGTGATTTCTTTTCTTCAAGTGATTATGTTAGAAGGATAAATTATGTCCTTCAACTCTGAGTTTCTTTAAGTACGGTGTTTTAGTTATTGCATTGAGAAATGTCTGCAAAATAAAAATAAAGGATTGTGTGTTTGATTGTGTGTTTAATGCATTGTATAAGATGAGTGATTGTTCCTCCTACTTATCAAGTAAACATGCAGTGTTTAGCCTTGTTTGGATATTTGCGCGGGTAGTGTGTATGTTTTCCCTTGTTGAAGGGTGCATGGTGCTCCACATTCGGCTTCCACTTTGCAGCGTGATACATTGACAAAGTTCAATGTGTGCAACCTCCCTTGAAACATGTGGCCGTACTCATCGTTTCTTGCTATTAGTGGTGATGTAAACATGAAGTATGAATTAAGTTTGTTGTTGTCTAGTTCTACCGAGCTTTGACTAAATTTGATGTCTTCATGAAGTATGAGTTAACCTTCCATCATCTTAAGATTAAGACACTTAAGGGATTAATTAATAGATAACCTCTACTCCAACACTCTCAAGAGTAATTCTACACACTTAAGATCCACACGTCCTTCACTAAATTCTAAGAACTCGTAAGGACAACTTTTTTGAGGGCTACATATTCGTCTAACATTTTTTTGTTATTATATAATTATAAAATCTACATTACATTTTAATCCTAAAAAACTTAAACTCAATTTTTGTTATTATAAATATTATATATTTTATACCGGAAAGAAAAGTGATGTATATACAAAGGGAAAAAAGTTTAATTGCACTTTTAAGGTGTGTTTGATTGCAAAACAGTAAGTACTGGATAAAAGAATGTTGTTAGACACAACAATACAAGACAATACATGATAAAGATAAAGAGATAACTGTTTTTACGTTGGAAAATAAAAATGGTATTTTGATATTTTTAATAAATTGTACTATGGACAAAATAGTGGCTCATGGTTTAGTGAGAGACAATAATTCATGGTTTTGTTTAGTCTCTTGCTATCTATTTTGTCTAGTTTCATGACCAATTTATAAATCAAACATGATGTGAAAAAAAATTGTCTAATTCAATCTCCTCCTCTTTTTTAACAAATTAAATGCACCATTGATCCCCTATTTTATCACTCACAATAATAATCAATCGTTTTTTTTTTTTAAATCACACCTTTTGATCCTTCAAATATCACACCTATTCAAAATTTGGTCTCAAATGAGATTTTTCCCTCAGAAGTGCTTATCAACTGGTGTGATAAGTTTTTAAATGAGATAATATATTAAAGGGTAATTTATTAGTTTTAATCATTTATACTTACAATTTTTATCTCTTTAAGATTGTGCTAACAAAATTTTACAAAATATACCATCTTTTAGACTGTTTAAGTTTTTTTTTTTTGTCAAATAATCTAGTGGCTATAGCTCACATAATTAAATTATGAGGTGTCTGAGATTCGAACCCTTGTATATTTTGTAAAACTTGACATGTATCATTTTTATGAATAATGTTAGCTATTATTTTCCCCCACTACATTTTTTTCGGATCCGCCACATGTACTACTTGATGGACTACAAAAGTTTGATTCTAAATAAATCATCTATTTTCTGCGAGCGTGCTAAAATATGAAATTAATAGTTCAATCAAAGCAAAAAAGGTAATTAATTTACATATTTTTTGAACAAGCCAAAATGAGATATATATTAACAACAAAAATCTTGCTCTCTAGCACAAGAAGTGCATTGAGAAGCAAAACAAAGTTACAATGAAATCACAACCAGTCCGTAACTAAAATTTAGAAGTGAAAATGAACCTCAGCCTATCCCTAAACAAACAAGGGGATGCTGCCACCATAAATGATAACCAAAAGAAAAGCACACATTTTTAGCTTTCAACCAACGAAGAGAGAACAACTTAACCTTTTCCAAGAGTTGCACCACCGTATTGGCTTTGTGAGCAAAGAGTCTTTGATTTCTTTCATTCCAAATAACCCAAATGCAACAGAGCCAAATCAAATGTAGAAAAGATCGACGAGGAGCATAACCGCCTGAAGAATAAATAAATTGATGGAAATGATCCGTAACCTGTTGAGGATCCGCTGAATAAACACCAATCCAGACCTTTACTAGTTTCCAAAGATTTCAAAAAAAAATACAATGAATTATTAAGTGATCTATTGTTTCTTGTTGACCACAACCCGAAATACATAGTTGATTTTCATTAGAAATAACACCTCGACGCACCAAATTGTCCTTTGTCGGCCATCTATTGCGGATGAGACGCCAAGCGCAAATAGAGACTTTTAAAGGGACATTTTTGTGCATTGGTGCATCCGAAACAACATCAGCATCCTGTATCTCCTGCCTCATAAGCATTTGATATGCTCCACGAACCGTGAAACCAATTATTGTGTCCGGTCGCCAAAGCCACACATCTGTCTCAGATTCCTGCAAAGAAATGTTAGACAACAAGTTCCTAATCTCCACCACTAATTCCTCCTCCCAGGCAAACAGACGACGTCTCCACCTCCAAGCCTCCCCATTCTCTCCCCAACCTAAGGCATGCATAGCACCCACCGTCAAATCCTGATGAACTGATAAGTCAAAAAGTCTCCTAAACCTGTCCATCAACGATTCATTCCCCACCCAACAATCGGACCAAAAATAAGTGTTAAGACCGTTACCGAGACGCTTTGTAATATTAGCTTCAAACCAACTTTCTCCTTCCACACCTATCCCTTCTCGAATTTTAACAATTTCCTTCCACCACGCCGATCCCAGCCTATCACCCTCTCTAATCCGCCCCTTCTCCTCACCATAACAGGACAACAGAACTCTAAACCACAAACCGTCTCTATCCACTAAATACCTCCAACACCATTTAGCAATAAGAGCAATGTTAAACTCTTTCAATCTCCTTACCCCCAAACCACCAACCTCCTTACTCATACAAACAGAGTTCCAATCAACCCAAGCAATTTTCCTATTATCCTCACCCCCACCCCAAAAAAAATTAATAAGAATAGATTCGATGGAAGAGATTATACATGCGGGAGCTCTGAAAAAGGATAGGGCGTAGACAGGCAGTGAAGACAGAACAGATTTGAGGAGAATCAAACGGCCCCCGTAAGACAAATTTCTTCTTTTCCAATCAGACAGCCTAGATTTTATACGATGAATAACTGGATCCCAAAAAGCTAAACGTCTAGAATCACCTCCAATGGGAAGACCAAGATAAATGAAAGGAATGCGACCCACTTTGCACGATAAAATAGAAGCAGCCTCATACAACCACGAATCCTCAATGTTAATACCAAACAAACTGCTCTTGTGATAGTTTACCTTCAACCAGATATATTTTCAAAGAGAACCAAAACAACCCTCAAGGCTCGGATATTCGCCCAGTTCTTAACACCTATCAACAGAGTGTCATCAGCGAATTGCAGGTGAGATAGAGTAGTGGGAGTATGCGTCCCAATGGAATACCCTGTAAAAAGATTTGAATTCACCGCCGAGGTCATCAAAACATTCAAGCCTTCTGCTGCAAGAAGAAAGAGAAAAGGAGAAAGCGGATCACCCTGACGAAGTCCCCTTTTCATATGAAATTCTTCCGTTGGGCTACCATTTACCAAAACCGACACTGTGGCTGTAGAAACACGTTCCTTCATCCATTTCCTCCATAAGGTAGGGAAAGACATTCTCGCCATAACATCATCTAAATACCCTCAATCGACTGAATCATAAGCTTTTTCGAAATCAACCTTGAACAATAACATTTCTTTCTTCTTCTTACGAGCTTCATCAACAGCTTCATTTGCAATAAGAATACCATCAAGGATTTGTCTGTCCTTCACAAAAGCTGATTGAGTTTCAGATACAACCTTACACATCACTTGTCTCAAGCGATTAGCCAATAATTTTGCCAAAATTTTATACAAACATCCAATTAAAGCAATGGGACGAAAATCATTCAGACGTTGAGGACAATCAACCTTAGGAATAAGAGCAATGAATGAGCTGTTTATACCTTTTGAGAGACGACCGTTGCGATGAAAATCTGATATAAACCTCATAATGTCAAGTTTTAAATCAAACCAAAAATCTTTAATGAAACCAAGATGAATACCATCCGGGCCAGGACTCTTGAAGCTGTCACAATCCCATAAAGTCGCCTTAACCTCTGATTCGCTAAACGGACGAATCAAAAAATTTCCATCCGTTGTCGTCAACCTACGAAAATGTAAGTCATCCACCCTAGGTCTGTCATGATGTAGCGCCTGGAAATGAGAGTGAAAATGACCAAACACTGCTTCACGAACATTGTCAACTCCCTCAATAATGTTACCATCCACTACAACAGAGGAAATGGCATTCCGACGGTGTCTACCCGACATAATCGCATGAAAATATTTTGTATTGGCATCCCCTTCTCGAAGCCATAATAAACGAGATTGTTGCCAAGAAATGCTAGCGTTAGCCCTCGATAAAGAATGAAGCTCATTAGATAAATCATGCAACACATCCACTTCTTCCTCGGATAAAACATCCACCTCACCCTTAGAATCCAAAGCATCTATCTGAGTTTTTAAAGACTTGATCTTGCCAGGTAAATTGTGAGTATGAGTTAAATGCCATTCTTTGAGATCAACTTTAATTCTTTTCAATTATTCCTTTAAAATGTGTCCTCCCCAACCATCCACCCGATAAGACTGTAACTTTGAACGAACAAACTATTGATACCTCGGAACATCAGCCCAACATTTTAACATCCTCACCGGTTTCGGCCCCCAGTTATGATCATCAACTGATAAGACCAAAGGGCAGTGATCGGATAAACCACGTAAAGAAACAACTTGCAAGCAATTTGGCCATTTAGCACACCACTCCTCAGAAAGCAA
The DNA here is from genome assembly GCF_003473485.1 of Medicago truncatula. Classification (NCBI taxonomy): domain Eukaryota; kingdom Viridiplantae; phylum Streptophyta; class Magnoliopsida; order Fabales; family Fabaceae; genus Medicago; species Medicago truncatula. Next base: position 40,057,679 of record NC_053042.1, on the reverse strand, counting down.
AAATCTATCTAGACGGCTCATGGAATTGTCGTCCCCCTTATACCATGTGAAGCCTCTGCCATGTAAAGGAAGATCAATCAAAACGTTGTTATCAATGAATGTGTTAAAAGGGGCGCTATCCAAGGATTGAGTCGCAACCCCCCTTGACTTTCTTTCATCCACATTGCGAACCGCATTGAAATCACCGCACAAACAAACATTTTTGCCCACCAACCGCTGAAGATATACAGATAAAGCATTCCATAACAATTGTTTCTCACCATTATCGCACGGAGCATAAATATTGAAGATAAAAAATTCATCATTTGAACTAATAAACCGTCCATGGATGATTAAGACATGCTCAATGCTAACCGAAGACCACACGTCGACAACCTCAGTGTCCCATAAAATTAACAAGCCCCCAGACGCCCCTACAGCCGGTCTAAAAGAAAAGGAGTGAGATGGAAAGCCCCATAAGGATACCGATAAAGCATCATCTATTGTTGACAACTTCGTTTCTTGCAGACAAACAATGGAAGGACAATTTTCGGCAACAAGTTTACGAACTTCCGGTCTTTTAGCAAAACCACCTAAGCCTCTAACATTCCAAGAAAGAATCTTCATTACCACCCCTTCCTCCCTATACAGCCAACTGCCCCCTCAACTTACACAGATTGAGTCGCCACCTTTGGCCCCCCCACCAACTCTTTGGTTTGTTTCCTCCCTCTTGATAACAACCGAAAATGATTGTTTTTATCATTGTAAAATTTAACTCCCAAAGCCTTACCAAAATCTTGAATATCATTATTGGCCACGTCCTCCTTACCATGTAACACTACCCAATTCTTCCAATCATTGTTAACAGACGTTGAAGAAGATGCCTCAGATAATTGAGGCCCTTTAGAAATAGAATCTGGTAAAGCATCAATTAATTTAACTGTTGTGCGTCTTCGTTTCTTCATGATAATTTTGAGAACTTTCTTACGATCAAGGTCTGGTAAACGAGCAATTTTCTTTAAAGTATGAGCTGTATGTTTCAATCTGCCACCCACTTTCACTTTTTTAAAGTCTGAGGTACTGTTCACCGTTTTGTTGACTACCTTTGGCTGAACATGCAAAGTTCGGTTAGCAACATATTTTGAAGAAGAAATCACACCTGCTGCTCCATGAACATGATCTTTCAACCATTCAAGACTCCATGGTCCTGATGTAACGAACCGGTTCACCATCGGCGGACAAGAACGTTGTCTCGAGAGACGTTTAACTGAAGCCATTTTATCACCAACAAGATGTGTAGTCGGCTGCTGAACCAAATCAACCATAGGTTGTGAACCTGCTGCCTTCAGATCCTTTTTCACGTTAACCTCAACATGAACATCCACAACATCCTCAACTGGTTCGAGTTGGTCCTGCTTAACCTGTACCTCATCCGTTAACATTTTACCTTCTATCTGTTTCGAAGCAGCCGGATTATTAGTGGGGAAAAAGCAATCGGTCTCCTTCTCTTCTCAACCCAATCTTCAACTAAATTATTTACAAGATCATTCACATTATCTTGGAGATCATGGAAGTCCTCATCATAATTGTTGTCTGGAAATGAAACCTTCGATTCCGCATCTTCTTCGTCTAGTAAACAAGCATCCTCAATGATTTTTACCTCTACTAGCACACCATCAATAACAATTTTCTTCGTCACATTAATAACTTCCAATGAAGATGTTGCCAATAAAATGCGAGCATGGTCAAAACGATCCTTAGCCACTGTACAATTATCCAGCCGTAAAAATCTGCCACAATCAAACACTGCCAATTTGAAAAAAGATGAGTTCCAAGCGTGGATTGGAGTGCCATAAATACGAATCCATGCTCCCCTTTCGAACTTAACAATATTTTTATTCCAACTGACAATATGAGAGAAGAATAGATTGAAGAAATCACGTGCGGTATCAATCACTTGCATGACATCCGCATTCGAGAAACATCTGATGTAAACTTTGTCTGCACCTAACGGAATGATATCTAAATCATCAAAACCAGCATCCGTTATACGAGTTTGAATGACTAGAATAGCTTCGCCATATAACACTGTCGCAACCGCACCCTGTCGTGCCCAAGCTAAGTCATCAGAGTTAGATCTGTACGAACGAAACAACTTAGAAACATGCTGGACTTCAGAAAAAACCAGTACCTTGCGCCCCTGACAAGTTAACCTCTATCTTGTTAACCTTAGCCAAATTATTTTTCTGAACAGAATTTTCCTTCACAGCCACCTCTTTCCTTACACCATCCTCAACCCTCTCAGTCTTCTTACCCAAACCCACTGATTCTCTTTTAACTCCCTCACCTGCATTACTTTTATCTCCCTCATTCGTCCACTTACCAACAACCGTCCTCTCCATCTTCACCTTCCTAACTCCCTCGACCCTAGCATCCTCCAACTTCCTCGACCCAAACTCTCCCACAGACTTACGATTAAAACGTGCAACCTTCGCCCATACACGGAAATTACCCAAAGTTACATTATTAAGAGCTTTAAGAAGTTTCCCTGTATCCCTGACATTCACGTATTTGACAAAACCATAAACATGACCCTGCCTATTAGGCATGGCAATGGGGCGGGGTGGGGACGGGTTTTACCTTCCCCGTCCCCATATCCGATTCTCGTATACTTACCCGTTACCCTACCCATACCCAACGGGGATGAGAAATTGAATCCCATCCCCGTCCCCGATGGATTCGGGTATCCCCACCCCATCCCCGTCCCCGCATTGAATATTTTTTTTTTAATAAAAAATAGAAGTTTTTTTGCATCCCCAAGAGCAACGTTGTAATACATTATCCAACAATAACCTCACTTTCACATTTGTTAGACAAAATGATTTAGTTGATCATTTAAATATCAATGGTAGTTTTTATTAACATGACAATTATCAAACAAAATAACATAACATATCAACATAAAATAACTTTTTACATTTGGGACGGGTTTGGGTATGGGTTCAGGGTGGGTACCTATATACCCGTTACCCGTCCCATACCCGTGTTTTGAGATCGGGGAAAACCCATACCCATACCCAAACCCAGTCAAAACGGGGAAAACCCGCCAAATTGAGTTTGGTTCGGGCGGGTAACGACGGGTATGGGTTTTGTTGCCATGCCTACTGCCTATTCCTCTTCCTTGACAAAAATAAATTGTCCATAATTCCACACACCTCAAAAGCTTTTTTAACGTAGAAATATGGTATCAAATCCGGTACATTAGTGAAGTAGAAGGTAACATACCGTTGAAGATTAGAGGAGTTTGATGCAGGTGCAGATTTATTGTTTAATGGAGTTGCACCATATAACATATCCGAATTAGGTGAACGTTTCTGAAAAACGTCTCCCTTTGTGCTTCCTGATCGCCCAGTTGCTGAAATCAGATGGAGAATCGGTGCCCTAGAATCAAGTCCGAGCCTATCCCATACACTTGTACGTGCACTGTATTGGAAACATGCAGTCGCGTTCTTCTTAGGGTTTTGTTCCTCATCAAAATCCTTCATCAAAATCTGCCTGGAAGATGATCTAAACCTAGGCTGCTGCCAAACCTCTGAACCACCAAGCCGCTCAAAAACCCGTTGTCCGTCCTGTCCTCGAACTACCTGTCCTTGCGTTTTCCTCTTCCGCACTCGCACCACAGTCCAATCATCCCCATCCCCCCGATTTCTGGCACCCTGCTTGGCCCCCTTTCCCCCCCATTTGTCCTCACTGCCGGCGATAAGGAGTGCCGGCGTGATTGTTCGTGGATGAACCGCGAAGAATCACCCCTTTACATATTAAATGCTTTGGTATATTGCCTCTAACTGTAAGGTTATATTTTGTTGATAAAAATATACTAGTGAGCTTAGCTCAATTGATATAGACAATATATAATATAAGTAAAGTTTGAGGTTTAAATTCCAGAAAAAAAAATGCAAATTGTCCCTAAATTTGTATGAACGTACGTTTATCATTCTTGAAAAAAAAATAATATGTAAATTTAGCACGTGTGCTGCATGGAGGTTAGGGTTCATTTTATTGGTCGTCAACAACACATGCACACATAAACATAAGTACGAGGGTTTATTTAGTATGGAAAACAACATATTTTTTCCATGAAAAAATTGACGTTTCTGCCATAAATTTATTTTTTAAATATTGATCGGTCTTCAAAACAAAAAAAATGAGACCCCACTTATTATAAAAATAATAAATAAACTAATTTAGAATTTTGCTCTTCCTGCAGCACATTTCGCTCGCGCCCTGCAGCCATTCCAAATATAGACCTGCGCACCTTAAGTAACGCTGCGTTACTTAACTCACGTTGCGTGAGTTAAGTCACACATAATTACTGTTTTCGTACAAAACCCATCAGTCCAAATTTGTGTCCGTATTGTTGAATTTTAATGAATTTATGCTTATGTAATTTAACGATGAATTTGGGTAAAATTGACCGTTTATGTCAAATTATGTCATTTTAGGAATTTATGGACAAATTTGTGTAATTTGGATCGTTTACGTGTCATTTAATCTCTTTACAGAAAAAGAAAATCATTCTCTATGTCAGTAGTGTGGTTACCGGTGGAAATATGCTAGGTCGGGTCGGGCTTTGTAAGATCTAAGTATGACCCACTTCAAAAATTATAGGTTTGCGCTTGGCCTATTAACCATTATAAATTATTTTCGAGGTTTGACCTGATTTTTTTTGAAGGCGTGATGAAACATGTAAACTTATTTAAAAGCTTATTTTACACTAAGACCTACTAGCAACACATATAAACCTACTACTAAACAAGCCAAAATTTATGAAGACTTAAAGCACACGAATAGATCTGCTACTAAATAATGAAATCTTACGAAGATCTAATCTTATCAATATACCTCTACTAAATAACCAAATCATATGAAGACTTGGGTTTATGGAAGAAAAAAAAAAACTTAAACAATATCACTAATGGAATATATATTATATATATAAACCTTAATAGTCTGGCATGATGGGTTTAATAGTTTTTTTTTAAGTCTTAGTCTGATCTATTTAAGCAAATAGATTTTATAAAAAGCTTGAAACTGACCTTTTTATTAAATGAGCTGAGTTGAGTTAGGCCGTAGACCCCTATCAGATAGCTTGACCTCTTCCCATCTCTAAGTGTACTCCATAGTGATCTGTTGATGATGTAAGGTCGATTCCTAAGTAAAATATTCAAATTCCCATGTTTTAAATTACGCTTCAATTTGGTCGTTCATAAAAATAAAATTCAAACTAATTTAAATATTTTTATGCCTAAGACAGGTTAAAGTTAGTCTTTGATTTATCATAACAAATAAATTATTTTAAAGTACGAAAATACTACCATGGATTATTTTATATTTTATGTTTTGTTATAAACTAAATTAAACAAAAAAAAAAGTTGTAAATGACCTTCACTTTATTTTTTATTTTGAGGTGTAATCCTTGGGTGTGTTTGGTTTAGAAGAGAAGTTGTGAAGAGAAAAATATGTAAGAGAGAGTATGAGAAGAGAGAAAAAGGTGAAAAATAGAGTAGATTTGATGGGTTGTTTGATACAAGAGAAAAATGAAAAAAATAGAGAAGAGAGAAGTGTCGATAATAACAAAAAATACAAAAATACCCTTGAGATAAAAAATCTCACATTAAAATGATTTGATTATGAGCAGGTTAAATAATTGAAATAATTTAACTAATTATTATATTACTTAATAAATTAATTAATTGTTAATTAAATAATTTAATTATTTAATTATTAATTGATTTAAGTAATTAAATATTTTAATTTTATTAGACCAATTCAACAACTTCCCCTTTCCTACCTCTCAAAAAAAAAAAAAAGAATTGTTGTTGACACAATTGATTTGGCCGAGAAATACGAGTAAATTACTCAAATACCTCTCGACAGTTAACTGTCGAAGTTTTCTAAAATCCGACTGCAGTTAACTACCGAGGTTGAAAAATTATCATCATCATATTCATGTTCATGAAATTTTTGGATTTTTTTTTTAAGCATCATATATTAATAAAGCGGCTAGCACAGGAGATGCTTAAAGCTTAAAACAACATAATTACAACAAGCCAAAACCGGCTATAGCAGCAAGACCAAAAAGGCACGGCTGGCAACAGAGGCACATCCCAAACTGTTAAAGAAAAATTGATTGCAGAAACGAAGAATTGATTTAATTGTGAATTGGGATGTGAATTGATTTTTTTTCCTATTCTAAGTTTCAATTTTGAATCACAAATTGTTTGTAGTTTCTTGCATGCCTTGGCAACGAAGAAGAAGATGATGATGATAATTTTGGTTTTCATTTTCTTCGGCAGTTAACTGCTGCCGGTTTTATTTTTCCTCGGTACTTAACTACCGAAAGGTATTTTCGTTTTTTACATGTGTTTCTCAGCCAATCAACATGTGTGTACAACAATTCTAAAAAAAAAAAAACTTTTCCTTTCCTTAAAAAAAGAAACCCCTAGTAAAAAATTTAGACTCATCTCTAATTTTCATTTCTGATTCACACCAGACAACAACTCATTTGGTTGTTTCACTTCATCATCTCCATTTACATATTAATTGAAAAACCCTCTCATATTTAGACTCAGCTTCTCGTATTTTTTCAAAAGGAAAAAGAGAAAAAAAAAAACCTTCTCATGTTCATCTTATAAAATACAGTTTGCGATTTTCGTTTTTAGAAAGAAAGAAAAAGTTAAATATTGCCAATTACATCACCTTCATTGCAATACCTTCCTCCATATACACAGATCCACACCGGAACAACTGAGTTTGAATGTGATTAAGAAAAACTAGGTAGGAAACAAGGGCATAATGGGAATAACATCCAAAACTTGCTTCTCTTCCCACTTTCTTTGCACATGAGAAAAGAAGAAAAAAAACGTGGGACCCATAGGTTTTTTATCTGTCGCACCAGTTTCTCTTCTGCACCAAACGAGAGAAAGAGTACACTTCTCCTCTTATTCTCTCTACTCTATTTCTCTCTTGCCTATTTCATGCCTACCAAACAGACCATTAGTGTGTTTAAGTGATTACGGGTCATTACCGGCGAATTTTTGTAATTTGGTCCGTTTGGATCGTGTGATTATGTGATTGTGAGAAAAACGATGTTTTTGTGTAATTTTGATCGATTGTGTCATATTATCCGATAATCTTGTTAAACTGGCGTAATTCGATTCAATTACGAGCGTCTTAAGGCTACGGGTCTTTGATGACACAATGCATTCAATGCATATCAGCAGAGCGTGAGTTAACTCGCACATGTGTTAACACTATGCATGAGTTAACTAATGCAGTGTTTTACACTTGCCCAACTTAATCGACACATCGTTATTTAACTAGTGCATAGTTTTACACTTGTGTTAGTTAACTAACACAAGAATATATTTGGAAAGGCTGCAGGGCGCGAGCGAAATGTGCAGGGTGTAACGCCCCATTTTTATTTAATTATTTTTAGTTGATTTAAAGTCTTTTATATGATTTTTAAATGATTTACGTTGATTTTGTGGTGTGGTATATTTTATTAAATGACTATTTTATTATTTAATAGAATAAGTGAGAAATAGGATTTAATTGGAGTTTGGGGGTTATACGAGAATTAAGTAAACTTAGGGGGAGTAAAGTGAATATTGGGAGATTATATTTATTAAAGAATTAGAAAAATAGAAGTGGGGGAAGCAGTTTTTACGTACAACAGAGAAAAGGGAGAAAAGTCAAGAAAAGGGAAGAGAACCAAGAAGGGCTGCGATTTCGATTATCTAAGGTAAGGGTGAGGCTAACTTACATTAATTTTAGTGTATATGATTCTGATTATGTTTTAACAAAAGTTATGAATAAATTTGGAGAATTGGGAATTAGGGTTATGATGAGAATTGATGATTAAATGATGGAATTAGGGTGAATTGATGTAGAAATGATGAACAGACCTTAAATGTTTCATATATTGATGTTTAGAATCAGTTTTAAGGTTAGAACAATGGGTTTGGGTGAATTTTTGAGAAAAACTGTAACCTGGCCGTACTGTTATTCATCGCTCGCCTCCCGAGTGATGATCCTCGCCATAGCGAGTGATGAAGATCATCGCTCGCCTCGCGAGCAGGAGTTGTTCGCCTCGCGAGTTGCATTTCGCAGCTCGCCATAGCGAGCAAGTTTACTCGCCGTGGCGAGTGTGGGCAGAGAGCTTGCAAGATTCTGTGTTTTTGAGCTGTGAGTTTAACCTTAGGTGTTTGTGAGGGCCTGAACATGTACCTTCATGATTAGGCAAAGTTTTAGAATGAGTTTGAACTCGGAATAGGGTCAGAATGGATTCTAGAGTGTTTTACCCTAACTCGCCGTGGCGAGTAGAGGCTCTCGCCTCGCGAGCTAGTGCTTGGCAGACTGCGTTGTTTAGGATTTCATGTGACTTTGTCGCACGAGAGGCTGTGAGTTGAACCTTGAGATAGCAATGAAAGATGTATAGGATTTAAATGATGAACTGTGAAGCTGGATAGGGTAAATTGAGGTTATTAATGTGATAAAAATTGTATAAGTAATACTTGGATTATGTGAAAATGCTAGACATCGTTGGATTGTATAAGATATTGTTATATCATGCTGTTGTATACTGTTGTGTTGTTGTTGATTGATTATGATTGTTAATGATCGCTGGTTTATACTTAACTGCATTCAATTAGAATGTACAATGTGTTGGTTCGAGTTGTAAGTGGCGAGTTGTCGTTCTAAGTAACGGAGTCATAGGTTGTTGATGTTGATCAAGTTGGGGAGTGAGTCATAGTTATTATGCACGGTCGTTGTCGTTGCCTATGTTGTCGTTGTCGTAGTTGAGTTGTATGCTGATATACACAAGTTGAGTCCTTCATGATTAGGAATCTGTTGAGGGCTTATGCCCTGGAATGCTTTGTCATTCAACTGTTGAGGGCTTATGCCCTGGAATGCCTTGTCATTCAAACTGTTGAGGGCTCATGCCCTGGAATGCCTTGTCATTCAAATTGTTGGGGGCTTATGCCCCGAAATGCTTAGTCATTCAACCCGTTGAAATTAGTACCACGTTGTTGTTGTTGTAGATGTTGTTGAGAGAGTTGTTGTGGTTGATGTTGTTGAGTGTTGTTGAATGAGCTGTTGTAGTCGTTGATAAATACTGATGTGTCGTTGTTGTTGATTGGATTAGTAAGTGTTATTAAAATTGAAGAAGTATGAATATTATCATTGGGTATATGTTGTTAATTATGTTATTTAATTAAGTTGATGATTTATATATATATCTATTATTATTGTTTGTGAATCTCACCCCTTCTGCTTGGAATTGTTGCCCTTCGTATGGGTAACTTGCAGGTATTGAAGAATATTAGAAGTGGTGGCTCAAGTGTCTTAGGGCTCTGATACGTAACGGGATGGGATATCGTTGTCATGTTTTCATTCCTTATGTATCGTTATGAACCTGTTGATATTGATTTTAATCATTAAAGATATTTTGTTGAGGCCAAGTGCCAAGGATTTATTTGAAGGATGTTTAATGTTGAAAATTATTCCCGCTGCGATGAATTGATATGTTTTAATGAACTATTATTTAATGAATAACATTTTATCCTATTCAAGAATTTTTGAAAAGCAGTGTAACACTCCGTTGTTGATTTAACTCTGATTTTACTTATTAATATAACTGTTGGGAAGTCGGGGTGTTACACAGGGTGAAGAGCATAATTCACTGATTTATTTGTTTGGATAATATAATAATGGGCCTGGGCCGCAACAAAGTGGGCCTAGATATTACACAAAGAAGATTGCTTTTTAGGCCCCCCCAATATCTCTTTAGGCCCCCTAAAAATACAAAAATAACCTTTATAATACATCCGGTAGTTACATACCGGTAGTGCATTTTAAATTTTCACATTTTACACCTTCGGTATGTACATACCGGAGGCACATTTACAAATTTTCACGTTTATCGCATTCGGTAGTTATGTTATGGAGGAACATTCATATTGCGATTTCTCAATTACACCTCCGGTATATATATACAGTACTCCACCCACGTTGTTATCTGTATAAAATGGTGCAGTTTTTTAAGAGTTATTTTCTAAGCTTTAATATTGTTCCATACCTTGCGTTTTTTGGCCAATTTTTGTTGTGTTTTCATCACAATTAATAGAACAAATGGCGTCAATCTTTACTCAATTGCAATCATTTAGAATTCTAACCGAAGAATTCTGTCATATTCTGCATAATTTTTTTCTGCATAATTTTTTTAGAATTCTGTCATATTCAATGAAAAGTTTGATCCTTTTATTTCTGTAAATTTTATGCACCCTACCAAAAGTTTGTGAATTTTCCAACATAGCAGAACATGTACATTTAAATAACATAATGCGATAAACGCGAAAATTTGTAAATGTGCCTCTGGTATGTACATACCGAAGGTGTAAAATTTGAAAATTTAAAATGCACTACCGGTATGTAACTACCGGATGTATTATAAAGGTTATTTTTGTATTTTTAGGAGGCCTAAAGAGATATTGGGGGACCTAAAAAGCAATCTTCTTACACAAATTGGGAAAATTTACCGTACACCCCAACAATTATACACATACCTTGCAAACCATAAAAAAATGGCAATTTTAACCCTTTCAAAATTACACCCACTCACCACCCCATCAAAATATTGTTCTAGATTGTCCAGAATTTGGTATCGCGTAATCAAGTTTTTTGTAATTTCAACATCCAATATCGATTGATTCCAATGCTTCCCAAGTATGCATGAAATTGAAAAATGAAGAAATAAATAATTAAGGGTTCTTTCATGGTGTTGAGGATTTGCGGCTATGATTGAGGTTTGTAGCATGTGAGAGGGTGAGTGAGTTTGTGTTACTCTGCGAGATAGAGGATGTATGCCAAATAAACATAGGCATAGTTGATTAAGTGGTGTGTTTTATTTAGGACGGACCAAAAATGACAGTAGGATAGGATAATACATACAATAGTAGTAAGTGTGAAAGGGGATATCTCCACTAGGTAGAAACCCACAAAAACGATGAAGCTGTGTTGTGTTGTGTTGTTGTTCCATTATCCATCGTTAATGTTAATGCCAGAGACAATAGTGGCATCTACACTTTCCATTAACTAAAAAATATAGGACAAAGTAATTTTCAATTGCCATTTTTTAATAGACAATAATAATAATAATAATAGATGTGGGTTACTCTACTACCACTCACAACTCACAAGTTCTAATCCACTCTCAACTAACAAACTAAACTAGCAGACAAATTCAGCAATCCCAGCATCTCCTCCCAACATACGTAGCCAGATACCCTTCTCTTTCATCTTATTCATAAAAACATAAGTTATAACAAAACAATAGTGCTTAATTCTCTTTCCTTTTTCCAACTAAGTCGGTTTTCATATCCGATGATGACTTCTTTAATTCATTGTCCTGCAACTTCACTCTCTACAACCCGACCTGGAGATTCTGTTGCCTTCTTTGTTCCCTCCCGTTTTACTAAGACCCGTAGCTACAAGCCTCGAGTTCGTTGTTCTTTGGATTCTAATGTTTCCGACATGAGTACCAACGGTTAGTAATACATTTTCGTTCCAACTGTTTATCTCTAATTTTTTACCATCATCAATTTTCCTGTGTTTCGATTCACTTATTTAAAATAGCTTATGCAAATAAATAAGCTTATCAATAATACTAAAAGCTTATTTATTTGCATAAGCTCAAAAGTAAGTCAATCCAAACGGCACCTTGGTATACGAACAAAACGAACTGTACTCTAACTTTGATTTTAACATGAATTGTTGATGGGTGTGTGGTCTTGTGCAAAGTTTGATTTTGGCATGAATTGTCAATGGATCTTGCTGGGTGAGAACTGGTTTGTGCTTGATAGTATTCAAGTTCTACATGGGTCGTGTGGGATTATGCATGTGATTGTAGTTATAAATTTACCCATTCTGTGTAACATTTCATAAGCTGAAAATTTGACACAAAATATTTCACTTTCACCTGCCAGCACCAAAAGGACTATTTCCTCCGGAGCCTGAACATTATCGAGGACCGAAGTTGAAAGTTGCTATCATTGGAGCTGGGCTTGCAGGCATGTCAACGGCAGTCGAACTCTTGGATCAAGGACATGAGGTTTTTGCTCCTTCTCTCCGTCTATTTTTGTCTTGATGGCTTGCTCATATCATATATATTGAAATTGGATTTAATTATGGTGCATACAGTGAAGTTACCTTCTGAAGCAAACTGAAGTGAATCTTTTATGTGATTTCTTGTGTAATCATGGTGTTAAATGTGCCAAGATATCTGGCTAATATATTGTGTTTTCTTTTTCAATGTTCTCTCATTCAGGTGGATATATACGAGTCAAGAACTTTTATTGGTGGCAAAGTTGGTTCTTTTGTTGATAAACGTGGAAATCACATTGAAATGGGATTGCATGTTTTCTTTGGTTGCTACAACAATCTTTTCCGACTATTGAAAAAGGTGAACAATTTTTTTGCAGTCCAAATGCATGTGCTTCTTCAGTTGTATTCTCTCTCCCTATTTTTTGGCATACCTGTACTACTGCCTTTCTTGATTTTTTTCCATTTTTATCATATCAATCCATAATTGGATTAAATTTTCTTCGCCTTCCTGGGGCTAGGTGGGTGCGGAGAACAATCTACTTGTGAAGGATCACACTCACACCTTTGTAAACAAAGGGGGTCAAATTGGAGGTATGTTATTTGCTGCAAATTGCAATACCTTGCTTCATTTTGTTCACGTTATTTTCTTGTTTATTTTTTCCATCCATGAGAGCGCTGCTTTTATGAATAGACAATAGTTTCAGAGTGTATTGTTCTTAACTTAGTTTTACAGTGCAGAACTAGATTTTCGCTTCCCAGTTGGGGCTCCATTACACGGGATAAATGCATTTTTGACCACAAATCAGCTTAAGGTAACCGCGTTGTGTATTCTATTACCATATTGTTCTGATTGCGTGACTGGATCAAGAGTATTATGCAAGACATGAAAACTGTAGTCGTGTGCACGTTTTTATCTCCTTGGGGAAGTCATTGCATCTAACTTGCATATTGTTTATGTATCAGACTTATGATAAGGCTAGAAATGCTGTGGCTCTTGCACTGAGTCCAGTTGTCAGAGCTCTTGTTGATCCAGATGGTGCATTGAGGGACATAAGGAATTTGGATAGTGTAAGAGGATGTTATTTTTGGTCCCTTTCCGAATAAATTTTCTTGATTATTTGTCTCCTTAGCTTTGTATTTGGACGACTTCTACGTTTTCCCATTGCACATGCGCATGCCCATCCATATATTCACATCAGACATGCACCCACTTACAAAGGAGCAAGTGGAAATGGATCTTTTGAGGCCTTGGCTGTATACGAAATCAAGTCTATTGTTTCGCTTTGTACCGTGTTTGTCAATATTCCGTCTTAACGTCGAATTCTAGTCTTTTAACTATTAAATGCATATCTTGCAGGTTAGCTTTTCAGACTGGTTTATGTCCAAAGGTGGCACACGCACAAGTATTAAAAAAATGTGGGATCCAGTTGCCTATGCCCTTGGGTTTATTGACTGTGATAATATCAGTGCCCGTTGCATGCTTACCATATTTGCATTGTTTGCCACAAAAACCGAGGCTTCCCTTTTGCGGATGCTGAAGGGTTCACCAGATGTTTATTTGAGCGGCCCTATCCGGAAGTACATCACAGATAGAGGGGGCAGGTATAATACGGACACAAGAATATTGCCATTACCATAACTATCCAAATTTCTCCCTATGTAGATTCTCATTCATTGCTGAAACAGGTTCCATCTAAGGTGGGGATGCAGAGAAGTACTTTATGATAAATCTGCTGATGGGAGCACTTATGTTACAGGACTTTCCTTGTCAAAGGTGATATACTTTATCTGCACTATTTAAGATCTTTACATGCTTGGTTAGATTTCAAATAACATTCCGAAAGTCTTAATGTTTATTTCCTCAGGCTACTGAGAAGAAAATTGTGGAAGCCGATGCTTATGTTGCTGGTTAGTAGTTTGCTTGCCCTAGTTTTTGTATTGATCTCATATCACCGTAACAATCTACAATGCCTTAACCTATCATTGACTTGATATCAGCCTGTGATGTCCCTGGAATTAAAAGGTTACTCCCATCAGAGTGGAGGGAAAAGGAGTTTTTCAATAACATATACGAACTTGTTGGAGTTCCTGTGGTCACAGTGCAACTCAGATACAATGGTTGGGTTACAGAGTTGCAGAATCTAGAACTGTCAAGGTAATTCTCGAAATGACAGGCTTCATATAGGAACTGTAAAATTAGATATTTTGTTTCAAGAACAAGGTATAACATATTCCCTTCAATCATTATTTTTAATTTCTTTACGAACCCTTACATTTTGGATGGCAGGCAACTGAAGAAAGCTACTGGGTTAGATAACCTTCTCTATACTCCCGATGCAGATTTTTCTTGCTTTGCAGACCTTGCACTCGCATCTCCTGAAGATTATTACATTGAGGGACAAGGATCATTGCTCCAGTAAGTGATGTTTACGTTGAGTTGTTAGAGAATTAATTCTAAGAGAGACTTTTATGAGTTTCTTGGGTGTTTCACACTCAGCATACTGATAGTTATATACATGGGAAGATAAGTAGAAGCTAAATTTCCGATGATTGAACTATTTTATACAATCATAATAACAACTGTAGTCATTTCTGACAATTTACGCGTAAAATCATCCATGACTAACTGACTAAGTATGTTATGCACCATCATGCAACTCGTCATTTATGTAGTGCTAGTTTGGATATACTTTTCAAAAAGTACTTAAAGGAAATGGAAAATTGAAATGATCTTGCATTGGCTATGAATCTACTAAGTCAAATTAGCTTATGCACCTCAACTTTTAGAAGCTCTTTCATCTAACTTCTCCATGAGCACTTATAAACTTACAAGGGTATTTTTGTAAGTTGGGAACCAAATAGTTACAATGGGAGTATGGGATTATATATTCTAATGTTTCTAATACTTCATAGCTTCCTACTGTTATCATTTTCAACAATTTTTACATAAAATCGCACACGGCTATCTTATGCAATGGTTACATGGTCAGTTAGCATAGGTGAATGCACTTGCCTTACTGTTTCTCTCTCTCTCTCTCTCTCCAAGTTCAACATATGTTGATACAATATTTTTTTTAACCTTCTAAATATATAAATTTCATTTCAACTCTCAGATGTGTTCTGACGCCAGGAGATCCATACATGCCCTTGCCAAATGAAGAAATTATTTCGAGAGTAGCAAAACAGGTAGTTTAAAAAATGTGCAGTATGTTATTCTTTTTATGATATTCTCACTGTTGATTTAGTAATGGCATGGAAAATTGGCATCTTAAATTAATTTAAAAATCATTACCAGGTTATATCATTGTTCCCATCATCTCAAGGTTTAGAAGTGACTTGGTCATCCGTTGTTAAAATTGGACAATCTCTGTACCGTGAGGGACCTGGTAAAGATCCATTTAGACCTGACCAAAAGACACCAGTGAAAAATTTCTTTCTTTCTGGCTCTTACACAAAACAGGTAACTTCAAAATACCCTCCATCCTCTAGACTACTATTATACTCGTGCTTGTCTTATCCAGACCTCAAGTTTGCAGCTGCTGATATTTTTTGTGGCTGAAACACATGAGACCGTATAGAGGAGTCAGTTAATCTATAATCTTGCATATATGGCTCTTTGAGCTTCAAGTATTAAATATGAAAATATTTTGTAATGTGTTGTTTTTTACTCTTAACAATAAGTTCCTGGTTGTTGCTGCATTTGATTGAATGGGGTATCAATTGTCGGTGGTTCCATCTTATGTGAAATACCTCATGTTCATGCATTTCCTTGTCACATATTTTAGGTTTTGTATCAGAATTGAGGAGTGCAAAATCTATTGACATATCATAAATATTAGATGGACGGTGTAGTTATGATGTTATTTTACTCGTAATAGTTTACTGGCATATGAAAAAAAAAATACAAGGATAAAATATAGTATGCACCTTATTTTAATAGAAGTTTGTATTAGCAGGTACTTTTTTACAATGCTTGTATTCTTCATCTTAGAACAAACTAATCTAATATTCCACTTTCAACTGTGGATAGAGCTTGTTCAAATTTATCAAACGGATTTAACCTTTCCTTTTGACTACCGTGGACAGAGCTTCCAACTTTATTTTCCAGTTGATTCTAACATTTAGAGTTCTTACAATGTGTTTGTCCTGCAATTACAATATGTTTTCTCCAGTGTCACAGCAGTCTCTAGATATCTAAGTTTAACTGATATTGCCAACTTCTATTGTTTTATCGAGTTGCATGCTGAAATGTTTAATCTGTTCAGGATTACATAGACAGCATGGAAGGTGCAACCTTATCTGGTCGGCAAACTTCAGCCTATATCTGTGATGCGGGGGAAGAATTGGTGGCATTGCGGAAGGAGCTTCTTGCACAGTCTAAAGACGACATTAAATTTACAAATACTAAAGATGAATTGAGTCTAGTATAAGAGGAATTTACGGATAAGGTAGTCAAGTTATATGAAATTTGCAGGAAAGGTAGTCACGTTATATGAAGTAATCCTGTTCTTTGTGCGTGTAACATTTTATGTTGTATATTTAATCCAAACGCAATTATAAAATTGTTAGTATTGCAGCAAGTGGTGTTGTTTATATGGTGTCTATAAATTGTGATTCGTATCCCGTCTTTGACATTCTTAATATGTGTTTAAACTAAAATCATGCATTAAGATAATAATGCGGTAATTCTGGAGGAAGTGATCACTGTACAGGCGGATTAAATCATAACTTATGTCCATTTAAACTTATAATTCCTCTCCTACTTTGCCCCCTCAAACAAATAAAAATAATAACAATGATATTGCTATTGAGCTTTTACATGTAAAGTATATTTTTGAAAGTAGATCGATGAAGGTTCCAAAACTTCAATTAAAGGATAAACTGAAGTTGAACTTTCAAGCAATAGAGTGAACATCAGACACCCACTAAACGTAGTTATCTTTTTTGGCGCAACATTCAGTTTGATAACAATAAAGTGTACTTCAGTAATTCCAGTAATAAAACAATAGAATGTGCTTCTGTAAAAAAAAAAAAAAAAAAAATGGAGTGCACTATTTTTCACTCAGGCTCTAGAACTTGGGAGGCTGAATGGAATAATCGGGACGGTTTCTCAATCCGCCCTATCCATGCTCAGTTCTGTCAAAATACACTATCAGAATGGTAAACCCCTGCGTCGTTGAGGGGGCAGAAGGAGAAATTATCATGAATCAGTCATGCTGCTGGCTTTATTTGTACTTAACTTTGTTGGGCCTAATCTTCTAATTATAAATGGACTGACATGAATGCTTTATGACCGAAGAAGTCTCATTCATTCACAAAAGCATGCAGGGAGAGGGAACCTTAGCCACACATAAATTAGTTTTCTTTTTGACAGGACCACACATAATTAGCTGAAGGATTGTACAGAGAAAATGTATGAATGAATTGAACTTAAGTGGACCAATAAAACCGAGTAAAAACAAACATCTTTTGCAAATGATTACCTATTCTAACTTCTAAGCAAAACATATGAATGAATGAATGAATTGAATCATAAAGAAGTCGAATGAAATGGCAAAAACATGCTGCTTCAACGGAAAATCCCCGACAATAGCCTTACACTTCCACTCCCAGGTAATAAACACTACTAATAAATGTCTTTATTCTGAGATGAGTTATTTGTAAAGTGATCAAATTGAATTATTTATATGAAGAAGTAAATTCTGATGATTAATGTTTACTGAATCTCTGATTAAGACTAGGACGCCGCCCTTGCAGTTGCGGAAACAACACTGCTCAAACAGTTACACACCGAGTAGCAGAAACACTTGTGCAATTTATAACATGGTAAGAGAGAAAAACGAAACCCCTCAGGTTCTGAAGATTGCAGTGAGTGGAGTGACGGAGCTCCTGAGGCTTTTCTCTCCTCCCCAACAAACAAGGTATCTATGCCATTTATGTAGCACAAACACTTCAGAGTGAAGACGTCTTTGGTACTCAAACACATGCCAATGTCATACACTTGACACATCCGACATTGGCCAATGTTTAAGCGTCAGTGTCGTGTCTAGTATCCGTATGTGTCAACCACTTTTTTTTCTTCTTAAATTACTACCGGTGTCATGTCTGATCTGGTGTATGATCTAGTGGTTCATGTTGTTGGAAACAACTGGCAGGGTACTATGCATTCTTCTTCACTAATCGTCAACATATGCATTTATTAATTGTTGAGTGAATCATACTCCAATTTATTAATATGCAGTGTTTTAAGCGACGATATTGAGAAGCAGAATAATGACTCCACAGTTTCAAGCGTCGAAGATGTTCTAATCATCATCAAGTCTGATTATGACAATGATTACTTTGTTACAGGTACCTCGTTTTATCTTTCAATTTCCGTCTTAGCAGATATTTTGTCAGAAGGTTGCTCTTACTCTCTAATTTAGCATGTTTTTGCTATTAGTTTTTATTCAATATCAGCTTCTTTTCTGGCATGTTATCTAAAGTTGTCTCACTTTGTTTGACATTCAGGGAACTTCACTTCTTCAATTTATACAGAAAACTGTATCTTTGAAGATCCAACCATTAAATTTAGTGGTAAGAATCATGGCTTTTACCAATAACTACTATTATGCTAGTCTTTCCCTTGTGCTTGGTTTATCTTCTCATCTTTATTTAGTCTTCTCAATCAGCGATTTGATCAGTAACCAACTGTTACACATTGCTGTCGCGCTCTCATGCTGTTTCAAATCTTTAAAAGAACTATAACAGCTAAAAGGAGAAAAAAAAGTGGCATCAGTTTGAAAATGTGTCATTTAGCTGAATCTATGATGTATGATCATACAGGTAGAGACTTATATGCGCGCAACTTGAAATTGCTCGTTCCCTTCTTTGACTGTGCCTCAATTAAACTACTAAAGATCGAAAAGGTAGATCTTATCTGTAAATTAACAGCTTGAACTACACTTTTTTGCTTCAAAGAAACAGCGCCGTACTTCACTCATTATATAAATTAATAATGCAGGAAGTTGAGTCCGACACAAATTTTTTGCGTGCATCTTGGAAATTAAGGTGCTTACCCTCCTCATTAAGCATGTTAATATGTAACATCTGGATTTATTTTTTCAAACACTTTATTATCCCTCAATGCAGGACCAACTTGAAACTTCCTTGGAGGCCTCTGATTGCTATTGATGGAAGCACTTCTTATGAATTGAATGAAGATTTCAAAGTCAGAATCAAAATGCCTCTTTGCCTCAAAACTTTCCACTCATAATGTGATTTGAAATCCATGTCAACTAGTGGTTAAAACATTTTTGTTTGACAGATCGTTCGGCATGTTGAGAGTTGGAATGTTTCTGCACTTGAAGCAGTTTTGCAGATTTTCAAGTTTGAAAAACCAGGTGGTTGAATGTCATGGCGGGTGAGGGCGTCACTTAGTAACATGTTTCCATGAAAATGCCAATGATTCTTAATTTATATAGTTTTTTTTTCCTACTGTATATAGTTGGTAATGACGCAATTGGCGCCTGTATATTTTTCTGAGTATCTGACATATTTTTCCGATAAGCATATGCATAACTAGGAGTATTTGCAGAATATTTTTATGTTTAAGCAATGTTTACTACAGGTAGACCTTTTCCTTCTCATCTATCAGTATTCAGTGGTCTTCCTTAATTCAACTTATAAGTAGTACTTTCCGTTTTCCGTTTCTAACAAAAACACCGGCTGTTATAACTTAAGCCCACAAGGAGAGCTCAACTGAATAAATTAGTACATTAAGTGAGAACCTTGGGGTTTAAGTACCACATTGAGTTTTCTTATTTACTCAATGTGAGTCTCGTAACAAATGCGCGATTCAAATGATTACTTGAGAATTGATCAATTCTTGGACAGTGAAAAGTGATAATGAAAGTAACCTATGATGTTGTACAAAATACTCAAGCCTTTCCAGTGACTTGTTTGGCAAGATAGAAGTTATTTTAAAATTTAATAGGAGAGTGTTTAAATATAATATACTAGATCTTAATATGAACAATTGCAACCAATACATTTTTAAATGGAAAATTGCAACCAACACCTTTGTAACTTTATGGGAGAACATACATTCATTATTCATTGACCAAATAATCTAAAGCAATGAATGTAAAATCAACAACAGTATCTTTTTGAGCAAAAACTTGAGTACGAGCGTCTTGGGCACTGCTCAGCCGGTTCTGTACTGAAGTTTAAGAAAACTGTCGAAAACTATGGTCAACCCGTGTATCATAAACCAGTTGTAATGACACCATTTTGGAAGAGCTGTGTTAGGAACCGAGCGAACAATACCATAAAAATAATATGTAAATACTCTCTTACTTTTTGCTCTTTTTGCTGCTCCAAATTCTCCACCAATGTGATTTTTTAACATTCTCAACTACTGTCACATTTGCCCATTTCTCATAAATTAAGGAAACACTATAAATAAGCAAAAGATAATATAATAGTTTTACAGTTTAGTACATGAGAAGTATTAGGAACACTCTTTTCAACTATACTCGACCAACATTTTTAATCTGCAGCCGAAATTATGCTTTGAAATTTGCATTAGTCACAAAGCAATCTCTGCCGTGCATCCAAATCGGAACAAAAAAGAAATCTCAATAATTTCTCCCTTTCAATCTACCAGTGCTTCAAAGTTCAAACTTTAAACTCTCAATATCAAATCAAGCCAAGATAAAATTCAACAATTAGTCATGCATATCCCTGTCCATAATCTGATATTTAATCTTTTCTGAATTGTAAAAAGCATTATATTAATTTGACAAAATTCAACATGCTTAGAGAATCTATCATACACCCACAAATTAAATTAAAAATGTTCAAGAAATGATACATTTTTTGCAAGGAATAAAAACCAATGAACATAATCATAATTATAATTCATGAAGGATATGATTGTGATGCCAATTCACGTTGAACTGCCTTCATAAGCAAGCTATCTTTTTCAAGAACAACAATAATAGGAGAGCCACCAATCCCACGAGCAACGGCATTCATAATTTCCGTCATTAACGATTTAAACCCATTTAAATCGAGTGAATCATTTTGATCTTCATCAAATCTTGTGAATATCAATTCCAATATGCGATCAATCTCTTCTTGTGACTGTGAATGGGAGCCTAAAGGCATAAACCATGCAAATCCACCACGAATTTCATCACGCGAAAGGTTACCGTCACCATTGGCATCTAGCATTGCAAACCATTCCTTCACGAAACTATCGAAATTTGTTGTGTCATTGACAAAATCTGTCACGGTGGTGCTGTTTACAACTGCTACATTCATTTTTTAAGAAATTTGGAATTAATACCAACACTAACAATATATACCAACTTACGTTAGAGTATGGTTGAGGTTTGAGGGTAGATGTGTTATGTGTTTTGTAGATGTATGTATAAAGTAACGGTTGCCCTATGTTCACGTTTCTGACTTTCCGATGGTTGATTAGCCTTTCTTTTAGAGCACTCTACAATATTAATGCGATTTTGTATATCTCGTCAACGAGCATGATATGCATTTCACCAATAATTAAACAACAACATGATATATTATATTATATTCTCTCTGAAAGAAAAAAAAAAAGATATATTATGCATCATTTTTTTTTTTTGTTGACAAAACATCATATGCATCATGTAATGCTGACTGTATACATACACGACGGGACAGAACTCTTGGCAGTTGCTTCAGTTAGTGAATCACAATAATTTTTTTTTTTTTTTTTTAAGTAGGACGGTGTTAAAAATTCACTTTTAAGGTAAACAAGTAGAGTGTTTGACGTTCGAACTTATTAAGTATATTATGCAATGTCTCCACCAACCAACTTAAGCTTACACATGTGAATCACAAAATATTTAATTATCAAGAAAACCTCTTCACTTAATTATATATTTTTTTTGACCAAAACCTCTTCACTTAATAATACATACTTATCAAGGGAAAAAAAATATATTTTCCATGTCTATTGTTCCTTTAGATTTGATTAAATTTTGCTAACTACCCGAAATCTTCTCCCACTTTGACCAACAGGACTCTCACCAAAATGGTAGTAATTCAATGATTTCTTCTTTTGAAATATTCACCGTATGCATTAATTTTGCCTTGTCTCACCCTTCTATGTTGTCTTTTATTGTTGTTGCTGAAATTCTCACCCTTCAATGTTATCATTTTGACTTCAACTGGGTAAATATCACGTGAATTAAGTAAAAACAAAAACAAGATAATTTAATAGTCGAAAGTGATAGTAACCTCTAACTTTTACCTTAAATCCATCCTGTATATTTCATTTAATTAGTCCTATGTATATGGATACACCATCTATTTATGATGAAATGTATCAGTAGCTTTAGTAAAAAAAAAAAAGCAAGGCAGAATGCAAAAAAAAAAAATTCTTAAAAAAAATTGGGGGAAGGGGCTTTATATTTTATTTATTAATAAAGTGACAATAATAACCATTTTACGAATATCTCTAAATAAATTTGAACTAGCACCTCAAGCGTAAATGAAAAGTACTTAATATATGTGGACAAATCCAGAATGTCGAGTACTAATTAATTCCTTCTGGACTTTCTTTTTGGTCTTTTGCAATGAGACATTAGAGGCTTGCAAATGAGTTTACATGATATACACTTTTGTGGCAACGGCTTTTTTAAAAAAAAGAGAAAAGATAGAAGATGGATGAACCCCGTAAAAGCAAGGAAATTGTTAAATGCCACAAAAAATAAGAACGAAATGAGCATGCAATATACTTGTCTAAACTTAAATGATTATTTTTTTTAGCTTTTAACCATTATGTATGGTGATATGTCAAACACGGCCCTAGCTCTTTAAAACCCACTCTCTAATGGAGTGAAATGAATGCGACACACTAAAAATATGTCTCATAAAATTATTGCCTCGGGTTATTTTGATGACTAGCGAGTATCAACTCTAGATTCTTGGAAGTATGTTAGGATTAACTTTATATGTAAAAATTGTCATTGCTAAAATGAATAAGAAAGAAGTAATCCAAATTTTCCTTCCACAATGGAGACCTTCATTTTTTAGTTCTTAAATGGGTCCCACATGTACACATCATTTATTTATAATTTTTTAATGTAGTACCTAATAATTACTCAATTCCTCCAACCTAAATGTCACACAAAATTCTTAAATTGGACTCACTAATAAACTATCAATAACTTTATATCACTACATTTTAATTTTTTCATATTAAAAGCGTGCGGGCCCCGCTTAAAGTTGGGGGTCTTAAATAAGACCATGGATCTTATAAGACCTTGAAAAAAATTGACCCCAATGGAGGTACCTAATAGGTACCGAGTCTTAAATGTTTAAGACCCTCTCATTAAAGATGGTCTTAGGAGTTCTCTAGTACTTGAAACCATAATTGAGATACATCATTTGGTGCTCTTGTATTGACCTTACCTCCTTTGGCCTCTATTTTTCCATGACTAAGGTACCGTTTGACCTGACTTTTTTTTTCAGCTTTTCTACGTTTTTAAGGAGAAGTTAGGGCAAACACAATATCAATAAAGTACCTTCGAAAAAAATTACTTTTTTTAGAATGCATAAAATTGAATGAAATGAGCTTTAACCAAAAGTTGTTGAATGCTACTTCAAAAAACTATTTCTCCCCAATTTATTTCACAAGCACCTCTCTTCAACTCCCGCCGACAACCTTTTGTTTTATTTTTTCAATATGCTTTTTTCTTCCATTTTTTTTTTAACCTGTCCATTTAATTTTTTAATGAGGTTCCATTTAAGTTTATTATCTATTTTTTTAAGGAATTTTATTATCTTTTTATCACTTATATATTAATTTCAATATCTTTTGATCATCACAACCTCGCAAATATTTGTATTCACGCTGTCAATGAATGACACCGAATATTTTTATTCCCTTTCTTCAACCACGGAAATACACACACACGTTAGCGTTTAGGGTAATACTTTATGTTCCTCTTTCTGTTTTTTTTTTTGTTATGCTAATGCGTATAATTTTTGTTAGTGTTGTGTAATGCGTATAATTATTTTTATAAAATTTTGACTTTAATTAAAAGTACAAGTGTAGTTGCCTAAAAAAATTATACTTATATATAATTTACACATTTGTATTGTAACAAACTATGCATATCTTTTTCTTATTAAAAAAACTAAACATATCTTTTTAAATGACACAAGCAATGTAACAAATATAATATTATATAATATAAATTCTTATCTTTTTGACTAACACTAAAAATATGGTATTCTTATAACAAAATTTTTTATAGAGTATAATTGGAAAAAATGTTGTACAAATTTGTATTCATGTTACACAAAATAAACGTCATTGAGTTAATATAGTATTGGTAAAAATATATCTTTTATATTTTAAACATTTTTCCCTTCAAAAAATATTTTAGACATTTTTTTATTTATTATGTTAATTCATAATGAATTCAAAGTTTTTTTATTTATAGACAATGCATAAATATATGCAAGGTCCCGGGTTCGAACCCCAGACACCACCAAAAAATAATAAATTCAAAGTTTTGTACAATATTTTGCCAAAAAGCTTTTAACTCAAAAATAACTTTAGAACTAAAAAAAAAAATAAAGAAACCAAACAACTTTAGCCTTTTTCTTAAAAAGCTTTATTTTAACTTTATTTTAAAATAGCTTTTAGACCAAAAAAAAGTCTGGCCAAACGATACGTAAGAACACTAACACCTCATAGAATGAGAGCAACTCATAAGCTAAAATCAACCAACACTTTATCTTTGGATTACCATTTAATTACGTGCATCTGATACTTAGCATGTTGGGATTACCTAGTTGATCATCATGATCATCATTCTTTGATGAATAAATGCATATAGTACAAGCATAAAAATAAACTACAAGAATCATAAAAACCTATATGAAAGAAATTCTCTGTCAACACTTTGATTGTACAATACGGTCTAGAATTATCTATATCCGTCAAACGATTAGTTGTACAATTGAAAGATGGACAGTATTATGCCAACAACTATAACTCTCAACGTCCGAGAAAGATGGATGTTTCTTAAAGGAAATTATATAATGTTGATGAATTACTCTATAAATGAGAAGAATGACCAAGTCTTGTTCTCATAATGTCTTATGACTTTATTAAATATCATAAAAGTTTGTCATGTGTCATTCTGCATAGTCTTGTGTTGTTCTGTCCATTACATACTGTTTAGCAAATCAACCACACCATTTGTATTTATTTCTTATTTGAATTGATGTTTGTAAAATTACTCTTGATTAAAATGAGTTTACAAATACATTAGCTTGTTTTAATGTGATTTTTTTTTTTGTCAAATAATTTAGTGGTTAGAATTCATCTTATAAGATGAATAACTGGGGGTATTCGGGGTTCGAACCCCAACCCTTACATATAATAATGCATTATCCTACCAACTTGGCTATGATCACGGGACAAATATGATTTTTTATTTGGATGACTTCTCTCAAATGCACATTTGATAAAATATAATTGATTCAAAATATGAGACATGCACAATCAATATAAAACAATTTTTTTTTTTTGTCAAGAATGTAATGTAAGTTTGTTTTTAATTCAAGTTTGTTAGTGATTTAATCATGTTAGTTGGTTAATCACATTTACTTTTAGTTTGTTTCTTGGTTAGTTATAAGTCTCCTTGAAAGTAGCTTAAGGTTGTTAGGGTTTGTTACTTTGCTTGTGCTTTAAGCAACTTATACTAGACTTGTATATTAGACCATTATCTTGTACATTCATTAGTAATTCAATAATACAATTACATTCTTCAATTCTATAATCTTCTCTTCTCTCAATTTCTCTCTAATTCGCAAATTCACCAAAACCCTAAAACTGAAAAACTGCTTCTGGTTTCTATTGCTTGTGTGACAAGCATTGATTTGCTGCGCTAACATGTAAAACATGACAATATTATGAATTCTATAAAACTATTTTCCACTGATATTATATCTCCGTTGAACTCTTAAAATGATACTTCATTCGGTCATTATTATAAGCAAAAATTAACTTTTTTTAAATTCATTCAATAAATGATATATGTGGTATATATATAAACTACATACATCATTTATTGAATAAATCTAAAAAATGAAATTCTGCTTATAATTTTTTTTGAATGGAAATCAAGTATGATTTGTGACTTTTTTTCTTGATTTAACATTTTATTACCGGAGAACAAAATGATGGTTTACTACTCTCTCCTAATTTAGCAAGACATAGTTATTCTGACCTTGTGAAGTAGGTTAGGCAAGGCATGAGATGGAGAACGTGCTTGCATTTTTACACGACCTTGTGGGTTCCACTTCCTATGAACCGTTTCTGAATTCTCTGACCTCCTCCACTCCTTCTCTTTTTAAATACATGCAAATTAAGGGAATTTACATTTATTATCCCTTCAATTTTCCATTTATTGACCCTCCATTTTTCCATTTATATGTATATACAACAATATTTATTTATTATATATTTATCAATACTTCCATTCCATGAACTACATTAGTATTATTACTATAGTCTTTTCTTTTCTCTAATTTGTTGATGAGTGCTTGTCACATTATGACATAGCAATATCATAGAATCATAGAATAGAAATAAAAAAAGATGCTTTCTTTTAGCCCTTACAATTACCTTTAATCAGTGTTGAGTAACCCTCACAAATCAGCCTTTACAGCATCATACCCAGTTCCCATTTTCTTCCATATTGTCTCCTTTCTCTTTTCACAAGCTGTCACCATCTCTTTTTACCTCTCCCCACAAACACATCATCATCATCATCATCGTAATAAACATATTATATAATATAATAATATTTTTTGAACGTTAACCCATTAATTTCTCATAAGAAGAGACTGATACTGAATTCGATCAAGAGATAAATAATATCTGATTAATCATATTCACCTGAAATCAATTTTGAGTTTTATCGAATAATTCGTTTTTGATGAAAATCATTAATCATTAGTATCTTAAGTTTGATCATTTGATTAGAATAATATTAGAATCATACACTTTTTTATTAAAAAATTAAATTTTGAGATTTGTTATGAGAAAAACAGAGTCATTGACAGTGAAACAAGTAACACTGTTTTGTCTGCTTCTCTGTAACCTTGTTTTACTCTCAACATTCCTTCAAATTTGTCTTTAACTTTCCACGCTCCTCTTCTCTCTATCTCACAACAGATTCATTCATTCCTATGTGGGGTTGTAATCTCTTTAACACTTTCTCAGATGTCTTGAATTGTACTCTCATCCATTCATGTTAAACTCTGTTTTTTTCATTTCTCTGCAAATTCTATATTCTCCTCAGATACCACTTTTTTTGGTCACCCTTTTCTTTTATTTTCTTCATTCTTTCAAAAAGTTTGAATTTTGAAAAAAAAAAATGAAGGATTTTCCATCTTGTTTTGGTGAAAATGCAGTTCAGGTAGCAGATTCATCATCGTCTTCTTCAAGCTCAAGCAAAACTGCTCAGAATCTGGTTATTTGTGTTTACCAGTGTTCAATTAGAGGTAGATCTTGCTTGATTACTATTACATGGAGTAAGAGTTTGATGGGTCAAGGTTTTAGTGTTGGTATTGATGATGCTTCAAATCAGTGTTTATGTAAAGTTGATATAAAACCTTGGGTGTTTTCTAAGAGAAAGGGTTGTAAGAGTTTAGAAGCTTACAGTTGTAAGATTGATGTGTATTGGGATCTTTCTTCAGCTAGATTTGGTGTTGGACCTGAACCATTGGAGGGTTTTTTTGTAGGAGTAGTTGTTGATAAACAAATGGTTCTTCTTCTTGGTGATTTAAGGAAAGAGGCTTTTAAGAAATCTAATGCAGTTCCTTTACCTTTGAATGCTGTTTTTGTTGCTAAGAAAGAACATGTTTTTGGGAAGAAGTTTTTTGGTAACAAGGTTGTGTTTTGTGACAATGGTAAAATTCATGATCTTGTTATTGAATGTGATACTTCTGTTGCAAGTGATCCTTGTCTTATAGTTCGGATCGATAGCAAAACTGTTATGCAGGTGAAGAGGTTGAAGTGGAAGTTTAGAGGAAATCATACCATACTTGTGGATGGTCTTGAAGTTGAGGTTTATTGGGATGTTTATAATTGGCTTTTTGGTACATCTTTTGGAAATGCTGTTTTCATGTTTAGAACATGTTTCTCTCAAGATAAAATTTGGGATGCTCAACCTGTTTCCGATGCAAATGTTTTGCAGTGGTCTTTCTCTCAGAGGTTTTCTGAGACCAAATTGCAGCAACAAGGTGTTGGTTTCTCACATATTTTGTATGCTTGGAAGAATGAATAGAGTTGCGGAATTCCGGCATCATCCAATTGAGTACTAACAGAATCGTTAATGAGTCGTGAAGCTGTGATTGAAGAATTACACTTGATTAAAGATGAGAACTTTTGTTTGTACTGTTTTATCCTTTATATTCATACCCTTAATTTATCTGTGCATTTGAATAGATCTTAGAATTTTTCTCCCCCAATTTGATGTATATTTATCTTCAAGTGTTAATTTTATGATTCATGCTACAAAAACTAGATGGTCAATTGTTTATGATCTGTGTTGTTCAAGTGCTGCTGCTTCATATATTTTAATCTTCTTGTATTGAAAATACAACTTAGCAAATATTTAATGTAGTTACTGCAAAGTGCAAACCAGTAATGTCCAATAACGTAGAAGATAGTCAAGATACATAAAAAAAAGAAGTTGGAATCAAAATAATAATCACAGTGCAGCTGAGATTAAAGAGGAAGGTTGTGACAGAGAAAGAGATGAATGAATTGCAATGAATATAACACTTTGCTTTCCTTCTTATTTAAAAAATTATTAGAGTTTTTTTCTCTGTTTTAGGGACCTAAAGTAGTGAAATAATCTTCAGTGTGAGGGATCAATCTTCATTCAATACTTATCAGAAAATGCATAACAATTAAATTCTTAATTATATTAGGTGCTAAGAGGTGCAATATCATTTGGCTACCATATGAATTATGATGAGTGACATGGCTTTTGATGTCTATGCCAAATCTTTGTTCTAACTAAACTGATAAGATAGTGTCGTCTATTTATGATTTCTGGTTCATGACTCCTTCAGATAATGCCCTGCTGCTCTATTTTATTACTACTTGCAGATCTATTATTCTCTTTAACAGCCAAATCTAATAATTTATGTCTTTAAATCCTGCAGCTTGTCTGTTTAATGATTCTGTCATACAAATCATGCCACAGGTATAAGCAATGATTGTTGCTGACAATGGTCATTTCTTGTAAGATGTACAGCTGCAAATTCAGATAGCAATCGCATATGTAAGAGCTAAGAAACCTTGGATTATTCAAACACAGCATCAAATTGTACTGCTGCCATTAAGTTACAGGTCTTGCTGGCTGTTGCATTAGGGATATTGGTTAAAGAATCCATAAATAGAAGTTTTGTCTTAGAAATATAAGCTTACATTTGACAAAGTAATAATTACACTACTTTTTATTAAGAACTTACTTGTTTTAATTGCTTAACCAATGCTCCAGGGCATTGGTTAGCATTCTCCTTAAGTTATTTATTAATGTTGTATCATCCTTTTCATAGCTTCTGTGTAACTAAATAATAGCAGTGTGAGGTAGCAATATGTTATAGTATCTGCTGTCGGGTACAGATATTAAAGTTTCTAACATGAAGAGTACTATTATAATCAAATGAGGTATCAATTTGTTAAGAGATCAATTCAAATATTCTAAAGAGTGCTAGAGACACTCTCTTTTAAATATTTTCTCTAACACTCATTCTTTTATTAAGTTAAATCAATGTGGATGTTACATTTTGGAAATTGATCCCACATAAAGCAGTGAGATATCTACGGATTAAATCTAAAAAAGTGAATGTTATGAGAAGTGTTTGAAAGAGAGTATTCATAGCACTTATCAAAACATTATTGTAATTGCTAAAAGTGGGAAGAAGATTTTTCATGATTTCTTGGTTTTGGCATTATTATTTTTTATTTTTGTATAAAAGGTAAGAAGGAATAAGTGTGTAAAAAATGTGTTGGCATAAATGTGTGCCTGTTCCCAATTCTTAGTATATCATGATATCCATGCATGCCCCCTTCTCTATACTTTTTAATACATCTCTCTCTTTGTGAACTTGACAAATCATATTTGTGGACTTTGGAGACTCTGTCAAGTCAAAGTTAATATGATATATATTGGTACATCCTTTATGCTCTTGGAGTTTTGTTTTATCACTTTGTCTTCCTGGATTTGCTTTGCTTTTAAAGTAGTCAATTTTCTCCATTATATGAGCTGTAAACAATCATGCATGCCTCTGTTAATACTAGGGTGAAATCTTCACATCTCTATTATTGAGTTTACTCTGTTAATCTCTTATGTGCACATGCATTATTGTTACCTTTGTGATTGTTTGATCCCCTAAATTAGGAATAAGCTATTATTTCATGAAGGCATATGTCATCCGAGTTCCCCATAAAGGTTCTTGTTCCGGAGTGGACTTTTGGCTGGCCCAAACTCAATACCACTCTTCAAGTTAAATAAGTCTTATATTATCACCTATCAAGGTATGACTCGTTTTAAACTTCTCACTTACCTTAATCATATACTGATTTGGGCGTCAGAGTGATTATAAGTACATCTCCATCATTCAAGAAACATTCTTCCTTCTGATCCACCATAGCCATAAAATCCTGTCTTTCCTAATAACATCTAAGTTCTGATCAAAGTAGTTCCCAAATAAAAATATAAAGCAAGTTCAAATGTTAGGAAAATTAGCCACCCACATGGCAGTTTGGCTGTGATACTGTTTGTTGTGTGATCTGCTGACAACACTCAAACTTTGTGATGCTACGTGTTTTTCACCCCCTTAGAATCTGAACTAGGTTGATGAAACTTTGTAAAAGTTGAAGTCGTAAATCGTAGCTCGAATATGGCAATGTGTCGTGTTTCTCAAGGTTTTTGTATTGTCATAATCATTAGTCTGTCGTTGATTCCACTGCTCCATGCACTCTCCTACAAGTGACATTAGTTTGGTTCGACTTGATGGAAGAGCAAGAGCGAATCCAAATGTAATAGACACTATCATACACGTATGAGGAGCAACCAACTCCGCAACAATCACCAAAAAAATGAAAATGGTCTTCATCAGAAGCAACCATCGCTCATCTAAACTAAACGATCATACAGATGTTTATCACTTATCACGACATCATACACAGATGATAGGTAAAAAAACACCATTACTAGTGAATTTCCAAGCCAGACAATCATCTTAATTATTCAGGTAAGGCACATTAGAAACTCAATAATATGACCAGGGGTAAGCGAGTAGTATCTCTCATCATCCAATTACCAAAATGATCAATATAATTGGACACACTTTTAATCATTTCAAGGAAATAAGAGTCATTAATTTCCTTATTTTTGTAGCCTTGTCAAAAAATTACAGACTTACAAAATTCGTCACCTACCAATGTGCCACTATCGTGGGACAAACGGAATATATTTAATTAATTTATTAAGTTGAATATAGAGAATATTATACTTTGATTAAGCTTATGAGATGTACTGTACTGTAATCAAAGGCCGTAATCACCGGGTAAACAAAGGCCATGTTCAGTTGCTTTCCCGGAAACACACCATTCAATCACCATGCATGTCGCTAGTTTCACATGTACAACTTTAACGTAACCAAAAAGAAAAAACATGTACAACTTTAACATCAAGGTCAAAAAAATATGGTGACTTAGAGGATATTTTTTAGGGGAAATGAAACATCTTATATACTAATATTCGTCTTTATATATAAGTAAAAAAATATGATCAAAATAGATTATAATGCGGTACATATAAAATTTGTGACACTTAATTGAACGAGGGAGTAACATATCACCCTTCTTTTTCTTTTTCCTTTTTATTCGGCTTCACCTTCCAATCACAGGTGATTCATGGTTGGAAAATAAGAATAGTGAAAAGATGTGCATAAGCCCCAACTAAACTAACAAAAATGTTGGAATTGTTAAGTCTGACGTCGTGATCGGGGTTCGAACCCCGACTACTCCATTTATGTGCATTTTCAATTAGGTCAAATGCATCTAAAGGTCCTTTAAGTTTTTCGTTTTTCCCAAAGTGGTCCTTTAAGTTTCAAAAGTCTCAAACAAGTCTTTAAGTTTCAAAAGTCCCAAAACAAATCATTTTAGTTTTTGAATCATTTCAAACAAGTCCTTTTAGAGGATGATGGTGATGATTCAGATGATAGCAACAAAGAGCATTATCCACCATTTGTCATGCCTAAAAAGATGACTAATTTTAAGTGGGTGTTAGGAGCCAGATTTGGTACCAAAGATGAGTTCAAGGAAGCAATTACCAATTATGCTATCTACAATAGGACTTGTTTGAAACGATTCAAAAACTAAAATGACTTGTTTGAGACTTTTGAAACTTAAAGGACCACTTTGGGAAAAACGAAAAATTTAAAAGGACATTTAGATACATTCGACCTTTCAATTACTATTATCATCTCGTCTATAAAAAAAAAAAAAATAGTAAAAAGACAAAATATCTAACTTGATTAATCACAAATTTATCAATAAGCGAAAATAAATAAACAACTCAATAGTGGGAAAATTCAATCTTAAATAAAATCAAATACCTATTGTTTTAATCTTCCAAGAAAAATTGGAAGCCCCAAGTATTTCTATTGAGTCGCAATGGCCTTAAGATGAATTCATTTTTGAAATAAATTTTTCAATTTGTAGGAACATTTATGCTAAAAGAGGTCCCAACTTGTCAAGATTAGCAATTTGGCTAGAACCTAGAAATATCATGGTCATGGTAGAGAGCATTGCTTCATAAGAATATCATCTGAATAAACATCACATTGAATGGTTTTGCATAATATGAATATAATCTGAAAAAGCAAGTTAGACAAATTTGGAGCCCCGTAGCTTATCTGAATACCATGAAGAGAGCTTTGCTTCATAAGGGGCGAATGCTTGTACAAAAGAGGGTAGCTATGGCTACCCCAAAAAAATAAATTTTATTGAATTTATAGGTATATTTTTATGCTTAGCTACCCCTAATAATATATATTTGGCTACCCCAAGTTCAATTTTAGGTGTAATAATTTCTTATGACTTTGGTTACTTTCGGGTGGCCACCTCATAAAATTATTGCTAGCTTCACCGGATGTTCATAACTCTAAGTGAGCATATCTGAAAACACCTCAACACACAAAATAAGAGGATATGTGAATATTTGTCTCATTGCTCCTCTTTGATGTGAAAAGAATTAACAAGGATCACCATTCAAAAAACCTAAGAAAGAGCCAATATAAACATAATTCATGATCAAAGAGATAAAAAAAAAATTCATAATAGTTAGAAATGTCTTAAGAAAATATCATTCAATACGGTGATAAGTCTTTAACATGTCTCCCTTCAAAAAAAAAAAATAATCTTTAACATGTCTAACTTTATGGCCACAGAACCTTTTTTTCCGGTTATTTTTCTCCTCATGTAGTGAAAGGTATCAAAAACACTTTGAAACTTTTCAGTAATTAAGGCTAATTTCAAACGATTCACTTTAGCTTTTGTAACAAATTTGAGTTATTAAGCAAAGCTCTCACCTTAGCTTTGCTTCATAAAATTGGTCTAAAATCACCTATGTGGTGGGGGTGGCTTTTTTTCCAGCCCCTATCACAAAAAAAATTATTGATAGGTCTGCCCTTAATTAGTTCAAAATTATTGATACAATTACCCCTGTTCTTCATTTAGGCTGGCGAACATGTCACTTTTTTCAACAATTCTCTGCGAACTTGCAGGCTTTGCAGGTAATTCTGTGTGTTATGCAATTGAGTTGGCGAGCAGAACTTTTTTTTAGTTTTTTTTTTTCTTGTTCTTTATTCCAATTGGCGAGCATAGTTCTTTTTTATTTGACCATGCCATTGTTCCATTTTTTTTAAAGAAGACATTGTTCCATATTTAAAATGGCGAGCATGCCATTTTTAAGTCCATACAGAGTTTGGGATCTTGGAGTTTGCTCCTCCAGAGGTGTCAGGTTCGATTCCCTCTGGTGCCAATTTCGGTGGGCCAAGTCCATGCAGAGCTTGCTCTAGTTTTAAACAGGGCCCCCGCAGGTGGGCGGTGGGATTGGTCCCTTCAAATTAGTCGATTCTTGGATCGGATACCGAGTTTTAAAAAAAAAAAAAGTCCTTCATATTTGAAAGAAGGTCTAATTTAGACCGCAACAAAATAAAAAGGAAAAAAATATAGAAACAAAAATGGCTTGCTCGCCATTTTAAAAATATAACACAAAAAAATAACTAAAAATGGCTTGCTCGCCATTTCATACGAAGAACATGAGAAAAACTGAAATAAAAATCATGCTCGCCATTTTACTTGGAGAACAGACAGTTTGTTCAAAAAAAAAAAACCTACAAACTTGCAAAGCATGTTGAAAAACGGGTTATACTCGCCATCCAAAATGAAGAACAAGGGCATATGTAACATTAGTTCTCAACTAGGGGCAGACATATCATTTTCTTTTGTGATAGGGGCAGAAGAAAAAAAATTCGCTTTTTCTCCGAGATAAGAAAAACATATTTTAAACCATTTAAAATAAAATATTATATATGGAGTAGAGATGTTATAATTTATACATAAATAGTAAGGAAATAGAGAACAAGTCGTGTTGCTAATTCTTTATGGATGACAAAACATGTAAAATACAACATCCATAGACCAGGTGACACAACATTGCAATTGGAATAAAAACATGTTGACTGTTAGAATACATTTTCTTATGTTTGACACTTTGTAGGAAGCGGTTTTAAGGGTTACATGTCCAACAATTAAATTAAAACCATGGTCCCCAATCTCATAAGCAGAGAAACTCAAGTCAAGTCCACACATGCAAGTTTCCCTCCTACCCATCCCATACACCAGAAGACACGCTTGCCTAAGTGCCGATCTTCCTTCTCGTGGGTCGATCAAGAAGTTCATTGGCATCTCATTCTTCACAGATACTCATGTCTGCCTAAATATATCAAAGAGGACATCTGTAACAAAGTCACGCTTGTATTTGAAGTTGGGAAGCTTCTTACAACGAATTGTGTGCTCCCCAAAGGTATACAGGAGTGCCTTACAGAAAACAAGGTATATCTCATCAATAGAGAGTAAGAGAATCATGACGCGATGTCAGGTGATAGTATGATACTTAATTGGGGACATGTGTTGATATGACCCATCAACATGGATCATTAGAAGAAAATCTTGAGCATGTGCTGTATGCAAACTCCAAAAAACTATTTTATGTCTTGTAGTCATGCCAAACTTCATTTCCACATCCTAAACACTTTTACTAAAAAGGGAACTCGCCAAAACATGTTGTGTTTTAGGAGGGACATTGTGTTGCTAGTAAAACTGCTAAAGTTAAAATATGACATCGTACCACGAAGACCATTAAAGCACAGTCGAAATCAGAGTCATACCGCTCACCTCGGTATCTCACAATATATGATCTTGCAGCATCCAAAATTGGGCAATGGTAGCAACAAAAGTGTACAGGGAAGCCTCTATTGTCGGGTATAAACCCAACCCTCCAACTCTAATAGGTAAAGAAGCTACCCTTCGTTGAAGGTCCCTAAAGAATGGACCTCCACCAACCACAATATCTTCAACTGCCCCTCACAACTTTTTATCAAACAACATAAATGGCTCCTCCACGTGAATCGGTTGACTCATCCTTAGGCTAAAAAAACAGTTAGGCGATACTCATGCATGATTGAAATGGAAGAAGTTCACTCTTAGGACCCCTTAGTTGTGAAAGAAGATGCATTAACTCAATAGCTCTGGAAACTCTCTTCCTGCCCATCCCTTTGATAAAACATCTATCTAAATTTATGCCCCTCCAAATAATTTCAGTTCAAACACCGACTTCCCACTATTTGAAGGAAACAACCTTCACCTTACTTATTATCATTCTATGAAGGGAAAAATATATCAGTCTTATGAGAGTACAAACTCCTAAAGTTTTAATTACTATGTGTAAAAACTAAAAATAGTAGTGAGTGACTACTAACTAAATCCTGAGATACATATACATGCCCCCTTGGTATAATTTTGTCAACAAAAAGATATGGTGGCATTTAGCCTGGGAATAGGGAGTTTTTTCCCACCATGGGAAAGCTCCCTTTTTCAGGACACCTGTCAGTGGGCTACCTGTTTCAGAAAGAAAAATAAAAAAAATGATATTCATTTTTTAATGTTGTTTGTCTTTTCTGCTGTTACCAACACCTTCAATTGGTCTCTGCACCTCTGTTCAGCCTCCCTTGACTGTGAAATTATCAGTTTATCACCATTAAATTCCTTTCATTTTTCTCTATAAAAACCACTAAAATATTTTTATATTGGAGATATTTCAAAAACCCCAACCACCCACTTCTCTCCATCTTAGTTCCCTCCTTTTGGTTTTGGAGGTTTTGGTTCCTTGGTTATGTTTTTTTTTTGTCATCTATATTCTCCATACCTATTTTGGTCATTTTTTTGGTGAACCCAGTTTTGAGTGGCACCACCGTGCTGGAAACTTAATAGGCGGCCATATCTTCTCTTTTTTTTCTCCCTCGTTTTTTAAATAAAATAAAACATAAAATTATTTTGTAGTGTGAGAGGAAATGAAAGTTTAAGAATTGACAGTGACAAAAATAAAAGTAATAATAATGTTAAGTGAATAGCTGCAAGTGTGAGACACCCTACTTCCCATGGATCTTGATGATGAATAGTGGATATACAATTTGTAGTGATGATAGTGAAGAATGATGAAGAGTGGGTTTGATGTTGATGAATGTATGAAGATGGAGAAGAGGAGGAGGGAAGAAGATGAAGAAAGTTGAAAAAAATTAATAAATCAAATTATAAATTGTTATTTAATTAATGGTGGGGTCGGTTTTTTTGTCCACCATATAACATCAAAAAGTTATAACAATTAACAAGTGATAGATCTAAGCCATCCAATTAAAAAACTATTAAATCAATGATTGTGGTTAAACTTTCTCATTATGGGAAAGAAGTTCTCTTTCCCATACTAAACCCCACCAAAGATATATACATGACCCTTTTCTTTAAGTGGGTTCAGGAGAGGTAAATGAATAGCTGGCATGTGATCATATTGATAGTTTAGTGGAGGATAATTGTCTAATAATAAAATTCCAGGTGTCTTACAGCTGGATAATAATATCAGTCCAAAATTACAATACAACCCATCGTTTTACATTTCATTTATGACTATGATACCTCACATGTGCACCGCTAATATAATCGCTGTCCTTTCTTTCAAACCCATCCCATTCCAGCTCAAACCTCAACAAAATCCTAAAACAGAATTTCAATTATTTTTCTCACGTTATTTTTCATACATACATAGTACTATAATAATGAATAAAATTACGTAATCTTTTTATAGATAGAAGTAGAAAAAGTATACAAAGAAATTACGTAAACATATAAAAGGTAAAAAATTCAATGGAGTTTTAACCCTTTCCAACGGTCACTGACCATATACGACAAATAGTCACTGTAAAATGTTGTACCTTAGTACTTATATTTACTGTGACCATTCACATTCACATTCAGATTCACTCGTGCTGTGAAGGTTGTGACGGTAATTTGACACCAAGTAACATACTAAAATAAGGGACAAGAAGAGTAAGAAATAAAGAAGAAAGAAAATAAGAAGATTCAGTTTTGCTTCTCTAATAAGCTGTAACTGCATAATGAGAAATTCAACTGATTCTGTCTCCATTGACATTGATTTGATACCTTTAGGAGGAAAGGTAATCAAACTTTTTTACTCAGAAAAAATTATTCAGCTTAATAATGTTGTTTGACTAATAATCATTTATATTTTTATTTTTTTTGAGGTTTGCAGGAATGTATTGTGAAAACAAGCAAAGGTTCTGTTTCTGTGCTTATTTGTGGAGATCAAGATAAACCTGCTTTGATAACTTACCCAGATGTAGCTCTTAATTGTAATTATTCTTACTTATTATTCATATTGCTTTGCTTTTTATGTGTATTCAATATGTTGTATCAGAATATGAATGTCAACAACACCAGATTTTGATATTACAAACATATTGGCTATGGTTTTTGAAATTTGGACAATTGTTTTTTGCAGATTTGTCATGTTTTCAGGGTCTGTTGTTCTGTCCAGAAGCAGCTTCTTTGATGCTTCATAATTTCTGCATTTATCACATTGATGCTCCTGGGCATGAGGTCAGTGTCGCCATTCTTCCTAGTATTATTGTTTAGTGTAGCTACTAGGTTATTATTTAATGGAAGAACTTCAATTGAATTCACTTGATAAAATGAATGAAGTTTTTTGAGTTTACACCATGAAACGGATTGAGTCCCAGATAAACAACTTAATGCTTACCATATAAGGGCTTCTTTATGTATAAGCTATTTCAATAACAAAAGATAAAATAAAGTCAAATTGTTTTCGTATAAGTTATAAATTGTTTTCGTAAACAATCCTAGTGAGCTTATGAAAATAAGTTGAAAACAGGTTATGGACATGTCATAAACTGTTAAAGTTCATGAGCACTCTCCAAAGTTAAAGACTTAAAGTATAATAAACTCTTTACTCCTTTGTTTAAGAGATATTGCAGTTAGGAGCTGATGTGATTTCTTCAGATGAACCATTGCTTTGTGTGGATGACCTAGCTGATCAGGTTGCAGAAGTGCTTGATTATTTCGGGTACGCATATCATTTGCTATTCACCGATGCTACATAGTAACAAGTAAATAGATTGTTTGTGCTTTTTTGGATAAATTGAACTAAGGAAGCTGAGTACATAATAACTCTTACTAAATTGAATAAATATTTTTGATATTCTTACTTTGATTAGGATCTTAACCTTCATACAAAAATGTCTTAAATCAGGCTAAGAGAGGTTATGTGCTTGGGAGTAACAGCTGGTGCTTACATCCTCACACTATTTGCTGTAAGTTAGCAACTGAGTTATAATTTTATCAGTTACAACAATCTAGTATAGTAAACCATCATGTTAATTTTTTCATCATTTGACAGATGAAGTACAAAGAACGAGTGCTTGGATTGATTCTTGTTTCACCAATTTGTAAAGGACCTTCATGGACTGAATGGATTTACAACAAGGTTTCCTCTCCACTTTCATGCTTTTATCATAAGTTTATCTATTGAACTACCAACAACTAGATTAAGGAAAATAATAATGCATAATCTGACACGGATGCAAACCTATTTGTCGTGTTTGGAAATCATTGTTTCCACGCACCATGAGTAGAGCTCGAAGCTACACTGTTTAGTTCACTGCGCTATAAACGCCCGTGATTCTAAACACTCTTAGTATACATCAAAGCAATATGAAAAGAATAAGAAGAATATTCATCCTCTTGAAGCAGAATGTTTACAGGTTTTCTACATTCATGCAGGTCTTGATGAACTTGTTGTATTTCTATGGTATGTGCGGTTTACTGAAGGAATGCCTCTTGCAGCGTTACTTCAGTAAGGTATTCTTCTCATTCTTCATCAGGCATTATGTAGATAGAATCATTTATAGAGGTGACATTGCTTCTCTTCAACTTTGAATAGGAGCTTAGATGCAGTATCCAGGGAGCAGAATCAGATGTAATACAAACTTGCCGAAGAGTATGTATAACTATATTTTGGTAACAACTAATACATAT
The DNA here is from genome assembly GCF_003473485.1 of Medicago truncatula. Taxonomy (NCBI): domain Eukaryota; kingdom Viridiplantae; phylum Streptophyta; class Magnoliopsida; order Fabales; family Fabaceae; genus Medicago; species Medicago truncatula. The sequence continues at coordinate 40,017,766 of NC_053042.1, read as the reverse complement.
AGACATATAGTGTAAAATTATGACTAATGGATCCTCTTTTCTGATCTATAATTACAGCTTCTGGATGAAAGGCAAAGTTTGAATGTTATGCGTTTTCTTCAAGCAGTTAATGCGTAAGTTATGATGTTTTCAAGAAACTTCTCGTTGTTTTTGTTTTGTTTTCTCGGCTCCTCTACTCCTCCCTCAAGCTTTGAAAATTCATCTGAGCCATTTCACACAAAAAAGGTGTAACTGCCTAAAACCTGTTATTATTGATGATAATCTAAATATTCTCGAGACATTTGATGTATTTTGTTTTTGTAAAGGCAAAAACGACTTGCATTAAAAATAATCAAGCACAGTGAGTGCAAGAATGTGCAACAAGCTTACAACCAACATTAGCCTAAAGAAAGCACAGTGCATCAAAGAAAATTTAGCACCGAACTAGCTTAAAGCACCTACACAATAAGAGATCAAAGCTAGCACCCAATCATTTCTGCCAAACAAATTCAATAACCTGTCAAAGCTCCCAAGCTATGTTCACAGAATCCCTCTTTACTATACAGCACCGATATCTGCAGAATTTTGCAGGAAAAGAAGCTACGAACTTAACATCACGTCACCTTTCTAACCAACTCCAAAGAACAACAAATTCGACTGAAACCTTCCAAACCAAACTTTAATATATAACTAGCATAACCAGGCCGGAGTCAAGCTCACAAATACACTCCAATCAGCCACCAAATCTTAAGATGAGGTATTCCAACTTGAGGAAAATTCCCAACTTCAATGATGGCATAGAAAACCTATGATGCATCCTTGCACACTCTAGTGCAATATCCACTGAATTCTACACCAAAACTATTGCATGCTACTGCTGCAACAGACTTGGCTTGTCAAGAAATCTCCATTACAATTGCATCCTTTTAGATTTGCAAGCAACAAAATTCCACCCTCCCTCTCTTATTCCTCACTAATACACTGTGCCAATATGTGACAGCACTTAAACAAATGCCACCCCTGCTGTATCTCATCTTCTACAACCCAAAAAGATATGTGGATCTATTGTCCATTGTTAAATTGAGTACTTAAAACCGGTCACTTTTGCTCTCAACCAATTCCTCGAAGTTAATTTAATCTGTTCCAAAATTGTAGAAATCACAATGTTTTTAGCTTGAAAAACTCCTTCAGAAATCACAATGGTTTATCATTCAATGTTAACTTACATACTTTTCTGTCTTGTTTTAAAAAAAAAAAATCTACACTTGTATTAGTTACTATTGCACATAGATGATTTTTATTTTATGGGTGAACCAAACTTTAGCTTGCGGCTATGGACGGACCTGTTGGATTTTGGGTGTGGACTAATATGGCATGAAATGTAAAAAGAGAGCGAATGAATAATGCCAAGTAGGATAATTACTTTAAAATGCTGGAAAATGAAAAACATGAGTAATTTATCAATTGTTCCCATGATTAATTACCAAAATGCTGAACTGCTTGCAGAAGGCACGACCTAAGTGAGGGACTAAAGAACTTGCAATGCAAGACACTAATATTTGCAGGAGATAGTAGTCCATTTCATGCTGAATCTATCTACATGAGTGAAAAAATAGACAGCAAAATTTGTGCTCTTGTTGAGGTATGTAGTATTATAGTCGATGTCCATTAAAAATAAAATTCCATAAGATACTCAAATAGCATATAACATGATTGCTTTACAACACTTACTTGGTCAGGTTCAAGCTTGTGGCTCACTAGTAACAGAAGAGCATCCAATTTCCATGATTGTACCAATTGAGCGCTTCTTAATGGGTTTTGGCTTCCACAGACAACCACATTTTGCCTCCTCATCAAGCAACGGTTCAACAAGTCCAGCAAGCCCTTCTCGCCATGCAATCGTGGCACCAGAACTCCTCTCCCAAGAGAGTTTAGGAATTAAGCTAAAGCCTATCAGAACCCGTGTTCGTGTTGAAACCTAACCAAGTCCTTAATGATCACAGCTTCATTTCAGCATGGAGTAAGACTAAGCTTTCTATCGCTGCACATAAATATATATAGCTATTGTTGAATTCATGTACAACATCAATAGTGTAGGTTATATATTCTTTGATAACATTTCTCGACTAATATTGTTATTCCTGCCGATGTAAAAAAAGAGTAGAAGTCCCGTATTTGACTATAGGATTATTCTTTTGAGAAGTGAACATATTCATTTATTATTATCATTAAACTTTGATCATTCTTAATGCTGATTGGAATGAAATCCTTGCATCATCAACAAATGCATTCTGATCAACAAATGCATTCTGGTAGCTTGTTCTGTTTTACATTAATCATTAAACATTTTATTTAAATCAATAATAAAGCAATTTAAATACAATGTCACATTTGTGCTTCAATTTAAATACGTAAATTTATGGAGAGGGTTTACAAAAGCAATCTGCGAAAACAACTAAGTGTGTGTTTAGATTGGCCGCTGCTTAGCCCGAATCAGCATGCCACCGTGATTTTTAGCAAAAGCTACACTCTAATAGCTTCGAGAAAATAAAGGTGTCATTGGAATTTCGTCAAATTTACCATCCAATCGTCAATCCAAACATGCAAACATTATTAAACTTACAAACCACTAAATTTAACCTAAACTTTATTCACCCTTCAGCAACCCTCTCCAAAATTAAATTGTAATCAATAGCATTATATCGGAACATATCGTTTCAAAGCTTGCCTCCCAGCAACCGCCACAGCCGCTACAATTCCACCAACAGCACCAGCAATAGCAGCCGATCTTGGACCGGCTGCAGCCTTATAAATCGCTCCGGTACCAAGCCCAGCAACAGCACTATTAACCAAATCATCCGTATCCCTAAAGTAAGTCATCCCACTCTCCAATCCCGCAAAGATCAACCCCAACACACCAAGCGAGTTTCCAAGTCTCCGACCACCCTGACCACCGGAGTTAAGAACACGGTTAACCCGAAGCTTAACAGATTCACCTGCCTCTGCCTCCCTTAACCCTTGAACGGTTCCTCTGGCTCCACCGATGATCGCTCCGGAGAGATAACCGGTGCCGGTGTAGTATTGAACATTTTCTCCCCATGAACGGTGCTTTCTGATAATATCTTCCTGGAAGAGATGTTCCGGTGAAGTGGGGAGGTTGTAGAGTTTGTCAATGGGGACGTTGTTGAGGTGTTGGTAGGGATGGTAGAGACGTGTGTTTTGGTGATCTTTTGGGTTTGTTGAAGAATCAGCCATCGCCGTCAAAAACGATGGTTTCAGAAACTGCAGAGAATGTTGTGTTTTGTTTCTATGTAGGGTTTTAACAACGATCGAGGGTTTTAGACAAATATATATTGACTTGGTCAACAAGTTTTTGTCTCGTATAAATTTGGTAGGATTTATATAAATTTTAGACTATGTAAATCGTCCCTGTAATTTGACGTGTTTTTGGTTTTCGTCCTGTATCTTTTTTTGTTCTAAAACAATCCATGTAAGTTAATAACTTTTTGATTTTCGTCCCTCCCGTCAACTTCCGTTACAAAAACGCACATGTGGCAAAGAAAGGATGACGTGGCAGTGCCTGACGTGGCAAACTTATTGATGAGTCACACAGTGAGAGGGACAAAAATCAAAAAACAAAATTTGTAGAGGGATCAAAGCCAAAAAACAAAATTCATAAAGGGACCAAAACTAAAAAGCGAGAAAAAAATAGTTTTCTTCATCTTCTTCCTTCCACCTCTTTTACATCTTCATCGTCTTCATAAATTCATCAAAAAACCCAGGAAAAAATACTCAGAAAAGAGATAAAAAAAAAACTCAAAATCATCATCTCACTCTCAATAGACAACTTTTCACAAACCCAAACAAAATCCCCATTGACAATGGTCAGATTGACATCTCAACACTAAAATCCACAATGTTCATAGTCTCAGCTAAACTTTTATTGATAATATCAAAATCAAATTATAATAACAAAATCCTCATTGTGAATACTCGAATTCCCAATATTGAAAAATTCACAAAATTCTCAAATTGAAAAACCTAAAGAATGATTTTTTTTCATTACCAACTCTCGTCTCATCATTGATCTCGCATCTCTGTTGTTTCTTGGTCACTCCAAATGCTTTCTTTGTCAATTCTTTGAACTCTAATCTCATCATTTTTGTTTCGAACATTTGGGTCGTGTTCTTTTTTTCCGGTTGATTTGGAAGATTGTTGTGTGAAATTGAATTATAAGAGAAAGGTTCAAGTTTGATATGAATATTCTTTTCATTTGAATATTTAGAGGGATAATAAATAGAATTGAAAAATATGTTGGAATGTTGAATGGAGATAAGTTTTATTTTAAACGATTTTAAAGTGTGTGAAATTGGATTGCACGTTGAACAGTGAGTATATTGGTTTAATTTGATTTTGTTGTTTGTGAGAAGAAATAAAAGAGAAGTTATCACATGAAGGTATAATTGAAGGTGTTGGATTGAGTTTGTTGTTGTTTTGAGTTGATGGATTTTTGGATTTTGAAGTGATGAATTTCTGTGTTTGTTTGATGATGATGATGAAGTTTATGAAGACAATGATAGTAATGAAGAAGAAAATGTGGGAAGAAGATGAAGAAATGTAATTAAATTTGAATTTTTCGTCTTGTTTTTTGGTTTTGGTCCCTCTACAAATTTTGTTTTTTGGTTTTGGTCCTGGAAATAGTCAAGTCCATCTACAAATTTCGATTTTTGATTTTGGTCCCTTTACGAATTTTGTTTTTTTGGCTTTGGTCCTTCTACAAATTTCGTTTTTTGATTTTGGTCCCTCTCACTGTGTGACTCATCAATAAGTTTGCCACGTCAACATCGTCTGCCACGTTAGGCACTACCACGTCATCCTCCGTTTGCCACATGTGCATTTTTGTAATGGAAGTTGACGGGAGGGACGAAAATCAAAAAGTTATTAACTTATAGGGGTTGTTTTAGAACAAAAAAAGATACAGGGACGAAAACAAAAAATACGCCAAATTACAGGGACGATTTACATATTTAAGCCTAAATTTTAATCGATAGTAAAGAGTGTGTCTTACGGTATGTATTTTTTTTTTTAGGGTATCTTACGGTATGTATGTTAAACATATAGTGTGGAGCTTTTAGTTGAATGAGATGAGATGAGATTAAGTTGTGACCTATCCAAAAAAAAAACCTTAGAAATGAGATGATGAAACTATTCATGGTTAGAATAAAAAAAAACTTTCATTTTGGTCTCTGAATGTGTAATTAGTAGTTAGAATAATCTTTCAATGTATAATTTTTTTTAAATAGTTATGCAATTTGTTAGTCAAAATAGTCCATGATGTTAAAATCTTTTATTAATATTGTCATATTAGTTTTTCAATATACTTAGTTATTGTCATATCAGTCCTTATAAGTACTTGTTTATTGGCATTTTAGTTTTTATATTAAAAGAGTTATTGTGAGTATTGAGAGATTATTTTAGCCTCAAAGATTATTTTGATTAACAAATGCACAATCAAAGATTATTTTGGAATTTTGATACATTGGGAGAGTATTGTGATTACTCATTACATATTCAAGGACCAAAATGACTATTATCCTGAATAAAAACTCACCAAAAACCCAAGCAAGTCACAAACCCTCATCTTTTCGACTTTTAAGCTAATGTGAACTGCCTTTGGTTTCTCTCGATTGAATTTTTTCTCCTCTCTTGTCTTTGTGCATCGAGTTGTCCTATCCTCTCTAACAATTTTATATGTCTATCTCTGATTCTCTCAAGTTGGATTGCCCCTCAAAAAATAAAATTTACTAAACTTATTTTTGGTATCATAGTAGTATGTCAGAATCACTGTGATCCACCATAATTTTCAATATAATTTATAGAAAATCATGGTGGATCACAATAATTTTGAGAGACACACTCTAATACCAAACGCACACTAAATTGAAAAACAAAATGGAACCTAAATTTATAGTAGATAGCATATATAATAGTGTATTATTGATTATTTCAAGTCAATCAAAAAAGTATAACATTACATTAAGGTATTTTTAAGTGTGTGTGTGTATTGCATGTGGTTGTTGCTAAAAAAATATTGCCTGACATATGAAATTGGTTATCATTCGAGATATATGCTTTTCTTTTTCATCTGCATTATTATATGTTTATGTACCAATGAGCCAAATTATTTACACTTTTCTTTTTCATCTGCATTATTATATGTTTATGTACTAATGAGCCAAATTATTTACAGAGTTAAATTTGTTCCTAAAACAATAATTTTTTTTTAGGAAGTTAAATGAGCACATCTAAATTGATATCGGAGGAATCGAACCTAAAATATTAAGGAGGAATACGCTCTTAATTCCCAAGTCAATACCACTTAGACCAACCTAAATGAGTTATTAAAAGAATAATTATTGATCAAACTTTACGTATAATCGAGAACTTTGGATTATCATAATACTTAACAAAGGCCCTTTAAGGCAGAGTAAAGTTCGGTATGTACTAACTCACAAAAATGATACCGCAAAAAATCAAACTTAAGACCTTAGGTTTCGACCCATCTCCTTTAGTACATCACATTTGCCACTTATTTACATTCAAATGTTATTTGATTATTAATTAATAATATATATTTTTTGACTATTTAATTATTTTATTTTTTATGAATAAAACTATTTTTTTATTATCTCAATTTAAATATATAACTTCTAATGTCTCCTTATGCACTGAACGGTTCTATTACATGTTTTTTTTTTTCTTCATTCCGCTGCTATATTGAGAATCTTATAATTCTCTTCTTGGTTACATGATGCGAACAGAAATTTGAACTAAAAATTGATGATGATTGCTCATCTCAACAACAAAATTGTTCTCCCATATCTAAAAAGATCTTTAACATATTCAACAGCAGTTAATTGTCTGTTCGTTAGAGATATTTTGGTCTTTTTCAGATGCGGTTGAGCATTTTTTGGAGTGTAAAAAGCAATTTTCAAAATTGGTTTAGAAAATAGGCTTTTATATATGACTAAAACGAAAGGCTTTTGTACTTGGTCTTATTAGCACTCATGGTTCAATTGTTATTTGATTGGTTTTTGAAAATTGATCTTTAAGTCTCCTGTTACGAATCGAGCTAACTCGAATATAGTTCAAAATTCAATTTACTATTTTATCCTTTTTTAATAGGCTTAATTGCTCTTTTCGTCCCTTAAGTTATTATTTGGTATCGATTTGGTCCCTTAAGTAAAAAAAAGATTGTTTTGGTATTTTATCTTTATCTCCGTTACATGTTTTGGTCCATTCCGTTAGTTTTAATAAAAAAACGTTAACTGCTATCCACGTGTCATTTTGGCATTGGCTAAAAAACTTAATTTATTTTCTTCATTTTCTCCACTTAAATTCTTCATCTTCTTCCCCCATTTTCTGGAAAATAAGAACATCACCAACAACACTTTCATGAAAAAGAAAAAGAAAAAAAGAACAACACCAACAACAACCCAATAAGCAGCAACAACAACAAAGAAAAAAAAAGACAAATCTCCAAACAAAATCAAATCATCTTCAACACCTTCATTCATATTCAAGCCTAAAATATAAAACATTTAAAAACTCAAATTCATCTTCTCAAAAAAACCAACAACACTCAATCTACCTCAAAAAAAAATTGAAAATCGGTGTCGTTCTTCAACCTTGGATTCAATTGGGTGTTGTGCTAGTTATCCCAATTGGATTTAGCACCAAAGTCACTTTTCTTGATAATTAATTTCTGGGTTTTTATTGCTGGATTTTCTCAACTGCTAGTTGTAGTTGTTGTGGATGTTTTGAAGATTTTGGTTGATTTTCCCATTGTTATTGAATCTGGAAAATAATAAATTAGGAAATAGATATGAAGATTTTGGTTGATTTGCTTTAGGGAGATTGAGAAATTGTGTTGTTTAGATTGAAAGAGATGTTTATGAATCAAAAAATTGATTATTGATTAAGTTATGAAATTGATTATGTTTATATATTTGTTGAAGATGATGAAAAGGAAAAAAAAAAAAAAGTGGGTTGGTGTGTTGTTGATGATGAAGATCATGAAGAAGAGGATGGAAAGAGAAGGAAGAAGATGAATAATACAAACCCTAACGTTTTTTTTAATTTTTTTAACGGAAAGGACCAAAACAGGTAACGGAGATAAAGATAAAGTACTTAAACAATCTTTTTTTTAGTTAAGGGATCAAAATGATATCATATAAATAGTTAAGGAACAAAAAACGCATTTAAGTCTTTTTAATATTACTTAAATTATTAATTAAAAAGTAGTTAAATCCCATTAACATAGACATAAAATTAAATCTCATTAATGAAGTGTAAAATTGAAAAGTGAAAAAACCATCCTAAATTGTTGTATGGTATAGACATATAGTATAGATATATATATCTTGGTGTTTGGAAGTGGAAGAGTATTTTTGAGGATTCTAAATTCTATTTGTGGAATTTTGTTGGTTTTTGTCTCACCTGGATGTATTAGTTTTCATGTGGTTTTGTATTTTTGTTTTTGAATTTCTTGTAGTAGACTATTCCCATCGGTATTAATTATAAGCAAAGGTTCACTTTTAAATTCATTTAATAATTAATGTATTTGATCTATAATAAAGACCAAATACATTAGTTATTAAAGGAATTTAAAATGTTAATTTTTGCTTATAATTGAGACCAGAGAGAGTATGTTTTTAGTTTTCTATATTTATCTGCATATTTATCCAACTAATTACTCAGATTCTTCTGGTCTTATTTGTGTGCTTCAACTTTCTCCCCAAAGTTTGTTGAACCGTTTTTGTTACTTGATTTGATCCTTGGTCCCTAAGTTTCTCATAGATCAGTTACGAATTCCCTCTATAAATGGAGAGATCGCATAGTTTATTCAGTTTACGGACAAGGCTTCTGAGTTATCCATTTTTCTTCTATTCACCATTTGACTTATGTTAACGTGTTGTTCTTTTCTTCTGAATTCTTCTATCCTTTATAGTTTTAAGTGGTATATGTACAATATTTGAGTGGCCATAATAGCCATATTTGAAGATGTAATTCTCGATCGATTTGCTACAATGCAATGGTAAATTGCAATAGTGAACTAAGTTGTTTAATCTTGGAGACTTTGGATAGAAGAATTCAGAAGAAAAGAATAGAGGGTGGCCTGGTCATGACTCAACCCACTAATATCTTCAATGGTAATCTTGTCAAGGTATTTTCGAAATCTAAAACAAGAAATAACTAATTATAATAAAACATTACATATTTCATAGGCTAACTGTAGGTTGCCTTTGAAGAAATGCGGGTAATTAATCTAACATAACGTGACATCAATGAAAATTGGATGCGTGTAATCCATTATCTTTGTCATCAATATGTTTATAACTTACATATTCTTATAAATACGTTTTGTTATTTGAATATAGGAAATGCTAACGTGTGTCCTTAGAACACTGTTAAGGAACCCAAAGTGGAAATTGTGTCTAGGAAATTGTGTCAATTTATTCTCTTAAAAGTTGAAAATTAATATTTTGTGATAAATATTTACCATTTATGGAATCTTTAACAGGTGCCCTTAGAACACGAGTCTGACTTTGCTCCATTTTCTATTCCTCCATTTACTCCTTTCCAATACATGGATAAGCGACATGTTGCAAAAAGAAATCCAAGGGTTGAGATTAAAATGTTAAAATGGGACCAATTCATCTTATTCTTCTCATCATCTTCGTCGTTGTACAACAAAACACCCATCTAGTTTCTTCTTCACATCATCTCCATGGCTACTCTCCCTTTTCCTCTTCCTCCATAGCTTATGTTTATTTGAAATCTGGTAAAACATCAAGAACATATTGAGTTCTTCTGCTGATTTTGAAATCATTTTTTATTTTTGTTTGAAAATTAATAATCATAAAATTGTCCTCTAAAAATTGCTTCAAGTTTACTAGCTTGAAAGTTGGCCCAAAATTAAGCATGAAAAAACGTGTTTGGGAGAATTTAATCTCCAAGACACCAGAAACCACCCAATTGACCCCTCACATATCTCATACTCATACCCATTTCCTCTTCACATATTAATCTCCACTATCAACCCCATTGCTGGCAAAAAACCCTTAAATGGTAATACCTTAATTGTCCCAAAAGTTAAAGAAAATTTCTCACTTTCATATACCCTATAAATTAGAGAAATTAATGTCACTTTTCAACCTTGATTCCAAGAGAGACATTGCAACAAGAGTTACTAAAACAATAAAACTGATAAACCTAAGAAAAAAGATTATTGACATAGCTTCAATTTTATGATTATTCTACCAACATATTCTCTACCCAAATGTTTTTGTGTGTAGATTAAATAGTGAATTTTTAATCTGTGTTTTCAGATGAATCATTTGGTAGAGAATATATTGTCCTTGATTTGTGAATCGCGATTTAGAGTATGCCAACGACGAAGAACGGTGGCGCTGGAGAGGGCGGTGGCGGTGGCGCCGGTGATGGAAGAGGAAACGATGAGGATGATTAGAGGAAGAAAAAGGAACAGTCTTGTATCAGGAAAAAAAATGACACACATTTTAACTCTTAAAATCTCAACCCTTGGATTTCTTTTTGCCACATGTCACTTATCTATGTATTGGACAGGAGTAAATTGAGGAATGGTAAATGGAGGTAAGTTGCATGTTAGCATGACCCTTTGAATATTGACACATTGCACTTTTGGACCCCTATCTTTCCAAAAGTTGCGGTTATGGACCCCTAACTAATTTAAATACAAAACAGCCCCCTATGTTTTGATTCTTTGGCAGTTTTGGACCCCCAGTCCATTGTTGACTCAGTCAACGCTGACGTGGCACCCTAAGTGAGGTGCCATGTGTCAATTTTTTTTTGCCTTGGGGTCCAAAACTGCCAAAGAATCAAAACATAGAGGGCTGTTTTGTATTTAAATTAGTTAGGGGTCCATAACCGCAACTTTTGGAAAGATAGGGGTTCAAAAGTGCAATTAAACCTTACATTTATGATAATTTATGTTTTCATTTTGTGTGATGCACACTTCCAAGGTGTGTGTTGTAAGATACACCGTTTCAAGTTCTAGAATCACCTTTTTGTTCTTTTTAATCGCATCCCATTTTGCTCCATTCACATCGAATCTTCAATAGATTGAATGCTACTTTTCGAAGGAAACAACTACTTTTTCTTTGTATGTTTTGATCAAAATTTTTCTGTTTTGATTCCTTTTAAGCCAATTTGTTAATTTAAATTAACTATTTTTGTTCAATTTGGGGATTTAGGTTTTGTATCCATTTTTGTCTTGAAACAAAACGTGCATCATTTTTCCGAGATGGCTTTGAAGTTGATTTACAAGGCATCTCCGTTATGTTCTTAAAGCTCAAATGTAAGAATTTGTAGGTTTTAATTGTTTTCTAAAAAAATTCTTTATTTATAACTTTTTATTTCTTGATTTTAGATAGACAATGATTTTGAATTAGATACATTGTTATCAATTTTAGGTTTTAAATTTTTTTTTTTATTCTTTGCAGATTTTTCCTTAATTTTCACTGTTGCAATTGCGTTTCTGTTCAAGATCTCAAATTTAGTTCCTGAAGTTGAAATTACGTCACATCTGTCTCTTTGAAGGTAATCTCGATACTAATCCTTTATATCTTTCATTGTATGAAAAATTATGTTGTGTCATATATCTTTCACATAGTTTTCAACACGAATTATCAAGTTGATTTATTGCATGCTTTTCATTTTGCGCCACATTTCTTTTTGGGATTTAGGTTTTAATTATTTTCAAGCTAAATTTATCACCAACATAAATGTAACATAATACGATATCTCCTATCTCTAACTCTCTCCCTCTCTCTCTCTTTCTCACTCACTAAGCCTCACCGCATCCTACCCCTTCAATCCAAAATGTTTTGTCATGATGTAATCACTATTTATGGTGGTGAGATCGACCGTAAGGCCACATCACCATCACAACCCATATGGGGTTTTTCTTTCGTCGGAGCTACCACCGTCTCCGGTGGTGGTTAAAAGTTTAGATATGCCTTTGTTGGGTATGATGTTTGGTTCATATATGTTTATGTTGTTCATTGATGCTCATCCAAACACTCTTCAATTGATGTTTCTGACGATGGGGTTGTGTTTTAGATATGGGTTTTCCTCGACTTATGTCTTCTTGTAGCATCAACTAGCTTCATACGTGTTGCTAGGGCTTCTTCCTGTCGACAACACTATCACAAAGAGTCATGTATCCTCACCCAAAGGGATTTAAAAGTTTAAACTGAGAGTCCAGTGGATTTCATCTCTTTAGTGTATCATGGTCGTGATATCAGAAGCTACTATGAGTCTCAAGGCCTCATAGATTACTTCAATATGTTGAATGGACCAACATATCAAACGCTCGTAAGGCACTTCTGGGTTAGAGCAAGTGTCTACGACAAAGAAGGTGCTAAGGTGGAAGAAGCAGAAAAGGTACTGATTGATCCTACTTTGGAGGGAAAATCTCATGAAGAAATGGGTTTAGAACCATTTGTTTGCACTGAGATAAGGTCAAGCATCATGGGCATTCCAGTTCACATCTTTGAAGATATTATAGTATTTTGTTATCAGAAGAGCTTTTGAAGGAAGTTACAAGGGTGGAATCAGAAACAACAAGTCAAGCCCATGGAATGAAATAGTTCGTCAGTCCATGTTCAATAGCACAGAGAAGGGTGTCTACTCTGACTTGAGCATGCAGAAGAAAATGCTTCTGAAGATTCAGAATGAGAATATTCTACCAAAGGGAGGTAGCAGTGATCAACCTTCTCTGGAGCACAGGATATTCCTTCATTTCTTCATCAGTAAGGAAATAGCTAATGTGCCCAGATACATCTTCAAGTATATGATCAAAGAGCTCAGGGAAAGCCATGAGAACAACATATGTTGGGTTTCCTATGGAAGGCTTATATCGGAAATTCTTCATCAATGAGGAATTCTGAAAGCAATGACGGACATCAACTTCTTCACAGATGTGCAGCTTGGTACAGAAACCGGTAAAGTCATAAATGGTGCAACTTTCAAACATATGAAGTTGATTCCTGCTGAAGTCTATAAACAGCTTAGCACAGACATGAAGGACTCTGATGCAGTGTCCACTTTGATGAAAAACTTTCCTCCAATATGCAAGCAGGATCCTCTTGATGTTCAGATGAACTTTATCAAAGATCATTTTGCAACAACTGGCATAAAGTTAAGGCTTGAAGATGTTCCTGAAACAATGTATGGAGGAGCATTGCCAGTAGCCAAGTGCAGGAAGACCAAGAGAAAAGCACTCACCAATGATGAGTATCTGGATGATGCTTCTGAACAGCCTACAAAGAAGTCAAAGAAGGCTGAGAAGGAGAAGACTTCTGTTAAAATGAATGAGGTTGGTCCTGCTGCACCAACCATTCAAGAAGATGTTCAGAACCTTGATGTTGTAACGGTTCTGAACAAGAAAACCAGAAGTGGTAAAGCTGCTGAAACTTCTTAAACTGCTCCTGATCAACCTTCAATTCCAAAAGGGAAAAGAAAGCATGCTGTCAGAAAATTGAAGGAGTCTAGATATGTAGAAGATGAAGATCATATTGCAAAAGCCACTGGTTTAGTTACAAGTATTATGAAGAAGAAGGCCAAGAAGGATGCTGAAGTTGCTACAAGTCTTCAGAAGACAATGGAGATTGCAAGAGAGATTGAAGTTCCTGCATCCAGCATAGTAAGGGAAGATGTTGGTGCAGATGCTCAGGAAGTTGTAAAGGCCACTGAAGAAGTACAAGAGATGGTAACTTCAGAAGCTGGAAGCTTGTTAATGGTAGTTGCAGAGGGAGTCCATGAGGACAATGTTGGTTGTTCAGAAGCTGGCATCTTAGAAGCTTCAAGAGATAATCATGATTCTCCACACTCTGTTGATGTTATTAATATAGAATCTAGTTCTACCTCTGTCTCTCTCTCTCAACCACTTTATCATCCTCCTCAACCTCATATGGCTATGATGATATACCTCTAAGCCAAGTGTATACATCTATTAACAAAAGCCTTTCACCATCCACCAAACACCATAAAAAGCCTGGTGTCAATTACAATAACTTTGAGCCTATTTACCCTTCTATTGTTCAAAGTATAGGTGAGATGTCTGAAATGAAAATGGATGTTTGTAAAAATCTGCCTGCTGATCATCCTTTCCAACCACCAATGATTCAACCCCTCAACTTTATACCTGCTGATGCAGAGGTGGTTACTGAATCAGTAGTACCTAAGCCTGTCCATGTCAAAGAGTCTAACCAATCTTCAGAACCATCTGTATTAGAGAATCTGAAAAATCACTATTCTGGTGAATTACCAGGTGTTGAGTCCAACTCAGAAAGAGCCTCTAAGGTAGCTTCTGGTGAAGTTACTTTAGAAAGCCCCCAACAATATACACCAAACGCAGAAATGGCCTCAACTACCAACCCAGATGTCTCTGTTCCTGAACAGATTGTTTCTGACAATATTGAGTCTCCTACCATTCCTGATCAACCTTTAGAGACTAATATTAACCATCAACCTCCAAACAAGCCATTCAACCTTGTGCTCCTGCCAAATTAAGTATACCCTCACCATCAGCCATATTTCTAGATTCTATATTACTAGTAGATGTGTGTGAGAACATATTCTAGGAGATGAACAACCTGATTCAAGCAAGAGAAGATCTGGTTCACAAGGACAGCTATGAGAAGCAATGGAAACGGCTGAAAGAGAGAGTAGACTACATCTTAACTGCACTTCAGAAGTCCTGTCTTGATGCTCAAGATTCTGCTGAACTCAAGTTTCAAGACTGGCTTAAAGGGATTGATAACAATTTGCAAAAGGTTAAAGTGATAAGAACTTGGGTGCAAAATCCTTTATGCTTAAGGGAAAGGAATGCTACTAATTTCATTCCTACTGGTCTGCATCCCAAAGAACTGGATTTAACCTTCCTGCAGAAACTAAACTTCAAGTCAGCCTCCTCTGAACTAGAATTGATGCAAAGAAATGCAAAATTTGAAAAGGAAAACAAGAAGCTAAGAAAGGAAGTTTTTGAACATAAGCTATTGTTGCTTGAGTACAAGTCATCCACAGAAGAAAATTTGCTCAAGGGTAATGAAGATTTCAAGCAAGAAATAAAGCAACAAGCAGATGAAACACAGAGAATGATGAAACAAATGATGGAGATGTTCCAAAAACAAGCTCAACATTAGTTGCATACCTTAGCTTGTTTATTTATGTTATTTTTTTTCTACTCGTATCTTTATGCTTCTGAATTACTGCTTCTGACCAATTTTGTGTACTTCTGAACTTCGTCTATGCTCTGATATATAATTTATCACTGTTTTTATCATCTCTTTCTTTTTGTCTTTATTTTATACTTTTTGTTGATGACAAAAGGGGGAGTAGATGTATAGTATTTATAGGATCTTCTTATCTCTTAGTCTATTAATGTGAGAATATTCAGAGTGTTATTGCGCTTTTAAATGATGAATTTAATTAACATGGATAGAACTCAGGGGGAGCTTACAAACCTCACCTTAAAGTACTATTGGACTCAGGGGGAGCTTACAAACCTCATACCCTTATACTCAACTTGTTAATTAGATTAACAACAATTGCACATTTTAAATACTAATGTTTGTCATCATCAAAAAGGGGGAGATTGTTGGAACAAAATGTGTTTAACATTACCCTCTGATAGTTTTGATGATAACAAAGTATTAAAAATTGTCAATTGGATATGTTAATATTTGTTCAAGTGTACAGGACCATAGACAAAAATTTGACATCTTAAAAAGGTTCTGGAAGAACAAAAGAGAGCAAAGGAATCAACAAAAAGGAAGCTTGAAGCATCTGAAGAGAAGCGCTCCTGAAGACAAAAGTGCTCCTGAAGCAATGATGTCATCAGAAGCATCTCCACCAGAAGCTGAAGATCACCAGAAGCTGTCTCATCAGAAGATACAAGACTTAAAGTTTCAAAGGTTGTTCAATGGATTTAATCTCATCTAAACAATGCAGAAGACTGGAAAAGTGGAGCAACAACTATTTTGAAAGGATTTGAAGCATTGGATGCTTGTTCTTCAAAGAGCGTTGACAAAGTACAATTGTACGAAGTGTACAACCACTACCTCCACTACTCTGTTTTTGTCTCTGCTACAAGACAAGAAAAACAGCTCTGCCTGCAACGATGTTCCTTCATAAGTGGAATGGATTTAAAATTGATCATTCATAGGACAATAACCATATCAGGAAAAAGATAATTGGTGATTGATCAAAAGCTTCAAACGACACTATTTTGATGTGCTGACAATTCACAACGTCTCTTCCACACCTCTATATAAAGGAGTGAAGACTTAGAGAATGGAAATGCATGAAAAAGGACTCAACAACAATTTACAAAGTGTCAAAGCTCTGCTGAAATTGTTCTGCATTCAAAGTTCATATCTTAGAAATTCTAGAGTCTTAAGAGTCTGTATCTGATTTGTATTGTGAACACCACTGAATGTATATCAAGTGTTCAACCTCAAACATTTTTCTATGTAATTCTGTTTGAATTAGAAGTCTCTTGTAGTTGTGCTTGAGCATTAGAAGTCTCTTGATTGTGTTTAGGAGCATAGAAAGTCTCTTGCAGTTGTGCTTGAGCATTTGAAGTCTCTTGCTAGTTTTAGCAGTGAGCAATTGTAATCAGATATTACATAGTGAACTCTCCTTGGAAGTGCAAGGGGGCCAGGGCTAACTTCCGGTTTGTGGAAGGAACCTGTATAATTGCTTTGTTTCTTTCTTCTCTCTCTGTTTTTTATCCGCTGCATCTAGTCCCGAACATCACTTCATAAGTAAAACTCTATCGACTTATGATCAGTGTTTTCAGCTTAAGAGAAAAAGAAGAAAAAGCCAACACAATTCAACCCCCCCCCCCCCCCTCGTGTTTTTCTCACCTTCATTTTCTTTTGTTTCCAGCAATAATTTTTGGTGGGAGAATGGGTAGGTGGAGAGGTGGGTAGGTGGGATCTGCACTGTTTCAAACCTGGATGGAGGATTTTAGTTAAGGGTGAAGACCGGTGGATTGTGATTAAGGGTATGGTTTTTAACTAATCTATGGTTGAAGAAGGTTAAAGGGTACCAAAAGGAGACTTAATTTTTAATGGAGTTTTTTTGTGTGGTGGTGAGGTTTTGGTTATGGCGATGATGAAGAGAAGCGTGTGGGTTATTTTTATTTTGGGGGTTTTTTCCTCCTTTTCTTCCTCTATCGCTCATGGTGATCTTAGATATGGGTCCATCTCTGATGACGCTAGCTTGTGCCAATTTTGAGTTGACAATTGGCTTGTGGCTTGATTTTAGGTTGTTCTTGTTTTTGGAATGTAATTGAGTTGAGCCCTTTTTTCGATCAGGTTTTATTTGCGCTACCGCTCCACTTGTCGACCGCCTTAGGGATTTGTTTCCTAGGATTTAGTGTCTACTTCCAAATTATTTGGGATGGTTATGGTGTTTTCTCCGGTAAACTGGGAGTTAAGGGGTGTCTTAGTGAATTATTTTTGGAGTTTGGTGGGTCGATCGCTTTTGATTTGAGATCGGAAGTCAGTTTCTTGATTCAAGTCTTTGGACTTGTTATGGTGTGTTCTCAGGCGGGTCGGGAGTCAAGTGGTGGTGGAATCAGAAGAAGAGTTGGAATAAGTCACTTTTTAGTGTTTAATTCGGCTCGGTTGTGGTGATGAGAAGATGGGGTTCTGTTTTCAATGATTTGGATTGGTTGGATGGTCTTTTTGAGCGATTTGCTTAGCAGCAATCAATAGGTCGTTGATTTTTGTTTTTGTGGTCATTCATGAGGAAGTGTTGGGGTTACGTCTTTGATTTAAGTGTTGGCTTTGATTTTGGTAATTTGTTTTCTTATTGGTGGTGTTTGGTGGTATCCCTCAGTTAGGTGGTGTTTGTATTTGTGTTTTTATTGGTGCTCCGTCTTTATACAACACTGTTTCCTTGTAGATTATGTCTACTGATCCTTGTTCGTCTTATGCATAGACTTGATTATTGATAAATTTTGTAGTTAAGAAAAAAATCATAAATGTAGTTAATTGTAAAAAATAAAAAAGAGGAAATGTAGAACTTTGGTACAAGTTGCAGCTTTGAGTCAAGTGGGTCAAAACTCAAAAAAGTAAAAGGAAAAATGGCAGGTAACAATGTACATAGGGCTAGAAATTATTGAGTCCATGTAAGTTGTAACAACAAGAGCATGACATATCTCTTTCTACAACTCATTGCAAGCTGGTTAATACTTGCAACTTACACCACTTACCCCACCCTCTTCCTATTTCCCTCTCATCATTCCTCCCGTACACCAAAAGCTTGTTCTTTTCTTTCCTTTTAGCCATCTTTAACCTTAAATTCAGCCCTCATACATACACACGCACACATGTAGAACTTCAATAATATTGTAACCATATATTTTAGAATTTAATTCTTATACAGGGTTAGTATAAAGATATTTTACAATGTCAAACAAATCGTAATCATTAGATTATTAAAAATGTTTGATTTTAATTATAACTATTTTTATTTTATAGATTGATTGTGATTTGATGAAAGTATATAACTTTTTTTATCAAAACTTAAACGTTATAGTTTATCACCTTCAAATATATGCTAGTGAAAAATATTTAAGGTTCTCATTCATCTTTTCTAAAACTTATTTCTATCCTAGCTAATATGGTAATTCACGTATACTCTATAGTACTCTATTAGGTTTTTTTTTCTTCCTTTCTATACATTGAATTTAACTTGTCTTTAATATAAGAGTAGAGTTTTTTTGTACCAACAAAGACCGATAGATATCACTTTTTATTCGTATGTTATCTCTTTTTAATATGAGAGTATAATTTTTCCTAATATACTCTATAGTTAGGTGCAAATCTTAATGAACGAAAATGAAATTAAAAGAGTAAAATAAACAAAGTTAACAAGAAAAGGGGCGCACAAATTTTAAAAAATTGTAATGTTAATACTTAGATCATAACATTGATGAATTGAAGAGAGTGTAGTCTTAAAAAAAAAAATGCAAAGGATGAGAAAGTGGAAAGTAAATCCAGAAAGGTGGGGGAAATATTCTTATTGTTGGTGTTGTTAGATCCAAAATAAACAAGTAATAGTAGGGCCAACATGTGGAATCAATAAATTGAAATATCAACACCTCTTAAATAGATTAGAGAAGAGAGTTCAATATCCATCATTCATCACTACATAACAATAACATAAGTAAATAACTAGTAAGAAATAGTCTTTCAAAAAGAGAGGGGTCTGGGATGAAGTTGTACTATAGCATACTGTATTCCTTTGTACCATGTGAAGATTCCCATCCTTAAAATAAATACTAATTGGTCCCATCTTCTGCATGTTTTCACGTGTCCTGCCATATGGATGCCGTTAATTACACCATCATGACCATCAGCTACTGCATAGGATTCGAATGGCCCAGTCACAACCTAAATTATTTATTTCTTGTTTTTCTTATATACTTTTAATTTTATAAAAATAAAAAATAATTAGTATCATTCTCTATTTAACACTCTTTGATACTCATTTTTTTCCTATGAATACGTCAGAAATACAATAGATTCCACATAAAATAATGAGATTTATTTAAATTTCATCAAATAAAATAGTAAATTCTAAAAGAGAAGGACCATAACATTTCTCTTTAATTTTATCATATATCATTTTCCCATTTCCTGTACCTCCCTCATCCTCCAGGCGCGTCTTGTTCAAACCCCCAATCATATATGATCATAATTCTAATTCATATACATCATATCACATATAATCATATGATATAATTGAACTAGCTATTTGATTTTGTCAACAAAAAAATATAGCTAGGGGATATTTCTACTTGTCTCTAGTTTCCCTCCCGCTGAAGTAACTGCATTATTTTCATCATTGAATGCAAACCAGCAACACAATAATCTTCGATTTTACTATTGGGATTTTATCTTCAATTTTAATATTGATAATACCTTTTTTAGGTAGATATTGCTAGCACTTTTTTTTATTTTTTTTGAAAGAAGATATTGCTAGCACTTGATGATCAAATAAATTAGAAAATAGCATTCTCTAATTTTCAAATAATACCCACAAAATTATTTTTCTCTTTAACCATATGATTTGTGAGAGTGATGAGACTTGTTGAAGCTACCTAAATTTCTTGATCAGAAGGTCATGTAATACTATACGATAAAGATGAGTTTGGATTTTATTTAAAAATGGAAAAAAGAGTGAAATGCAATGAATATAGCCTTTATTTGTAACGTGGTTTGATTGACTTGTTCAAGAAAACACATTTTATTTGTAACGTGGTTTTCCAGATACAAAATTTGACATCAAATTTGTAGGTATATTTTTGCCATTAAAAAATTGTGTATATTATGATTGCCAAGTTTTATATTGTTTTTACTTTTTTACTATCAAAAAAAGAAAACTTTTATATTGTTTTTCAACACCACACACATCTGAGTTATATTTTATATGGTATCGAAATAGTGTCTAATTTTTATATTAAATAACGGA
The DNA here is from genome assembly GCF_003473485.1 of Medicago truncatula. Taxonomy (NCBI): domain Eukaryota; kingdom Viridiplantae; phylum Streptophyta; class Magnoliopsida; order Fabales; family Fabaceae; genus Medicago; species Medicago truncatula. The sequence continues at coordinate 39,997,195 of NC_053042.1, read as the reverse complement.
TCTGGGATGTGTGTTGACATAATTTAGCAGCTATATGCAGTCGCACATATCTCAAACATTTAGTTAAGACTGCATCATCGAGATTTCAAACTCGATTTAAATTAAAAGAAATTTAGAATAAGTTTTAAAATTTAGACTGTTTGATTTTGATCAGGCGGCCGAAATGTGTGTGACTACAACTAACCCCAATCCAAATAACACACCTAATTAGAATATAATCATGTGTTAAGGGTGGTGAATTCACTTTCTTCTAAAAGGGTGTGGTGGTGGGCTATCTTTTCCCTTACATACAAGGACAAATTTTTTGATAAACGTGATAGAGAGAGGCAGAGACAAAACAGAGAAATAGATAGATAGAGAGAAGGGTAGAGGGTTTTGTAAAGTTGCTTTGCTTGTATATCATTTTGCTCATTTAATTTACAGTGAGCATAGGAATTGAATTGAAGAGTTAGTGTAAAGTTGAGAGCGTATTCTTTAGTCTTTACACACACACACACACAGAAAACACAAACATGTATGATGGAGTCCCTGACCAATTCCACCAATTCATAACTCCAAGAACTTCTTCATCATCACTACCTCTTCACTTACCTTTCCCTCTTTCAACACCAAACAATACCTTCCCTCCTTTTGATCCTTATAATCAACAAAACCATCCTTCTCAACATCACCAATTGCCACTCCAAGTTCAACCTAATCTCTTGCACCCTTTACACCCTCACAAAGATGATGAAGATAAGGAACAAAACTCTACACCTTCAATGAACAACTTCCAAATTGACAGAGATCAAAGACAAATACTTCCTCAACTCATTGATCCTTGGACTAATGATGAAGTTCTTGCACTTTTGAAGATCAGATCCAGCATGGAGAGTTGGTTCCCAGATTTCACTTGGGAACATGTCTCAAGGTATACATACAAATATATCATTGTAATTCTAACATCTCCTTCACTTCATCCATTTAATCAAGTCATTAACAATCATACCAATAATTAATAAATTCATATATGAGCTAGATATTTATAAATCGTAACTAATGTATATTCTTAATACTAGTTTTACTAACATTTGCGTGTGTATTATTAAAAAAAAGTATCCATGTGGTAGACAAAGACACACGTGCACCTTCAATTCAGCTCACAAACACTGACACCACGAGACACACACCTCGAGAGAAATAGGACCAAAAATTGAAGGAACAGAATTTGTCTATTATTACTATGTATGTATTGAATACGCTTGTGTGTTAGAGTAATTCAATGCTTTTTAATTCTATGATTAATTGTTTTTTTTGGATTTATATATTTACGGTGTGCACAGGAAGCTAGCAGAGGTTGGTTATAAACGTAGTGCTGAAAAATGCAAGGAAAAATTTGAAGAAGAAAGCAGATTTTTCAACAACATTAATCATAATCAAAATAGTTTTGGTAAGAATTTTAGGTTTGTTACTGAGCTGGAAGAGGTTTATCAAGGTGGTGGGGGTGAGAATAACAAAAATCTAGTTGAGGCTGAAAAGCAAAACGAGGTGCAAGACAAAATGGACCCTCATGAAGAGGATTCAAGAATGGATGATGTATTGGTGTCAAAGAAAAGTGAAGAAGAGGTAGTTGAGAAAGGTACTACAAATGATGAGAAGAAGAGGAAAAGATCAGGTGATGATAGATTTGAAGTGTTTAAGGGTTTTTGTGAGAGTGTTGTAAAGAAAATGATGGATCAACAAGAAGAAATGCACAACAAGCTTATTGAAGATATGGTTAAAAGAGATGAAGAGAAGTTTAGTAGAGAAGAAGCTTGGAAGAAACAAGAGATGGAGAAAATGAACAAAGAGCTTGAGTTGATGGCACATGAACAAGCTATTGCTGGTGATAGACAAGCACATATAATTCAATTCTTGAACAAATTCTCGACAAGTGCTAATTCTTCATCCCTAACTTCAATGTCAACTCAACTTCAAGCTTATTTAGCAACATTAACTTCAAACTCTTCTTCTTCAACATTGCACTCACAAAACCCTAATCCTGAAACTCTTAAAAAAACTCTTCAACCAATACCTGAAAACCCTAGCTCAACCCTTCCTTCTTCTTCTACTACTTTGGTGGCTCAACCTCGCAACAACAATCCTATTTCTTCATATAGCCTTATATCGAGCGGCGAGAGAGACGATATTGGTAGAAGATGGCCAAAAGATGAAGTGTTGGCATTGATAAACTTGAGGTGCAACAACAACAATGAAGAAAAGGAAGGAAACAGCAATAACAAGGCACCACTTTGGGAGAGAATTTCACAAGGAATGTTGGAGTTAGGATACAAGAGAAGTGCAAAGAGATGCAAAGAGAAGTGGGAGAATATCAACAAGTATTTCAGAAAAACAAAGGATGCTAATAGGAAAAGATCACTTGATTCAAGAACTTGTCCTTACTTTCATCTATTGACCAATCTTTATAACCAAGGTAAACTTGTTCTTCAATCTGATCAAAAGCAAGAAAGCAATAACGTGAATGTGCCTGAAGAAAATGTTGTTCAAGAGAAAGCAAAACAAGATGAAAACCAAGATGGTGCAGGTGAGTCTTCTCAAGTGGGGCCTCCAAGCTGGTAATTTCACTATATATGCAGCAGGTTCATTATCGAGGTGATAAAACTTTTATGCATGTACCTTCTTTGGATTTTGATGATCAGTTTTCATTTTCATTGATTTGTAGATTTTCAGTGACATATAATAAGTACAACTTCTTTTTAATATCTTCTGCGTCAATTGTTTTTTATAAACAAATATTAGTTATTACTATGTTATATTATGAATATTGTGTTATTTCAACATCAAAATATAGACATCGTTTGCGACATAATACATGTTTCCCTATCTTTCATTTGTTTTTTTTTTTCTACAACTTATATACATATTTCAAAAATATGCAACAAATAAAAATTGTATTTAACATCAAAATTTTGATGTCTAAAGTTCATTCCTCTATTAATAATCAGGATTTGAATTACGTATCTCCTTCTAAAACTCATTCAGGCATCTAAATTTAATAAGTTAAAATAGACCTTAGACCTTGGGGATATATTTTCTGTACTAATTAATTTTGATGGTGGCCACCTCTCTAAGGTAGTAGTACTATATATTAATGATTTTGAATTTAATTTGAAAAACATAGATTTTTTTTTAGCACCGACAGCTTGAGGAATATGAGCAATATTATTTCAGTACCGGTGTAAGTATAATTTTGTATATTCCATTTCTTCTTTCTTTTTTCTTTAGGGGTCAATGTTATGTGTTTAATAAGAAACACATCGAGCCTCTGAAAAATAAAGGAAGTGAAGGCAAAACATTCTTTAGGACATTCTCCACTTTACTCTAGTCAGAACTAATAAAAAAAATTGAAGATTTACCAGCCTTTTTTGTTCAAGTACACATGAAAAATAAGTTGAAGTTTATGCAAGCTGAATTCCCGCCCAAATTGATTTATTTTCATAATGTCGTGAATTTTGACTTTTATAAAACAATTTATTTATTGGGAGAGAACTTTTTCAACCAAAATTATTAAGCAATTTCTTATTCAAAAGTGGTAAACACTACCCGGAAAGGGTTTTTTGTTTTTTTTGGAAAAAGAATAAAATAAATTTGATATGACTAATTGACAAACTGCATGTAATTTGGATTCACTATTGTTAGAGGGGAAAATGATTTATTAAATTTAGAAAATGAGGATATTTTAGAATGCATGTAATTCAGAATATTTGAGCCATGTTTAATTTACAGTTCCAAGTGAATGAATGATACCATGCATTTCGATCTATCGTTGTCACGAGTGCATATATTTGCGTGTCAAAATTGTGTTATTCTTTTCTGATGGATTAATTCCAATCTTTGCAGTTTGATTCCCTAGAAATTAATCTCCTTATGGACGATGATCACGGAAATTAGTGTGATTTATTTTAAACCACCAATTAACTTCGTTTTTTCTACTACTAGGGGATCATTGTCACACCATCAGTCACTGTCCTTGCTGCTTTCACATAGGGCGTAGTCTGATTTTTCAGATTTAATTTTCTGATATTCTACCATCATATCATCATTTCAATTTTGCATTTGACAACTTGTATGGAAATTATGGCAACGGTTATTGGCAACACGCAATTTCACTGCAAACAATCTTAATCTTTGATTTAAGATTAGATATTCCACACAATTAATTGATCTTAATCGTCAATTTAGTAAATTTAGTTTGAGGGTTAAGACATTGCTTTAGGCCTCTAAAAAAATTACTTTGTCTAAGGATTTTATGCTTGGTTGAATTAAGTAGTGTATGTTGTCTTTTTTTCCTTATTACACTGCGGAGCTCTTTTTTATTTTATTTATGGTTCGACAAAACAAGTATTACTTTATCAATGAGAGTATTATTTGTTTAAATACAAAAATTGTTCTTTAGTTAAAAAAAATGTTATCTATAAAATCATAATAGCGAACTCATAACAAGTAATTTTCATACATTTTGTCAAAAAAAGTAATTTTCATACATATAGATAATTAATACATTTTTGTATTTTATTACAAAATAAAGCTTCTGGTTGATTTTTTTAAAATATTATTTTTCATTTGTTACTCTTTCATGAGTAAAAGACTTTATTTTAATCAACATGTTGAGAAAGCTGACAACATGACTCTAAAAAAATCTCGAATTTGATTCCTTGAATCGTCAATTTGATGGAACAATCCCACAGAGCTCCAAAAAACAAAATCCTATGAATACCTTGAGACGCATATAGAAGGACCAGCCCATCGTCTAATCCAAATCCAAAGTGTATCAAAGATAGTCGATAATTTTTTTTTGAAGAAGCTAAATTAGCCCACCTAAATTGGCGCTAGGAAGGATCAAACTTGAGACCTCAAGGAGGAGCACACTCTCAGGTCCCAAGTCAATACCACAAAGATAGTCGATATTAACATCGCAATTAAAAATATAATCTTTTTCGATGCAAATGACAAAAAAATATGAAGGAAAATAAAGTATAAAATAACAATGCTATATCTGAAGTTTTGACATTTCTCTCTAAATTTAGAGGCTCCACATCTGATGCAACAAGGAACAATGTTATGTGTACTTTTACTATTTTTTCAACACGCATTCAACATTTATTATATTATCAACGTAACACGTTTGTCACATTACATTACTCTATTTCTTTTTCTCTCAAGATGTAAAGTAGGTGTTTGAGTGTTTGATTTTTTTCCATAGTGAGAAAATAAAAAAGAAATTACAAGACCAAAACCATAAACCGCTATATTAATATGGACCAAAACCAAAAACAACTATTATTTTTTTGAAAAATGGTTTGTGTACACCCCTTAGAATGAATACACCTTAAAACAAAGAGTAAAAAAAAAAAAAAAAAATGATTAATGTAATATGTTTTTTATACAAACAATTAATGTAATATATTGATGATGTGATAGGAAAAAAGATATATGGATAAAATGAAGTGCTAAATAAATGTATAGAATTTAGAGGTGTCCATTTGTGTTGTATTTTTTTTTTAGAGGATTTCTTGTATGTTTTTATGCTATAGATAAGTAAGGTTTTTATCTGTCATGAATCGAGTCATGTTAATCGCTGAATCAATTTTGAGTTGCTCAAATTCTTGAGTTGCTAAATATGAGGTTAAAATGGTGATTGATTGTAAACCGTTAAGAATTTGTCACATCTCGATAGTACTATTCTATGGAAAATACACCGTAAAAGATTGGAAAGACCCACAAAAAGTACTTGCACTAAAATTTATATATACCACTAATAATAGGTAAACACAACTACTGTTATCCAATCAAAGCACGAATTAGCACCTAAAAAATATAACCATTTTTTGAAAGACAAAAAAAAATGTATGTAGTTTATAGTAATTTGAAATGTCCAAGTATATTCTACAAATTGATGACTTACATATAGTCTCAAAACGATATAGTTTAAGTAGTGTGGGTTGTCTTCTTTGCCTAAGCATATGATTTCTCATTTGTTACTCACTCTTTCTTAAGTAAATTCTTGAGTCGTCAATTTGAGGGAGTAATTTTACAGCGTACTCCAAAAAAATATGAGCATATTCTCAAAACACTAGGTCACAACATATCATGTGAGTGAAATGTCTAAGAATAAAACGCAAGTCACACAGCATGTGACTAAAATGTCTAAGCATATTTAAAGGAAAGGAAAAAAAAGACTAAGCATGTATCAATCACAATTTTGAACACAATTGGTTCAATTTTTTGCATTGTTTATAGTAATTTGAAATATGATCTATGTTATTAACTATGTATTGTTTTATTTAGAAGAATATTATTTCAACAACTTTTTTTCAATACAATTAGAATATACAAATAAATATAGATATTAACACCAAAACTAAAACAATAGAAAGAAAAAATAAAAATAAGACGATGTAAGTATGAGAAGGAAGATTATTATAAAAGTTGTCAAAAATTATTTTTTAAATATCATTTTTTTTATTCGAATGGTGTATGATTGTTTTTTACGTAGGTGTATGAATTGAATGTAGTAGTGTAGACAGGCACAATACAGCGACAGCACAAGGATGCATATATACGGTGCAACGTTGCTGTTTGGAGGAGGGTCCTATTTTGTCCTTTGATTTTATTATTAAATATTGGTAGCAGCAAACATATCTTAGACTGAAATGAATGAGGGCCCCACAGGTTACTGCACAAACAGACATTTCACACCCTGCCATGCCACGCACAACGTCACATGTGCTACTTTACTGTTCTTTGTCTTCTTCTTCTCTGCCTGCAAAACAGTACCATCCTTGCACGTGTATGTGACGATGTCTTGCTCCCTAAGTCAACGTTCTTGTTTAACAATGGCAATGGCTAGCCAAGCCCACTACCCAGATATTTGGTCCTAAATCTATATAGCCATTTACTTTGGGCCATTCTTAAGAATCTTGCTGTTCCCACCTCATCATTGGCTATGAAGCACCAGGAAGTTACATCTTTACCCCCATCGACAGTCGACTATCGCTGGATTTACACGTAATGGCATTTCAGTAGTTAACTGCCGAGGAACAAGAAATTTTGGCAGTTAACTGCCGCCGACTGAGTTTTTTAGCAATCTCAAAAGTGGGAACAATAAGGTTCCATTCTTAAAAATGCTTTTATTGCTGTCAAATTGGCCCATTTCATGACATATCCTGAGTTGTTGTGCGCATACGATGATTCTACACCTGTTTCGAGCGGTCTGGTGGTGTTGGTTTAAAATTTTAGAATGTATTTCTTTTATAGTCCTAGGTTCAATTCTCTCGGTAACAATTTTAATCAGTTAGTTTGGTTTTTCCAAAAGAAATATATATGGTGATTGTACTATGTCATGTGTTGCTCAAAATGTAGGAAATCACCTACGAGAAGATGGATTCCAATAGATTTCATGCGTAAAATGATATAGTTTATAGTAATTTGAAACGTCTAAGTATATTCTAAGTTGGATGAGCAACACTTGCAAAAATGCACATATGTTACACATGAAGATTCTTGTGTAAGGGACTTATGTTGACAATGGATTTTGTTAGTAAGTGGGTTGAATGGATTATGATATGTGTAGATTTGATGTACTATTGATGCAGACATAATTTGAACCTTGGAGAGAAAAGATTCACTTTGCCATTTGTGAGACCATAGAGTGAGCTTGTCCAAAGGCGCATTCAAAAGGTGATCCTTGTATGACCCAATGATGTTGGCACAAAGGATGTTCTCGCGAAATGATTTTCAAACTATGACATGCTTTCTACACAAAGAACACACATTAGAATTCAATTGTTTTCAAATAGTATAATTTTGTTATCATCAAAACTAAAATTTAGAGTTAGTTATTCTTCAAAGCACTTTTAATTCAACAATATGCTGGAAGTGTGAAGCAAAATCATTAATTGGGGAAGGGTGATGCTCAATGAATGGATGAATGCCTAACCTAAACTTGCTCCCAATCGTTGTAACTAGCATTTTGCCAATGATACCTAATGGCGAATACTTCATGTTAGCAAAAAATGAACTGACATCACCAGTTCGCTTGAAATAAAGTGGATAGACGATTTGCAATTTACAAATTAAAATGTTGCTGTGTAAACTTTAATCATGCAAAACAAAATGTTTCAAACTTTGGTGCTATTTTATTTCATGTATACATTGTTTTTATTACAAAATCATGCATACATCATACTTTTTTTTTTTGTTTGAAAGGATGTATACATCATAATTATTCTTTAATAAACTCTCTTGTTGGATTTACTCAGATATAAGTGAAAAGATTGATCTACGGCTTTACACATATAGTACCTCTAAAAAAAATCCTTGGCACATATAATTCCATCTAAAAGAAGAAATAACGGTAAATTATTTTGTAAGTTGTTTTAATAAACTATATCATAGAACTTATGAAATGAACCCATGATTCTCCTATTCTTCTTAAAAGGGTAAATTTTTAACTAATAGAGTATTTGACAAAAATAACTTATGAAAAATTAGTTGAAAAACACTAATGATAATTTCCAAAAGTTGTTTACATAAATTATACCAAACAATTTCATAAAACATATGTTAGTGGATAAGTTCAAATAAATCGATTCAAACAGACCTACGTCTTACTATTTATGCATTAGTTTAGTTGTGCATATTAGATTCAATCACATACATGTAAAATGTTTTTTTTTTATATTGAGTCTAACAATTAACCGAATACATATGGTTTCGTCAAAAGAAAATAACGAATACATATGGTATAATTTTTATTTTGAGTATAACTCAATTTTACAAAACAAGTCAGTCAAAAAATTGTCTCCACTTATAGATATATGTTCAATCATCTGAATTAACAATATCCAACTTAAGTTATAATAGATCGATGGATGAATGAATCAATTTACAAAAGAAAATATCCATAAGTTATTTATGTACTTTGTTTAATTAATCAACTTATCGACATCTCTATCGACAGCTACCTAGAATTCCTATTTTGAGGTGTCCTACTCAACAGTCCGCCTCTGTAACAGTGCAGAGTTGAAAAATGTTGACTAGTAAAATGGTGGTGGGTACGTACCAGAACTCTTACATCATCATCAGATTGTTGTTTATGTTTATGTTTATGGGAAGCACATTCACATTTCTCTTTTTATTTTAGTATTTTGGTTCCACTTTTGTGCGCGTACTACACTGTCTTAATCGTAATCCCACCGTCCCTTCTTTGGATTTTATATGTTTCTTCTTTTTAAGTTTCACAGCTGCCATTCCCTCCTAAGTTTATGCATTGCACTTTCCCTGGTAATGCTATTCATTTCATAGTGAAATTATGATATGAATTACCTTTATATGCTGTAAATTCTAATATCAATCACGGTTCATTATAGACCAATAGTTTTCTTTTTTTGAGAGGATTTTTTTGACCAAACTAAAATAGATTATATTAACATTGACTGAGAGTCCTTACTAACACAAAGTGTATCATAAAGAACCTCTAAAGTTTACGGTCAGAACGAAACCAAAAAGCTGGGAAACAAGAAAACTTAATCGATGTTCATACAAACAAAAGGGCTCGACCATCACATTAGAGTTTAAACCAATATTGACATTATAAGCTTTCAACCACCAAAAAATAAATGTACCTTGACTTTATCGAACATATGGTGAATTGTGTTTTCCTTAGCCTTAAAAACTTTGTTATTCCGCTCATTTTACATAACCCAAACACAAATAAGTTGCAAGAATGAACGACGAGCTCGCGATCCTTCAGGAAAATGATGATCCTATGATGAATTTGGATCAGCTGATGATATACCAATCCTTTTTTGAGAGAAATTATTGACCGATTTTTAAAATTTCAACGATGATATATGTTGTCGTTTGAAAATATAAGTTAATGATTATGGTCACGTCATTTATTTTATCCGTAAATGCGAATAGAGTCGTAAATTATTTTTCTTATTAAAAGTATTATCGATTGTCGTTAGAATTTTGGATAATTTTAAATACTTATCCGCGGTGGATCGTTGATAAAGCTAAATAATCTTGTCCATTCCATGCCCATGAAATTTTGAAAACACGACGGGATGTGACGTGAAATTCAAATATTAAATTTGTCTTATTCAGTATTCATGATGTATTATTTATTTCTAATCTACAACATCTCGTCCACTCCTCATTAGACATTGGAACTGACTAACTTTATGGAGGCCTACTACAAAATCTTAGATAAAGTTTTTTTAAAAAAAAAAAACAAAATTGATTTTACTTTTCAGAAATATAAGATATTGCTATAATACAAAATAAAAAGACTTAATTCTTGACGGAAAAAAAAAAAAAAAAAAACTTAATTTTCCCTTTTATTTATCATTTTGATCTTTAAATATGTTTTTATTTAGTTAATTTAGTATTCAGATGTTTTTCTAAAAAAAAGGCTAAGAAAATTATATTAAACACAATAAACCTCTCTAACATAAGATATATTAAAGGAGACTTATAATGTGTTTGACTCTTCAATGACGAAAATTAAGTTTATCAAAACTGATTTTGAGTAGGGCTGACAATGAACCGAACCAACTAAAAAATAGTTCGAAATTCGATTCGACAATTTTCTCGTCGAACTTGGTTTATGAACCAAATGAACTGAACTTGAGTTCAAATGAAGTTTGTTAACTAAACGAGCTGAACTTGAACTATATATAATTCGATTCGTTTGGTTCATGAGTTGGCTCGATAATGTATATCCTCTTAAATATACATATATATTGGTAATAGAATAGTATATTTTCAGAATATTCTCAATTATAGTTGCTTATTTATGTTGATTTTTGTTTATTTTATTTGTACTAGTTCTCGTGTAGTTTTAAGTTTCTCCAATATCCTTCTTTTCCCTACTCATAACGTCCTTAATTAAAACCAATTTTGCTTGAGAATTGATATGAATTTGGTAATAGGATGAGCCATATTAGTTTGACGATGGATGAATAATTTTATATTCGCATCAGAATTATGTTTTCTTTTTACTATTTCAATAACTTTGTTATAAAAAATCATATTCCTGCAAACCCATTAAAAAATATAGACCGAAAATAAAAGGAACTGAATATAGTGTAGTCTTCACTATAAGGTTTGCAAATGTAATATACATAACTGATGTCCCACATCGAAAGTTTAGAAAGTAAAGGAATGAAAATTGGCTATAAATAAAATCAAAACAAGAAAGTGCAGCGCATTAGTGGAGTGTTTGGTCTTATAATGACCAACTTCTTACAACCTAATGCAGTTAATATTTTTGTTGGGACTTATGGTAAATTATGTTAGGCATTTAAATTTTTTATGCTCTATGTTAATAGACCTTTAAATTTAATCGAATTAAACCTAATGAGTTGACCGAGTTGTTCGTGAACTACAAACGAGTCGAACTCGAGCTAAAAAAATGTTTGTATCGAACTTGAGTTGAGTTTTGAGCTGAATCAATTCTTATCGAGTCGAGCTCAGATAAGTTCGGATCGACTCGACTCATTTTCAGCCCTAATTTTGAGAAAAGGTGAATTGAACCTAAATTGATTATGTTTGGACACATTTATAGAAGGTGGTTTTCATCAATTGATATTGTTTGGATAGTTTAAACCAAAATTGATTTTAAGGTTATAAGGTGGGAAGCAGAGACTTGACGGTTGTGTCTCACCTCCAGTTTGCAGATGACACTTTGATATTGGATGAAAAATCTTGGGCTAATATTCGGGCCATGCATGCTATTCTTCTTCTCTTTGAAAAATTTTTGGGTTCAAAAGTGAATTTCTCTAAAAGTCATTTAGTCGGTGTGAATGTCGCAACTTCCTGGTTGTCTGAAGCGGCTATGGTGTTGAATTGTAAGGTGGGTTCCATTCCCTTTGTGTGTTTGGGTATCTTTATTGGTGGTAACGCAAGACGCTTGTCTTTTTGGGAGCCACTTATTAATCGCCTTAAGGCTAAACTGTGTTGGAACAAAATGTGTTTCACAATGAACCTTATTAAGTTTTGATGATAACAAGGTATTAAAAATTGTCAATTGGTTATTACTAATAATTGTTCAAGTGTACAGGACCAAAGGCTACTCAAGTTATTTCAATAGGTCTTGGAAGAACAATGGAAAGAAAAAGAAATTCTGAGCATCTGAAGAAAACTGCTCCTGAAGCTAAACTGCTCCTGAAGAGATGACGTCATCAGAAGCAGAAAGTCATCAGAAGCAATATTTTCATCAGAAGCAAAAGTTTTCATCAGAAGCAATATTTTCACCAGAAGCTACATTTGATCCTTTAATCAAACTGAAGATTCAAAGTTGCTGATTCTCAATTCAGTCTTATCAAAGAAGAACGAAGAACTGAAAGGGAGGTATCAACGGATATATGGATAACACTGAGCACTTGTCTCTCATTAATAGAGTTGACAAAGTACAAGTGTACAACCACTACCTCCACTACTCTGTTTTCTGTCTACGCTACAAGACAAAACAACAGCCATGCCTGCAGAATTTGTACAACTCAAGATGGGAATGAATTTGAAGTTTATTCTTCAAAGGACTACACCCAAATCAGGCAAAGGATCACTGGTGGATAATCAAAGGATTTCAAACGACTCTTTAGACGTGCTGATTATCTCAACGTCTCTTTCACGCCTCTATATAAAGGAGTGAAGACTTGAAGATAAAATAGAGATATACATAAGTTCAAAAGCGCCAAAACTCTGTCAATTTGATACTACAAAGCACACTGAATTTCTGCACTGATTTGATACATCTTAGAAATTCATAGTCTAGAGTCTTTTCTGTATTGTATTGTGAACACCACTGATTGTATATCAAGTGTTCAATTCAAACTCAATTCTCTGTATTTTTGTTTGATTAGAAGTCTCTTGCCTGCGTGCTTGAGCATTAGAAGTCTCTTGCTTAGTGCTTGAGCATTGGAAGACTCTTGCGTGTGTGCTTGAGCATAGTTTTGTGAAGTCTCATACTTAGAAAGTATTGAGCAGTTGTAATCTTGTGATTATAGTGAAATCTCCTTGGAAGTGCAAGGGGGACTGGACTACTTCCGTGTTGTGGAAGGAACCAGGATAACTGCTTGTGTCTTTGTCTTTCTTTTCTCTGCTCTGTTCTTTCCGCTGCATATCTGATTCTGATCATTTCATCAGAAGCACTCTCAAACTGCTTCTGAAGTTTTATCAGAAGAAGAATTTTTTTTTAGACAGAAAAAGAAAACACAATTCAACCCCCCCCCCTTCTTGTGTTTTTCTCACCTTCAATTGGTATCAGAGCCTGCTCTGTTATCACAGCACTTAACCGTGTTACAGTTCAAGATCTTTTAGAAAAACATGTCTGGAGATGAGGAATCAGTTACTCCAAAATACACAAGCGTCAAGCATGACTATGATACTGCTGACAAGAAAACAGACTCTGGAAAAGCTCCAAGGTTTAATGGAGATCCAGAAGAGTTTTCTTGGTGGAAAACTAATATGTACAGCTTTATCATGGGATTAGATGAAGAGTTATGGGACATACTGGAAGATGGAGTTGATGACCTGGATTTAGATGAAGAAGGAGCTGCTATAGACAGAAGAATACATACTCCTGCTCAGAAGAAGCTTTATAAGAAACACCACAAGATAAGAGGAATCATTGTGGCTTCTATACCTCGCACCGAATACATGAAAATGAGTGACAAATCTACTGCGAAAGCTATGTTTGCTTCTCTTTGTGCAAACTTTGAAGGCAGCAAGAAAGTAAAAGAGGCTAAAGCTTTGATGCTAGTTCATCAGTATGAACTTTTCAGAATGAAGGATGATGAGAGTATAGAAGAAATGTACTCAAGATTTCAAACTTTAGTTTCTGGATTGCAAATACTGAAGAAAAGCTATGTTTCTTCTGATCATGTTAGTAAGATTTTGAGAAGCCTACCTTCAAGATGGAGACCCAAAGTAACTGCTATTGAGGAAGCTAAGGATCTAAATACTTTAAGTGTTGAAGATCTTGTTAGCTCACTCAAAGTGCATGAAATGAGTCTAAATGAGCATGAAACCTCTAAGAAGAGTAAATCCATTGCTTTACCATCTAAAGGAAAGACCTCAAAGTCTTCCAAAGCCTACAAAGCCAGTGAATCTGAAGAAGAATCACCTGATGGAGATTCTGATGAAGATCAATCTGTAAAGATGGCTATGCTGTCCAACAAGCTTGAGTATCTGGCAAGGAAGCAGAAGAAATTTTTGAGCAAGAAAGGTAGCTACAAGAACTTCAAGAAAGAAGATCAGAAGGGATGCTTCAATTGTAAGAAGCCTGGTCATTTCATTGCTGATTGCCCTGATCTTCAGAAGGAGAAGTTTAAAGGCAAATCCAAGAAATCAAGCTTCAACTCCAGTAAATTCAGAAAGCAAATCAAAAAGAGTTTGATGGCAACCTGGGAAGATTTGGATAGTGAATCTGGTTCTGATAAAGAAGAAGCTGATGATGATGCTAAGGCAGCCGTTGGGTTAGTGGCAACAGTATCATCAGAAGCAGTATCAGAAGCTGAATCAGATTCAGAAGATGAAAATGAGGTATATTCCAAAATCCCTAGACAAGAACTTGTTGATTCTCTAAAAGAACTTTTATCACTGTTTGAACACAGAACCAATGAGTTGACAGATTTAAAAGAAAAATATGTTGATTTGATGAAACAACAAAAGTCAACTCTATTGGAACTGAAAGCTTCTGAAGAAGAACTCAAAGGGTTTAACCTCATATCAACAACATATGAAGATAGACTCAAGAGTCTTTGTCAGAAGCTACAAGAAAAATGTGATAAAGGTTCAGGCAATAAACATGAGATTGCCTTGGATGATTTTATTATGGCTGGAATAGACAGAAGCAAAGTTGCTTCTATGATCTACAGCACATACAAGAACAAAGGCAAAGGGATTGGATATTCTGAGGAGAAATCCAAAGAATACAGTCTCAAGAGCTACTGTGATTGTATCAAGGATGGATTGAAATCCACCTTTGTGCCTGAAGGTACAAATGCTATAACTGCTGTTCAGTCAAAACCTGAAGCTTCAGGTTCACAGGCTAAGATCACATCAAAGCCAGAGAATCTTAAGATCAAGGTAATGACAAAATCTGATCCTAAGAGTCAAAAGATTAAAATTCTGAAAAGATCAGAATCTGTTCATCAGAATCTGATTAAACCAGAATCTAAAATTCTAAAACAAAAGGATCAGAAGAACAAAGCAGCTACTGCTTCTGAGAAAACAATACCAAAAGGTGTCAAACCTAAAGTATTGAATGATCAGAAGCCACTCAGCATTCACCCTAAGGTACAAGGGAGGAAAAGTAAAACCTCCAAAACTAACCCAAAAGGACCCATGAAGATATGGGTACCTAAATCTGAATTGGCCAAAAATGCAGGTGTGCTTAAGGGCAAGAGAGAAACAAAGGTCATGGTACCTAGACAGCGGATGTTCAAGGCACATGACTGGAGAGAAAGCTTTGTTCCTTACCCTTACAATGAAAGATGGAGGAGAAGTGAAGTTTGGTGGCAACCAAACTGGAAAGATCATTGGTACAGGTACTATTGGTAATTCCTCCATCTCAATTAATAATGTGTGGCTAGTAGATGGTCTGAAGCATAACCTATTGAGCATAAGTCAATTTTGTGACAATGGGTATGATGTAACGTTCAGTAAGACCAACTGCACACTAGTTAACAAGGATGACAAATCCATTACATTCAAGGGAAAGAGAGTTGAGAATGTCTATAAAATAAATTTCTCTGATCTGGCTGATCAGAAGGTAGTTTGCCTTCTGTCAATGAATGATAAAAAATGGGTATGGCATAAAAGGTTGGGACATGCTAATTGGAGATTAATTTCTAAAATTAGCAAGTTACAACTGGTCAAAGGATTGCCTAACATTGATTATCATTCAGATGCACTTTGTGGTGCATGTCAGAAAGGGAAAATTGTGAAAAGTTCGTTCAAATCTAAAGACATTGTATCAACCTCCAGACCCTTAGAATTACTCCATATTGATCTTTTTGGTCCAGACAACACTGCATCCTTATATGGAAGTAAATATGGATTAGTCATTGTTGATGATTACAGCAGATGGACTTGGGTAAAATTCATTAAAAGTAAAGACTATGCATGTGAAGTGTTTAGCAGCTTCTGCACTCAAATACAATCTGAAAAAGAATTGAAAATTTTGAAAGTCAGAAGTGATCATGGTGGAGAATTTGAAAATGAGCCATTTGAACTTTTTTGTGAAAAACATGGGATTCTCCATGAGTTTTCTTCTCCTAGAACTCCACAACAAAATGGGGTTGTAGAAAGAAAGAACAGAACCTTACAAGAAATGGCCAGAACCATGATCCATGAAAACAATTTAGCTAAACATTTTTGGGCAGAAGCAGTCAATACTTCATGTTATATTCAAAATAGGATCTATATCAGACCTATGTTGGAGAAAACAGCATATGAACTCTTTAAAGGAAGAAGACCCAATATCTCTTACTTTCATCAGTTTGGATGTACTTGTTACATCTTAAACACTAAAGACTATCTGAAGAAATTTGATGCCAAGGCTCAAAGAGGAATCTTTTTAGGTTACTCTGAAAGGTCAAAGGCATACAGAGTGTATAATTCAGAAACACAATGTGTTGAAGAATCTATGCATGTAAAATTTGATGATAGAGAGCCTGGAAGTAAAACTTCAGAGCAAAGTGAAAGTAATGCAGGTACAACTGATTCTGAAGATGCATCAGAATCTGATCAACCTTCTGATTCTGAAAAGTATACAGAAGTTGAATCTAGTCCAGAAACTGAAATCACTCCAGAAGCTGAGTCTAATTCAGAAGCAGAACCTAGCCCAAAAACACAGAATGAAATTGCTTCTGAGGACTTTCAAGATAACACTCAGCAGGTTATTCAACCTAAATTCAAGCACAAATCTTCACATCCTGAGGAGCTAATCATTGGAAGCAAAGAAAGTCCTAGAAGAACAAGATCACATTTTAGACAAGAAGAATCATTGATAGGACTGCTTTCAATAATTGAGCCTAAAACTGTTGAAGAAGCTCTCTCAGATGATGGATGGATATTAGCTATGCAAGAAGAGCTAAATCAATTCCAAAGGAATGACGTGTGGGATCTGGTACCCAAACCTTTTCAGAAGAACATTATTGGAACAAAATGGGTATTCAGAAACAAGCTGAATGAACAAGGAGAAGTAACCAGAAACAAAGCCAGACTTGTTGCTCAAGGCTACAGTCAACAAGAAGGCATTGATTACACTAAAACATTTGCTCCAGTTGCAAGATTGGAAGCAATCAGGTTACTTCTATCCTACGCAATTAATCATGGCATAATATTATATCAAATGGATGTCAAAAGTGCCTTTCTTAATGGAGTCATTGAAGAAGAAGTGTATGTTAAACAACCTCCTGGGTTTGAGGATCTTAAGCATCCTGACCATGTTTATAAACTTAAGAAATCACTATATGGCTTGAAACAAGCTCCCAGAGCTTGGTATGATAGACTAAGTAATTTCTTAATTAAAAATGATTTTGAAAGAGGACAAGTTGACACAACACTCTTCAGAAAGACTCTTAAGAAAGATATTTTGATTGTGCAAATATATGTTGATGATATAATATTTGGTTCTACTAATGCATCTCTTTGCAAAGAATTTTCTAAGTTAATGCAGGATGAATTTGAAATGAGTATGATGGGAGAATTGAAATTCTTTCTGGGAATTCAAATCAACCAAAGTAAAGAAGGAGTATATGTTCATCAAACAAAATATACAAAGGAGCTTCTGAAGAAGTTCAAGCTAGAAGACTGTAAAATGATGAACACTCCAATGCATCCAACCTGCACCTTAAGCAAAGAAGATACTGGAACAGTAGTAGACCAGAAGCTTTACAGAGGTATGATTGGTTCTCTGTTATACCTCACTGCATCTAGACCTGATATTTTATTCAGTGTATGCTTGTGTGCAAGATTTCAATCAGATCCTAGAGAATCTCATTTAACTGCAGTTAAGAGAATCTTCAGGTATCTGAAAGGAACAACTAATCTTGGACTCCTGTATAGGAAATCCCTAGATTATAAGTTGATTGGATTCTGTGATGCTGATTATGCTGGTGATAGGATTGAAAGAAAATCAACCAGTGGAAATTGTCAATTCCTGGGAGAGAATCTGATATCCTGGGCAAGCAAAAGACAAGCAACTATTGCTATGTCTACAGCGGAAGCAGAGTACATTTCAGCTGCAAGTTGTTGCACACAACTACTTTGGATGAAACATCAGTTGGAAGACTATCAGATCAATGCTAACAGTATTCCCATTTATTGTGATAATACTGCTGCTATTTGTTTGTCAAAGAATCCAATTCTACATTCAAGAGCCAAGCATATTGAAATCAAACACCATTTTATCAGAGACTATGTTCAAAAAGGAATTTTAGATATACAATTCATTGATACTGAACATCAATGGGCTGACATATTTACAAAACCTTTGTCTGTTGAAAGATTTGATTTTATTAAGAAAAATTTGAACATGCATTTTGTGTCTGATTGAAAAATTGCTTGCATCTGAATAAGAAGTTTGGTTCTGAAGTTTATTCAGAAGCATTTTGGTTCATCAGAAGCTCTTAATTGAGGTTCTGAGGAAAATGTGCTTCTGAAGATGACGTCAGCACTAAAACTTCAGAAGTGTTATTCTTTGCTTCTGAATAGCTTGGTTAGTGGGAACGGTGGAAGTTACTTTATGTAACAGCTGTCTCATTACCCAAAAGGTAGTTTTCTGAAGAGTCTCTGACGTGGTTTATTTGTATTGGAGTATAACAAAAAGGGCAATGATGTTTTTATTCGCTTTTTAACATACTTACACGCGCCCCCAATTTGTCATTAATGTTGTGTTTGTTTGTCCCCTCTGAATTACAAACGTTTTAATAAAAAAAAAAACACTAAGTCATTTCACACACTTCTCACTTCACAACAAACACTTTCTATTTTTCTTCTCAACCCTCTGCGAACGTAAGCGCATTCTCTCATCCTCTCAAAAACTCCTTAGAACCCTAAAACCACTTCATATCAATGGCATCTTCAAGTTCTGCCGGTGGTTCTTCATCGAATATGGATATAGATACTCCTGCTTATGAAATCAAAGGAAGAACTATGTCTATTGAGGAATGGGATCTAATCATTCAAGCGGAAAATCCTGTGGATTTCACTTCTCTAACTCATCATGGATGCGACTTGGTAAGATTCTACAAGAAGCAGAAGCTAATGAGTTACTTCAGTCTTCTCAACGGTCCTACTTATGAAGTGCTTGTCAGACAATTCTGGGTAAGAGCTTCAGTGTTTGACAAAGTTGCTGCTAAACAGGAAGAAGCTCAGATGATTCTGGTTGATCATACTTTGGAGGGAAAAACCAGAGAAGAAATGGGTCTACTCGCCTTCACTGGGACTGAGATTAGATCAAACGTCATGGGGATTCCTGTAACAATCAATGAGCATGTGATTGCTCAAGCCATGAGAAGGGATGCTTCTGGGACATACGATGGAGAAGAGATTCCTAACCCCAGAACAAGCCCTTGGAAGGAAATAGTAAACAACACTATCTACGGATCAAAGGATGCTAAGCCTTACAGCACCTTAAGCATGGAAAAGAAAATGCTGCTGAAGATCCAGAATGAAAACATTTTTCCCAAAGGTGGAGGAAATGATCAACCTTCACTTGGTCACAAAGTCTTTCTGCATCACACCATCTCTCAGGAAACAACAATGAACGTTCCCAAGTATATGTTTAAATACATGATCAAGGAACTCAAGAAGAGCCAGATGGAGAACAGGAAGTTTGTTCCCTATGGAAGGCTGCTCTCCATAATCTTTCAAGAAGGAGGACTCCTAAGTGCCCTGAAAGACGTGGGTATTTATGATAATCAGAAGCTGGGAGCAGTCACAGGAAAAATAATCAATGGGGCAACTCTAGTCAAGAT
This sequence comes from Medicago truncatula, assembly GCF_003473485.1. Classification (NCBI taxonomy): domain Eukaryota; kingdom Viridiplantae; phylum Streptophyta; class Magnoliopsida; order Fabales; family Fabaceae; genus Medicago; species Medicago truncatula. The sequence continues at coordinate 39,977,162 of NC_053042.1, read as the reverse complement.
GAGGCTGATTTCAACATGCAGGAAACTAGATACAGATATGCATGAATCTGATGTCATATCTGATCTAGTCACTCATCACATCCCTATCTGCAAGAAAGATCCCCTGGATGTGCAGAGGGCCTACATCTTAGACTACTACAAGAGCTACAACAAGAAAATCAGCCTGAAAGATATCCCAGAAGAAATGTATGGTGGTGATCTGCCTGTGGCCAAAGGCAGAAAATCTAAAAAGAAGCAGATCACCAAGGAAGAATACCTTGCTGAAGATGCTACTGAGGTGGGTGCTCAGAAGCATAAGAAAGCTAAGAAGGAAAAATCTGCTATGTCCACCATTCTTGAGGAAGTGGAGGATTTGGATGATGTCCCTCTTATCAGAAAAAGGACAAGGAGTACTCAAGAAACAGCAGAACAGCCTGCTTCTGAACAAGCTGGTTCTGAACAAGCTGCTTCTGATCAAGCTGCTTCTGAAAAGCCTCCAAGTCCCAAAAATAAAAGAGAAGCTGCTTTTTGGGAGCCACTTATTAATCGCCTTAAGGCTAAACTGTGTTGGAACAAAATGTGTTTCACAATGAACCTTATTAAGTTTTGATGATAACAAGGTATTAAAAATTGTCAATTGGTTATTACTAATAATTGTTCAAGTGTACAGGACCAAAGGCTACTCAAGTTATTTCAATAGGTCTTGGAAGAACAATGGAAAGAAAAAGAAATTCTGAGCATCTGAAGAAAACTGCTCCTGAAGCTAAACTGCTCCTGAAGAGATGACGTCATCAGAAGCAGAAAGTCATCAGAAGCAATATTTTCATCAGAAGCAAAAGTTTTCATCAGAAGCAATATTTTCACCAGAAGCTACATTTGATCCTTTAATCAAACTGAAGATTCAAAGTTGCTGATTCTCAATTCAGTCTTATCAAAGAAGAACGAAGAACTGAAAGGGAGGTATCAACGGATATATGGATAACACTGAGCACTTGTCTCTCATTAATAGAGTTGACAAAGTACAAGTGTACAACCACTACCTCCACTACTCTGTTTTCTGTCTACGCTACAAGACAAAACAACAGCCATGCCTGCAGAATTTGTACAACTCAAGATGGGAATGAATTTGAAGTTTATTCTTCAAAGGACTACACCCAAATCAGGCAAAGGATCACTGGTGGATAATCAAAGGATTTCAAACGACTCTTTAGACGTGCTGATTATCTCAACGTCTCTTTCACGCCTCTATATAAAGGAGTGAAGACTTGAAGATAAAATAGAGATATACATAAGTTCAAAAGCGCCAAAACTCTGTCAATTTGATACTACAAAGCACACTGAATTTCTGCACTGATTTGATACATCTTAGAAATTCATAGTCTAGAGTCTTTTCTGTATTGTATTGTGAACACCACTGATTGTATATCAAGTGTTCAATTCAAACTCAATTCTCTGTATTTTTGTTTGATTAGAAGTCTCTTGCCTGCGTGCTTGAGCATTAGAAGTCTCTTGCTTAGTGCTTGAGCATTGGAAGACTCTTGCGTGTGTGCTTGAGCATAGTTTTGTGAAGTCTCATACTTAGAAAGTATTGAGCAGTTGTAATCTTGTGATTATAGTGAAATCTCCTTGGAAGTGCAAGGGGGACTGGACTACTTCCGTGTTGTGGAAGGAACCAGGATAACTGCTTGTGTCTTTGTCTTTCTTTTCTCTGCTCTGTTCTTTCCGCTGCATATCTGATTCTGATCATTTCATCATAAGCACTCTCAAACTGCTTCTGAAGTTTTATCAGAAGAAGAATTTTTTTTTAGACAGAAAAAGAAAACACAATTCAACCCCCCCCCCCTTCTTGTGTTTTTCTCACCTTCAAACTGTTGGGTTGGAAATCGAAACATTTGTCTTTAGGTGGTATTGTGGTGCTTCTGAAGTCTGTCCTGTCGTCGCTTCCTGTTTATGCTCTTTCTTTTTTCAAGGCTCCGTCAGGTATCGTCTCCTCTATTGAATCTATTTTAAATTTTTTTTTGGGGAGTCATGACCACAGGAAAATATCATGGGTGGACTGGAACACTGTTTGCAGGAGTAAGGAGGTTGGTGGTTTGGGCGTAAGGAGAATTAGGGAGTTTGATTTAGCGTTGTTAGGTGGGTGGTGTTGGCGGTTGTTGGTAGATAGTAGTAGTTTGTGGTTTAGGGTGTTGGCTTCGAGGTATGGCGTGGAGGGGGACCGCGAGGCTTCATCTTGGTGGCGTGCCATTTATGCTTTGTGTCGGGAGGGTTGGTTTAGTGATAATGTTAACCGCTCTCTTGGTATCGGGAAGCACACTCTTTTTTGGTCGGATGTCTGGCTTGGTGGGGTGTCGTTTAGAGTCAGGTTTAATCGTTTATGACATGTCGATGTTTAAAGAGTTATCAGTTTTTGATATGAGTCAGTTAGGCTGGGGAGAAGAGGGAGGGGTGTGGAGTTGAAGGTGGAGGTTATTTGTGTGGGAGGAGGAGTTGTTGAGGGAAATGTTGTTATTGCTTCACAATGTTATTTTGCAGGTCGACAAGGATGACATATGGCTATGGACATTAGAATCTTCTAATGCTTTCAGTGTTCGTAGTGCCTATCATTTCCGACCTTTGGCATAAGGATGTCCCTCTTAAGGTTGTTTTGTTTGCTTGGCGGTTATTCTGAGACAGGTTGCCTACAAAGGACAATCTGCAACATCGTGGTGTTCTTGGTCGTGATTCAAGGTTTTGTGTGGCAGGGTGTGTTTCAGTTGAATCATCTCAGCACTTATTTTTACATTGTAATACTTTTGGGGTCAGTTTGGCACTTTATATATAGGTGGCTTGGCATCTTTGCGGTCGTGCCAGCTCAGGTGTCGGCTCACTTTATTCAGTTCAGTGTTAGTGGTGGAATTGCAAAGAAGCGTTGTTCAATTATTCAGGTCATTTGGTTTGCTACGGTTTGGGAATTTTGGAAAGAAAGAAATAACATGTTGTTTAATGATAAGGAATGATCGGTAATTCAGGTGGTTGGTAATATTAAGTCTCTCGCCTTTAGGTGGCTGAAGGCAAAATTCATTACACTTCCCTTCAATTATCATGGCTGGTGGCTTAGTCCGTTCACCATGTTGGGCATAGGCTAAGAGTTATTCTTTCTTGTTTCTTGTACAGGTTCATATTGTAAATATTGTTTGACTGTGTTGTCTTTCCTTAGTACGCCTCGTGCTAGGAAGGACAATTTTTGTTGGTAATATATTTCATTTTAACTTCTTAAAATAAAATTGATTTTAAGGTGTAAATTACAAAAAGGTCTCAACACATATAAAATCATGATTGTAGATGCAAGAAAGAAGCTTCTGCGACAACCAAGAAAAAAGCTTGGTTTTGGTTCGAACCAAAACTCGCGTTTAGGTTTTTGAATTAAGAAACACGAGTTGTCGCAGAAGCTCTTGGATTTGTGGCTTCGAACCAAAACTCGCATTTAGGTTTTTGAATTGCGATTTGCAGATGCACGTTTGATATTACCCAAACATCACATGAATTGCTAGACTCACGTTTTATGTGGAAAACTCGTGTTTGACGTGCATAAACGCACAACCAAACATACACTTAAAAGTTAAGGAGTACATCATACAATCCAAACTACTACACGTAGCCAAAGAGAATTAAGAAATTGTCTTTAAACAAAGCAAATGTGTCGACCTCCAAGTAGGGTAATCAAAATCAAACAATATGTAGTTTGATTTTAACCACCAGAAAGCTTGAATTTTTACCTTTTCTAATCAATTTGATAAATTCAAATATTGCAATAATAACTCGTCAAAATTTATAGGCCAAAATGACTATTTATAAAAAAAAATGTACCATACATATAACAACCGTTGATAATCGCCATAAACATATATCAATTGAAAAGGATAATACATTATTATATGTAGAAGATGAGATTTGAATCCCAATATATTATTTTTTCACCTTAAAATGTGAATTATAACCGTTGGACTCTTTGTAAAGAAGAAGAAAAGAAATATATAGAGCTCCTGCTACCCAAAATTTATCGTGTCCGTCCCAACATTCAAATAACTTACTTGTTGTAAACGTCTTTTGTTCTTTTGATGTTCCTTAATTTGAGCTTATGTTTCTTTTCAAAGAATAAACGTAGCCTCGATCATTTGTTCCACACATTTAAAAATTCCATCTTTAAATTAAAACTCGGCTTCTTCCTAGAAGCAAAGTCCTTTCATTGATAATCCCTTTGAACCTTCTATTATATACAGCTAATAATCCCTAAACCACTTTACTATGTTTGTCCCCTTTTATTTTTGCGAGTAGATGCCAAACAATGCAATCAAATGATATTTTTTTCTATTTTTATTTCATCCCATCTAATAATGGTAATGAAGCCATGCCTTCAATGTTTGGAAGAAGGGGAACAATGTTATGTACTTAAGACTTGAGTTAAATCCGAATCCATTATAAGCATATTCTATTCATTTTAAAAGGAGAGTCAGCTTAGTGTAACTCTAATTTGTAATTACACCTTACTTGCACTTGCACATGTTTATTTTAATTTAATATCCTATGTAATTTTACACCTTAGTTGCACTTTTGCACATGTTTATTTTAATTTAGGTTTAAATGTGTGTTTATTCCCTGCACTTTCGTCCAGTTTTGGCATTGGTTCCTACGCTTTTTTTTGTTTGGCATTAGTCCCTGCACTTTCTAAAACTTTTGGCTTTAGTCCTTCCGTTAACTTTACGTTAAAAAAAAAAACCAAAACTAACGGTGTGCCACGTGGCCCAATCATGACACGCCACGTGGCACACTAAAAAACAAAACAAAAATCAATTTTTAATTATTATTTAATTCATTATTTTTTTTACTTAAAAATATGATTAGTCCCTGCACTTTTAGCATTTTTTGATATTAGTCCCTGCACTTTGGTATTAATCCTTGAACTTTTTTTAAAAAAATAAAAAAAATACTTTCAATCAAATTATTATGTTTTAATTATTTTTTGTTCATTATTTTTATTGAGAATAATCGTAAAAAAATAAAATCAAAAAATCTTTGTTAAAAAAAATTAAGTAATAATTGTATTATATTGCAAATGGAAATTGTATCGTATTAACACCGTAACAATAGATAAAAATCAACAAAGAAGATGGAAATTAAATTGCACTTTGGATTTTTTGTTACGGTGTTAATACGATACAATTTCCATTTGCAATGTTATACAATTATTACTTAATTTTTTTTAACAAAGATTTTTTGATTTTATTTTTTTATGATTATTCTCAATAAAAATAATGAACAAAACAATAATTAAAACATAATAATTTCATTGAAAGTATTTAAAAAAAAAAAAAAAGAAGTTCAAGGACTAATACCAAAGTGCAGGGACTAATATCAAAAAATGCTGAAAGTGCATGGACTAATGATATTTTTAAGTAAAAAAATAATGAATAAAATAATAATTAAAAATTTATTTTTTTTGTTTTTTAGTGTGCCACGTGGCGTGTCATGATTGGGCCACGTGGCACACCGTTAATTTTGGTTTTTTTTTTAACGGAAAGTTAACGGAAGGACTAAAGCCAAAAGTTTTAGAAAGTGCAGGGACCAATGCCAAACAAAAAAAAGCGTAGAGATCAATGCTAAAACTGGACGAAAGTGCAGGAACTAAACACACATTTAAACCTTTAATTTAATATCCTATGTAATTTTTTGAAGTGTACTTGGCAACAATTATTAGAGCGTGAGAATGCAGATGAACCAATGGGACACAATCCGACAAAAACGACACCTACCTCCTCCACAATCCACAGAAGAATCTAAAAGTTTCAAGTCTAGAATACACCAACTAACTATGAAAGTAAGACCAATTATATTGGAGAAATGATATTTATACATCCATTTGTGATAATATTTAGATAATTTTCTCTCTTATATCTATATGATGTTCTTTTTCTCTTTTTTTTTCTTTTCCTCCATTGTTTTGTACCAATAAAAAAAAAAGTGTCATCAAGATTATTATTAAATAGATGTGCAAATATCACTACTCATTTCACCTAGCATAAGATAAACAAGTCTTACCTGTTTAATTTTCTTTCAATAAATCTGAAGTAAATTAAATGAAGTATGATGTAATTTTTTAATTTAATGGTATAAAAGTTATTTATGCAAGATGTTAAACAAAATCTCAAAGCAATATTTTACCGACATGCATTTTAAGTGTATTTGACAATTTTTTTAGTTTATTTGTTGTTGCATAAACCGTCTCAACATGCAACTGCGAAGATTAATACCTCGAGCGTTGTAGAATCTAAATAGGTGGCAAGCTCTCCCTATACAGCGCGCAGCTACGGAGACTAATCCCTCCAGCATCGTGAGACCTAAATAGACGGCAAACTTTTCATAAGAGTTTTAACATGGTTGCATGCGCAAGACTGGATTCGAACTCAGGACCTTTGTTAAACTAAAAGAGACTCTTGTCATCTCATCTAAACGCTTTTGGACAGACATTTTTTTAATTTTAGTTTAATTTATTTTCACAATTGGTGTAAAAAAAATTACACATACAATTGGATGGATGTGTTTTACACCGATTGTATATATACATTAAATTGTTTTTAGTTATAATTTGCTAAGGTATTCTTTAATAAAAAGAGTATGGGGAAAAATTAGCAAATGCATGTAAGAGTAGTTATAAAAAATAGGCCTTTTTAGCAAGCTATACTTATGGGTCTAATTAACCATTTTGCGGTGGTGGTGGGAAGCTTGGATTTCATGTCAGCCTCACCACCATACCCCAATCGGGGTTGTTAGCTGTATGCGCCGCTACCGTGACTTTCAAAACCAATCACGCCGTCGTTGCTGTGTTGGTTGGTATGATTGTTATGTTCCTTCTTATTTCGCCTCAAATTGTCTTTGTATAGTCCCGAATCATATCTCTATCCTCCTTTCTTCTGGGTTTTGAATCATGTTGGATAGGAGATAGTGCTTTTGATGTGTTACAATAGTCAATATGGATTTAAAACCCTTAAGGGTCTTTTTTCTTTCGAAATCGTCCCTGCACTTTGTGGAGGTTCAATATGGTGTCCGGGTTCTCAAACATGTTTCTCGTGTGTTATCTTTTTAGATTTGTTGCTGTTGTGGTTGTGCCATTTGGTTTGTTGAATGACTTCACCGCGATTTACATATCTGGAGGGTGACATGTTATTGTTGGTGGACGTGTATTTGCAACAGACTAATGTGGATATAAATGGTCTTGTGACTTGCGGTTTGTTTGTTTGCAACAAGTTGTCAGTTTGTGATTATGTCACAGTGTTGGCGGTCAGATTCATTTGTTGTGCCTCAAGAGATGAAGTTTGAGTTGTTGAGTTTGTCTTTGTCTTTGGTTTGTTAATATGCATATCGACCGACTTATGTATAGGTTGTGCTTGTATGTTTGCTTGTTGTGGGCCAGAGATGGCTGATAAATTTGTGGTTGATCATCACAAGTGAATTCGTTATTTACCGTATTGACGGTCGAATTCACTCCACACTTTCAAGCATCTGTCTGTGGTTATCTATCCCAGTCATCTTGTTGATTGACATGGGACTGTACGGATTTGAAAGAGTCGTTAATGCCAAATTTTAGACCCGTTTTTGTGTTGACGATCGATTCATTCGCCAAACTTTAGACCCGCTTATTTGTTAGAATTGTTTAAAGTTGGATCTACTTTGTGGGTCTTTTTTTTTATGTAATTTTTCTCTTTTTTTTTTTAATAGTATTTATGAGCAATTTGGCAACTGATTAGAGTAGGATACCGACTTAGTTGTGTGCTATTCTTTTTTATGTCCATTCTGCTCTTGGTTTATAAAATTAAAATAAACCATTTTGTAATTATACTTGACCAATGTACTTCTAAAAAATAGGTGAATGTAAGTTAGAAAATCTATATGTATTGGCGATGCTTGGGACTAAGAATCAAAATTGATATACTTAAAGAAAAAAAATATATTTATTTAAGTTTTATTTTACTTTTAATGATTTGAGTACAATATAATTTTTTAATATAATATATATATACATATTATATTTTTTTTAAAGTTCAGCCGCTCAACTCGTTTGAGCTAAAGGTTAAAGAACTTGATACTCCTTCCGTCCCTATATCTAAGCACTCATTTAATTTTATTTTTGTCCCTAAATGTAAATCTTTTTTCAAATTACTAGATGCATTTATTATTTTTTTCTTAAACATACCCCTAATTAATACTATTATCTTGTCTCGAAATATGAAAAGTTAAATTTAATACACATACAAATAAAGGATAATTTCTTAATATTAACACACAAAACAGATACATTAATTACACTGATAATTTTTCTTAAAAAATGTGAAAAAGACAATGATTGCCTACATTAAGGGACGAAAGAAGTAAGTTACAAGGCCAGGGTCCAAGTTTCAGGTAGTAAAAAAGAAGAATATATATGGCACAAGTTAGATAAGTCTTTCACCATGCATAAGTTTGTTTATATCATTGAACCAATAAATCTTTTTTTTAGGGGACGAACCAATAAATCTTAGCATATGATTAAATGTAATACAATGTCTTATTGATGGTGCACCTTTATTGATTCAATGGTAAAAATAAATTTGTGCATGAAGTAAGATCAATTTACTTATACATATTACACAATTTTTTCTTCATGAATGAGTGATTAAGTAAGTTTTCTTTTTTTTTTGAGCAAAAAATTGTTTAAATACACATAGATGTGCATGTTGATAAAACAATTTTAAAAAAATGACTAGGTGTAAGTTAATGATGTAGTATTTTTCTATCAATCAAAAGTAAGTATTGTATATCGTCTCTACAAGGACTAACGCGATATTCAAGCCATTCAACAATCAATATTGTTCCAAGTGTATGGATTTAAAATATTTGTTTGTGTAAACCTATAAACTATTTGACATAAAATAAAATAGAGAAAAGATATGGTTATTTCGCTTGGGGTCAGACACTCAACCACGCGTAACAACTGCAATCTCACGATCAATTAACATATTCTAGCTTTTTAAACGATATTATCACAATCACTTGACAATATCATTCGTGTCCAAATGATATCGTTATTTCTAAGGGATTGTTTAAATGTCGATTTCCCAAACATTTATATAATCACAAAGTCGATTGGATCGTTTAATCGACGATTTCCCAACCGATTAAATGACCCAAATGCATTAAGTTCTAGATTAAAAGTGATTATCAAATATTAACATCTATGTCTAGAATGAAAACTTAAGATAGATTGTTATTATATTTCTTAGACCCAAAAGTATTTGTCAATATCATTTTGAATCTCAATAAAACATTAAACACAAGAATAACAACAATATTGAATAAATAAGCTAGAACCATATATTAAAAGATAAGAGTTTACATAATGGCTTGTTTGAATACCTCAAAACCCACAAGGTAGATGTAACTACATATGTCTATGCAAGCTTGACAAAGGATGAAAGAAAGATAAAGATTCCTGTTATACCCTGTTTTTGGACCTAAAATTACTGGGCCCAATTGCATTTCAAACTTTGTCAAATATCAACTTTCAACTGCACAGTTCAAATTGTCTCTGCTACGCAGTGTTTTCAATCACATTTTTACTTATGTTTTCCTTGCATGAAACTTTTCAAAATGTCTTTACTTGTCTGGTAAGTCATTCAAAAGTGTCTCTGGATCGTTACATTGCTTTTTCTACAATTTATTTCAAAATTTGCAAAAAGTCATACAGAAGGGTATTTTGGTCATTTCCTGCAGTGGGACCCATTTTCATCCTTGTGACTGTCTCTGAGTCTTTTCAGATTGTTTTTTACATTTCATCAGTAAACCTTGTTAAATTCATTTCAAACTTGCATCTGAGTCAGTGTCAAGTCAATTTGAGTCTGTTTAGGTCAATTTTAGCCCTAGGGGCATTTTGGTCATTTCACACAAAATTTTGGCACAGAGAGGTTACTTTGAAGTACCTCATTTAGGCCATTGGTTCGTTTTAGTCCGTTTTGTCAATTTTATTTGTGTTTCGCTTTACGTCTGGTCAAATTACCAATTTTATTTTTATTTTTATTGTTTTTATTATTTTTGCATTTTGGTCTTCGAAGAGGTCCAAAATTGCATTTCAGTCCAGTTTCTTTTCCAATTTTCATTTCAGTCCTTTTTTGTCAATTGCAGTTTAGTCCTCAAGTTCTTATTTTTGCAGAAAAGTCCAAAGTTCATTTTTTAAGTCCAAAGCCGTGCCTCTTTCATACAAGTTCAGATGCCACATGTCAGTTTCCTATTGGTTCCAATGCACACATGTCAGCTATAAAAGCATTAAGTCAGATTTCAGAAGCAATAATTACACGCCACATCACAAACGCTTTCCATTTTTTCTTTCCCATTCTCAAAGATCAAAAACTTAACAATTTTCCAGAATCATCAAGAACATTCAAACCCTAACCGTTTCTGAACCAACTCCAAATCAATCCAAATCAATCCAAATCAACTCAAATCAACAGAAATCAACACAGAATATTACAAATCAGTACAGAATCAACAAGATTTTTTTGCAATTCTCAGAGATTCCGCATCGAATCTTCATCATCGAATTGAGTTTCTTCGCAATCCAAGGTGAGAATTCGCCATTGACGAACTCCAGCACCGATCACGAAGAATTCGAGAGCGTGAAAAGAAGAAGGAAAGAAGCAGAATCTGGACCGGTGAAGAAGAAGAAGAATCACTGATTTATTTTCAGTTCCAGCAACCAAATCAACAACACAAAAAACACAGAATCAAGTTTTCCGAAGAATCTCACAAAATCTCCAATCAAAAACTCCAGGTAAAACTCAGAATCTCTTTTCAAAAGTAAGATCACGGTTAAACCTGCAAAATCACGCAAGCAAACAAATCTAGATTTTCCAGAATCACAAAGAAGGCCATAACCGTAAACACAAAACCTAGATCCATAAGGATCTAAGTTTTGAAAGCAAGAACAAGTACCAGAAAAGCAATAAAACGACGAAACGATGTAGATCCTTAAAGATCTAAACGTTTTCTTTCAAAAGAAATCAAAAAAAATCAATTTCAAAACCGTACGAAAATTTTCAGATCTACGTCGTTTCAAGCTGTGTATGAGAAAATAATTGCTGGATTCGTGTTTAGGGTTAAAGGACGAATCAAAAGATGTAAAAATCATAAGTTTCTGAAAAATTTCACGGCGGAACCCTAGATCTTCACCGGAGAAGATGAAGTTTCCGGCGACCTATGAAGGTTCCGGCCGGTCCTTCATCCTCTCCGGCGTGCCATGCCAGAATCCGGTGAGTTGAGAGAAGAGAGAAGAGAGAGAAGCTCTGAGTGTAGAGAGAGAAAGGGGAGTGGAAAATGAAATAAACCGGTGCTCTTTCCTTTTTATAGGCAGCTGGACCGGACCGGTTCAAGACCGGTCCAATCCCTTCAATCCTGAGCGTTGGATCTAGGGTTTCCCTCCCTGGATCAATCCAACGCTCCCTGTGCATCCGGATCTTGTGGTTATTGGGCTTGGGCTTTATTCTTTGCTTTTTACGTTTTTTTGTGTTTTTTCTTGCTATTTGCACTGCCTTTCTTGCTATCTGAACCTGTCACTTGCTTACTTTTTTTTATAAAAATTCCTAAAAAATCCTAGTTGTTTCTTGGTATATTTTTGGCATTTTTATGGTGTTTTATTGCATGTAAAAAATGTTAAAATGGCATGAACTAATTTCCATGTGTTTTTGCACTTTTGGTATGCTTTTTGCTATGTTTTTGTCCTTGATACTTTGATATGTGTTATGAATAAATGATACCATATCTTGTGATGAATATGCCTCTGTACATGTGCTTCTTTTTGCTGTTTTTGAATATGATTTTATGGATTTCTTGTTTTACAAGCAACAAGTGTTTGTTTTAAAGAATAAAGTGTCAAATTTCTCTATGAATTGGTGTGATACTTTGCTTGCATGTGACTCCATTAATTTCATGTCATGGCTTGAAACAAAATCTCTTTCAAAGTTGCTATGATGTGATGATTATGGGTTACAAGTACCTTTAAGTATCATATCAAATTTTTAGGTTTATTACCACTTTGTAACTTTCTTTTGCTTTTCCTATGCAATTTCTTTTGTTTTATTTCCTACTATTCCATGCTTTATGGATACTAACCATTTCATCTCATGTGACATACATTTCATAGCATTTCACTATCTCCTCCACTTTCTTTAGCTTAGCATTTATCTTTGCAAATTTTGATTCACTTGGTGATGTAATTTGTTATCATTGGTTTGTAGCTTGGCAAAGGGGCCATAGAATGTATTTAGGCAATTTTTGTAATATGGACTATGGACACTATGACGCACCGGCACGCACACACTCACCCTAGATGTATGCCTAGGATTGTATGTGTAGATATACGACTAGGATTGCATGGTTAGACGAATGTTTAGGTTTTAACACTTAGAAAAAATCCAACTTTTTCCCAAAATATGCAAATAACCTCATTTGAAAACTTTTTTGCAAAAAATAAAATGGGAGTCAAAACTCCTTATTTCTCTTTATTTTTCTTAAGTAAAATTTCCAATGAATCTTAAATATACATAGACTTCATTTTGAAAAAGACTAATTCCACCTCACATTTTCCAAATCTTATGCCCTTGAGGCCTCTCATCTCTATTCTTCAAAATCTCTTTTCAAACTTAAAATCAACCAACAAAAACAACAACCATTTTTTGAGAATGAACTACGAACGGTTTTGATCCCTTAAAAGGGTACGTAGGCAATGAGTCAAAACTCATCCAAGCCGAAATAAAAATCAAGTTCTACTTCTTCTCACCCCCCATTCTTAACTAATCACACCTCCCTTTTTTACGAATAAGCAATAAAACTAAAGCGTAGAAATAAACTTAGGAGAGCGGTTCTTATGGAATACCATAATCGCTCCGGGTGCCTAACACCTTCCCGTAGCGAAAACGACCCCCGAATCTAGAACTTTTTAAGGGTTTTTTCTCCTTTTACCCTTCCCAAGAAAAAAGAGAGATATCAACGGTCGAAAGGTTCAAGTCCAATTAATGGCTTGGCACCCCAAAACCATGATAACAATTCCATACTGAAACTCATGATGTCTCAACAAGTCTTGGATAGAATCTACTCCTAACACCTTGCTTTGTGTTTCTCTCTAGAAATGCCATCTTTCTCTAAAACCCAAAAATCTCCAAAAGTGTGCTACCTGTTCTTTGGTTCCAAAACGTATTCCCCCCTTCCTGTTGTGTTGCGCCAGCTTCTTCCTTTTTTCCCTGACTCCTTAATCCTCTCCATTTCATTTACGGGTCAACTAAATTGTTTCTTGGCCAAAGTTCAATTGTCACATAATAATCCATTGCCCCTTATTTATGGCTGCAGCTCCTTGTTTGCTTATTCACACCAACCCATGATTTAAAGGCAAGTGGCACATAAATAAAATCTATAGAAGCACAATTAAGTTTTATTTCTTTGCTCCTATGACTAATAATAATAATAATAATAATAATAAAATAAACTAATTGACTCAATTAATAAATAAAACCACAATTTATTTAAAATCACTCTAAATGAAATACTAAACTAATAAAATAGACTAAAAACTTAATTAAAAAGACTCCAAAAATGTGATATGACGGACTGTCATCAGTTAACAGCTCTAATAGACATTTGTTAGAACACACAATACATTTTTTTTTTAGGAGTATGTATTTTTTCTTTTTTGGAAAGAATTTCAGAAGGAATGTTGCTAAAATACTCAATCATGAAAGCTAATAAGTGTATTCTAGCAAATTATAATCTAAGAAAGATAATTTATAAAATATAGAAGGAAAGTACAATAATAGTACGTAGATATTTTCAATTAAAAAAAATTATCAACCAAAAAGAAAAATGAATTAAAAAATAGATGGGAAAGAGGAGAGAAAGCACCGAAAGATACGGTGATTTGTTATTAGGAAGAGGTGGTTGAGAGGGACTTGAGACATAAGGAAGGGATAAATCTGAGCATCAAAGGTATGTGTCCCACTATGCTTCCTAGACTCTGCTATTCCCATATTAGATAATTAATAGTCTTGGATATGAGTTTGGTTTGTTTTATTGGAGTAGCATTTTATTTTAGACATGCTGTTCCACATACTTTGAATTTGCTACGGTTTCTTGATTTTCATAATAGACTACTAACACTTGTTTATTTATAATGTGTGAGAAAGTTTCAAGTATCTATAGATAATAATAATAATAATAATAAAGCAAGGTTAGTTTTTTGGCAAGTCTGCCATTTGTCATGCTATGGTTAGTTCTATTTGTTAATTTTATTATTTGATTAAATTAAATTTTTGTAATCATGTAGCAAAACAATAATGACTGCTGCAACGGGCATTTTATTGATTAAACTCAATGCATATTTTATGTGATTTTCCACTTGCCCATGAACGAACATTGGAATTGCACTTACCAAAATCCACATTTAAAGGCTCCATCTTCAACAATTTTGAATTCCAAAATCTTCTCCTTCCATGTTCTTCTGCAATTCTTCTATTGTCCCTATTCCTTTGAGTGGCTGTTGTGTGTGTCGGTGTCCTTTGTTTTTGTTTCTTTGAACAATAATCCTGAACCTGATAACTTCTTAATCTTATCCTTTGTTTTCTCTTTATTTTTATTTTGCAGGTTTAAGTTGATTTCTCCTTCTACATTTCTCTTATTTATTTGTGATAATATATATAATAGATCATGCTTTACTCAACGGATTCATTGAAATTGTATGTATGTGGTGTGTGAATGTGTGATTTCAAAACCATATCTCTTGACCATTCACAAGCCATCTGTTGCATTGTTTTCTCTCATTTTGATTTGTGTTCTCTCCTACTCTCTATATATAAGTCTCTCATTTTCTTTCTTTATTTTTTTTTTGGTGCATGTATTCTTTTTTTATTCCATATAGATATGGATGATAGATAGTAAGACAAGTTCTACTTCTTTAAATTTGGTTTTCTTCGGTTGCTTTTTTTTTTTTTTTTTTTTTTTTTTGTGTTTATTCTCAATCTTTTCTAGGATAATTTAGTTTCTTTTTTTTACAAAGACAGTAAAGCTATTTTTACAATATGCTATTTGCGTTGAGTGTAGACTTCTCCATATTCATAGCAAAGAGCGGTGTGGTCACAAGTCTTGCTAATGTACTAGTTAACACAGTATTCTGTATAAAAAAATTTCTTTCATTTTTTCGTTTATATTTTATTGTACAATAATTTTTTTGAACAAATCAAAATAATATATATATATATATATTAACAAAACCACAAATGATTCACTCAGCACACGACGTACTGAACACCAAAATAGTTACAGCGTCGAGTTAGGTGCCTAAATACAGTAGCACTAGTAAAGCAATCAAAAAGAAATTACAATTAAAAACCCATACATTGAAGTGGGTTGCGCCACCATTTGTATCCGCTACTCCTCGGTTTCCTCCATTTGAAATTTATATCTCCGTTAACCAAATTGTGATTATGGTTGTGGGAGGAGCTCGTAATAGAAGATATATTATTCTGACTTGTAGGACTTTGCTTGCGATTATCATTCCTCCAACCTTCTAAAAGGTGTTTAGCTCATTCCATAATTTTAACACTCGAGTCCGACACCTGTTGCCATAATTTGAGGTTTATAGCTTTCCAAATGCTCCACATTATGGTGACAATAGTCTCGATCTGAGTTGTAGACAACTTTTGCAGCATGTTAAAAATGATATCTCGAGCATTATCAAACTTATTCAGAGACGAAGAAATCAAATGCCAAACATTAACTGCAAGCCAAACTCGAGTCAGGAAGCCATTGATGTTTGGCTTGCGGCTAATGTTTGACATTTAATTTCTCCGTCTCTGAATCAGTTTGATAATGCTCCAGTTATCATTTTTAAACTGCTGCAAAAGTTGTCTAACTAAATGTATAGCAGAATTGATTTCTCCAGCTAATGTTTGACACCGAATTGATTTCTCTGTACCAAAATTTGTAACGAAGAGAACTTAAGGGACCAAAATAAATTGAATTTTAATTAAGGGACCAAAGTGATACTACCTAAATAATTAAGGGACCAAAAATGCAATTTAGCCTAATATTAAACATACGAGATATTTCAAAAATTACGGCTCATAGTGGTTTGGCTTAAATGCTCAATTAGTTCCTTAACTTGATTTCAAGTATCGGTTTGCTCCCATAAGTAATAAAAGGTCTGTTTAGGTTCATTAACTTTATTTAAAGTAATGTTTTTGTCCCTTATGTTATTTTAATTAAAAAAAAACGTTAAGTTTAGGGACCAAACTAATACTAATTAATTAAGTTAAGGGACCAAAATTTAACGTTTTTTTAAATTATATTAACAGAAGAGACCAAACCGATACTTTAAATAAAGTTAAGGGACCTAAACGAACCTTTTATTACTTATGGGATCAAGCCGATACTTGAAATCAAGTTAAGGGAACAATTAAACATTTAAGCCTAGTGGTTTTGTTAAATTCATTATAAATTAAAACAAAGAAAATGTAACAAGTTTTTCTTCAACACATTAAAACTTCTAAAAAGAACTTCTTTTATTTAAGATTTCTATATCGTTTTCTCTTTTAAATCCTTAACAAAGGCTCTAAAAACACTTGTCAGTATAACTCTTAAAACAAATTCGGAATGTTTGAAAATTGCTGTTGACACATTTCATAAGGCTGAGAAACACAAGTAAAATACGTTTTACCCCTTCGGTAGTTAACCACCGAGGAATTCAAAAACCGGCTGCAGTTAACTGCCGAGGAAAACCTCGCTAGTAAACTGCCGAGAATTATGTTTCATCAGATGAAACAGCCACCTACTCCCCATACGCACTATTTCATCATCAACTTCCATCCAAACCCCAAATCCAATATTATTATTATTTTTTTTATCAAATCTTGATCCAAAAACATTCAAGCATCAAGCATAGAAGATATCAACACACTTTTGACGTAAAAAAACAGGTATTAAACATTTTAATCCATTCATTTTTTGATTTTGTTATGGGTATCTACGTCAGTTACGTAGAACTCTGTCATGGAAAACCTCAGTAGTTTACTGCCGAGGAAAACCTCGGTAGTAAGGTACCGAGGAATACTTGTGAAAAAAATTTCACAACAAAAAAATGGTAGCTACTGCCATTTTTTCCAATTTTTTTTCTTTTGTTTTTTTGTTTTTGTTTTTTATGTTTTAATTCATTATGGCATTGATGTTTACGCATTAGTTAGTTGTTAATTTATATTTTTGTGTTGTTTAATTATAGTAATGGTAGAGAACGCGAAAGATGTTACGGGAGAGACAGAACCAAATTTTGTCGAAATTTCCGGAGATGTCAAACCGCCTAAGGATGAAGCGGAACCAAACATTGATGGAGCTTTCGTCCATGTTGAAGCTTCAAAATATGTTGACTCCGGTGTCGTCCCACTTCAAGCCCACGAAGTTGACACACACAGTTAGGTTTTTTTTCAAACGACGTTAATTCGAAAGATAGAGAAAAATTGTTTGAGTGGACACGTCGTAAGCAAATAAGACAGAATTTACAATTGTTACACAAAGATCAATCTTGATCAATCCAATGTTACACAATTTAAGGAACAAAGTGGCATATAGAGAGAAAGAAATATGCACTTAACTGATAGTGCATAAAATGATCTGGCAACTAATCTCTAATTACTATTATTATGCGACAAAAAGGAAGATGGGTTGGTTACCTATTATTTCTCTCAAGCAAGGCCACTAACCAAGTAAATAGGAGATGAATTGAAGCATGTTTAATTGAGCAATTAAGCAAGGAAAAACGTGTGGTAAGACCAAATCAAAATAGAAATCAAATAAAAAAATAATAATTAATATAATAAAATTAATTAATTCTTAAATAGATTACAAATAATAATACACCAAAGTAAGGAATGCCAAGATAAAAATGAACTATATAAAAGAAAATCTAATTAATAAACCAAAGTAAGGAATGCCAAGATGTTGTGAAATTTCTCGCACATATAAATTGTTGAGCAACTAAGTGACAATTTAAGAAAATCATTTTAAAAATACATATATAAAATATTGGGATGTTACAGATATGTTTTTGATGAAAGCGGTTGCAAATGTTTTCCCCGAAAGTTATGCAATGAATTGTTAGTTTCATGTGCAAGCAAATATTAAACAAATGTGCGTCTTAGATTGTAAATATCCTTTGGGAAAAAAGGATGGGAAAGAGGTGAAACCTCGCGATGTTGTGAAGAAGATAATGAGGGCATGGAAAGCTATGGTTGAATAGCCCACTCAAGAGTTATATGCAAATGCATTAGTGGAGTTCCAAGATTCATGTGGTAATTTCCCACTTTTCCAAAATTATGCCATGACCACCTTGAATGAAGTGAAGGAGAAAATAGTGAGGGCATGGACAGACCATGTGTTGCATCTTGGTTGCAGAACCACCAACAGGGTAGAATCGGCTCATGCTTTAGTGAAGAAATATTTGGACAATAGTGTGGGTGATTTGGGTACTTGTTGGGAGAAAATAAATGACATGTTGGTGCTTCAATTCACTGCGATACAAACAACCTTTGGTCATAGCGTTACCGTGTAGGAACATAGATTCAAAGATGTCACTTTGTACTCCGGCTTAGGTGGTCATGTGTCTAAATATGTTTTGGACAACATTGCTTTGGAAGAGATACATTGTAGGGGAAACATTGTGCATGGACAAGGAAATTTGTGGTTATGTTCAAATGACATCTTATGGGCTACCATGTGCATGCGAAATTGCTACTAAACTCCTTGAAGAGAAACCAAATTTATTGGATGAGATACACCACCATTGGCATAGGTTACGTATGGGCGAAGAAAGTAATGAAGTTGGTTTTTGTGTCGAGGTTTAGTTGAAGGCTATTGTAGAACGTCTCAAAAAACTCCCTTTTCAAATCAAGCTTGAAGTCAAAGAGGGTTTACGGCAATTGGCATTTCCTGAAACCACCATGCTGTCTCCACCACCACGAAAAGTACCAACCAAGGGAGCCAAGAAAAAAATGGACATTTGCGAGGTCTAAAGGAAAAATTACATCGATTAGTCGGATCCCTTCTTCGTGGGAGGTTGTTGATTTCCAAAATCAGGATAGTCAACCGTCACCATCACCAACAACATCATCATATAAAATAAAAAAAGGCTTTCGTCTTGGTAAAACATCACTTTCTCCACTTCCACCACCTTCTCGGTATCCAAAGTCTAAGGCTATCCCGGTTATGAGGCCTATTGATTATATGTCATGCTTCATGCATCCATTTATTGAAAAAGTGGCGGATGTTATTGGCGATGGACATTGTGGATTCCGGGCTATAGCCGAGTTCATGGGCTTGACCGAACAAAATCATATCATGATTCGTACACTTCTTATTCAAGAGTTGAAAGATGATCATGTTGAAGTATTTACAGGTGAGGATCGTTATAACTACATTTTTAATGGCTTACATCCTCCTGCAAATACGAAAAGTTGTGCACATCTTGTTGATAAGTGGTTGACTTTTTCAGACATGGGACACATTGTTGCTAATTATTACAAAAGGTGTGTGGTCGTGTTGACAAATCTTGAAGTTGGAAAATCAGATCTTTTTTCCCACTAAGAGGGTCACCATCGCCGGGTAAGCAAAAAACTCCCATCATGTGCCTGGGGCAATTTCGAATCATTTTGTGCTTATTTTTTTGAAAAATGATTGTCCACTACCTCTATCATCTACGGAGTGGCACAATCACAAGAAATAAGATGCGGTGGCTTGAGAAGATGAGTATTTAGATTAACATGAGTTGTTCCGAAAGCTCATGGCTATTGAAAGTCGAAACAAACCGCCGAAACCACAAAAGGAGTCAAACAAAGCGGCGCCTATTTTGTTGGACACTCCAGAACAACCAAAGCAACAATTTGAAGTTATTATGGAAGATGAGGAAGATTCTAATTCACCTGATCTTCCCCAATCACTTGGTCTTTCATGAGTGATTTTTTTGTCGGTGTTAGTCATTTTTTTTGGTAGAAATTACACCGACGTATATTTTGGGGTCGAAATTGTAACGCCAATTTTTTGTGGCCAATATATAATTAACATTATGTAATTTATATTGATATATGATAATATGACTTTTATGTGGTGAAACTAGTGCAATACTTATTTATTCGTTATTAATGTTTACGCATTTGATTTATTCGTTATTACATTTCATTTAATTTTGTTCTAATATATGATTATTTTCTTAAAGCTTTTGTCAAGTGAAACATGTCCGAGGTTGCAAAAATTGAAAGCCGTGTTAGGTACTCCGCTTTTAAAAAGACAATTAAGGTTATGATAACGCCGACAGATTCTCTTGATGAATTGAAGGCACAACTTAACACTTTTTGATCATCTTGGTAAAAATCAATATACACGTCACTTGTTTGGTCAAATGCCATGCATAGACCTAAGAGAAGATAGCGATGAATACGCATGGAAAACAACAAGCTATATGCCTTGGCTAATTGAAGATGATAGCGACGTCGGATTTATGTTTCGGAATATGGTGGAAGATAATATATTATATATGTATGTTCGTTCCATATGCAATTGCGTTGAATGTAAGTAGAGATTTAATTTAATGATGTGTAATGAGTTGTAATATGTTGTTTAATCATGGACACTATCTAATGTTTTGATGAATTTCAAACTTTTGTGTATTTTGAACCAAATGTCGGTTTGATTTAATTATGAACAATTGTAAAAGATATTGTATTTTACTTGTTTATGACTGAGTTTAACTGTTGTATAAGTTATATTGCCTTTGGAAATGTTCTGGTACAGGTAAAAAAATTTCGAAAAATGATTTGAAAATGCTTTAGAATTATGCAGAATCCACTGTCTGCATAATCAGTTTTTTCGGCAGTTAACTACCGAGGTTTTCCTCGGCAGTTAACTGCAGCCGATTTTTCAATTTCTCGGCAGCTAATTACCGGAGAACAAAATCGTATTTTATTTGTGTGCCTTAACCTTATGAAATGTGTCAACAACAATTTTCAGTTTCCTGTAGTCACATTCACAAGAAGAGTAGGGGTAGTGTCAGTGTGAGACAAGTAGACAACCCACCTTTCAAGTCTTTTGCTTTCTCTTGGTTTATGCTTCTTTTCACAAAACAGGAAACAAAAGCGTCCCATCCCACTCTCATTTCATTTACCGGGTAATAAATGTTTCACTCTCCTTTAAATTAATTAATTCACCACCACATCATTTTCCTTCATCTACTCCCATTCCTTTTCACCCTTTTACATCATGCTAAAGTAAAAAAAAATCTCCCCCTCACGGGACCCTGGTTTTAGCCTCAAACAAAACCCTCTCAACCATCCACAACATCACTTGTGGTTCTAATCGTCCACAAATTTTAACTCAACCGATAAAAAATCAATCGAATATTATGATTGAAATTTGAATCCCGATATATATATATGTAAATTTTCAATAGTTATTTTTATTTCATATATCTATATTAGAAATCCAAAAACAAAAAATGCTAAATAATATTGCAAATATAATGTCTGATTGTTAAGTTGAACATCTTTCTCCGAATTTGTAAGTTTATATGAGGTTCGTCACTTCGTGGATATCAAATTAATTATTGAAAATATAATAGTAAATAAATGTAATGTAGTCTCTCTCCATTTCTCTCTCTGAATTTGTCATTTTCCTTCTCAGAACGAGAATGGCGAAAGAGCTTCTTCTACAACTTCATCTACTTCTTCTTCTCCCAGAACAACGGTGTCGTTTTTCAACTCCTTCACCATTCTTCAACTTCTCATTCTCCACTCTCTAACTCTTCTTCTTTCCATCTACATTTCAAATCCTTCCGATCCATTCATCTTCTTCAACTTCTTCCTCTTTCTTGCTTCCACCGACTCACACAACTTAGGTACATTTCACTTCTTCCTTCCAATTTTCCAACTGATTCAACTTATTTCCTTGCTTCCTTCACATTCCTGTTCTCAAATTCTTAATTCACTTTTTACTTCTTAAATTCTTCTGCATTTGACTTTTTTCTTCCACTTTTTGATTTGTGAACTGTAACGATTTTTTCTGCTATTTATTTTCATTACTGCTTAATTTATTGCTATGTCGTGTGTTTCTATGAAATGTAGTTGAGAAAGCAACATATGGTTAGTTAATCTAAATCTCAGTATTTTCTCAAATAATTGCCAACTGCTTCACTAGGTTAATTTCCATATATGGAAACTTAAAATACTAGTACTGGTTTATGTGAATCATTTTTATGCTTGAACATAGAACACTAATTATTCAAATTTAGGGATCTGTCGTTAATTATCGATTATATTAGCAATAATATAGACCAGATACATCAGTTATTCAACGAAACTACAAAAAATTAGTTGTTTATATTTGAGACCAGAGGGAATATGCTTTATGCTAAACTGTAATTGTAATTAGAAGTCCTAAACTTAGTTTTTATACTACATTTAATTTATTTGTCGAATTTAGTAACTGATTACTGATTTTGAGTTTATTTTCGGGTTTAATTGCGTTGTGCAGTACTTTTTTTATTCTACCATAAGTAAAGAGAAAAGGAAAAATGTTATGTTGATGAGTACAAAGAATATGCAAATCTTGACTAACACAATTGTTTTGGTTTGTACTGAAGAGAGGGGAATTTTTTTTTACTAAATTGATGACATGGAGCAGTATGAAGTACTTGAGCAAATTGGAAAAGGTGCTTTTGGTTCAGCTCTTCTTGTGAGACATAAACATGAGAAGAAAAAGTAAGAAATGGAGCCTACCTTGGCTTTTTTTTTTTGCTTCCTTAAATTATGTATGAGATCCTATGTATCATTATTAGGAATGCTTTTTTTAATGATGCGTTTTGATTATGTAGATATGTGTTGAAGAAGATTAGACTTGCCCGCCAAACAGAGCGGTCTCGTAGATCTGCACACCAGGAGGTTCGTGCTTCTTTGTGATTCAATTAGTGAACTGACTTAGGTCATGTTTGGATTGGTTTATTTGATATTATCTTCTGGCATAAGCACTTGTGAGACTGTTTAGGAGAACTTATGAAAACAACTTATAGCTTATCCGAAGACAATTTAACTTTATTTTATCTTTTGTTATAAAAATAGCCCATACATAAGCGCTTATGCTATAAGCTGCAAATTAGGCTGTTTATACAAACAGGGCGTTATTATCTTGTGCTGTTTTGCTGTATGGTAAAATATTTTCCTATGCATGTTTCCTTGTGCATCCGTGCTGTAGTTCTTGAGAAATTTCATTTGCTAGATGCTAAAGAGTCTAAAGATAGGTTTCTAACCTTAATATTTACATTAAGCAGTAAACTTCATGACAACTTATGTTGACCACATTGCTTGTTGTGAAATTGTCTGTTGATATGATTCAAGATAATTCTAATGTGTTTCTTATGGCATTTATAGATGGAGCTTATCTCTAAATTACGAAACCCATTCATTGTGGAGTATAAAGATTCATGGGTAGAAAAGGTATTTTGCATCTTAATTTTTACATCTCTTCCATCTGGTTGGTTAGTTATAAGAGTGGTTGAAACGTCTTTTTTTTTTTTTTGTCATATAAACTTCAAGTATTGACCTATTTTGGTTCTTCCTTCTCAGGGTTGCTATGTCTGCATAATTATAGGTTACTGTGAGGGTGGAGATATGTAAGTCTCTATTCTTGACTTCTTCTAATGTATATTTTATAGTTCCATTTTCTTTCAGCTTATGTGAATTGAAGCATGAAAATATTTGAATTATATTGTTATGTAACCCAGGGCGGAAGCTATAAAGAAGACTAATGGTGTTCTGTTTCCCGAGGAGGTTAGTGTCTCTTTTTCTCCTTGCTGATATTTTGATTTCTGACAAGAGTGAAGATAACATTTGAAATATTGCATTTAAATTCTAAAAAGGATAATTTGTTTTCAGAAACTTTGCAAGTGGCTTGTTCAACTTCTTATGGCACTTGACTACTTGCACATGAATCATATTCTTCATCGCGATGTCAAGGTTTGTAACAGATTTCTCTTTGTACATAAGAGGGGTATTTCTATTTGCATCTAAATCTTATTAAGCTATATACTAATGAGAAAATCACATGATTCCATCAGTGTTCAAATATCTTCTTGACGAAAGATCGTGACATACGACTGGGTATGTTATTTCTATTCTATGGTTCTTTAAGTAAGGTATAAATCATTGAAATATTTCTTACATGTGGTCAATGATGAATCAGGTGATTTTGGACTTGCCAAAATGTTGACTTCTGATGATCTTACTTCCTCTGTAAGTAATGTGTAATGCTTGAATGAATCTACCTTTCTGACATTGGTTACATTTAATCATCAATTAATCATTGTCTTGTATTGTAGGTTGTCGGAACTCCTAGCTACATGTGCCCTGAGCTCCTTGCTGATATACCTTATGGTTCTAAATCAGATATTTGGTCCTTGGGTAATTAGTACTTTTGTTGTGATTATTTTTTCTCCATAAACTATCTATTATTGGTTTATTATGTATGTATAATATCTGAAATCGGTTATCCAGGATGTTGTATATACGAAATGGCAGGACATAAGCCTGCATTCAAAGCATTTGTAAGTTTCTTGGGCACCCACATCTTCAATCTTATGTTCTAAAGATCCCCCTAAAGTTTATACAACACATCCCTGAAGTTTATACCCACGTCTTCAATCTTTATATTCACTATATCAGGATGTGTTGTATAAACACATTTGCTTATCAATTTGACTATCATCAGATTTCAATGCTTGGACGGGGATCTTGTGTTGTACTGGCTGACCTCTAGGCTTAAATCCGTTTAACTTTCTTTCTGTAACTATGTTGAACATATTTTTTTCAACTATGATGTTTAACTACATTATCAGCTGCATGGTTATACTTCTGTCTCAAATAATTGAAATCATATGCTTTACTGTTTTCATATCTTCTATGCAAAAACCTGTTTTATTTGATTACCTAATTATCTTTCAATTTCTTTGAACAGGATATACAAGCATTGATTATCAAGATTAGCAAGTCCATAGTGGCTCCACTACCAACAAAATATTCTAGTTCATTGTAAGTCCTTATCCTTGCATCATGGAGTTTCTGTGGTTAATCTTGCCATTTGCAAAGTGCATTGTAATGTCTTACGCTGTGAAATTTAGCATTTAACAATCATAGTGTCTGAAGCTAAAAGGAGTGGGTTAGCGAAAGATAATTCAAAGTGGCGTTTCTTGTTAAAATATAGCAATCAATTATTAGTACTTCAAAATTTTAGACTGTATGCATGATGATTGGTTGAGTCGTTTGTTTTTCCTTTTGGCAGTCGAAGTCTGGTTAAAAGCATGCTGCGGAAAAATCCAGAGCTGAGACCCAGTGTATGTATAATTCTCCTTTGACCTTGAATAATGCAATGCAATGCACCACTATTTAATTTTTTTTAGTTGAACCAAGTGTCTAATAAAGATGGTCATTTATGCTATCATCTGAAGAACAAGCATGAAATTTAACCACGCATTCCTCAAATTTTGTTTCTAGATTACATGGTCCTATAACATTCATTCTTTTATTTAACTCTGGGTAGATATCATGCTATGCTCGACCGTGCGAGTTTAAATTTGATCCGTCACATGAACCTATTTTCTCATTTTAAATTTTACTTCCTGTGGTAGGCTTCTGAGCTTCTTGGGCACCCACATCTTCAACCTTATGTTCTAAAGATCCATCTCAAACTCAATAGCCCCAGGCGAAATACATTGCCTGCTCATTGGCAAGAGTCAAAGTACACGAAGAAAACTAGATTTTTAGTTCCAGAAGACACTGTTAGGGATAAGCGCTATTCTTACAGTAACGACCGCACTCTAAATCCTAGCGTATCTGGAGCTGATCAAGATTCTGTATGCTCTACCCTAGAAATAGGTTGTACTCCTGATCACTTGAATCAAAGGTTAGCAGAATTATGTACAGGTGATAGCCGTGACATGAAGTTGGTCCATAAACCTGTTGTTTCCAGAACTTCTAGTATTGCTAAGGCTCCAAAGTTCACTTCATCAAAAGTTTCTGGCACCAACAGAAAATCAATGGAATCCTCAAACAATCGAAAGGTAGTAAAGCAAACTGTAAGTATTTCAAGTGTCTTTGGCCTTATCTTTTTTCCGTTTAGTTTGGGGTAGAGGAATATGTTTGCCACGTGGTTTATTCATGAAAGAAACTTAAGCTTGTCGCATTGTTAAATGGTTTGTTTTATAATGGACCACTCCCGGACCTTTAATGGTACTTTTTGATGATTGGGGTATTTATATTGATTAAATCAAAAGACAAGAACATGATTCCTAGTTTTTAATACTATAAATACTGTTAGCATTATATTACAGAAACCTCTGTTGTGTAATTAGCTTTTATCCTTTTCATTTGTTTTATACAAAAAATTGCAAGCTTTTATTTAATCATCAACGTACACAGCTTTTACACTTAATTTTTCTGCTAGATAACTCTGATTGTACCATCTATATCGATTCATAAAACAGTACATGAACCATTAGAGAAGTTAATTCTGGGTTTAATAATTCTGTTAAATTCTCTGTATTCAAATTCAAATATTTTTATAAAATATAAAAAGAAAACAATAGGAGATTAATTGTAGTAATAATACTAAACTATATAAAAAACTAACATTTGACAATCGTGTCTGGTGATAAAAGATGATAATATGTATTAAGAATATATTGTAAGATTCAAAATAACGAGGGGTGATATTTGGTCACAAGTGAAGTCACTTTATCCATAATATGAAGTTTACAAGTTTACACAATGCCTGACTTTCTAAACCGTGGTTGCAGCTTCCTGTTTCACACAGCATCACAAAATCTGCTCATACAAATCGCAGAGCATCGTTTCCTTTGCCAACAAGGGGTGGTATTCGGGAGCCTCCTTCCAGGAAGAGTGTTGGTTTGCTTAGCCATGTGTCTTCACCGGATATCTCAGTTAACTCTCCCCGTATTGATAGGATAGCTGAATTCCCATTATCATCATATGACGATTGTTTGTTCCCTGTCAATAAGATGTCAACCTCTGCACAAGGTTCCTCAGGTTTCCCATCTCATTCAACTGTGATAGACAAATGCACAATAGAGGTATGTGATAGAGCCTCTGTTAAGCCTAGTTCTACGGATGATTGGCAGGGAATCAAGCGCAGCATGTTAAAGGAGATTCATGAGGATAAAAGTGGTTCCTCTGATCAAAATGCAACGGCAGGTGCATCAAGCTACACATCTTCGGACTTGCAGCGCCGACAGTTTGACACTTCATCTTTCCAACAAAGGGCTGAAGCCTTAGAAGGGTTGCTTGAATTTAGTGCAAGATTGCTCCAGCAAGCAAGGTATGATGAACTCGGAGTTTTGTTGAAACCATTTGGTCCCGAGAAGGTTTCTCCAAGAGAAACTGCTATCTGGTTGAGCAAGAGCTTCAAAGGGAACACTAACAACACAGAAGAATCCCCGTAACTTGCTATAGGTATGCACTGTAGTCATTTATTGAGTTCTGGTGTTTCTTCAATCACACGGGAGCATTTAGCCAGCTGATTTTTGTAGGCTGTCATTTTTTTCATTACCCTTTTCTTCCACCTTACCGAGTAATTATGACTAAAGTTCGTTAACTAATGTATGAAGCAGACCATAAATATTTTCATGGTAACAATACCTGTCTGACTCTTTTGTATAATTGTTGTAATAGATGTTTTATTTTATGTCCAAATAATTCCTATTCAGAAAAGGGAGCAGGTTGGAATCTTAACCCTTGTATCCGTCCACTTAAATGTATTTTAACTATTTATGAAAAAAATGTTTTTTTTTTTCCTTTTCTTTGTAATAACTATGATTTATTTAAACAATAGTTTCCTATATAAGATAATAAACAAGTTTTACATATTTGATAAAAAAAAAGTTTTACATTTTATCAAAAACAATTTTATAGTACATTTCAATTTGTGAGAATATCATTAATTAATTTCTCTCACAATTATTTTTTTGTGATGATATGTAAATGTATTTTAATTCAATTTTTTTCATAAGTCTTGAGTTAATTAAACCGAGTTATAATGCTAATGTTAAACTGGTGTAAAATAACGCCAGATATATTTTTTGACGACAAAAGAAAGCCAGATTTTGGCCTTGAGTAGAGACTGGTCGCCCAATTTTGAAACTAGGCTGGTGGTATGCTTTTGACAATTATAGGTCATGGGGTACTGTAGGATTAAGTTTTCCTGGTTTCTCTTCATTTTTGTTGACAAAATGGCTTCTCTCCTTGAACAAGAACAAATTCGAGTGCTTGATCGCTTTTGAAGAACAAGCTATCTGCGGTTGGTGGCTTGCAAAGGGACAATAATTAAGGATGGAGGAGGATAAAGATCGAAAATGGAAGACAATTGTTGTAAATTGTGCAGCAAACTAATGCTGTCATGTTCGAAGGTTTGGAGGCGAGCGAGATTTGAGGTTTTTGGGCAAGTAAAGTTCAAGAGAAAAAGGGTTTTTGAGGGTGAGTATAGCTTGACAGGAAAACATTTGAGGCAAGTAAGAGAGATTCTATGCAAACAAAGATTGAGAGAAAAAGGAGTTTAGGTTAAGAGTAGTGAAAGAGTTTGGAATGTGAGGAGGGTAGCCTTGTAGTGATAGTGAGAAATGGGGAAAGTATAATGCTCAATTAGGAACTGTTAAACATCATCAAAATAAGTAAAAATCTATAGATACACAAGAGAACGTGCCATTTTTTAAAGAAATGATATTTGATATTAAAATTTTGATGTGAAATATGATGTTATTTGATTTTTATGTGTGAAAGTTGTAAAAGATGAAAAATAAAATATATACATATAAAGTGTGGTCCATGTATTTGGATTTACAAATTAGAAATGGTGACATATATCAAAGTTTTTTGCGTTTTTTATTGTTGTAGTGTAATGGTGGATTAGTAGTCCATATACTCCATCAAGTCTCTAGAAATGTACGCAGACTAATCTATGTGGTTTCATATATCAAAGTCTTTATAAACGTACCAAGGATAATGATGCATACAATAAAATTATGCTCACATTTGCTCAGGTGTTCTTATACAAATAATTATATAATAAATAATATCCTGGTCTAACCGTTTTTACTTTTTCTTAATTGTATAGATCATACACACGAATTATTGGTTTGTGCTAGTATTTCGTAAGAAGCATGGTAGAAAAAGAATAAGAGGTAGATGGTCAACCATGGTTGTTAACTTCATTAGTTTCTAGATGTTAATGTTGAACATGAGTGCATCAATCAATATAACTTAAAATATTTGTGATTTGACTCTAATCTGTGCCGTTACTCTTCTGGCTCTGACTTGGTCAAAAAAATTAAAAGTTCTTTTGAAGGATTAAATTTTAAATAAGTTAACCACTCCTAAATCAGATTTCACGGCCATTCATATCAACCGGCCAGGCTACAATAGGTATCATAACTTACTTGGTGAAAAATGTGGTTTTGATAGGACTCAACCTGGATTATTCTTAGGGTCCTCTATGTTGACGTCTATTTTTCCTTGAACTAGACCATTTATTTAGAAGAAAAAGTTGCCTGTGTTTACTTTTTAATCTTCTAGATAAGAAGAACTTAAATTTACTTTGAAATGCGGGGCAGCAATAGAAAATA
This sequence comes from Medicago truncatula, assembly GCF_003473485.1. Lineage (NCBI taxonomy): Eukaryota > Viridiplantae > Streptophyta > Magnoliopsida > Fabales > Fabaceae > Medicago > Medicago truncatula. The sequence goes on along the minus strand of NC_053042.1, from coordinate 39,947,413 downwards.
TTAGGTGATTAAAATAGAAATTATTTTTCTTTCAATATTGTTGTGTGTGACAACTGACAACTGAGGAAGCTATTTGTGTGACAAATTAAAGTCTCTTACTCTCTTTTAAATTAAATTTTGATCATATTTTTGCAATGAAAATATGTAATTTTAACAAGCAATTATTTTTGCACACCTTCATTTTTCCTACACTAATTCAATACTTCATTTTCTCTCTATCTTAATATTCATATCACATCACCAATTTACTACTTTTATCACATCAGTTTCTTTATTTCTCTCTAGTGATAAATTGAGGTTTGAGTGTCTAAGAATCATTTTCCATTTTAATATTGATGCAATATGCTCAACGTACTCTTTCTATGATACCATGGTAAATATATAAATAACAAAATGATAAATAATATTAATCAAATTTCTAATTTCTTTCATTACATTTTGTGCTTTATAAAATTGCACTTGATAAAGAAGTTGAAGTGATTAATTAATTATGAATTTTTTAATAAAAATATTTCAATTTCTTAAGAAAAACAGATTAACTAATAGCTAACTTCTTTTTCTTTTTGAAATGATAGCTTAAATTACATAATACATTTAAACAAAAATCAAGTATATGTGAAACACAGTAAATTTCATGCGAATGTCAGATGCTATCACAAATACTACTTCAACATTCCCAGTCAAAAAAAAACTTGGAAGACTAGAAGCTATAATAAAAAAGCTATAATATTAATATTGCTACTATATCATTATATATGAATAGAATAATAAAGACGTGTAAGAAAAAACCTATGAACCAACAATAAAAACACGTCACAAAAAACACCCTCTTTACTATATATAGAAGGACACGTTCAAATCCCTTTTCAATCATACACCCTGTACTAATTCTTATTGTTATAGATACTCCTTCTTCTCCTTACTTTCCAATTCTCTACTATTTGTGTCATTAACAAATGGGTTCTTTCAAGCTGTTGAGTCTTATAGCCATGGTTCTCATGTTACTATTGCCCATGGCTGCCAAAGGGGATTTTTTTGATGATGTCCTTGGTACGTAAACTCATTTTTTAAAAGAAAAAAAAAATAAATCTACCTATATATCTAATGCATATATACATGGAAACCCTACATGATAGTGAATTATTGTATACTAATATGATCATCTATATATTTATTAACTTAACCTTGACATATATATGTATATATTATTTGCAGAAAAGGTTTGTGAAGAAGTGGAGTGTGGGAAAGGAAACTGTGTGGTGAATTCAAGTTACCCTTTGAACTTTGTTTGTGAATGCGATTCTGGCTGGAAGCGAACCCAAGATGAAGATGATGATATATATGCTACTAGCTTTCTTCCATGTGTCATTCCTCAATGTTAATTTCAATCTCTTTTCCTCCTTTACTAACTCTTATTTACTTGCTACTCAAATAAATATATTTTTACTACTCATTAACTTGTAATTTTTTTGTATGAAGGTAAAAACTTAACTTAAATCTGCTCTATTCTATCATTTATCTTGCAGGTAGCTTGAATTATGGTTGCCAACCAGCACCTCCTCCAGTTCCAGAGAAGACTTTACCTCGCAACATTTCAGCTTTTGATCGTAAGTGTAACGCTACTTAACTCTTTGTTGACTTTGGTTATTCAGAATTCAGTCATGAGATAAGTAAAGTCTTGCTAAAGTTATAATTTGAACATGTGTTCTTCCGAACAATTTAACCTTAATTGAAGTTTGTTAACGCTTTATATATAATTATCAATTCAAAAGGTTCATGAATTTTTTTGGTACAATTTCATGAGTTTGATGATACTTTCTTATTTGTTGATAATATAAAAGAGAAATTTACAATGATAAAGTTTGATATCACACTAACTATAGCTATGCAAATAAAAAAAAATAAAAAAATTTGTAGCTTGCTATTGGGCATATTGTGGAGAAGGACAATGCACCAAGAACAAGACACATACACACAGATGTGAATGCAACCCCAATTATTATAATCTTCTCAATATCTCTGTCTTCCCTTGTTACAGTGAATGTAAGCATCCTTAAATCTTTATTTATTCAGTTATTTTGACAATGGTAACAAATGTTAGAAAAAGAAGAACATTGACCAAACATAGATTAATATCTTGGTGGACTTCAAATTTTGAAGGTACTCTTGGATCTGATTGTTCCAGACTTGGAATTAAAGTTTCAAATTCAACCGGAGATGTTGATAGTCATGGTGAGATTGGACTCTATGCCTATTTTTTCTACTCATCTTACACTATTTTTCTTTGTTATTAATGTTAAATTTTCAAGCCCTAACACAAAAACTGTTACCAACGGACTAATGTGGTTCAAGATTTTTAAATTTAGGATTATTTTGAAATTTTGCTAGTTTTCTTATGGATCAAATTGTATAAAATTACTATTACTATCACTATGAAGTTTCAACAAAATTGATTTTTGATGGTGTGTCTGATTTGGTATTCTCCAGCAAGCTCAATCTTTGGAGGAAGGTTCCATTGGATCACTGTGTTGTTGATTTCAACGGGTATGGTTATGTGGAGCTAGCTAGGATGCAGAGATGGTGTCTGTTATTATGCTGAACGTCATGAATATGGGAATATATTAGTTTAATTTTGTGAATTATTTATTTGATTATATTGTTGTGATTTTTGTGTAATATAAATATATATACATAGTCTCATTATAGCCTATAGAAATAAAGCTATGATTCAGTCATTTGGAGATGATGACTATTGTATCATGTGGTGTTTTCTGTTTTGTATACGTACTTACATGTAAACATATACCTTTCCTTTATACTCATTATTAATTCAGAGCACTATTGTTTCCTTGCACTTATCACATTAAACGATTGAAATAAAAATAGTAACAAAACTTGTGGATGAAAAAATGTATACATAACTGAATGTGTCGATCGGGATATGTATCATCTAATGTAAAACTTTATAAAGTAATTTTTGTAGATTTATAAATGGATTATAAACTTGATTTGATCTATTGAATTAATCAAGTGTTAGGCCTATTTTGGTTTAAATGTAGTCTAAAGAAGGCTTTAGAGAGGTTTATAAAATAGATGAGAAGTATAGAGACAGAATATAATTATGCAAGTCGAAGAGAGAAATGTGTAGAACTCTCAAAGTATGTAAAATATTATTTTGAGTTTATAAAAGGGGAGATGTAAAAGCAAAAAACAAAGCATTCTCTCAATTGTCTCCTTGATTCCTCCTAAAAGCTCATCATTACTTTCTCATTTCTAAAAGTAAGAAGCGTGTAGGGAAAGACACCACATGAAGCATGAAGTGAAGGAAAGTCTGGTATCTAAAGCTCAAGTGTAGTCCATTTTTTGCATTTTAGAAAAGAAAAGATTTAAACTTAACGACAAGAACAAGAAGTTCATCTTCATTGGGTATAAACAACAAAACTAATGTAGTCAGTCGTGATGCAGTCCTCGATGAAGAAGGACGATCAAATTTTGAACCTCACAATAAGAGGTACATTTTATTTTTAGAAAGAAGAAACATCTATAGAAGTTCAATAAGTGCCATACTCACCAACATTGCCCACTTATGAAGACACTTAGAGTGAAAGGATCATGATACATATAGGAAGTCTTCAACATCTCTTTGACAATGCAGAAGCCTTATCACCATGAATACTTGAAGATCTCTATAAAAAAAATTGAGAAATAAAAGCCAAAATGATATGTGGTAACTAATCTTTCTTCTAAAAGAGCATTGGACTACTGATGTCAAGAGAATGTGCAAGGCAAAGAAGAATGTCACGGGAAATTCAAAATATGCAAGACAAGATTAGTTACAAAACACTATAGTCAAAAATTTAGAATTGATTATGATAAGGTGTGTCTCCCGAGTCGTGCGTTTGGATATCGTAAGACTCCCACACTCTCTAGTTAGATAACACGAATTAAGAATTCATCAAATAGACATGAAATGTACTTTTTTTAACTGAGTTCTCAAGAAAGAAGTGTACATCGAACCCCTATTGAGACACTCAAGTTTGTGTGTGTGTGTGGGGGGGGGGGGGGGGGATTATAAACTTGACTTGGTGAACGTAACTAACTAATAGAGTGTTAAGTTTATTTTGATTTAATTGGTGTAGTCAAGAGAGAGTTATAGAGTAGAAAGTATAGAAAATATATGAGCAATATATAAAATAATATTAAATGTTAGTCGTAGAAAGAAGTGTGTATAAATTTATCCTGAAGCATATAGAATACTATCTTGATGTGTGCATAACTCTCTTTTTAGGCCTATAAAAATGGGAGAGGTTTTCATTTCTAACCCAAGCAAGTAAAAGCAAGAAACAAAATACTCACTCGTTCTCGATTCCTCCCAAAAGCTTACCATAACATTCTTTCTTTTCTTTTTTTCTCTCTCTTCTTCTTAAATGTAAGTCGTACAAAGAAGTGTGTAATAATTTATCTTGAAGCGTATAGAATACTATCTTGATTTATGCATAACTGTCTCTTTGAGCCTATAAAAATGGGTTAGGTTGTCATTTCTAACCCAAGCAGGTAAAAGGAAGAAACAAATTACTCACTTGTTCTCGATTCCTCCCAAAAGCTCACCATAACATTCTCCTTTTTTTTTTTTTTTCTTCTAAAAGAATATAACATTATCCTTTTGTAACAACCTAAGAACCAAACATCTAAATCAATGTTTTTTTTGTTAAGTAGTCTAGTGTTTAGAAGTTCACCATCAAAAGGTGAATAAGTGAAGTGATCGAGGTTTGAACTTTGATCCCTACATATATTACAATACATTGTCCTAACCAATTGAGCAAATTCACAGGGATACTAAATGAGTGCTTTAAACTCAAAAAGTTTGGAAAAAACCTAAAACAAATCAATTTAACTATAAATATACTCCCTCCGTCCCATAATAACTGAGTCATTTAAGAAAACAACCATCACACAAAAACACCAGACAACTTGTGTTTTTCTAACAGCCGCAAACTCAGCATCCACAAGGAAGAAAACAGCACCGCCGCAGCTACAATACCAAAACAACCACCATCACCTCATCTTACCACCAAAATCGAGACTTACCTCACAACCATCACCACTGTCACGTAGCCATCTGGTGAGCCAACAACACATTCACATAGCCACCACACAACCACCATGAAAACACTTCAAAAACCACCAGAGTGTTAAGTTTTAAACTTGACTTGGTGAACGTAACTAACTAATAGAGTGTTAAGTTTATTTTGATTTAATTGGTGTAGTCAAGAGAGAGTTATAGAGTAGAAAGTATAGAAAATATATGAGCAATATATAAAATAATATTAAATGTTAGTCGTAGAAAGAAGTGTGTATAAATTTATCCTGAAGCATATAGAATACTATCTTGATGTGTGCATAACTCTCTTTTTAGGCCTATAAAAATGGGAGAGGTTTTCATTTCTAACCCAAGCAAGTAAAAGCAAGAAACAAAATACTCACTCGTTCTCGATTCCTCCCAAAAGCTTACCATAACATTCTTTCTTTTCTTTTTTTCTCTCTCTTCTTCTTAAATGTAAGTCGTACAAAGAAGTGTGTAATAATTTATCTTGAAGCGTATAGAATACTATCTTGATGTATGCATAACTGTCTCTTTGAACCTATAAAAATAGGTTAGGTTGTCATTTCTAACCCAAGCAGGTAAAAGGAAGAAACAAATTACTCACTTGTTCTCGATTCCTCCCAAAAGCTCACCATAACATTCTCCTTTTTTTTTTTTTTCTTCTAAAAGAATATAACATTATCCTTTTGTAACAACCTAAGAACCAAACATCTAAATCAATGTTTTTTTTGTTAAGTAATCTAGTGTTTAGAAGTTCACCATCAAAAGGTGAATAAGTGAAGTGATCGAGGTTTGAACTTTGATCCCTACATATATTACAATACATTGTCCTAACCAATTGAGCAAATTCACAGGGATACTAAATGAGTGCTTTAAACTCAAAAAGTTTGGAAAAAACCTAAAACAAATCAATTTAACTATAAATATACTCCCTCCATCCCATAATAACTGAGTCATTTAAGAAAACAACCATCACACAAAAACACCAGACAACTTGTGTTTTTCTAACAGCCGCAAACTCAGCATCCACAAGGAAGAAAACAGCACCGCCGCAGCTACAATACCAAAACAACCACCATCACCTCATCTTACCACCAAAATCGAGACTTACCTCACAACCATCACCACTGTCACGTAGCCATCTGGTGAGCCAACAACACATTCACATAGCCACCACACAACCACCATGAAAACACTTCAAAAACCACCAGCCCACCATGTAACACCCCGTTTTCCCAATATACAAATTTCTTAAACAATTATCAGAGTAAAAACCATAAACGGGATATCACATAGAAACGTAATCCAAAACAGTTAAATAATGATTTAACCTTCACAAATATCTTTAACATAGCAGCGGAAAATCATAAACATAAATCATAAACGTTTTCGGCACGCAGGCCCAATAAGTATCTCAAAAGAGTTTATCAAAACATAAGCAGTTCACGTAAAAGAATGAAGCATGTTATAGCATTAAACCCCATCCCGTTACGTATCAGAGCGACCTAGACGACACAGTGAAGGCAAGGCCAACTCACGAAGCAACTGCACACTAAGCACGATCACCTGCAAGTTACCCATACGAAGGGCAACATTTTCAAGCAGAAGGGGTGAGATTTCATAATAAAATAACATTAATCAATGTAATTGTGAATCATAAATTAACATCAATCATTCCATTATTAACTTTGCATAAATGCTAAACAGTTATCACGTAATCACATATCCAATCATTATAAACAACATAACATAATCAAATAACACTTATCACATAATCACATATCCATTCATTATCAACAAGGCATCTTAATCATGACAATGTGACAATGCTCCTAGACTCCTTATATGCATGTGGTACCAATCGTCATCATAAGTATTAATATACTTTAATCGTGCGGAGGACAAAGCTCCTATAAAACGTGCGGAGGACAAAGCTCCTAATTTTCGTGGTGAGGACTAAGCTCAATGATATGCTATGCATGGACACATATGAACAAAACATCATAATCATCGTAATCATGTGCATTCAATAACTTGATGCAAAACGTCATCATTTTCCTTATATTCATATATAAACATTGCATACTCAGTTAAATAACAGCAGCAGCATAGTCAAGTCGCATAACAGCAAGGAGATATCAATATATCAACAACAATTTACTAGAATCATAATCATTTCAATTATATCTTACATATTGCATAATACCTTAATCATGCTCAAATAATATCAACTTAACTCAATAGCTTTACAGACTGCATTAAACGTTATCATAAGGTTTCATTACCAATTAGGGGTTCACTCTGGACTAAAAAGTGCGACACAGATCGCACAAACACATAATCAAGTTCATCCTGGTTGTACTCGCGAGGCGAGAGTACTTACTCGCCATGGCGAGCACCACTCAACTCACAAACTAAGCTTGTTCTAGGTTCCCTCTGATCCTACATTCATTCCTAATCAATACTAGGTAAGTTCAGGTACTCAAAGGCATACAAGATTCAACTAAAAAGGTCGAAACACGAAATATGACATGCACTCTGCCTAAGCTCGCGAGGCGAGGAAGGTTGCTCGCCATGGCGAGTTGCACCAAACAACTCGCGAGGCGAAGGAAAGGGGCTCGCGTGGCGAGCGATGAAGTTCACCACTCGCGAGGCGAGGATCATCACTCGCCGTGGCGAGCGATGAACAGAAGCACGGGCAGACTAGGGTTTTTCTCAAAAATCCATCACACAACATGGTTCAAAGCCTAATTTTGATTCCAGAATTCATCCTAAACATATTCTAAGGTTATAGGACGGTTCTTACATCAATCTAAACAAGTTTTACCGTTTGATCATCAATTTTTAGGGTTTTAACCTAATTCCAAAACTTTTCTAAATCAATCCTAACTTTGTCAATTAATCATCAGAATTACAACAATCAATGCTATTGAATTACTAGTCTCACCCTTACCTGGTTATGAAGAAATCGCAGCACTCTACCTTGGTTCCTCTAGACTTGGCTTTTTCTCCCTTTTCCAAAAGTTTTCACGTACAATGAGTTTCTAAAATATTAGGTCTTCTCCTATTTATACCTCTTTCTAATAACTTATCTTATCTCACTTTCTCCCCCAAAACTATCTAAAATATCAAAACAGCCCTCAACTAAATATTTTTCAAATCTTTATCTTATTTAACAATAAAATAAATTCTATAATCTTATCAATTCCTCCAAAACTCATAACCTAACACGTCATCAATCAAATCACCAAAATCACCACAATTTATCAAAACATATCAAAATCATACATATATTATATAAATATAATATAATCACTTAAACTCGATTAAATAACTATTAAACGAAAGTGGGCGTTACAACTCTCCCCCACTTAAAGGATTTTCGTCCTCGAAAATTTACCTCAAGCAAACAACTCTGGATAAGACTCCAGCATCTTACTCTCAAGCTCCCACGTCAAGCTTTCACCAGTCGCTCCCGACCAAACGACTCTCACGAGAGGTATCTCCTTGCCTCTCAACGTCTTCACTTTACGATCATCAATCCTTACCGGTAAAGTCTCTACCGTAAGGTTGTCTCTAACTTGCACATCGTCGCTTTGGATTACATGAGATGGATCCGGAACATACTTTCGAAGTTGCGACACATGGAAAACGTTGTGCAAATTCGAAAGATGTGGCGGTAAACCCACTCGGTAAGCCACCGTTCCAACTCTTTCCAATATCTGATACGGACCAATGAACTTCGGGGTCAACTTCTTTGACTTCAAAGCACGTCCTACACCGGTCATAGGAGTGACTCTCAAAAACACGTGGTCTCCTTCTTGGAACTCAAGATCTTTTCTACGCTTATCATGATAACTCTTTTGTCGACTCTGCGACGCCTTCATTTTCTCTTGGATCATGATACATCTTCGTAGCTCCCGGATGAATACTCAAGCTACTTCTATGACTCTCTTCAAGAATCATCTTCTTAATCTCTTCATTGTCTGGGATACAAATTCTTCCTCGGAATCTCAACACACCTTGATCATCGATTTTAAAATCACTGTCTTCAGTCTGATCTCTAGCAATCAACAAGTCCACAAACTTTACATCAACTTTCTGTGCTTCCTTGATACCTTTCAGAAATTCACTATCAATCTTCAGCATACCCAGTTTCACACTCTGAGGTGACCATTCGCAAACCAAACTCATATCTCTAAACTGTTCAAGCAATTCGAACTCTCTGACCATCATGGCGGACATATGCAATGTCTTCCTACTCAAGGCATCTGCAACAACATTAGCTTTACCTGGATGATAATTCAAACCAAAGTCATAATCCTTCAACAATTCGAGCCATCTTCGCTGTCTCATATTCAATTCCTTCTGATCGAACAAATACTTCAAACTCTTGTGATCACTAAACACCTCAAATCTCGAACCATACAAGTAATGTCTCCATATCTTCAATACAAAGACTACAGCCGCCAACTCGAGATCATGCGTAGGATAATTCTTCTCATGAACTCTCAACTGTCTTGAAGCATAAGCTACCACTTTACCTTCTTGCATAAGTACACCTCCTAAACCCAACTTGGACGCATCACAATATACCACAAAAGGTTCATCCGACTTCGGCAAAATTAACACTGGAGCAGTCGTCAACCGTTTCTTCAATTCACCGAAACTTTTCTCACAATGAACGTCCCACACAAAAGTTTTACCTTTACAAGTCAACTGCGTTAGCGGAAGAGCTAACTTAGAAAACCCTTCAATAAACCTTCTATAGTAACCAGCTAAACCCAAGAAACTTCTAATCTCAGTAACGGACTTTGGAGTCTCCCACCGTGATACCGCTTCAACTTTAGACGGATCCACTGCAATACCATCACCAGAAATAACATGGCCTAGAAAACTCACTTCTTTCAACCAGAATTCACACTTAGACAATTTAGCATAAAGCTTCTTCTCTTTCAACACTTGTAAGACAATCTTCAGATGCTCAGCATGTTCTTCTTCAGTCTTGGAGTAGATCAAAATATCGTCGATAAACACAACTACGAACCGATCCAAAAATGCATGGAAGATGCGATTCATATACTCCATAAACACTCCAGGTGCATTGGTCACACCGAAGGGCATAACTTTATATTCATAGTGACCATAACGCGTTCTGAAAGCCGTCTTCTGCATATCTTCGTCTTTTACTTTAATCTGGTGATAGCCTGATCTCAAATCAATCTTGCTGAAAACTCGTGCACCCACTAGCTGATCCATCAAATCATCAATTCTCGGAAGTGGATACCTATTCTTGATAGTTACCTTGTTCAACTGCCGATAATCAATACACAACCGCATACTACCATCTTTCTTCTTTACTAGCAAAACCGGCGCTCCCCAAGGTGAAACACTTGGTCTAACAAACTTCTTCTCAAGCAAGTCTTCCAACTGTTTCTTCAACTCAGATAACTCAGAAGCAGACATACGATAAGGTGCCATCGAGACCGGCTTCGTTCCAGGAACAAGATCAATAGAAAACTCAACTTCTCTCTCTGGAGGCACATCAGGAATCTCATCTGGAAAAACTTCAGGAAATTCACACACCACCGGTAACCTGTCAATCACTGCTTGATTCTCAATAGATATAGTAGCCATTAACGAAAACATCAAGATACCGTCGCGTTCCAGTTGCTTCAGCTGCTTAGTAGATAAAAACTCTGCACCACTTTCCTCTTCGACGGAAGAGAAATGCACTGACTTGCTAAAACAATTAATAAGAACGTGGTTGTACTCTAACCAGTTCATACCCAAAATCACATCCATACCACTCAAAGGTAGACAAACTAAATCCATTTCAAAATCACGACCAAACATAGACAAAGGACATTTCAAACATACGAGAGAAGTAGTCACCGAACCCTTAGCTGGAGTTTCGACAACCATCTCTCCATTCATATCAGACAAAACAAGACCCAAAGCAGAAACACAATCGAAAGCAATAAAACAATGCGTAGCACCAGTATCAATAATAGCAACTAAAGGAGTATTATTAATATAGCAAGTACCTCTGATCAAACGATCCTCATTCTCTGTCTGAGTCCCAGTCAAAGCAAAGACCCTACCAGTAGTCGGCGCCCTCTTAGGCTGAGTACACTGTGAACTAATGTGACCCTCTCCATTGCAATTAAAGCAAACAATGTCTGTACGGTTGCAATCAGCTACAACATGACCCTTCTTACCACACCGGACACACTTCTTGATTTCCTCAGGGCAGACGTTGCTCTTGTGGCCTTTCTCACCACAATTGAAACACACAATCTCTGCAGCATCCTTCTTCTTAGGCCGCCTAACATCGACCATCTTCTGTTTCCCTTTGTCAGCGGGGGCACTGTACGGCTTAGGACGACTCTGCTGTCCCTTGCCCTTCCTCTCATTCACTACCTTGTAGTGAGCCTTGGTATCCTCCTCATAGATCCTGCAGCTATTAACCAAGTCCTGAAAAACTCTCAGCTGTTGGTATCCAATCGCCCTCTTGATGTCGGGCCTCAAACCGTTCTCGAACTTGATGCATCTCGAGAACTCAGCATTCTCTGCAGTATAGTGCGGATAGAACTTAGACAGCTCCACGAACTTGGCAGCATACTCTGTCACGGACATATTTCCTTGCTTCAGCTCAAGGAATTCGATCTCTTTCTTCCCGCGAACATCTTCCGGAAAGTATCTTCTCAGGAACTCTCTCCTGAAAACAGCCCAAGTCACAACAGCTCCTTCCTGCTCGAGGGTAGGCAGAATAGCAACCCACCAGTCATCAGCTTCATCGGCCAGCTGATGAGTACCAAACCGCACCTTCTGATCTTCAGTGCACTGCATAACTCGGAAAATCCTCTCAATCTCCTTAAGCCACGTCTGGGCTCCATCAGGGTCATAACGTCCTTTGAAAGTCGGAGGGTTCTTCTTCATGAACGTCTCCAACATCCTAGCTTCAGCATTTGCACCAGCATTCACGTTAGGTTGTTGTCCCACAGCTTGGGCAACAGCTTGTAGAGCAGCAGCTAACGCAGCATCATTCCTTCCAGCCATTTCGGATATTCTACAAAAGTAGCAACAATCAACATAAGATAGTAATATAAATATTACTAAGACTCGACACGACTCTCTAATTGACCGGACGGATCGACCTGCTCTGATACCAATTGTAACACCCCGTTTTCCCAATATACAAATTTCTTAAACAATTATCAGAGTAAAAACCATAAACGGGATATCACATAGAAACGTAATCCAAAACAGTTAAATAATGATTTAACCTTCACAAATATCTTTAACATAGCAGCGGAAAATCATAAACATAAATCATAAACGTTTTCGGCACGCAGGCCCAATAAGTATCTCAAAAGAGTTTATCAAAACATAAGCAGTTCACGTAAAAGAATGAAGCATGTTATAGCATTAAACCCCATCCCGTTACGTATCAGAGCGACCTAGACGACACAGTGAAGGCAAGGCCAACTCACGAAGCAACTGCACACTAAGCACGATCACCTGCAAGTTACCCATACGAAGGGCAACATTTTCAAGCAGAAGGGGTGAGATTTCATAATAAAATAACATTAATCAATGTAATTGTGAATCATAAATTAACATCAATCATTCCATTATTAACTTTGCATAAATGCTAAACAGTTATCACGTAATCACATATCCAATCATTATAAACAACATAACATAATCAAATAACACTTATCACATAATCACATATCCATTCATTATCAACAAGGCATCTTAATCATGACAATGTGACAATGCTCCTAGACTCCTTATATGCATGTGGTACCAATCGTCATCATAAGTATTAATATACTTTAATCGTGCGGAGGACAAAGCTCCTATAAAACGTGCGGAGGACAAAGCTCCTAATTTTCGTGGTGAGGACTAAGCTCAATGATATGCTATGCATGGACACATATGAACAAAACATCATAATCATCGTAATCATGTGCATTCAATAACTTGATGCAAAACGTCATCATTTTCCTTATATTCATATATAAACATTGCATACTCAGTTAAATAACAGCAGCAGCATAGTCAAGTCGCATAACAGCAAGGAGATATCAATATATCAACAACAATTTACTAGAATCATAATCATTTCAATTATATCTTACATATTGCATAATACCTTAATCATGCTCAAATAATATCAACTTAACTCAATAGCTTTACAGACTGCATTAAACGTTATCATAAGGTTTCATTACCAATTAGGGGTTCACTCTGGACTAAAAAGTGCGACACAGATCGCACAAACACATAATCAAGTTCATCCTGGTTGTACTCGCGAGGCGAGAGTACTTACTCGCCATGGCGAGCACCACTCAACTCACAAACTAAGCTTGTTCTAGGTTCCCTCTGATCCTACATTCATTCCTAATCAATACTAGGTAAGTTCAGGTACTCAAAGGCATACAAGATTCAACTAAAAAGGTCGAAACACGAAATATGACATGCACTCTGCCTAAGCTCGCGAGGCGAGGAAGGTTGCTCGCCATGGCGAGTTGCACCAAACAACTCGCGAGGCGAAGGAAAGGGGCTCGCGTGGCGAGCGATGAAGTTCACCACTCGCGAGGCGAGGATCATCACTCGCCGTGGCGAGCGATGAACAGAAGCACGGGCAGACTAGGGTTTTTCTCAAAAATCCATCACACAACATGGTTCAAAGCCTAATTTTGATTCCAGAATTCATCCTAAACATATTCTAAGGTTATAGGACGGTTCTTACATCAATCTAAACAAGTTTTACCGTTTGATCATCAATTTTTAGGGTTTTAACCTAATTCCAAAACTTTTCTAAATCAATCCTAACTTTGTCAATTAATCATCAGAATTACAACAATCAATGCTATTGAATTACTAGTCTCACCCTTACCTGGTTATGAAGAAATCGCAGCACTCTACCTTGGTTCCTCTAGACTTGGCTTTTTCTCCCTTTTCCAAAAGTTTTCACGTACAATGAGTTTCTAAAATATTAGGTCTTCTCCTATTTATACCTCTTTCTAATAACTTATCTTATCTCACTTTCTCCCCCAAAACTATCTAAAATATCAAAACAGCCCTCAACTAAATATTTTTCAAATCTTTATCTTATTTAACAATAAAATAAATTCTATAATCTTATCAATTCCTCCAAAACTCATAACCTAACACGTCATCAATCAAATCACCAAAATCACCACAATTTATCAAAACATATCAAAATCATACATATATTATATAAATATAATATAATCACTTAAACTCGATTAAATAACTATTAAACGAAAGTGGGCGTTACACACCACACCAACGACCACCTTTCACCCCATTTTCGCTGCACCACCGAAGACACTTTATCATCACCTACAATCCACCACTGCACCACCACCACTGCAACAGAAAACCCCCACCCAAATGAACCACATCACCACCATGACACAAAATCTCCACCCTAACCACCATCTCCATAACTCGTGGATGGGTCAACCAAATCTGAACGAACAACACCTAATAACAACACAACAAACTGCTGGAGAACAGTAGTAAAACCGTCGTCAAAGAACAACAGCAACACCGCCAACGGATCTGACAAAAGAGGTGGTGCGGAGGACAACTCTCCCCATCGCACCACCATCCTGAACAACTATATCTTGTAAAAGGAGGATTTGGATTGGGGAGAAAGAAAATGCAAGCAGCAGAGAGTACTGTTTTCTAGAGAGAGGCGAATTGTTTTTTTTATTTTAGAGAGAGAAATTAAACAACAAAGAAAATATTGTCAATAGTTAAATCTAAATATTAATAGTTTTTTTGACAAAAATAAATATCAATAGTTTAGATTTAAAAAATTAATTCACTATGTAAATCTTTTCCCCTAAAAAAATAAATCTTTTACCTATTCCCCTAAAAAAAGATTAACGGTCTGTTTGGTAACACCCAAAAAAGAGCTTATAGCTCTTAGCTTATAGCATATAAGTTCGTTTGACAAAAAAAAATTCTGTTTGGTAACAGTTTTTCACCATGAGCTTATAGTTTATTTCACGAGCTTATAAGCTATTTTTCAGATGCTATTCTAAGTAGCGTTTGAGCTTATAGCTTATAGCTTCTCACTTTTAATTCCAATTTTACCCTTATTATTCTAACTAAATTCCATTTTTTACCCGTAATCATTTATTATATTATAAATTAAAATACATATGTTTTAAATATGAATACTATTTTTTTTTTATGAATGAAAGATCCTTTTTTTTCTCAATAAAAAAAAAGATATTTTTTTTACTGTTACGTTTAAGTTTTTTTTCGTTACAATTGTTACGTTTTTTTTTTGGGACTATTTCAATATTTAATGTCAATTTTTTTTCCAAAATGACACGTTATTTTTGTGTGATATATTAGAATTATAGAGAATAAGAACATGGACAATAATTTTCTCCAACAAAAAAAAATGAGAACGTTACGTTTACCTTATATATATACAAATAAATATAGTTTGTACAAATATATATATTAAATTAACAATTTTTAATCTTTAAATACTTTAAACATTAATTGATATAAACTTTAGGGTTAAATATGTTTTTAGTTCCTATAAATATGTCAACTTTTCGTTTTAGTCCCTCTAAAATTTTCCTTCAACTTTTAGTCCCTATAAAATTTTCAATCACTACTTTTGGTCCCTATTTTTAATTTAATTTTTGTATTTTTTAATGAAATTGTGCAGAAATGTGTCAAATATTCTAAAAACAATTCCTAAAAAAAATTAGATTATTTTAACAAAACACAAATTAAATATGAATTTTTAACCATAAACAATATAAAAATTCATATTAAATTCATGTTTTGTTAAAAAAATCTTAATTTTTTTTGGAGTCATTCTTATAATATTTTGAATTTTTATGGAAAATTTTATTAAATAATATGAATTCTACATATGAGTTTACCTTAAAAGAGGGACCAAAAGTGAAGATTGAAAACTTTATAGGGACTAAAAGTTGAAGGAAAATTTTAGAAGGACTAAAACGAAAAGTTGACATATTTATAGGGATCAAAAACATATTTAACCCTAAACTTTATTATGAATTAAAAATGTCCTTTTATGTAACCTTACATCTATCAGTCAATTGAAATTGAACCGCTAATTTTACCAAACACTTTAATTATCAGCTACTGGTCATTAACTATAAGCTAACTAGTTATCCGCTATTTTTATCGAATAAAGCCTAATGGGTCGAGGGTAGGTGGTGTTATTGGCATTGATATTGATATTGATTCTCTTCCTTCTCTCTCTTCCCATATCGCACAAACAAATCGTATCATCGAGCGAGCAATGTCTGGAGAATCAGCCACCACTGCTGTTCACAAGGGTCAAGTAAGATTCAAACCCTATTAATCATCACTACAATCGTGTTTTCTGATTCAATTTTAAGGGTTTTAATCTTCTAACCGAGTTACTAATCTTTTCCCTCTTCTTATTTTTTGATTAGGTTGATCTCTTAGACTTTATAGATTGGACTGGTGTTGAATGTCTTAATCAAAAAACTAATAACTCTCTCCCCAACGCTATTAAACAGGTTCGATTTTAGTTCACTACCAAAAACCCTTTTTTCTAATGTTACTTAGTTATGATGTTGTTTTAATTACTGTAATTTTTTTGATTAATGAAAATTAGGGTTACAGAGAAGATGATGGATTGCATCTAGAGAGTGATGCTGATGAGCAGCTTTTGCTTTATATTCCTTTCACTCAAGTTATTAAGCTTTATTCCGTTGCTTTCAAAGGTCCTGAAGATGAAGGTAATACTATATGATCCTTATTCATTCATATCATATAACTAAACTACATTATTATTTGTAAAACTTATTTTTTTACTGATTGCCACAACTTCCCCCAATATGATTGTACATATAAGATCCACATGTATACTCCGACACTTCTGATTGTAGGCATGTCAGTTCCGGTGTTTGACACATGTCTGTGTCCAGCACCAACATGTGATTACATTCAATTATGTCATTTTTTTAGCCGTGTTAACTTGTCAATGTCAAGTATGTGTTTGTGTATGTGTAAGTGAATATGAATCCCCTTGTACGGTGCCCGGAAGGTGGTAATTTTTTTTTTTAAACTCTGTATCTGATCTTTAGACCGACTAATCCGGAGGGTGCTGTATTTTGATAAGGCTTAGTGGTTGTCATTGTTGTTGTATGAATTTATTTAAATTTTCTATTACCTAACTACTTCACTACACCTACTGCTACTTTTAACCACTCTAAATTAGTGCGATGTTCTACTCTTCCATAGTGGTATATAGTCTTGAAACATGATTTTAGCATGACAATCTACATAGCTAATCATTTTCTTAAGTGGTGTTCATCACCTTGGAAGAATTTTATAATGAGATGGAGGAAGTAACTTCAAAGACTAACCTTACAGCACCCTACAAATACGATCTTCACCAATTTGCTACTACAATTTTTTTTTTTTTTTGTCGACATGATTCTAATCGGAGTCAATGTTGTTCTCTAGGCCCCAAGACAGTGAAGCTCTTTTCCAACAAGGAACACATGGGATTCAGGTATAGCTTGGTTTGGTCAAAATTTGTTTGTTTTCATAGCACTTGTGTCCTGTGATTAAATCGGTTGCTGATTTTTTGTTAAATGATTTAATATAATGACAGCAATGTCAATGACTATCCACCAAGTGATACGTTAGTTTTGTCTCCAGAAAACCTCAAGGTAGGTGCTCCATAAGTTTTCTCCCATGTCCATTAACTATGCTCAAGGTCGTTTGTTGATATTTTTTTTTTATCATATTTGGAATATCTAACATGACTATTGTTTAATTTACTCTCTTTTAGGGCAAACCGGTACTTTTAAAGTATGTCAAATTTCAAAATGTTCGTAGGTATGTTATATTCCTTATTTCCTACTTTTATAAAGTGCCTTCCAATTTTATCATCCAATTGGTCGGAGCAACTTCTGATTCATGTTAATTACTTGACCAGCTTGACAATATTTATTGAGGATAACCAGACTGATTCTGAGATCACAAAAGTTCAGAAGATTATGCTGATCGGATCAACGTAAGTTTTAAACCATACACCCTCCGGTCACTAATATAAGCAAAAAACTACATTTTAGGTTCATTCATTTAATGATGCACATAGTCTTTATTATAGACCACATACATCATTAAATGAATGAACCTAAAATGTAGTTTTTTGCTTATATTAGTGACCGGAGGGTGTATATCAGTTCTGCTGTGTCTCCTTTCTCTACTTCAACTTTGTGTTTCCTTTGCTGTGAAAAATACCTATTGAACCATTTAACACTTGCATTTTATCGTTTGTCCGCCTAATACTTAAAGGTAAAAGGCGATTGAGAAAAGTTACAAGTCAGACCATTAACAAGGGTTTAGATTTTAATGGGTTATCGTTACATTAGCACAAGGGTTTACATTTTAATGAGTAATTGCTAGACATGATTTACAAGATTATGGTGTCGACTAATCTGTGGAGGTGACTTAGTAGGGAAAACCTTCATTGTTGTTGTTTACCACTTAATCTTTAGTTTCCTCTAGCAGAAGAAACAATAAGATGGCTATAGGACACCAGATTTTTTTTGCTTTTCTAGCTGCAATGTGATCTACAAATTGGTGTGTCACAGTGACATATTGCCATATTGGAATTGGTACTTAATTGTCTTTCATATGGGCCTCACTTTTCTTCTCTGAAACAGATTCTTTTATACAATTTTTTTATGTTCGGTCTTTTTTCTTTATTCTCGATCTTTTTTCATGCAGTTCTTTCATAGTTTCCCTATTTTGTAATATTCCCAGTTTTGGTCTCCCAATTTTTATATTGTCTGACCGATGACCATTTCTCCACTTATGCATTTGAGACTGAATTTTGATGATGCGCCCAAGTGAGAATATGAGATGCTGATGCGGCAATAGATTTGATAACATGTAAATGAGTTAAAAGAAAAATCATCTAAACAGTGTCATATAAGCATCTCACTTGTCATGTCATCAAAATGCATCTCCAAATGCATGGGTGGGGCAAATTGACGAACATTTTGAAAATTGGAGGCAAAATTGGTGATTTGAAATGGGAGACCATAATCATGATTGAGTGATCAAAAGTTGCATTTAAACCAAAATTCTTAACACACAATTCTGGTATTTTGATGCAGAGTTGAAACAACGGACATGAAGGGTTTGAAGAAGATTGAGGATCATTGAGCTCATAAGAAGTATTGAGTCAAGTTTCCTGCAGATCCATCTGCCCTTAGAAATTTTGATTGGAAATGTTACATTCAGCTTCATGAATAATGGTTAATTACGACTTCTAACATCTATATTTTTTCGTAAGATACTGATGTTAAACAGTATATCTGCTTGGGTGTGACAATTTATGTGATAGGAAGTTATGTTCAAGCTGCATGGCTGTTTATTTTCTTTTTCACATGTTTGGGTAATATGTAAAAAATTGAGGTTAGAATTACCTTGAATGACTGAAGATTGGAGCTGGACTATATCGACGATGTCATATAATTTGGTTTTCTTTTAAAGCATCAGCTGCCTACTTTGCTTTTCTCAAAAATATAGATAGATTAGGGTTACTATCACAGATTTTCTTCCACCAAATTGAGGTTAGAATTACCTTGAATGACTGAAGATTGGAGCTGGACTATATCGACGATGTCATATAATTTGCTTTTCTCAAAAATATAGATAGATTAGGGTTACTATCACAGATTTTCTTCCACCAAATTGTGGCGTGGATGGGTTCGGTAACAAGTAACAACCCTGTGTTTTTTATTGGTCCCACTCCCAGTTTCTAATGTTCTTTATAATCACTGTTTCCCCTCCTCTATAAGGTAGTCCGTATAAACGAGATCTGAACTACTCAAGTAACGGATGTGTTCCTATGAATTATTAATTTATTATTACGAGCTAGGAGTAAAAGTTTAGTGACCGAACGAAAGAACTCGAGAATTGTTCCCATGCTCCTATAATTGGCAAATTTTTGACTCGGTTTTGTTGCACTTGCAAAACTGTTGTGTTTTAGACTTTTAGGTAACCAAATTTTTTACAGGTCAATGCAAGAATTTTTACACGGTCAATCAATGTTTGTAATTTTGTTATTATAAGTATATAACAATACTAACATTGGTTCTAACATAATACAAACACTATTTCATAAAAAAAAAAAAACATAATACAATGTTTTAGACTTTAAGAAACAATATATTTAACAATAAAAATTCTGGGATCAATGTAATATTATTACTTGTTGTAGCCAATGTTAGATGAAAACGTATTTAACAAGAAAAATATCATAATATCAACAAATATTAGAGTATGTAAAGAATTTTTATTTTTATATAGTCGATCAATCATAACCGTCGAAAATCATTGAAAATATTTAATTTTATTTATAATTATTTTTAAAGTCATATAATTGTTTGTGATTTGTTGACGGTGAAGTTTTTTTTTTTATACCCTGATAAATCAAAATTAAACTATTTTTAATTTTGGCCCCAACACCCACAATTAATTTGTTACATCTTTTTCACCTCAATTCTCAATTCTCATTTCCGATTGTAAATTGTTCTTTTTTTCAGTTGTTTTGATATTACATTGTCGTTTAAGTTAAGAGGCAAATAACTATGTCTGTTCCTACGTTAAGAGGAAAATAACTATGTCTGTTCTTGTTCTCAAGATTTTCACTTTATTTATGGTTTTATTATACAATCATTTTATGATAACGTTTGAACAATCCTTTCTCTCGTACTCGTATCATGTGCTTGCTCTTTTTTTTCTTTCTTCTCTTCTTATTCTCTATTGTTGTTGGCCAATAAGAAGAGAGAAAAAGAAGATTGTTACAAAAAAAAAAAAATTGTTTTTGAAAGAAGATTATTACAAGAGTTATCACCAAATGATTGTACAAATATCATTACTCTTCGTTTGCTGGGAGTATACAAATTTGTGATGATTTTATGCAAGAATGCCTACAAGTTATAATGATGTTTTTTTCCAACTTAAATTTTAGGTTGTTATTATATATTGATACTACTATTATTTTTAACTACTTCAATTAATATACTCCCTCCGTCCCAATTTATAAGCAAAAAACACAAATTCACACTTATTAAGAAAACTAAAACATGGTAATTTGAGTTATAGTTTAGTCTTTTAAAGCATTATTTAACTATTCAATTTAATATAAAAATTTATTTTCCTAAGAAATATACATTATCTTAAGGTTAAATATTAAGTAATCCCTCCGTCCCAAAATAACTGAGTCAATTCAATATGAATTACTTTTTTTTAATTATACACTATAATGAATACTACTTTTTATCATTCATAATTCACTTTACATTTATGATAATGAAGAATACACTAATACTTGACAAGGATACTGAAAATATTTTTCTCACTCTTTCACTTATACACTTTTTCATAATTAATATGTGTGAAATGAACAAAATGTTAACTTATTATGGGACAAAGGAAGTATATTCTTTTAAATTTGACCACGACTATTATTAAATATGTGAAATGAACAAAATGTTAACTTATTATAGGACAGAGGAAGTATATCATTTGATCATGACTATTAAATATGGGACAAAGGGGGTATAGTTTTTTAAAGGATTTGAATGTACATCACAAGTATGAAAATTTGATCATGACTATTAAACACCTTCTTCATAGAGATTGGTGTTAGTTTTCAACATACTTTGCGTGAGAGTAACATTGTAGTTGATTTTCTAGCTAGAAAGAGTACTCTAAGTGATAGTAGCCTTGTTATTTTGAACGAAACCCTTCCTGATATGACCTCTGTCCTCTTAACAGATATCACGGGTGTTGAGTTTGTTTGACCCTAATTTGGATCTTTTCTTATTTTTTTTTTTCCTTCCCTTTTGTTGCAAAAATAAAAATACTAACACTTATAATGAGACGAAGAAAGTATTAGGCAAGAAAGAAATGTAATTTTATTAAGAGAACTAATACTTTCTTATTTATAAATGATGTTAAATAATAAATGCATATTTGAATTCATGGTGATGTTAACAAAATTTAATGGGTCATCATGATTTTAGCAAAAACTATACTCTACAATTTTAATAAAATTGTCACTCTTTCAAACATAGCACTCCGTATGAGAGGTGGGAGGAGCACAAAAGTGTAGAGAACTAAAGGCTATCATAAACATTGAGCTTGACGATGCATATAGCAATATCACTTTATCTTTAGTTGAAAGAGAAAATTTTAAGAAAATGTTTGTTATCTTGATTTCCATCCTTTTCTTGTGATTGTGTGAACCTTATGTAACACTGAACGATCAGATCTGTGCAAATTGCAAATGAATGGTCCCCTATATACACTAATTGTTCACATACTCTATTTGGTTCGTTCTAATTGATACCTACCTTACATACAACACACACATTATGAGAAAGAAAGGAAAAGAAAAAGATTAAAGTGTCATCCAACCATAGTTTTAAGATATATAGAAATTCTCACTAGCTAGTGTCTGCATGTGGTGGCGTGAGCGTGATATTATTTAAATAAAATTTGTTAAAACAATACTTCCTCCGTCCCTTAATAAGTGACCTAGTTGACCCAATTACGCATACCAATGTGTAATTTTAAGTTTAAATATCTTGAATAATATATTGGAAAAAATTATGAAAATTTGATATTTTGAAAATACTCATCGAGACGAATCTAACGACATTTTATATGATATTATTTATCTTTGTATATTAGTAGAAAAATATGATCAAAGTAAATTAGATCAAAATTACACATTTTTAAACAGGTCATTTATTGCAGAATGGAAGGAGTATTATATTGGACCACATGCATATACATCTTTCTCTTTGTTTAACTTTTTGATCTTACAATTCTTTATGGTTCTCTTCCTTAATTTAATTATTATAAAGTTGCCGACATGGCCATTGGAGAATAGCTATAGTCCGTAATTAATGGCTAATCCTTTCATGCATTTTTATTTTTTTATTGCTTCCTCCTCCTGCCATTGTACAGTGTAGGGGGGCCGTTAGAATAGTTAGATTTTTAGAGAGAGAACTTGCACGTTCTGTGAAGGATAGTATCCATACTTTTCTTACAAAATTAACACATTATCTCCACAAAAAACAAAAAACAAAAAAAAACCGCAAAAAAATTATTATTTTACATTTCTTTACCACTTCATAAAATTAGTAACCTTCTTTTTCCCTCAAAAAAAATAAAAATAGTAACCTTCTTTTCTTAAATTAGGAATTTCTTTAAGTTGTTTGAGATGCAACCGGAGAAAAATGGCATACTATTTAATAATATAAAAACTGTTTTTGCTCAAAAATTGATTAATGAAAAATGGGAAAAAGAATCTTATGAGAAAAATGGCATACTATTTAATAATTATGCAACAAAATGGCAACCGGAGAAAAATGGGACACCAAAGCAAGAATTTTATAGTTGATTCACAGTTGAGCCGACTATATGTCTTAATAATGTGAGAAAAGATGCTCTCTGTTTTTCAAGGATTTTAACATTATGATAATCTACTATATCAAATTTTAATTTTGCCATTTTTCTTGATATTATATAACGACAATTAAATATCATCTCTCAGGACTTCAAAAATTAAAAAATAACATACGTACATATAATAAGTTGCAGAAAAATACAAAGTAACGATAAAGAGACAGTGATCTATCTCCATCAGATGAGACAAAATTAAAGAGATGACACTGAGACAACAAAACTAGCTATTTAGAACCAGAGATGGTCCAAACGTAGCCTAGCTAATAGGGTATTTAAAATTAAGCACAGTACAGACAGGTAGACAAATTTAAAATAAAGGAACTTCTAGGGTTTTTGCTTTTATTATTATTATTATTATAAGCACCACATACATTCTGGGTAGGCTAATTTACAACCACTTATTTTATAATGAACTAACGTCCAAACAGACAGACAGACACATTTCTTTCACCTTTTATCAATAAAATTAATAAAAGTTGAATAAAGGATAAAATAATTAATTATTTTTTAAACAAATGGTAAAATTGAAAGAAAGAATATTACACTAAAATGTAATATCTTCTCATGATTTAATCTAATATAGTTATTAAAAAATGAATTTTATAATAATAAAAAATCTAGAACATATTTAATATTTTATTAAAATTTACTAGAAATAATAAATTGTTCATTTTAACTGTTTTGTATTAGGCGCCTCATATTTTTATATAAACATGTATATACTTAAAAAAAAAATTTTTAATTAAATAAAGAATGATTAAATTATAAATAAGATGGTTTATATAAAAGATAAAATTGGAAAGGGAAAAAACCTGAAAAGTTTGTATTCAATTTACATCTTTCATCAAAAATAAAAAGTTAACAAGTTATAGCTTCCATATAATGAGAAGTTATAATAAAAACTCATTAAACTAATATATCTTGGTTTGCTTCCTATAAAAAAAAAATGGTCGTTATAATTTTTGTTTAGTAGATAGACGAAATGAAAATTCACACACAAATAAACTAAAAAATCAGGCTGTGCACGTTAGCAAATCTTATAGGAATTTGCTAACTTACAACCTCTCATTTTTTTAATGGGTCTAAATTAGAAAGTTATACAAAAACTTGTTAATTTGCACATGCTAAAAATAGTGGATTTAATAAGAATCTCTTACTTCCTTAACTTGTTGAGGAGAAGAAACTCTTACTTCCTTTGTTCATTATTTTTGAGTAATCTTACTTTAGTCAATTTAAATTAATTTACATTTATAAAAAAATCCAATAAATTCTGTTAATTATTTTTATTTTTCCTTATTTTTCTTATATTATTCATTATCAACAAATAGTTAAGATTATTATTCACAAAATAATAGTTTTTTTTTTGTTGAAATGACAAAATAATAGTTAATATTGAATTAAATTTAAAAAACAATAAATAAATAAATAAATAAGAACTGTTTCTTCTACAAAAGCCATAGTTGAAAAGAGAGAGTATATATCAAATATACTTGTCATGCCTTTGTTTTTGCTAGCCTATAGCTAGCTAAGTTTTCAATCTTCTCATCACTGTTAATTCTTTGTGTATATATATATATACACTCAATCCTCAACTTTGAAGAGCATTTATATACACACACACATAGCTGACAGAACGGTTTGTGTAGGAAAGTGTGATATATTATCTATAGATTTGTGCACCTTCAGCAGTTGAAGCTGCCAGCATGATCTGAGCTTACCTTCTAATGGCAAGAATAGATCATATGGCAGCTTCACCTCTTGACTGGAAGCATATATACAAACCCTAATTTCTTACCTTTCAGATTTCATTTCATTCTTTATCTTAGAACCCTAGAAAAAAGGTTTGTTCCATTCCTTCTAGATCCATAAAGCTTTTTCTTCCATACTTATATATATGCATGCTATCTGAATAATTGCAGTACTAATTCAGATTATACATTTTTCTTATGATGTTCAGAATTCATTTGAATATGTTGCAAGATTTTTGCAGAAATTGAGAAAGAGAAGGAAGCTGTGAAATATTATGTTCTGGAATCTGAAATCAAGTGACAGTAACTCGGTGTGTACTTCTTACCTTGGATTTGGGGATACTGGTCCTTTTTTTCTCATATATCTTCATATAATATGCAGAAGTACTGTTTCATTTGAAATAACAATCTTATCTTCTGAGATCTATATATATATTTTTACATTTGTTTCATATGGATTGGATTGGTATGATTCCAAACTTCAAGATCTAGAAAAAGTAGTTATGCACAGATATATAGACATTGGAATAACTAATTGTTCCCTCTTCTTCCCACACCTCACACATTTTCAATATCCATCAATGATACATATAGATCCTTGTCTCTTTGATATGCTTGTATTGTGTTGCTTTTTTGTTCAATTGGTTGAATTATTATAGTGTTATGGAAATCATTATAGAAGCATGGCATGTTACATATGTGTAGTAGATATACACAGATCATGCACATATATGACCATGGGCACACCTGAATATGGAGTTTGTATCTTAGGTTATACCTCCTCCGTCCTTAATAATTCATTTATACATATTCACCTTATTTGTTACTTGTTTTTTTTCTTTCTTTCTAAGAAGCGGAACTAGCCCACCGAAATTGATACCAGTTAGAATCGAACCTGAGAACTTGAGAGATATTATTAGGTAAATAAATACTTAATACGGTCCCCTTCAAAAAAAAAAAAAAATACTTCATACAGTTAAAAATTTGAATAAAAAAGTTCTACATAAAAGGATAAGCTATATTTTTTTTTTGAATTGATGGAGTATATAGTTTCATTAGACCTTTTTCAATTACATGCCTTGCTCAAACTTTGTGGATGCATGTAGAGGTGATTTGGTTGGGAAAATTATAAAAGGATGAATTTCATTCTCTCACTTTAATATATTGGTGCTTCCAAAAGAAGACTACCTTTTAAACTACATTAATTGTTTATTAAGCATTTGAGTCTAAACTTGTTGAACTGAGTGTTAGACTTAGACCGTAGCAGCAAAAAAGTACAAGCTTGGGACAACTGTTGTTGGCAGAGGAGTATAGTTGTATCAACACTTGGCAAACTACCTACTAGCTAGCTGCGGCCCCTTCAACGGTAATGCATGAGTTTATCAGTATAGCTATGAGATGTAATGTAACAACTTTAATGTTTATTTTAGGATATATTTTTGTCTTCTAACAGTTACTACTTTTTTCTCTTCTTCTTCTGGATTTGAATTCATCATATGATAACTTCAATTTTATTCTTGTTTAAATTTTACAGTGACAATATTTAATGAAAATCAACTAAATATGGAGTGTTGAGAGGACCTTCTATTGGAAGTAGGGTTTTTTTTACTTGGGAAGAAGATTAGGCCACAAAACTTATGAATTTAGTTTCTATATTTCATGTGGAAGGTCAAGGAATGGAGGCGCCGGATACCGGTATAGGTTTCTCGGTGAAATCGGCCTATGTTTTCCATGAAGGTAAACTTCTTGGGAGAAGCCTTTTAGGTTGAGAGTAATTTGTGTTGAAAAAGCAATTCTCTAGTTTTACACCATCTTAGGTAATTGATTTTCATCAGTATAGCTTCTTTTTAGATAAGAATAATTCCTACTAAATAATTCTAACTTATTTCATTGGGGAGTTTATCATTGAACCTCAAGATGTCTTTTGATAATTTGTGTGACAACATTGAGGAAACGACTTTGCACTTATTCATGAGATGTGATTTTGCAGCTCAAATGTGGTATGTGGTGTTTAGGTTGGTGGGTTTGGTTATGTCTCTCTTATTCTGAATGCATTATTTTCTTGCATCCATGGATGTGGGAAGAATGTTCCAAGGAGGTGAGGTTGGCATTCTATACTAGTTTATTTGAGGTATTAGGAATGAATTAATCTTGTCTTAATTAGAAACCAACTATTTTGGAGGTATTGGTCTTATTGAACATACCTATTGGATATGGTTTTTGGTGTAGTGTCTTTTTTTTTAATGGGTTGTGGATTCACTTGGTTGCTCCCTCTAGATGATAGTTGTTTGCCTCATGGGAACAATGTTTACATTTGACTTGTAACATGGGTTGGGTATCCCATGAACTCTTTCCCTATTGAACTCATTATTTTGTTGTTGAAAAACAAATTCCACTTTGTTAACTTCAATTTGAAAATGGTTGTATGACATAAAAACTATAAATTTCTCCTATCATTGTTTTAAGGTTTTTTCTAAATTACCTTTAAAGAATGGTGGGAATTATTTATGTTTAGAAATATTTATTTAATTAAAAAAAAAATCAAATTAATCTATTATAATGATTTAGTAAAATAAATAAACTTTTAAAATATTAATTTCAAGCTTTATCTTCTGTAATGTTTTTTACAAATTTCAGCAACTTAGTAAACTCACTAGCAAATCCAATTTCATTAGGTCGTTAACATGACTTCAAAGACATTTTTGATAAGAATCTTTTTTTATGTAACTTGTTGTGGATGAAGAGAAGTATACATATCAACCTACCTTAAACCTAAAGAAATAGGTTGGAGTGTCCAACCTATCAAGGTAAATGGTAGGTTTGTAAGACAAAACTCGCCCAAAAATATAAAAGAAAAATTGAACACATTTTTTTTTTTTTTTTTTTTGGTACAAGAGAGGGCCGAAGCCCAAAAGAGAACACTAAACAATTACACGAACATTTCTAGGCATACAAGCACCAGAGATGTCATCAAAGAGGAGACTATTGAGCTCACTAGGAGGGGTCTCCAAAATAGTAAAATTCCATGAATCCATGGTAAGGCTGAAGTTGGCAAGCCAATCAGCACTTCTGTTGCCTTCTCGCAAAGTGTGATGAACCTGAATCCGCCAATTACGATTCAAAATATTTTGAATACGCCGAATGAGCACAGGGATTGTCCCATTCATCTTGCAATTATTTGTTATCATGTCAATAAGCAATTTTGAATCACTTTCAACGCAAAGCTGAGAAATACCGTCCCTCCAAGCCAACTCTAGACCAAGGTACATACCCCACATCTCTGCATGAAGAGCATCACACGCGCCAATCTTGCGGACAAAACCTTTGATCCATCTACCATTAGCATCCCGAAGTAAACCTCCACAACCCGAGCGATCTCCATTCTCTTTGCAAGCTCCATCACAATTGAGTTTGATCCATCCCTCTTGAGGATATTTCCAGCCAATATAAATTGTTTCAGTGTGACGAAGATCCATTTGAAAATGATTAAGTGTACAATCTTCAATATCACTAGTAAACTTTTGGATGATACTTGTGGGATTCTCTGGTCTCTGGAAATTTTCCTCGAAGACTGTCTTGTTCCGCCATTTCCAAATATACCAGCAAGTAGACATGAAAGTTGTCTTCCACTTAGAGTTGAGATCTCTGTTTTGACGCTTATTGAGGTTTGTAAAAACCCAATCCCTGCAATCAAAGGAAAAAAAGTCAGTTATACAATTTGAAGGTACAAGTCTGATCCATACCTCGGTTGCATAAGTGCAGTCTCTGAGTACATGAAGAGTAGTCTCATCCTCACTCCCACAAGAAGGACAAATTGGGGATATGCCAACACCCCATCTACTTCGACGGTAATTAGTTAAAATGCGATCATGAGCAACCAACCAAATGAAGGTTTGAATTCGTTGCGGACCCTTCCAATTCCACAAACTTTTCCAATCCCCTCCGGTATTAGCATGATTTCCGTCTTTCATGTCGTAAGCACTTTTGACTGAGAATTGTCGCGTACTCGTGCCTCCCCAACCAATAATGTCAAGACCATCACCACTAGAAGGTGCAGGGAGAGCTAACACCTTTTCAACTATGTTGTTAGGCAAGTTATCAAAAAGGAAATTTTGATCCCAATTACCAGAAGAACTCATCACATCCCTAACTAGAAGAGTGGTATCCACATACGAATTTGTCGCTAGAGAAATGAGGGAATTGTTGTTTGGACCCCACTTATCCAACCAGAAATTGACACTATTACCATCTCCTATTTGCCAGATGATGTTTCTTTGAAAATCATCCCACACCCTAGTAAGAGCTTTCCATAAAGGAGAATCATAAGGTTGAGAGTTTATAGTTATCTTCAAATCATTATTTCTCCCATACTTACTATACAACACCCTGCACCAAAGGTCATTAGGCTTGTTAATAAGGTTCCATAGGATTTTCATGAGGAAAGCCTCATTCATCAAAAGAGGCCTTTTAAATCCAAGACCCCCCTCCTTCTTGGGTAAACAACAGGTATCCCAACTAATCAAATGAGCTTTGCGGGTATGTTCTGTATCCCCCCAAACAAAACCTCTTTGGATTTTTTCCATCTCACTGCAAAGAGTTTTAGGTAGCTTAGCATACTGCATATGATAATAAGGAATAGAACTAAGGACAGACTTGGAAAGAGTAATTCTGCCCGCAAGACTTAAACATTGTTGCTTCCATCCACTAAGTCTATTCTGAATTTTGTTGATGATGTGGCTGAAATTTCCCCTAGAAGTTCTTCCTGGAGCTATGTTAGCTCCAAGATACCTGCCTAAACTATTAGCTTGAGTGAAACCTGTGTGTTGCAAAATATCCTGACGGAGCTGGTTGTCCACATTTTTTGAGAAAAAAATTTGAGTCTTTTGGCCATTAATACGCTGCCCAGAAGCTTGACAAAACATATCCAAACAATGCATCACACAATGTGCCTGCTCAATAGAAGCCTCTGCAAAAAGAAGAAGATCGTCAGCAAAAAGAAGGTGAGAAATTTGAGGGCCATACCTACCTGCCCGCATTGGTTTCCAATACTGAGCTTCCACCCGGTCGGAAATGATATGAGATAATCTCTCCATGCAAATAACAAAAAGGTAAGGGGAGAGAGGATCTCCTTGACGAATTCCTCTAGTTGGAGTGAACGTGTCAGTTTTATCCCCATTCCACAAAATTTTGTAACTAGGCGAAGATATGCAATCACGTATAATTTGAATGAGATTAGGAGGGAATTTACAATCCTCCAAGCAATTCTCCACAAAATTCCAATTGATGCGATCATAAGCTTTTTCTAGGTCAATTTTGATGGACATGAACATCTTGTTGCCTTTCATTCTGGCCATGGAATGTACCATCTCCTGAGCCACAATAATATTATGGTGGATACTTCTACCTGGAATAAAACTGGACTGATATGGAGAAATAATACCATCAAGCAATGGCTTGATTCTGTTGACAATAACCTTAGAAATTATCTTATAAATAACATTACATAAAGCAATAGGTCTAAATTGAGAGACAAATTCAGGTTTATCAATCTTAGGGATCATCACAATGAGAGTATTATTAATAGAAGATATAAGAGAAGGGGTAACCCAAACCTGGTTCACAAACTGGTATATAGAATCAGCAACTGTGTCCCAACATTTTTGAAAAAATATAGCGGGGTACCCATCCTCTCCCGGCGCCTTGTGAGGATTCATGTCAAAAAGAGCTATATACTCAAAAGGCTCCAAATTTCTAAGATTAAAGAATTTTTTTCTACCACGCTATATACTCAAAAGGCTCCAAATTTCTAATTCCCAAATCTACCCTCCTCTTGATTACACAATTTGGAAAGGATTTGTTCGGATATTGGCCAATCCAAACGGTACAAAATACATGCATGGTCATATATTTGAAATTCGTTATCTTCTTCAACTCTCTCACTCAAAATCATTATAAACAAAACCCCTATTCCACAACTTTTGTTTCATTCACAACTCTATCATCTATTGACTCTATTCTCACTATTTTTGTTTGAAAGTAAAGGTAATGTGACTCTAAACTATCTTGTCTCATTGTTTTTTTCTTGTGTTTTCTTGTCTTTCACGTATCACTTTTCTATGTTGGTATAGTTCAAATTGTCCAATTCAGAGATGACAAAAACTCATCCAGATTGGCCAATATGGAACACACTTTTATTATATTAGCCATTTATTCTCAAGCTAATGATGATATTTTAAGTTAAGAAGATCCCAAATCACACTTTTGGAGGTGTATGGAGTGGAATGTGAGAAAGGAGGTGAGGTGATGTCTGATTCTAGGATATGTGTGTATTTCGGATAATATAATTCAAAGGTGGGAAACACTCTTTTGGATTATATAATCTGAATTAGTTTTTTTCAAAAAATAAAAAGGATTAATGGCTATAGGAGAGCTTTGAGATGTAGAAATACATCTTTCAGGTTTTATAATCTGAAAAATGTCTTATCAAATGGAAGGTAAGGTCACGTCCACCAATTCCAACCCACTCGTGGGAAATTGAGTTGAACTGGAGGAGGGCTAGGAGACTTATTACTAGCATGCACACTTTCTCTACTTCGATTGTGAAATTTGTGCATCTGGAGACGAGAGTCGACACGTTCAAAGAGAGAAGATGATCGCTTGGTTGACCATACGAAACGATCCACTTTTCTTGGTGCACCTTTTTGTATCAAACTTTTTTGGATGTGTGCACATAGTGATTATTTCCGGTAAAAACAAATTGCCGAAACAAGTCTTTCATATGTACCTGCATATTGTACATATGATCACTGTAAAAACAAAAATATGCATTATGTTCTATTATTGGAGCATTTCAAATTCTATAATCGAACACTTAAAGAAATCATGCATTTTGATAATATTGTAGGATGCGTGACAAGAGAGATGGGTGGGAAAGAAATTCTCTGAATTATGAAATGGAAGGCAAGGGCCCGTCCATCAATGCCAACCACTTGTGATGAGAATTACAAAACTGCTAACGATAGACTCAGATTTGCTACTGTAAAAATATATATACTATTACACGCTGCTTTTTATTTTGATTGGTGATTTTTTATTTACTTTGGGTACAATGATTGGTGAATCTTTATTAGAGGGTATAGATTACAACTTTGCCAAATCATTGTCTTGTAATAAATGATCCAACCATGAGATCAAAACTGTGTGACACAAAATTGTTTAAACCGAATGGATTAGCCATATTATTTATTGGGAGTGAAATGTTAGAATTATTTAATCATAAGACTTTGACAAATAAATAAATAATTTCACAACTCATAAAGGTAAAAGAATATATCAAGTTTGTATTAGACCCCATATCGACTGGCCGAAAAGAAACAAAGATAACTAAAATTGACACTTGGATTCATCATTTGTTCAAGTTTCATTGTTAGATATAGGATTTTATGTGACACATCAAGGAATAGCAATGGACAGCTTTGAGGAGACAAAATTTGATGCAAGAAGTTGTGGACTAGGCAGTGTGTGTTAAATACACGAGTTTCTGTTCTATTTTCTTGAGGGTTGATGAGTGCTCAAGAGTAAGATTATCTCCAATGCAGTTCTTTGCAGTTTGGAACGAGATTTTGAACTATAAGAATTGAATTGTTTTTATGAGGTTTCGACAATGGAGAAGATTTTAGTGACATCCACCATATAAGAATAATTTTTAAACAAAAACTTAACAATCAAATATTAATTTTTCACCACCCAACCTTATTTTTGTACGGATCCTTGGTAAGGTGATGTTTCGTCGAGTGTTCATTATAGGTGTCTTTATGAATTAATAGATGATTGTTTGATGTCTCTTTTTGCGATGCTTGAGTTAGGTTGCGGTGAAGGTGGAGAGACGTGGAAATGGAAGCGGAGATTGTTTGCTTGGAAGGAGGAGATAGTTGGGGAGTGTTGCTGGTTGTTATCTAATGTTGTTTTGTAGGATGATGGGATTGATAAGTGGCAATGGCGGTTAGAGACTAACAAATGTTACTCAGTTCGTGGTGTTTACGAATTCTATAACGAATGCGGATATGTTTACTTCATCAATAACAACATATCTTATTTGGCATAAAGAGGTCCCCCTAAAGGTTTCTGTTTTTGTGTGGCGTCTTATTCAGAATCAGAATCAAACATAGGATAACCTTCGTAGACGTGGCATCATTCAACAACAATTTGAGCTTTGTGTTGGTGGGTGTGGTGGGGAGGAATCATCAGCACATCTATTTTTGTCTTGTCCTTTTTTTGGTTGTATTTGACATCTTCTTGGGTAACGGTTTGGAATTTCATTAGTAGATCATATCTACACGTATGATCATTTTGTGTAATTCAGTAAGATAGGTGCTAATTCAAAAAGTCTACGGTTTGTGCTTTATTTTAATTTGGTTGTCATGTGTTTGGGTAATATGAAAAGAATGTAACAATAGAATATTTAACAGCAAGGAAGCATGAAATGTTAGATAAAATAAAGCTTCTTTCGTTTTGGTGGTTGAAGGCAAAACATGTTAATTTACTTTCGGTTATCATAATTGTTAGCTTAATCCTCTAGTTTGTTTGGGCATTGACTTGTAATTTTTTTTTTTTGTCTATTTTAGTATTGTTGTTCGTATTCTGACAATGTTCTATTTTTGTTGTGTGTCCTAGTACATCTTGTGCTAGGCGGAATGTGCGTTCAATGTAATTTCAAAAGATATCAGTAGCCAACTAGCCATCCATAATCAACAGATTGAAGAGCAAAATAACATAATCTCATTATATAGTAATCATGCACACAAAAAATAAGAAAACTACAAACGAAAAATCAAGCACGGAAATCTGGAATCAAAATCACACCAAACATGAAAAACAAAACATTAAACCACAAATAATATCCAAACATACTGATAAAAACACAATCCTAATCTGAAAATCAAAATCACAAAAGCTTTATCCAAAATCAACAAAATCATAAAAAGCTTGAATTGGTGTAACAGAGGAAGATACTGAGTCGTGGCACAGTGGAGAAAGGCGCTAGAGCAGAGTGCCAGGGAGAGAAGAAGGTTGTAGCCTCATATTAGAGCCATACATATGCACAAGCACAAGCAGAATGGTTGAAAAAATAAGCAAGGTTGCCTTACAAAATGGATTAACAACTATCGTTAGAGTGAAATTGATGCTTGAACAGTGTACACTTTCTAAAATAACAACTGTAGAAGTGACAATGGTTTTGGCAAGACAATAACAAAGCTTTATGCTGAAATAGTAAATATATCTGGCACTACATATACTGATATCATAAAACATTCAGAAACAACATGAACCAATTACATTGAACTTCGTAAATCACGAGGAAGAAAACAATTGTTTGCTTATTAACCACAGATTGAGACTAAAAACAAGTCATTTAGAACTTCTAGTGCAGAAAACCACCCCAAGCACCGACAAGTGCTTTAAAAAAAGGCAATATGAAATACATTGAGCAATAAGGATTCCGATCTACGCATAAATAACGTGCAAACAATTAATAACCATGACATCGACCCTATTAAGCTGCAATATAAAGCACACTCTTCTCCGGAAACATTTACTTGACTGCTACTGCCATGAATTAACTACTCCCCTCTTTGCCGTCAGCTGCCCGAAGTGAGCCTAATTGGACTGGTGCTTGGGTTGAAACCACTTTTGATGAGCCGTACCCTGATGTATCAAGACCTTGAGCCTTCTCCTTTTCAAGTTGTTCCTTAATCCAGACATATGTAATCCTCAGCCCATCCTACAATACCAGAATTTAGATACTGCTGTAAAAAAATATACACAGAATCCTTTGAATATTCATCAAGTTCAAACAGTAAGAAAGAAGAAGGTCAACTATGAATTTTACTGATGAGTAGAAAACCTAAAAATTCCATTACTCTTTCTGCAAGAAGACGAAGGAGCCAAATTGGATGAAAACTTATTAAGACACAAGAAAGAAGGAAGGAGTCATTTTATACCTTCAACTTCATTGTTGGAGCCCAGCCAAGTTTCTCTTTTATTAGTGTATTGTCTGAGTTACGACCACGAACACCCTCTGGGCCAGGAATGTGATGTATAGGAGTCTTCTTGTCCTCAAAACCAAGAACAATCTCAGCCATCTCATTCATGCTGACCATCTCATCACTTCCAATATTTACCGGCTCGCGGAAATCGGATTTAGTCAGTCTAAACATAACAATAGATCAAATTGTCAAGTCTTATCATAGAATACAAATTAACTTTTGAATAAAAGATGAAACAATTGCTTGGTAACCACCATATCATTTTCCCTATCCAACCGATTAAGGCAATACTAAATTATACAGAGGCAATAAGCCCTCTCATTGTCATTTAATACAATGATGTTGATTGAGTTAGCTAACTGGATTTCGTGAAGAAACTATTTAATGAAATTGACGACCCCTTAGAATAACTCAAAAATGAAAACTTTGCTTAAATGGTTCTGTTTACAACATTCATAGAAATCATAACTTCAAAATTCTAATTCAAACATAAACTCAAGAAAAAACACATGAGGTAAGCTGGAAAAATCAAACAATCAGCCAAGACCTACCTAAGTACACCTTCAACACACTCATCGATGAAGGTGAATGATCGTGTTTGCAAACCATCTCCCCACATCTCAAATTTGTCTGTGGATGTGATTGCTTTCCGACAAAAAGCAGCAGGAGCCTTCTCCCTTCCACCTGTATGACAACACAACAAACTCATTAAATACGTAAGTTTACCAAAGTTAAAACGTCAACTAATTTATTCTTTCAGAAAAGACAAAACAACCCAAATTTACAATTCAATTGAGAGCATACCTTTCCATGTTCCAAAAGGACCATATATGTTATGGAACCTCCCAATGCGGCACTCAATTCCGAAATCTTTGTTATAGTGCTTGCAAATCTCCTCTGTTGCAAGCTTCTCTAGCCCATACGCATCTTGTGGCTAAACACATTCATCAAAATGAACACATCAATCCCAAGCCTAATGTAAAAATAAAGAACCAAAATGCATCAAACAACCAAAAGGAATCGCGAACAAACCTCAGCAGGCCATGCATCAGACTCCTTCAAGCTCACATTAGTAGTTTCTAACTGTTTAAATTCAGGGTAGATACAAGCACTTGAGGCATAAAAGAACCTGAAAAGGACACATTTTTCGCAATTGGCGTGAGTAAAGTATGTAATATAATTGAAACTAACACAACATCACAAATATTTGTTAGGTTATACATCCAAAAACACGATGTACAAGATACTAACCTCTTAATGCCATTAATCCTAGCAGCTTCAATCATATTGAAACTAATCATTGTGTTGTTATACATAATAACAGAATGATTGGACTGAATAAAACCCATTCCACCCATATCAGCGGCAAGATTGAAAACATGGTCAACCCCTTTAGTAACGGTTAAGCAGTTATCCATGACCCTGAGATCAACAAGATGGAATTCATCACAGAACATGTCCTCAGTCATGTGCTCATTTTTCTTCCAGTCAGAAGCAATAATGTAATGTCCCTCCTTCTTGAGACGCCGCGCTAAGTGTGACGCGATAAAACCCCCAGCACCAGTGATGGAAATTTTAAGCTTTTCTGATGGCCAGTAAGGCTCTCTCTCGAGATTCTCATAGGTGTATTCTCCATAGTTAGTTTTTTCAGTGCTTCCCATTCTGCATATACAACACAGATTAAACTCAAAACACATGCAGATACTCCATAAACAAATCAAATAATGGAATGCAAAGGCTAAGAATTTCAAAAACACAATAGAGCACATGCAGGCACATGAGGGATGCTATAATGCAATTAAATAATGAAAGCATATGAAAACAATTAAGACTGTTTGACAAAAAATAGAGAATAGCTTATAAGGTAGCTTATAATAGATAAACCAGCTGGTTGAATTTGTAGTGTTCGGTAACATTAGCGGTGAGCTAGCTTATAAATACGAAATGACATAAAATATATATGTTTAATTGATATTTAATTTTTTTCAATTGTGATGACAGGTGTAAAATTGAGAGGGAAAAGGGATACATTACAAGCTAATTGAATTAGCTTATCAAAATAAGTTATAAGCTAGTAAAAATAAGCTATAAGCTCGTAACAAAATGTTACCAAACGAGTCTTTTTCGTAACATGAACTTATAAGCCAATAACCTCGGAATTTGGCATTGCCAAACAGAGTCTAATTCACTATCGTTGACAAAAAAAATAGGAAATAAAGAATTTAAATGTGTGTTCATTTCGTAAGTACAACTCAAATTAAAATGCAGAAACAATTGATATGATAGGGCGCAGGTTCGAATTACAATTCCCCACTTTTCAGCACTTAGCATGTGTCAGTCTCACCGTTATGCTATTTGAAATTATAAAAATAAATAAAAAGAATTCTTAAAAACATTCAATTTTTGAAAAGGATGACAAAAATTTTGGTTTTTTAGGTGAAGATATTGAATATTGAATTGAAGCAAAACAAAGAATAGTAGAATTATTATTGTTATTATATATACTAGTATAAAATAGCAGTGATAAATGGTGAGAGTAAAACAAAAACAATGATATGCAGAGAGACAGAACAAAAACGAAGACACGACACAGTAAAACCGTTTTACATTACGTTTATGAAGACAAATCCTTGATAATTGAAAGGTTAAACCCTAAACCGCAATGATATAAATGTAAATATATTGTTGGAGAAGTTGAAGTGATTGAAAAAGGGAAATTGAGGAAGAAACCTGATTGATTGATATGACGATAATGTACGGAGAGAAGAGGTATGAGTTGAGAGAGGCAATTGGTGGAAAATGGTATGCTATCTAATCAATATATATAGGATGAGAAGGGAAGGCCACTTGTTCGTTATTTTGCTAGCACACATATATAGATAGCATGATTGGCTGGCTGGTGTAGTGTATCTATCTACTATCCACACCAAGACAAGACAATGTTTTCATTTTGTCACTCCTCTCTCATGAAACTTCTCACTTTACAACATTATTTTCATGTACTAACAACATTACATTACACACCATAGATTAAAAAATATCTAAACTTAAAGTCAGTAGATGAGGAGGAGTAAATTATTATTATGGAATATTTTATATATTTTATTTCATTTCCAACAAAAACTATTTTGGATAAATATTGGAGTTTTGACCTCAAGTCCGCACCACAGTGTTTTGAAAAATTGTCCATTTTAAGTCTAGTATGAACTCTCACAATTTTATATTTTGTAAATGGCGCATCGTTTGATTGAGGAGTGTGTTCTTTATAAAACTACTATTTCTAGTGATTCCTATGCAATATGAGACTTTTTGGTTTCTTGGTCCATTGCATCAGAACTAAGGGTGTAGGGTTGTGAGTGGAATTCATGGAATCATTACATTGGACTAAAAGTAACCACAAAAATTTTTTACTCAACGTCTTCAAACATTATGTATATCAGCCATCCCACTTATATGTCGTTCAACATGCATATTTTCATCAAATAAGGAACTTCTAACTCACATTTTTTTCAAAAAAAAAAAAATTCACATGTTGCACATCGAAAAAGGGAATGTCATCTCTCGGATATTGCATAGGTTTGATCCCTACTTGGGGCATTAATGTTCTGACCTCAAGTTCACAACAATGTATTTCCAAAACATTGTCTCTTTTGATCTCTGTGTGAGTAATTGTATGTTTATCTTTTGTAAAACATGTCTCGTTAGATTGAGGAGTATGATATATTATATATAGACACACACATTGACGGTGTAAAACATTTTTAAACATGTATTCAATCAAATTAATTTATGATGCCAATTATTTACGTTATTGTGGAAAAAATATATATATTTATCAATATTAATTTAGCATGATTGGATGTGAGTATAAAATGATTATATATTTTTGTTTTGAGGAAATGTATAATTTTCTCTTAAAAGGTACTTTTCCACTATCGTGTGGGAAATCAGAATAAGTTAATGTTAACCAGTGCTCCTGGAGCACTAGTTAAGAAGCAAATATAATATGTATTGTATTGGAAATTGTGTTGTCAATCTTGTAAGTTAATAAAATGTCTTTTTTAATTTAAATTTTTTTTTTTTTTATAGTTTTCTTAATTAATGTTCCGGGGTCATTGGTTAACATGACCATTAGAATATACTTTTTTTTTTTTAGATAGACGAAATGGCAAAGCCATTATAAACTCACACACACAAGTGGAAGTATCAGGATTTGAACCCCGATCATGACATCCGGCCTAACAATTTCGACATTTTGTTGAACTAGGACTTCTGGATTCAGAATATACTTTATTCATGAAAAGAATCATTCACTCAATCCAAATTGATTGAAAAGAATCATTCGGTAAATCCAAATTGATTATCTCCCTCTTTTCCTCTAAGGCGATATCGGAAAGGCATTTAACACGTTGCATATGAACAAAACAAAAACGAGAAAAGTGCTTCAAGATCAATAATGATACCCAATATTTTAAAAATCATGCTGGTTAATTGGTTATTGAGACGATAATTATAGTTAACCAAATCCTTTACTAAACAAAATAAAATTATAGTTAACCAAAGTACAAACATTGTGTGGGCGTCTACCACAACGGTGACCCGTCTATGTAAACATATATGTTATGAGAGGTAATTTTTTAAAGTAGTCTCTGCATTTGCATGCGGAATTTATCAAAGGTTATAGATAGTTAACCAAATGGATTAATATTCGCAGTTGAGTTCATAACGTCTTAGTTTATCGCAAATTATAGATATATATATATATATATGAAGTAAAGCTAACATAGCAACTCATATTTTAGTTAAAAAGGTCATAGATATAAGATACAATTTGTCCTTGCTCAAAATATATCCATGTATAAGGCTGTTAATTTACACCCACTTAAAAACACTAACGTGTAAATTAACAAACTACACCCACTTATATTTTACTAAAACACCATTTTATTTCTATTTTAATTAAATTTAAATAGAATGACAGTTTTGTAACTATCTTAAGAAAGATCCTTAAAAAAAGAAACAAAAAAGACAATGACATGTTTAAGGTACAAAACATGTAATAGAGACAAATTTTTAAGGAAACAATATTTGAAATGATAAAAGTGGGTGCAAATTAGTGAAGTGGGTGTAAACAATTTGATAAAATTTATAAAAACGAGTGTATATAATCAAATGAGTGTATATTTTTTAACTTACACCTTAGTATTTTTAGGTGGGTGTAGTTTGCTAGTTTACACCTTAATGTTTTGAGGTGGGTGTAAATTAGCCGCCCATATATTATATATATATATACATACATATATATATATATATATATTCCTCAATTTTTTTAATCATATTTTCTGTTGTATTTCTTCAATTATTGAAGGTGAGGTGAAATAGTTATCTGGACTTGGACTTAATATGGGTGCGGTCTCAAATGCTAAGTGACAAGGTTTGTAATTTACTACTACTAGAGCATACCGTGACGTAGGGGCTGCGTTGAATTATTTAAGCCATGTATCCGGTTGGTCTAAGGAGTAAGGTTGAAGTAAAGCATTTTCTATCATCAAATAGAAATGTACAAAGCCAGGAAGAAGCAGAAGGGCCATTGCATTTGAAATTGAACAATGGGAAACTACTAGGAAACTGCTTTCAAATGCGCTCTGTGTATATTTTCTTTTGGGTTAAATATATTTTTGGTCCCTATAAATATACCAACTTTTCGTTTTAGTCCCTCTAAAATTTTCCTTCAAGTTTTAGTCCCTATAAAATTTTCAATTACTACTTTTGGTCCCTATTTTTAATTTAATTTTTTTATTTTTAATAAAATTGTACAGAAAAGTGTAAAATATTCTAAAAAAAATTCTTAAAAAAATTTAGAATTTTTTAACAAAACAAAAATTAAATATGAATTTTTAACCGTAAAAAATATAAAAATTCATATTAAATTCATGATTTGTTAAAAAATTATAAAATTTTTTTGAAGTGATTCTTATAATATTTTGAATTTTTATGGAAAATTTTATTAAAAAATATGAATTCTAGATATGAGTTTACTTTAAAAGAGGGACCAAAAGTGAAGATTGAAAATTTTATAGGGACTAAAAGTTGAACGAAAATTTTAGAGAGACTACAATGAAAAGTTGACATATTTATAAGGACTAAAAACATATTTAACCCTTTATTTAATTATATACATTTTTTTTTAAGAAGGTAAAATTGAATATATTTGGTTCAGAAGCCTGAAATTTTTAGCACAAGGTGTGCTGAAAAATCAGGAAATAAAGTATCAAGTTACATCAAATGACCAAAAGAAAAGCAAGTTAAAGGATTACAAAATAGGCTAAAGCATCCATATTACAAAATGATTCTCAAACAAGTTAAAGGATTAAACCACTACATGTGATAAGTAAAAGCAGAATTAATCCGATTTGCTTTCAGCCACCATTAAGATTGAAGCTTGATTTTGTCGAGAAAACTTTGTAAAGAGGCCTCTTTTTTAGGAAACACTCGGGCATTTCTTTCACTCCAAACCACCCACATACCAATCAGTCATATTAGACTGGAAACTAAAGGGATATTTTTAGAAAAGTGATATTTTTAGGTTAGAAATGCCCGGTTAGCAAAACCGCCTAAAGACAACTTTAGAGCTTCAGGAGAGTTTCTATCTTCTCCTTGATTTTCTAGGGTATGTTTTTTTTATCTTTAGTAATATTTTTTTATCTTTAGGATAGAAACTCTCTTGAAGCTCCAAAACCGCATAAAGGGTGTTGCTAACTGGCTTGGCTTCAGCACGGTGCCTCCTAAATTTTCAAACTGTAAAAAATGATCTGACTCATGCTCAGGAGGCATCGTGCTGAAGCCAAGCCAGTTAGCAATATCATGCCACAAGTGCCCAAAAAAATCGCATGAAAGGAAGAGATGGTCAATATCCTCCATCTTGCCGCAATCACCTGCACAAAGCTGTTGGAATGATATATGAATTCAATTGTTGGTTGTAGGAAAACAGTTACGCAGCAATCGCCATGCTACTAAACTAACCTTAAGGGGAACCTCCTTATTCCAAATTGCATTAGAGTGCTCAGCTGCAAAGACGTTAACTGATGACATCATGTAGTTATAAGCAATTGTAACATTGTATTTTTTGGAAGCATGTAAAAGCCAAAGCCACCTGTTAGGAGTAATAGAGTGCAAAATAATATTTGTTAAAATATCACTATACTTCCTAACCCGTTCTTCTTCCCAAGCTAACAACCTACGTCTCCAATTCCACGTTTCACCCCCCCCCCCCCCCCCCCCCCCCCATCCAAGCAAATAGCCACACCATTGACATTTTATTAACAACTAATAAAAAAGGAGACTAATTCTTCAACACCACCCCATCAATCCATTGATCCCACCAACATAAAGTTTGAGTATCATCTCTTACCTCCTGCCCAATATTATCTTCAAACCACCGGACTACTCCCACACTGACCCCTTCTTTAACACTAATCAAATTATTCCACCAAACTGAGTCCAATCAGCCCCTATTCGCAAGACACCCTCCAACATCACCATATCTCGCAACTAAAATTTTATACCACAAACTAATGGCCTCCACCTTCATCCTTTAACACCATTTACCGAGCAACGCCAGATTAAATTTCATAATCATCTGAACCCCC
Organism: Medicago truncatula; assembly: GCF_003473485.1. Taxonomy (NCBI): domain Eukaryota; kingdom Viridiplantae; phylum Streptophyta; class Magnoliopsida; order Fabales; family Fabaceae; genus Medicago; species Medicago truncatula. The sequence continues at coordinate 39,904,293 of NC_053042.1, read as the reverse complement.
AACCCTCCTTTCGCTTTATTAGAACAAATAGTATCCCAGTTTATCCAATAAATTTTTCTAACTTCCTCACTCCCCCTCCAAAAGAAACAATTAAAAATATATTCAATAGGGGAGATGTTAGATTGAAGAAAGAAATAAAATAGACTGAAAATCACTCTACCATAATCATTTGAAAACATTTAACTTTAATTATAACTAATTTTTAATTTACACGTAATGATAGCAATTTATTAACGGTCTCAAACTTTTTACACTAACGATGCATGAAAGTTAATCTCTTTTTTTTATTGGTGAAAAATCAAACTTACTATTGATATGTCAATTTATTTAAAAAATTACTTTGTTTATTTTTTTTTTAATTCAACCTTTAATATTTATTAGTGGAAAGACCGACACTATCCGTTTTTCCATCACGTTTAATTGTATAGATATTAGTTTTGACTAATTTTTGACATATATAACGATCATACATTTTTTAGAAAATAAGATTAAAATGAAATCGTTTTAGAGTGTTCAATATCGTTTTATTGTAGCGGAGTTGTTCGTATTTTAATGAGATTTAATTATATTTTAATTAATATTTCAATTAATATTATAAAAATAATAAAATAATTTAAACGAAGGATAAAAATAAACAAAAAAGTCACCCCTCAATTATGTATCTCCTTTCAATGATAAATATTTTTTTAAAAAAATTTGTTAGTCAATGTCACACCTAAACCATTTAACTAATTTACCAGCTCCTGGTTTTTGTAAAGGAAAAATACTTTTCTACACTCGTAACCATTCAACACCATAAGAGATATAGATAAAGTGGATGATATGATAGATGTGTGAAGTAGGTGATAGATGGATATATAGATAGAAAAAAAAAGAGATATTTAATGAGTGTTAGAAAAATTATAAGTATCCCAATATTAGTGTTGTTTTGTAAAATACTTGTGTGCGCGCGCACCATCCCTGCATTGGTCCAAGTGAAACAATATTACATCTCTTAAATAAGTTCTCCTGTTTGAGCTTCGTGGATGGGGAACTTGTTGAAATAGGAAATCCCATTAAAAATGGTCAAGCATTTTTTTCATGAAGTTATCAGCAAAGTCAATGGATACATCGCATTAATAATATTGATAAACAAAAAAAAAATACCAATCTAAGTTTGTTGTAAAAAAGTATTAGTGCAAGACACAAATTTATAATCACTCAAAAATCATGTGATCTCTCAACGTAATGTTTCATTCCTTTGTATTTTTTTCCCTTTCATTTCGATCCTTTTTTGTTTTTAAATGTTGACATTGGAAACGGTCATCCTTTTTACATAACATGTCAAATAAATCAACGATTAACATGTTTTCATAAAAAATTCAAATCTTAAAAAGAAAAAACTCAACTTTTGTTTATCCCCAACAACAACATCAAATCCCTAAATAAAAAGTCACAAAAAATTCCACCCAAAAACTTCTTGATAGGATAAAATCATTCAAAGACAGGTTCACATTTATAATCCATGGATTCTTTTTTCTTGCGCGTGTAAATAGATAAAATTAAAATAGCGATTGAAAATTTACACATATAACTAAAAAAGTTAGGGTTTGAATTTATGTCACCATTCGGCCTAACAATTGCAATATTTTTACCATACTAAATAGTGATATATGTAAATAAGGGTTGTGTTAACCATTGTTCTGAGATACTAGTTAAAGAAATCAAAAGAGAAAATTTTAATTTAAAAATAATACCTTTTAAACTTTTGATACTTTGATTACACAATTTTTAATAGAAATATTATTGTATTTGATTCCTTAATTAATGTTCCGAAAGCATTGAAGATATTCGTTAACATTTCTCTATATCAAAGTGATATAAAAATTGTGAGTGATTTTGTCGTCATTAGTTACACATTGTAAAAAGTAGCAGCCATTAATAAAGATCAAAAAGAAGCTTTCAAGAGAATCAAAGTTGAAGTTTGTTTTGAAGGGAAAAGCTAGTGACCGTGGAGCCCTCTAAATCCAATTGGGCTATGGAATGGAGCCACCTTATTCCTCTTCCTTTCGTTCCTTTAAGAGTCATCCTTGTTAGAAACAAGTTGTTTCTAATCAAGATTCTTATTGTTATTTAACATTCTATAATAATGATCAATGCCAAATTGCAAATCATTTGTCATCATATGCTTGTTTGATCTTTTAGGCCCTTTAACCACCATTATGGTCTCAACTTTTCCCCCGTTTCTTTTCATTACCCAAATCTATTTTCTAACTTAACTTTTTCAATTCAACGCTTTCTTCCCTTTGTAATTTTTTTTTTACAGTGGTCTTAGGGCAATAGTTAAATAATCTATAAATAAAAAATTTATGTAAAAAAATATAAGTTTTGATTTTTAATTAAATAATAGTATATCATTTTTTTATATTAAAAAGTTACTTGTTTTAGTTATTTAACCAATGCCTAAAAAATACTGTTTAACATTCTCCTTTTTTAAATATACAACTTATTATTGTTTAAACAAAAGACTAGTGGCGGCTTTGAGTTTGTTATTACTTATTACACACCCTAACACAAACTATTTTTAGATTACCCAAGCACAAACCATTTAGACCAATGTAGTTTTTCTTAATACACCTTACGATACAAACAAAGACCTTGATAATTTTTCTCGATGCCACATGACCATAATATTGTTTGGCATAATAAATCTTATGTCCACCATCAACGCCAAACCCCACACATCACCAAATATCGAACATTCCACAAATAAATGTTTAAACGTTCATTTAGTCTAAACCCCACAACACAAAAGTGTGCGCCCAAAAACAAAGTTCATAATACACTAGATTATCCCTTCGCGGGAAGTCTATTGTTCAACAATGTTCACACAAAGAAATACACCATTCAAAGCAAAATCAAACAAAGGAGATTTCTTTTTAAGCAAATGTTAACTTGTGCTTTTACGGGCACATGTTAAAGAACTTATTATAGAAATATAAGTATTGAAAGTCGTACAATCAACTTCTTAAAAATTAAATTATCGTGTTTTCCAATGCATAGTTGTTCATTTTAGATTCCTTAACATATGCCTTTTGGACGCAAATTAACATGACCCTGGAGGAAAGTGTGAGGGAGTGTTCCGAGTTGCTTCATAACATTGTTTTGCAGGTTGATGTTAAAGACTCTTGGAGTTGGCTTTTAGATCCGATGCATGGTTATTCGGTGCGAGATTCTTACCGTTTTCTCACATCTCCAGAGGAGCAGGTGGATAGAAGCCTTGTAGATGATGTTTGGCATAGGCATATTCCTTTAAAAGTGTCTGTGTTCGTGTGGCGTCTCTTACGTAATCGACTGCCAACCAAAGACAATCTTTTTCGGCGTCAGATTATTCATGCTAACGATTTGTTTTGTGTAACTGGGTGTGGAGATTTTGAAACAGCTACGCACCTTTTTATTGTATGTGATTTGGCTTATACACTGTGGTTTCTTGTCTGGAATTGGATAGGGTTGTCGATAGTCCCTCCCTGTCAGCTTCGCGATCATTTCATTCAGGTTTCCTACATGGCAGGGATGCTGAGAGTTACTCATTCGTTCTTCAAGGTTATATGGTTTGCTTGTGTCTGGGTAATCTGGAAGGAAAGAAACAATCGTATTTTCCAAGAGACGGTGTCTTCATCATTGGTTCTTTTAGAGAAAGTCAAGCTATTATCTTTTCTGTGGCTTAAAGCTAATCAAGCTTCTTTTCATTATTGTTATCATGATTGGTGGAGATACCCGCTGCCTTGTATGGGTGTCCGTTGATTTTTTTTTTATTTTTTGTTTGTTGGATCTCTTGTAGGACTTTGACTCTGTAACCTTGTCAGTGGAGTTTCTTTGCACACCTTGTGCATGGAGCAACACTGTTGTTATATCTATATATTCCATTTTGATTTCTTAAAAAAAAAATAAAAATAAAAATCCTTCATTTTCATTTGTTAACTAAATTATCCTGCACAAAAAGATTATTAAACAACGAAGAACATTCAAGAACTAACTCCTCCTCCCACTACAACAACATTTCTTCAAGTGATGGAGATAATTAATAGGAAACTAAAAATTTGATGACATACATATACATAATAATATTCCTAATAATACCCGAGTACAACTCATATGATAAAAAATTATAGAAGTATCTTACATCCAGAAGATGAGTTCAAACAAGCAATTCTCTAATGAAGTTAAAAGACTAAAACATAACCGGTGTAATAATTATTACATTTATTTATGGATTCCTTATACAATGTTTTAGCGCGATGATCCTAAAATAAAGGGAAAAAAAGATTCAATGTTAGAGTGATTGTTTTTTGACCGATATACCCTCACGTCTGTCTCATTTCCACCATTATCATCACACACACATTCGATCAATCCATCAGTTGATCCATTCCAACAAACAACATGGATAGGGTATTCTCAGTGGACGAAATCCCCGACCATCTATGGTCACCGCAGATTCATGTCTCCGGCAGCGCCGGCGATGAATCCTCCAAGATGAGTCGCAGCGCTTCCGAATGGGCGTTCCAACGCTTTTTGCAAGAAGCTGCCTCACCTTCTCCTTCTTCTTCGTCTGTTGCTGATAACACCGGTTTTGCCGATGCTGCAGCAAAAGACGGTGCCGTTTTGCCCAATGGACCACCTCCGGTGGCCGTGGATTCCGATGAATATCGGGCTTTTCTGAAGAGTAAGCTGAATCTCGCCTGTGCTGCCGTTGCCATGACCAGGGTATTTTTGCTTTAACCCCCTTTTTGTTATTACAATGTGAAATCATTCCAATCATTTTGATTTGTATTTGTATCTGTTTTGTTCATGTATTTGGTATATTGGTGTTGTGAAAAATTCAATTTTTTGTTATTTTTGCATCATGGGTTATGATAACTTTCTGGATATTGTTAGTTTCCTTTGTCTGTTGTTTTAAATTTAGATGATTGGAGCTTCTATTAGAAATTAGAATCGATTATAGCTGGGAAAATAACTGGAAAAGTCTCTTTTTTCTTGTTATGTTCTTAACCTAAATTCATGGAACAAAAATGCATGCTTTTGTGTTTTTAGTGCAAAGGGTAACCTTATAGTGAATTGGCCCTCTTTTACTTCAAAATCATAGAAGTTTGAAGACAGGATATATATCATATTGATGTGTAACTCTTGCTCCTAATTGGAATTTGTTAGCTTTTTGAAATTCAATTAAAATTTGATAGCACGTTATTTCAACGAATAACTAATAGCTGTGCCGAAATTAGGATTGACTGTCTTATCCAAATGAAAGGTCTTTGATGGCTTCCATACAACGTTCTTTTAGAATAAATAATTGTCGACTTTGTTAGTTTCTCTGTCATCAAAAGCTGTTGTAGCAGCTGCTTTTGCGGTGCGGCAAATGTGAGGCCACCACACCCAGCCATGTCAGAGCGGCACAGTTGGTGCGGATGATTTTGTGAAAGCGGATGGAGCGGGTGTGAAATAGGTCGGAGTGGCCACTTCAACCATTTTCTCTGGAAAATTTATTTGTTTCACAATTTTTTCTCTCCCTCTTCAAAGAGGAAAAGAAGAAGTGAGAGAAGAACTGTGAAGAAGAACAACATAAGGAGAGGTAATGGCGGAGAAGGAGAGAAACGACAGATGAAGAAGAACAGCAGTAATGTGGTGGCTTTGACTTATGAGAAACTAGGGTTATATTGTTACCTAGCCTCTTTCATAGTACCGTATGTATTGGGCTAGGCCCAGATATAAATATTGGGTCTTGCGTTATTTGTTGCCATTTTCTTTTTTCATTTTTTTTTCGTATAGAAACTTTGAAACCCGGTCGTGAAACTATTCTTTTTTTAATTTTTTTTTGATGTTTTGTTATATAAAATTAAATCTATCAATTTAAAATAAGTAAATACACAATGATATTGGCACTAAATATATTTTTGATTTATATTAATACTAAATATATTTTTTTTCATATTTTCTCAGTCCTTGGTTAATAAATAATTTTTTTTAGTATTAGTGTCCGCGTCGCTAAAATAGTGCTTGCTCCGCGCCAATTTTTGGTTTGGCCGCGCCGCGCCGCATTTCCACATTGATAACTATGGTTAGTTTGCATATCGTCCGCCTTGCATTTACTTTTGGTCATCTGCAATTGTGCATCTCAATCCTACTCTTTCATTTTGAGCAATTGCATTGACTTTGTAGTTTTGCATGATTTATTACCTTTATATGGTTTGAAAATTGAGTTATCCATCTTCGATTTTGCTGATCTTTTCACATTGAGTTTTGTGCGCGTATGTAATTTTTGTTTCTTACTCATTGCAATAGGGATCTTTGACTAAATCTCAAGACCTAGCCACTTTTCCTGAGAATGGACCACAGTCCTCTAATGCTACTCAAGTTGGATCTCAGCCCATTTCTGAAGGTTTGAATCAATAAATGTTTATGCATATATGAAAACCGAAAGATTAAATCAGGAAAGTTGATCAGATCTATGGAAAAAAAGTTTAATGACAATATTGGCCCCATGAGTAATTTAGAGGTGGATGAATGCTGAAATATATGTTCACAATTTTGTTTTAATCAAAAACCGTTTGTTTTCTTTTAATAACCTGTTAAGTAATTTATTGAGATGCTTTAGGTTTTTGTTTCTCTCTCTTAATGTGAATTACCCTTGTTGAGTTGTGTCAAATATATCTATCTATGCAGGATCTGGTCCTTCTGGAAACGATCCACCTATATTACAAGATAAGGATGCCAAGGTACCACCTGCGGTCCCTTCCATACCACATGTGCAGAAAAAAACCATTGTTGCAATTAGGCCATCAACAAGTGGATCATCAAGAGAACAGTCTGATGATGACGAAGCCGAGGGAGAGACATATATGATTGACAGCACAGACCCTACTGACGTAAAACGAGTAAGGAGGTAACTATTTCTCTCAGTATTTACTGATTTTTTTTTTTCATTTTAAATGCTTTTTCTCGTATATACATTGAGGATATAATTGCAATTTAGAAAATCATATATTTTGCTCCAGAGTGATTTAGAAGTCTGTTTTACTGAGTATGATTTCCTCGCTCCTGCTAAATGAACCAAGTGACAGGCATGCTTAAAAAATTGCATCCAATCTGTGTCAATATCTTATTTTTCTTTTTCACAAATTATGCGCATACTGTTGATTTGGTTGCATCTTTTTTCACTTTGAGCTCCTGCTAGAACCCTTTTTCTTATTCTCTCAAACTCATTGTTGTTAAATAGCAGCTATAGCGGTGCTATACTGCTGGATGTAGCGGAATTTATAGAAACTACTATTGTTTCACGATACACTAATTATTAGTACAAAATGTAGTCAAATAGCGGATATAGCTCCTATTGTGCAGCGGGATTTTAACAACCTTTTATTTCCTGCTATCCGCGATTGAGAATATTTCAAACTAAGATGTGAACAGAACCCTCTTGAAGTTAGAATGTTTCATTACACTTAAAGTGGCTATGCATCTGATAATTTATACTGCAAGTTGAAAAAAATTATGGATAAAACTTCGATGCGTTTCCTTAGGTGCTTAACTATAGTCCACTTTTTATCTGTTATAACAAACTTTGAGAAAATTATGTATTTGAGGAAATCATGGATAGTTTAGTTAAGAACCGTACCAAAAACACCTAAGGAAATGCACCCAAGTTTTATCCAAAAATTATATTTGTAAGCTACCAAAGCTTGTCTTACCTAATTTTTTTCACAAATCAGAATCCCTTTTTTACTTTGTTATTGTGAAACACTCATTTGTTCGACTTGAGGACTCATTCTACCTTGGTTAGTTCAATGTCTAATGACATCTATTTTTCAGGATGCTTTCCAATAGAGAGTCAGCCAGACGCTCAAGAAGAAGAAAGCAGGCTCATTTAACTGAGTTGGAAACACAGGTTTGTTTATTTTATTTTATATCTGGATTATTCTCTTCAATGTTTCTGTTGGTCAGTTTTTCTACTATTTAGATTTTCATGTTTTTTTTGTCTTATATTATACTTTAGGTTTCACAATTAAGAGGTGAAAATTCTACCTTGGTAAAGCGTCTTACTGATGTGAACCAAAAGTACACTGATTCTGCTGTTGACAACAGAGTACTGAAAGCTGATGTTGAAACGTTAAGAGCAAAGGTAAAGCCCTGCTTCATGTATTTACATTGCTTGGTTAAAAACTGTGGCAAATATTTTTGCTCTTTCTAAACAAGTTCCTTAGGTTTGGCTTACAGAAAAGAGAAACTAGACTAAGACTCGCTGAGAAGAGAAACTATATTAAGGCTCTGTTAGGTAAAATGTAGCGGATGATGAATAAGCTACTTGATAGCTTATAGCAGATAAGCTAGTTGATACAGGATAAGCTAGCATATTGAGCTTGAAGTGTTTAGTAAAATTATCGGCTGAACTAACTAATTAATATGAAATGGCAAAAAAAATGTCTTCAATTATTTTTTTCAATTAAGATGTAAGTTCAAACACTATTTGATGTTGCGTCAAGAAAAATACACTTTCAAGTAGCATTTCAAAAACTGCTATCAGCTTGTGAGAGAATATCATTGCCAAACCGCTCAATTTTGATGATACGAACTTGTATGCTATAAGCTAACGATTTGACCTTGCCAAATAGAGCTTAAAATGAAAGTAGCATTGATCTTTGATAACAAATATCTGACATGTTTCTGGTTTGGATCCATGTTATTCTTTCTTTTAGGTAAAGATGGCTGAAGAGACTGTGAAAAGAGTTACTGGATTGAACCCATTGTTTCATGTCATGCCTGATATGTCGTCAATGCCAGCATTTGATGGAAGCCCCTCAGACAATTTAGCTGATGCAGCTGTTCCTGTGCAAGACGATCCACATCATCATTTCTATCAACCAACATCTATTAATCCTATGCCGTGTCATGATATGAGAGTCAGCAATGGGTTGGGAGAAATTTCTTCAATTGAAAATGTGCAGCCAAACAATGCAGCAGTTGTAGGTGGGAACAAGATGGGTCAAACAGCTCCTCCGTTGCACCGGGTGGCTAGCTTGGAACATCTTCAGAAGCGGATTCGTGGTGGTGGTGTCGATTCTTGTGGACCTCCTTCTAATGGAGAGCAGTAAATTGCCATATCTTGTGGTCGCTTTAGTCAAGAAGTTATTCTTGTCTGGTAGTTATTATTACAAGTAAAAATCTTATTCTTGTGAACTACATTGCAAATCAATTTAATGAGGCACATGGTGCTGTATTCAATCAGTGCACCCCATATCTTCGTTTGGGGAATGCACTTTACCCTCTTATACGTTAAAAATCTATGAACTTATTCCCTCAAAATGTTTGGTTCATGCGAGGGGAGGGGAAGAATTTTATTGAAAGGGATGGAAAATAACGTAAAGATACTACTGGAAAATAGTTGATTTTGTTTTACTAGTTTGAAAAAATTCTAGGAAACGAGTCTTGTTTGATTTGAAGGTGAAGTAAAATATGCAGTTTTTTTTCATTCTTTCTAAATAACAAGACATTTTATTCATTACCCTTAATACGTTTTATATTAAATAAAGGCTTAAATATGATATTAGTCCATGTGATTTGGATCAGTTTTGAATTTCGTCCTGTAAAAAAAAAACTTTGAATTACATCTCTATAAATTCTTTTTTGTTTGAAAAAGGTCCCTGGCCCCACATTTTTGATGATATGGCATGGGTTTTGCCACGTGGCAGTTGCTGACTGTGCAACTTCTGCCACATGGCGTTGACGTGGCAGTCCACGTAATTAAAAAATTAAAATTATTTTTAAAGTTTTAAAAATTATTTTTTTAAATTAAAAAAATATGAAAATAAATTCAAAAATCATTAAAAAAAATAAAAAAAAACCGTTAAAATTAAATTTTCGACCATTAATTTTTATTAATTTGAAAATTATATTTTTTTCTTCATATTTTAAAAAAAAAATCATTTCATTTTTTTTCAGAAATTTCAGATTTTATAATTTTAAATAATTTTTTTTTTGAAAATTATATGATAAAAAAAATTTTAAACTTTTTTCAGATTTTAATTTTTTTTTTTATATTTTTAAATTTTAAAAACAATTTTTAGAATTTTAAAATTATTTTTAAAAATTTAATATTATGTGGCATGCCACGTGGCAATAACCATGCCACTTCAACGTTTTAGTGGGGTCAGGGACCTTTTTCAAACAAATTTTTTTTTACAGGAAATTCAAAACTAACCAAAATTACAGGGATTAATATTATCATATTTAAGCCTTAAATAAAACCTAAACCAATTTAGTTTTGGAAAATGTTTTTTTTTAAGGAACGATTTTGGGAAATAATGTATGTGTTAATTTTTATGCATATAGTCAAGTATTATCTTACTTTTATACCACTTTATTATATTAATTTCTAAAATATATACACAATTATTTGCACATTATACACAATTTTTTTGAAAACTTGGTATTTGGTCCAATGATCGATTAAATCGAGGGGGTTCAATACACCGTCTATTTGCGATGGTTTAATTTAAAGTCAAAATAAAACTCCACATGTACTAGACGAGTAAAGATCCTCTCCATTTATAACTTTTTTCATTTGTTGCAATTTGGAGAGAGATAGACAAAAAAAAAATTGTGGATCCCACCATCATTATTTTTTTTTTTGTTTATCTCTCTCCAAATTACAACAAATGTAAAAAAATTATAAATAAAGAGGATCGTACTAGACTATCAAAATTGACACTCAAGATCATACGATAACGTCATTGTGACAACCTAGGTGGGTTAGGTTATATACTAATTAAACACATTTTTTTAAACCTAAACTCTATCATTCATCAATTCAAAAGAATGGGGCGTTTTAGGACATGCATTCCATGTTTATGTTTAGGAAAATAAATTGGACTCAACAAATAAAATTGAAAAATATCCTAGTTGTCAAAAATATGTTGTACGTAATCATAAAAATATTGGGTGAGCCATTGAAAACTCTAGACACAGTCCCACCCAATCCGCAAACTAATCGTGTTTCCCATCGGCATTGATAATTGTTATCCACTCATTTAGCAGAAACAAGCAAATAGAATCAAACCAAAAATGGAGACAACACTTTCCCTTTCTTCTTCTTCTTCGATTCTCCCTAGGACTAGGCTTCCAATCTCTTCATCCTATTCCAACTTATCCTTCTCAGCTTCCAATTCTAACACTACATCACTTCTCTTGAAGAAAGCCAGAACCAGAACCAGAAGCACAAAGCGTTTTACTTGCAACGCCTTCTTTGGATTAGGCGTGCCCGAGCTTGTTGTTATTGCCGGAGTTGCTGCTCTTGTTTTCGGTCCCAAGAAATTGCCTGAAGTTGGTCGCAGCATCGGCAAAACCGTCAAAAGCTTCCAACAGGTTCCATTTTCTCATTCTTAGGATAAGTTACATTTACAATTTCTTATCTATTTAGCTGATCATATTTTTTAAAATAATCGCATTAAATTTTGTAACTTGTATATCTATCTGCAACCTAGTTACACACCTTGTGCTTGAATATGCCTATTTGAATGAGTTTTTAATAATTCAGTTGAAGCAAATCTTTATTGTTTGTTTTGAAACCTTTGTAGGCAGCAAAGGAGTTTGAGACCGAGTTAAAAAAGGAGCCTAATTCTACTGAAGAAATTTCTGTTACGAATGACCAAGAGGATCAAGATAACAAGGTTTCTAGTACAAAGGATAGTGTATGAGATTAAATTCTAAGTAGATATATTCTTAATAAAATTGTACCATGGTGTTATGCATTTAAAACAAGAGCTATTCTATATATTAAGATATAGAAAGTCTTTTATTTTTCTTCTTTGTGGTAGTTTAGGTACCTTTTTTTGTTACAAGGAACATGGGTAGTTAAAGAATAATTGAGGAAGTTTACCTAAAGCAATTCGAAGCTTTTTTCTTTGAAGCAAGTTGTTGATTTTTTCCTCTAAAAGAATAGTAGTTGATTATTTTGAGTTTTAATTTAACGACCTTAGTTATCTTCATCACTTAAAATAGTGGAAGATGATTTAGTGGATTAGACCAACGGTAATGATTAAAAATTAAGATTGTAATTTGCATCCTTTTAAACTGGTCAACGTAATCATACAACATAAGAAAATGTTTCAAAATAAGACTTTTTTTTTCTTGATAATGTTTTTTATTAGCAAAATAAAAAGGTGACAACTAGGGTACCTATGAAAGAAGAATGGTGGGTAATTTATCCGAACCAATACACATTAGCCACATAAGCACATTTTTAAGTGGTATCCATGAACTATCTTGACCCCACCAGTAAATTGCTCATTTTCATTGATTGGTGGGTAAATTACTCACCATTCTTCAAAGGTAATTTAGAAAAAAACTTGGTAATTTAGAAAAAAAAACCAAATAAAAAAGCACGCCCAGTGGGACTCGAACCCACAATCGCTTGATTAGAAGTCAAGCGCCTTATCCATTAGGCCATGGGCGCTTTATTGTTAAGCATTTTGTTAAAACATTATATAGTTAGATAATGCATAAGGCGTACTACACCATTTCCCAAAAGAGTGTGTGCCTCGTTTAAATTAGTCATTTCCATTGCTGAAAATACAACTGATTTAAGTGATTTAAAATTGATATAACTTTTTTTTTTTTTTTTAAGGAACAATAACAAAGTTATATCATTTCATTCATCAAAATGTGAAAAATACAATATAAAATGCAATCAAATACACAACAATTAGCATAAAATTATGTCATCCTTGTTAGTGATGATGAGCAACAAAATTAGCTTATCTTTTTAGATTGGTAATTCTCCACTTACATAGTATTCTCCCTATTATCACTACTTTTGTCAAATATTAATGAGGAGTTAATAATTGGGATAAAAATATATTTGAATTTATTTATTAATCAAACTACTTTGATTTTCTTTTTCTCCTAGTTACGCCCCGTGAATTTTTAGTTACATCTTTTGGGATGCAACTAGAAAAAATCAACTACTTTAGTTTATGGGAAACAATATAGAAAAAAATGTATAGTACATAAGAACAGTACAAACTTATTGTGTTATGATAGGGAACCCAATCACCTAAGGTAAGTGTTACATGATTTAACCCTAACTCTTATATATAAAGTAAAGAAAATTTGTTTGTAAGGACATAATTTATCTTGTTTATAGAATAAATTTTTCGACAAAGAATAGTCACTAATAAACAACAGAAAATATTTCATTAGAATATATTTATAAAATAATATTTTAATTTACCAAAAAAATAATATATTATCCTCACTAATTTTTTCAGGAAGTATATATATGATTTCTAGACCACGTCTCTTAGGAAATATCAAAAGAAAAGAACAAACAATACATATGCTGGCACGACAAACTATAATATTAAAGCATGTAGAAAGCAATTACCTACAACTTAATGATTCATCATTGACTTATGTATGAATGGTTTATTAATATGTTTTAACAATGATACACTGGACCTAGTTTCTTATAAAGTATGATGTGCTGTATACCACTTTCATTTCATAAATAATTTTTATATAGTATATTTTTGAATCGATTAAAGATTACTAACCATATAAGATCTAAGTACTTAACTTTTATCTCAAAATAAAAAAGTAAATAAAGTTATACTTAAACTTTTGTCCCATCTTTGGTAAAAAGGAAAACTTTGTGACATAGAAAAGCTAGCTTTGTTTAAAAAATAATCTAAATACTTATAAATCATTGATACGTGTCATTGATAACTAGAGAAAATAAAAAAATAAAAAACTAGAGAAAATAACCATATAGTCATCCTATAAACATATATTGAAATAAGTGACTTGTACATACAAGATTCATTTAAATGACATCCACTTTGAATATTTAATGGGTCTATTTGTATAAATCACTCATTTATAATTTTCAATAATAACACTTAATCGTACCAACCAAGCACGTCTTAAATTTTTTTTAAATGAGTCTTATTAGTAACTTTATCAATTATCACTAACTCTATATCATATTGTCAGTAAAAGAAAATTTTATATCATTGCATTTTGATATTTTAACATTAACAAATTGTAGGTTCCTAGAAGAGAGATTACTTTAGTTGAGCTCTCTTGCTCTGTAAACACCATTTATATTTTCTCCCTAGTGGGAGTACCTATTGGATACTAAGGCTTAATGAGCTAAGCCTCTTCTATTGGAGATGGTCTAAATAACATTATTGTGGATGCTTTTAAGTGGTCAATGTTAAATATGAAGTGAGTCTAACATAACTTTACAAAATAAAGTGTCGATAAAAGATCCATTTAATCACCATCTAAGATGGAGAACTTTATTCCCTAAAACAAGATGGAGATCTTTATTATAGATGCTCTTATGTGATCAATGATAGATATTTAAATTTGGATTGATCTTAATTCAATCTTATAAAATGACATGTAAGGTGACATTTATCTCCTCTTATATACGCACATATTCAAATTTTATCTTATCAAATTTGAAACTTTTAACACATTATGTCATGCTCATGATTGATCATAATATGGAGTATGATCAAATAAATGTGGATCGTGTCATGATCGATCATCTGGAGTATGCCCATGTTAATAATAGGCGTCCTGATGATCTTAGATAAACTTTGACATTAGATAGTAGAATTTGAATTATATATGTCAAACTCAAACCAACAAAACCAACTTATAAAATGAGAAATAACACAATTTCTAAATGTATATCTAATTCTTAATTCCTTCATCACCTAACTCTCAACAATAGATTTCAAATTAGAGTGTTGTGGATAGACAAAAATCACAAAATAGATAGTCAGTTACACCTCAATAGTACAAATGTGTCGGTAAAAGAAAAGATTACTGTGAGACTTTTTTTTGACAAAAATTATCGTGAGACTTTATAACATAACAATAGTAAAAAGAAACGGAAGTGCATTCCTATTTTTATTGTTGATGGTCGGAAGTTAAACCCTAAATTTACGAATTGAACTAAATTCACGAGTACGAAGGGCACTCTAATTACAACAACAATGATAATATCTTAATTTGCAATAATGCTAAATTTTGTAATTATCATTACAATATTTCTTTACTACTAGTACTCATTTAAGAAAAGAAATTAAAGAGAGCGTGTTCGTGCACGTATCAAAAACCGAAACGTTTTCTCAACCCAAAATAGTTTTGCCGTTTTGTTCTTCTCTATAATATCTTGCTTTATAGTACTTGTATTTCTTTAGTTTTGCGGGTCTTCTCATCTTTCTCTCACGTCGTTTTTAGTCTTTTTAAAACCATAGCGCACTCACCATTTTCTCAGAACTCCATAAGAACAAAAAGCTGAAAAAGCTTACACCACCACTCTCTTCTCTTTCTCTTCTCTCCTTCTTCTTTCTCACTCACTTGTTTTAGTTTATTGATTTCTTCCATAATCAATCTTCTAATTAAGCTACAAAACAAAACAAGACATTCTTGGGAAGCATACCCTTAAATTCTATTCCATTTTCAGGTCCTAGGGTTTCACACACACCACGTAAGGAAAACATCTCTCCTTGTTTCCTGCTTTTTGTGTTTTCCATTTTCACACTTGACAATAGAACAAATGCTGCAGTATTGAAAAAGGTTACACTACCACTACACAAAACTAATAACCTAGCTGAAAAAAGAAAAGAATCTTAGACATGGCTGGTAATTGTTCAGAAGGATTAGGTGATGATTTCTTTGAGCAGATCTTAGCAGTGCCTGAGAACGGAGTTGGATATGGAGGAGTGTTGCAATTAGGGTCCACACCTCATGGTGGTTCTTTGAGAGGAGGAGGAGGAGGAATAATGCCATTAGGGTTGAATTTGGAGCAAAATCATCATGGGTTTCTCAGGCAGCATCAAGATGGAACACGGTTTGTTGATAACGTTGTTGATGTTGAAGGAAATATTACCAATAACAACAACAACAACCATCATCATCTTCGTCTACATGATATCAATAATCATAACAACAACAACAATATCACTTCTTCTTCACCTTCTTCTACCCCGGGAATCACTGTATGTTTTCATTCTCTTTTATTATTTAATTAATCATATTATTCTCTATGAAACACAGATATAAACACGGGCATACCGATACAACTAATAATTTAAGAAAATCATATAATTTAGTATAATTATATGTGTTGATGTCGGATCCAAAAAGTGTCTCTGCTTCGTAGATTATTCTTCTTAAATAAAAATAAAAATTAATCATATTATTAATGTCACATAGTATATCTTAGCTATTGTATATTTATTAAAAAAAGTTACTTTTTTTTTTTTTACAAATAAATATAATTAATCTTGAATCATATCTTGGGGGTTAAGTGATTAGTTAATAGTGCTGGGTGGGATGTCAGAGTATATGCATGCAGTTTATGTAAGACAAGAAGTTATGCCAAAACATTTGGTTTTGGTTATTGTTATTAGGTGTTCATGTCTCTCCACTTTTCTATTACATTTTATTGTATAATGCTTGTTTAAATATAATTTGTTTGATCTCATTTTTTTAATATGTATATTGTATCAACTTATCTAAGTGTCATTTAATAATTTTTTTCATTTTCAATTTAGAAAAAAAAACTATATATATCAAGAGTTACTTTATATAAAATAGATATTATTAAGTATTGAGTTTTTTACAAACTTTTTAATAAGCAAAGTCTAGCACAAATTATTGAATGGTGTACAATGTGTGTGAGTGTTTAAACTATATCGAGTTTAAGCAAAAAGAAAATTATATCTCTCAATGTGAATAGAAAAGAGAGTATTGTTATTTATGGATTTATGTAATTTGAAGTTATATGGTTTGTCTCTTGCAGGATAGGGATTCGATGCAGATGAGGGGTTTGTTTTCAACGTTTGGACAATTGCATACTCCTACTCATGCTCAACCTGTACGCCCCATGCTCCAATCTCCACCTCCTCAACCCCAACTCCACCTTCACCATCAACACCAACAGGTATTATTAATATTTATTCTTTTTTTTTTTGTGACAAATATTAATATTTTATTCTTATAAATCATATAAGCGTGTGTTTGATTTCGGATAGCACCTGTGTACCATTATGTTATATAACATTAGCCAATTAAGATGTGCCATGTGGCACACACTTTAAAAAACATATATAAAATAAAACACTTATAAAATAACATTGATATGTGGCACACTCTTATTAATCAATGTTATATAACATTGGTACCTTAATGGTATACAAGTGGTGTTTGTTTGATTTCCCGTTTGCAATACACAAAAGCACGTTTGCATGCTTCCTGATGCGTTTTTGTCGTGATTTTTAGAAGCTCCAAATACTAACTTCTTCGCTAACGTAATTTTTTGTCGTGATTTCCATCAAACACCGTACCAAACAGACGCTAAATCTTCATCTTTGAATGACCATATTGTCCCTCATTTTTCAATCATCTATCTATTATACTTTCTTTTATAAAGATGATAAAGATAATGTCAAAAGGGAAGGGAGTGCCAAAAAAGGGAAGGGAGTGCCAAAGAAGAGTATTAGTAGCTTACCTTCTCATCTTAATAATAATATATATCTTGATATAATAATTAAACCATACGCCAATGAGTCACTTCCGTCCGTAACCCACTCAAACCTAAACCTACATAAAGACAAAAATATTATGATATATTTACCTTAAAGTTTAGCTCCTTTACAAAGCATAAAGAGAAGATGCCTCTTGATGATTAATATTTAAGTGCTTCATCCATGGCCGTTCATTCATTCATTTTATAAATAAAAATATACATAAGCTAGGGATCCTAATATTTAATAATAAAAGGATGTTTATATAATACAATGCTTTTCCTTCCTTTTTCTTTTTCCTCGAGGTGAAATATCAGTATTAGGCTCCTTTAGCCTTTCTACTTGTGGATGCCCATTGTATTAATTTCAATTCTTCAAGGGCAGTATTTGCATTTGCAGAATCACTGGCTTTTTCTCCTCTTTCCTCGATTCATGTTTAAAAAATTACTAGATTTTGTTTTATATTTAGTTCTTTATGTTGTTTATATTTTCAATAGAAGATTGTTCAATATGTTTTAGACTTTTAGCAGCATAGCGTGGTACATTGTTACTCCCCCAATTCCTTTTGAAGTGTTAGTTAAAAAAATCGTACAATTTATGTCATTTTCAAAAATCTAAGTTACATTAATTATTCTTTTACTAATAATATTCTTAGTTCTACCATCCTTCAAACAAAAAAAAAAAATCTTAAACTTATAATATTCTTAGTTATTTATTGTAAAATGAAATTGGTGTTCTAAAATAATAGACAATTAAGGGTATCACTTACAAAATACAAGTAATTTAATCAAAAAATAAATATTTAAGAAAAAACAAACATTTTTTTTTGGTCAAGTAGACTTAGTGGCTAGAGTCACACACATTATGTGTGAAGAAGTGGAGAATTCGGAATTTGAACCCCAACCACTGCACAAATTATCTCTGATAGCTACCAACTGAGCTACACTTATGGGACAAAACAAACTTTATTTATCAGTTGTACTATATATTTGAACATCAATTTTACATACACAACTTATGTATATTTAAAAAGAGGCAGGATCCGTTGACACCAGGTGTAAGTCGAAACTCAACCATTAGATCTAATTAATCTAATGGTTCAAATTATAGATGCTACAATTACTGTGAGATGCTTTTCAATGTTTCCTCTTTCTTGAGCAATCCTTTCGGCCCTCCAAACTCCAAGTGCCAAAAACAAACGTATAACTTCTGATCCAAAACATTGAAATCCTATCAAATTAATTATGGTTTTTTTATGCATCGTTTGTTGTTTTTCTTTTTTGTTGTTGTTTATTGTATGAATTAATATTTCTAGGAAGATTAGCCCTAAATTTACTTAAAGCGCTGGTGGCAAACAATCTCAATTTTGAAATAGACCAAGAAAGAGATTGGATCAGAGGAAGTGATATTTACAGCTTGATTGTCTTATTCCATCTCATTCATTAACGGGTAAATAAACCACAAATTGACATGAATTTAGTCTAAATATATGCATCAAAATCTCTAGCCGATTTGTTTGTGTCTAATGGAAGATCTAAAACGAGCACTTTGGAAAGAATGATTTCAACCCAAAAAAAATAAAATTACGGTTAGAGGAGAAGAAGGAATGGATCAAAATTTCTGCTGCAAATTTGGGAAACTATGAAAGAAGAAGGAGGAGAGGGAATTGCATGTGTCTCACTTTTGATTCCTTTTAATTTGTCAAATATAAGTCGTTGGATTAGTTTAATTTAATGGCTAAGATTTGGTGTAGGTTGTTAGACTTACACATGGTATCAACGGATCCTCACTCATTTAAAAAATATAACAAAATATAAACGACATCAAATGTGAGATCAAATTTATAATGTTAATGAGTCCTATAATTTTTAAATTTTTTTTGTTTGTTTTGAAGTTTTGCAATGAGTGATTAATGAGTACTACCTCATGACTGGTACCACCTACCACTTTAGTGTGTGATATTAATAAATGATATAGCGAATTTTCCTTTACGCCAACGCGTTTTCTTTTGTTTTATTTGCACATTTTAATTCATAAAGTATGCCTAGAATTATAGGCATTGGCCAAAAGGTAACTCATTTCTAATAGCCTCGTACCGAATGGGACCATCCTTTATTTGTTAGGGCTTGACATTTTGCAAGCGTGCAACATTTTATATCTTTTTATTTTGACGCTTAATCATAATAATTGTCGGTGATGATTCCTCCATCTTTTAAGTTTTTTTTTTTTTTTTTTTTTGAGGGGACCTCCATCTTAAGCTCTTGTCAAGGATTTCAACAAAAATATAATCTTGTCAAAGAAAAACAAATGCTGAAGTTTTCTTTTTTCTTTTTCCGGGGTTTTACCAAATTCAATACTCTAATTGTAGGATAGTGATTAAGAAATATAAATTACTTGTAAAAAAAAAACTCATTAAGTCAATTTTTTATTTAAATAGTATAGTTTAAAAGTACACATTTCTGTCAAAAAGGATGAGTATAGAAGACCACAAGTTCCATACAAGTATTTGGCACCATATTATAATATAAATCATTGAAATAACTTAATGCTGCAAGGTACAAATTGCACATTGCCTAATATTTTTCAAAGAAAAAAATACTCCTTTTTAGAAAATCGTTCCCGATAGCTTTGTTTTGATGGATTTGGTTTATGCCCTCACCTTTGTTTTCTTTTTTCTTATTGAATAATAATACTTTTGAAGATGCTGTAAATGATTAATGTTTTTTTGGGATGCCAACATAGTTGGAATGTCACCGAATCAGAATGATACAATACCACTTTTAATCTTGCTTAAAACAAAAATATTTCTAAAGGTTACATGTATGAATGGGATTTATCAAGATTCGTTTATTTTCAAAACTACTTTTTATTTGTCCTAGTCATATAATGTGTTTCATTCTTTCTTTTAGTACCCAATTTCATAATAGTTTTTTGTAGTAAATAAAATAAGATTGTAGTTTTTCACGATGATAATAATTTTGATTAGCTATGAATTTGTGAAGCCACTTCTTACTTAGTAATCCCATTGCATTAATATTGCAGCACTTTCAGAGCCAGCAACCAAATCCAGCGTCAGTTACTGCCATGCCACAACCACCTGGCATCCGTCCTCGAGTGCGAGCAAGAAGAGGCCAAGCCACAGACCCCCACAGCATTGCTGAGCGGGTAAGCTACACTTTTATGTTAACAATTATAAAGTCTATTAAATGCAATGCTTAGCTTGCATATTTCTCATTAATTTGCACGTGATGTAGCTGCGTCGTGAAAGAATCGCTGAAAGAATGAAGGCATTACAGGAATTAGTTCCCAGCATCAACAAGGTTGGTGGTTTTCCAATGTTGTTATAGTATGATCAATTTTCTCTTGATTCATTTGCCTATATATAATTTGCATTTGTGTTAAATATTATAAAACTGTGGTTGTAGACTGACAAAGCGGCGATGCTTGATGAAATTGTTGATTATGTGAAGTTCCTTAGGCTCCAAGTTAAGGTATGATGTATACATTTAGCCCCCAATTTTATTTTTTTTAACCTGCTTAATTCTTTGTAGCTACTATCTGAAGTAAGTAAAAAAAATTACCTATCTTCTTTTACATGCCATTTAGTTTGACTCATATGTTGAAACAGGTCTTGAGCATGAGTAGACTTGGTGGAGCTGGTGCAGTTGCTCAGCTTGTAGCTGATGTTCCCGTTTCTGCAGTGGAGGTGATAATTCAAACAAATACCTGAACCATTTAATTTGAAAATGTCACTTCCATTTTTACTTCATATTCTTTTAATCATATTGTAGGCGTATTCGTTGTCCAACACGTTTGGTGTCGGATACGGACACAATACCAACACATTGTTATATTCAAACACTTATTTTCTTAAATTATTATCGGTGTTTATGTGTCAGTATAGTGGGCAAAATGTTTAATAGGTTCTGACACAACTCTATATGATCTGCATGCAGGGGGAGGACATAGAAGGTGGAACCAACCAGCAAGCCTGGGCGAAGTGGTCGAACGATGGAACAGAACAACAAGTTGCCAAACTTATGGAAGAAGATGTTGGTGCAGCTATGCAACTTCTTCAATCCAAGGCACTTTGCATAATGCCTATATCTCTAGCATCAGCAATTTTTCGTATGCCTCAATCAGACTCATCAACAATCATCAAGCCTGAATCAAACAACCACACATAGAATGTTACTCCTAGTAGCTAACAAAAAAAAATGTCTCACCACAAACTTGACATAAATTTGCTCCAATATTTCTCCCTACTTTTTCATAAGGTTAATTATTTTACTTATATTTTAATAGTAGTATATGTTGGTATCACGGTGGTTATGTGAGAAATACGGTGATCCACCGTGATTTTGCAAATTTGTATAACTTTTAAAAAATCACGGTGAGTCTCCGTGATTCTGTCATATCCGCCGTGATACCAAACATATATTTATTTTTTCAAGTTTTGTCAAACTAGGAGTAGTTGTCATTGCTAATAATAAGTGAAATTAGAGGAGCCCAGTATGTCATTGTCATGGTGAAAAATCAAATATTTTCAATGACCCTATTGAATTTTTTTCCTCCAAATATCTATGGTGGGGTTGGTGGTGTATTACCAAAATATTTTATCGTTAGTGGAAGCGCTCTTTTTCTAAGCTTTTTGTTTTTTGAGTCAGTGGAAAGTGGGGACATTTAAAAGGAAAGGATATAAGCTTGTAATGTATCATGTATTTGGAGAAATTTTAATGCAAGTTGACTTAAAATATCGTTGTTTACATTGAAAAGCTGTTTGGAAGCATCTGATAATTGGAAAAGCTAGTGTGTTTTTAAATAACCCTAAACTTGTAGAGTTTTGTTTGCTTCTAAAGCAAAGTGAATTCCACCACGAAATTAGGTGAGAGATAACTGAACCAGTGTCTAGTTGAGAAAGTTGAAAATGACACTTTGTTAATTTACTAACAAAAATTAAAGTAGTACTTATCTTCTTACCAACACTATTTATATAAAGTTTATGCTTGATGACAGAATAGAAACCCCTCTTTTCATGTCTAAAATTTGTCTGATATCCATAACATCAGATAGTAGTGATATTGTGGAATGTGGAAACGGTTGAATTGGTTAATAAGCATCAAAATTGGGATTAGAGTCATGAATAATTCAAGCTCATTTTTGTGCTTGGTAAAAATAAAAAGAAAAAATGTTCAAAATAGTATTTCAAAAAAGAAAAACAATTGGAGGCTAAATGTCATCCGAACCGCAAGGTAAAAAAGCATGCGGTTTGGTTGACTTTTAAAATAAAATCCAATCCAAACCAAACCAAACTAATGCGGTTTGGTTTGGATCGGTTGGTGCGGTTTTTTTCGAGACAATACAATTTTTTGCTTCCAACATTAAAATCAAGTTAAAAAGGTAAAACAAGACATATTTTCAACAATGTTTTCGACAATGTTTTTAATTCATTCCACATTACAATTTCATTTCCACCAAACAACATAAACCAAATTAAAAACGTGGACAAAACGTAATTCTATTATGTAAGAAATGTAAAAGACTAAGATTTTATTATTCTCTAAAAGTTCAAGTAGCACATAAATACCATTTTGAAATAAAAAGTAAAGAAGAAACTTAACAAGAGAAAAAATATGTCATTTATAAAAGTTTCCATTAAGTTTCTTTGAGTATTTGTCTAGGTGACATAGATTTAATTAGTGTTCTTCTTATGTTGCAGTTTGGTTTGGTTTGGTTTGGTTGGTAAAAAGAAAACTGCAAACCAAACCAAACCATGCGATTGAGGAAAAAAGTGATCCGAACACATCCAAATGAAATGCAGTTTTTTATGGTTTCGATTTGGATTGGTTCAGTTTGCAGTTTTTATATTGAATTGGTTTGGTTTTGAACAACTCTAATTCTATCTATAAACCCTTTCAGAGTCTGAGTAGTGAGTCATATGGCACTTCATACTTTTGAAATACAACACAAACCACAAAAGATTCACTCTTTCAAGTTTTTATTTTCTTGATCTACTATTTTTAATAAAGAGATGTAATGTATAGCACGACACGAAAGCACACTAGATAGTAATATCGGAAATCATGAGAATACAAAACAAAACATGAGAGAGAGAAATTTAATTTGTTAAAGGAAATAGAAGCATCAATTTTGTTAAGGTTTTTTTAAATTACCTTTGAAGAATTGTGGGTAATTTATCCACCAACAATTGAAAATGAGCAATTTATTTGTGGGGTCAAGATAGTTCATGAATATATGCTTATGTGGCTAATATGTATTGGTTGGGGTAAATTAGCTATCATTCTTTCATGGATAGCATCAATTGGCGTTGAATGATTCGTGCATTGCCATGCATGTAAAATTGTCGTGCCAAGAAGCATTCAACGCCGATTGATGCTTCTATTTTCTTTAACAAATTAAATTTCTCTCTCCCATGTTGTTTTGTATTCACATGATTTCCGCTATTACTATGTCGTGCTATATAGCACATCTCAAAAGTAAAAATTCCATCTTTAAATATATATATATATATCAAGAATTAATTACATATGAATAGAAAATAAGCGGACAATAAAATAAAACTGCATCGCTAGGCCTTTTCAATCCATTAGGACTTACGGGTCTGTGTGGTTGGAGGGGAATAAGGGAAGGATTAAAATCACTCAAGAGTCAAGTTTAGGTCACCTCCAAAAGTGATGACATTTGGTACGAATAAACTTTAAACTTAATATCATCTCATAAAATGTGACCATACAAAGATGAAAAATATAGTTTTACACTTTTTCTCTATTAAAATAGCTTTCATCTTTGTTCCACAAGTATATAAGAGATGATCGGTTGTAGAAACATTTGATATATTGAGACACGAACTTGCAATCCTTCATTTCCCATCGCTTTATACGTGTGAATTTTACCATTGGACTATTTAGAAATGGAAACAAATTCTCACCTCCTCTTCTATATTTAGAACCAAATAGAGCTGAAATGCTGGCTGGGCCTGAGGGATGACTCATTGAGATATTTCTCAGGTGATTGGTCTTGACTAAAAGTGACTCTAATCAGGTAAAGGTGTGTGAAACAAAGGAGTAGAGTGTTGTTGGATTGTAAGGGAAACTTGATTATTGCTCTAAGAGTTCTCTAATGTTTGATGAACGAGGATTAAATGGTTTATTGAGCAAGTGTTTGTGGGGATTTTTGTAGCGTCAAAACAACATTCACAAATTACTTTGAAGAATTATGAATACCTTTGTTTCTTTGGGGCAAAGAACTACAAATACTTTTTTTCCCTACTTGTAAATTTGCTAGAGGTTCACTTTCATTGATTGTTGGATGAATTAACTACAATTCTTCAATTCTGACTAAAATGAATTAAGACATAATCAAGTAAACTGACAAAAATTATTTGTCAAAAAATAGATAAAGACATGATAGCAGATTCATAAACTAGAAATGTAAAGAAGGTTGAAATTTGGTCAACAGCAATTCAGCCAAGTCTATGTCCCAGCCCAAGTCCGCAAAGAAGGCTATAGGGCCAGCTACTAAAGACCTATTAATATAAGAAAAAAGACGGATTTACTTTTCCCACCTTATGTTCTTCTCGCGCGCCCTATAAACTTTCCGAAAATACCCTATATTTGGATTCTAAAATTCGAACCAGATTGTTTGGTATTTTTGGATTTTGGAATCCGAAATTAAACGAACTACATTTTTTCTGTTGTATTTGATGTCAAAGGTATGTGTTGATCGTTGTAGAATCCTCGCATAAACTGCAAAAACAATTGCAAAGATTCTATGAA
Organism: Medicago truncatula; assembly: GCF_003473485.1. Lineage (NCBI taxonomy): Eukaryota > Viridiplantae > Streptophyta > Magnoliopsida > Fabales > Fabaceae > Medicago > Medicago truncatula. The sequence goes on along the minus strand of NC_053042.1, from coordinate 39,878,924 downwards.
CGGTCAACAGTGACCATGACATCATAAAGACTCCTAGACCATAACTATTGTCAAAGAAAACGTTTTCCATGGTCCAACCGACCAAAAATGCATTAAACACACCACAAACCGTCCAAACATTGGGTGAAACGCCACAATCCACCTAGTCTGGGATGTTTCGGATTTTACAATCCGAAACTCTATAAAAAAAATTTAGATTTTACAATCCGAATAGCACCAGATTGTGTTTAAGTTTGATTTTTGGTAGGTTTTAATGGCGAATGACATAGGATTTTTTTAAAAAAAGGTACAAAATAATTAAACAACTTAAAACAACATAATAACAGAAGTGATGAATCTTCTGGGAAGGTGTTCGAAGATGTAATTTTGTACTTGATCCAGTTGGTCTGCCAACTAACATATTTAGTTCGAAAGGTCAACTAGATCAAGTTCATAAGAGCCACTTCGGAATCAGATCTGCAACACAATGATGAAAGAAAAGGTGTTTCAAGAGGATTGTTTTGAGTTAGATCATGATGCCTTGCCAACTGACATATTTATATTGCCAAGACAGTAAGATCTAACTTAAAGCAACCTCTTGATGTTCATATCATTCAGAAGGTTTTTTCAGAGTTTTTTTTTTTGTTGTGTTTTACAGCAAATGAACCAAGCACACTTATTTTGTGCGTTGTGGACCACATAAACTGTCGGTGCAATATGGACCACACAAAAACCTATGATGAACTAGTTCATATTATATAGTCTGAGCCTGACGTGCACCCTGTATATCTTGGTATATTTGACAGTATGATGAAGATCTATATTTTCTATCTATCTTTTTTTTTTTTTAAAAAAAAAATGAACATTTTTAGCGTAAAGTTCAACGGAGAGATATTTGACAACATGATAAAAATCTATATTTTCTACCTATCTATCTATCTGTTTTTTTAAATGAACATCTTTAGTGTAAAGTTCAACGGAGAGGTTTTTGAAAGCATGATGAAGATCTTCAGAAAACTTCTCTCTTCGTATTTCTTCATGTGTTCCTTCGGTGTGAACAAAAATAAATTTGTGCAACGAAGAGAAAAAAAAAAAAGATATATTCTTGTAGAAGTCAGGTTCATAAACTGACCATATAGATATTGATTTTAACAACATAATTCAACAACATAAACCACATAATAAAATAAAACATAATAGATCATGGATCAACTAAACTAATGTCTTTGTCTGGTCCTTCTAGCAGAGCTATGATCTCTTTGTAATTACTGAGCCAGATCAAACTTTTCTGAATTTCTTCAACATATCTAACCAACAAAACATCCAACTTGATCGATCCTTTAATACTGTACTGACAGAATAAAATCAGTTGAAAAGAAATCAGTTGGGAGGGGAGAACACACATTATGTGTCTCAGAGGTCTCCTCATGGAGATTAGTCACTATTATGCAGTGATCGAAAGCTGGTACCAATATCTTGGAAACAAACAAAAAACAACTAATTAAAAATTTTAGTCAATTTTTTTTAAGCAAATTATTTTTATAATCTTTTATAAATTTGAATTTAAAAATTAAAATATGAATATCCATATCAAAATATATAAATGTTTGGATAATATAGTTAATATAAATGGGAAATAAAAAATTAAATTAAATCAATATAATACAAATAAAAAATGATAGCCTTTTCACACTAGCATACATGATGGTGAGAACGAGAAAGAGACACCAAAGAGCATCCACAATTGAAAAATATATTTTTGGATACTTAAATAGATTTTTTTTGTATACAAATCAATTATTTATAATTTTTTAATAATATTACCTAATTAACACTCAATCCCTCCAACCCAACATTTCATACTAATTTCTTAAACGAGTCTCACTTATTATTTATTAATAACTTTATATTACATTTTAATTTTTTAATATTTAAAAAGTGTGGATCCCGTAAACAAGGAAAGTGCTTATTCGAGACTCTCATCTGATTAAGTACCCAAAATCTGTGATGGTATCTAATAGATACCAATGCTTTTAGTGATAAGTACTACCATTCGAGATGGTCTAACTAAAAGTAAAAGTACTATGAAAGGTGACTTATCACTACCCAAATTCATAGTATTTTTACTTTAACATAGTCAATTTTATTTTAGTCAATATCTAAAATTTGTAAGTTTGATTTTTCCTTTCATTAGATGCCGCAATTTGTAGGTGCGATGTCTATATAAAAGTTATATTTAAAGTCTTCATAACGTGCTCCAATCACTATCGAAAAAGATTTAAAGGTCTTTAGTGTCGACCAGTAACCCTACACTATATTTAGCAAAAACTAAATTAGCGTTTATATTTTTTGGACTTTAACATTAGCGTAACAAATTTTGACGCTACACACCAATATAAATATTAATATGGCGTACTAAAGTTTGCGTCAACAGTAGTAGACGCTTGTTAGCGTCGGCGTCTTGGAACATGACGTAGCTTCTATTTTAGCGTCAATGATAGCTAACGCCAAGTTGCGTGATAGTGATGCTATTGCTTACCTTCAAGGCTTTTAGCTTCAATTGACACTAAGATGACACTAGAGGAGTTTTTAGTGTCCAGAGACAGCTCTAAAGTGGCTGCAGCCCCTCCCTCCTTTCATGTAATGATGTAATTACATTTTTTTGAAGGAATGTAATGATGTAATTACATGTAATATTCACTTAATACTTTATGTGAGGTTATGCTTAATGACTAATAATTTGATATATGTAAAATAATACTATATTATATAACTATTTTATTTTCTTCAAAAATAATTATTGTAATTTATTTTTATGTAAAATTTATTGTTGTATTTGACAATATCACACAAATTAAAAAAGCAAACAAAATTTGTACAAAAACAAAGCGATAAAGAAATAAAAGAATGAACATGATAATTTTATTAATTTATCCTTATTAAATATTGGTATGTTTTCATTGTCATATATGCAAAGAAAATAATAATAACTTAAGAGTGGTGTACATAATATTAATTAGTTCCTTTAAAAAAAATTAATTAGTTGATACAATTGGAAAATCACAAATAAAATTACATTATTGAAACAATTATTTTGAGATAATTTTTTGTACAAATGTGACCGCTATTGTGGAGCAAAAGAACTATTTTTTTTTGCTAATCACAGCCCTCTGTTTGTTATACCCTTTGGATACATGTTACCGTCCAATTTTTACTTTGTAGAAAACACTTGTTTTGGTATGCCTAAATTTTCCTAAAAAAAGGTAAAGGCCCGAATTTGGCATCACCTACACACTGGCATTGTTCCAAATGTCTTGTCTTGAATTAGGCAGAATATTAGAAAAAATTCTCATATTCACATATCACCGTTTTTTTTTTTTTTTTTTAAATAATATTCACATATCACCGTTAAGAACATCAAATTTAATTTCTCTAAATAATGATTATGTAGAAGTGTAGAGATAAAGGAGAAAGATAAAAGACAAACTAATAGAATACTTGTATGTTGCTCTTGAAGGTGTACTATTTTGATGTTGCATGAGCCATGCCACAAATGTGTGTGAGAATAGCAGACAACATTTGTAATAGGTAGGTCTATTTTAGACAACGCCCTAATTGATTTTGATATCATTCATTACCAGAAAATTAAGACGAAAGGTAATAAAGCACATGAAATTGACTTACCATTTTCTTTTGGAATTTTTTTAGCATTCTTGCGGTTGAAGGTTGATAGAAATGATATGAAGATGAAAAAGAGGAGAAGAAGATGAAGAAAACCTAACGTTTTTGAATTAAAACTAACATAAATGACCAAAATGTGTATCGGCGAGAAGTTAAGAGACCAAAATAAATCGAATTTTAATTAAGGGACCAAAGCGATACTACCTAAATAGTTAAGGGAACAAAAATGCAATTTAGGCTTTCTTTTTTAAATCTCCTTCCACTCATAAACATAATTCATAATCACAATAAACACTTTCATCATTATGTTCTGTGTTCGAATCTCGATCCCTACATATAGTAAAAAAATATCAAAATATATTATGTGAATAGTAAACATGGTGAAACAATGTCAATTATTTTAGAACGGATGAAGTAATATATATATATATATATATATATATATTGAATAAGAGGATAAAAATAGAAATATTATACTAAAAATGATGAATTCAAATTTTTAAAAATTTAAATATTATTGAGTACGATACACATCTACTACTTTTAATTTTCTTAACATCTAATAATGCAAACTCTTTTATTATGGAAATATTTTGGATACTCTAATAATGCAGAATTCTTGTGGAGACATACATAGGGCCACTTTTCCCTTATAAAAAAATAAGGGAAATGTTAACCGGTGCCCCGGATCACTGTTTAAGGATATAAAAAAGGAAATTATATAGTAGTTAATGCATTGAAATTGTGTAATTAATTTATAATAAAGTGAAAAACAGTTTCCTTTTATGGTAATAATTCCCATTTATAGTATACTTAACCAGTGCCCCAGGTAGAGCTGTCAAAACGGGTCGGGCCGGCCCGTTTAGCCCGATTAATTATAGGGCTTGGGCCTTAAATATTGAGTCCGAATTTTAATAGGGCTTTTTAGCCCGGCCCTAAAAAGCCCGGTACCCATTAGGGCTAACCCGAACGGGCCGCGGGTAGCCCGTTAGCCCGCATAACAAAAAAATCCTATAAATTATATATATTTTTCAAATAATTCTTTACTTTGTTGATTATCAAAGTAAAAAATAAAAGTGAAAATTCAATGAATTAACACATATGAATGTAATATAAAATTATATTTACTCGTTTCGTTATTTATAATTTTAAAGATCAAATATATAAATATCTATAACATTTGTTTAGGGAAGTAAATATCTATAACCATAACGTATCTAATTTATTTAAAATTGTTTTCCTCGCCGTTTTAGTTTACGACTGGTGTACGAAAATGTTTACAATTTTTTTTTGTGCTAGACATTATTTAAACATATTAAAAAATTATTTATAAAAAAAACTATAGGAGTATTTTATAGTACTTTTTTATATTAAAAAAAAAATAATTTTTAATACGGACCGGCCGGTTAGCCCGCGGCCCGTGTAGGGCCGGGCTCAGGTAGTATATTTCAAGCCCGTTTTTTCAACCGAGCTTTTTGACCCGGCCTAATAAAGCCCAAAGCCTGTTAGGGCCGGACCGCCCGTTTTGACAGCTCTAGTCCCAGAGACATCGGTTAGCAGGACCCAAAAAATAAATAGATGGGGACACTTTCAATGACCACCACAGAAGGTTGACAAAGTGTGTAATTAAAATAATTTGATATCGGACCATAATAATAGTAGTATAAACCTTATCTCTCTTTTATGCACATGATCATTAAAATGCAATTTTATCCTAAAAAAAAAAAATCCTCTTTGACATAAGTTGGTACTTATTACACATTAATTATTTCCAATTATAAGTCCCTAATTATAAGATCCTTTTGAGAATTTTTTTTGTCCCTTTTTATAAAATCCCTTTGTTATTTTTAACTACATTAATTATTTCTTTACATACATGCCCCTATTTATTATACATCTTTTTCTTCAATCAACAATAAGTAGCATATGGAAAACATAAACTAACTCTCTCTCTTAAGGATAAAATTGTAAAAACAATAGTGATTACAAACAACTTTAATACAAATATATGCTTTTTTAATTCCCGTGATTTAAGCAAAAGGGTCTTATAATTAGGGACGGAAGGAGTATTTGTTTCGGGACAAAGGGAAACAACCAGACAAACTCAAAAGGGAGTAAAAAGAAAAGGAAAAGATTCCCTCATTGACCTGGTGCACTAAGAATTAATTTTGACTTACTCCCTCAGCTAAATTTTATTAATTATTTTTTAAAATTTTAAATACAGTAATTACAAAATTCAAATATTATTATAAATTTTATACTCCCTCACCAGTTTTTTTGTCATATTTTTTTTTATCCGGGGTTCGAACCACAAACTTTGCACATATTATGTCTCGTACTTACTAACTGAGTTAAGCTCACGAAGACAATAAAAATTTAGAGTAAAAGGATGATGCTCTAGTCTAAAACATGGAAGACATTCAGACTCAAATAACGCTTACAAAAATATTTATACTTACTTCCCTTCAAAGGCATTATAGCGCGACTTGAACTCAAATTTTTTTAGATCAAGGCTTGTTATTTCACCATTAGATCAAATCAAACCCTTAGAGTTACAATGAAACAAAAGTTCAACAAAAAAGAAAATGAAACAAAAGTATTGACTAAAACGATAAACAAATGAGAAGGAGTGGGAGAACAGTTACAATTTTATAGTTACATGGATTTGTAGTCTCTACTGTAGCTACAAATGTTGTTTTAAAATTATAATTTAAAGTTATGATAGTGATGATCTATCAACTTATATTTGAACTTGAAGGTGTTTCTATAATGGATTTCATTGGAGAAAATGGCATCTTTGATGGAGCATACAAGAGCAAACTACAAAGAGAATAATAAAACACAAAGATTTACATGATTCGTCACTTATACCTACATAATCGAGAACACCTTAATGTAATTTATTCATCACTTCAAATAAGATTACGGCAATGTGACTCAACCCAATATGAGTGTCAACCCTATACAATATCATGCTCAAGAGTTATAAAGAATGATAACACTTACATCTCACGTATTAAATGATGATCACTCACACCTTTTCTCTACTAGACTTGGTTGAAGGTGTCTCAAATCGATCACCTAAAAATGGGGTCTTTACCTTAGGATAAATTCAGAAATCAATCGAATTGAGGTTGGAAAAAATATTCATATATTTTAAATAAAATTAAATTACAATATTTATTGTTTTTCAAGAAAATAAGATAATGTAGTTATATAGTTAACTAAATTGCATTTTTTATCCCTTTATTTTATCGTGTTCATGAAAATAGTCTCCCCTTTTTAAAATCAAATTTGTTGCTTGTAACACCCCGTTTTCCCAACTTAAAAATTTCAAACATATTATCAGAGTAATCAGCATATAAACGGAATGCTACACTTCTAAAAATCATAAATGAGATAATTAACTAATTATCCTTCAACATAATTCAATTCCAAACATTGCAGCAGATTTAATTCAACATCATAAATAAGTCTTGGCACGCAGGCCTCATCAAATATCTCATAATTATTCAGTTAAACAACTTAATCATGAAATCATAATCAAATACGTAAATGAATAGAAAATAGCGACAAAAGATCTTATCCCGTTACGTATCAGAGCACCTAAACGACTCAGTGAGGGATAGCCACTCACGACAGCAAAACACAACAACCTAAAATCGATCACCTGCAAGTTACTCATACGAAGAACAACATTTCCAAGCAGAAGGGGTGAGATTTCACAAAACAATAATATCAAGCATATAATTCATTAATTATATTTAACAACATAAATAACTTCATCTATTAGTAATAATAATTCTTCATGTAATAATTCTTAATGACTCAACCAACTTCTAATCATCATTAACTTCATATTCATCACATTATAAACATTATCATATAGCACATAACAACCAAATCATAACCAACATAGATCACCACATCATAAATATCATCTTTAACACACAGCATAATCATCATCTCATTAAACACAATATAATCATCACCTCATAATAACATAGACAACATAATCATCACTTCATAATCATATAGACAACAACATAATCATCATCTCATAACCATATAAACAACAACATATTCATCATCTTATAATAATATAACAACAACATATTCATCATCTTATAATAATATAACAACAACATAATCATCACATCATAAACATCATAATAATAATACTTCATAAAGTACTTTATTAACAACTCATTGAAAATGTCAACTTAAAGACAACGACAATGCAACTTCAACGACTTCAACTTGACTATGCAACTTCAACTTCTTAATCATGCATGTGGTACCAACCAGGGCATCAAGCCCCCAACATATTGAGCGTAAATAGGCTCACAGAGCATCAAGCCCTCTCCCTTCACATATTATGTATAAATAAACATTACAGAGCATCAAGCCCTCACCCAACGTAAATGAGTATGCAATGGACTCAACATCTTAACAACTTAGGCATCTCTTATGACTCCAATAATTTGGATCAACATCTTACAATTTAAACAACTTAGACCAACATTAGATCTTCATGATATTAATACGTCACAACCGCAAGGCAACACCATTAAATAATATGCAACAAGTCAACATCAACAATAATCGTCAAATACAACCATTACGACTTCATATAAGCATCTTTCACAATTATATAAATATTCATCAAAGTCAATCATATTCATCACGACAGCAAGACAACATCATTTAAACATATACAACAAGTAACCATCATTAGTAATCTTCATGTGCAACAATTTCAACTTCATATCAACAACATCTCAAATATCAACATAATTCATATAATGTATATGCAATTATATAACATTATCATCAACATTAGAATATACAATCCAGGCTTACTGGAATGACAACATCAAGATAAATAACTTAGTTTCTAACCTCCAAGATCAACTCACATCAATTCGTGCGACAAAGATCGCTTTTAACCTAAACAAGGCATTCTGTAACTAGTTAGCTCGCGAGGCGAGAGCCTCTACTCACCATGGCGAGTTCAGGTGCAACTCACATAAATTCGTTCTTAAACTATCCCAGGTTCAATCTCAATCTACAATCTTTCCTAATCATCATCATACAAGTTCAGGCACTCAAAAACATCAAGGTTCGACTTAAAGGTCAAAACTACAAAATCATGTTGACATTCTGGTCACACTCGCTAGGCGAGTTAATCTGCTCGCTATGGCGAGCTGCAAGGTATGGCTCGCGAGGCGAGAAGAAGCTGCTCGCGAGGCGAGCGATGAAGTTGCTCACTCGCTATGGCGAGGATCATAGCTCGGGAGGCGAGCGATGAATGTTGGCTCGGGCAGAATCACAATTTTCACGAAAATTCATCTAATCACTTGGTTTAAACCTTTAAACTAATTCCTGTAATCACCCTATGGATTATCTAAGGTCTGTAAACAGTTTCTACATCAATCTAACCATTCTACATCAATTAATGCTCAATTTTCCTCATTAACCATAGTTTTCCAACTCCTCTAATTCAATCCTACACTTGTTAAATTTAACCATCAGAATCATACCGATTAATATAATTGATTGCTAGTCTCACCCTTACCTTAGAATCAGAAATCGCAGCACTCCAGATCACTTTCTCTTCTCTTGACTTTTTCTCCTTTTTCTCCAAAAATTGATCGTACGTACTGTTTTTTCTAAACTAGGTCTCTCCTATTTATATCTCCTCTATCTACTTTATCTTATTTCTCTTTCTCCCCCAAAACTCTCTAAAATCTCAAAACAACCCCTCAACTCAATATTTATTTTATTTTCAAATCTTATTCTATTAAATACTAAAATAAGCCTATCAATAAAATATCAACACATCACCTAATCATATAAAATCACGTAAATCATCAAAGTGGACTCTAAACTCAATAAAACAATTAAATAATTAAAGAGGGCGTTACATTGCTCCCCTCAAGTTAGGGGTGTTTGCGGTGCGGTTTGGTTCGGTTTTGAGGCTAAAAGTCATCCGAACCGCAAGGTAAAAAAGCATGTGGTTTGGTTTTGTTCGATTGACTTTTAAAATAAAATCCAAACCAATGCGGTTTGGTTTAGATCGGTTGGTGCGGTTTTTAGGCTAAAAGTCATCCGAACCGCAAGGTAAAAAAGCATGTGGTTTGGTTTTGTTTGGTTGACTTTTAAAATAAAATCCAAACCAATGTGGTTTGGTTTAGATCGGTTGGTGCGGTTTTTTTCGAGACAATACAATTTTTTGTTTCCAACATTAAAATCAAGTTAAAAAGGTAAAAAACGACATATTTTCAGCAATGTTTTCGACAATGTTTTTAATTCATTCCACATTACAATTTCATTTCCACCAAACAACATAAACCAAATTAAAAACGTGGACAAAACGTAATTCTATTATGTAAGAAATGTAAAAGATTAAAATTTTATTATTCTCTAAAAGTTCAAGTAGCACATAAATACCATTTTGAAATAAAAAGCAAAGAAGAAACTTAACAAGAGAAAAAATATGTCATTTATAAAAGTTTCCATTGAGTTTCTATGAGTATTTGTCTAGGTGACATAGATTTAATTAGTGTTTTTCTTATGTTGCGGTTTGGTTTGGTTGGTAAAAAGAAAACCGCAAACCAAACCAAACCATGCTGTTGAGGAAAAAAGTGATCCGAACACATCCAAATCAAATGCAGTTTTTTGCGGTTTTTCTATTGGATTGGTTCGGTTTTGAACACCCCTACCTCAAGTATCACATTTGTTAAACTTTTGCCGCAACCCAAAATTTTCGCTCTAAAAATGCTGATTTTTTATATCCAAAAGTGGTATTTTATCTTCATATTCAAAAGGGTTAATAGGTCTTTTCCCCCTGTAATATAAGTCACTTTTGATTTTGCCCCTGTAAATATAAAAAAAAATTGGATTCGGTCCTTGTAATTTTTTTTTGTTTTGGCAAACCCCCTAGACCAGCTGACTGTGCATTTTTGCTGATTTGGCAGCGTCACTTTTTTCGGACGACGTGGCGCGCTGATTCTATAATTTTTTTATTTTTTAATGCGGTACACGTGGCATTTATGATTTTTTTTTAAAAAATAAAATAAATTTTGGAAAAATGAAAATATAACGGAAAAATTAATAAAAATGATTAAAAAAACAAACTTTTTAATTTTGAAAGAAAAATCTAAACTTTAATTTTTAATTCTATTCTTATTATATTCATAAATTTTGAAATATTTTAAGTTCCTGAATTTTTCATTTTTTTATAAAATAAAACTTCTTACTTTCGAAAAAAAAAATGAATTTTTTTCATCTTTTCAGATTTTTTTAATTTTTTCGCTATTGAAAATAATATGGTAATATGAATTTTTTGAAATATATTAATTTTTTCATTTTTTCCAGATTTTTTTTTACTAAATTTTTTCAAATTTACAGATTTTTATTAATTTTTCCATAATTATTTCCCTTTTTTAATCATTTTTATTTTTCCAGAATTTATTTCATTTTTTATAATATTTTAAGAATTTTTTTAAAAAAAATCATAAATTCCACGTGTATCCCATTAAAAAATAAAAATAATTATACAGTCTGTGCGACACGTCATCCGAAAAAAGTGACACAGCATGCCACATCTACAAAAATGCACAGTCAGCTGACCTAGGGGGGTTTTCCAAAACCAAAAAAATTTACAAGAACCAAATCCAATTTTAATTTTTTTTTTTAACAGAGGGCAAAACCAAAAGTGACATATATTATAGGGGGTAAATGTAGGGATGGCAATGGGTACCCAATGGGTAGGGTACTACAGTGCCCGTCCCCATACCCACATTTATAAAAAATACCCGTACCCGTGTCCGTACCTCAAGGGCAACAACTTTAGTCCCCTTCCCCATACCCTATGGGTACCTAAGTGCCCATACCCGCACCCATTACCCGCACTTTAAATATAAAAAAACAAAAAAACACATCACAAATGATATAAAACTACGATCTCAATTTTTTAAAATTAACTCATAAAATAGTATGAATCGTGGTATTTAGTCAAGTAGAAAACATCCAAAATATCCCTAAAAAATTATACACCGGCATGATGGAGTTGTTATTGTATTAAGCAGTTGTTTGATTTAAGTTTAGGTTTAGGCTTAAATAGTTAAATTAATTAATTAATTATACATAAAAAATAAAAAAATAATTTATGATATTATATAAATATGTATATGCGGGGTTGCGGGTCTGGGCAGTATAGTACCATTACCCGTGCCCATACCCATTTAATTTTGTGGGTATTACCCGTACCCGTGCCCAGACCCATAAAAGCGGGATTTTACCCTACCCATTGTGAATATTTTTTGCGGGTACCCATTGGGTCTGGGTCCAATTGCCATCCCTAGGTAAATGCCTATTAACCCGATTCAAAATCAGGGGTAATAATTGAGATTTTGGGGCCAAAAAACACCAGGAAGCACAATTTTGAAGGCAAAAATACGAGATGGTAATAAAATTACAACAAAAGTGATGGACCGAAAAGTAGGAACCGTATACTGCTCGCAGGTGAAAAAACCCCAAATTAAAGAAATGAATAAACACATAAATGGAGAGGATCCTAACCCATATAAAGCATATGAATGAGGCACTATAAATTAGTGGGGGAAGGGGCTCCAGGCCATGGGGTGCCCCTCTGTGCATCGGACGCTAACTTTCATGCATCTCTTTCAAATTGTGAGATTTTACAAATATGTCAAGATTATATTCATCAAGTACATAAAACGTACATCTTAAATTTCTACTCATGCATTTATTTGAAAATTTGAATTGATTCCTCAAACACTTCCTCGGTAAAAAAAGACCTCGCTAACACAAACACACACGATATTTCCTTGGAAAACATCGATCAATAAGCTCTATAGTCTAGTTACTATCCTTAGTAGCTAATATAATGAGATTTATTGATTCAAAAGTAAAAAAGAACTTGTATATGACTCAACATCATTTTACTTGCAAACAATAGAATTATCGTTTAACAATGTATATATAAGAAGAAGAAAAATGTTTATTATTCACAATAAACACAAGAATCTTATATGATAACATACTATCCCATATATGAACATCCAAAGCCAAAATCTAGTTGATCAAATCTTCTATTTATATGAATTTTTCACTTTATTTTTACAAATGATTCCCACCAAATAAGATTGGTCTAAAAAGAATTGTTAATTGGTGGGTAGCAAAGGAAAAGGCAGGCAAGTAGGGGCAGGACCAAACTAGTATGTCCACTACAAAAACCACAATCATTCTTATTATTACATCATCCATGACCTCATTTTCCCGACAAATCCCCTTATAATCCAACCATTAAAACCCATACACGTGTCAACATCTCCATCCATATGGTTCCCTCATACCCCTTCACCAAATATATCACCAAAACCATCTTCTAAACGCACAAAAAAACTCTTCGCAAATTCTCACATATTTCTCTTTCATCTTTCACCAAAAAAAGAAAAAGAAAAACATTCTTCTGTGTAGCAAGAAAAGAGAAAATGACTAACGTTGGGGATGCAGAGAGAGACAAGTACAGCTTGATAAATTTTGAGGAGACCGAGTTACGACTCGGTCTTCCAGGTGCAGGTGATCACGGAGAATCACCTGTTAAAAATAGTTGTGGAAAGAGAGGTTTCTCAGAAACTGCTAATGTTGATTTGAAGCTTAATCTTTCTCCTATAAATGATTCTGCTTCATCTTCTTCAACTATAGCTTCTGTAGCTGAAAACAAAGGCAAAGACACAACAACTTCTGCTACTGTTTCTCCTCCTCCTCGTGCTAAGTAAGTTTTTCTTACTTTCATGCTTAACTTTTTTTTTGTTTTACAACCGTTCTTAATTAGTTTAATGATAGATGAATTAGTTTTGTTGTTTTAATTTGTGTTGATTAAGTGAATAGTTTAATTATATCTAGGTTTTGTTTGAGACTGAGCTAGGTATTAGAAAATTTTGTTCAATTTGTGTGCAACACTATTCAGGGAAATCTTATTAGAAAGAGGATGCAGTTTTATCACCCTGTTCATGGAGTATAGATAATTAAAGATGAAAATTACTAAAACGAAAAATCATAGATCCATTGAATTGAAAAGATTATATAAATGTTGTAACAAGTTTTAATTATTTATTTTGAATAAGTTTTAATTAGGTTGCTTATAAAAATGTTTTAATTAGGTTAGAAGGTTGTTTGTGATTAAAGATCACACGGTTACAATTAGGTTTCTTGTTCCATAATTTTTGGCTGAATTTGCTCTTACAACTTGATTTAGTTTTTTTTGAACTTGATTTAGTTTATTGTTCGAATTTGTTTGTGAAAAAACTATTAGCAATTTGAGTTTGATTGGAATAAAATTCAACTTGGAATTGTAAATTTGTTTGTATATCATATTCAGTGTGATTACTTTTGAACATCTTCTTAGTTTGTAATGATTTTTTAGTCTTAATTCTAATATGATATTATCGCAGCACAATATTGAATGAGAGTGTACATGTTCACATTTAAATGGCGTCAAATTAAAATTAAATTCTATTTTTAAACATGTTTTTGTTAAAAAATAATATTAAACTTGACTACAATTGCTTATAAGATTTCTTCCATAAACACTAACATTAAATTTTCTACTGCATTCCTTCAAAAAAAATAAAAATTTCTACTGCATGTTTAGTTCAACTTTTAAAAGATGCAAAATTGATTATAAAATTAGAATTGATTTTAAAATGTTAGATGTTTTTGAATAAAATTAAACTTGCTGTCAAATTTGATTCTAAATTAAAGATAGAATTTCGAATTGTTGTAATTTGAACCTCAAATTTATTGTTTAATCTATTTTGACATAAATTTCAATCTTAAATCACTTTTCATTCAACTAAACTAAATTCATATAAAAATTTTGTTCAAAATCAATTATATTGTTGCAAAATTAAACTGAATTTAATTATAAAAAGTGTACACTTGATTCTAAGATAAATTAACATCACATTTTTTTAAAAGAATAAACATGGACAACGTATAGTAATCAACCAGGGCATGGTATGGTGGAGGAGAAAAGAAATCCTGAAAATGTCATCCAGATTATGTGCAAGAAAAATAAAAAATTCAAATTAAAAATAAAGTATTGGATGGTGGCTGAAGGAATAGGTTGGCAAGCAATAATAATAGTATTATTTTAGTTGGATTTTTTCTGCGGATAGCATGGTTGGTTGGTTGTCGGGTAGACAAAAGAAAAAGACAAGACACTTGGAATCTTTACTTTTTCTATCCACTCATATAATATTGTTAATTCCCCCAAACAAAGTTGAAAACGATAGTCCACACGCCCTTGTCTTGTGTGCGTGTCACATATCACATTGTTACATAGTCTCACTCCAATAATTCATCCATAAATTGGATTCTTTGCCGTCGAATTCATGCAATCAGATCACTGATCGCATGAATGCGTGCGGTAAGTGATAGTTAATATTGATTTGGTGCTAATGGATTAATGAATATTGAATTTGTAGGGCACAAGTTGTGGGATGGCCACCAGTTAGATCCTTTAGAAAGAACATAGTAAATGTTCATCAAAAGAGCAATAGTGAAACAGAAGTAGATAAGAGCATAAGTGGTGGTGGTGGGAATGGAGCATTTGTTAAGGTGAGTATGGATGGTGCACCATATCTACGTAAGGTGGACCTTAAATTGTACAAGAGTTACCAAGAGCTGTCAGATGCGCTGGCTAAAATGTTTAGTTCCTTCACAATTGACAATTGTGGGTCCCAAGTTACCAAAGACTTCATGAATGAAAGCAAATTGATTGACCTTTTGAACGGTTCTGATTATGTACCAACATATGAAGACAAAGATGGTGATTGGATGCTTGTTGGTGATGTTCCTTGGGAGTGAGTACCCCTCTTTTTTCACCTCACATTTCATTGTTTAATTTTTTTTTTTTTTTTTTTTTAAATTTCATGCATTATCCATTGATCTGACCCGAACCAATCCGTTCGTCATCAGATTAAGTTGAAACCAATAAAAATTTATTACGTCGTGTAACAAATTTAGTCGAAACCAATTCAACCCAACTCATAACACTTTGATCGTAGTCATAGTCTTATTAATTTGATGCTCATCATCTACACAATTTTTGCAGAATGTTCGTTCAATCGTGCAAGCGTCTTCGCATAATGAAAGGTTCTGAGGCAATTGGGCTAGGTAAATGATCATATACTTAATTACTCGTATTATACTCAAATGCATTTAACAAATTAGGTTTAAAACATTATGGTACATTTTATCTTATCTTTAATATATTGTTAATTACAGCGCCAAGGGCAGTGGAAAAATGCAAGAACAGAAGCTGAAATCCTTGTTGTGTTCCGACAAAAATCCACTTCTGGTTGATAAATCTGCATCCCAAGGAAGCAAGTTGGCTCGAGTAAGGTCGAGGCTAATATAGGAATAAGAGTTCTCGATTATATTATTATTGCTATGTGTCTGCTATTTCTTTTGTATTTTTTTCTCTCTTAATATGTGTATTATATATGAATGAGAAATTAGGTGGAAATTCATTAGGGACAAGAAATAATATAGAAGATGTTTATATGACCCAGTTTTTGTTTTATAAGGGGAAAAAAAATATGACTCTGTCTATTGCCAGCGTGTGCTTGACTTATAATAATGCAAATGTTTCCAGTTATCATTGCTGGATTTGTCCCCCCATTATTTGTATTTTGTACAGTATGTGACAGAGTATGTGCATACATACCTACCTTATACGTATCATATTTATTGTGTAATGTATATAGTTTTGTGAATGATATGCAAGATCCTTTGTAATATTAGGTACACAACATGCACTTGTCTGTCAAGTTGTAAATGGAGCTGATTTGTTGAGGTGTGATTGCCTCTAGATCCGTGAACATGGTGGACCCATACCATGTGCTTGTTGTTACGGCCTTCAATGGAGGGATCCACTACTTTATTTCACATGTTCCCTCTTATTCTTATTTTGTGATTTATATTTATTGTTGATGGCTCACTTTCTAAGATGGAGTGGATGGCTATCCTAAAGAATTATTGGTGGTGGGAATATAAGATTTTTTTTTTTTTTGGTCCTGTTAACGAATATTTTTAAGCTTAAATATGTAAATCGTTTCTATAAGTTTGCGTGTTTTTTGTTTTTGTTCCTGTATTTTTTTTGTTTTTCTCTTCTAAAATAACTCCCGTAAGTTATAAACGTTTTGGTTTTGGTCATTGCCGTCACCATCTGTTACAAAAACGTCTATGTGGCAAACGGAGGCTGACGTGGCAACGTGTGACGTGGCAGACGACGTTGATGTGTCGTTCCATAAGCCGAGTCACAAAGTTGGAGGGACAAAAGACAAAAAAACAAAATTCGCAGAGGGACTAAACCCTAAAATTCATAGAAAACTTCATCTTCTTCCTTCCTTTCCTCTTCTTCATCATCTTCAACACATCTTCATCAAACTTCATAGAAAACCTAAAAAAACCATAAATTCATCAACAAACATTAACATTCGGTCGCTACATTAGTTTAATATATGTTTAATATCACTTAACTACTACACTAATTGCAACGAGAAATGATATTTGTTCAACCATTTTGTGACAACTTTTGTACAACTTTCTCTCTCATACAAACATGATATTCTTATCTTCTCTCTTCATTTTTCTCTCTCCATTGTTTTTTATCAATAAGAAGAGAAAAAAGCAAAGTTGTCATGAAATGGATGAACAAATATCATTGCTCAATTGCAACTAACATGAGTATTTTAAAAATAAAACTAATTTTACCACAAAATTCAAGTATGTGTTCACATGGGAAGGTATAAAGCTTTCCCACCATGGGAAAGCTTACTTTTAACCTCCAAATGTAGGTCAACAAGTTGCAAAAGTTTTTTTTGGTTTGATGGTTTTGACAAAAAAAAAAGTGTTTGGAATATTAAATTAAACTTTGAAATACACCTCCCATCTAAAACAACACTACAATCTACACCTACCATGCATGGTTTTTAAAATAATGATCTGTTGAGTTGATTTTTATGATAAAATTTAATAAAATATCTTTATTAATTAATTAGCGGAGTAGTTAATTGAAGTGGTATTCAATATATTCTATAATGTTGATATATTTAAAGAAATTAAAAATATATATATATTTTAAGACATTAAAGAAAATTGACAAAATGCATCAAAAAAATGACTATTAGAATGAGACGGAAGTAAGGAGTGGCTTATTTTATTAAGATAACAAATTATTCTAAACTGACATTATATTAAGGTAAAAAATATAAATTATTTTAGAACATCTATACAATAATTTTCTCGGTGTCAATTTTAATGAGCTAATTTTTCTTTTTTAATAAAAATAGTACTCATTAGTTACTAGTAGTTTAATAAAAAAAAAAAAAAACTATATACAAATACAAAAATTAACAAAATCAACCTTTTTTTCCCATTTAACTGTCAAATTTTGATATTTTATTTTCCATTTTATAAAACTGGGATTAAAAAAAAAAAAGCCGAAAAAATTGGAATTAAAATGTTATGTTTCAATTTGTTACAGAATTAAAAACAATGACGCTGGCCCATTACCACTACACTTAACAAATACAGATAAAGTGATGAACAGCTATTGTGGGGCCTGTTTTTTGTTTTTGTTTTAAGTGTATGAACAAAAAGTTAATATCAAGTAACCAGTCTATCATCAGAAACGTCAAATATATTTAATAATATATCAATGGTTTTAAAGCAACATGCACCATCATGAAAAGGTTTCTCCATTCCTATGTTAAACTCCACCCAAAATTCAACCCAACTAATAATTTCCTTGGAAATTATTCACACCCCTAAAACGACAACTAAAATTATACGGGGTGGTATGAGTACTTTAATATCCATTCTGTCGTGTATTAATCACTTCAGAATTACTTGGTTTTTTTTTTTAAGTAAACTCTAGTGTGCCCTTCATATTTTTTAGTTGTGTGGTTTTAGTCTACAACTCAAAAGATAATAAGTTGCATATATTTGATTTGTTGGGGTGTAGGTACAAACCTACAATTTCTCACTTCTCAACAATTAGTTTATGTGAATTTTACTCCTAAGTTCTCTAGAGAAATAAAAATGTGGGTTTTTTTTATTTTATTTTAATTTGATTGAGTTTTTTTTTCAAGATACATAATGAATCAATAAGTGTATGCTCCCACAAAAACATAATTTAACAGCCACTAAATGTCACTCATAGCTATGTAATATACATATAAGGCATATCAACGAATGAGATTTATATGTGAAAATGATAAGAATGATTTTCGATCATTTGATTAAAATAAGTGGTTGAGATTAAAACATTTTATTAAGTGATTCACATGCCTTCTCCAAAACCTAAACTTATTACTTTTCGGTTTTTCAAGGAGAAAGGGATCCTGATAATTCAAAATTTGGTTGTAAGATAAGTAAAGCTTGATGAAGAATTTCAAATTTCAATTGTTAATCTATAAAAAATTTCATCAAGTTTTGGCATCCAAAATATTTTCCGACATGACTTTTAATTTTTTTTTTTTTTGTGTCAACTCTCCGATACTCAGGAGAAAGAGGTCTTGATAATATGAAGTTTGGTCGTGAAGTAAGTAAAGTCTGATCAATAATTGTTTTTTTAAGAATCGAACTCATGTTCTCTTGAACAATTGGTCATTAGTGGAGTCCATTACTCACTTCCCTATTGCTTAATTTTTTTTTAAGTCAACTATAATGTACCCTTCGTATTTTTGAATAATTAATTTTTTATAGAGATGTCTATTTCTCACACCAAAATTTAATTTTTTTTTTTAACAAAACATGAATTAAATATGAACTTTTAAGCGTTAATAATTTAAAAAATCATATTTAATTCAATTCTTGTTATAAAAATTAAGCTTTCACAAAGAGATTTCTATAATGTACTAGACATGATTGTAAAAAATAATTTAAAATTTTGAACAATACAAATAAGTTTACTTAAAATATGAACTAAAAGTGATGATGTAAAATTTTTAGGGGATTAAAACTTGATAATTTTTTTAAAGGGACTAAAAAGTAAAATTTGAAAATTTATAGAGACTAAACACTAATTTAACTTAGTTTTTTTTTTTTTTTGGTACGTTCAAGTGTTCAAGTGTTTATAGCTAAACTTCACAAAAATCAAACAACCTAGTGTTGTGTTTGATTCCTTGAACAATGTTATTCAACATTCTGTTTTTCTATATTCTGGAGCATTGCTATTTGCTTGTTTGAAATTGATGATACTTTGCTCAGCTTGTCTGATAATGTTGTTTGCCTCTATCTTTGTCCTCATAATAAATTTGAAAGGTTTTTAGCCATCCATATTCCATATTCAATAACTGCAAAATATTGTAAATCTTCTTTGTTTATGATAATAATCATGTATATATCTCATCCAATCTACACAGTTTATGCCCAATTTAGAGCCAAACCAAACTTAAGAATCTTAAGAGAGAAGAGTTTAGAACATCAGTACTAAATATATCCCAATGGTTTTGGAAGAAAAGAGCACTTAACCTTTTAGTGCGAATGTTGTTGCCCTAACCTCCTCCACAGTGAACTCAGCTGCTAAATGTAGGGAGTAACTTTATCTTTGACCACACTAATAATGTTGTGCATATTATTAGGATTAGATGACATGAATATAATCAAGAAAGATATTATGGATTCTGTTGATATTATTCTCCAAACAACTTCTTGTGGGTCAATTATGTGTCTGATAGTGTTTTTTCTTTTTTCTTTGAAAAGCTTTAATGTGAAAAAACTTTGTATTTCAGTCACCATGCACCAGCCACTTAGCCTTTGCTCTCTAAGCCCAAATTTCCTCATTCTTGAGGATTTTCTCTAATTCATTTTCCTTGATTCTAATAGAGTCAATATTAATTAGAAATAGTAGGTGTTATATGCTTGAGTCTTTTCAGGTCTTCCTCATGAGCTTTAATTTGGTTAATAATGTTGCCAAACTTTTTCTAACCCCACTGGTGTAAGGTGTTATATCATAAAAGAAAACTCTAGCATAATAGTGTTATGATCAGAATTGGTGCTCCATCGCTTAATCTTCCATATTTATGTTTGCCATCATGTCCAAAAGATATATCCTTTCGAATAGGACTATGTAAATTTCTACTCATTGTTTTCCTATGATTACTGTTGAATCTTTTATCACTTTTGTCATTAATCCTTTTTCCAAATATATTGAACCTTAACTAAGGTCCCTCTAGATTGATTTCTTCATCTCCCATATGCATTTGAGGCTTCAGTTCACAATTTTCCTCAGAGTGACCCACTATACTACGATGAAAGCAAAACATAGGGATGTTTTCATAGCGAAAATCCAGCCAAGTGCTACCATATTCTTTGTTCCCTATATACATGTAAGCTAGAATAGGAGTATTAATGTTGTGTAGCATTTTGATTTAACAATTTTTGACTTCTCAGGATACTTACAAATGGCTGATTCCATCACAAAAATCAATTAGGAAACTGTGATGAACAAGAAGTAGGTAGGGTAAGATTTTTGAACTCAATCATTATGGCCTGCATAATTATTAAATGCTCTTTTGGTCCCTTAAAGTATTTAATTGGTATCGCTTTGGTTATAAAAAAGATTGTTTGAGTATTTTAAGTTTATTTTTTAATCTCGTTTTGGTCCTTTCTGTTAGGTTTCCGTTAGAGTTTAAAAAAAAGTTAACTCCTGGACACGTGTCACCTTGTCATTGGCTCTGAGTTTTTTTTTTTTTTACAATTTTTTTTTAATAATTTTTTTTAATATATGTATTTTATTTTTTTGTAAAAAATTTCCAGAACCAATAACAAGGTGACACGTGTTAACTCTGGGACACGTGTCACATTGTCATTGGCTTTGAGTTTTTTTTTTAAATATATATATATATATTTTTTAAAAAAATATATATTTTTTTGTAAAAAAAAAAACTCAGAGCCAATGACAAGGTGACACGTGTCCAGGAGTTAATTTTTTTTTTAAACCCTAACGGAAACTAACAGAAGGGACCAAAACGAGACTAAAAAAAAAAACTTAAAGTACTCAAACAATCTTTTTTTTAGTTAAGGGATCAAAGCAATATCAATTAAATACTTAAGGGACCAAAAGAGCATTTATATTTATTATTTATTTTTGAATCAAAAATGGGTTAGATTGCCATTTGAGATGACAGTTTAAAAAGATCATCCAGATTGCTTGTTAATTAATGAATATATTTTGAAGATATCAAGTTACACCCATGTATCACTTGAGTAATATCACGTAAATCACTCTATAAGACTTCCATAAATCTAACACTACTTGATTTGTCACTAAGACATATATAGATTAATGATTTTTAACAGATATGACTTAATAAGTTAATCCTTATATATCTCAATAACATCCTAAAATAAAAATTTCAAAAATGATGTTTTTGATATAATTTTTAATTTAGCACTTAACAAGTTAAAAATATATTTTGAGCTCAAATAGTATACTGGGGCAATTAAATCTGTGTTTGATCGAAATCTATTGATAAGCAATGTTTGTCTACTTCAATTGGGAAAAATATCACGTTTACAAGTTGTCAAATTGTCTTAGTATGTGTTTGTTTTCACGTCAATCTTACAAAAAAATGTGTCCACTTTAATGCTACATTTGTAGCTTCTTAATATTCACCGTCTAGTTGTTTACTCTTTTAAAAATTGTCATCAGTGCGTGCCGAATTAATCTTTGATTTGGGTTGTGGTCAAGTAAGACTTACTCTTTTTTTTTTGTTGAAAAACAAGGAAAGCAGAGATAAATGAATGAAATACTAATACTAATCAACTTGAGTTCAAATCAAATGACGGATATATCTGCTTTTTGTTTCATTAATGGTCGAACCAACATGTAAAAAATCCCATATACATGTCTTACTATTACAAGTCAGCATCTGCTAAGAAAAAGGTGAGAAAGAAAAACAGAAAAAAAAAAAAAAAAAAAACTATAATTTGAGTTTTTACAAGGGAAAGAGGAAAAAAGGGGAGGGTGGTTTGAGTTAAATAAATTTCTAGACATCCTTGTACAGTAATTGGTATTTTGGTATCCTTTCAGGCGGGAGAGGACAATTCACTATGAGCTTTCCATTCATTGCTCCTCTAAATATTGTCTATCGAAATGTAAAAACAGATTCATCAATATTCTTAACAAATACTTGGAAGAAAACATTTCCAGATATCTAACTTCTTAAATTAAATCTTAAAATAATATAACAGAAACAAAAGAAATCTACTAGAATACTAACTTGGTGATGCCAAAGAAAAATGCACTCAAAATTCATCAAGTATGGATTTGGGAATCAACACCAGGAGTGGACAAACTTAAATTTGATATATTCAAGTAAAATGACAGAGTAACACTCCCTTTGTCTATTTGTTGAGAGAACAAACCACTTTCTCCTATCCTATTCTAGTGGATTTTTTGGGTCGAAAACACAAAGAACTACTCTTTATTATTCATAATTGTTAGAAATGGTGTACAGTCCGTCATTCGCTAATTCTAGAGTCTTTTTATATGTATTTTGATCACAAATTGGAGTTCACAAGGCAACTTATGCAGCAAAAGAGTAGAAAACTGAAGAAAATATAAAGAAGAGAATCGTGTCACGATTTGGTAAAAACGTGACACGATTTTAGAAGATCAAAATCAAGCTTCGACATTGAAGAAATCGTGTCACGATGGCATAATCGTGGCACGATCTGAGGAAACCCTAATTCAGTGATTTGCGATTCAAAGAGAATCGTGTCACGATTTACTTAAATCGTGGCACGATTTTAGGCGAAATTCTGTGCCTATTTAAGCTGAAGTCTATTCCAAAGACAAGGGTTACGATTTGGAGAGAGCAAAGTGCAATTTTGAGACCTAAAGACAGCTAGGAGGGCGATTTCTTCAACCTTCTATCGGTTCGTGTATGTTTTGATTCCACTATTGATTATGCTATTTGTAAACTCAATTATGAGTAGCTAAATCTCTTAGAGATTAGGTCTGAGATGATTCTTTGTAACCCTAATTGAACCATGTTGCTGTGAAACTCTATTTATTGTGAATGACAATCTAGTTTTTATTCAATTCAATTGTTCTTAATGCTTTTTATATCCTGATCAAATATAAACATGATTTAGTGAGAATGAATGACTACTGACCATAGCTTTCTACTTAGACAGAATTGAATTGTTCTAATAAACAGGGTTAGTCTAGGAATGGATAATCGTTTGTTAGTGATATTAGGTTAACGTTTTTAAAACCTTCAAAGATTATTAGACCACCTAAGGAATTAGGGGCTGTAGTTTGAGAAGAGGGTCCTAACTCAAAGGATTGATTAGGACTATTTTGTTAACTATCGTGGAACTAGAAAATCATTTATAAGAATAGGTGCAGTATACCAATTAGGGGAACATAGATGATTCGAAAGACCTGATCTCATCTCTCTCTTATTCTTTCCAAACTATCTTTATATTTTGTTATTTAATTTTATGCAAACCAAAACTACTGCCTCAGGCATTAAAATAATTTACACATCCTAAATATTAACCTTATTGCTAAATTGAGATTAACACAGTCCTCGTGGGAACGATATTTTTACTACTTCGATAGTATTTAGTACACTTGCTAAAATATCTATCATGTACCAAAAAAAATTAATCATTAGAAATGAAGCACAAGGGCGACTCGGGTCCATCCTTGTTAAGCACTCCCATATAAAAGATTTAAGAATAGAACAGAAACTCGAAAAGGGGACATGTGGCTGCGCTAAATCAAGCCAATAAGCCAGCATTCTTCATTTTCCCCACCATTCAAATGGGAAGTGCTTTTTGTGTCCTCTCAGGAATTACAAATTACAACTAGCCATCAGAAAAAGACCCTCTTTCTCAGTAAAATACTTTACAAACACATGATGATTTTATTTATGAACTATGAAGTGGCTCTCACCATAGAATAGATTATGGAATCTCTTCGAAGGTAATTTGGACATATGTGGAGAAACTCCATAAAAACAGCGGTAAAGAGGGTTGACTAGATGAATGAAAGTCCAATACTTAGAGGTAGAAGAATCGGGAGCACCCTGGAGTTTTTGTTTTGCACCTCAGATGCAAGAGACCCAAACCACTCTAAATTCCTAAGATTCACATTACACTCTTCTCTCTAAACTTCTAAACTCACTCAAATTCTCTGATGGTGGAAGCCTTCCAAAGTGCCACCAGTGCATGACTGCCCTTCTCTTCTCCCATTGGTGCGTCACAAGACCCTCTCCGCAGTTCTCTCTCACGCAGTCACGCGAAACTGCAAACCCCTCTGGTACGACCCTCCTCAGGTCATGCCGCACAATCCAAGCCGCCAACCAACAGTTACCAACCCCAGCAACTGACACAAAATAACTCAACACTGTTTCACTTTGCTTATGATAAGCATTACATAATGTTCTTAAAGCAAACTATGTATCTGCAGTTATCAAACATACTCACTCTCTGTGATGTTCCAAATATTTGGCACATTCCTTTGCTGTAAGTAACTCTGATATTTCTAATATCTTTCTGCTTAGATAGTTGAATTGCGTTATTTTTCTGTTATGTTATGTGATTCATATATTAACCAGAAGTTTTTCTTTTGATATTGTCTGGTTGCGAAAAGGACCAGAAGGCACATGAGTCAATCCTGAAAACATTCAACCTTCAAGGGTTTGTTTGACAAAATCATTCTTGTTTTGGTGTAACCTTCACCCCTACCCCCCAGAAAGAATCCTTATCATGTTGTGTAATTGCATTAGCTTTATGAGAATTTATCGATAGTTGCGGAAGGTTACGTTTATATGGTTTTGAAGCTTGTATAGCAGTTGGTGCTAAAGAAGTAGCTATTTCTAGATCAACTTCTGAATCAAACATTAATTGTAGTGTTGAAGAGAGTCTTGCTCATTATAAAGAGTTGCTTGTGCTGCTAAAGAACTCTCTACTCTACTCCAAAAAAATAATAAAAGGAACTCTCTACTCTTTTAAGTTGTAGGGGGGTATGTCTTGTTTTTCTTTTGAACTATTCTTAAGATTCCGTCATATTACGATCTACTGCCTCCAGTCTCAAATATAAACAAAAATTTGTAAAAGAAAGTTGATGTATGCCAAATTTTTGACCAAATACATCAAATTTCTTTCACCAATTTTTGCTATAGTAAGATCTTATATGTTCTATTCTAGATTATCTATATTTCAGCAGTATGCGCATGCCTGTGAAGCACGGACTCAGAAACGGGGACATCGCTAATTAAAAAACATAGGTCACGGGCACTGCTACATATATTAATAAAATAAAGCAATTTATGAGCACAGTTTATAAAGAGTAAAATGAGAAGCAAAATTTATGTTTATTTAAACTCAGTACTTTCAATCAACCAAAAGAAGACATAAATCAAGCAAAACAAACTAAGTACTTTCATTTACGAAAAAATATTCTACAACAAAATGATCAAATCATATCCTAGTCACTCCACATTCAGAAAATCAGCCTGGCTCATCTGAAGACAAGTCAACGACTACAAGAAATCCACTATCAATCAAACTCATCTCCAACGGCATCCCACATTTCTTGATGATATTGAGGAGTGTTCCGTGATAGAAGTCGAAGGTTACTATGCACATATACTAAAGTTTCCGCTCTATGTGGTGTCATCTTGTTTCTCTTCAAAGAATGAATAAATGAATATGTGCTCCAATTGCTTTCACAACATGAAGATAAACAAGGTTGCGCAAGTAGCTTAAGTGCAACCTTTTCAACTAATGGAACTCGAGCACCATGAACCAACCACCATGCTTATGGATCCATCTTATCTCTATCATCAAGATTGTCAAATCCTTCTCTTCCATTTGAGAAGTTGGCAAACTCTATGTTCACTTTTTTTCCTTTCATTTACATCAGGAAACAACCTTTTAAAACATTTTTCTCTTTCCTCAGTAAGCTCAATGGCTTGATGTGGAGGGACTCTATTAGTATCTTCACTTATCCATTGAGCTCACTGAGGAAAGAGAAAAATGTTTCAGAAGATTGTTTCCTGTTGTAGATGAAAGAAGGAAAGTGAACAGAGTTTGCAAACTTCTCAGATGGAAGAGAAGGTTTTGACAATTTGATTCTCTAGTTGATAAAGATGATATGGATCCAAAAGTATGGTGATTGGTTCATGGTGCTCGAGGTCTATTACTTCAAAAGGATGCACCTAAGCTACTTGAACAACCTTGTCCATCTTCATGTTGTGAAAGAAATTGAAGTACATATTCATTTATCCATTTTTGAAGAGAAACAAGATGACACCACATAGAGCGGAAGCTTTAGTATATGTGCATAGTAACCTTCGACTTCTATCAAGGAGCACTCCCCAATATCATCAAGAGGAAAGTAAAATATGGGATGTCGCTAGAGATGAGTTTGGATGATAGTGGATTTCTTGAAGTTGCTGAGTTGACTTGTCCTCATCTGAGCTAGGCATAGAGGCTGATTTTCTCAATGTGGAATGACTAGGATATGATTTATCATTTTGTTTTAGAATATTTTTCGTAATTGAAAGTATTCGGTTTGTTTTGGAATGACTAGGATATGATTTATCGCTAATTTATTATCTATAAGACTCTCTTTTTTTAACAATATTATCTATAAGACTATTGCACATACTTTCACGCTTGGACTACATAATCTTGTAAATCTTCATATAATCATCATCTATTACTATTTTACCTATAAATTTAATATTAAAAGCTATCAGTAGTTTAAGCAATTGATAATCATGCCACTAAGATGAAAGATCCACACGAATAACATTATGGATCCAGCAAACAGGGATACGTACCTCAACCACATCAATGAAGTCTTGCTTTTTGTGAAAAGCACCAATCCATTTAGTATGATCTGCAGTCCTACATAAAATAAAGTAAAAGAAAAAAATAAAAAAGCAGACTCCCTAAATTCATTGATATAAGTCAGAACATAAGATAAACATAGAGATCTAAGCCAACATTTGCAGAACAGGGGATTACCAAATACAAAAAGTTAATAGTTTGCATTTACACCATCTAAAGCTTTTGAGTAAACATGGTTTAATTGCACTATAGAGATAATGAAAAGTTTCATAGACTCAGGCGTACATTACATTGCAACATTTATTAGACTTAATACTTGATTTGAATAAGCTTCACTTCAAAAACCAAACTTACCCAACATTTGAGTGATTGATTAGTTCAGATTGTATTTACCGGTGTAAAGGTAGCTATTTACTTTTAGAGCAAACTCATTTAGCTTAAAATAATAGGCCCGCTTAAGTGGTGTTTCTCCTTAGAATGTGGGTTGAGCCTAACTAAACCATTACAAAACTGGGTTGTAAGGTGAGGACTCCCCCAACTTTTAAATACATTTTCAGGCCTTGTCTCATCCAATGTTGGGATTTTTTAACATTTCACATAGTAGTTTTTATCATGATGTCCTCCATGCCTCAATTTTTTATATCACTCAAAAGATAACAAATTTAAAATATTACCTGCAAATTTTAACTCGACAAAAGTGACCAAAAGTAAAGGTCTAAAGGTTCTATATTTTAAAACATTAGGTGAATTAAGCACCCATAAATACATGTTTAGGAGGTACAACCGATAAAAAGCTAAAAAGAATGCAATAGTACAACACACATACACAATAAGAGGAAACTAGGTCCTAACTCCTAACTTTAAAACAAAAAGAGAAAACATAAATGGATAGCTTAGTCGAGAGAGTTCACAATATGAGCAAACTCTTCTCAACATAGATATATCCTCCCTAACTTATTTGAATGACATTTGATTCGTACAACTTTGTTTGGACTTTAGGACAATTTACTAAAGGAAGGTCATTCTTAACCAACAAACTCTCTTCTCCCCTCCTTCCCCACATGCCCACTCACGCCTCTAAACACACATGAATCGAAGTTTACAGATACATAATGATCAATGCTGTAAAATTGAAGAGGAAGGATCAATTCCAGTTTTCAGACCTTCTATAAGCCAACTTCAAATCCTCAACTTTTCACGAAATGATCTCAATTCTCAACTAAAAGAACATATAAGCATTGTAGAACAAATAGTTAATGAAACTAACCATCTATTCTGGTACTAATTCATGTATATAACAGAATAACATCAACATCCAAAGGGAAATTTTAAATAAAATAAATAAGAGACAGACTACAAATCTCATCAAGTTTCAAAATATGGAAGTACATTTTTTGTTTCCTGCAATACTTTTCAATAGGAATCATAACTATAAGCAAATCATCTAACACAATATCTACCAATTACACAAACATAACGGAACTAAAGAACCAACTAAAAATAATTGAACATAAAATCAGAACAGGAAGCAATAAACAAAAGCAAAAACACAAAGGAAGTAACAATATCATACCCAGAATCCATTTTCATGTGATGGGCATTGAAGAAAAACAGTGTAGATGGAATCAAAGTGATGTCAAAATATTTGACATAAACTTGAATGTCAGGAGAGTCAACATCAACAAGTGCCACAGTTGCGAATTTGGACACCTCTCTTGCTGCTTTAGAAAGCTGTATCAACAACACAAATGAAAAGTAAAGGGTTAGAATTGTGAATCATATAAAATTCAAAAAATAAAACAAGATAAATTAAAAAAGGAGACAAAAGGAAAACATACAATTTGATCGAGGTGGAGACAGTTAGGATCAGATTCACGACCAAAGCGCAGGACAAGAACCTTATCTATAGTGTCTCTGATGATAGAATCAACCTCTCTCTTTTGAGACAACGTTGTTAACATGTAACTCATTCTTCTTCACCACAGTTTTGAGTAAATTGATTCTGTAAAATAGATTACGGCTAAAAGTGAGTTGAAGGTAAAATGATTTATGTTTCTATACATTCATGTAAAAGTGAGTTGAATTTTAAATTTGTGTATAAAACTCATTTACAACCAAAAGCTACAAATTCAAACTTCAAGTAGAATCAAGCAAAATTAATTTTACTCGAAAGCAACCAAACATGTGAATTAATTCTAGAGCTCTAGAATCAATTTTGCCCCCTCAAAAAGTGGAACCAAGTATCACATAACAGATACATACATTTGATAAAAGCACAATTCTGTATGAAATTTCCATAACAAAAAATTGAAAACTAGATAGTGACACAAGCAAAAATCGATGTAGCATGATGAACGAAGCAAGAAAATTATTAATAGAAGTGAAATTGAATACTAACCGAAACAGAATTGGTTGCGAGATTGAAACGTTTGCTTGGGGAGGATTATATTTTTTTTTTTTTTGAGGGAGGATTATATAAAAAGCGCGCATAAGGAAAAGGGATTTGGGGTAGTAGATTCTCTTGGTTGGAAAAAAAAAAAAAATTGAGAAAATAATGTGGAGATTTTGATTGTTAATCTTCATATTATCTATCTTTTCAACTTAAACAATCTATTTCTAGGAGTTTTTTTTTTTTTTTTTCTGCTCTAATTTATACAAAAAAAATACAAAAATGTTCCACTTTTTCAAAAAATTGCGCAAATACCCTACTTTTTCAGAAGTCCATGGTACCACTCCACTTGGAGTTACGGGGTACCCTAAAAAGTCAGAAATTTTTTGTCCTTATTGTACCCCGCTACTTGGAGTTGCGGGGTACTTTCCTATTTTTTTTTTCAATTTTTTAACTACCCCGCAAGTTGGACTTGCGTTTTAGGTTTTGTTTTTTTTTAAAAAATTTTTAAATACCCCTCTACTTGGAGTAGAGTGGTATAATGAAGACAAAAAAAAAAATGAATGTGTAATAATTACTCTTTAATAATAAAAAACTAATTAAAATTATATAACCAATAAAATACCATAAAATCTACAATTATTTGTGGAAATGACCAGACATCCTACAAACGAAATAAAGACTAGATTTCTACTGGTGTCTAATATTAATGCAATCTTTGCGGGAATGACCAAGCATCCTACAAACGCCGCATCTTCTCTCAGTTTCCACATCGTCCATCTCGGTCCTAATGCAAGTAATTGGTGGACGACCTTTCTTTGCCCTACGCATGGACTTGTTGGGAACCACCTTCAGTCCTTCATAATTAGGCCAATATGTCTGGTGGTGAACCACGTCGAAGTGGATGTTGTATACGGCGTATACACACTCATTCGTGAATTTGTTATCGACAAAAGTCTTGTAGTCGTGACAAAAGCTAGAACATGCGGCATTGTAGATGGTATTTTATTGGTTATATAATTTTAATTAATTTTTTTATTATTAGAGAGTAATTATTACACGTTCATTTTTTTTTTTTGTCTTCATTATACCACTCTACTCCAAGTAGAGGGGTATTTAAAAAATTTAAAAAAAAAAACCAAAAGCTAAAACGCAAGTCCAACTTGCGGGGTAGTTAAAAAATTGAAGAAAAAAAAATAGGAAAGTACCCCGCAACTCCAAGTAGCGGGGTACAATAAGGACAAAAAATTTGTGATTTTTTAGGGTACCCTGCAACTCCAAGGGGAGTGGTACCAGGAACTTCTGAAAAAGTAGGGCATTTGCGCAATTTTTCGAAACAGTGGGACATTTTTGTATTTTTTTGTATAAACTAGGGCAGAAAAAAAAAATTCATTTCTAGGACTTGAGGTCGTTTTTGTAAGATTGTGACGTTTGCTTAGTTTTTTATTTTAAAATAAAAAAATTACATGTTGTTTGATTTAGTTAAGTGGATGGTTATGTATGTGTTGATTTTTGTAAAATGGACTGAAATGGGAGTGGGGCAAATGTGCTATTTTTAAAATTAGTGGTCAAAATCGCTAGTTTATAAACATTGAGGGGGCTAAAAGTACATTTAAATCTTTTTATAATTAAACTTTATTAAAAGCCAACTATCGCTCTTGTAAAAATAAAAATTATCACAAGTGTTTTGCGATCAAATAAGAGGAACACATACACCATCATTATTAGAGGAAATATGTTGCACTAAGTTAGACTTTTGCAAAACTTAAGTTTGTCCTGTCAAAATATTTAAGGTCTAACTATTTATTGTTGTCTATCATAAGCTTTTTTTCGGCTTAATTTTGGATTTTTGAAAATATATTAATTTGCACGTTTAAGCACATATTTTCTGGCTTTGTACTTTGAAATTTTGAGATCAGTTTGAGCCTAATATCAGCTTGTTAGCATGTTTCTAAATGGTGAGTCATAATTAATCTCTGATGTATTTCTTTGACTAATTTTTGAAATTATTTGCATATTGATCTATGGTCACTCTGTAGACCATAACTTGGGTTGTGATTATTGGATTGAAGTGTACGAGCATTCGTTGGAAATATAATAAGTAGAGCAACAACTTGCATGTTGAACCCAAAACCTAATTCAGATGTCTTGAAGGTCACAAATATGATATCTAAAGCAGTTGACTACGGTTTTGTGCCACTTGCTTTTTTCATGGGCTGGGATTTACTTGTTCAAACACGGATCCTTATTATGTAATACCTTAAGATTATAAATAAGGATGTTGCAGGCAGCCGAAAATTATCTTCACATTACGCACTTATCCTTTCAAACATTATGTGTGAACCTTCAATGTGAGGCTAAAAGTCCTAGGTTGATTCACTTATTACATATTATTTATTGAGATAATGAGGTTCAGTTTTTCAATGTTATTCATTTTCAATGTTGCTAGCACCAAAAACTCTATGAGCAATGGTAAACTTGGCAGGATCAGTATAGGAGGAAAATAAGATGCCAAAACACACTTATCAACAGTACATCTTCTCCTCAAAATCTTGCAAGCAGCACAAGAACTCATAACAACAACTTGAGGAGGACCTTGAGGTAATAGTGGTGGTGAATTAGATCAAGTAGGAGAATTATGAAAAAATGGAGCAATGAAAGTGTCACTAGTAGTTTGTATGTGCATTTGAAGTAATGGAATAAGGACTCATTGTGTTTTTTTTTTTCAACTTCTACTTTTATGACCATTTTTTTTTTTAAAAAAACTAACATATATCTAAATTACTACTTTAATTATTGATTATTACTACTTCCTTTTTGTTCCATATATCTAAATTTATTGGTATGAGATTTGCTTCTCAATTCACTACATCCTCTTTATTACAACTCCAATATTATCCAACAAAAGACATTGACTTTTGAGGAAAATGATGAACTCCGCAACTTATTAATAACCCTTTTAAGCATGTCTGCGAGTGCGATCTAGCCAATTAACCGTGCTGACAACTTGTCTTTGCAGTGTACGGTGGTTCACTGTACACTCACGCTCGACTCTCTCGAAATCCTAGCAGAGCCAAAGTTTCCATTTTTAGTAGGAAATGTTAATTCTTACTTTTGTGAAAAAAATTAAATAAATACTACTTTAAAAATATCGATAATTAAGTAATTGAAAAAAATATCAAGTTGACAAATATTTGTTTTATAGTGTCTAGCTATTTTCTTAAAGTTATTTTCTGCACTAAAAATAAATAAGTACATATTACTTTTTGAAGTAAAAAAAATGAAAGTTATTTTCTAAAAGTTTAGTTAAAAATAAAGGATATATATAGAATACTTTGTTTGTAAGACTTAGTTTAATTAATGTTGATCGTTAGATTGAACATTTTCATCCATATTTAAATTTGAAATCTCACATATGTGTAATGTATATGAATCTTGTGCATATTTGCCACAATTCATCTAAAGACAAAAACAAAAAGGAATATGCTACAACTTTAAGTATTGTTTTACTTTCTAGAAGTAAACATCTTCACAAGTCACAAAATGAAGAAGATGAAAATGCAAACTCCGGCTGCTGAGAGCTAGAGCTGGCTGCTTGTATTGTTTTACTTCTTGACAAAATGATAATGATACATCCATAAAATTGACGGAGGGATATAATAACAAATCAACTTGCCTAAAAGAAAGGCAATAAATAACGAAATCAACCAAAATAAACCAAATCTTGGAATTGATTGAGTGATTGGTTATTGAGAGAAATTATATTCGCTGTTAATATGTGAATGGACTTATTTAGCTGCTCCTATCACCTATTTAGCAAGATCCATCAAGAAATTATACGCAAATTGACTTTGTCGACCTTTTGTGAATTCATGGAAACGTGAAAAAATTGGTTTTGTGATTAGTTGCTATATATAGACTTTATTGTCTCTTTCTTTTATGAAATATATTAATTTTTAATGAAAACTATTAATGTATTTATCAACGAGGGTCTACATTACTCCTTGATGAATTGAGAGTAATTTACCTCATGACAACTTGAGTTCGATTTTTGAACGAAATAGATGGAGATCACATATTAAATAAAAGAAATGGAAAAGTTTGATGTTTTTGAGATAAAAATGGTAATTAATTGTAAGAATAAAAGTGACATTTTTCTTTGATATGGGTAGATAATTGGAAATTCATCAAGGGTAATGTAGAAAAAATATCTACGCATGATTTTTTTCTCTAAACATTTTTTTTTTGAAATATTATATTTTTATCAAAGAAACATGAAAAGGCTAGACAAATTAGTGTCCTCATTTCGCAATATTTTATTTGTTTTTGAGAGGGTTTCACAATATTTTATATTCTTTTTTAAAAGAATAATTTAGATGCATTGTCGGTATAAAGCTTTCACAACATAGTTTTTTTTTTTTTTTTACACTTTTTATGTATATGAATTAAATCCATATGTCTTCAATAAATTAACAAATTTAAGTATTTTGGTATATTTGTTTACTAAATCAATAAATTATTTATCATTTTTTTGAATGAATGAGAAATATTATTTCATAAGAAAAAAAAGCATCCCTTCATTGTTTTTAGTTATTATAATTTTTTAAATGACAAAAAATATTTCGAAAAAATTGTAGCTATTAAGTAAAGGGTTTTTGTTAATGACTGTCCCCGATACACTCTTTAAACATTTTTAATAAAGAAATTATTTTTAAAAAAAGTAAAAACTTCAATTTCTAATGCAATAAATGTGATTTTTTCTATATTACCCTCTCTTGTTTAGAGGGTATTTACCCTCTCATGATATCAACCAATCAAAATATAATATACATTGACAACATTAAATGCCATAAATGAGTCAATTTTTTCTAAAAAAAAAATCAATTATAATCATAAGGTAACTTTTAATACTTTTAATTTTATTTAATTATAGACATGATTACATTAGAGGTCATTTATCTTATTTATTTCTAAAACTTTGGTCATTTATCTTTATTTTTTTCGTTTAGGTCTTTTATCTCTTATAAAAGCACATATACATTCTTTTTCTCATATTTTTTATAAAAGAAATACATAATTTTATTTTTTAAAATATATTTTTATTAAAAATGAAAAAAATCC
Organism: Medicago truncatula; assembly: GCF_003473485.1. Taxonomy (NCBI): domain Eukaryota; kingdom Viridiplantae; phylum Streptophyta; class Magnoliopsida; order Fabales; family Fabaceae; genus Medicago; species Medicago truncatula. Next base: position 39,843,835 of record NC_053042.1, on the reverse strand, counting down.
ATAAATATGATGAAGATGTTCATCATCTTCATCTTCTTCCTTTGAATCAAAAAAATTTCTACACAAATATCATGAATTAATGTTATATTCACCTCAAATCTTCTTTTAAACACAAAAATCATAATCCTGTAGAGAAAGAGATTTAGTTTCCTCGCAAAAAAAAAAAAAAAAGGATTGTCACACCGTATATTATTATTATTATTTTATAACTCAATATTCAAACCCGACATAAAAATAACCCCAAGAGCAGCTTTGCACATCCATTTTGTTGTTTCCAGAACAATCTTAACTTTCGTAAAGCCTAACCCTTCCGTCAGTGACCAAGCCTCCACCATCCGCCTTGCAACATTTGTGAAATTAAGGTTTTGATTTTTGTGTTTAAAAGAAGATTTGAGGTGAAAATAACATTAATTCACGATATTTTGAGATATATTTTAGTAGAATTTTTTTTTTATTTAAAGAAGATGATGAAGATTCAAAGGAAGAAGATGAAGATGATGAACATCTTCATCATATTTCAGGATTTTTTTTCATTTTTAATAAAAAATGAGAAAAAAGATGTATATGTGCTTCTAAGAAAGATAAAGGACCTAAACGAGAAAAAAAATAAAGATAAAGGACCAAAGTGTTACATATAAATAAGATAAAGGACCCATAATGTAATAGCCTTAATCATATTTAGGTATTCAATCTTAGTTAATTTACACTACAGGATTGGCTTAGAACAATTAAAATTTCACATCAAATTTCTTTCTTCTGAATGTCCTTAAATTTATCAGTTATATTCATAAAATTTCTTCTTCCCATTTTGATTGTTCAATTTTGTCGTCCCCAACTGCCACATTTTTCAATTTTCGTGAGAATCATCGTCGTTCGTTTGATTCCAAATATCGTGAGAATTGTCGTTATTTCCAGTACCACGTCAGGTATGGTGACTTGATTTTTCTTTTTTATTTGATTTTTCTTGGTTGTGAGGTAGTTAATTATAACAATTGAGTAAGTCATCTGTTGTACTTTGAGGGCTGCTAGCAGGTGTTGCCGTTGTGATGTTGTGGGAGTCTGCTAGCATTTTTTTGGTTGCTGCTGAAATAGTTATGTGATGAGGCTTTTGTTCTTTTGTTTGGACTTAAAGGCTTTGGCTGATAGTGAGGCAGATCTATGCGTGTTTTCAGATTTTATTAGGTTGACTACTTAAATAAGAAAAAGTAAGTCACGATACCTGACGCAGTTCTAGAAACAATGACAATTCTCACTATAATTGGAAACTACGGCAGTTTGGAACGACAAAATTGAACAAATCAAAATGGGAAGAAGAATGAAAAAGAAACAAGAATTGATCAATAGGAAAGAATAAAGAAGAAGAAATTTGAATGAAGGAGATGTTTTTGTTCTCACGTTCGGGGTTCTAGAATGGAAGAAATTTTATGAATGTAAGTGATGAATTTAAGTACATCCAGATGACAGAAATTTGATGTAAAATTTTATTTGTTATAAGTCTTATGGTGTAAATTAATTAAGATTGAACACCTTAATATAAAAAAAAAAAAATCATTTACTGTTTCAATAAAAAATTAAATAAAAATTAAAAGTATTAAAAGTTACTTTATGATTAAGATTAACTCTCCTTAAAAAAATGATTAAGATTAACTCTTTATTTTTAGAAAAAATCTACTCATTTATTTGACATTTAATGTTACCTATCTATATTACATTTCGATTGGTTGATATCATGATAGGGTAATTACCCTCTAAACAAGAGAGGGTAACATAGGCCTCACAATGTATATTACATTTTGATTGGTTGATATCATGAGAGGGTAAATACTCTCTAAACAAAAGAGAGTAATTTAAAAAAAACCATATCGAAGGCACTCGTTAGCATTTTTCTTAAGTTAAAGATTAAATGCATTGTACATGTTAAGTTGCCACCATAGAAATTCTCCAAAATAAAGTTGTGATTCGACCACATTTTCTTCTAGTTTTTATATAATTACAATTGTATGCATGATCCTCCAAATATTTATCTTAATTTATATAGATTGATCGAGAAGACAAATCAAACAACAATTATATAAAGGATAATGTTCTTGAAAAATATGGAGAAACTAGACAAAGAAAAATTAAATACAAGCCAAAGAAAAATCAAATCAAAAGAAGAAAAAAAACAAGCATATGACTGATCAAACGGTTGAAATGCATTAATTGTTAGACTTGAGATTACGTACGTAGAAGAGTGTCGTGTGACTTCGTTTATCTCTCTCTCTCAAAGTCTATAAATTGTACCCCATATGCTTCTACAATGAAACACACAAAAAAGAGAAAATGGTGAGCACACAGAGAACTTTGAGCTTGTTGGTTTTGTGTTTCCTTGTGGGAACGATGTTAGTGAATGGTCAGAGTGCAAACAACGTTAGGGCAACATACCACCTTTACAACCCTCAGAATATTAACTGGAACTACAACACTGCCAGTGTTTACTGTGCTACATGGGATGCCAACCAGCCCTTGTCATGGCGTCAAAAGTATGGCTGGACTGCCTTTTGTGGACCCCAGGGCCCTCATGGCAGAGACTCTTGCGGCAAGTGCTTGAGGGTATGACCACTTTACTCATTTTAGAAAAAATTATCGAAATATACGAGTTTATTTCGTTAATTTATTTGAGTTTATTTGCTGACATAAGTACATATGAAATCGTTAAAGAGAGTTGACCTAGACACATTTATAATTAGTGCCATGAACCGTTTTCGACTTGTTTCTACCAACTCTACGCTACGATAGTTATGAAAATAATTTATATTTTAGGGAGTATATACGAAACAACTTATGACATGTTTGCGAGATGTTTTGTCCAAAACAAGATCTTTATATTCATCTCAGTTTTAGTTAAATTAAATAATTAAATTAGCAAGGAAGAGTTTCTTTATTGTGAAGATGTGGTAGCAAAAATATTAAAGCTATACAATTGAGTTTTCTAATATTATTGCACTGCCTTCTACTCCATATATTGGGCTGTCTTTACACTACAGTCTATGTGTATGATTTTGATGTAATGTTTTAATATAATGGATTGAATTACCTTTTACTCTTGAATAATAATATTTTTGCTTAAAAAATCTCTAGTGCGATACAAAAACAATGGAGTACTAGCCAACAAAGATTCAAACACTAAGTTTTTCTGTGTGGCTTTTTGTGGACTTGTAAATGGACTTAATTATGATCAATTAGTTAGTCAAGGATATTATTATTTTTACTCTTGATAGTTGAATTAATTTAGTGGTGATGACTAATGATGCAGGTGACAAATACTGCAACTGGAGCTCAGGCAACAGTAAGAATAGTGGACCAATGTGCCAATGGTGGGTTAGACTTGGATGTGAATGTCTTCAATCAAATTGATACCAATGGACAAGGTTACCAGCAGGGTCACCTTACGGTTAACTATGTCTTTGTTAACTGTTAAATAATGCGAATTAATCACTCTTTGTGATGATAATAAGTTAAACTACTGTCTAATAATACCATAAATAAAACAAGCGGTGCTACACGTAACTTGGATGAATATATATTCTCGTGTGTCTTGTTCTTATTCATTTACTATATAACTTGCTATTTTGGATTTTATCCTCTCTCACATATCGGAAAGAAGAAGATTCGAAGCTAGGCATATCATTTTTTTTTTCTTCAGAAGCTCGGTTAACTCGTATCATTAATAAGAAAAGGTTCAATACAAGTAGGAGAATATTTAAAAATTTGGTGACTAGCCCAAAAAAAAACAATTGTCCTAACTAAAGTATGAGTTGCCATGTTCGCTTATCGTCTAATAAATTTCACCGATAACTGGTTCTTAATAGCAGAAATTATTGCATAAAATTCAGAAGCTTCATGTCGTTGCGTTGAAAGGGCATTAACCAAATTACTAGAATCTTATTCAAAAATCACTATATCCCACCCCTTAGCATGGGCAAAACGGATAGCTATCGCCTCTCCCTCTAAAACCAACGTATGTGATTGTCGCGGCATCGTTTGCGCTGCTACAAACTGTCCTCCCGAATCACGAAGGCACAACTATAGAGAATAATTTCTCAAGCCGGATAGAACTTCTATAGATGACAAAATTCCCACTCTATGGGTAGTAATTCGCTAACGACATTCAATTGACATGTGCATGCATGTTTTTTTATAACAAATTAAAATTTGCTTTTTTATATAATTATTTTCATTTTTCTTTAGTCCACATGAACTTAACTCAGTTAGTAGGAACATTGCATAATATATGCAGAGGCTGAGGTTCGAACCCCGAATATCAAAACTGATTCACATTAAGATGTGAATTTCTTGCTATTATGCTACTTGACAAAAAAAAAATTAAAAAAATTAAATTAAATTAATTAATTAATGGCCAACAATTATTTTGTGTACAAATTATATTTGCCAAAATGTTTTTTTAATGAAAACAATAAAGTGATATAAAAAAGAAGACGAAATTGACAAGCAACCCCGGCACGATCGTCCGGGCTCGATCGATAATTTTTGTACATTAGGTCGAACCCAATAGCCCATTAACACACTAACAAAAAATATCATTGGGGAAACATCCCAGGAAAAGAAACGCACGCTTAGATTCCAGAAAAAGAAAACACAAGTTTCCGCTTTTTGCACTTGCGAATTTTAAAAAGACTTAAGAAAGATACTGAAGAGGGAATTTCTGGTTGAATGAAAAATTCAAGGAGAAAAATGAGTTAATCTAAAACGGGATACATGAAGAGTGGAGTGTGATGTGCGTTGATGATAATTAATGAATACTTTTTGTTGGAACTGATGAAGACCAAAATAATGTATTTATTACTAAAAATATTAATTACGATTTATGGATAAGTGAAACAAACAAGTATATTGTTTTGGGAAAAGTTTTTTTTTTTTGTTTTGACAAATTGAAGGGCACTAATGGTATGTTTGTTTCAAGGGAAAGAAAGTGATGAGGAAAGAAAGGTTAGGGAAAGAAAATCTTTCTGTTGTTTGGAACTCCCTAAAAAGGTAAGGAAAGAAAGAATTTTTGTGGAACCCACGTTGAAAACTTTTCCACCCACAATTGAACGGAATGCTTGAAGAATACTGGTGTTTTGTTCAAAATATCAAGAATGCCCCTATTTTTATTCTTTACTCATTTTATTATGGGTTAAATATATTTTTGGTCCCTATAAATATACCAACTTTTCGATTTAGTCTCTCTAAAATTTTCCTTCAACTTTTAGTCCTATAAAATTTTGAATCACTACTTTTGGTCCCTATTTTAAAGTAAATTTTAGTATTTTTTAATGAAATTGTACAGAAATGTGTAGAATATTGTAAAAACATTTCCCAAAAAAAATTAGAATTTTTTAAGTAAACATAAATTATATATGAATTTTTAACCATAAATAATATAAAAATTCATATTAAATTTATGTTTTTTTTAAAAATTCTAATATTTTTTGGGAGAGATTATTATAATATTATGAATTTTTATTAAAAATTTGATTCAAAAATATGAATTCTACATATGAGTTTACTTTAAAAGAGGGACCAAAAGTGAAGATGGAAAATTTTTTAGGGACTAAAAGTCGAAGGAAAATTTTAGAGGGACTAAAACAAAAAGTTGGTATATTTATAGGGACCAAAAACATATTTAACTCTTTGATTATTTCAGTTGTTGTCTTTTTTATTTGTTTTTGGTCAAGTCTTTTTTCATTTTTTATTTCAATTCAACGCTAGCTTCTTTTTTTTTTTTGGAAATAATTTACTGCCTAACGTTTTGTCAGTACATGTGGTTGTTTTATGCCGCATTTATTTTTCCACAAAAACTATAAACAATTAGTTTATAAATACTAACATTATTTTTGTTTAAAGGTATTAATGTCAATTACTAAATTTTGGTCTTTCTTTTCTCCAACTTTCTATTCCACATTCTCTTGTACCAAACAACCAAAACAATCCCTTACTTTCTACGATCTTTCTTTCCTTAGACAATTTTTTCTTTCTCATTCTTTCCTTTCACTTTCTTTGTGCATCCAAACAAACCTAAAGTTTTGGGAAAAGTTATTAACAATACATTTGCATTATTTGCTTCATAAAATAAATGTGATGATTCTAATATTTTTTTAAATTTTATATAGTTATTACTTTGGATGAAATTTCTTAAGATTTACTAATAGCTTACATTAGGGATGGCAATGGGTATTCAATGGGTAGGGAATTATAGTACCCATCCCTATACCTGCGTTTGTAAAAAATATTCGTACCCTCGTGGACAACAACTTTAGTGTCATTCCCCATACCCTGTGGGCACCTAAGTGCCCATACCCGCACCCATTACCCGCAGTTTAACTCTGAAAAGACAATAAAAAAGCACCACAACTGAAATACAACTATGATCCAGAAAATTTCAAATCAACTCATAAAATAGTATGAATGGTAGTATTTAACCAAATAAAAAAAAGTATGAATGGTAGTATTTTGCGGGTACCCATTAGGCCTGTGTCCAATTGACTTCCCTTTATAAATATGAGATTCGAGAAATAGTTACCTGGAAGCATAAGAGATGGATAACAAAAGGCAACGAAAGGCAGGCAGGCGGCAGAGATTCAACGCAACAAGAGACTAGGTTTAGGTTACTGTAATAAGCAATTTTTAGGTTTAGGTTTAAGCTTAAATAGTTAGGTAAATTAATTATTATATTATATAAAAACATAATGCGAGTTGCAGGGCTGGGTAGTATAGTGCCCATACCCATGCCCGTACCCTTTTAAGTTTGCGGGTAGTTACCCGGACCCATGCCCATATCCATGAAAGCGGGGTTTTACCCTATCTATTGCGGGTGCCCATCGGACCTGGGTAAAATGACTTGATGATATGTTACACCGAGCGGGAGATATTCAAGTCACTTGATGATGTTGATGTTATTCGAACATTCACCGAAAAGAGGTCTCGGAAAGGACATTTACCTCCTAATTTTATTTTGCACGCTATAGATAGATTATATTTCATCTCTCGTATTTCAAACTGTACTATTATAGAAAAATGACGATCCTCTTTTATTTTGATTTATGACTATTATTATATATTATGTCACATGTGAATTTACGATAAATTTTTCGCCTATGCTCTATAAATTTTTTGGTTCCGCCACTGTTTGTAAGCTTAGTTCAATTGATAAAATATTTCATAATATATACAAGGGTCGGAGATCGAACCCTAGACAACTCTCTTATTCACCTTAAAAATTGAATTTATAAGCATTAAACTACTTAAAATAAAAATAAAAATGAACACATGTCAAGTCAAGAAAAGAAATTAGAGGGGGAAATGATGTTTTTGTCATTGTGCTATTCCTTTATTTTCTCGCTAGCCCTTTATTTTCTCAAGTCTATAGTAGATAGATGTATCTATACATGTCGAATTAACACTGTAATAATTCTTTCCTCAAAAAAAAAAAAAAAAAACACTGTAATAATTCTCAAAAATAGTTGTTATTTAAACACATCTTCTTTTTTTTTTTGGTACAAAACACATCTTCTTCTAGTCTTTATTTACAATTGTATGCATGGATTCTCTGAACATTTATCTCGATTTATATAGATTGATTGTGAAAATAAATCAAACAACGACTATATAAAATGTTCTTGAAAAATATGGAAAAACTAGACAAAGATAAATTAAATACAGGCATATGACTCAGTCAAGAAAAGAAACACATTATTACTTGATAGACTTTAAGTTTACGTACGTAGAATAACGTCGTACGTGTGACGTCACTTATCTTTCTCAAAGTCTATAAATTTGAACACCAAGCTTCTACTATGAAACACGCACAAAAGAGAAAATGGAGAGCACACAGAGAAAGTTGAGCTTGTTGGTATTTTGTTTCCTTGTGGGAATGATGTTAGTGAGTGGTCAGAGTGCAAACGGTGTAAGGTCAACGTACCACCTTTACAACCCTCAGAATATTAATTGGGATTACAACAGAGCCAGTGTATACTGTGCTACCTGGGATGCAAACCAGCCCTTGGAATGGCGTAAAAAGTATGGTTGGACTGCCTTTTGTGGACCCCAGGGCCCTCGTGGTAGAGACTCTTGCGGCAAGTGTTTGAGGGTATGTGTCGTACTTACTCATTTCAGAAATATTTATCAAAATATACGAGCTTATTTCATAGATTTATTTAAGTTTATGTGCAGACAGACATAAGTATATGTAAGATCGTTAAAAAAGAGTTGACTTAAACACATTTCATAGAGTTCTTAAACGCATTTTTATGAGATGTTTTATCTGGGGACAAGATCTTTATATTCAACTCATTTTTAATTAAATTAAATATTTTTTCCGTTCTATAATAAGTGAGTCATTTAAAAAAAAAAAATTAAAAAAATGATAAATTTCACTTCTTAATACAATATTAATTAATTTCTCGATAGACCTTTGCTCCATTACGGACCATTTCGATCATTATACTATATTGATAGGGGGTGCGAAAGCGAGACGGTCTCTTTTGAACTTAATTTAGTTTTCCTGTGTGAGTTATCTGACAAGAGTGAAATGACAGGTTTTTTAATTATAAGGAAAAATCGACGTCTCAGTTGTTTGATATGGTTAAATATTTGTCTTTGTGGTGGCTGAAGCATAAGACTTTAAATGTTTCAGTTGAGTTTGCCAATTGGTGGCAGCCCCCTTTTGATCATTTGGGTGTTGGTTAATTGTAATGTTTTGTTTCTTTTTTATAGTACCCTATTCTTTAATGGATGTTGGTTAATTGTTGTGTATTTGAACTTTCTGCTTCTTTTCGACACACTTTGTGCTGAGGAGGTGGCTTTTCGTGGTGTTTAATATATCACATTTTGACTTGTTCAAAAAAAATAAAAATTTCATCATTCTCAATTCAATATACTTTATATTGCATTTATGATAATAAGAAATGCACTTATTAATATTTGATAAGACACTCAAAATTATTTTTCTCGTTCTTTCACTTATACATTTTTTTTAATATTTATAAAATGAACAAAAGACTCGCTTATAATGGAACGAAGGGAGTAGTTAAATTACCAATGAAGAGTTGATTTATTGCGACCATGTGTAGTAGCAAATATATTAAAGATACATAATTGAGTTTTCTAATATTAGTGTGCTCTAGCCTGTAATCCATATTGGGCTGTCTTTACTCTTTAATCTATGTGGATGATTTTGATTTAATGTTTTAATATAATGGATTGAAATATCTTATACTCTTGAATAAGTAATTTTTTTGCTTAAAAAAAATCTCTAGTGCGATTCAAAATCAAACTAGCCAACAAAGATTCAAAGTTTTCTGGGTGACTTTTTGTTGACTTCTAAATGGACTTAATTCAAGGAGATTTTTTTGTTTACTTTTGATAGTTGAATTAATAATATTAGTGGTGATGATGCAGGTGAAAAATACTGCAACTGGAGCTCAGGAAACAGTGAGAATAGTGGATCAGTGCGCCAATGGTGGACTTGACTTAGATGTGAATGTCTTCAAACGAATTGATACCAATGGACAGGGTTACCAGAAGGGTCACCTTATAGTTGATTATGTCTTTGTTAATTGTTAATTAACGCGAATGAATCCCTCTTTGGGATGATAATAAATTATATTACTGCCTCCTTCAAGAAAAAGTTATACACTGCCTAATAATACTATAAATAAAACAAGCAGTGCTACATGTATACTTGGATGAATCTATATTCTTGGGTCTTAGTACTTATTTATCATTTACTATATATAACTTGCTATTTTGGATTTTATTCTCTCACACACATATTTCAGGGGACATTGGAAAGAAGTAAATTTCAAAGTTAGGCATTTCATTTATCATTTAATTATGAACAAATAACTTCTTAATTTTAAGCCTTTTGTGAGTTTTTCAACAAAAAAAACTCCTTAATTTTAAGCCTATATATATAATTCGATTAGATGAAATAGATAACCGATTAAGATATTAAATATTGACTTAGCCCTCTTTGTAATAACCCTCTCAAAAATAGAATACATCAGAGGCTGGGCATTATCCCTCTTTTTTTTTTGATCTTAGATGAAGTGGTAATCCACTGAAAATAAATTCACACACAACTGTGAGGTTCCGGGTTCGAACCCAGGTCACAACGTCCAGCCTTACAATTTCGGCATTTACCAGTTGAGCTAGGACTTCTAGAAGAGCATTATCTCTCTTTATAATAAAAAAAGAGCGTTGTTATTTCCAATGAAAATAGATTTCAAGGTTATGACTTGATAAAATCTAAGTAGAAGGCCATGAAAGTTTTGTGGGCGACATTGGTAGGATATAAATATCTTAAGTTAATATGATGCACTATTAGAATATTTTTGTTGAATACTTAATCACTTCAAGATCCAATTCATGAGATTGAAGGTGACTTCTCTACCCGTATCAATCTGGAGTTAGCTAAAATCATATCGTGAAGTAGCTGATGATAATCGTGCATATAACATTGGCATGCCTTGATGATATATGAACCTTTTGCAAAAATTTCGGAGATTAAGAAAGTTGGTTGTAGTATTAAATTTGTATGTAATTATTATTGTTTTTATAATTTTATCCTTAAGAAAGAAAATTAATTTATGTTTTCAACATAATATTTATTGTTGATTGAAGAAAAAGATGCAAAATAAATAAAGATATGTTGGTAAAGAAATAATTAATGTACTTGGAAATATCAAATGATCTTATAAGGGACAATTTTTTTCTCAAAAGAATCTTATTATTAGGGACGGAAGTACACAGTATGTGATTATGTGTTTATAGTATTTCGAATGTTGACATTCATTTGTTTCCCTTGTGGTTCTACATATCATTTATGTGGTAAATAAACGAGTTAAGCTCACCAAAACAGATAAGTTTTTAATCTCCTCTATAAACATATCAATTTTTATTTTTTTTTAAATTCTTTAAACAATGGTCTTTTAAATATTTTCAACCAACATTTTATGTCTCTGTTTTTAAGTTAGCTCATTTGTATCATTTATATTTTTGAATGAGTTTTTACAACCATGTTTAAAATATTATAACCATTCTCCCAAATAAATTTATAATTTTTTAAGAAAAGATAACTTAAATATGAATTTTTAAGTGCAAAACAAAACATAAAAATGCATATTAATTCACCCATTGTCAAAAAATTATAAACTTTTGCAAGAGAAAATTTTATAATGCATTAAGCATGAGTGAAAAAATATAAAAGATACACATCAGTTTATTTAAAAACATAAATAAAAAAATGTTGACTGAAAATATTTGAAGGATCATTATTTGGAGAAATTTATAAGGACAAAATGCTTATTTAAGTGACTTCTTAAACACATAATCACATAACATATTATCATCAAGGCATATGATTCAAGTGACTTATAGTATTTAGAGTTTATGTGATTTTAATTAAAAAAAATTGTCAAGTAGTTTAATAGTTGGAAATTCATTCTATAAGATAAATAAATGAAGAATTCGAAGTTTAAACTTCGAGTATTGCACATTACATGCAATATTTTTATCAATTGAGTTATTCCTACATGAACGACTTCTTAATCTATTCTAAAAGTTATTATTTGGACCAAATTGTCTCGTAATTTTGTCTTTTTTAAGTTAGTTACTTTTAGGGTAAATTGTGTCACACTAAGCCATAAGTCTCTATCTGTTGGTCAGAAGAACTATTCTCTCCCCTGAGTGCAAGCAATTTGAGGTTGGGCTAAGGTGAGGATAATTGACTAGTGCACCACGTCCAAGTGGGTCACTAGGAAGTACTCCCTCCGATCTCAAATATAAGAAAATATTCTTTTTTTAGGATCATTGAATAATTAATGTATCTGCTTTACAATGTAGATCAGATACATTAATTATTCAACGAACCTAAAAAATGAATCTTTTATTATATTTGAAACCGGAAGGAGTATCTTTTCAACAGGCTGAATATGATATTTATCTCAGATTCTGACGTTTTCATGGGAAGTCCGAAGTAAAGATGAAAGCTTAATTTTGGGGGGAGAGGAGAGGACAAGAGATGAAAATCTTTATTTTAATTTTTAGAAGAGCTATGCTATTCGTAGCGAACAAATGCATCACGAAGGTACTGCGAATTAATGGCAACCGTTGGATCTTTTGGACAAAATGGTATACATGGGTAGATGAAAATGGAGAGATGTTATACGCTACACTGTTACATTTGTCGTGTGTTCATCTGAATTATATTTTTGGGAAAAGTAGCATTTTCTTTTTTAGAATATTATTATGAAAACATAAAAGGATTTAATGAATTTATTTAAGTCCTCCAAAATCTTCTTCCACGATAATTTTTTAAATTCTCAAATAAAGAGAGAGATTTAATTATAGCAGGAAATAAACCTTCAATTTAAATTGGAGATTATCATTTTTTATTGACTTATTTGATTTAATGGTCTCTTAAATAATTTCAAATTTTTATTTTGGTCCCACAATTAATAAAACGTACATTTTGGTCCTCACTTTTTCCTTCGTTTGCCAAATAAATCCCCTGGCTGTTAAGTTTAACCCTAAATGTCTATGGTGGACCAACCTTAAGAGTGATCCACCATAGACCTTATTAAATTTTTTATTTTAAAACCGTTTGATCTTTTTTTGAAAGGATGACCATTGAATTACGCAGGTCTATTTTATCTTACGATGAACCATTAACATCTAATTAATTATCTCTTTCTTCGTCTTCTTCCTCACTCTTATTCATTGTCTTCAACATAATTTTCATCAACACCATCATCATTTGCCCAAAAACATCAACCACTATCAACAGCAACAACATTATTGCCATCGATCTCTATTGATTCCTCACATCACTATCATAAATTATTTTCAAACCTTAATTTTTTCCAGCAGCATATGATTCTAGATCTGAAAGAACAAAAAAAATTCCAACAACATATGATTAAAATCATTTTTTGTTAAACAGCTTAATATTATGGATAGAACATAAACAAAGCCAGAAAATTACACCACCACACAATAAATAAAAATGATAATCATATGGAAACCGCGACCTTTGTGTTTTTTGTGAACGGGGGTAATGGCTGATTTGAGATTGGGATGTGGAGGAAAAGCTTGGCATGTTGCTATTTTGCATTTTCAGAATCTGAGACCTTTAAAATCCGAATTAGAATTCTCAAAATCCAATTATACAAATTGTGTTTCGATTCAGATCTGAAAGAACGTGAATCATTGTTTGTATTTTGGGATTAAACCCAAGTATTCACTACAAACTCACTACAAAGCTCTCGTTTTTTCTCATATGGGTAATCTTATCATCCATCACCTATCTAACGTGATAAATTAACCATGGGCAACGTGTTCCTTGATTTTTGGATTAAACCCACTCAGTTATTGGAGAAGCAAAGAAAAGGGGAAGAGGAAGAGAATGGGGATCATGAAATTGATGGTATTGAAAAAGAGATTGGTGAACGTTTGTTGAAGCTGAAGAATAAAATTAATAGTGTTTTGTTTGATGATTTTTTTTCCTGGTTTTTTTTCTTTCTTTTTTTCATGAGTCCTATGAAGATGATGAAGAACACAAGGGAAGAAGCCTATTTTCTGGGTTTTTTGCCACATGGGCTCTTACTAACAAAAGTTTTAATTATTTAAACAGAGGAAAAAGTGAGGGACTAAGACGTGTGTTTTGTTAATTACAGGACCAAAATAAAAATTTGAAATTATTTAGAGGACCAATGAATCAAATAAACCTTTTTTTTTTATTTTACCTTTTCTCTTCAATTTTTCTCTCTCTTCAAAATACCTCAATCAACTCTCTTCATGAACTTCCAAACATAGTCTCAATTGTCAACTATCAATTTGTTAATTGAAGTGATTCATATAGAGTAGTTGAATGAATCAATGCAGCCTAGTAATAGATTGAACAAGTGGTGCTTAATGGATAGACCTCCGTCCTAATTTATAAGCAAAAAACACTAATTCACACTTATTAAGAAAACTAACACTTAATTATTTGAGGTATAATTTTTTGTGCTCTCCTTGAAATAAGTTTTATGGAAAGATGTAATAATAATTTTCATTGATTAAAAATTATGGAGAAAATAAAAAAGAGAACAAATTGAATGCAATTTGTATTTAATTTTACATTGAAAAAGATGATTTGTTTGAAAAAACATAATAATAGCATAAAAGTTGATTTTTTTTGCTTATATTTTGAGACAAAGAATATGAGATTTTTTTTCTTATAATAGGGTGCGAGTAGTACTCAAGTAGTGGTGTATTAATTTGCAACTTAAAATTCATAGTTCTCTCTCATAACTGTAGTATTATTAAATCGGGACTAAGCATATAATTTTTTGAATTAAATATGTTTTTGACATTTATTTATATAAAATAAAATCATATTTTTTAGTCATTGTAAAATTTTTTGTCAACATTTTTAGCCCTTATAAAATTATTCATTAGTATTTTTAGTCCCTGTAGTATTTTTTGTCGGCAATTTTGGTCCTTCAAATTGTTAAAGAAAAACGTCACATAAATTAAAAAATGTGATTTTATTTTATAGGGACTAAAACAAAATTCAAAATATCTATAAGGACGACTAGCATATTTAACCCTAATTTGTTTCCTCTAAACTTAAGCATATCATTAATTGAGTAAATACCACTCTCTCTCCGGTCTTATATATATATATATATATAATTTCACAACCTTAAAAAAAATTGTCTGGTCTAACGTCAGCCATAAAAACCATAAGATTTGTATAATATGTATAATATTGCACATATTAAAGGAACTAAAAGTATACTTGTTCAAAAAAAAGAACTAAAAGTATTAACTTTTTATTAAAAACAACATTTATTTATTAAAAAGTTATATAAAATAATTAAATAATAATTTTATTATTTTTTAATATAACTTTTATGAATTGATTGGATTGTCATCTATTAAAAATTGTTAATGGATTGATTGGATTTTTTGTTTGATTAGGATGGACATAATTTTATTGTTCGGGTTTTAGCGGATTTAAATAGATTAAAGAATTGTTTTGGTGTGTATACTCTAATTCAAATCAAACTTGTCCAATCCATCTATTTTGTCATCCCTAATTTATTGCAGGTGAGACACTTCAAAATCGATTCCTTCACCAATGGGAAAGCCTATACCACTTGTTGATTGCATCATAGAGTTAAGACCATCAACATCTAATAAAAATATAAACGAATAAAGATAACCCCCTATAATAAATCTTCTCGGTAAAGAGAATAATTCAGTAAGACTCCCATTAACTTTATAATGATTTCTTACTTACGTACTTTCTTTCTCTTGTACTTTCTTTCTCTTGTTAACTTTCTAGGCAACCTAATTAACAATAATTTCTATGAGAGAACTCACGATTTCTTTGATTCATATTGCCATTATTAGGACTTTCCTAATTAATCCGCATTTTAGATATTTTTTTAATGACAAATGTTAATAGTTAATTTATTAAATTAATATTTACTCCTTAATTTAAATTTGAATTTAGGACCATCAACTCATTTTTCTTTAATTCAAACCGGTTGAACCACCCAATTTAGATATTTTCTACATTGTTCTATATTTGATGTACTCCTATCAATATTACTAAAAAGATATGGATGATCAAGAAGACAAATCAAACTAGGACTATATAAAATGTTCTGGATTAATATTACGGGGAAACTAGACAAAGAAAAATCAACAAAATGAAACACACGCGCTAAATAAAATTCAAAGCAAAATAAAGTCAAGCATGGTAACGGTCCAAATCCATTGTTGGACTTGAGATTAATTAAGTGCAAAACATTAATCTCGTGTCGTGTGTGGTATATCTTTCTCCAAGTCTATATATTTGCACACAAACCTCTACAATGAAACACAAAAATTGAGAAAATGGAAAACACACAGAGAAAGTTAAGCTTGTTGGTATTGTGTTTCCTTGTGGGAACGATGTTAGTGAGTGGTCAGAGTGCAAACAACGTAAGGGCAACATACAATAATTACAACCCTCAGAATATTAACTGGGACTACAACACTGCCAGTGTATACTGTGCTACCTGGGATGCCAACCAGCCCTTGTCATGGCGTAGCAAATATGGTTGGACTGCCTTTTGTGGACCAGCTGGGCCAACAGGCAGAGATTCTTGCGGCAAATGCTTGACTGTATGTCCACTTTTCTCATTTTAGAAAAAAATATTTTAAAATACAAACCATTTTATACTCATTTATAAATTTATAAGGTTAATTAAGTTGTTACCACTAAACTCACATAATTATTTTGTGGTAAAAATTAAGTTATTTTCTTGGTTGCAGTAATTCAGTTTTATCATGTGTAAATTTGCACATGATAATAGAAAACCCTAATAATAATATTGTGGTGATGACTAATGATGCAGGTGACAAATACTGCAACTGGAGCTCAGGTAACAGTGAGAATAGTGGACCAATGCTCCAACGGTGGACTTGACTTAGATGTGAATGTCTTCAATCAAATTGATACCAATGGACAGGGCGTTCAGAATGGTCACCTTACAGTTAACTATAGCTTTGTTAATTGCGGTGATTAATTGATTCATTCAGCAGTGTGAATGAATCACTCTTTGTAATAAAAATTATATAAGTAGTACTGCTGCTTTCTTATAACACCATAAATAAAACTAATGAGTGGTGCTACGTGTATACTTTAATTGGATGAAATTTATGATGAATCTATACTTGTTCTTCTCTTGTTGTTTACTGTATATAACTTGCTATTGGGATTTCTTTTCTTGTCTAGTATCTCACACTCACACACATAACATGATTGCACTTGTGGCCGGAATGTCATGTCATGTGAAAGAGAGAGAAAAAAACATCTTCTTAATTTCAAAGTTAGCACTTAGCATACGATGAATTAATAATTTCTCTATTATAAGTCTATCACTTGCGCAGCTAACTATGAAAATAGTTTAGTGTCTTAGAAAAATCTGCTTCTATGTGAGAATTGTCTTTTACTTATGAACTCGTGTTCAGACTTCATACTATATTTCTTTTAATGTGAAACTCTTGACGGAATGCCGCTCAAATGATAATGCTAAAGAAAATTGATAATATGGCTTAGTTTATAATCCACAAGTAATATAATGTATCTACCATAGGTTTAGCCTGTAAATGTAATTATCCATTTTTTCTGGGAAAGCCACCTTACATAACCATGCACGTAAATAATGTCGCATTTTCATTTGGATTTCATTTTCCTTTTTACTCAATCTTTTTTTGGTGGTGTATCTTTTTTACTCAAATTATATTACGTGTGTACTTTAGTAAATACCTCATTTATTTATTTTGAAAATACCTCATTTATAATTTTGACCATCGCTAAAGAGACCAGGGCTGTTTCTGAGATTTTGGTGGCCTAGGAAGAACCTACAATTTGGATCCTAACCTAACTAATATATATATATATATATATAAATATCAAGAGAATTGTTCTTCTTCCATTTAAAATTGTCCATTCCCATAAAAAAAAATAAATAAATAAATAAACTGAATTTAAGTTAACTCACATAAGTGTATTTTCAACGTGAGTTAGACATTTTTCAGGGTGAGTTAACTTATGTAGCACGAGAATGAGCAAAAACAAATGGGAGAAGAGCAATTATCAAGCATCAAACTTGATAAAAAAAAAAAAAACTAAACAACTTTTTTAGAGCCTAATAGACCCCTAAAAAAAATTGAGCGCCCAAATTTCGTAATTATTTTTTGGGCTTAGGCCAGTCACCCTCTTTGCCCTACCTCAGATACGGCCCGCTCTAAAAGAGACTATGACCTAACTTTCATTAGATTTGGTCCATGCTAGTCTTGAGATATGAACCATGTTGACCGAATTATAAGTTAATGTAAGACTTTTCTAAATATCTAGTCAAATTTCTAGTCTAAACTTTTTATAAGACTTGAAAATAATTATAAAGAGTGAGCAATACTCAACATAATCCATTTTTTCTCACAAGAATTTAACTCTTTTAAGGTTAATTATGTTTTTAATCTCTATAAATATTCACAGTTTTATTTTTAGTCCTTGCAAAATAAAATGATAAATTTTTAGTCCATATGACATTTTCCTTAAGCATTTTAGGGACCAAAACTGTTGATGAAATTTTTTGACAGTGACTAAAAGTGCTGATGGAAAAATTTATAGGGACTTAAAATGCTGATGGAAAATTTTATAGGAACTAAAAAATATGATTTTATTTTGTAGGGATTAAAAACAAAACTGTGAATATTTATAGGGACTAAAAACTTAATTAACCCTATTTTTTATCTCCCAAATCAAATATTTTATTATTCACTTTTAAAATATTTAAGTAGAAACAACAACCTAATCCATTTTGGTGGTTTAGAGGTTTTGTTTTCGCGTGAGAGAGAATGGTAGGGTGAATCAACAACATAATTCAGGACATAATTTAAAAGATTAATATTAAGGACATAAACTAAACACAACCAATATCATGAATCAGCTAAGTTAGTAGCATTCTTTCTTCATTGGTCCCTTGGAACTATATTGAGTAAATATAATGAACATAGTTTTTATATCGTCGTTTTGAAGTTTCATTTTGATGAATCGGACACATCAATATGATTTGATTAATGAACGACGATATTAAACACTAATCATCCTTCTCGTATCATTGTAGTTGAGTAGGCATGTCAATGGGGCGGGTGTGGACAAGTTTTACATTCCCCGTCCCTATACCCGATTCTCATATACTTACCTGTTACCCCACTCATACCCAACGACGATGACAAATTGAACCCCATCCCCATCCCCGACGGGTTCGGGTATCCCCGACCCGTATCCGTCCCCGCATTAAATAATTTTTTTAAATAAATAAGAGAAGTTTTTTTGCAACCCATAGAAAAATGTTGTAATGCATTATCGAGCAATATGCTCACTTTAACATTTGTTAGACCAATTGATTTAGTTGCTCCTTTAAATATCAATGGTAGTTTTTGTAACACGGAAATTATCAAACAAAATAACATGACATATCAACATAAAGTAATTTTCTACATTCATGACGGGTTTGGGGTGGGTACCTATATACCCGTTATCCGTCCCATACTCGTGATTTGAAATCGGGGAAAACCCAAACTCATACCCAAACCAAGTCAAAATGAGAAAAACCCGTCAGATTGAATTTGGTTCGGACAGGTAACTACGGGTATGGATTTTGTTATTGTCATGCCTATAGTTGAGAATACCATTCAATTGGCTCTTTAAATCATATGGTGTGATAATATCATTGATCATAAACAAATTTGTTTTGTTGTTGTTGTACTAAACTCCAATTAGGTTATAATTTATTTTGATTAGATAAGGTGGTTTGTGTTGTGAATCAAAATGAGCCAAACACGCCATGTTAAACAAGTTTTTGTGGTAGACCGTAAAGACTCCCAAATGCAATGTAGAAGACCACACAAACTACCGTGCATTTTTTAAGGAAAATCAATTTGTAATAGAATAACCAGCGGATAAATTTTCGATTTTTTTTCCTTGGATCATTACGAATTACACATGAATCAGTGATTCAATTGTGACTTCGAAGTGTGAAATCTGAAAGCTGGAATTTGGAAACTGGAATCACGATCACAACAAAGCAAGCAGCAAAGCATCTAGCAAGTCCATACGAACAGTGCTCCTCCAAAACTCGGTGCTAGCCAAGGTATCAGAAGTTTCAGAGAGCAAGGGTTTCTCAAAAATGTGCAACATCAAACTTCAGCACTATGGTTCTATTTATAGAACTCCTTGTGTGCTTTGCAAGTCAGAAGTCACTATTGGACTTCACTAAGCCCAATAACGAGTTTAGTAATTCTGCTAACTAATTAGCATTATTTACTAAACGCACCCCCTATATAAGTCATACTTATATATTTCTCTTTTGATTGTTCTTTGTGTGTGATCCTATAGGTTCTAGTCACGTTGGCAATAATATTAAATCTAATATTTAATAATATAAACAATGAACGGTATCTAGCAACACATCATTGTTACCCAAGTGACAAGTGTAACGCCCTACTTCTATTAAAACAATTAAACATGCGAATAATACATTTATTCAAGAAATAGAGGCTACACCACATTCAAAATTCAAAAAAAACAATAAACAGGTATATAAACCTCAACAGTCGCAGCGGAATATAAACCAGAGTGATATGTACATGCCATAAACGAATAAATCATAACCCAAAGATGAATCTCAAAAACCCAAACATACGGGCAATCATCAACAAAGCAATAATCCAAAGGAAATATAAACAACCTAATCTAGACCGACACAACAAGCCTAGATCAGAGCCGACACGACACCGATATCGGAGAAAGCTCCCGATATCCCAAGCAAAGACTCACCGAGCACTACTCCTGCACAACGTCTACTCACCCATACAGGCAAGTAGGCGGTTAAAACCACTGGGGGTAAGTATTACATTATCATAATCCAGATAACAATCAAATCAATAATATCATGTTTCTGAATAATATTAGTCATGCATAGATACTTACATTGCAACTTGATAACTCATATCAACATATATCAATCACATGAAAAATTATCCAATCATAAATATTCATTCACAAACATCAATTATTGAACAATTATCCACTCATAGTTATTCATTCACAAGCATCGATCACAACATCATCAATAATCATTCATCTCATTTCATCACCAATCACGAATTTGACATAAGACTCATGTTATGATATGCACTTATTGACACATAAATGCATGTGGTACCAAATCTCCAAAAGGTCGTCACCTCCGATGGACAAGTCAACATCGCATGTAAGGGGTCACTCCTTACATAATCTCCGAAGTAAAAGAACCGGACTCTTTTACAACAACTAGACTATGATGCATGGATATGTATAAGAACTCGATAATGCGACAACAATCACAATTTCAACTCAATATATATGACAACACCCAATTATATTGATTATCTCCACAACATTGCATTATCAAGGAAACATGCCCACACACAAATAAATCATAGTATTCATCATCACATATCAACATGATTATCAATAATCATCAATGTCATTCAACATCAACTATCACATTTAGTTTCACCACTTCAAACATTCCTTACACTCTAGTAAGATAGCATACACATCTCATGATAAACATCATATCCAATACAATCATTCATTCATACAACTTCACTTAGTCATACAAGAATGGTCACAATAACTCACAAGACAATTGGCTCAAGAAACATTTCCGACAAAAATCCAAATCATGTGGCAAACGGCCAACATTGATAATTTTCAAAGCTAGTCAACTTATTCAAGTTTGAAATCCTACAATTCAATCTTAATCAATCGTATAAGTATGAGCATAGGCCACTTACGAACTATCGATCATTAGTTCAAAGGTTAGCCTAAGTTCGTATGAGAAAATCCCAAGTTTATACATTCCACATTCCCACCCGAAAATCAAGTTTGACATGATTAAGACATTGTACTAACCTTACAAGGATTGCCTAAGCCCATAAGAATTGTAGGCTAAGCTTGCAACTCCTTTTGTTCACAAAGACCAAGTTTCAACAATTTCCGAAAAACCGAAACGACACAAACTCAAGTTTCAAACCATTTAGAAAATTAAAGTTTCGACAAAGCCAAAAGTGTTCCAGGAGAAAAGTAGGTGAAAACAGCAAAAGAACACTTCAAAACGATCGCCTAGGACCCCTGCACGACCACCCCCAAGCACCCGGACACGGAACAACGTTCCCGTTGTCCTGTCCTGGGCGCCTGGCGCTAGAGGTGCAGCGCCTAGCGCTAGCTCACTGACATGGGGGCGCCTAGCGCCCTTGCTCAGGCGCAGCGCTCCGTAACGCACGTTTTCGAGTGTTTCGGCCGCGGGTTTTCGCCAATTTCGCTCCAAAATCGAATGTGTAAAACCCCTAATCGAAAGTGATCCGAGGCATAACCCGAGACTCTAACACGTCGAACTCGCTCGTTTCGTGGCATTTGTACAAGTTATGAAATTGTTAAAATAATTTTCTCAAAACAATAAGTCTTCAACAACAACAACAATTCATTTCTTTCAATTCAACACAATTCAAATTCTCATCATCAATCCATGAATATGCAAACTCAAGCAATTATTCATCAATCATAATATCAAATAACACTCATAACATCAATTGAACATGAATCACATCTCAAATCAACAACAACTTTAGGAGAAATTCACCAATTGAGCATAATATTCATAACTTATCATTTTTGCATATATGAACATGTAATTTCACCAACAATCATACAACTAACATCAATTCATGCATACAAACATAACATCACAACAAGAGCACGAATTTAGCATGAATTGTTCATCAACTCATTTTCATACAACATGAGAATATGCAAAATTACACATGATTATGATAATCACTAACCCCCTTACCTTTGAAGTTGATTATCTCTAACCCTTGCTTCAATTCAGCTCCTAGGTCACCCACTTGATTCCTAAAGCTTCCCTTCAACCCTCTTGCTCTTCTCTTCACCTCTTCTCTCTCTACCTCTCCTTCTCTCTATGAAAATTGTTTTGTGAAATGAATAACCATTCTAAGACAACCCTGGTGTTATCCCCCTTAATGGGCTTAACTCAAAATTCTAATGGGCCTAACCCATCCTAACACAATTCAAAAGTTTCTATACACTCCACGGTAATTACTAACAACGGTAAAATATAACCAACGGTCACTAATAGTAAAAACTAATCACTACACTAGTAACTTAGTAAAATAAGGGTTCTCACTAATTATTAAAATAATTCTCACCAAAATTACCATTTTACCCTTACCCGCCAAATGACCAAAATACCCTTCTAATACGGTAAACCACGTAAATGCACCCGATGACAATAAAATACATACAATTACAATTAATCACACACAAACACACAATAAAGGTAATTAAAATAAATCTAGCTAAAAATCGGGCTGTTACAACTCTCCCCCCCTAAAAAGAATTTTCGCCCTCGAAAATTTACCTGAAGGAAACAACTTCGGATACGAAACCCTCATCCTACTCTCCGGTTCCCAAGTGGCACTCTCTCCAGTTGGTCCAACCCAAATCACCTTGACCAAAACAATCTCTTTGCCACACAAACGCTTCAACTCGCGATCCTCAATCCTAACCGGCAAAGTCTTAACCGTCAAATTATCTCTTACTTCCAACTCATCCACTTGAATCACATGAGACGCATCATGCACATACTTCCTCAACTGAGACACATGAAACACATTATGAAGATTCGACAAAGACGGTGGCAACGTAATCCGGTACGCTACAACCCCAACCTTCTCAATGACCGCAAACGGTCCAACAAAACGAGGAGTCAACTTCCTACACTTCAAAGCACGACCAACACCGGTCACAGGGTTCACCCTCAAAAACACATGATCACCAACTTGAAACTCAATATCCTTTCTCCTCTTATCATGATAACTCTTCTGTCTACTCTGAGACGCCTTCATCTTCTCCTGAATCATCTTAACCTTTTCCGTAGTTTCTTGCACAACTTCCGGTCCTAACAAAGCATTCTCTCCGGACTCAAACCAATACAACGGTGTCCTACACCTCCGACCATACAAAGCCTCAAACGGTGCCATTCCGATACTAGCATGAAAACTGTTGTTGTAAGTAAACTCAATCAACGGTAAACATTCGTCCCAATTGACACCTTGCTCCAAAACACAAGCTCTTAACAAATCTTCCAAGCTCTGAATAGTCCTCTCTGTCTGCCCATCGGTCTAAGGATGGTAAGCAGAACTCAATCTCAACTTAGTTCCCAAAGCAGCTTGCAAACTCTCCCAAAACTTAGAAGTAAACCTCGAATCTCGATCCGACACAATACTAGAAGGAATACCATGCAATCTAACAATCTGCTCAATGTAGATCTCAGCCAACTTCGCTACCGACATACCAGTCTTGATAGGAACAAAATGCGCTGACTTCGTCAACCGATCAACAATCACCTAAATCGAATCGAAACCGTTACTAGTCTTAGGCAATGCACCAACGAAATCCATAGAAATGCTATCCCACTTCCACTCTGGCACAAACAATGGTTGCATCAAACCCGACGGTCTCTGATGTTCAATCTTCGATTTCTGACAAACCAAACAAGCATAAACAAACTCAGCAATCTCCTTCTTCATTCCAGGCCACCAAAACAACCTTTTCAAATCCTGATACATCTTAGTTGCTCCTGGATGAATACTCAAACTACTTCTATGACCTTCGTCCAAAATTTGCCTCTTAAGCTCAAACACATTCGGCACACAAACCCGATCACGAAACATCAAAAACGCCATTCTCATCCAATCTAAAGTCTCCACCTTTACCTTGATTAACCAACGTCACTCGGTCCACGAGTTCCAAATCTTCCTTCTGACCATTCTTGATCTCTTCCAAAATATTGCTTGTCAACTTCATCATACCCAACCTCACACCATCCGGTGTCAACTCACTAACCAAACTCAAGTCTCGAAATTGCTCAATCAATTCCAACTCTTTCACCATCAAAGCAGACATATGCAAAGTCTTTCTACTCAAAGCATCCGCAACAACATTAGCCTTTCCGGGATGATAACTCAACTGAAAATCAAAATCCTTAAGATATTCCAACCATCTCCTCTGCCTCATATTCAACTCTTTCTGATCAAACAGATACTTCAAACTCTTGTGGTCACTGAACACCTCAAACTTAGAACCATACAGATAATGTCTCCAAATCTTCAATGTATACACAACGGCTGCCAATTCCAAATCATGAGTCGGATAATTCTTCTCGTGCACTTTCAACTGCCTCGAAACATAAGCTACAACCTGACGATTCTGCATAAGCACACCACCAATACCCATCTTAAAAGCATCACAATACACCACAAACGATTCCTTCGGATTCGGCAAAATCAACACTGGAGCTGAAGTCAACCTCTTCTTCAACTCTTGGAAACTCTTCTCACACTTGACATCCTAAACATAAGCTTGTCCTTTCCGAGTCAACTGCGTCAATGGCAGCGCTAACTTAGAGAATCCCTCAATGAACCTCCGATAATAACCCGTCAATCCAAGAAAACTTTTAATCTCAAAAATAGACTTAGGAGACTCCCATTGCAACACTGCATCAACCTTGGAAGGATCCACAGAAATACCACCCTTAGAAATCACATGATCAAGGAAACTCACTTCCTTCAACCAAAACTCACACTTAGACAACTTGGCACATAACTGGTTCTCTTTCAAGACTTGCAACACAATCCTCAAATGCTCCGCATGCTCTTCCTCAGACTTCGAATACACCAAAATATCATCTATGAACACCACCACAAAACGGTCCAGATAAGGATGAAATATTCTATTCATGTATTCCATAAAGACACCTGGCGCATTAGATACTCCAAATGGCATCACAGAATATTCATAGTGTCCATACCTCGTTCGGAACGTGGTTTTGGATATATCTTCCGCCTTCACTCTAATCTGATGATATCCTGATCTCAAATCAATCTTACTAAACACCTCAGCACCAACTAGCTGATCCATCAAATCATCAATCCTTGGAAGTGGATACCGATTCTTAATCGTCACCTTGTTCAACTGCCGATAATCCACACACAACCTCATGCTTCCATCTTTCTTCTTAACCAACAACACTGGAGCACCCCACGGCGAAACATCGGTCTAATAAACTGCTATGTAGTATTCTCACGGTAGGTCAATCCAATATAAATATTACTCCTAATATTTATACTTATGTATAGACTTAATATCTCATATCTATGACCCATGAGATGCGGTCATCAGTCTACATACATAATAGTCTCGACGCTTTATTATTATCCTTTATTCATATTAAAGTTTTGACTACGGATACATTTAAGAATAGCGTTCTTTATGATAATGTAATCTCATGATTAAGTCGCACTTAATATATTATTACACAAACTATCTATTCTAAGGACTTTATTAACATTATCTAAATATAATAAAGAGTGTCATATATTATTCAATAATAAAAGTCATTATACATAAGATAAGTTTAACATAAACTATTGGCCTCTAGGGCTTACACCAACAATTTTATACGATATAATAGTGATTAATGTGTTTTACACGTTCAAAGTTAGAATTTGGATGTTTAATTTACATAATTTTCAACGTCCAGATTCTGGAATCCAAACGTGTAAAACATATATCATTTATAAAGATTGTTTCACTTGGACATTGCAATTTTATATGCTTTTGGATTATAGAACCCGAGTGTGTAAAAGTACCTCAATTAAACGTCTGGATTTTCTAATTTATGTGTAAAACACATCGTTCATAAGGTTTGTTTTACATATTTCGACACAATTTTATTAAAAAATATAAAATTGACTTAAGAATATGGACCAAAAGTAACAATCAAAAACTTTATAGGGATTGAAAGTTAAAAATAAAATAGAGAAACTAAAATAAAAAATTGATATATTTATGAAGACAAAAACATATTTAACCATTCATTTTTTACTCAAAACAAGAGCCTACATGCAATTTGCCACTACCATCACTTTTTGCACTGTTTTGCACTGTACAATTCAGACATCAACTTGGCTCAACAAGAGCCTATCTACCGTTGGTTTATATTTTAAAAGTATTTAAAACTTTCTGACGAGGAGCATAACTGGGATTTAATTTAACAATGATGACAAAGCTTACACTAACACTATGCATGTTGTCCTTTGTCCTAGCCCCATGTGCGATTGTGAAATTTAAGTGTCAAATATATACAGAGCATTGACAATGACAACATACATGCATTGTGTGCAACCTTTGAATTAATAATAGTGTGGCCAGAATGATCAATTTAACCGCATAAAGATTTCACATAATTCCTTCTAAATATAGGGTGTCCGGCACAAAGATGCGTTAAGGACTATGTAATACTTGCAAGTAAAAATAATAAAAATCTATGTTATAAGCTAAGATTTTACTGGCATCAATTAAAGCCGGCTGCAATGAAGCCTATAAATTCAAGCACAAGTAGAAATCAATCACTACAATTTGCTAGACAAAAGCTTAATTAATTAATAAAGATGACAAAGCTTGCCCTATGCATGTTGTCATTGTTCTGTATTCTTGTTTTGGCAACTGCTCAAAGTGCCACTGTGCAGTCCACATTTAATTTATACAACCCTGAGCAGCATAACTGGGACTTACGTGCTGTTAGTGCATTTTGCGCAACATGGGATGCAGACCAGCCCTTGTCATGGCGTAGCAAATATGGTTGGACTGCCTTCTGTGGACCTGTTGGTCCTCAAGGCCAAGCTTCTTGTGGCCGTTGCTTGAGGGTATGCTTGGACATTCTTGAACTGTTTGTTTTCACATTATTTATTAAGTATTTTCCATCTAAAAGTATTTAAGTCATCTATTTTAAAATTTATATATTGGACGGTTCTTTTTCGATAAAATAAAGTTTACACGAGTCGGTAAAAGCTTACATTTAAGCTTACAAAGTACTGACATAACTACTTCCATATTTATCAATCAATGAGATCCTCACATGATCATAATTTGAACTCTAGTCCTTTGTGGGATTTGAGTTGAAACCTTACCATATTATTGGATGATTGTGTAAAATATTTTACACTAATAACGAACCGAAAATAAGCAAGTAAAACTCTACTACATATACATATAGTGCGCATACATGCTTTATGTGTTCTATTTTTCCTTCATTTTATTTCTATACTCGTGATTCTTCTTGATCCAAAGTATAAATGATTAGCTTTCATGTTTGTTGATGATAGGTGACAAACACTAAAACTGGAGATCAGCAAATAGCAAGAATTATTGATCAATGCCATAATGGGGGCTTAGACTTGGACGTTGGTGTGTTCCAAAGGCTCGACTCAGATAGAAGTGGGAATGCTCAGGGACATCTTATTGTCAACTATGCTTTTGTCGATTGTGGTGACTAAATATATATATATATATATATATATATATATATATATATATATATATATATATTGTAACTGCCCTCTTCACATAATGTGATCATGTGGCTATATAGCATGCATGATATAGTGCTCTACTTTTTCGTAATAAAGTTGGACAAGTTTCTTTACTCACTTCATGATTCTAAGAGATAGATAGAATAAAAGAGTTGGATTAAAATTAAATAACACATCAAGATAGGATAAGCTCTTATCATATCTTGCGTATGATGTTCATCTCATATCAAAAACTGTATGACATTGTATTTCCCAATATCATCCACTGATATTACCTTCTGTGTTTTTGAAAATGTTTATAAAAGAAATGTATCTAGTCAAATATCATCCATAAAAGAAAATATTCTTTAGGGTGTGTTTGGATTGAGGGCTTAGAAGGGGAAGGGGAGGGATGATTTACTTTTCTTTTTTAAATTACAGATTTTATAAAATAATTTTAGAAAATTGAATTAACAACATGATAAATGATCATATAATACTTCAAAAATACTTAATTTATTTTAGAAAAATATTTACATTGTTCATAATTTAAAAAATAAATGTGAGCCCTCCCCTCCATTCCCCTCCTAAAACCTCAATCCAAACACACCCTTAATTTTGTATGAGAACTTTTTTTATTGGCAAATGCTAACATGTACCCCAAGGACATATACTAAGGAATTTAAAATTGAGCATTCAACTTTATTCAATTTTTTAAAATTAAAATTTTGTTTTTCTATCAAAAAAAAATTCTAAATTTGGAATCATTAACTTGCGTCCCAAGGAAACAAGTTAGCAAGAACCTTTTTTATTAAATGGGATTATCATGTCATATGTCTGATGCCTTGATCCAGTAAACTAAAATGAAAGTCCACGACAACTCTGATCCCAAGATCAAAGTCACAATCCTTAATCCAAAATACACTCAACAACAACTCTTTCAAAACTTAATGTTTAGAGATTCTTTTTTCAACCACCGTGATTTTTAAAAGCCGTTCCCAGGAGGAGAGCGGTTTTTAAAAAATAAGTGGGGTAAAATTAGCTTTCTTGAACTTTGTCCAAAACTAAACCAACTCAAATTGTAAGCCCAGGCCCATCATACTCTTCCTCATCTTCGTCATATCAACACTCGTTGATTCTCAAGTTCTGGTCAAGCTTGAAGTGGTACTGTCTTCTGTATTGTAAAAACCATACACCGAATTTGAATCAACAAGATGCAACAGGTAACATAAAACCCTAAATTGAATTTTTCAGATTGCATTGTTTGATTTTGATTGAGACTCGTTTGTTTGTAATGCGTAAAGGGAGGAGGATCCGAAACTGAAGTTACATGGGAGGACCAGCAGAATATCAACAAATTCGGAAGGTTGAATAATCGCTTACACGAGCTACATGATGAGATCAAAATCGCTAAGGTAATCAATTTTTAATTTCAAATTCTGAGTTTTGCGTTAATGAAATTTAGGGAAATCATGTTCCAATCGTATTCAAAGGTTGTCGAATAGTAATGGGTCCAAAATCAAAGAGAATCCCTATATACTTAATTTATATCCTTTGCTACATGCTTTTTGTACTATAGTGACTTAAGATCCTACAGGTCTGTTTGGCAAGCTACATATTTGAGCTTATAGAATATGTCTTATAAGCTCATTTCACTACCTTGAGCTATAAGCTACTTTCTCACGAGCTTATAGCTTATTTTTACTAGCTTGTAGTGTTTTTTGATAAGCTGATTCAAGTAGCTTATAGCTTACAGCTTAAAGCTTATGGCTTATCATTTGTTATCTCAATTTTACCATTGTAACCTTAATTGAAAAAAGTTATTAACTAAACATATCTTATTTGTCATTTCATACTTATAAGCTAGTTCAACCACTAATTTTACCAAACACTGTACAAATTCAATCAGCTAGCCTAATTTTACCAAACATAGCCGTACACTTCCTTCCACAAACAATTCTTATTCCCACACAAACATATATGCATCACCTCTGTTGGAAATTCCGCCTTAATTGCGGTCCGCCCCTAGTCGCCTAAATTGCGACCTTTGGTTAGCCTTCATTGCAACCTCCAACACCTTCATTGTGTTGGCTTTGAGGGTTTGATTTAGTCCCACATCAGATAGATAGGAGGCACTCCTCACCTTACAAGCTGGTTTTGTAAGGATGAGTTAGGCCCCAAATTTCAACAACCTCGTATGAACAAAGACAAACCGTTTCATTTATTTTAAATGAAAACAAAAATGGTTGGATCAAATTTCATAGATGAAGTTAAACCACCACAACCAGAACCACCCCAATAGGAAATAGGAACCAGAATCATACAA
Source organism: Medicago truncatula (assembly GCF_003473485.1). Taxonomy (NCBI): domain Eukaryota; kingdom Viridiplantae; phylum Streptophyta; class Magnoliopsida; order Fabales; family Fabaceae; genus Medicago; species Medicago truncatula. The sequence continues at coordinate 39,813,444 of NC_053042.1, read as the reverse complement.
TATGAAACAGAGAAGGTTTCCTATTTGAATGGAAAATACAAAATCTGGAGATTTAAGAACCCAACTTACATTTTTATTTTGGAGTTCTCCTCTTATTTTGAACTCCTAGCACTATAGAACTGATCAACTTTTGATGTGCTAGTCTTCCTGCAAAAGAACATGCTTGGCTGATTGTTATTAGAGAAAGCGCTCATTGAAAAAAAATAAAAAATAGCGCTAAGAAATACCGCTAAATCGTTCTTATAATTTTTTAGGAACCAGATAATTATCATTATTTGAGCTTAGCTACTGGCATAAGCGCTTGAGAGACTGTCTGGGAGGAACTTATGAAAACAGCTTATGACATGTTCATAAGCTGTTTTCAACTTATTTCCATAAACTCTCCATGATAGCTTATGGAAACAAACAACTTATAGTTTATATGAAAATAGATCGACTTCATTTATCTTAAGCGCCTTTTATATGATAAGTGAGTGCCTATGACATAAGCTGCAAATTAAGTTGTTTATCCAAACAAAGATTTCCTTGAGTCTAGCAGAAAATAAATTATATATGAATTGTGTGATCTTGTCTGAAATAAGTTGAACCTGTTGCCTACCTTGAGTTCTTTGCTATGTTTGAGGAAAAGAATGAGAGAGGACTGAAAAGTACAAGACAATTAAATGATTATATCCCCCAAAATCAATTATGTGGTTAACTACTTGACCCTTTTCTTATGTGTGTCGCGTGTGTCTGTGAGAGGTTACTTATACATACAAATTTAAGAATTCATTTCTTCATATGTGATGTCTTTCTACTTCTCTGTTTGGTTAAATAGTATTTAGTTGTTTGAGGAAGCATCTGTTTTTTCAAGTCTCGTTACAGTTTTAATTTCCCCTCCTAAGCATTTTGCAATGGCAAATCCATTATTTTATATTTTGATGTTAATGCATGGAGATTCTGTTTGTCACAGGAATCAAATGATAATTTGGAGGATGCGAGCAATGAGTTAATTCTCACAGATGAAGAGGTCGTTCGGTTTCAAATAGGGGAGGTTTTTGCTCATGTGCCTAAGGATGAAGTAGAGAGTAGGATAGAACAGATGCAAGAAGCGACAAGCCAGAAATTGGAAAAGCTTGAAGAAGAGAAACAATCTGTGGTTGCTCAGATGTCTGAACTGAAGAAAATTTTGTATGGGAAGTTTGGAGAATCTATCAATCTTGAGGAGGATTAGTAACTTGTTTATAGATTTCTAGGTTATTTTGTGTGATTCATATGCCTCATAGAACTTTGGCTGATTTGAGTCAGATTGTGTCTCTTGATTGTAGAACGTGTGTTCCTTGAACTTCATTTCATGTTTGACAGTGTTTCTAACTTTCCGGCTTGTTCATTCTGTGAGAATTTTACTATTGTATTCTATCCCAAAGATGGGAGAGTCTTTATTGTCTATCAGGATTCATATTACAGTGCACAATGGAGTAACAAAAATATGGTCGATCCAACCTAGTAATAACTGGTCAACAGTACACAGCTTAACATATTTGAGCATGTTGGTTGAATACGTTTTTTTAATAACATTTGATACTTCTGCTTTGGAAACTTCATTTAAACATTATAATGCGACATTTTTTTTCTAGTTAGATATATCATGGATTCCTTAAAACTGCAATACATCCACATGCCACGGTTACTAAATCAGAAGAATGAATTCAGGTAAAGGTTTATGAGAGATTCTTAGCGAAGTGAAGTTTGCTGGTCTGATTCACATCTAGTCAAAATTAACTAATGGTAAAGAGAACACATGGGAATTGGTGAAAACCGATTTGTGTAAAAACTGATGATTGGATCATATTATGTATTGTTTCTTTTCCTTTCCAGTTTAATCCTTTATGTTTATGGTGCCGTTTACGGTAAAGTTTATATATTCATACAACTCAGACAACTTCCTTCAAAAAAAATAAAAAACTCAGACAACTTATATCTTCTTCAATAAAATTTATATATTCATACTAATCCTAGAAACCCAATTTTTTATCCAAAAAAAACTTAGATTTCATTCTGCGGGTAATAACAGAACCCCAAAACTGTAAGATGGGAGGCATATAACCTCTCAATTTGTCCCAAAATCTACACGCTCGTTATTTCAATTGCTCGGTGGTGACGGAGATGAGGAAGATGATCAGATATGGATTTAATGGTAGACATGATAGAAACATGAGAGCAACTTGGTTACAAAAGTAACGGGCTACCTCTCGCCAAGTTCAATTAGAGGAGTAAAAAGCTACAAATTAAGGTTGAGATGTTGAAAATATAGAAACAAAGATTCAATTGGAAGAGATTTAGTAAGAAACTCAAATCATATAAAAAACCTGATATTTCAGATCTGTTTTTGTGTTTTGAATAGAGAAAGATTTATGTTTTAAGATTTAATTTTGGAAGCTCTTTTGATTGATGAATGAAGATGATGGTGAGGATCTCAACTTTTCATTTAAAGATTTATTGTCATTGTAGGCTTAGTTGATGAAAATTTGAGTTGAGATCGGAAACTGTTGGAATCAATAGTTAAGGTGCAAACCTTTTGCCAATATGTTCTTTGATTTGGATTATAAATTCCATGGGTTTTGGACTAAATCAACTAAAATAACAATATCACTCTCCCATCTCTAATAAACTAATTAAACAAAATTTACCAACATTAACTACTAATTATTCAAAAAAAATATACTAAAATTGGAAGGGGCCGCGCGAACGCAGGCCCCCACAGCAACAAATTATGATGTAGGCTCCACCACTTGGGTAGACCTTAGGCAAGCACCCCTCCTAAGTGCAATGGAGGTCACTTGCCTAGGCCATGGGCCTTCATGATCACCCATTGACCCCATCCAGGTAAGTAAGTAATTCAATGCCATACCATTTTATTTTATAGTCTCCTTCCCTCACAGTTTCAGCAATTCTCTCCGATGTGGGACTTCTTCTAGTATGAAACTTATGTACTACATGCACAAAGTCTGCACAAACCATGTGCTCAGAGAGGCACATGGAAGAACAAGTGAAATTATTTGCAACAATTTAAACCCCTGAATCGCATAACCAACACCATTAAACATGTTAACCTTCAAATTTCCAACAAAAATCCTATGAGCACGTTGTGAGTGCCCAACATCACCATCATAAGGATGGAAAGGCTCTAACCTGAGTCCCCCCCATATCAACAATTTCACCCCTTCCCCCTGTCATGCATGTACTTTTCTCAGCTTTTCACGCCTTGTGGCTTGAAAATTTGATGTTAGAAATGAAGATAAGAAGAGAAGAGTCTATGACGCACTATTGCTCATGACATGGCAGGAGAATTCATATTTAGACAAGATTTCATTTTCTCATAGTATGAATAAGCCTTAAACAGAAGTTTTTGGACTTTATTTATACTCGTTTAAGTTTAGTTAGTTATTTAGTGGTTAAATGTTAGTTAGTTATTGGGTGGTTAACTAACTACTGTATTGTTTACTAAAAAAGTGAACCAATATTATATGTACTAAACTAAGGTTGTTAAAACTGTGATTTAAATTGTGGAAAGAACCACGCACGAGTCTAAGTATCACTTTCGAGTAAACTGAAAGTGAAATAGAGTTTACTCGACTAAGCTTGTAGTGAACTTGGTAAAGCATGGTAAGCTCGTTTAAACTCTGATAAATTTGCGAGGAATTTTTTAACGAATTTTTTTAACTTTTCTTACCTCAAATTTGGTTTATTTTCTTATCTGTTAGCTTAATTTTCTTCATGCTAGTTTGTTACTTTATAATTAAGTTGAAATTTTGAATTATTTATACATTTGTATTATATGAGTATATGTGTCGCATATATCTTATTTTAGTGAGATAAACTTGTGCAGTATACGAGTCGAATTCACGAGTTGATCTCACACAGGCGAAACAAATTTGTTTAAGCTCACAAATTTAACAACCTTGTACAAACAAGTGTAATAAGATTTTCAAATTCAATACCCATATTTCTTGCTTTATCCCTCCTTATTTTTTTCTTAGTGATCTAAATGCTTCTCAGTGTGTGCATTTCTAACACAACAAGATAATACGTATGGATTGAGGCAACAGTTAACATTTTATGTTTTTGCTACTACGCCTAAATCCTTGTAGGGTATTTCAAAAATAATTTTAACAGTTGATAGTTTATTTCAAAAAGCGCAACTTTTCATACATATTTTATCGTCTCAATAATTTTTCAAAATATCTAACCATTGTAGTAGGGTATTAATTGGTTTGCCCTGTGGGCATCACCAACAATTGCCAGAGGTTCACTTATGGTTTTCCTCTAGACATGAGTAACCCCAGATTGCTCTTGTGTGGTAGAGGCCAACTTTTCAACCCTTACAATCACAAATACACATCAATCTACCAAAAAAAAAATTACACACCCGAGTACGTATTTATGTACAAAAACACTAATTTTTTTTTTTTAAGAATCAGTTATGAAGGTAAAGTTTGGTGAACACGTCTTCAATGACCCAAAAAACAGACGAAGAAAAACCATGTCCATGTCAGTCAATTTCTTCATTTTCATTTCATGTCATACTTGATGAAAAATAAAGTCACTACATGAATTAATTGTGCATTAGATACTTTGGTGAGTACAAAGTTTTAGTTCCTGCAGTTTCACAAGATACCATTCTAAACGGTGCTGGTGTTTATATGTGAAGATATCCTTTTGTACAAGTGAAGAGTATAACTTCCAGTAAAAGCATGGTTTTAACATAAATATGCATTCAAGTTGTGAATCTTTCAAAATGCATATTTATTGTATCAACAGCCAAGTTGCTAGCTTCAACGACTTCATGAGAAAACCACTGTATTCGAGGACAATAATCAGTCAGATGGATAATATATCTTACTCTAAAGACAACAAGGACATCTAACAAGAGCATAACCGGAGGACACAGAGAGTGTTCATTGTGACAGGCAAGTTTGGACATAAAAACTGACAAGCCAGTGTCTACCATAAGAAAACGCATGCACATTAGAGCTGCAATTTGACTTAGCCCCATCCAAAACAACCAAAAATCAAGTGCAATATTCAAAGTAGAATAAAATCGTTATATCATATCTGAAAATCACAAACAAACAAAAAATGAAGACATAAATGATATTCGCATACCACCATAACCATTCATAATTACATTGATCCTCTCTCAAATAAAATAACATATGAAGAAACCAGAGTAAACAAAGCAACATTTCCAATTCTAAGGAGACATGTTGTATTCATCATTGCATCTACAAGCACAAATCCGCTTAATCATTGCTACCCATATTTTGAATAGCATCTAAATAAGCTTCATTATAATATTCTGAGAGGCTGTGTTCCCGAAATTCTCTTTTTCAGGTTCGGTCTTTAATCTTTACCAGCAAAACAACATCCAACAATGATGAATCTAGAGAAATACCCCCAATAAAGTTGCTAGAGAAAAATAATAATTAAATAGCTATGTGATAAAAAAAAAAAGGGCAAACCAATTTAAGTTACATACTTTCAAGGTCCCCCTGTACCAGATTTGATGAAATTAACAGGTAGTATAAGACTACATAGTTAGAAAATTGAAATTCTAAAATACCAGTACAAACAGTACGGCTAACTATTTCAAGGTAGGACAAATGATCAAAAAATACTATGACCATTGACCAGAACAGGGAAAACAACAAACTAACAAAAGTAGAAACATTCACAATTGTGATTTATTAACTAAGATTAATAGTAAGTAAAATGAGGTTGTGAAGCAAAATCAGAGAACTCGTCAAATCATATGTAAAAATGGTACCAGTAACAGAAAATGTTGAACAAGTAAAACAGACCCACCATCTATTACTACTACATTAACAGATTCTCTTCCTCTAAAAATTCTCAAATCTATCCAACATTGACAAAAACACACCTAATTCCGATTCGATGCGATCAAGTCATTGCTACCTGAACATTGTTACATTCTCATGACATCAGCAGCTTCAACTTTTGAAGACACGAGTCACTGAATACCCAAAAGAAAAAACAACACGCTTGGCCAATTCACCGCTGCTGTGACCAACTCAGCTTTGAAGTCTACTTTCCCTTCTTAACCAAATCATCAATTTGACAATGCAAAGCAAAAAAAACTGAAAACACTTTCTTCGTCAAATTCGAGTGTATACGTGCAAGGGACCCTGTACCAGATTTGAGGAAATGAACAGGAATAAGACTGCACAGTTGTAAAATACAATCAGTATTACATAATCATTTCAAGGAAGAGTAATTGATCAAAAATACTATGACGAGCATAGGGTTAAAACAAATTAACAAGACCGAAGACCCATTTTGGTTCTTCACAATTTTCTAGCGGCCCAATTCAGTCCTGGCAAAAAATAACACCAAATTAGTTCATGACATTACATTTTCATACAAGGGATAAATTAGTCCCTCCGTTACAATGAGTTAGGGACTGAATTGGGCCGCAAGGAAATTGTGAAGGAGCAAAATGGGTCTTAACTCAATTTACAAAAACAGAAGCATTCACAATTGCAATTAGAAGTGTACAAAATGAGGTTGTGGAACAAAGTCTGGGAACTGCTTTTACAAACAAACAAAAAAGTCCGCAAACACATCAAATCAAAAGCAAAAATGGAACTTGGAACAGATAATGTTGAACAATTGAACAAGAAAATCAGACCCACAATGTCACCATCTATTACTACCTATGAAGCACAGATACGGACACTGACACACGGACACCAACACTCCGACACATCTAATAATTTGAAGAAAAAAAATCACATAATTCAGTGTAATTATAAGTGTCCGTGTCGTGTCGGACACGCGGGACACGCCTAATCGGAGGACTGTCCGTGCTTCATAGAATTTACTACATTAACAAATCCTCTTCTTTACAAAATTCTCAAATTTATCCAACAGAGATTGACAAAAACAGAACTAATTCCAATTCAATGCGATCAATTAATTTCTTACATGAACACTGTTACAAGTTAATCCGAACAGGATAAACAAAGTGACATTGTTCAATACAAAAGTAAGAGCCACTGAACCCAAAGAACTAACAAATAGGTCAATTCATCTTTGCAATGACCAACTCAGCTTTGAATTCCATTTTCCCTTCTAAACTAAATCAATCACTATCACTTGACGATGCAATACTTCAAAACTTTCAAAGCAGAAAAAACGATACTAACCGTGAAACCGACAAAAAAACACCTTTTTTTTCATCCAATTCGAGTATAATTTGTTCTGGTAGGAGCAGCTTGGGTTCCTCCAACAACAGAAAGCAGCCCACTTTCCTGATCAACATACAAATCCTCAATAACCCTAAAAGAACCATGCAAACCCACAACAACAACACCAACAATCAAAGCTACCAAAACATTAACCCCAACATGAGTAGCCACAAGCCCAACAACACTAACAACTCCCAAACCACATATCACAATTCGATCATCCAATGTTCGATTAAAAACAACAAGAGGACCATTCCGCGAAAAGTAAAGAAAGAACCACGCGACGAGAAGGATCAAGAAAACAATCATGGAAACCGGGTGCCAAAGAAGGCTGAGGAAGACGATGAGGAGGATTGTGGTGGTGTAGTTGAATTGAAAGTAGGTTAGGTTATGACGGAGACGGAGCATTGCGTCGTCGTAGGAGTAGGGACGGGAGAGGGAGGAGAGGGAGAAGAATTCGCGCCATGAACGGGGTGTGGGGATGGGAGTGGAGGTTGGTGGTTGCCAAGTGGCGGTGGAAGGGGAGGGGGATGGGATGGAGCCGTAGGTGGCGGTGGTTGTGGTGGTCGGCATTTGGGAGAGGTGGTGGATCTGAAATCAGTGAAATGTGTGCATGTTTGACAAATTTAGGGTTTTGTTTGAGATGCGAATCGAATTAGATTTGGGAATTTGAGAGAGAAAGGGGATGCATGTGTTTTTTTTTTGCTTTTATTCTGTCTCTCTCTCTCTCTGGTGTTTTTGGTTTGGCTTGCCCACATTTTCCCGGGCAAAATATGTATACTCTCTCGATTTCTATTTTATTTTTTTTATTTATTTATTTGATACTCTGGTGGCTAGATTTATAGACATTATGTGAAAAAATTGGAAATTTGGGGTTCGAACCTCGACCTCTGCACATAATATTTCTGGTAAATATCAAATGAGCTATATTTACACACTTCAGTCAATTGAGAGAAGAGATTTATTACTAAACTTGTAATCAATTGTTAATCATTTAGTTTAAAGTTCGATTCTATCTGTATGGAAAAATATTTGTTAAAATATATTGGCATCTTAAATGGATCTATGTTATCTAAGATTCATTTTCGTTGTTATTTATGGATAATACTGATTTAAAAATATACATAATTGTTGTTTATTTTTGTAGTTTTGGACTTAGACCTTGAAATTTTGTCAAGTGTTTGTTTGCAGATGACACTTTCATCAACCGTAACATAATAACTTGACGAAGGGAACTATATGACAAGTGTTATACAATTTGAGGGAGCACTTTGATATTTCGTAATTTCACACACACTTTCAATATCCAAATCTAAAATGATAGTTTACTCGTTACTAATTTATGTGTATTATGATATTTTTGGAAAGGTGTCGTGCATAATGTTAAAATACCTAGTTACAACATTGAAGATGGGTTTGCTCAAAAAAGAAAAAACATATGGTTCCTCCAAAATAAAATGAAGATGGTTTAAGAGGGAGATAATGGGTGTGGTTAGTGATATTTTAACGTTTCCGGTTTGTGCATTCATGACTTTAGTAAATAGGCTCATTTATATTCAATAAAATAACGGAACAATTTTCATCCTTCTTTTACAGACCTTATAATTTCTCATCTTAAACTTGAAACAAACCCCCTGAATCATCTGCATGATTAGGTTTTTATTTGCTAAGTGCGTGATTAGTTAGTAACTGACATCCCAATCAACTTTGTGATTTCTCACCGTGAATGCCATATGATTGCAGCAGTATCAGAAGAACTGTTAATTTGCCTTTTTTTTTTTCTTTTTTTTTACCTTGTTTTTTAAAACAATATTGTTGAGGACAAAAAGGGAAAAATGAATTAAAAAAAACATTGGATTGAGGAAAGATGGAAACAGGATGGAACAATCAGCAATTACATATTTGCAAATATTACTCTTGTCTGTATCATTTATAACCAAGTCAAAGGGTATGTTCTAAGCTAAAGAAAAGGCCAAACTTATCTACTCACATATCAGTATTACATTAACTTCAAATTTAATCTTCCACATGGTAAGGAAATTAGGCCATAATACATTCTAACAATATTTCACAGCTCAAAAATTTCTATATGAAGAGAAAAGGTAAATAAAATGAGGGGGTTATTTTGGTTAGACCATTATCCTCTAACCTAAGTTGGAGCCAAAAAAAATCCCCAATAATCTGAGAGTTAGTGAATTTTAAACCGAGCCCCTCTTTCTTCTTCTTCTTCTTCTTCTTTCTTCTTCTTCCTTGTTCGTTCTTCTTGTTTTTCTCATCCCTCTTTCTTTGTATGTGCATCTTTCGAAACAACATCAATCCCTTTGTGGGAAACAGCTCAACTTCCACTTCCAGAAGACTGCATCACGGAACATGCAACAGCTTGAGCCCAATGTCTTAATTTGGTCTTCACCAATTCAGGATCATCCCCTACATTGCACAAAGATGCAAACCCGCAACCTCGTCAGCAAAACTATACATGCATTTAATATATTAATTTGTATAATTTTTTGCCAATAATGTATAAGACAAACACATTGAGATGTTAAAAAATAGGTATATATATTATCGGTAAGAACTCCTGACCGAATTCTGAATTATCGCAGTCTTATTCCCGTGAGAACCAAAGGATTAAGGCAAAAAAATGATTGTTAAGAAAAATGCAAAGAAAGTTAACCTGGGCTACAAATCTTCCATGAGTCAGCATCACTTCTAGGGCTTCCAAAGGAAGAAGAACGAGCCCCAAGGGATGAAGCACGACTTTGAGGTGTAGAAACAGGGCTTGGTGACAAACCTCTATTAACAGCAAAATAAAGATCAAGGGCAGGCAATGTATTACACAATCTCTGACCATCTTCTTCATTGAATCCAAACCCAAGTTCAATGCATCCTTTAAGTTCATGCAAATCATCATCAGTTATATCATCACAAACACAATCTTGAACAATACTCCTCCTTATTTCTTGTCTCCTCCTTCTCTCCCAAGCCATATCTCTCGGCTTCTCGCACATCGATAGCTGCTTCGATAGCCTCCTCCTATTGTTCCACGCCACCGGCGCCAATGGCATGTGCTGCAACTCCTCCTCCGATTCGCTTGGTAGCGGAGAAGAAGATGAAGATAATGACATTTTGTCACACTTTTGCTCTTCTTTGTTCATAGCTACAAATAATTATTGTATATCTTTAACAACAGATTGAAAGTGTTAATTTTAATTTGATGAAAATGATGATGGCTGAGGCAGCAAGCAAGCGGGGGCCGTCTTGCGTTGCCTCGCCGCGCCGTTGAAGTGGTGGTAAGTGGAATAGGAAAAAATGGAAGGAAGAAAAATGATAGGAATAAGAAAAAAGGAGTATTTGATGTGTTCTATTAATGGAGGGTTTTATGGTTGGTGTTGTATATTCTACCATACGTTTGTAACCGTCAGCACCAAAATTTTAGGAGCAATATTTAGTAGTGCTATCTATGTATGTACTATGTTGTGTTGTGCTTGATTGATGGGTGCAACTACATTCGGGTAAAATCTTTTCTTTGTGTAATAAAAAAAGATAAAATAACAACAATAGGGTTTTGTAGCTGATTTAGTTGCTTCTTATGTGTCATTATTACCTGATATTGTTTTAACAAAGTGTAAAATTTAGATTTGTCACTATGTTGCATGCTTTCGAAGTACCAATCTGTCACTAACTGATATAACTGCTTTTTTTTGACAAAACTGATATAACTGCTATTTGTTTGAAAACGAGAAAGAAAGAAAGAAAAAAAACCAATGAACCGTCCATATTTAGTAGGAGTACTTACGCCTATTGAGCGCTCATATGGAAATGGAATCAAGCGTGTTAGTTAGGATTTAAAACAGAATAGGATCTTAGTAATTTCAAATTTTATGATTTTTTTTGGGGTTCAATTTTTATTTTATTGTAAGGGTATAATACATTTTTGTTTTTAATTTAAAATATATATTTTGTCTTTATAAATAAAAAAATATTCAATTTTGCATCTTAATGACGTGGCTTACAGAAATCCGGTGCTTACCACAACTCACGTGGATCATTTTCATGACATGGCATCCACGTTTTTGGTTCGATCAAATTTTCATTAATTAATATTAACAATAATGGTGATGATGATAATAATGATATTTTTTTAAGGGAATCATAATAATAATAATTATAATATTTTGAAGTCTCGTTTCCAATTTTGAAACCTCACTTGTAAACCTACAAAGTGTTTTAGTCCTTTTCTAGTCAAAAGATGTCCAAACCCTAAATATTTCTTGCAAAAATACTTTATATTAGCGTCTCAAAAAATTGAAGTTGTGGCATGGCGCATCACCACATGATTAAAATACCTGGTCCTAGATTTCCTTTGCCTCAAAATAGAGTACTTTCTAACCTCAAACTAGAGGAAATACAAGATTACAATTGAATACTTTGAATGTATACATAAACTCAGATAGTAGTAAATTTATTGAGCATTGTACAATTCAATTGTATCTTTCTATTTTCTTTTGTTGTTTCTCGACAAGGCTTCATTTGATCTTCGGCTGAATTTGTTCCTACTTATATGAGAACTTGAATATCGTCAAGTGTTGGAAGATCCTTGTCTTACAATGTTCGATTGTTTTTTTGTAGTCTTTGCTTGATTACAATTGACAAATCATTGCATTTAACTTGGCATTTGAATGCACTTCAATGTCTTTCTTTATGTACGCAAGTCAATGCCTGCTTTCCTTATTTGTAGAAAGAGTTGTCACATTATTGAAGTATCGGAGAAACCCTTTGGTGGAGAAGATCACTGATCCAGATGATTGACCAAAGTGTGTTGACTTCTTTTCTGATTATAGAATTTTGAACCCACAAAGCTTTGTCTTTATATCTTACCACAAATTATGATTTGAGTCCACATAGCTTTGACTAATGTTGACCTCATAGCTTTGTGTTGAACTCATAGTGTTTTCTTTCAAAGTTGACTTCTAGTCTAGAGCATTGACCACAAATGATCAACTGCATGTATTTTCTTGCACACTTAAACAAACATCAACATATCCAATTATTCTCAAATACTTTATTATCGTCAAAATTTAAAGGTTGTTGTTCTTTAACCCATTTTAGTCTAACGTCTTTAACCTGACAGATTGAACAAATGAAGATTACTTTTAAACCTCGGTCCTTTAATGTAGATATAAAGGATTTGCTCTTCAATGTTTAACCATTCTTATTCAAGATTTGTTCATTTGTGTGTTCGTTCATTCTTGCGTATGCAACATCTCCTAAGTATGGTTGTATCGAAGAGGGAGTTACTTCCAGTAGAGTATGCTAAAAAATTTGTAAGTGGCCTTCCGCCTACGTGTCTCTACAATAAACTCTACATAAGGTAACCCCTTTTTCTAAGGTTCCATGTCTAGCCTATAGTTGTCAGTTTTAGTAATCTTTTATTATTTTCCTAGATGCTTGATTACTCATAGTAACCTTGTTATCTTAATTTTAGTTGTTATATATAATACACATCAAGATACAAGTATTCCTTATTAATCACCCCTTGCTAACATTCATATAACTATCAATTACACTTATCATTCCTATCACTAATTATATGTAATACTAGGATGCACATTACTCACTTAACACACATGCTACCAACATGAATCATACTTCTATTTTCTATACATAATACATCTTAGCACATTCATCATATATATACAAATTTCGCATTAGTTTATTCACAGAATACACTAGTCATTAATTGTACTAGTATTCCTATCTTAACCAATACTAATCACTGGAATCTTAGAAATTCCTAATGGTTATTTATTGATAGGCAAATTCTATGGTACACCCAACATTTTGAGTGTACCGGTACATCGAACATTAAATTAATAATTAAATTGATTGTTTTTTGAAGAAAAAATAATTATTTTCTATCATTGACAATTATAATAATTAAATCTTATTTACCAAAAGCGTCCATGAAATAAAATTTATTTTTTTTTGAATTTTTATTGCTCATAATGAAGAATATTGATTATTTTTTATGAGAAATGTTAAAAATTTAATATAATTCATATAAACAATGAAATAGTGTTTTTTTCCTCATGAGATGGTGTTTTCTAAAATATAAATAATGACAAATAACAATTATTTCATAAAATGATCATTAATTTATAAATTTATGAAGCGGAGTATCGATACACATTAATTTGTGAGGTGTACCGTAGAAGCTCCCTTATTGATATCCCTACAAGTCTATAAAGTACTAAGGTTGCGGTTATATGAATTGAGAATGGTTTGAGACAATGAGGATCATGGTTAAACTCTGAAACACCTTAAAATATTAAATACAGGAAAATTTGGGCAAAACATGCTCTGGCATCGAAGTCGTGAACCTGTGAATCGCAACTCGCTAAACAAGCATGACAAAATGAAAGTAAGCCTAAAAACAGAGTTCTAGAAGATTGAAGACAAATTCGATTCGCTAAGCACAAAACAGTTACTACCTCTCCACGAAGGAAAAGTAAAGGCGGTTCGCTTAGCATGAAAGTAGTGTTTAACGAGCAAGGTCAGTTTCTGGCAAAATATCTGAAGAACAGTCGGATTTTCTCTCCCTTAAAGTGACCTTGGCTAAGCGTGGCTTATTACACTTGGCTAATCTGCAACATCAAAAACTCTATAAATAGAGTGCAAGTCATTTGTAAAACCCAATCAATGGTAAACCCAATATAGAATATATATATATAGAGAGAGAGAGCAGACGGTGGCAGGAGCCTCTCAAGGACCAAGGAAGCTTGGAACTCCAAGATTCAACAACTATTTGTTGTTCATCTGAAAAATGGGTAACTAAAACTCTCTTTTATGTTGGGATTATATGTATATAGTTATTTAATACTCTTTGTCTTACTAATTATATATAAGGCTAAAATATGCTTTTGGTCCCTGCAAATATAGCGAATTTGGATTTTGGTCCTTGGTAAAAAAAAAATTTGAAAAACGTCCCTGCAAAAATTTTTATTTTTTAAAATGGTCCCTGGTCCCACTTTTTCGATGATTTGTCACATTTATGCATACTTGGCAGATGCTGACGGTGCAAACATGTACATGTGGCATCCAGGTGGCAATTATTTTATTTTAACTAATTAAAAAACATTTTAAAATATAAAAAAAAATTATGAAAATTAAAAATCATTTATTTTAAGGATTGAATAAATTATTTTGGAAAACACACTGCACTTCTTCTTCACAGATCTTGTTTTCCACTTCTTCTTCTTCTTCACATATCCTTTTCTTCTCTTCTTCGTTTCACTTCTTCTTCACACATCCTCTTCTTCGTTCCTCTTCTTCTTCGCCGTTCCATTCAATCCTTCATAAACTCATCTGTTTCAAATCGAAATTCCAGAGAACGGCGTGTCAAAATCCATACCGAAATTCATCCAAATCTAAATCGAAGTTCATCCAAACCTTCATCCAAATCCAAATCGAAATTCATCTTGCTTGCAATGATTAAAATGAACTCAGATCTGTCGTGGGTCAATACATGCCGTTGTTCTATCCCCCTCTCTCGGCGCCGTCGACATCTTTTGTATCGCCGTTGTTCATATTCGTTCATATTGTGTTTCTGTTCGATCTATTTCTTGTTTCCTCTTCAATATATGATTTGGTTTTCTGTTCAATCTGGTTAGTGTAGCTTGTTGTTTAATGCAATCTGGATTTTCCGTTCTTGCTGTGTTGTTGCGCGACACTGTTTGCGACAACATTGTTTGTTTGGAGTTTGCGACAATATTGTTTGTTTTGGAAATAGTTTGAGGTTGCAGAAAGATGGAGAAAAGGAAGGAAATGATAATGAAGATTGATGATGATGATGATGAATGTGATGAAGATTTGAAGAAGATTGTTTATTTTCTTAGATTTTCTCCCTTTTCTATTTTTTTTAAATTAATTAAAATTAATTGGTTTTTTTAATTTCATAAATATATTTTCTGATTTTTTTAAATAGTTTTTAATTAGTTAAAATAAATTAATTGCCAAGTGGACAATTAACACAATCAGAAAATGCCAGGTATGCATAAATGTGACAAATCATCGAAAAAGTGGGACGAGAGACTATTTTAAAAAACAAAAAAATTTGCAGAGACGTTTTTCAAAAAAAAAAATTACCAGGGACCAAAACCGAAATATGCTATATTTGCAGGACCAAAATCATATTTTAGCCTATATATAATTTATGTTAATCCAACAGCTCTCGTGAGTTTGAGTTTGCTTTATGTTGCCTCTCGCTCGTACCATTTATCTTTTGGGAACTTCTACGGTACACCCGTAAATTAAAGTGTATCGGTACTCCTACTTCAAAAATCTTTAAATTAACTATTATTTTTATAGAATAAAGAGTTATTTGTTGATATTTATATTTTAGAAAATGTCATTTTATAAGAAAAAAACGTCATTTCATTGTTTATAAAAATCATACTATTTTTTTTTTATATTTTATTGTAAAAAATAATCAAAATTCTCTATTATGAGTACAAAAAATTCAGAAAAATTAAATTTTATTTCTTCGACGTTTTTGGTAAATAAGATTTAATTATTATAATTATAGGTGATAGAAAACAATTTTTCTCTTCAAAAAATAACACATTTAACTATTAATTTATTGACTTGGTGTACCAATACACCCAAAAATTTTAATGTACCATAGAATTTTCCTTATCTTTTTTCATTAAATTAAAAACTTGTAGTCGCTTGTTTCTCTCATCTTCATTTTTTGGTATTTTAACACCCGTACTAAATAGCAACACTCAAAACAAAACAAAAAATACTATGCGTCACAAAACCCAATTGTAACAAAAAAAAATATGCGTCACAAAACCTAATTGTAATATTGCACGGAGAATTACCGCATGTCTGCAACAATTTTGTGGTTTATTAGGTATGTGTTTGAGGAGTTAAGATCTTCTCCATTTATTTATTCTCTCCATTTGTTACATTACCAAAGTTTTGGTGTATAAATATTTCATTAATTCCCTAAAAAACAATATTCCATTAATGTATCAAATTCTAAAAATGTGTGCATTTATATCATTTATTTATTTGAAAACTTAGTAATGGAAATTGCCATTTCATTTAGGAAGTGGAGAGGATATCAACCCGTGTTTGAGGCCGGATGTCTATGAGTTAATTTTATAACCAAATTTATTACAAAATTAATCTCTAGTTGATATTAGTCCAAAATAGTGGAAAATGAGGTTTTTTGTCAAAAGCAAATAGGTATAAGTTGTTATTTAGGTGACAATAAGTTAACGATATGTTATACAGGGGTTGTTAACTTACGCCCATTTACCTGTTACCAAAAACTCAAGTTTTTCTTTTTAACAACCACTTAAATATGGGGTACTAGTGTAATTTACATCTCTCGTAACAATTAATGTCTCTTTACTTTTTTTTTTTTTTTGTTGTTGCACAAATTAGGTTTTGTCTTATAATGTCGCATTTAATCTTTGTCTCTTTCTTCGCATTGGTAATGTTCGTGCGTTACCAAACAGTGAGACCTTAATTTGATTGTTCTTGAAAATATTGATACATGCTTAAGATCATTTTAATATAAGATGCACAGTGGAACTTCCATGGTTTTCTTTATTAGTATTTTTTCTTTTGTACAATTTCCAATGTTGAGAAAATTAATTGGATTTGCGATGAATTGTGAGTCTCCAGAAAATTACACAAAACATAAGCAAAATGAAAACATAAGAACGGGAAACAACAGAAGGGGAAACAGTGTCCTGGTGGCAACAACAGCGTTAAAAAAAAAATCAAACAAAAGAACTGTTACAAAAAGCAAATTACAATTATGTCCATTCATTAAACTAGTAAACAATTAAAGAGGCAAAGGAGTTTTCAGTAAAAGGCAAGTGGGAGAAGACTTGCTATCTTACTCCTTCATGATTTTAGATGGGAGTAAGTTAACGGCCAATATATATATCGGATATGTTTTTTTTTTTTTTGGCTTTTGCACCGGTTTCCGACCCACATGGTGGACGACTAATCCGGCTCATGCGTAGAGGCATGCGCACTGACCAAAGTGTTGTTCCCCCTAAAAATCGAATCCGGTATTCCCTAGATCAGTGGCGGAGCCAAGAAATTTAAGGAGCCCGGGCGAAAAATTTATCCCAAATTATATCAACAGTCATAAATCAATTTTTTTTTAATTTTAATAATTAAAAAAATCGAAATAAAAGAGGTTTATCATTTTGTCAATAAAAATACAATTTAAAATAGGATTATTAATTAAAATTGACAATGTAATATATGTGAAGTCTGAATATACGCGAAGTCCAAAAAAGCAACCGGAATTGACCTGTAATTAAATAACATGTATTTTGATCATGTAATTCGAATTTTTTATTATTTATAACCCTGTAATATACGCGAAGTCCAAAAAAGCAACTGAGTGATTGAATTTTTTCATAATTTGTTAGAGGCGAGTTAAGAACGTTAAAATACGGCTTTACACAAAAAATTTATAAATTTTCGACAAACGACAAATTAATTATGAATTTTTAAAGTGTCAAAAGCTCAAAAAAACAAAACAATGGAAATCTCGACCTATAAATCGAATTTTGAGCTCATTATTTGCAGATACATCTATAAAAATACATAAAAAGGATATGTAAAGTTTCATAGCATTTCGAAATCGTTTAAATTTATTATGATTTTTCAACCAAAACGTGCAAAATTGAAATTTTGTTCCGCGTAAGCGTATACTCACAAGTCAAATTTAGTTCCCTAATTTTGTATGCATGACTAGAACATGATAAGAACCTTCACAGTGAAATTTTGTAGTCTTTAAACGAGATACAAATTAATTATAAATTGTTTAAGAAATTCATAATTAATTTATCTCTGATCGAAGAAATTTAATTTTTTATGTAAAACTATATTTTAACGTGCTAATCATGTATGAAAAAAAGAATGAAAAAATTCAACATGTAGGTCACATTTTTAGACTACACGTATATTACAGGGTGGTCAAAAATAAGAAGAAATTCAAGTTACAATGCTAGAATATATGTTTTATATTTTTAAGGGTCGTTTTTCAAACATAAGGTATATTACAGGGTTAATTTGAACAGTTAACCCGTTAAAATAAGAGAGATGAACTCGTCAATAATGTGCTAAATAAAATTCCGAGACCTATTTGCGTGTGAGAATTTTCAGATTACCCAAAATTTTCTTTTTGTAAGTGTACTAATTGGCTTTTGGGTTGGGTCTAATGTGCAAAAATTATCGATCAAGCCCGGGCGACCGCCCGAGGTCGCCGGGCGGTGAAACCGCCCATGCCCTAGATACGTCCTTGTAAGAAGGAGCTCCTTGCCCAAGCAACTTGGTTTATATTGGATATGTTTTGTTTACGGGAATAATGGGGTTATTGAAAAACAGAGGTGGTGCCCACATGGTTACCTTGCACCATCGGGATGATATCGTGATAATAGTTTTTGGGAAATGTAGCATTTTTCATATATATATTGTGAGCAAATTGTTTGTCATAAAAAAAATATATAATGTGTAAATTAAACAAAAACACATTTCATAAATTCTATGGAAACTGAATGCCAAATATAGATAAGTTTCTTCCCTTCCAACTTGTAACAAATCTAACTCATTCAATTACGATCCTCACTCCCTATCACTGCTTCTCAACCATGTAAACTTAACGTTCATGAAACAACAAAAACAAAAAACAAAAACTGCCAAAATAATTAATTAATAATAATTTAGAACGAAAAAAATAAAGCAAACCAAAAAACCATAGTAACTGCCCCTAGAACAAACAAACTAAAAAAATAATAACAATCAAAACTTCACCTTAATTTTTTGTTCTTGCCTGGTTTGGAACATGTTCCACCAATCCAGGTAGGTAATTTCTACATTCATGTCAGCTCAGCAAAACAAACACAAAACTAATAACCGATTTTCTGTTTTTTTTTGGCGTACAGGAAATTATTATTCTCTCACAACTTGTCACCAAGAACACCCAAAAAGCCTTCATATTTTTTTCCTGTACGCCCAAGTATTATATTACATGCATATTTCTTTGCATTTCATTGAATTGATCAAAAAATGAGAATGCAAAAGAGTTTATGTCTCTTCCTTATAATGTATATACCTATTTTGTTGAATGCACAAACGAAAAAAGATGAATCTTTATTATTAGGATGTGGTTTAGGTGACAATGGTGGCAAAGATTCAGATGGAAGACAATGGAATCCAGACAACAAATACCTTTCAGGAGGAAATTCAATAACATCAAAAGCCTCGTTTCAAGACCCTTCTCTTTTATCAGAAATTCCATACATGTCAGCGCGTGTTTTCACATCAGAATCAACCTACAAATTCCCTATTCTACCAAATAAACGTTATTGGTTAAGACTACATTTTTATCCTTCTGTTTACAACAATTTGAACCCATCGGATTCGTATTTTTCTGTAACGGCAAATGGTGTTGCACTTCTCAACAATTTTAGCTCATCGATTACATGTCAAGCCTTATCTCAAGCTTATCTTGATAGAGAATATTCACTTGCACCTTTGAATTCAAATGTTCTTAATCTTACTTTTAAGCCTTCTGATAAACACAATGGTGCTTTTGCTTTTATTAATGGTATTCAACTTATTCAAATGCCGGATTTGTTGTTAGATTCACCTTCATTGGTCGGTTATGATGATCAAACCATGGATGCTAAAAATTTGCATTTTCAAACAATGTTTAGATTAAATGTTGGTGGGCAATTTATATCTCCAGTTCAAGATTCCGGTTTGAGTCGAACATGGTACGATGATACGCCTTATCTTTACGGTGCTTCCACTGGTATTACAAATCAAGCTGCTAAGGATGTTAAAATTGATTATCAAACTATGCCTCAATACATTGCTCCTCATGATGTTTATTCAACGTCAAGATCAATGGGAAATAATAAAGATGTCAACATGGGATACAATCTCACATGGATGTTTCAAGTTGATCCGAATTCAATGTACTTAACCAGGTTGCATTTTTGTGATTACTTTTATTCTAAAGTTAATGAGATTGTTTTCAATGTCTTTGTCAACAATCAAACGGCGCAGACTGGGGCGGATGTTATTGGTTGGACAGGCAGTAAAGGAGTGCCTACTTATAAGGATTATGTGATTTATGTTCAAGATCAGGCAGGTGATGATCAACTTTGGCTTGCATTGCATCCATCGCCCGATTCAAAGCCGGAATATTATGATGCTATACTCAATGGTGTTGAGATATTCAAACTCAATGATACTGATTTGTCTGGACCAAATCCTCAACCTTCTGATATGATGATTGAACATGACAATCAGGAAAAAACTTTTCAAAACAAAAAAAATGGTCATAATAAGAGTTTTGTTATTGGTGGTGCTGCCGGTGGTGCGGCAGGTTTTGCAATTGTTGCTGCTATATGTGTTGCTGTTCATCACAGGAAGAAGAGAGCACCAGGTAATGTTATTCTTGATAGAAGTCTTTGATAAGAAAAAGTAAAATGAAAATTATATTGATAACGAGAGAATATGAAACGTGAATTACGCTAAAAGAGTATATAAGATTTATATAGCCAATGAGAATAACAACTAACTAGTGTAATTAACTAATTTTATATCTGATACCAGGTTCATACACAAACACCACATCAAGTTGGTTGCCTCTCTATGGAAATTCTCACACAACCGGAACGAAATCAACAGGATCAGGGAAGAGTACTATGGGCAGTGGTGCAAATTTAGCCATGGCTCAAGGACTGTGTCGATATTTCTCTTTACAAGAGATGAAGCAAGCAACCAAGAATTTTGATGAGTCCAATGTTATTGGTGTAGGAGGGTTTGGAAAGGTTTACAAGGGTGTTATTGATAATGGTGTTAAAGTGGCTATTAAGAGATCAAATCCACAATCAGAACAAGGAGTAAATGAATTTCAAACTGAAATTGAGATGCTTTCAAAGCTTAGACATAAACATTTAGTGTCTTTGATTGGTTTTTGTGAGGAAGATGAGGAAATGTGTTTGGTTTATGATTACATGGCTCATGGAACCATGAGGGAGCATCTATACAAAGGAAACAAACCAATAGATACTTTATCATGGAAGCAAAGGTTGGAGATTTGCATTGGTGCTGCAAGAGGTCTTCATTACCTTCACACAGGTGCAAAGTACACTATAATTCATAGAGATGTGAAAACAACAAACATTCTTCTAGATGAAAATTTTGTTGCAAAGGTTTCAGATTTTGGATTGTCGAAAACCGGTCCAAATATGAACCAGGGTCATGTTAGTACAGTGGTAAAAGGTAGTTTTGGATATTTGGATCCTGAATATTTTAGAAGACAACAATTGACTGAAAAGTCTGATGTTTACTCATTCGGGGTTGTTCTATTCGAGGCATTGTGTTCAAGGCCTGCTTTAAATCCTAGCCTTCAAAAGGAACAAGTTAGCCTTGCAGATTGGGCTTTGCTAAACAAAAGGAAAGGAAAATTGGAGGATATAATTGATCCAAATCTTAAAGGAAAGATCAACCCTGAAAGCTTGAACAAGTTTGCTGATACAGCTGAAAAGTGTCTGTCTGATCATGGACTTGATCGTCCCTCCATGAATGATCTGTTGTGGAATCTTGAATTTGCTCTCAACCTTCAAGAAAATCCTGATGGTTCAACTCATAAGAACACGTCACATTTAAATGAGAGTGAATTTGAAGAGGTGAATTTGTCACACAATAATGAAATGGCAGCACATTACAAAAACCTTAGCCTTGGAAGTGAGCATGACCTTAGTCATCATGACTCAACTGAGAATTCTGCTGCCATTTTCTCTCAAATTGTCAACCCGAAAGGGCGATGATGATGACAAAAACTCTTAGGCTGATGATTGTTTTGTTGTAGGGAAGAGCTTTTTGCTTCAACGTCAAGGAAGCTAGAGAACTCTAGAGTACAATACAAACTTTGAGGGCTACTTTTAGAGTATACAATACTTAAATAGATTATTGTAATAGTCTGTAGAATTTTGATGTACAAAGAGGCAGAGAAATCAAGTTCGTCCAGCCTTCTTTGTGTATTATATGTAATATTATCTGTATTATATCATATCTGTTTATGTGATTCTACGTGGCTAGCACTTTGATTGTGTATCTATGATTTTGGTATGATCACTTAGATGCATTTAAATATTAATTATAGCGAAAAATTTAAATATAGTAAGATTTATTAATATTTTTAGTTAGTGTATAATTGATTATTATTTTTTATATATATAAATCCGTAGTGAAAGTGTGATTCGACCAATGGCTTAGAGGGCCTTTTCTTGTTTTGTCGACTCAAATACGATTGGAGGACTAGAATATTTAAGAGTAGGACAACTGATTGATCATGCAAACAAAGGAGTGGCAAGTGGAGGTAGTAGATGTCTTGTTTGGCCCGCAAGATGCTCAAGCTATAAACCATATGCCCCTTCATGATGTTCACCACGAAGATGAATTGATTTGTAATAAGAGTAGAAATGGAGACTTTAGTGTATCATGGATTTAATCGACAATACCGAGTTTAGGAAAGAAGGGGAGTGGATGTATTTGTGGAAACTAAAAATCCTCCAAAAGGTGAAACTTCTTAGTAGAAGATTGTAAGAGGATGGCTTCCTACTAGAGCTAATTTGGCTCGAAGGAATGAGTCTTCTACAAACAGCTGTCCTTTTGTGACTTTTTCGATGAAAGGAAATGGAAAACTTTCCTTGGATGTCATTCTGCCAAAGAAATTTGGAGAGAAGTTGGTATGTGGAATTTTCGGCAAAATATATGCAGGACGCAAGTGGTTTTAACTTTTAATGGTGTCTTATTTGAGTTGCTAATGTCATTTAGCCAAGAAAAGCATCAAGACTTTGGGATGCAATTCTGGTGTATTTGGCGAAGACGAATGATAAAGTATGAAGAATTGCAAGAAACCAATTCGCATATCAGCCGGCCTGGTACGCGGACATTTGCTGCAGTGACTTGCTGCACACTGACAATGCCAATTTCGCAACAAAATGAGTCGCCAATAGCAGCAAAACGTGACAGTAGCATCAGCAGTGCGAGACAGCAGCCGTAGACCAAGAAAGAGGCAGCAGCAGGCCGTGACAGAAGCATCATAATTCCGCAATAGCAGCTGTAGCAGACCCGGAAGTCAGCAGTAGGCCGTGACAGAAGCAGCAGCAGTCCGCGACAGCAACAGTATGTAATGGTCAAGCAAATAACAGAGATGAAATTGCAAGCTTCAATGTAACAGTGCAATGTGAAAGTGAAATCTAGTATGGATATTGGATAGCAGTCAATTTCTTAGAAAGGAAAATAGTAATAGAAGATAAAAGGAAGTAGAACTACTTGAGGCCGTTATTTTGTTGTAGGAAAGGAGCTTTTTGCTTCAACTTCAAGGAAGCTAGAGTACCATTCTATTCTAGATTGCAATACAAACTTTGAGGACTGTTTTGTAAGTATACAGTACTTAAATAGATTATTGTATGTAGTATCATGTAGAACTCTGATGTATAAGAAGGCAGAGAAATCAAGTTTACCCATCCTGTTTTGTGTATTATATGTAATATTATTTGTATTTTATCATTTTGATTATGTACCTATGATTTTGGTATGTTCACTTGGGTGGGTACTTACCCAAACTTTATTAAAAAGGAACTTAAAATAATATACAACTAGGAAATTATGATGCACATAGTGATGACCAAATACAACAAATCGAAGTTGACATTTTCAAAAGTAAAAATTTAGAAGTACAACTCCTGAAACGTAAACATTTTAATTTCCAGCCTTCAAACTTCAGCAGAGCACCTCCAACATACTAGTATACAAGAGAACAAGACATGTATGACGCAAGAAGAGTTTCCTCTTGTTGTCGCTACAATGAAAAAAGGCGGAACCGTTATCTTTTTCAATGACGGCCTAATAAATAACCATCAAATCAACAACATTAGCAGCCACTTTATGACAATGGTGCAAATTTATCTCTCTCAGTTGTGTACAGTTTTCTATGACTTGTCTCACTCCTTTCTCTATGACATCATAACAACATTCTATGTCAAGTTGCAGTAGCCCAAAGCAATTCGTTGAGATCACTGGAGTGATCTATCATCAATCCCAGACTCTGACAAGTTCAACACCTCCAACGTGAAACTTTAAAGCTCATTCTATGTATCTTTAATTCTGAAGAGTTGGAAGTGGGAGCAAAAGTTAAATTGTTGAATATAGATTGAGGAATATAAGCGATGCGGCGCAAATGGAATGATGTAGCGCATAAATGTGTGAGGTGTCAATATTATAATAGATGAACTAGTTTTCTACTGTCCAAAAAACTTAATAGCATATAAACGATTACATTTCCCTACAGATACTACCAAACATGAAAGCTTAAGAAAACACAATTAAACTTTATCAAAGGAAAGTTTCAACAAAATGACATTCATTTTATTTGGTACACAACAAGAATAGGCATTCATCCTACCCTTATCCAAACAGCACACATCGACACTACATTATTCTAAAACAGCAAAAGATGTACTCGTCCCGTTCGGTACCAATAGGAGATCCTGTAAAAAAAAATTAATTTTAGTTCTTGGAAACAATATCAAAGCATTGCAGTTTCCATGGCATAAATTGCATATGAGGGAAAAAATAAATGGTCATGATAAAAGATAAATCAAGTACCATTAATCAAGGCAAGTCAAATATATAGATTAACTAAACTGTGCAACTAATCGTTTTATTATGGCTGAATATTGAACATTGATGCAGTGGCAATGTTCATGATTCAGTTAAACCATAAACAAAAAAAGCAAGAAATAACATAGGTACCTGCCCATCATATTCATCCAACTTAGAGCAACTAGCAAGGTATACATTTACTGCTTCCTCCACAAGAAGATTTTCAATATCAATGTGTTCAAGAATTTGGAGCAAGTTTCTCTCCAAGATGGTAGTAAAAATATTGAGCCTGCCAAGCCAACGAAGCCAATGAAGAATCCTATCCCCCCACTCATGTATAATGCTTCCAAAAATATTAAATTGTCATCTCCTGCATCAGTTGTTTGCACTTGATATTTCGGTGGCTCTTCGCCTGGACACTTTATATCAAGTGGTTCTCCGCAGAGATTAGAATTTTCTTCAAAACATGAAGCGTTAAATGTCTGCAGTTGCGTTCCAATTGGAATTTTCACATAGAGCTTGTTGTTTGACAAGTCCAACCAAGTGAGACGATCAATGTGGGCTAGACTGGAAGGAATTCTTCCTGAAAGATGATTTCTTGAGAGATCAAGAAATTCAAGTGACTTGAAGTTTCCTATGTTCGGAATGATTTCCCCACTGAGATTGTTCCTCGACAAATTTAAGGAAATCAAACCAAATAAGTACTCCATTTCAACTGGTATTTCCCCTGTAAGATGGTTGCTTGAAAGATCAATTGTTTTTAAAAACCTATAAGGATTTATGTAAAGTTGGTCTACCCCTTTCCACATCAAGAATAGGTCGAAACCATAGGGTAAATTAAAAGACCAGTTGTTGAGTGAAATCACAGGTAGAAATGATGAAGTTGAATTAATGAACTCCTGAGCCATTAAAGTAAGATTCTTTACACAAGTTGGGATTCCTCCTGATAAGCTATTAAGTGACAAATCTAAGACATGAAGATTTCTCAAATAACAGAGATTTGAAGGTAGACTTCCATTGAATTTATTGAACCGAAGGCTTAAGATTATTAATTGGTGCAAACTATCTCCAATCCATAAAGGTAATGGACCATGAAATATATTTTCTCCAAGATCCAATAAAGCCAAGTTTGAGCAATTCTTTAATGAGGAAGGAAGTTGTCCCCCCAAATTATTATTTGTTAAACTCAAAGCCTCCAAATTAGAAAGGGCACCCATTGAGAAGGGAATCTTTCCAGACAACTTGTTATTTCTCAGGTCAATATATTGTAATGAGGATAAATTATTCCAACAATCAGACAACTCACCCTTTAATTCATTGTTTGACAAGTCCAATAATATCACTAGTGTTTTCAATTTCCCCCAAAACCAAGTAGGTATTGGATCTAGATTACTGACATTTGAAAGGATAAGATAGGATAAGGAGTTTTGTGTTTGAAGCCAGTTAGGAAATCTATAATTTAGATTGCAAGATGCTAGATTCAAATTTATTAATTTAAAGGGAGGAACCCAGTCATAACTAACCTTCACAGTCAGAAAGTTATAAGACAAATATAGATCTTCCAATTTGGAGAGGTTAGTGAAATGAGATTCAGAGATGACACCTTCAAAAGCGTTTACGCTCAAATCCAAATACTTTAACTCCATAATTGATCCAATGCTCGTGGGTATTTCTCCAAATAATTTATTTCCAGCAAGATACAACATTCTCAAAGATGATAAGATTGAAAGATTTGGTAACATGCCAGTAATTTGATTATTTGATAAGGATAATTCCTGTAACGAGGATACATTTCCAATGCAGTTCGAATAGTTATTATGAACTGTAAAGTATGAAATATCTCCGCTTAAGCGGTTATCATTAGCCCAAAAGCTCTTCAATGTACATATGTTCCCAATAAATGTAGGGATCTTGCCTTCTAAACTATTGCCATCCAGATAGAGATCCACAAGTGAAAGCATCATAGTGCCAAAATCATCAGGGATTGATCCAATGAGTTGATTGCGGCTGAGATCAAGGTATTGCAACAATGAGAGATTCCTAAGCTGAGCAGGAATCTTCCCATCGAAACCACTATTTGAGAGATCAATGTATCGCAAGTTGCTGAAGGAGCCAATAAATTTTGGGATTTGACCACTAGTATTCAAAAAACCAAGGTCTAAATATGTAAGATGTTGCAATTCAGTTATTAAAGGGTTGATTTTGCCTCTCAAATAGCGTGTTTTTGAACCATGCAAATCAAGACTTTGAATATAACCAGTTTGGTTGTTGCATTGAACTCCTTTCCATTTGCAGCAATCTGCATTTGGACTATCATTCCATGTAGACAACATACCGTACTCGTCTTGAAGGCCTTGTTTGAAACCGAGGAGAGCATGTCTCTCCCTCTCTTTGCAGTTGGTATCTCCATTATCTATTGCTGAGTTGAACCCAACAAACAATGCATGGAATATAAGAATAATATAACTTATCATAATTTCACTAACAAAATAAAGATGGATTTCTCTAATGGGTGGTGGTGGGTACTATAATCTCAACAAGAGTTATACAAACACATATATATAAAGTATGGTGTTCAAGATAAACGTGTGGAATGGTAAAAAGTGCATTTTGAAAATCTTGCAGTTTCATTTGTTGCTTACCCATGTCTTTTCTTCTTCTTTTCATACCCATTTTCCACATTATCTTTTTACCATGATTGTTAATTATTTTTCCTGCTTCCTCTTTTGACTATTTTACTTATAAGGATCTCACTCAATTCCTATTTGATGGAAAGAAAAAACCACCCCTATTACATTAAATTACTCATATACGTGTGGAATGGTAAGAAAAAGGTTTGGCAATTGTTGGATTAGAGCAACGCACCGTCAAGAAAGATGGAACAATTTATAATTTGATTGCATAACCAAATTCAAAAGGAAATATGAATTGGGTCCAACAGAGAGACCGAATGTTGGAACTAGAAGCAAGAAGAAGATTGCAAAGGAAATAGCAAGGAAAATTATCCCAAGTTGATATATTTAGAGGACTAAAAACATGTCCTTCTATGCTTAGCTCAGGTCAAATCCTGACCACCACAAAAAAAAAAATTAAAAAGATATTTAATCATTTTAAATTTTGTAAAAAGATATAAAAAAAAAGTTTAATTTATGATTTTTGATGGATTTTAGAGTGAAGACTCACTTAAGTCCCTCATCAATGAAGCGCAAAATAAAATACCAATAGATTAAATCAATGGCTGAAATTATTCAAAAATAAAAATGAGAACATATATTCCTTTCCACACAACCATATCTCTATCCTCTTTGCCCACAGATATCCTCTCCAACTTGAGAAGATGCTGATTTATTGTGTGGTTTTGTTTTCTTACCAAAACCAAATAAGGGTTCGTTTGGATTGATTTATTTTTAAGGTTATGCAAAACAACTTATGCAAATAAATAAGTTTTTATTTATTATTCATAAGCTTTTCAAAGTAGTTTATGAAGGAAAAAAAAACTTATAACGATACAATTTTCATTAGTGAAAATTTATAAATTAACATAAAAGTTTATTTATTTACATAAGCTATTTTTCATAAGTTCAAAAATAAGTCAATCCAAACGGAACTTAAATAACCATTATTTTTCATCAAATCAATAAAATACATATATATTAACAAACAATAACACACTATAATCGAATTGAGGGTAGCACAAAATCAATTCATATAAAAATCCCCATTGTGTAATCGTCAACACTCATTCAATCAAATAAATTGCTTCTCTAGTCATAGTGGTAATGGAAATGGAAATTTAATTCAATCAAGCAGTTCTTCAAATTTAAACCTCTATTCTACCTTTGTTATCAAACCTGGTCCAAAAACAAAAACATCTATACTTTCATCCCTGGTTCCATCTTGTACATATTTGTGGTGAATTGAAAAGGATGCAAATGGAAAACAAATAGGGGTAGGGATGAAAAGGATTAACAAAATGCACATACCTTGTACATATTTTCATTTTTACTTTTAAATAATCTTGATCATTGATTCAATTTAATGATGTTTTTTTTTTTTTTTTTGCGCCTAACCGGTGAGGGATTTAATTGAACCTTCACCCTAAGATTCACCAAGTTTTTCATCCCTACAATTGTCAAAAAAGAAAAAAACCATTCTTACTAAAATTACTAACTTTCAATTTTCGTCCTCATTGAAAAAAAAGTCATATTTATGGCCAAATATAAATGATAATTTGTTGAGAACATAGAGAAATAGTTAGGCTTACAAACTCAAATTGGCATATCAAAAAATCAAAAGGGTTAAGTTTTATTATGGACAAAATTTTGAAGAAGTTGAGGGGATGGAAAGAAAAAAATCGATCCTTTTTAAGAAGTGTTTTGATAAATTCAGTCATTTAAGCCATCCATGATATAATATTTTCTTGTTTCAGAAGTGTATCTGACTATATGGAAGAAAAAAAGATACTTGCAACTTTTGGTGGGGAATTAAATAGGGAAAAGAAAAGTTCATTGGCTTAGTAAGGAAAAACTCCAAGTTTCAAGATTAAATGGGGGTTTAGGGTTTATGTTGAACCAAAATAGGTTTTGTATAATGTATCTGAAGTTTTGATGATAAGAAAGTATTAAAAGAACAATTGAATATGTTAATGTATGTTCAAGTGTGTAGGACCACAAACTAAAATTAAATGTATTAAATAAAGTTTTAGTACTGAAAGAACATATACAGTAGCATATGGAATTCGGATTCGAAGAGAAGCTGAAGTTCTGGACCAGGATCTAAAGGATACTAGGTTCTGAAGGATCAGACTCTGAAGAAGTGTAGCTTATGAAGACCTGGACTCTGCAGAAGTGTAGCATCTGAAGGATTCAGACTCTGGAGGCCACGGCAGCATCAGAAGACTCTGACCATTTTTGTCATCTTCAGAAGATGTCATTATCAGACTCAGATAGTACAGTTTATCCTCTTCTAACCACATGCAGAAACAAATAAAGAACTTTAAGGAAAATCGGAATGAAATGGATAATTCCTTTTGAAGCAAATGAATTTCAAATTTCTTTTCAAAGACATTAACCAAATCAAAAAACATTCCAACGTCTATGACCAAGCCTCTCAATGACTCAAAGTAATGTGTTGGCACCTCTCTAACGTCTCTAAGATATCCCTATATATAAGGAGCTGGAGACTTGAAGAAATTAGAAAGACTCTACATATTGAAAGTGTCTTTAGTTTGTCAAACTCAAAGCGCAATTATAGTTAGAATTTCTTACAAACTTTATATCTTAGAAAATTTTAAGTCATAAGAGTCCATTATGTTTTGTATTGCTTACACCTTTGATTGTATCTCAAGTGTAAATTAAATGATATTTTATTTGATTAATTTAGATTGTAGAAGTCTCTTGCTTGTGTGCTTGAGCATTGGAAGTCTCTTTCTTGTGTGATTGACCATTTGAAGTCTTTTACTTGTGTGCAAAAGCAATTGTTATATTTAGTGATAATAGTGAAAATTCATTGGAAGTGCAAGGCAACTAGTCTATTGTCGGTTTGTGAGAGGAACTAGCACAAATTGTTCTCTCTCTCTCTCTCTCTCCCTCTCTCTCTCTCTCTCTCTCTCTCTCTCTCTCTCTCTCTTTGTGTGTGCGTAACGCCCTATTTTATTATTTATTTATTTTATTGAGTTTAAAGTCTTTTTATAATTTAATCGATTTATTTTGATGGGTGATATTTTTGTTGTGTAATGATATTTATTAGTAGCCTCTATTTTATCATTTAGTGGAGAAATATAATTAAAATAAAATTATGAGGCTTGAGGGGCAGAATTGGAAATAAGGGAAAATATGTCGGTTAAGGAAAATAGAAAAGGTTATAGTCAGAATTAGAAAATTGAGAATACGTGAAAACTGTTTTTGGGAGAAAAGGGAGAAAGAGAGAAGTCAGAGAAAGAGAAGAGGAGCAAGCTTGTAGAGTTTGAAATCATCTAATCTAAGGTATGGGTAGGACTAGCTTTATCTAATAATGGGTTGTATGATTCTGAAAAAGGTTTTAACATGTTGTTTTGTTAATTTTAATTGTTGAGAAATTAGGTTTTTGAAATTAAAATTGATTGTTGAAAGAATTGGTAATCCGATGAAGTAAGGTAATAATTGGTGTTCAGGTGGTGGAATAATCATATGAAGAGTTTTCTATAAAAGAGTAAATAGTCAATTTCCCCCCTAAAATTGTAAGTTTCATCAATTATCCCCCTGAAATTAACAAAACTTCAATTACCCCCCTGAAATTTCACAACGTTAGTCAATTTACCCCCTCCGTCAAATTTTTCTGTTAGTGAACATGACGTTTTGCAAATACCCCCCCTGAAGTTTTGCACTTATGTGCAAAATGCCCCCCAAATTTAAAAATTTATATTATTTTTTTCTTAAAAACAAACAATTAATAGTTAAATATTAAAACTAACTATTAATTTTGGAGTTTGGAAAAACTACATACATATATACATCAAAATAGGGGAAAATGTGTATTTTTAAAGTGACAATAATGGTTATTTCTAATAGACAAATTATTATTTTTAGAGGTTTATAAACAAATTAATAATCAGATTTAAATTTATATTTTCTCCTTCACCATTTTAGTCTTTTAACTCCTCCAACTCCTTCAACAATTTGCTCAAACCATTTAAACTACACAACCCCCAATATTAATCCACAAATCATCCCATTATTGTCACTTTAAAAAATACATATTTTTCTCCATTTTGGAGCCTATTTTGATGTATATATGCATGTAGTTTTTCCAAATTCCAAAATTAATAGTTAGTTTTAATATTTAACTATTAATTGTTTGTTTTTAAGAAAAAAATAATATAAATTTTTAAGTTTGGGGGGCATTTTGCACATAAGTGCAAAACTTCAGGGGGGTATTTGCAAAACGTCATGTTCACTAACAGAAAAATTTGACGGAGGGGGTAAATTGACTAACGTTGTGAAATTTCAGGGGGGTAATTGAAGTTTTGTTAATTTCAGGGAGGTAATTGATGAAACTTACAATTTCAGGGGGGAAATTGACTATTTACTCTCTATAAAATTTGGGATTTGGGTTGATGAAATTGAGGCTTTTGGAGTGAAAACTGAGTTGTTCCTGTAAAGATGTCTGTCACAATTCGCCACGGCGAGTAGCCCATTTCATCGCTCGCCATAGCGAGTTGTCCAGTGGTGAAAAATGATGATTTTCTAAAATAATGTTTTGGGTCATGTTTTGTATGGTTTTGAGTGCCTTTTCATGTTTAGAAATATTTATACAAGTTTTGGAATCAAATTTGGGCATAGGGAAGTTAAAAATGAGATTTTTGGGTGAAAAATGTCAAGTTCCCGAGAGCTATTAGTTTTAGCTCGCTGCGGCGAGAACCTTGGTCGCCATGGCGAGTAGTCCATATGTTGAACTCGCCATCGCGAGTAGATTGGCTCGTCTCGCGAGTTGTTCAGTGGCAGTCTGCCCTGTTTCGCGTTCTTGCGTCTGTTTCATACGTTTCTGTTTTAAATTGGTCTTTGGTATAAATATGAAAGTTGTTGATAATTGTGTTATCTTTCCAGTAGCCTTGGTTTGATGTGAAAACCTTTTGTGGATAATTTAATATGTTTTTACGAAGATATATGATGAATTGTGGTTGTCTAATATGATGCCTATATGATGCTATATCTATTAATGAATTGTGAGACTATGAAGTCATAATGCGAAGTTGTTGTTGTTTCTGTTGTTGATGTCGCATTGGTAGTGTCAATGCATGATCATTTTAAGCGAAGGGGGATGTAGCCTGACATGTCGAATTATGACATTAGCGAAGAGAGCTTTATGCTCTATTAATTTTAAGTGAAGGGGGTTGTAGTCTGTCAAGTCGAATTACGGCTTGTTGAGCGAAGCTTTGTTGATGAATTGTTATTGAAGTTATGTGAAGTAATGTTGTTGATTTATGTTGTTAGATTCTTTTAATGAATTTAATGCTTATTATTATTGAATGTGAAATCTCACCCGTTCTGTTTGAATGTTGCCTCTACGTGGATAACATGCAGATAACCAGGAGTAACCGCTGATGTGAGTTGATTCCTCGTGTCGTCTTAGGAGTCGCTCTGATACGTAACGGGATGGGGACTTTGATGTTTATTTCCATTGTTACGTATTTTTCCTTATGAATTTATTGTTGGACCAATTTTGTTGGATTTTAAAGACGTTATGTTGAGGCCTTAGTGCCAATTTTGTTGAAAGATTAAATATTTACCGCTGCGACGTTGTTGAAAATTATTGGAAGCAGATGTTTTAAATAAAGAGTGGATTTTAACTCTATTTATGTTAAATAATATTTTGAAGAACGAAATGTGACATCCTGTTTGCGATGAACTCTGATTTATTTTATATTATTTATATGTTGGGAAAACAGGGTGTTACAGTGTGTGTGTGTGTGTTTTGATCTTATAACTGTTGCATTCAAAACTCTGCATCAAACTTTGAACTTAAACTTTCTTTGGTTCAGGCTTTGGGTGCGTACTATTGGTGGTCACATAATCACGTTTATGGATAAATTCCCAATTTGTTTGTCAATCTCACAGCTTTTATGAGACTTGTTTGGTTGTAATAAATGTAGGATTACCAACACACCCTCTCACGCTCGGGGCGGGATTTCCAACACAACTCCTCACGCTCGGCCCAATGGGCATGAAGTGTGGCAATGCGGAATCCCAACAGTAGATCTTGGATAGACTCTGATACCATCTTAGAAATTATGGTTGAGCCTAACAGAACCCCACAAAACCGGGTTGTGAGGTGAGTATTGCCCCCACTTATAAATACATTGTCAGACCATCTTATATCTGATGTGGGACTCTTAACACACCCTCTCACGACCAGCACAATTGGGCTTAATTCGTGGACATAAATGGTGGGTGCCCCGATAGCAGAAATATGATAGCAAGTGGCCCAATGAATCTTGAAGAGACTCTGATACCTTCTTAGAAATCGTGGATGGGCTTAACACAACCCCACAAATCCAGCTTATAAGGTGAGGAGTGCCTCCTCTTTATAAACTCTTATCAAGAGTTTTATCTAATCAATGTAGGACTAAATTCACCCCCTCAAAGCCAACACAAGGCAACGAAGGGAAAATCACAATAAAGGTGGGATTACCAACACATCCTTTCACGCTCGGGGCATGATTTTCAACAGATCCCTTCACGCTCAGACCAAATGGGCATGAAGCGTGGCAATGAAGAATCTAATGGTAGATCTTGGATAAGCTCTGATACCATGTTAGAAATCGTGATTGGGAATTGACACCATAGGGTTTTCTTTACCATGCAGAAGAAGGCTAATAAAAGGAAACATGTTGATGTTTGTGATTAAGCTCTGAATTTTTAAACCTGGGCTTGTGTTACAAAATTGTTTTACTTAGTTTACCTTGCACTTTACTTGGTGAATAAATTGTCATTTTCATTGTATTTTAAACAAAAAAATTGTGAATTTTCTCATTTAGAGTTTGAGGGGGACTATTAGAGTATAGCGAACAAACCATAGATAGTTGATATTGTTAATTGGTTGGTTAGGTAGTTAAATGTTAATTAGACTAACTCACCCTATGATAACTCTCACCTTTTTACTCTCTTGTTGTCCTTTTCATCCTAATTCAATATAAATGACAAGGATTATTCCTTTGTATCAACCTCTCATGTCTACTTCTCCTATGAACTTCACCTTTATCTTTTTGACACAAACCCTTGTAAAATTTACGAGCCAAAAAGAAAGTTATTTTGCAAATGAAAACTAAGAGAAAACACAACCCAACTTGACTAAAACCCTTGTAAAATTTACGAGCCAAAAAGAAAGTTATTTTGCAAATGAAAACTAAGAGAAAACACAACCCAACTTGACTAAAACACAAAAGGTTTTTAAAAATATTATTATAATATTGTAAAAAAATTAAGAAATAAATTGTACTAAAATAATATTTAATACATTGTTAAATTTATTTCAATGATAAACATCTTAATAGCATTAACAATCAAATTTTTTTAAAAATAAAAAATACTAGTAAAAAATAGCTGTAATCATTATCTCCAAAAGCTGGTAACAAAAACTAGATAACACGTTATCCTCATTTCATTCAGCTATCCGAGTGAACTCTCTGACTTACATTCTCCATCGTCGATAAACCATAATCCAAAGGCTCACATTCAAACATGACAAAAAATTCTCGATCCGTGCCATTCTATTTCCACCAATCAGCGCTCTCCATTTCCCTTTCTCTTTTCAATATAAAAATTCCCTTCCCTCCCACTCGTTCAATCACAATCACATCACAACTTTCTCGTCAATCTTCTCTGCAACTCTTTCTCTCTCTAAAACGGTTACTCTCTCTCTCTCTCTTCCGAATCTCAAGTCTCAACCATGTCTCCCAACGCCGCCGCTCAGCCCAAGCCCAAGAAAACCGCTGCAGCAAAGAAGCCTCTCTCTCATCCTACTTACGCTGAGGTAATAACAAATCTCAATTTTCAAATTTCGTCATAATTTTTGAAATTTGAATTGAATTCTGATTTTTGTTTTTGTTTTTGTTTTTGTTTTTGTAGATGATAACTGAAGCAATTGTGAGTTTGAAAGAACGAACTGGTTCAAGCCAACACGCGATTACAAAATTCATCGAAGAGAAGCATAAGGATTTATCTCCAACATTCCGCAAACTCATTCTTCTTCATCTGAAGAAATCTGTGGCTTCTGGAAAGCTTGTGAAGGTGAAAAACTCCTTCAAAATCGCCCCAGCTGTGGCCAAAACTGCTCCGGTGAAGGCCGCTATTGCTCCTGCTAAGAAGGCTAAGGCTGTTACCAAGCCAGCCGCTAAGGCTGCAACTAAGCCAAAGGCGAAAGCTGCTGCTGTGAAGCCGAAAGCTGCCGCAAAGCCAAAAGCAGCGGCGAAGCCTAAGGCTGTTGTGAAGCCGAAAGCAAAGAGTGTGAAGGCTACGCCGGTGAAGAAAGCGGCGAAGAAGGTGGTTGCAAAGAAGCCGAAGAGTGTTAAGACTCCGGTGAAGAAAGCTAAGAAGTGAAAATTAGGGTTTAATTTGGGAATTTTTAGTGATGTGTGAAATTTGAGGGTTTATTATTATATGAGTATTAGAGTTGGATTTTATTATCATAATATAATATAATATTATTAGGAAGTTGTTGCTGTAAATTCTTTGATAGGAACATATCTAATGTTCTTGTATTATCTCTACAAATCCTAATGAATCAGGTTTTCTGTTTTCTCTAATTTTGATTTGTGAATTTAATTTCTGCATCTGTTTTATGAAACCGTCCTTAGATTCTTATTTTATTTGTTGAACTTTAACTTTGTTAAGAAGCAATGGTTAGAAAATGTTACGTGTTAAATCGAAATTAAAGAGGCGTTAATTATGCTATACAGAAACCATGGTTTGAAGTATTTTGGGTGGTTTGGGAATGTGAAAGGAATACGTGCTTATTGCTTAAAATACATGGCAAAATCTGTGACGTGCACGATAACTACTGGGCAATCAGATATTTTAATCATTTTGCAACGTTATTATTTTAAAATTAATTCCTAATTAATTAAGCTACTATTTGTAATAAACTAAAAATAAAAAACAATATATTAGATTTTAAACTATAGTTCAATTCTTACCAAAAAAAAAAAAAACTATAGTTCAATTCTGAGTAAATTTGATTTTTTTTCCCGGTAGGAATCCACATGGATTATATTCTTGGGCAATTTTTTTCCTTCTTTCAAATGGGTATATTAGGATTTTTGGACCTACATTTGATTCATGGATATGAAAACGAAAGGATAAAGTCAACATTTCTTTTGACCGGATCAACTTAGAAAATATGTTGGTCAAAAGAAAGAGATTAAGGAATAATCAGCCACCTCAAGCAATTTTGATGTACTATAAACATGTATATTTACTGTTTTAATTATTAATAAATTTACTTTGTTTTGTTTTGTTAAAAAAATTTGTATAATTAGCCCCCACCTTCATATAAAAAAAGTATACTCAACCATAACATAGGCAAAAAAAATGTATAAATGTAGTCAAATCCCACTTGTTTACAACTTTTGTACTTCTTTCAAAACAAAACAAAAAAAGTTTGTTAATTGTACTTTTGCTGGAATTACATGCTTGTTATCTTTTACTTTTTTAAACTAAGTATCAATTTCCTAATTGTAGAAATTAATTATTTGAGTTGGATATGTAATGGATGAAAAAGCTCTATTAAAAATTAAATTTGTTGTATTCTCAATGTTGTATTCAAACTTAGAATTTATGGTTAAACTAAAAAAAACCCTTACTATCTCATTTAAGTACTAGTGTCTTGTTATCTTATCAATTCTCACTTGTAACAAAAAGTTTGTTATCTTAATTAACATAAAAAAAATAAAAAAAAAATTATATTTTCATTTTAAATGTCTTATTTAATTTTGTCCATAACAACAGTCAATAATAAGCATAAATTGTCCAACATTCTCTTTGCATTCGTTGTGATTTCGGCTAGCAAATATTGCTTGAGACTTGAGATTGATGATGTTCTATGACTTTGTATGTGATGTGACTAGTTCTGATATAAGGCATTAGGCAATGTAATGAATGATTAGTTTTGGTGTGCAAAGCATGGTTCTGTATAAGATATAAGTTGAAGTGTTTCAATGTTTGTTGTCCTCCTGGACTGTCAGTGTCTCAAGAGTGATGCTTTACCAAATAATGAAACACATCAAACTAACAAACTTTTCTCAATAGAATCAACTTATCAGAACATAGGAGATGAAAATCAACTACTATGCCAACTATATTAACGCGGTTAAGCTTTACGCATACCTCCTGTCGGATTTTTGTTTCAGAGGAAAGCCAACATTTTTCTCTGCCATACACAAGACAGGACAATACTAATACCATACTAAATAGTAAACTAGGAAGAGTATATATAATCAAAATAAACATATGCAAACTCAATTCTGGAACAAAAAGGTGCATTACATGGTATGTTCCCCCATTAAAAACAACATTTAACACTCAGAAAAAACCATATGACAACCTAATCCTATGTCAACATAAAGAAATATATATTTCATCATATAACTTTACGAAATCCGGCAGGCCTAGTTTGGGGGAACAACATCACATATCATACATACTACATCAGTAACTATTGATTATATAAAACATGACCCGCATCAACATAACTTACAAAACCATATACACCGCGCAAATTAACACAAATCAGAGAAGTCAAGTCCATATGAAAAATAAATTAGCGTCTTTTCCTGAGTTATGATTGGACTGATATGTCTGCATTTGGGTGTTGGATGATGTTTGGAGGACCTGTTTTAGTCTCAGTATCCACTTTTGGTCGTTCTTTGGTTTTGTAAGCGCCGTTGCTATTGCGCCGAATGGCCTGGTCCTTAATGTTCTGAGTGAGAGGGTCATTAGTATTAGAGCCACCCTTGATGTGGCTACAACCAGTGCTGTGACGTGCTCGGTTACCAACTTCACGAGATTGTGAGTTCACAGCATCACCAAAGGTCCTTCTCCGATTCAGATTCAGTTTTGGTGACTTTGGGCGTGTTAGTGGCAGCTGCCATAAAAGAAAACCAAATGAATAAGACCGCAGTTACTTTCTGAAACTATTTTATGTTTTAATTTTTTATATTTATATTCATTTTAAATAGGCAACAAAGAGATGGAAGACACACGCATTGAACATTTGTGATGGAGAAGAGATGAAAGACAAGTTAGAAAGAATGCATTTTTAGAAACAATGAAAATGATGTTTTGGTATTTTCAAATTTTTAAACAAATGCTAGACCTGTTTTCAAAAACTGTAAAAGAAAAAGGTATAAATATTGGATATATATGCTCTTATGTTTATTATTGAAAGTGAACATGAAAACAGAAAACACGGTAAAGAAAAAACAGGCCCAGCACAAGACTGTTGTCTCTCTTTGATATGGAGAGAACCAAAAATGATGTTATATGTGATGGCTAATGCAATTTTTTTATGTATTTTGGAAAATACTCTTTGTTTTGCAACCCGAGATCAAGAATAGACACATACCTTCTTGAGTTCAGCCTTAGGTGGAGGCGCCTCATAGTAGAAATTGGGTACCGGCTTTGCTTTAATTACCAAGTTCTTTCTCATCTGCTTGATGGCTGCTTCTTGCTCTTCCTATAAGGGTTATTATTAAATAAATAATCATAAAGAAGTTCTTTAATCAACTTTTATATGACAGGAGAAACATAAAACAATTCACTCATGCACATGGAATAAAAGCATAGGATTTGGCATAAGGGGTTAGATGTTTCTTGTAAGAAGATCAATATACCTTTAGTCTTGCCTCATACTGACTTTTTTCTTCTAAAAGAGCTCGATTTTTCTCCTCTAGCTTGAGATAAAACTGCAAGGGTAAATTCAAATGATAAAGTTAATGTGGAATATAATCTTATTTAACATGCATCACAATTGAATAACTATCACAAAATCTGTACCTCTCTTCGTTTTGCTGCACGTTCAGAGCTTCTAAATGTAGGGGCAGAACCCTGAGTTACCTTTGATCTCGCAGTACGCATTGACATAGCACTAATATATGTGGTTAAAGAACAAATGATACAGAGTACCAATTAAATTATGACATTTAGAAGAATAGGTTTTATTATTGAAATTTATGAAAGAAGTGTTATATATAAGTTTAGAAGCATCACTTTGGCAGAGATTCTTCTAGTATACCATCAACAAGGTTCAAAATTAAAGGATACGAGGAAGCAACCGACCAATTATCTTCATCATCGTAGTTCTTCTTGTCATAATGATGCAAGGGCTTAGTTGATGAAAAAGGTGTCTTTGGCTGAAAATAAATGGAAAAACTTTTGCATATCAGTTACACAAATAAATATTAGCAAATTATACAAACAATAAATAGGTAAATCAATTACCACAAAATATCAACAAACTAGCAACTTTTACAAACAAAACTCTTTCTGTAGTTGTTTGGAATAGTATACATATTAATGACTTTCATACATAATCTATCCTTGGTCATTCCATTATGCATCTTTGGCTCAATTGTAAGAGTACTAGCATTAAAAAAAAAAAAATTAAACTTCAATTTCAAAATATGATGATATGACATCACGCAAGACCATCAATTACCAGAGAGTTCTTTGATGAGTAAGGTGAGTGCATGTTGTTAGCATTTGGCGACAAGTTCAGACCAGCCAGAACAGCTTCAGTAGTATCAACATGTGTGTAGGATCCGTTCTTTTCAGTAACCAAATCAGATGGTTGTGTTGAGCTTAACTCTTTGTCGCCACCCGACTTTTTCTGCACTTCATGTTTCTCACTCTCATCTTCATGCAAGTCGTTCTTACCGCTTGTTGTTTTGGCAACCAAAGCATCCTTCGTCTCGTGACATTTCTCAACAAACACATTGACTTCAGTACATTCCTTAACTTCATGATCCTCTGCTTCAAGCTTAACCGCTGCAATTTTAGAAGTAACGTGTCCGTTATCATTAGGACTTCCATTCAAAGCTATTGCTACACCATTTGGTTTCTGATCCTCAACTTGCATTTCTGTAACTTGTCTCCCCATGACACTGCATGATGTAGTTCATTACAGAATGAGTAAAAAAAGACTAATTCATCAAAAGAGAATACAGTAAAAAACATACATAAAAAAATGGTAAAAACTAAAAACTAAACAGAAATTGCTTGTTACAATTAAGCTTTAAACAGATCCATGACATTAGACCACCAGGTTCAATAAGAAAATGCAACTCAAATTAATTAATATGATTATGGTAAATTTAACAACCACTCATAAGCTATTTGATTATACCATTTTTAGAAGAAAAATAAAAAACTATCTTCTTAACATACAAAATAATTCAGTAAAAATCATAAAAAAAAATAATAATAATAATAATAATAATTAAATGAAGAAAAAGCTACCCTTTGGTTGGAAGAACAAAGATTGAAGCTTAAATTCTAAGAACTCATAAAAACAAAGCAATTCACCATTTAAACATTTAATTAAACTAAAGAAACATGAGCAACAAGGAAATTAAGAAAATTAATAAACAAATGAAGAAAAATAAGAAAAGCAGACAACTTTTGACCCAATTAGCATAACCCCATTTTTGTAAAGTAAAAGACTCATATAGCTTAGAAAATCACCTGAATCAGCTAAGAATGTGTGAAAAATTTGATTTTGAAACGGGTTGAAGCTAGATCTCTGTTCTTCTTCTTACTATGTTTTGTTTTATTTTGTGTTGTGTAGGTGTGAGTGGGTTCCAAATACAAACAAAGTCCAAAATTTATGTCTAAGTGTCAACTATATTATTCTTTCTTTTGCTTTATCAACCAACAAAAAAAACACTTGTTTCTTTTTTCTATGTTTCTTTCTTTGTTTAATTTAACGTTATTTATAGATCTGTTTTTTTCCCAACTAACGACGTTGTTTTTTCACCCAAACATGTTGGTGAAAAGACTTAAAGATTTAACGGTGTTAAATGACAGTGTGATGTGATGTTAAAGTCACGTACTCCCTCACTAGTTCACATTTATTAAGAAAACTAACTCTTAGTAATTTGAGGTATAATTTTTTGTGTTCTTTTTGAAATAAATTTTATGGAAAGATGTAAAAATAATTTTCATTGGTTAAAAATTATAGAGAAAATAAAAAGAAGAACACATTTAATGCAATTTGCATTTAATTTTAATGATTTGTTTGAAAAAATATAATAATAGCATAAAAGTTGGTCTTTTTTGCTTATATTTTAAGATAAAGAATATGAGAATTTTTTGCTTATATTTTAGGAAGGAGGGAGTATAAATGTTTGTTAAGTGTTCACAAACAGTGAAATGTAAATATGGAAATTGAGTGAGAGAGATGACACGTATGATAAGGATGGATATTGGACAGATAAGGTGGGAGATTTTGGTCTTATAGATATGTCTAAATTTAGTAAAATTGTTTTAATATTTGCAAAAAATATGTTGATGGCTTATGATAATTTTCGTGTGTAAGTCGTAGCCTAATTGGTAAACAACGTTTGAAATAAGTTATTGAGAAAATTTGGTTTAATATATGTTTGGTGTCTTTAAAATTATGGTTTTTTTTTCCCCTATAAGTATTTTTGTTTAGATTAGCTACATCCTTACAATGTTTTCTTTTGACGCAAGCAAACATAAGACATTTTGCCATAAGAATTACATAAAAAATATTTGAGAAGCATGAGATAAAGTCCATAAGAGAAATGATATTTGTACAATTATTTTTTGACAACTTTTGAAACAACCATATCTCTCATACTCACATGTGTTTTTATTCTCTCTCCTTTTATTTCTCTCTCTATTGATTTTGTCCAATAAAAAGAGAGAAAAAGTGGTTGTCACAAAGGTTGTACAAAATTGGTTGTACAAATATTACTCCTCACAAGTTTATTGATACACAAATTACAAATAATATACAAATAAAATATTTGAAATGTGACAATATGCAAAAGTTTTTTTTTTTTTTTGAAAGGACTTAATATGCAAAAGATGAAATATCATTTTACTATGCTCCAAATTTAAATTTAAAAACAAAGTAGAACGGAATCATCAAGTGCCTTTTATTTGGGCAATATACTTACTTGTTTCTTCAAAGTAAAGCGACAATTTTGATACTTAGTACGAAATTATAATGATTAAAAGTCATAATCAGGGACAGGTTTAAGGAGCAATCTCCCATTCTATATTCATCATAATTTAATCAGGATTAAGAAGGTCTAACAACATTCTAGCTGGTGGGAACGATAAAAGCAAATCAAATCTTTTTCAATTTCTTTCATTTGACCAACATAATTAAAGTTTAAACAGCAAATTACTACTAATTGAGAAGGATTCAACCACTACAACAATCTTCACCCAATATATTTGTCCCTATAGGCTATAGAGGCTACCTATAAGAACAACAATATTGTTAAATCATGTGACATAGTAAATGTAATAAGTATTTATGTAACTCATGAATTTTCCATCTCTACCTCTCTGACAAGGTTGCTAGATAAATTTGTGTGACGCACTGCTTAATGTGATTTTTTTTGCAACAAAAGGAAAA
Source organism: Medicago truncatula (assembly GCF_003473485.1). Taxonomy (NCBI): domain Eukaryota; kingdom Viridiplantae; phylum Streptophyta; class Magnoliopsida; order Fabales; family Fabaceae; genus Medicago; species Medicago truncatula. The sequence goes on along the minus strand of NC_053042.1, from coordinate 39,770,335 downwards.
AAAGAGAATGCAACATTAATATGAAAAAAGTGACATTTTAGGTAGAGTGTGCATTAACCTTCATTTCATGAATACATGCAATTACCTTATTGACATAAAGTTCTTATTATGTATATGTCTGATAATCATCTCATTCTAATCACAAACCGCAAGCTTCATTCTTATGATAAAAGGTAACATCCTGAAAACATACATTTTAATTAATGTTAGGTGTATCATCAATTAATGAAAAATACACTCCCTTTTATGTTCTACTGGATTCGTAAATGATGAAAATTATTTCCCAGATTATAATGAATTCAGATGCTAACATTTTAAGATTTCCAAGCTAAGTGTTGCTTTTTCAAAAAATGTTGATTTTGATGTACTACTAGATTTTTTTGTACCTTAGTTAACTTGATTATTCAAGCAAATACAAGATGTTAAAAAATTTTGGTAAACTAATTGACTCTTGATAGAAGACGAGACATGCACATACTCAATTTGGTTTGGTGTCTCAGGGAATTTGATGCCAATTTGCCCCTCAAATATAAACAGTTGCATATTATTCATAAAATTATATAAATTTAGTTTTAAGAAAATAAAATGATATGCCAAATTAAATTCTTTAATTATGGAAGCTTTGAAAAGAAAAAAAAAAATGTAGCATCCCTTTCTATTGTTGAAAACCAATTTGTGGTTAGAGCTGAGTTTTTAATGATAAAAAGAAAAAGAAAATTTATATTATCTGAATGGAGAGTAAAAAAAACAAAGTAAACATGAAAATTAAATTCATATGCATCATCATCATGGTGGATGATTTTACGTTGTCAATCGATTATAATATTTGTCATTCAAAAAATAAATAAAATCGATCGTCAAATTATAAAAAATATTTGATTTTAATCATAACCACTTTTAATGTTATGCATATGATTGATTTTGATTTTTGGCGATTTAATTTTGTTTATACTTTCAACATGTCAATTAGTCTCTACCTTTCAAAAAAAAAAAATGTCAACTAATCTCTAATAACTATTTGAGGCATAGGAGAGTATTATTAAGTATGAAATTTTGTTGTGCAAGGTAAGTTTAATTTTTGAATCTGGAGTGGCTCGATTGGAAAAGCAGGGACACCTTTTTCATTATAACTTGTTTCAAATGGCAGGTACACTTTTTCACCCTTTTTCTCATCTTCTTCTAAAGCACCCTTCTCCTTTTGAATTTTGAAAGTGCAAAGGAGGTAAATATATTTCATTCTTATTCTTTCCAACAAAAAATAAAATAAAATCTCATTCTTATCCATTTCAAATTCCTTCAATTAATATTTCTATCGAGTTTAGGTGTTAAAGTACTATTGATAAATAATAAATTAACTATCAATTATTGATCATATTAATTGTGAACCAAATAAAGTGTTTTATGTACTTGTAAGTAGAGAAGGGTGCCTTAAAAAAGGTAGTTCTTGGCGGTTATGAGTGGAATTCTTACCTTCTAATATCTTAGTTTAATAATAGCATATATATGTTTGTAACTGTTCTATTTAATACGAAGGTTCAAAAAACTTTAAACAACAGGATGGTATAGAGAATGTTATCTATTATGGGTAACCTCTTGTACTGGCTTAAATTAATTGATCAAAATAATTCATCACCTACATTTCTATGGCTTTTACACCCTTCATGCCCACGTAGTTTTGGCATACAATTTAGTTCAAAATTATTACCAACCAGATTTTTCTTCGGCCTCACTTTTATTGATAGTGGTGTGGTTTGTGAATTAGGATCCGTTTCAATTGACTTATATTTAAGTTTATGCAAAATAATTTACATAAATAAATAAGTTTTTATATATCTTATTCATAAGTTTTATTTCAGTACTATAAAATCTTAAAATCTTATTTTTTTTATTTGTCATTTTGATATTTAAATAACTAAACTTCATATTTAAAAATACTAAGAACTTGTCAACTTCAATCCTCGTGGGATCGATGATCTACTTTCTCAATATTACTTGTTGTGATAGTGTATATTTGCACTTTGTATGTATTGAAAATAAACACTACTCTCTCTGTCCAAAAATAAATGACCTAGTTTGATTATGTATATCGTTCATATTACATACTTTGACCAAAAAGATGTTGAATATTTTCTCGACGAATATTTTTTAAATGTTTTTTAATTTTTACTAACACATAATTAAATATATTAAAGATTAAAAATGTGCATTGACATGTGTGCAACAGTCAACAAAGTCATATAAATTGGGCGAAGGGAGTATTTTCAAAACATCACTTAACTAAATTTAGCTTCCATCAACAATTGTATATATTATATTTAAAAACAAAACATTGAATAGATGAACCATTTAACCATTGTTAGCTGACGCATAGTCGATCCAACATGTTTAGAAGCCTAAAGCATCTTTTATTTAGAGACCTTGTAAACTAAATAAAAATTACATATGGCTTTATGAAAATAAGAATAAAGAGTTTAACCAAAGACAATGAGGGTATGTGACATTCACCTTTAACAACTCAGAGAAACACATGTAACTAATATTTTTTTAGGAGAAACATATGTAACTAAGCATACACATTATATATTTATGGTCAAATTGAACTTTTTTGAAGTCTTTTTTCCAAAATTTTAAGGTCTAAAGACCTAGCTCGGGCTAACTTTGGTATGACATGGGAGTGGATGGGGTAACTCATTTGATTAAATGAAGACTATGATTCAATTCTTACATATCATGTTTTTATAAATACGTATAGTTTCAAGATATGACCTAAGGATTGAGATGGAGATCAGTCTCAATCGAGACTAGGGGTAGGAATAGACCAGATTGGCCTATAGGCCCCTACAACCTAGCCTACCTAGAGCCAGACCAGACCAAATATTTTTGTTAAAAAGTAATAGAAAAGGTTAATGCTTTTTTGAAGCCTGTTTAGCTAAAAATGTTAGGTCGTATACCAGAAAAAGCATTTTAAACCTATAAGGTTAGTTTAGTTAAGTAAATATGCTTAATTATAGAAGCTTATAAGTCTATATTACTTTTTTTTTATATTTAAATGTATTACTATAAACTAAAATTGAAATATGATATCATAAATAGTTAAATTCTCTAAAATGTCATGTTAAATATCAAAAAGGAGTTTAATCTCATTGCTCTATTACTTTCATTAGACTATTTAAACATATATCTGACTTTTCAATGGTCAGACTAAAGCCTAAAAAATAAGCATATATGATAGGCCACAAACCAAGCATAGGCCTTAATTTTTTGACAGGTCAGACTTAGGTCTTGCAAAATCTAGCTCGAACAAGTCTATTTTCATCCCTAACTGAGACTTTTGAGGATAACTATGTAATCACTGAGGTGTGAAAAATGTTTCTTTCACACGGGATGTCAAAAATGGCAATTACAATATATCGCTTTTTTAACTTGACTTCCGCTCCAATGATTGACTAATATAAAGGATCAATTTCATCCACAAGCGGAGTCCAACTAAAGTCTAATCAAAATTATATAAACTGATCCAACATAAAAATTGCTGACATCTAAAAATTCCAACATAAAACGTGGAGAAAATCACACTTCTAGGTCAAAGATCTCGGATCTTTTTCTTAAAAAACAAGCAAGACCTACTTTTTGTTCTTACTATGAAATTCCAATTATCCATGCTTTCAAGACCTGTATAGTAGACTACAGACTAAAAAAGATTTGGACCACCCTTTGTTTCTAATTATTACTATTGGATTTTTTCTTTTGCAAAAGGACTAATTATTATTGGCTTATTTATTGCATTGTGATACATACACGGCAATTTACTACTAATAAACTAACTAGGAAAAGAAGAAACGAAGATAACTCCTAAATGAGTCGGTGTGGGGAATTACAGGCCATAGGATGGTTCCTTTCTTCTGGGACCTCCTCTCTCTCTCTCTCTCTCTTTTTATAATGTATTGTTAGTTACCAAGTTTTGAAGAATTCATTCTTTACATATTCAATATCTCATTTATATTATTTACTTATCTCATGTTAGTTATCATCATTTTATAATGCTAATATAATATTTATATTTTTTGTTAACATGTTTATATATCATTCAGTTCATCCAACTATAGTCAACTAACTCGTTTATCAACATGGCTATTTTTATATATACAAATCTCAGTTCTTCATAAAAACTAATACAATAAATTATTTAGTGATTTTTAAAAAAATGTGTGTAACATAAACAAATGTGTATATTGGTAAAGATATAATTAAGGTCTTCTCAATCATCTCCTCACTCTAATTTATATATACATACACACGCACATCCTTTAAAAAAATATACACACACTTTTTGTTGGTTTGGTCACTCGATTACTTTCACTATTCATTAATGTAAGTACAAAATAAATAATTGATTTGCAAAAATGCAGCAGCCTTAAAAACATTGAGTGAGTTTTGTTGATCTTATCTACCTTGAAAAATTAATCTATGCAGTCGCAAGTCAACTAATACAAATAATATTATTAACAAAAAAAAAGTATAGTTTGCTAAAAAAAATAGTATAATATTAATAAACTTGAAAAGAACAAATAATTAGGAACACATTTTGCCTTAAAAATCGAAAACAAATTTGTAGTGGTAAATTAATCTCTTGCATCTTGACCAAAAAAAAATTAATCTCTTGCATACGGATTGATAGATAGTTTTTTTTTTTTTTTTTTTTTTTTTTTTACAAAGGATTGATAGATAGTTAACAAATTCTAATCACTTTGGATCACGTTGCATAGATGGATTAAATATGAATTTTTAAGTGTCAAAAACATAAAATAAAATAAAAAACACAGAAAAAAAAATTTGGGAGACAAAAATGAAAATTTGGTATATTTATAGGGGATCAAAAACATATTTCACCAAAAATAAATTAAAGATATGTTTCTTTTAAAAAAAAAATTATCAAAGATTTTATAAAGTTCCAAAATTGAAAGTAATAATTTGTAAAACAACGTGTTTCAACAAAATTACTACTCAGATTTATTTACAAATGTAACACTTGCAAAAAAAAATTCATGGACATCCACTTTTTTAAGTGTTCACATTGTCTGGATAATCACCTCTTAATTTAGCTGTGTAGATGATTAGTTCAACTCAAGTTAAAAATTCTGGTTAAATCACACAAATGGATTAACGAAAACTATAATTGTAAATTGAATTATTAATCTAGTAAATTGAATTAATCACATTTTTACGCATGATTAAGAAAGGTAGTGCTAATGTTAAAAAAAAAATATAAAAAAAACAAAACTAAGGTATATTTTTTTAGATTTTTTTTTTTTTTGCTTCTTCACATAAAATTCGTATTTTATGCTTATAACAAACTTTGTGAAATTATTGGTAATTATGAATATTTTATGTGAAGAACCAAGCAAAAAAATTTTAAAAAATGCACATAAGTCTTATCCTTAAAATTATAGGTGTTTATGTATTATTACGTACCGAACACTTTTTTTTGTTGAAAAAATGTTTATATTTAGAGACAAATTTTTAGTCAAAAGGGTATTTAGATATAGGGACGGAATGCTTACATGTTAAACACTTAATACTTATTCCGTCCCTTTTTATAAGAACACTTTACAAAAATACAGGTATTAATAAAAGTTGCTGGAGTGATAAATTTGTCTAAAATGTGTATAACTATTACTAGATTACCCTTTGTATATAAATACATTCAATGTTATTTTTCATATTTCAAGATAAATCGGTAGTATTTTTTTATTTTTTTTTATAAGCAAGGATAGTGGACAAACATCAAGAAGCAACATCGACATCCCAACTAGGTTGGCACCCAAATCAGTAGTATTAATAAATGATATATTTAAAAAAAAATGATAAATGCATCTAGTAATTTGTAGTGACTCTTACACTTAGATATAAAAAAAAATAAAAATAAAAAAATTGGGTCTTGCTAACCGGTGCTTTCAGGGCAATGATTAAAAAAATTAGAAATAAAAAATTTGTCTTAAAAATATAAGTTTTAACTTTTGATTAAGGAACAATAACACTATTTTTTTATAAAAAGTTACTTAATTATTTTGATTGTTTACCGTTTAGCATTCTCCATTTTTTTTTAGGTAGTCTTATAAATAAAGAAAAAAAAAGGAGAATATGCCCTAAAATTTGTTATACATTTCCATCCTTGAAAGTGGTACTAATTAATTAGAGCTAAGCTAGCTAGCAGATAGGAATTGAATTGTGCATGCGTGAGGTGTTTGTGTTTTAATTAGTGGTGATTGATCGAGTCTTGCTATCTTGTGTCTTAAAAATGTATGTTAATTAAAAGATTTTGTATTAAAATATATAATATTTTGGTTTTTAAACAGTTGAATACACGACCTTTAAAACATATATTTCTATAATAAAGTTTGTAACATGTGTCTTAAGAACACATATTAGCATCGATCTTATTCATTTAGTCTATTACTACAACATCGACAGACGAGGGACCGGTTTCAGTCGTTGCTTACTCACCTTTTCAGTTTTATCCTTTAATTGCATTTGCACCGACGGTATTATATGGTCCCATGACTACTCATTCTTCAAATTTGTCCTTATGAAGTTTGGTTGTATCATGCATATATAGATGCATATGTTATACTCCATGTGTTGTAGGCATGCATATATTAATACTTTATTAATATTAAATCATACAATAGGAAGAGACATGGAAACTAATTAAACGATGAATGATAATTTTAAGAAAAGCCAATTCTAAAGATGGAGACAACATGCAAATTTGATTGCACACTTTGTCAAGTTTCATCAACTTGTGTCCCACCACACTTTGATGCCCCAACCGATCGACAGTCTCCATCACTCAACTGAAATTAAGAGATGCGGAATCATACAACTGAAACAATCATACTTCTAATGTATTATTGTTTTGATGATTACTACAAATATATATGTTCCTATAATTAATCTATCAACAAATAAATTTATACCATATTAAAATTAAATTGTACAAAAATAAACCATTGTTATATTTGAATATCTAACACCTCTTTTTTTTTTTAAGAGAATATCAATCACCTCTCTCTTAGCTGGATCAAAGAGAGTATTCGACTATCTCATGTCGAGTAGTGTGAAGAAGAAATAGGTAGATTGTTATTATAAAAATGGAAAGTTAATTTGAGTTTTTTCATCAAAACATCTCCAGTCTCTTGAATGTACTGAATGTTTGGATAGTTGTATGTCATGAGAGAGTTTTTGCAATTTTCTCATGCAAGACTTATAATTGAGAGGTTTGCAATTTTGTTCTTTTGAAAATTGCAATTGTGTGAAAGTTAAGAATATTTGTAATTTTATAAATATTTGCAATTTTCATATATATTTTGCTTCTTTTATGGTTGTGTTACCGCTTTGTAGAAGTTTCTTTTTGTGGATTTCCTAACGCTCTTATATATCTAATATTGAATCCATTGGCATTCTCTCCTTAATAGGTGGTACCGGTACACTATAGTCAAGTCATCAAAAACTACTAACACATGAAAAAAGAGTTTGACATTCCAAGTCTTATGAATTCCTTCTTTGAACCTTGAAACTACACATTCAAACCTAGAAAATATGAAGATGAGAGTTATAAGAGTCTTGTAAATCTAAGCATCGATTATCTACCATCTCTCTCGAATTTTCTAAGCCACGTTACTTTCCTATAAATAGGAGGATTTGTGAGGAGCTTCATCACCCCATCCAACAGAAGGAATCCAAGAGTGATAGTGAGATAATGTATACCATCTTTAAGAGAAAGAGATTCTTAATTCAATCATAGTTTGATGAAAGTTGAGAGATATTGTATACCATCTGAGTCGGGTGAGATTGAAAGATATTCTCTTGTAACAAGAAAGCTTGTAATCCGAGTTTTCTATCGTGGAAATATTTTATTGGACTAGGTACCATGGTTTTTTCCTTTCACATTGAGAAGGGTTTTCACATCAAAAAATTTCGTGCAATTTTACTACTCTATTATCTTTATTTTTGTTTATGCTTAGTGCGAATTTTGAGTTTGCAAGGGAGGAAATTGTCCAGACATTTTTCAACTGTTGTATCAGAGCTCTGGGATACTGATGTGTTATATATGTAACACCCACGCTTATTCCAAACTCACTGCGACTAATTTCCAATGACTTTTGTTTAAGGGAAATTTCCAATGACTTAAAAGCTTAAAATGGGTTATATTTGAACACATAAGATCAACATACATCTTACTAACTCATCAAATGATCATAAAAAAGTCATGGTGCTACATGAACCAAACAATCTCCCCCTTAAATGTGAGTCTCTCACATCTTATATTTGATGTAAACACGAGGATTCCACTCCTGCTTCTCCACCAATTTGAATCAGGGTTATAGTACCACTTTTTCAAGAGTTAAGAAAAAAGTCAAGAGCAACAACAAACAAATGTTTCATAACCACGAGAGAGAAAGGCATCACATCTTTACCCAAAGGCAAATTCTATGGTACACCCAATATATTTGAGTGTATTGGTACACTCACTCTTTAAATTAATAGTTAAATAAGTTGTTTTTTGAAGAAAAATATTATTTTTTATCATTTATAATTATAATAACTAAATCTTATTCATCAAAAATGTCAACAAAATAAAATTATTATTTTTTAAATTTTTATCACTCATAATCGAGAACATTCATTATTTTTTATGATAATATGTAAAAAAAATTACTATAATTCTTATAAACAATGAAATGATGTTTTTTTTTTTATGAGATGATGTTCTATAAAATATAAATTTTGACAAATAGTTATTTATTACATAAAAAATGATCGTTAATTTATAAAATTATGAAGCAGAAGTACCGGTACATCTCACTTTGTGAGTGTACCGTAGAAGTTCCCTTACCAAAAATCTTAAAGGTTTGTTTGGGAGTTTAGGGGGTGAAGGAAGGGGAGGGTTGTGGCAAAGAGGATGGAGGAAGTTAAAGGAATAAAGAGTTTTGTAGAGGGGTTCATTTTTCTTCATTATACCAAATCCTTTTAATTTGAAGAACTACAAAATTATCAAAGAAGAATTTTGATTAGATAAAATTTTCAAATCTTTTATATGTTATTTTAATAGTCTTAAAATTTAAAATATTTTTAATGATAAAACATTTATTTTACCATTCTTTAGAAAATTACTCTCTTAAATAAAGTGGAAAAATATTTTTTCATTTCTTTCCCTTCCTCCAAAACTCTTATCTTCCCTCCCCTTCAATTTCTTAAATAAGCTTAAAGAATCTTTAAATAAAAAATTTGTCTTCAAAATGTAAATTTTTACTTTTCATGAAGTAATAATTATATTATATTTAATTATTTAACTAATCTTCTGGAGCACCGACTTTTATTATTTATAATATGAGAGTTAGTGGTTATAAAATTGGTGTGTTACAATTGTCTCGCAGCTGTGTTAATACATTGTAATTGTTCACATAAAGCAATTGTTTGTTTTACTTTTGATCAATTGATGTGTTCTTAATTAAAATGAAAGTTGGTCTTGCCAATGCTCCTCAATATGCTTTGTTATATGGGATTGTCACATAGAATATGACAACTCAACAAAAAGTCCGTGTGTAGGCTCATTTCGTGTGCTTCCACCACTAAATTTAGCTCAATTTTATTTGGTTCAAGATCCTTCAACTTCTACACGTGTGGAAAGAAATGAGACATGATCCTATGTAGTAGTGGGGTCGTAACTTATGTTATGTGGAACCCGTTTTAAGATGGAAAACTAACATAAACAACTAAAGTATCTAATATTTATAAATTAAGGGATCAAAATGAAATACAAAATCATAAATGACCAAAATAAAAATCTAAAAATAACTTAAAATGTATTCATTTAATTTTAAATACGATTCATAACATAATATTATAACTTTATTTAATCCATGTAGGTAATCGAACTTAATGGAACAAAAAAAAAAATTGGTTGGTTAGTCTAGTTGTTGAGGTTGTTATTTAGTTTTGAACAAACTATATATGAAGAGATTCACGTTTGTGTCGTGGCAGAATGCACAATCTCAAAAGGATGGGCTCTCCGTTGAAGGGAGCAGAAGAATAGGTCCAATGAAATGTGAAGGATATTTCTGGCAATCCACTCAAAAAAACAACGACCATGCAATCTTCTTCAATTATACCTTAACTAACTAACAAACTAATTTTGTAGTGAAACTTACTATGTCTACGTACCCTCCTAAGCCACCACATGTTAACATCTCATTGGACTTTGTTCCAAGACTCATGCCTTATAAAAACAAGACTGACCCATTAAACTACTTTACCGTTACAGTTACAGAGAGGATTACATTACAATGACGACCATAGCTGCACCTGTAACTGAAACTGCAAATGAATCCCATAAGAAGAACAGAATTCAGGTTTCCAACACCAAGAAACCGCTTTTCTTTTACGTCAATCTCGCCAAGGTAATGTAATGTCGCTCAATAATTGGGATACCTTGGATTCATGTTGTCCCTACATCAATGATCGTTAGGTTAAGATTGGACTTTCTTAATTTTAAGCACTGTATTTTGAATTTTAACAAAAAACTAAAATTTGCATATTTTGTAAACTATCTAATCTGAATTCAGCGGTCACCAATGCACCGACTACATGAATGTTTGTGTTTGATTTTTAAATGTCGTTTATTTACATTACTTTGATGATTTCAAATTGTGATCAACTAATGGCTATGGAAAGAAGAAAAAAAAAATGGCTAGGTGAAACATTATAATATTGAAATAGTTTCTCCTTTGATGCAGAGATACATTCAGCAGCACAATGAGGTTGAGCTTTCTGCTCTTGGAATGGGTACTTCTTTTTCTCAACCTAAAATTTCCCTTCTTTTTGTCTTTAATTTGCACCACCGATTATTATTAATTGGATTTTTCTCATTGATTATTATTTATTACTTTGTATAATTTTACATTCTTTAAACAATTTTTATTTATTTTAATGTTAGCTGTTTCTGGTGTGATTATTACATAGTTCGTTTTAAAATGTACAAGAGGATACTGTCTCTCATAAAATTTCATTGACTTAACTATCAAGACATTATTTTTAATATGGCGTGTAAGGATTGATTTGTTTCTGATATGTCTTAAAACAATGCTATGTATAAGGCATAAAAAAGAAAAACAGAAAGTGAGGTTGCACACATTTTGTCCAAAAGATATAGACACTCCATCAATTGAACAAAAGTATTCTGCCTCATCTGTTACTAGTTTCATATTCTTGCTCTAACTGATACATAATATTTCACAAAAATGTTGACATGAATTGGTACAGCTATAGCTACAGTTGTCACGATCGCCGAGATTTTGAAGAACAATGGACTTGCAACTGAGAAGAGTAAGGTTTCTTCTTGTTTGTTACTATAACTCTCATTCATATGACGGTTGTACAATTCTAATCAATTAATATGTTGGGATGAAACAGAAGTATTGACATCTACAGTTGGCATGAAGGATGAGAACAAAGGTCGGCTTGTGCAGAAGGCAAAGGTAAGTTTCCGATGAAAACGAAGAGAATTCAATTAAAGCATTTCAGATTTCGATTTTTCTCATTCAAACACACTCTTAAGCCTAGACTTTTCTTGGTATTCTGTAGATTGAAATTACGCTGGGTAAGTCTGAGAAGTTTGACAATATGATGGCTCCTGCTGACACCACCACACCTGAATCAGAAGCAGCTACTGATGACAAGAAATGACAAACTTCATATATCATAATATGGGATTATTGTAGTTATTATTATGTTTCAATTTTGTTGTAATTTTTGCATTCATGGACGTAAGTAAATAGGGGAGTAGAAAAGGGTCGTGGAGTTCAGTGCAATGAGAGGATCAAAGTTGTAGGACACAAAATTCCATTATAACTTTAGATTGTATTTCATTACAGAACATATACAATGAATATCACATGACTAATGAATCTTAAGCTCGCCAATTATGTCTTTCTTCTTTCAAGTTGTCCAACCTGATTCAATTATGAGGTGGAATTGTATGTACCCTCATATACAGAGATTTTCAATTAATAACTGCTACCTATCATATTTTTGTTTCACATCATATTTATTCTCTATCTTACTTATAATATTTTTGTTTCACATCATATTAATTCTCTATCCATGACACCAATGTCATATTAAACACCAATTTGGTGACATAGTAAAAAAAAGACATCAAAAGACCAACTTTTGAATTTGATGTCACATATCGGCAAGAGACGGCTCAAATGTATTTATTTTATTCCGAAAGATCAACACGAACAGAGGGGATTGGCCGGCTCAACTTATTTGAACTAAGTGATAAAAGAGTTGGAGGATTTGAGTTCCAACCCACTGAATGATAAAATACTAGCATATAAGTAACAACTAATTGCCACCATAGACCATTTAAAAAAAAACGGACAATAATTCACAAATTGAATGAGGCATAAGCAAATACTTCAAAAGAAGTCATGAACCATGTGATAAATGAGGGTTTAGGGTTTAGGGTTTAGGGTTTAGGGTTTCGAGGTTCCAACATCCTCATTTCGAGGTTCCAACATCCTTCCAGCAAGAAACATACTCTTTACTTAAAAAACTAAAATAATTCCGTTACTAATATGCGTCGTTGAACAAAGCCGATAATTGGAGTAAGATATATAAATATAGAATATCTGCTAAAAATTAATTCATATTAACTGATTAACATCAAATAAAAAACATAAATTGTTTGCAATTCTAAGCTATGAGTCTATGAAGCCTAAAAATAAATAATAGAGGACATGAAGTCTTTGGCTGAGAGATAACTAGATGGGAGCAGCACATGTTGTTCTAAAGTGACCTGTTTGATTGCAACGACTACAATGCACCACACGTTTAACGCGCCCACGGTCTTCTGCACGGACTCTCTTCTTTCTTGGTCGCCCAGGTGGTCTGAGTGATTTAGGAGGATTAATCACAACTTCAAGAGCTTGGGTAACATTCGCATCCCCCTCAGACAATTCCTTCCAGAGAGATTTGTCAGGAATTGGATGTATGGTTTGTGAGTACGTCTTGCGATAAGTTGCAACAGTAAAACAACTTTCTGTGAATCTATGAACATTCTGCCTGCAGGATAGAAGTGCTGCCACAGCATGTGCACAGGGCAAGCCATAAAGCTGCCAACCACGACAAAGACAACAGCGATTCCTTATATCGACTATATTAGTTCCTTCGTGAGATATAACTTCAAATTCAGCTTCATTGGCACGGAGAACCTGATAAGTGCGTGCACGTTCTAGAGCCTCTGCAACACTCCTCTCAGCAGAAGGAACAAGTATGGATGTCCACTGCATACTGGTCTCTCGGCGCTCATTGAACCAAGTCATTAGCTGCCTTCTAATGCATTCCATCATTTGAATTATCGGAAGCCCAGATGCTTCCAATATCCAACTGTTTAAGGCTTCAACTATGTTAGCTGTCAAATGACCAAACCTGTGCCCCTCAAAATAGGCGGTAGCCCATAGACGAGGTGGAACTCTTCGAATCCAATATGCAGCATCTTGTGATATCTCTTCAATTTCCATAACTTTACCTTCAAATTCAATTATTGTAAGACAGTTGGCTGCTTCCCATAGAAGATTGACCAGCATGGTGTTATTAAATTCCTTTCGGAAGCTGTCACTCAAGTGACGCATACAAAATCCATGGAAAGCAGTAGGAAAATTTGCTTCAACACCATCCACAATTCCCTGCTGTCTATCAGACAAAATAGTAAGTCTTGGCATGTTTTCAGTATTAACCTCAAGCAGGTTATGAAGTTCAGAGAGAAACCACATCCAATTATCATCATTCTCTTCGTCAACAACACCAAATGCAAGAGGAAAGAGAGCCCCATCACCATCAAATCCAGTAGCAAAAAGTAATGTACCAAGATACTTGCTCTTCAGATATGTTCTATCAAGCCCCAAGAGTGGTCGACATGCATTTAAAAAGCCATATATAGATGCTTGAAAAGAAATAAAGAGACGCTGGAAGCAATTATCAGTTGGATTTCCATAAACAGATGCAATACTGCCTGGGTTTGTCCGTTTCACTTGTGCACAGTATTGTGGAAGCAAGCGATACCCTTCTTCAAAAGATCCACGCATTGCAGCCATAATACGCTCCTTGCCTCTCCACGCTTGCTTGTACGATAAGGTGATGCCATGAACCATATGAATCTCTTCCAATATCTCCTTTGGCTTGCAATTAGGGTTCTCCTTCAGCCTTTGCTCCACAGAGTTAGCAACCCACTGAACCGAAGCTTGCTGATGACCAAGATGGGAAATTCCTCCACATGAATGACTCTCATGAATTGTCCTGATAGTAAAAGTTGGAACCCCTGGGAGCTTTGCTGCATGAATGCGCCAGGGACACCCTTCACTGGCACACTTAGCAGTGAAGCGTGTCTTATCAGATTTAATAGTCTGCATTTCAAAGTGCAAGGCAATTGCTGTATCCCTCAATGCCCTTCGACAACTCTTGACATCAGGGAATTCTTGGCCCACTGTCAGTTCATAAGTTGGACTTACAGCAAGTGTACGAGCCTGAATTACATGGGATTCAGAAGAAAGCATAAACTGTGACTGTTGCATACTCATATCATTGTCAGAATCAGCGCCCATCTCAGGGTGCTGAATCACAGCCAGGTCCATGTTCTCATCAAATCCTTGGTTTTCAAAAACATTTAGATTATTGTTCTCTATGACCAGATCATGGTTTTGTCCAGGAAGGGGCGACTTGTGGTCATCATGCCCAGATTTTTGTTCCATGGTTAGCTCATGCTCATAAGTCTGACCATCATCACCTTCTTGAGCATGATTTTGTTCTAATCCCATGTTATTGTCAATATCATGTCCCAAGTCCAGTACATGCTCATGGGTTTGTCCCAAGTCCAGTTCATGTTCATGGGTTGGTCCCAAGTCCAGTTCATGCTCATGAGTTTGTCCCAATTGATGCTCGTGGGCTGATCCCATTTCAATTTCATGGTTCTCACCGAGACCTAGATCATGATTATGACCAAGCATTGATTGCTCCTCATGACCAAGTGCCAAATTGTGATTTTGACCAAGTATCAAATCGTTGTTAGCCATTGAAGATATAAATCGCTACTTTAACAATAACAACTGCTGCTCGGATTACAATATGAATCACTGTTTTATGGCTGAGACACAGTTTGCAAGATCCCACAGATAACCAAAGAGGAGTCAAAGAAACCACATCAATCCTCTATCCAGTGTAACGAAATATCCTGAATTGTATGTATCAACAGAAACCTACATGAAAAAAGACAAAAAAATGACTATCAACAAAAACCCATTAAGCGAAGCATACCAAACAAGTCAACTATTTGTCCATGGTTTTTACTCAAATACGCATACAGCTGGGTGGTTAAACACACAAAATATCAGGTGGGGCCAAGACCTCTTTACTTAAATTGCGGCAAAGAAACATTTCAAAGTTCAAACACTATCGATAAATATCATAATAATCACAGATTGCATGATGTAACATTAACGGTTAATCTAAAATTCCACAATAAGAGACTACAATCACACAAGTCCATGGTTAGTTATACACGTTCGATATTCACAAACATTCCATTCACACAGCTATTAATTTATAACCATCCCACAAACAAATTCAAATTACACAAACTAAATTCCTAGGTCACACAACAAAAATCAAAAATCTTTTCTGGTTCTAAAGAGCCTATCAGCGAAACTCACACGTGCTAGAGTTTGAACCCGCACACATGCATATCAAATGTCACTACAACTTTTTACCATATGTGGCGTACTTACGGAATAAAATCACGAATGTTTACTTGCAGATAATGTATAACAACAACCATGAGAAACTAAAACCACATAAAAAATGGCAATTATAAAAAAAAAAAAAAAAAAAAATATGCCTTGAGCTTAACCTAAGACCTAGTTTGTTCACGGAGTAATTAATAAAAGGACGAAAAAATAGGTAAGAAACATGATGAAAACATAAAATCACAAACACCCATTACCAAGAATTGAATTAATCGTATAAAAATTGAAACTTTATAAAAACCAATTAGTATTAGTAACAGCGGAATAATAAAAAAATAACGAAGATCAGATCAGAGTGTTAGAATAAAATAAGAGGGTTCACCTGAAACGAAAGAGGAGTATGAAATCATAGTTTTAGGGTTTGGTGTTTGAAAAAGAGGTTAATTGGAAAATTGGCGGGGAAGTGGAGAAAATCGGAAATATGAGAAGAAGGGTAAGGAGAAGATGGGGAAAAGAGAGAAGGGTATCGAGGTTCCGAGGGTTGAGAAGGGAAATCCAGTGCTCAGGTTAGCCACAAAAAGAGGGTATTTAGGTCAAACAAATCGTGAACGAAATACCCTTTTGTTTCTTCTCTCGGGTTATTATAGTCTATTTTCTTTCGGTAAAGCCCAACACTTTATAAGGCCCATTCTACATTGATATTTTCCTTTTCTTTTTTATACAAAAAAAAAAAATATATGTATTTTCTTTTTAACATCAAATATAAAGAGATTAGTTTCGATTTAAGATTATATCAAAAATATATATTTTAGGTATCTTAAGCTTGTAAGATCAAATATGACCTTTAGATGGCAAATATAAGATAGAAACAAATATGATAATAGTTATATGAAGATATAAATATTAGAATGTGTAGAATTATTACGTGACACAGACAGATTTAAAGGAATATTTTTTTTTTATCAATGGAAATACAAATAAACAAACAAAACTAAGTTGTCAAGGAACTAACTCTCGTTGTATTAGCAAGAGTAATACAAGATTAGAGAATGACAACAATCTGCAAAGAAGAAGCAACATGTTTAGCAAGTGATTCAACACAAACATTTCGTTCATCGTGTTAGGCTTCTTAAGGGAACACTTTATTACTATTTGGGATTTTTTGTTTATGTTTTTTTTGAAGGGATGTGGGGTGTTAATCGGAGGAACTCGATTACCTCTTGCAGTTGTCTTCTGCGATCTATCCTGCAGCAGATCCACTGGTTGAGAAACCATAAAGGAAAATAAAGAATAAAGTATTTTAGAAGAGAGAGAAATTGAACACAAATCTAATGGAGAGAGAGAGAAAGAGAGAGAGAGAGAGAGAGAGAGAGAGCAGGAGATGATCTGAATTCCTAATTGAAAACCCTTTTTAATCCTTAGTTTACCGTAGTTGAGAGTTTTAACTTACATATGGTTGCACTTGAGATATAATTATTAGTATTGGTATGATCTTTTTGAGATCATAACAAACGTGTTGTGTCACGACAAAAAAGTTAGGTTGTTTTCTCGTGGACGCATTTGACTCCTAAGTAATTTTTTGTCAATCTTCAAAGGTATCTTCATTAGATTCATCGCCGTTTATTTTTCAACATCTACCTTGTTTTGAAGGCATTACGCATGATATTAATCTTCAAAGGTATCCTCGTTTGGTTTATCACTCTCGGTTGCCACACTTTAGTTATGGCCCGATTATAGAGTTTGTCCATAGGTTGAGATTAAGGTGTGATATGTGCCTTAATGTTATCCTTGTTGAGATGAAGTATATGGTTAATATGATATATGGAAAGACTCAAAACTTTCATTTGATGCACATCTTCTAAGAAGCTATTTCTTTCATGGACAACATTATTGTAACTACGAACTCAAGCATATCTATCGTGAGGTGATATCAGTTTGTTGATTTTTTGATAAATCTTGGTCATAGTAAGGAGTTTTTTTAGTTCAGTTTTAAGTCTCCTATCTTTCTTCATGTTAATACCTAACTTATTGCGGTGAATTTTGTATAGGGTCATTTTTCCATCGTTTAGTTTCTTAGCCTTGTTGTTTTTTCCTTTATTTGTAAAAATAAAAAAGAATTACATCATGACAAATCTTAACTTTATCTTTGTATAACGTGCATCAATAACCAATAGAGGAAACAATGAGTGGTATTAGTTAAAAAAATTATAGGATTAAATATGTTTTTGGTCCTTATAAATATACCAACTTTTCGTTTTAGTCCTTTAAAATTTTCCTTCAACTTTTAGTCCCTATAAAATTTTCAATCACTACTTTTGGTTCCTATTTTTAAGTTAATTTTAGTATTTTTTTTAATAAAATTGTACAGAAATGTGTGGAATATTGTAAAAATCTTTCCCAAAAGAAATTAGAATTTTTTAACAAAACATAAATTTGATATAAATTTTTATCCATAAAATATATAAAAATTCATATTAAATTAATGTTTAGTTAAAAAATTCTAAATTTTTTTGGGAGAGTTTCTTATAATATTATGAATTTTTCTGCAAAATTTTATTCAAAAATATGAATTCTACATATGAGTTTACTTTAAAGGAGGGACCAAAAGTGAAGATGAAAAATTTAGAGGGACTAAAAGTTGAGGGAAAATTTTAGAGGGACTAAAACGAAAAGTTGATATATTTATAGGGATCAAAAACATATTTAACCCAAAATTATATTAAGGGTCATTTAAAGTTTCATGTTCGCGTCATATTGATGATTATTTATTTTGAAAAATTACTCATATTCGCGCTATATTGATGATTATTTATTTTAAAATATTACTCGCGGTAACATATAAACAATTTTGATTGAATAATTTTTCATATTTTTATAAATTTTAATTTTGGTTTTATTTAAGCGTTCATTTGTCGTGTCAATTTAAAATGTTTTACATTGTCCATCAATCAATAGCAATTATGTATGTGATTTTAAAAACGGTTAAGATAAAATTGAAATGTTTTTAATGGTCTAACAGTTATGATAAACTGAAAGTGTAATACAATATCAGTGCATATGAATTATTTTTTATAAAAATAACTTTCATTTAAAAAAACAAGGTTATTAATCAAAAAAATTATTAATACATTATACTCTCACTTTGACAAAAAAAAATATTAATCAATTAATACACACAAATTAGAAAGAAAAAAAAAGTTTAGCCACTTTTGAAAAAAATGCTATAGATAAAAATTTATTGTAGATATTCTTCCTTGGAACTTTTGTGCCAAAATGCTATTGAAAAAAAAAATTGTGGATTGCAGCATGTTTTACACGGTCATCATGCAGCATGCTCACATGAAAAAAAATTCTGGAAACTTTATTCTTTCTGCATACTTGTTAAATGCTGGTTGCCAAAGGGCAACCATGGCTTCCATTATCAATTGTTAATTTCCTCTCTCTACACACAAAATCTGCAATGTCAACTTCTGCATAATGCATATCATCCTGTACTTAGGTTAAATTCTATTATCAATTTATTGAATCAATAGATGCACAACTATCTCGAGATTAGAACAGTAGGCAGACATTCTTCATCCTTCAGAGTGATTTTTGCCAACCCATGCAAATGACTAGAAACTGCAGATGAAGTAAGCTTAACATGCTATTCACTTATGGTGTTACAGTGACTTACAAACCAGACCACAAATTTACTAATGACTTGCCAATAGATGAATCATTACCGACCAAGGATGAAGTTATAACCCTTTTCTCGAGTTTTAATTGGTTCATTTATTAGTTGGGTGAGACTTTACCGAAATTTCCATTATACAGGTACTTATTATTTGGTTTTATATATATGTTATGCCATTACCCTGCATTACCATACATATGATTCAAGGCTCTGTTGCTAAACATGACAAATTATCATAATCTAATAATATATTGATTGGGATACTGTAGTACCCTCAATTTTAAGTTGGACTCTCTTAAAACCTATTCTAGGTAATTTTTTTTGCGTGATTATGTGCTCCTATATAGACGATTTACCTTTTCCCTTTGGAAATTTGAACAGATGCCAATAGGGTATGAAACCATGGTTTATGATACATTGACAACAGCACAATAATATATGTTGACTGATTGATAATGAGATTTTTAGTATTGCGAAAAATGAGGTGCAGGAGTGGTACAAGTACAACAAATCAACAACAATGGGATCATGCAAAAAAATCATATAGGCACTGCAACGGATGGCTACCACATGCTTTCACTTTCTGATATCACAAATGGTATGTCTCATTCACCTCCATACATAAGACTACAGTTCATATAATTTTTTTTTTTTTTTTTTTGTGAATA
Organism: Medicago truncatula; assembly: GCF_003473485.1. Lineage (NCBI taxonomy): Eukaryota > Viridiplantae > Streptophyta > Magnoliopsida > Fabales > Fabaceae > Medicago > Medicago truncatula. The sequence continues at coordinate 39,750,188 of NC_053042.1, read as the reverse complement.
ATAATGTGTGTATCAGTTAATTTTCTATTTAAATTCTCTTCTTTAGTTAATAGCGGTTCGCAACCAGTTCATATTAATCCTGCAAATACAGGTAAACAGATGGAATCCACTCTAATACGACATAAGCATTGTAACTAAAATTGATAGTTTACCCCTCCTTTCGATAATGTTTCAAATCTCTACATTAAGGGCTATACTTAGTATTTTGGGAGCATTAAAAATTGACTTGGACATGCATATCTTAGTGTTTCTTGTTAAACATCACTCATCCCAATATAATTATTGGAAGTTGAAACAAGATATTTGAATGCTACTATTTATTTATTATGGTAACTCCCTCCATATCTTTCTCAGTTATATATTCAGACTATAATCAATTAACCTGAATGTAAATGTACAAGCTTTGGCATGCTCCTACAGAACATACCTGTGACTAGTACTTGTAATGCTTATGATTGATCATAAGAATGAAGAAATTCAAATGAAGCTGAGGCAAACACTTCCAAGAAATTCAAGAGGTCTTTGGCTCGGAAGCCGTTTAGCTTGTTATAAATGGGTTCCCCCTAACATTCTGAGGTACGAACATACTTACAGAAACACAGTAAGAAACAAAAGGCATGCCATTAATACAAACGATTTATTGCACGAGGCCGTTTTTTTTTTGCACAAGGCCCCAATTATTATTATATACATGGAGAATATTCGTTAAAAATCAACTCACATTATTGTATGTAAATGTAAAGGTCGTCATTTACTAGCAACCGTAAGGTATGAGCCTGTGAAGCCTAAAAAAAAAAAAAATAGGACAGAAAGCCTTTGGAAGAAAGAGAACATGACACAAGAGGATAGTCCGAATTATTAGATGGGGGCAGCACATGTTGTTCTAAAGTGACCTGTTTGATTGCAGCGACTACAATGTACCACTCGCTTAACACGCCCGCGATCTTCTGCACAAACTCTCTTCTTTCTTGGTCGCCCAGGTGGCCTGAGTGATTTAGGCGGGTAAATAACAACTTCAAGAGCTTGGCTAACACTGGCATCCCCCTCAGACAACTCCTTCCAGAGAGATTTGTCAGGAATGGGATGTATGGTTTCTGAGTATGTCTTGCGATATGTTGCAACAGTGAAACAACTTTCTGTGAATCTATGAAAATTTTGTCTACAAGACAAAAGTGCTGCCACAGCATGTGCACAGGGCAAGCCATAAAGCTGCCAACCACGACAAAGACAGCAGCGATTTCTTATATCAATTATATTAGTTCCCTCATGAGATATAACTTCAAACTCAGCGTCGTTGGCACGAAGAACCTGATATGTGCGTGCATGTTCAATAGCCTCTGTTACACGTCTCTCAGCAGAAGGAACAAGTACGGATGCCCACTGCATACTGGTTTCTCGGCGCTCATATAACCAAGTCATTAGCTGCCTCCTAATGCATTCCAACATTTGAATTATTGGAAGCCCAGATGCTTCTAATATCCAACTGTTTAAATCTTCAACAATGTTGGCCGTTGTTTGACCAAACCTCTGCCCCTCGAAATAAGCCGTAGCCCACAGACGAGGTGGAATTCTTCGAATCCAATATGCAGCATCTTGTGATATCTCTTCAATTTCCATAACTTTACCTTCAAATTCAATTATAGTAAGAGCATTGGCGGCTTCCCATAGAAGATTGACCAGCATGGTATTATTAAATTCCTTTCGGAAGTTGTCACTTAAGTGCCGCATACAGAATCCATGGAAAGCAGTGGGAAAATTTGCTTCAACGCCATCCACAATTCCCTGCTGTCTATCAGACAAAATAGTAAGCCTTGGCATGTTTTCAGTATTAATCTCGAGCAGGTTATGAAGTTTAGACAGAAACCACATCCAATTATCATCGTTCTCCTCGTCAACAACACCAAATGCAAGAGGAAAGAGAGCCCCATCACCATCAAACCCCGTAGCAAGAAGTAACGTACCAAGATACTTGCTCTTAAGATATATTCTATCAAGCCCCAAGAGTGGCCGACATGCATTTAAAAGTCCATAAATAGATGCTTGAAAAGAAATGAATAGGCGTTGAAAGCAATTATCAGATGGATTTCCGTAAACAGATGCAATACTTCCTGGGTTTGTGCGTTTCACATGTGCACAGTATTGTGGCAGCAAACGATACCCTTCTTCGAAAGATCCACGCATTGCAGCCATGATATGCTCCTTGCCTCTCCATGCTTGCTTGTACGATAAGGTGATACCGTGAACCCTATGAATCTCTTCCAATATCTCCTTTGGCTTGCAATTAGGATTCTCATTCAACCTTTGCTCCACAGAGCTAGCAACCCACTGAACTGAAGCTTGCTGATGACCAAGATGAGAAATTCCTCCACATGTATGACTCTCACGAATTGTCCTGATAGTAAAAGTTGGAACCCCTGGGAGCTTTGCTGCATGAATGCGCCGGGGACAACCCTCACTGGCACATTTGGCAGTAAAGCGTGTCTTGTCGGATTTTATAGTCTGCATCTCAAAGTGCAGAACAATTGCTGTATCCCTCAATGCTCTTCGGCAACTCTTGACATTAGGAAATTCTTGGCCTACCGACAATTCATAAGTTGGAATCACATCAACTGTACGAGCCTGAACTACATGAGGTGTAGAAGAAAGCATATACTGTGACTGATAAACAACCATGTCATTGGCAGACTCGATGCTCATTTCGGGATTCTGAACCACAGCCAGGTCCATGCTCTCATTAAATCCTTGGCTTTCTGAAACAGTCAAATCATTGTTCTCCGATAGGACCAACTCATGGTTTTGTTCAGGAAAGGACAACTCATCGTTTCCATCATGCTCAGGTTTTTGATCCATGGCCACTTTATGGTCATGCTCATGCTCATAAGTTTGACCATCACCACCTTCCTAGTCATGGTTTTGTTCCAACCCGAATTGATGTTCATCGGCGTGTTCCAAGCCCAGTTCATCATGATGGGTTTGTCCCAAGTCCAAATGATGCTCAAGGTCTGATCTCATTTCCAATGCACGGTTCTCGCCAAGTCCAAAATTTTGATGACGGTCAAGCACCGATTGCTGGCCATGGCCATGTACCAAATTATGACTTTGATCAAGCATCATATCATGGTTAGCCATTGAAGATATAAATCACTACTCCGACAACAACAAGAACCACAGTTTACAATACAAATAACTGTTTTATGGCTGTGACATTATTGCAAGATCCTGCATAGAACAAAAAACATGTCAGAAAAACCATATCAATTCTCTGTTCGGCTTATGAATGTTAAAAATCCTGAATTGTATGCATTAACAACAACAAAAACAACTGAAGATCAACATGAATCTACTTTGTAAGTGAGTGAACATAAAAATCACACCTTCGCGACCCAGAATGGAATTGATTATAAAAATGAAAACTTTACTAAAATCCATGAAAACTATTAACAAAATAAATATTCAAATAACGTAAATTACCAGAGGGGCTTCACCATATCACAAAAGGGTAACGAACCATGATGGGAAAAAGCATAGTGGTGAGAAGTTACTAGAAGCGGATCAGAGAAGGGAAAAGGGGGTTTTGAGTTTGAAAAGAGGTTGATGGAAAAAAAATGGCGGGGAAGTGGGAGAAAATCGGAAATAGTGCAGAAGAAGGGTAAGAAGGAGAAGATTGGAGAAAGGGTAATGAAATTGTGAGGGTTGAGAAGGGAAAATCAAGATCCGAGGCTATGCATAAAAAGGGGTATTTAGGTCAAACAAATGCAATCTCTCTTTTCTTCACAATCGTGGAATTACTGTTTTATCCTCTTCCACTATGTTACTAACTCTATTTTTTTATTCTTCTTTTTTATTTTCAATTTATTTTCTCATTTTTTTTTTTTTTTTTTGTATTAATCCTTTTGTTTCCCTAGAAATATATATGATAGTTTGATATGATCTAAAATTGTATTCAACTCAAATTTTTTCAAAAAATTTATTTTTTTGGTAAAACTTATTAATGACGTGTGATCTTAAGTGAACCAAAACAATGAATGATTGATGACGTGTGATCTTAAGTGAACCAAAATAATGAATGATTGATGACGTGTGATCTTAAGCGAACCAAAATAATGAATGATTGATGAAAGTCTTAGTACCAGACAATTTTTGATGCAATGGAAGCTGTTCTTTGATGCGGTGGAGAAGATTCTTCATTGAAGGAAAAAGAATCAGCAAAACAAGTTAACACTTCAACGCTCAAGTAAGTAAAGAAACTGAGAAAGAAAAGTGTCCAAAATTTGCGAAAATACGATTGTACCTCGGGCATGGCATGGAGCCACACTTATATTGGAAGAGATGTGCTATTGTGCGGTAAAATATATAAAAAGAAAAAAAAAAACTGTTTGTTATGCTTTCGCGGTGATATTTTCGCTATAAATATCTTTTCCCATACAAAAATTCAACTAAACTAATAACATTGTAACAGTTACATGAAACTTGCTTGAGTTCTCTTGGCCTTCAATGCATTACATGAAAATAAAACTATCTAAAGAAAGCATATTATCTAACCTTAGACAATGTGAGTAAGCAAAATTTAAAAGTCCCATTTGGGTGAACACTCTTTCTAACATTTTTAACATCCCTTCAATGTTTTTACTCAATGAAAAAAGTAAGTGTTGTTGAAAGAAAAAATGAGTCTAAAAATTAACAAATTATTTGGTAAAAAAGAAAAAAAAAACTATCTTAGCGCGCCGAAAATTCTCTCGTTTCCAGAATGGTGAGGTGATAACGCACGGCCGCAAACATTAAAGAAAATCATCATCTACTAGCTTCAACTCAACGCAGTTACACTCTCAACTGTAAATCCTTTTTCATTCATCTTCCATCGTTAACCAATGAACAACAACAAAAACTAATTATTGTTAAACGCTAAAAACCAAAATCACTCACCTATTTTTCCCTATGCTTCACATCGTCCCCACTGTGTCTTCACGGCACACTGTCACTTCATTCTTTCCCTTCAAATCCACTCACCCTCTTTCTTCTTCTTCTTCTTCTTCTTCTTCTTCTTCTTCTTCTTCTTCTTCTTCTTCACTCGCCTTCTACATGGAACAACCTAATCTTTTATCCTTCAAGCTTAAACACTCTCACCAACCCCACCAAGCAAATGCTGCAGTTTCTCCAAGGTTAATTAATTCAATAAATTTTACATTTTTATTACTGGGTTTTCTCTTTTTACTTCTTTCCACAACAACCCATTAGTAAAGTTTGTATTTTTATTATTCGGTTTTGTTTGATACTTGTTTTGACAACAACCCTTTTCACCTTTTTTATTGCACTTGTCACAAATTATTAATGTAATAATGTTTTATGTGTAGGAATGAGGAATCAGTTGTTCATGGACTATCTGAAACGGTTGTTGGGGTTTTGGGTGGAGGTCAACTTGGCCGTATGCTTTGTCAAGCTGCTTCTCAGATGGCAATAAAGGTTGTTGTTTTGGATCCACAAGATAATTGTCCGGCTAGTTCGTTCTCGCATCATCACATGGTTGGAAGCTTTGATGACAGCGCCACAGTACAGGAATTTGCAAAGAGGTTCGTTCATGTTACTTTGAATTATGTCATTTAACTCATATTCTCTTTATGTATGTATGTATCACTTAATTGAAATAATGTGTGTGTGTGTGTGTGTGTGTTGGTTTGAAATGGTGTTCAGGTGTGATGTTTTAACATTTGAAATTGAGCACGTCGATGTTACTACATTGGAAAAACTTGAGAAACAAGGTGTTGACTGCCAACCTAAAGCCTCTACTATACGAATTATTCAGGTATTATATTGGTGAAGTTTTAAAGGTTTTTGGCTTGTAGAGCTAGCTGAGTAAAAATGAACAACTTCATGTTTTTAGCCTTTATAGTGAATTGTCCCTGTTGTTACAACCTAGTGGTTTGGCTGTGAACATATTTTATGTGAAATACCTGTTACCCACATTTCCCCCTCCGCGTGTGTGTTTGTACAAATATCATTTCTCTTGTTTAGGTGTAGGCCACTAGGCCATTAGTAAAAAAAAAGCCTATTTAGTGAAATCATTTTGCACCCTGCATAGACTTGCTAGTTTTAATATTTTACAGCAAGAATAATGCAGATGTCAAACTCTGAATGATTTCCTTAATCTGATTATTCAATATATTACAGGATAAGTATCAACAAAAGGTTCACTTCTCTCAGCATGACATTCCACTTCCTGAATTTATGCGGGTTTGTACTGTTTTTCTCAGTTGCATTAGTGTTTGAAAATTCATTTTTAGGATTCTAATTGACTGCGTGAAAAAATACATTGAACAGTTAGATGATCTCGAAGGTGCTAAGAAAGTAGGGAAACGTTTTGGATATCCTCTTATGATCAAGAGTAGGAGATTAGCTTATGATGGACGAGGAAATGCAGTTGCAAAAAGGGAAGAGGAGCTAACTTCTGCTGTAGATGGTAATTTAGTTTTTAACAAACATATTTATTCATTTTTGAGAAAGTTAGAGTAGGAAAAATTTATCTTTGAATTCATACCGGCCGTCTTTCATTAGCCCGAACTAGAAGAAAAAGGCCTTGTGCCTTTTTGATGGACGCAAACTTCTTTTATTTGTTTCTTCTCTAACTTCCCCCCAAACTATGCAGCTCTTGGAGGATTTGATCGTGGTTTATATGCTGAAAAATGGGCACCTTTTGTCAAGGTCAGTTTCTAAGTCCTGTCGTTGACTGCTGATGGTGATTTTTCAGTTCATGGTTCACAAATTGTATGATGTAAATCAATATTTCTTGCATTAAGCCAATACATCTTGAATTATATCTGCTGTGACCAATTTATTGAGTTTTGTAAGACAACTGTTTCTACTGGTAGTGATGACTATGGTTCTCGATCATATAATTGTGCATTCTTTTTAATCCTGTAGGCTCTAGTGTTTACCTCCACAAGAGTCTGTCTTTCAATAAATTTGTATTATCTTAATATGTAACTTATTCAAAGGCTATATACCATGCCTGCACCACTTCCTAAATGCTCTTAATATTAAATCTTCTTGGTCCCAAAGAATATTCAATTACATTTCCCAGTACTTTCATGCGACGGGTTTATTTGAAGCATGGTTTTTATTCAAAGAAAGGTCTTTCCTGTCTTAAAAGTCCCAAATTTTTTCATCTTCTTGAATGATTTGATGCATTTTCTTGCATTTTTTGTCTTAAATTATTGGCAGGAATTAGCTGTCATTGTGGCGAGAGGGAGAGACAATACAATTTCATGCTATCCTGTCGTTGAAACTATTCACAGGTAACATGCTGAACAGTTACATGTTATTCTTGTGGAATATAAAAAAAATCCCAAACCAAATTCAAAACTTAGATTATGATAAAATTGATCAATAATGTACCATTTCAGCTTGCTTATACATCTGCTTAAGGATTTATTTTTTGTTCCAGGGATAACATATGTCACATAGTCAAGTCTCCAGCAGATGTAAAATGGAAGATTAGGGAGCGTGCCACTGAAGTTGCTTTCAATGCTGTTAACTCTTTAGAAGGTGCTGGTGTGTTTGCTGTTGAATTGTTCTTGACTGAGGACGGAGAGGTTGTTGATTTATTTCTTCATCAACTCTGTACTTGCCTCAATATTTTATTCTTCTAGAATTCTATATTAGCTTCTTTGTGTACTAGTAAATTTTTATCCTCCTGCAAATGCATTGTGCTGTTTGTTAATCCGATGACATTGATTGTTCGTGTGTTTCTCAACAGATTTTATTAAATGAAGTTGCACCTAGACCTCACAATAGTGGGCACCACACAATTGAATCGTGCTACACCTCACAATACGAGCAACATTTACGAGCTGTTGTTGGTCTTCCTCTGGGTGATCCATCAATGAAAACTCCAGCTGCTATCATGTATAATATATTAGGTGAAGAGGAGGTATTTACTAATGAACTATTTATCCTCATTATCATGCTGAAAATGTAAAAAATGAATAGCAGTGTAGTTAATTCTGTTATATTCGTGTTCAGAGGATAGCACAATTGGCAATTAAACACTTGTTCAGTTATCACTGTTTAAGAGTCTAATCCATCAAATCCTAATGATTTTAGGGGGAGCTTGGATTTCAATTGGCTCATCAATTGATGAAAAGGGCATTGACCATCCCCGGTGCTTCCGTTCATTGGTACGATAAGCCAGGTAAACTTTTAGTTAAACAACGATTTTAGGTTGCTCAGTTCCCTCTAGTTTGTTGCTTTTGGTAACCTGTATGGCTATATAACATTCGTTGTCATGACAATGTGCCAGAGATGAGAAAACAACGGAAGATGGGCCACATAACAATTGTTGGGCCTTCCCTAAGCAATCTTGACGGCAACCTTGCAACAATATTAGAAGGCAAAACATTAGATGACAAGACTGCAGGTTATTAGCACAAACTTCTTCCCACATTTTGTAAATGGAATTGCTAGTGGCTGATGATTGGAGAGAATCAAATAAAATCATGGAAATGTTATATTATTTGTCTTGTCAATACGTTACTTTTAATTGCCCTTTATTTTTCTATCCACTCTTCGGCAAAGATTGAAGCCACTACTCTTTATGTTGCTATATTTGAATTTTTGAAATTAAAACCGTTATTCCCATACGTAATTATGCTTTCTTTTGTTTATTAAAATGTAGTTGCTCCACGTGTGGGGATCATAATGGGCTCTGATTCAGATCTCCCTGTTATGAAATGTGCTGCTGAAATTTTGGAGAAGTTTGGTGTGCCTCATGAGGTAAGATTGTTTAAATTTACCATAGGGATGGGGGCTGTCCTGTGTCATGTTGTTTATCCTTACTTAGGTGTACACATATCAAATTTCAGGTGGAAATAGTTTCAGCACATCGAACTCCAGAACGGATGTTTTCTTATGCCTCGTTCGCGAGCGAACGAGGCATAAAAGTTATTATTGCTGGTGCTGGTGGTGCAGCTCACTTGCCTGGTAAATTACTTTAATTGTTCTTTGTACAATTTTTGCAAAGATCAACTGTCTTTATTGCATTAATTATTGATTAAGTTTTCAAATCTCAGGTATGGTGGCTGCGATTACTCCCTTGCCTGTAATTGGTGTTCCTGTGCGTGGTTCTTCCCTCGACGGAGTTGATTCACTCTTGTCAATTGTCCAGGTACATTTTTCAGTTGTCTTTACATATTCGATGCTTATTTTCTGTGCTCCACATAATTTCTTCTGATGTTCTTTAAGATTGCTTTTCTAATGAAATAATATAATATTAAGTTATTAAGTATTATGTCTGTGAATCTGGTATTATTGCTTCTTTTTAAAAGATTAAGGTCAATATTGTTTTGAATCGAGATCCTTGTGAATGAAGGATTTTATGTCAATGTCTCTTGTTATTGTTGGTCGACAAAAGGACTATAAATGAAATTTGTACTATGAATTCCTTCTATAAATTATGTCTATGGTCTATTCTATTTCAAAGTCTCTTCCACTATCTAGAACTTGGCCTCACTAAGGAGTCTAGTAATTTTAAGAATGCCAATATTTTTCAGATATTGTTTGTAAATGAAAGATACATTTTGTACAAGACCAAAAAATGACGAGTAGATGTTTGATTTTAAAAGAAACCATGCTGTGTTTTCAAAAACAGATTGTATTTTTAAACGTAATTTGTGAAAAGCATAAACAATTTCAAGGAATTGGTTATCATGAGTTTAACAACACCTGATTCCTGAAGCACTTAAGTGGTCATTCTAACATCCAGTTGTTAACTTAGATTTTACAGGCTGATTTTCAATCACTATACTTGTTAGATGTTTTTCCTTGCTTTATTTACGTATATGCTTTTAGCTAGTGAGTACATGACATGAATGAACCAAAAGACGTAGAATCATTGCAAGATAGACTGATCAATATTCTAGCAGACTAATCATGATTCTTCTCTACTGTATAACAATTGGAATTTTTTGCAATTACTTAAAGCTTACACATTATGTTTCATGTAGTCATTTCTTACAAACGAATACGATTGTTGTGTGTGCAGATGCCAAGAGGTGTCCCTGTTGCCACTATTGCAATTAACAATGCAACTAATGCTGGTCTGTTGGCAGTGAGAATATTGGGTGTTGCTGATGAAAATCTTTTGTCAAGGTTTGCCTCTCTCCCTTTTTGTGATTTTGCGATATAAAGTTTGTATATTGAAATGTAAAATTCACTCACAACAAGAAAGAAATCAAAAAATTATTTTACACTTTCCATATGTTGACATGACATTTATAATATCGTGCAGGATGAGCCAATATCTAGAGGACCAAAAAGAAAGCGTCCTGCAGAAAGGAGATAAGTTAGAAAAACTTGGCTGGAAATCCTACTTAAATAGTAGTAGTTAGTTGAACCCATTAATTTGGTGATTCTTTTGGGTCTACTCATTTTTGGAAAACTACAAAATTTTGATAGACATTTGATACATTGGGTGTTTAGACCCCGGGGTATCAATAAGTAGATTGAGAATCGACAAGAAATGTTATGTAAGCATACATTATATTTTGTTTACTAAAATTATATATTTCCTAGTGCTAACATGTAGCTGAAGAGAAGAAAAATATTGTCTAGCTGATGAGTCTAGAGTTTGCATCTATTTGTTATTCCACTCATTGTTGTAATGTTATTTATAAAGGTTTCTGTTAGTGAACAACGAGATTAAACACATATAGTTGAGGCCAAATTATGGCTATAGGATTAGTAACTTTCATTTGTATGTTTGATTTAGTACTATTTGGACATGTTGCAAACCATTTGGTGGTTGGTTCATCGCTTCCAGTAGCTTTTATAGTGGTCTGTTACATGTCTGAGGTAGGTTTCTCAATTTGCATGGCATCCAAAATGTTATGAGAATGACCACATGGATTGATGTAGGGGATTTTAATGTAGATGCTAAAAACATCTTAGGTTTACCTTTGTTGTAATATTTTATTGATTTGATTACAGATTTACAACCTATGCTTGTTTTAGAAAAAAGGGAAAGGATAAATAAATGTTTTATAGTTCTTTCTGATAATAAATTTGGATGGATAATTTTACATGAATGAATCACGAAATAGGGATAATCTAATCACCTAGTTTATTCGTTATGATGTGAAAATAGACAAGAGTTAATATTTCTAGGATTAAATCCGGTGTTTAAAGGATTACTTATTGTGAATGGTTATTTTTGTTTGTACCTCACTTTATCCCAAGACTCTAGACCCCTAGTAAATTTGTGGTAGCGCTTGTGCGACACCGGTACCAATGTCATGTAACATTGGTCGATTATAATGTGACAAATGACTTTTTTTTCTCTCTTTTATAAGGATCTTTTGTTTTTTTGTTATATTTTAACATAAACGGTGACATGTGACACATTATAATTGGTCAATGTCATATGACATTGAAACTCCAATGTCACATTTAAATTTAGTGATGTACATGTTTAATTACTATTAAGAGTCTAAGCTTGATGACACCATTTGACTAGGTCATGATAGGAGACTAGCAGTGTTGTTCATAGGTTCATACAAAACTAATTGGTTATAAAGTCAAATTTTCAAAGGTAACTTGTAAGAAAATAATTAAAGAAAAATGTTCAGCCTAGATGTATACATTTGGATGTGCATATTTTTTAAGATACAACACACTCGAAAGTAAATATCTAGACAAAACCAGACCAACGAAAAAATGCTGAAAATAATGTGATAGGGAGTGACATCTTCAAGAATGACGAGTAAAAATTTGCCAAAATAATGTGGGCGGTTTGATTTTAGTATTAGCTCTTGATTAACTTGCTTGAGTTGGTCTATTTGTGTTGACTTACGATCTTGAAGTGTGTTCAATGCCAATTTGTGCTCTTGATTTAGAGTGGCGGAGAATGAATTTTTTTTAAAAAAATTCAGCTTTTGGAAGAAATTTTAACTTGCGCCCTTACACCTGTATCTCTACCCACCACAAACACGACGAACTTATACCAAAACATTTAAAGTATGCGTAACAACAAATAAAAAACAAAATTTGAAACTCATTTTCCACACACTCCTCAAAACTTCCGCAATGAATATTTATTCGAGCAATTTCAAATTTGAAAATGTCGAGATAAATATTCATTCCGATAATTTTGAAAATTGAATTTGCCTGAATTATAAGTGGTTTTTGAAAAGTGTGGGGGAAAAATTAGGTTAACATAAATTGTAAGGGTATAGATGCAATTAAGGGAGTATGAGGTAAAATTTTCATGAAACAGAAAGTGCTTAACCCAAGTCCATTCTCAACTCTGCAGAGTGACATGCGTTGGCTTGGTTGACAAAGTCTATGAGCTTAACAAAATAACACGGCAAGTATAAAAAACGTAATGAAAAGCTTAGGAAAATAGTGTGATGTTTGAACGTGAAATTAATAATATCATTTGTAAGACTCATTCATTCAACTAGGACTAGAACTGTAATTCAAAGAAGGAAATTTCGCAAGAGTGTTTGTTTAATCCCAAATATTTCAAGCCGTGTATATTCAGTCAAAGCAAATATCCTACGACTTAGATCACACGTTACTTTAACATATATAAACTCCTTGATCATACACCTCTAATGTCACAATACTCCTCCATACATAATTTCATCATTTTCTCTTAATATTTTTTATTGTTTGGTTTTGTTACTCCATCACAAATAATGGGTTGCTACATGAAAATAATGTTAGTATTCACAACAATAATTCTGCTGCTGAGTTCACAACAAATAAGGGCAAGGCCATTGTTAATAGAGAAACCTTTGTTATTGTTGCAGAAAATTGTAGCAATACAGTCATTACAAAGAGGTCCCGTGCAAGGTTCACAAACAAACCCGTGCTCGACAGTTCCTGGCCGCAGCCGTGGACGCTGCGCTTTAGCTGATGTGAATCTTTCCGACCATGTTGCGCAACCACCACCACCACAACCACCTATCCAACCTTAGGTGTGATGTTTGGAGCAATTTCCACTAATTAAGGCAAGCCAGCCAGCTGTTGTTCATATAATAGTTGTTTATGTGTACATAAATTTGTTATAGACAATACTTTTTCAATTCAATTAGATGGATATATTTCATTATTCTTTTGTCAAACAAGAATACATATACTTTGTAAGATAACTTTAGGCCATCTCTTTCCATTGATGTGATAGTCATATATATACACACAATACAAGTATCTGCTCATGATTATGCTAATCATTTACAATCAATATTAATGGTCAATTTTCTATATCTACATATTCTAATGACTTTAATTCAAATTGCTTAAGGAATTTTCGATTGATTTTTGTTTGTACGGTAGTTCATGATTTACATTTTCAAATTTGCGGGCTGTCATGCATGGATATTACAATTGATGCTGCATGATATAGAGTTATAAACTTCTTTAAACACCACCTCTTTATTTATTTTTTGGTAAAGTTATTTGAGCGGTCCTTTAAATTTGACCCTAATTTTGGATTGGTCCTTTATGTTTTATATTTTTTTTCTTCTGGAATTGGTCATTTGGATTACACTTTTGTTTGCTTTTTATCCTTAAGTTATCTTGCACCGTTGTCCTTTATGTTATATTTCATGATTATGCGAGCCATGACTTTTGTTCCACAACAAGAGATGTGCGACATTGAGAAGCTTATTCATCACGTCTTATATTAGAGATGAGTTACTCACTATTTTAAGTTCGTGAATTTGAAGCATTGCTCTTGAATAAAGATATTGTTGCGAAAATTAGTTACTCTAGTTCAAAGATTTTTGGATTTGAGAATTTAGACTTAACGAAGAAGTGAAAGGAGAAAAGAAAAGGAGGGATCTAACACTTGCAACATTCAAATGTCACACATACTCTCTTTTTTAAATGGAACTTGCGTAAAAGGTTAATAATACAAACAAAAAGTAATATAAAGACTGATTCGAAAAAGAAAAGGAAAACTTTAAAACTAATCCAAAATAAGGGTCATACGCCCATACTTAAACGAATCTTGGAGTGATCGGGTGTCTCGGAATGGAGAAATATTCAGGATTGTTGCCTACGATAAGAAAGAAAAAAAAAAACATTCTGGTTAGAGGTATGTTATTTGAACAACCACTTTTTGTACAACTTATGGGACAACCAAGAATATAGAAAGAAATGTATGTCTTGACACGAAAATCAAAACAATAGAGAGAAAACAAGGGCATAATGAGTGTATGAGAGAGAGGGTTGTCCCAAAAATTATAAGAAAATGGTTGTACAAATATCATTTCTCTTTTGGTTATTTGCATGATAGAGTTTAGATGAGTTCAAAGTAGGACGAGTAAGCATATATATCAATGGTTGGTAAAGAAGTTCTTTTGAAATCGATTGTTCAAGTGATCCCCACATATTGTACAAGTATTTTCTTACTCTCAAGTCTTAACCACTTTAAACGAGCATTTGGAAATGATGATTAATTTGTTTTGGTAGGGTATGGACAAGAATTTAGGTAGGGGTATTGACTGGTCTGTTTGGTATATAAGTGTGGTTTCAGCCCTTTTCAATGAATAGTACTTCATCCGTGTTTTAAAATAGTGTCGTTTTAGTCAAAAAAAAAATTGTTTGAAAGTGAATGTCACTTTCAGTTTACAATGCAATAATAACTTTTTCTTTTCAATTGTACCTTTCAATTAATACTATGTTACACTACTTTCAAAGTATTATTTTTTCTTTGAAAAACAAATCAATAGTTGATTAAGATAATTTGGTAAAATTGTTATGACATTTGACTACTTTATTCAATTCCTTAATATGTGTGCAATTGAGTAAAGCGACACTCATTTCAAAACGGATGGAGTATGAAACTACACTTATTAATATGCTGTTGCAAGAACAAGGATGGTGTCTTTAAGGTGAAATTGGTGTATTATTGTACGAGACATTCTTCAATGCCACAAACATAAATAAATAGTATTTGATCACACATATATAAAATAAAAAAAAATTAAAATACTAAATTATTTTATCATCAATTTCTTTTTTATTATTAAAAAAATCATTTAATGTGTGTGTCTAAACACAATTCATTTATATATGTGATCATAGTAGAATTTCTCTTATTGAAAACGGAAGACTTGATTGATAATTCACACGTTTAGGTTAAGGTAACCGGTTGAAATTGTGGAAACCAAGTATTCCCCTAAAGATTAAATTATTTCTTTAGCATGCAATTCGGGAATGTCTTCCAATTAACTAGAGAAAATCTTATAAAAAAACATGTGAAAATGTGAGGGATTCAATCAAATTGTTTCAAATTAATTGAATCTTTGTCGGAAAATCAACATATTGACTTTGTTGTGCAACTATTATGCCCAATGCTTCAGATTTCTACAACCAGTGGAAAATAGATAGACAACGTAACCATAGCAATAACCATGGACATCAGACCAGACAGTTCGGTTGAAGCCTCGTAACATCATGTGCAATGGTTACAAATTTTCAATATCCTTCAACATCCACTTTTTTAATTTCCAACACTCCACATCATTTTCTCTCTCATAATTCAACACCCATTCAATTTTTACCTCTATCTTATATAGCCTTTCGTGATGCTTTCACGATTAAGTTTTTTTTGTTAGATACAGCATTCTTTATATGTACACATGATGTAGAAACGACTTTGTTTTTTATTAGGTTTATACTAGTCTCTCTTTAAATCAATCAAACTAATAGTTGTAAATAATGTGTTTTTATATAGAGAAATGATATTTGTACTATTATTTTTTGATAAATTTTAGACAACTTTCTATCTCATACTCGCATTATATTTTTACTCTCTCTTCTTTTTTTTCTCTCCATTATTTTTGATCAATAAATAGAGTGAGAAATGAGGTTATCATAAAAGTTGTTAGCAAATGGTTGTTCAAATATCATTGTTCTTTTATATAATATATAAAACCGCATTTTATTGTTCCTCGGGCAATACCATGATATATGGTGTAAAGATGGGAAGAAAATTACAAAGGTGTGTGTGGGGCATTAGCATTAGGTCACACATGGTGAAGGACAGAGATAAGGGAGAAAAACAATAGTACTAACTGCACATAAGAGCCAAAAGTCGTGAAATGCAATGCAAATAGTTTGGTCTTTGCTCCAGAAGTGGACCATTCATGATGTGATTGGTTTGCAAAGTACGTTGTAACTAATGCAAAACCCACTGTGGTATATGTTGTTCACATTGCAACCAACACCAAACGCATTTAAGTGAGTGTTTCATCAACACCTAGATCTCACGCCCTCACATATAAAAGAAAAGAGAAATGATATTTGTATATCCACTTTGTGACAACTTTTTAATAACTTTCTTTCTCATACTCACGTTATGTTTTTATTCTCTCTCTTCCTTTTTCTCTCTCCATTGTTTTTGACCAATGAAAAGTGAGAAAAAAGAAGTTGTACCAAAAGTTGTCTAAAATGGTTGTTCAAATATGACTACTAAAAAAAATGCTACTAACAAGTGTCTAAAACTTTATTTGCGAGTTTGAAAGTGAGGGTTTAGAATAAAAGGAGTAAGTGAAAAAAATAGAAAATATTGAGAGGAGAGATTTTGGAAAGCGTTATTTTTCTTCAAAATATAAAATCCTGCTCTTTTAAAGAACAAAAAATTGTATTGAGGAGATTTTTGAGAGGTTTGGGAAGATTTATGTGAATTCTTCAACACCTACATCTCACTATAACATATTACTCTTTTTAATGGTTAAAATTCACTTTTAAAATGAATAAGTATGATTTGAAGGTTGAATTTAACCTTTGTGTATCATAATTTATTGTTCATACCAAAACTTATTTGAGTTGTCTAATAAAGTATTTTGTCAATATAAATATTTATTTAAGACTATTTTTCATTTTAACATGATTTTTTCCTTTATTACTCTAAAAATTTGTTCTACGCAGAAGAAGGAGAGAGCGCGTGAGTGATATTGATTTTTGAAGAAAGGGTGAGACCCTACAGAGAAAGGGAACATATGGCTGAAAAGACAGGATTGGAATTTATGCACACAAATCAATAGACACACCCTAACCATCCATCATGTTTGAGGACCACCTATCTTACTTTTTCAGATTTGACTCCATTTCCATTCATACATAATCCAACACAGTATTTTATGTCTGCTTCGACTAATGGTAAATCAAAATACACATCGAAATACAAATAACATTATATTTATCTCACTTTTACGTATTTTGTTTATAAAATCTCTTGTACTTTTTATTTTTGTATAATTTACATGCGCTTTTAAAAATACACATACAAAATAAAAAATATCATATTTGCCATTATTTATCTAAAAAATGATCTATGGTAGTTAGATGTGTGCGGAGCAGTTTGAATTGGTTTAGCCAAAGTAATGGGGAAAGGGAAATCCACCAAATTTTCTAACCAAAGTAATCAATAGAAAAAAAACTAATCAAGGATGATGAAAATATATAGAAGGACAATGAAGATAATTGAAGACAAACAAAATTAAATAATTATTTATCATTGTACGAGGAATCTTTTGTAGTGCAACAAAGAAAAACAAAAAATATTTAGAAAAAATTTGTCATGTAAAATATTTCATCCGTTCATAAATATAAACAAAAATGTATTAAAATAAACTTGTTGAATCTCAAAATAAGAACTCGTTAGATATGTATAATAAGGTGCTTTCGTCGCATTTTGAATTCCATAAGAAATATTTTTTTGTCAAACAAGTCTACAATAATGCGAGTTTAGAGAATCATTTAATGAATCTTCGATAATAGCATGCTATAGTCTAAAATAATGTTAATCTAAGTAACATTTTTTGGCATCTTTCATTGTTAAACGACTTCTACATTTGACAGATTAACCTCGATTCCACAAGTTGAAATCACATACAAAGAACACTTACCTCTTTAGCTAGAGTTTACGTTTTGACAACTTATCAAACAAACTTTTGCCCTTCAACATTAGCAACGTCGTTTTAAGATGTTCTTCCTGCCTCTCCTTATTCTCACATCATAAATAAAGAGAATAATGAATTTATCTAAGTTTGATCTAAAGAGATAGTAGTCATGTAGACATAGCCCATGAATATAACATGTGTATTAATTTGTCCAAAGTGAATAAGAGGTGCATTTGGAAAAAATTGTGTATATTTAAATGAGAAATGTTAAGAATACTCACTCTCTTGTCGATGCAATTTATATATGAATCTCACCATTTTATGTAGAAGTCATTTCTAAAATGTGAATTTCATAGTGATTTCACACAATAAAAAAGTGTGTTAAAGATAGTATTAAAAAGAGAATGGCCGTAACACTCCTCATTTTATAAAAGGATGTTCACACAAGTTAACGTTTTTACAACTTACCAAACAAACTTTTCTCCTTGAGAAAATTGCTTTCTCTATTCGCTTTTGATGTTGCAACTAGACAATAATCAACATATATGAGAGTAGAAATGTCTTTTGAAATAGTTCCTAGCAATTTTGAATTCGACTTAATGGGAGCATAATTAGGTTAAGTTATAATGAGGGTCGTCTCCAACAATTTGGAGACTCTGTTATAATCTTGACAATTTTTTCATTTAAAAAGAATTGAAAAGAAATTTAACACCACTTATCATGACAGACAATTAAGTTGTTAGTTAAATATACAAGCAATCGTTCAAACGTTACTTTTACCTACAAACAAATAGATATTTATTTATATACAATGTATAATTGACAACAAAATGGTTGTCTTTTAGAATAAACAAAGTGACAGAGGGATTTTGAAGGTTATGTTCAATCACCCTTTTTATCTTGTTGATGTAAAATGACAACATTGAATGGGATAAAACAAATAGGTTGGGGTGAAGATGGCGAGGTCTGAAAATGGCGAAAGAGGTAGTGAGTATGGGAGGAGGTTCAATTGGGACAGTGTTTTGTTTTGTTGAATCTTGTTATTTTGTAGAGGATGTGAATAACACGTGACTTTGGAATTTGCATGCTTCAAAAAGGTAAAATTTCATTAGTACTTATAATTTTTTATCCTCGACGGACCAAAACATTATTGATGAAAACACTCGTTTAATTTGAGAGGTTTTTCTAAAAGTAAGTCTTCGTGTGGCTGCTTCTTTTGTAATTGTATTTCAAGGAATGACAATTTAATTAGGAGAGGGTGATCTCGGCTAATGATTAACTTTGTATGGGAGTGTGTGATAATTTGGAGGATCGGGATCATCTTTTTATGCATTATGATTTTTACAGACAAATTTGGAATGCTGTTTATAGATGAGTTAGAATTCATCATGGTCTTAGGCTGTGTTTGGAATTACTGACAGAGGAAGGAAAGATGTTATAAAGGATTGAAAGTTTATGGGAAATTGGGCTTTCATAGTTTGGATCTCCAAAGAAAGGGTGAGGAAAGATCAATTTTGGTGGGACCTACAACATAAAAGCTTTCTGTCCAAAATTGTGAAGAAAACCGGAAGATTGTTCAATTTTTTCAAATGAACATTCTTACCGTTGCTTTGGTTGAAATGCTTGAGTTATTTTCCAGTTTTGCTTGCAATAGTGGTTATACGTACCAAATGCATCTCGATTTGCAACAAATATTTTATAAGAATGAGGCATCAATAATTTAATTAATAAATAAATTCTATAATAATATTTTATTTTAAAATACAGTATTATAAAAATATATACATATATTAATATAAATATTAACATTAATTTTTCCATTGATAATATTTTATTATGATGTAAAGATATTTATGTCATTTACAAAATATATCACTTTCCTTCTTCTCACATTCCATTCACTTTTACTTTTACCAAACAATCAAAAAAATCATCACATTTTTCTCTCACTTTCTATTAACTTTCATTCCTTCAACAATCTTTTTTTTTATTATCTTTCCTTACACTTTCTTTTCCAATCCAAACACACCCTTAGTGTCTTAGTAGACTTTTCAAAAAAGTTACTCACGTCTTTCAGAGGTAGTATATTCCCCTGGCCCTGGACCTGGACCTCTGAACTGTTATATAATGACTAATAACAAGGTATAAGTAAATGAAATATAGAAATACATATACCTCAAGAAATTAAAAATCATTTTTTTTAACGATATGTTTGGATCCACATAAACAATTATATTTTAATAATTTAAAGATTTAATAATGAAACTAAGCATATATTTGGATCTGCGTTGAATTTGATCAAACTTGCGGTAAAAAGTCACGACAACGCAAAAGTAATAATTTTTACAATTCAAATGCATTGATGTGGTTTGAAATTGTACATTTACAACAAACACGTAGAAATATTATATTGAAAAATAATTAATTCAACTTATAATAATTTTAAGAATAATTACGATCATTCCAATACAAGTTAGCATGATCTAAAAAAAGTAGTGTTATTACAAGAATGATATTTAGATTAAAAAAGGTTTGGAACGGGAATAGATGCAGTGAAAACTTAGCATGTGCATGGAATCAAAAGAGTAGAGTAATCTGCATTGGTACACGAAGGTCAAGGTGAATTGGCAGGGATATGACGAGCGGCGAGCGCGTAATACGATGCATGGGTACAGACTGGGAATCTCTTACACACACATCATCAACACATTAATAAGTGTGAGTGTGTGTGAGACCTACTACCTCCCCTCTTTCTTTGTCGTCTTCTTTTACTTTCATATCTTTGTCGTCTTTTATTTTAAAATGATCTTGATTATGCACTTCATTGCTCAAATAAGTTTACTTAAATTTAAGTTACATATCTGTGTCGATTTTATATTGTCGAGGTTAACTTAAATTCAGTTTAAGTAGATTTATGTAAATTTACTCAAACTTAATTTACGTAATTGATGTAAATTGAGTTTACATGATCTATTTAAATTAAGTTTACATGTACATACTAAAATCGAGATTATGTTGAACTTTTTAGATGTACACTTAAACTCAATTTACATGACATACTTAAACTGAGTTTAAATGAATTTAAATAGGTACACTTAAACTCAGTTTACATGACCTACGTAAACTAAGTTTACATAACCTACTTAAATTGAGTTTAAATATGTACACTTAAACTTAGCTTACATGACATACTTAAACTGAATAGGGGTTTTGGGTTGTAACAAAGTAAGAAGAAAGAGACTTTTTGAAAATTAAATTTTATGGAAGGATAATTTTGTTATTTTGAGATGTAACTATGATTAAATAGTGTTGTAACTACATATACTCTTTTTTTAGATTCTTTTATTATTATTTTTTAAAATATATTTTGCATTAACAAAAGTTTGGGTTTGATTCGAGTTTTGTGCACACAACAACGTTAAAATTTTTAGGTAGAATTTGTAGTTCATTTGAGTCCCATAAAACTCAAGAGATAAATCTCTGTTGCAGGCAAAAAATACATGGTTTATGCAAAATAAAAACATAAAATTTATTAACACTATCAATTTATCTTCTTATTTTGAGATTCAACAAGTTTTTTTTTAACACATTTTTGTTTATATTTATGAATGGATGAAACATTTTACATGACAATTTTTTTTTAAAATATTTTTTGCTTTTCTTTCCTCCACTACAAAAGATTCCTCGTACAATGATAAATAATTATTTAATTTTGTTTGTCTTCAATTATCTTCATTGTCCTTCAATATAATTTCATCAGCCTTGATTAGGTTTTTTCTATTGATTACTTTGGTTTAGAAAAAAGTAATTTAATAAAAAAAAATTTTGAAGGAAAAAGGTAAATTAATAATTGTGATCTTTGTTACATGATCATATAAAAAAGGATCTAGGGAATATAAAAAGGGAAATGCCCATTTCCCACGAAACTGAATCCACGGAAAATACGAATTATACTATACGATGGCATGTATTCCACCGAATGCTACATTTTATTTTTTTTTATTTTTATATTAAAAAAATGTTTGTGAAAATCACTTTTTCACTTTAGTACAATTCATGGTTTTCGTTTATTTTCATTCGTGGTTAATAGCATTGCTGATATAAAAATTGTACTACTATATCGCCTCAACACACATACACATAGGTTGCTCGTGTAATAGTTGACACGCTTCTGTTTGAGTCTCTCTCTCTCCAAAGATCACGTCTTGTGGACGAATGGAAAACATGGATTGTATACGGTTAAGTTCAGGTACCGGTTGGATATGACATGATTTTTCCACACAAATCTTCACCATGTTGCCGGGAATTGAAAACAACTTTGGAAAGCCAGTGCTCCTAATTTATTGTGGCGTATTTTTGTCGCAAATGTGTACCTACTCGTGCTAGCTTGGTTGCTAACCCAATATGTTCCTTGTTCTGATATTTACTCTTTTTGTGGGGAATGCGAGTGATTATAAATATTTTCGCAAGTTGTTTGTTTAAAAAAATACACTCACGTTAAAAATCGGGATATTACATCAATAAATCATGTCATCAATAGAATACAATGAAACCAATATAAAGGCAACATTGATTAGTCCCATGAGCATTGGCAGGACAATATATTATTATATGCAGGAGTCGAGGTTCGAATTCCGAACACTTCACTTATTCATCTTATAAGGTGAATTATAACCATTAGATTACCCGACAAAAAAAAACGCAACATTGACTATTGACTTATTTATAAATATGAGATACTTGCACATTCCAATCATAAAGGTTTAGAGAATGAAAAATACCCTCTCCGTCTTAAGTTATATGACGTTTTGACATTTCACATTTATTAAGAAATTTAATTAATTTTATATGAAAAAGTAAAAAATTATCCTTAATAAATAGATATTATTAAAAAATTATAAATTAGTTATATGTACACGTGACATCCGTTTAAAAATCTAAAAATAAATGTCTCTATTATAAATATTCTGACCACTTTAATTATTTTCAGATTACTCACATTAATTTTATCCAATATGGCCAAACACTTCCCCACCGAGGCACCAACTTCGTTTTCCATTCAAAACTCTCCTACACTACCCCCACTCATCTCCCTCAACTGATAACTCATTCTTAAACCTATAAATTATACCAAATCTTACATAGGACCCCCTTACAAGTTAGAAAAACAAACCATGAAAATTTTACATTTGAAATATCGATTTTTAAACTTTTAAAAAATTGCCAATATGAAACATATGATATCTATTTGATTCTATTGTTTGTCGGTCAACGAATTGGTAAATATTATTTGCAACTGACATAAGCAAAATCATGAGTTTAAAATTAGATGAAATCACTTAACCTTATAACACTTTTTTTTTTGAACAAGCACTTAATCTTATAACATTAACATGTTGAACTAGATTTTACGTGTATTTGTAGAGCTATTTTATGATCACTTTTAAAACATCTATCTTTCTTATATTCTCATTCTTTTTATATTATTTAAGCTTGATATCAACATCTACATTTTTTTATATACCATATATAGTCCTGCAACAACATCCGTATTGAAGACACACATTTTTAATACTAAAGGTGTTTCATATATACACGTTACTTATTTATAATATTTTAATAATAGTATTAAATAAACATTTAATTTCTTAAACTCGATATCTTACACAAATTTCTTAAATAAAATTTATTAATTAACTATCAATAACTTTATATTATCATATATCAATTTTTTACTTGTAAAAAAAAAAAAATATCAATTTTTTAACATTAAAAAAATGTACATTCCTCTAAGAATGCAATCTTAAGTGAGACCCAATCCTAAATGATCCTAAATTTTTATTTTTTTTTATCTAATAAGTATCGAGTAAAAGGTTAAGACCTCTCCATTAAAATGGTGTTAAGTGTCTAAAAAATACTCCATCCGTTTCAAAATATAAGCAAAATTCACTTTTTAGGTTCATTTATTTAATGATGTATGTGGTTCATATTATGGACCACATACATCATTAAATGAATGAATCTAAAAAATGAATTTTGCTTATATTTTGAAACGGAGGGAGTAGTAATTATTCAAGGAAAATGCTAACAAGTGCCTTTAAGACACTTGTTAAAAAGCTTAAAAATGAATTTTGTATTAGAATTGAGGCCTTCAACACATTGAAACTTGAAGAAGTAACCTTTTTACATAAAACTTATCAATTATTTTTAATTTAAAATTCTTAACTAATATCCTAAAAACACTTGTTAACGAGACCCATTATTCAAATAACGTATCTCACTACATTTATCCCCCTACCATTTTTCAATAAAAATGCTAACCATTGCTCTTAGAATATTGATTAAGAAGATAAATATAAAAATTATGCATTGAAAATTGGTGAAAAGTAGAATGTTAACTTTATGAAAGTCAAAAAATTGTTATTTTTAATAAAAATTTTATATTTTTGACATCCTTAACCATTACCTTTAGGATTGGTAAGCAAAACCCATAAAATTAATACAATAAGCAAGTGTCTGTCCTTGTGTTTTGTATGATGACGAGGGCATCACGTGAGTGAGGCAGATTTTGGAATTTGGAGAGAGAAAAAGACACGCACGCAGTTCCTTCTACTTGTAGAGGCAAAAGCAAACCCAACCCCACCCACCTCATAATATTACCATTGCCTCTTTAGCCGCCTCAGGAAAAAAACCACTCTTCTAAGTGTTGTGTAGTAACATAACATAGCATCATCATTCATCAACAGTAACACAGAGAAAATCAGACCAGACTCTTCTGTTTCTCTGTTCTGTTGTGCTGTGCTGTGTTGTGTTGTGTTTCTTTCTGCTCTTGTTCAGGTCACAGGGTCATACCCCTTTGTTTGGATTTGAACTCAGATAAAAATATTTAACAGAAATTTCAAAATGCAGCAGCACCTGATGCAGATGCAGCCCATGATGGCAGCTTACTATCCTAACAACGTCACTACTGATCATATTCAACAGGTTCCTTTCTTCTTTCTTCTTCTCCTTTCTCTTTCAATTCCATTGGATACTCTGAACTGCATGTGCTCTTCTCAGACTCTTTCAGTTTCAGACAGTTCAGTGAAAACCCTTTTTTTTTTTTTTTGATGCAGTATCTTGATGAGAACAAGTCCTTGATTCTCAAGATTGTTGAAAGCCAGAACACTGGCAAGCTCACCGAGTGTGCTGAGTAAGAACAGTTGATTTGATTTGTGTTTATCATTTCTTCATAAGTATACTTCAATCAAATTATTGTCACTTTCTGTATTTTGCAGGCTTTTTCTAAGATGTTGGAGTAGGATACCCCACAAACCTTAATAAAATAAAGTTCTTTTTTTTTACAGTTCTATATAATCATTGACCAGAGTTTCAAAACATTATGACTTGATGCTAAAAAGTCACAACCTTTTTGGCAAAAGCATCTTCAAAGTTTTATCATAAGTAATAGCTTTTTTGGTGGGGGAGGGTGGTTTATCAGAGATGAAATTTGTGTTTGCTTGGCTTGAGATAGAAGAATACCAAAACAATTATTGGATTTTTCCCTAAATAATCATTGTGGTGCTATATTTTCAGGAACCAATCAAGGCTTCAGAGAAATCTCATGTACCTAGCTGCAATAGCTGATTCTCAACCCCAACCACCTACTATGCCTGGCCAGGTACATCCCTAGCTATTTTCAGAATGTTGTTAAGTACAAGTGACCACTTAGAAAGGGGTTCACCTCACAACAATGATTGATTTGTGCAATATTGCAATTGCAATGATCCATTTACCAAACTCTAGCTCTTATTATGTCCTTTTTATTTTTATTTTTATATGTTTTGCATATATTAGGAAAAATAGATAGTTATTTTTAACATGTCTAGATGTTCTTAAAATACCCATTTATATATGAATATGTTTAACTCTTACGTTTCATCTTTCAAGTTTCTTAGTGGTATTAATTAAGTGTATTTATATTTAGAAAAATAATAATAAATGTATCAAGTAATTTGAAATAAAATTTGTATTTAGGAACAATTTTTTTTCTTCTTACTTGATCATTTGGCCTAACAATCTTTTGAATGACACTGCAGTACCCTTCAAGTGGAATGATGCAGCAGGGAGGACACTACATGCAGGCTCAACAAGCTCAGCAGATGACACAACAACAATTAATGGCTGCACGTTCCTCTCTTATGTATGCTCAACAGCTTCAACAGCAGCAAGCCTTGCAAAGCCAACTTGGTATGAATTCCAGTGGAAGTCAAGGCCTTCACATGTTGCATAGTGAAGGGGCTAATGTTGGAGGCAATTCATCTCTAGGGGCTGGTTTTCCTGATTTTGGCCGTAGCTCAGCCGGTGATGGTTTGCACGGCAGTGGTAAGCAAGACATTGGAAGCACTGATGGCCGCGGTGGAAGCTCTAGTGGTCACTCTGGTGATGGCGGCGAAACACTTTACCTGAAATCTTCTGGTGATGGGAATTAGTTAAGCAAGAATGGTAAAACTAATTAGTTCCTGGCCTTTTTAGTTAGGAGGATTAGGCAATGAACATTAAGTTAAGTAGGTGAAGGATAAGCTTGCTTATTAGACTTCAGATGTTATGTTTTGTCTGTTTTATGTTTCATTAAAAGGCAATGAATCAAAACGTTGTCTATGTTTGTGTACTAGTACTAGTAACTTTATGCATGTTTCTATGCTCGTGTGTAAAGTTTTGGCCTCCTCAATTTCAAGGTCAACAATTATTCTCTACTTGTTCATTCAACTTAATTTGCATGAGCCTGCTACCTAACTAATCAACAACCACCACACTAAACCTTATCTCCACTAAGTTGGGTCGGCTACATAAATCAAACATCATAGTGTTTTATCACTAAAATTTGAATTTCTACTACTACGATTATAAAGCCAGACTCCTTTCGTGCGGAAAAAAAACTTAAGAAGTTATAAAACAATCTTTGATCATTGTAAATGGAGAACAAATTAAACCATCTATTTAGTTTCAGATTGTTATTTTAATGGTTTGTATTGTTTAGAGACAATTAGAAATTGTCAATGTGTATCAACAATAGATTGATTTACTTGATAAGAAATGTGTGTCTCTTAACGAGTGTTAACTTACATATGATCTGATAATGAATTTTTTTTGTCAACTTGTAAAACAATTGCGACAAAGGCGAGTATTTAGTTAGGGTTTTGGTTTGAATTTGATTTTTTATTTAGGTTTTCATTTCGGACACAAATCTTTTTCATCAATGTGTTTAAGTGATTTAGATTTTTGATGTATGTTGTTAAATAATCTCACTTGTCTTGTGTTGTCAATGTTTAATTGAAGTTGGTCCCATGTGAGTTGAGTTGACTGTTTAATCCTTATGTTTACTTGTGCTCCCTATTTTATTTTACGTTTTTTTTTAGTGGTGATGCCTATTTGACATTTGTTTAATGGTGGTCCCTATTTTATACGGTATTTGTTTCAAGTTTCCTTTATGTTCCTCTAAAAAATAGTTTCCTTTATGTTTTTCTTTTTGTTCTCTTTCAATTTTGTTTAAAATATGTTCATTCTCAATTTTTACGGATGACGAGTCATATTACATTCTTCTTTTTTTTGGTAGTGGTATTATTATTACATTCTTCTATCATCAATGACAAGGTCCTCAAATGAATTGTCTTGTAAGTTATTTCGATGCATCCAACTCATGATTATCTGATCATGAATTTGATTAAAGGTTAATGTTATATATATACATCGAGGGAAAACTATTATTTTATTTTTGTACAATTTAAATGAAAAGATTTATGTAAAAGAATGAATATAACGGTGTCCAATAAAAAAGAGAAAAAGAGAGAGGGGGGGGGGGTTAGTAGCCACTCAATGGCGCGAAAGCAAAGGGAAGAGGAAGAAAGTGCCGAAGTTGAAGGCCAGCTTGAAGAATGTTGAATCGCATTCACTTACACTTTCATTTCTCTCAAAAATTCATCAAAAATGGCTTCTCGCTTTCAACATTTCCATAACCGTCACCGATTCCTTTTTCTTCTCTTCAATTCATGAACCAATTTTCTCACACAACCCTTCCAACTTAGACCTCTGCCATGGTACGTACGTAATTTCTCTTATTCTTCTATTAGTTTGGATTCAAATTCATCATGTCGTGTTATTCTTTGTAATGCCGCCGATCCTCCACGATCAATGTGAATTCTTTGGAATTTCCAAAAAGTAAAAGAAAAAGAGGTTTTCGAATAGTAATTGTTTTGCTTGTGCCACCCCGGATTCTTTGCATACAAATCAAATTAGTCCTACCCGTTGCCAGAGGATTTCATTATTACGATTCTTGATAGAACTCATAAATGTGAGAAAAGTGATGAATTATCTCACTGTTTTTTTGGTTACATTTAGGGAAAAGGGGATTTTTCCTACTTTTCTTTTACTGATAGTTAGAACAAGTATTGATTTAGATGGGACATTAAGATTGAAATCAATATTGAGGTTACGATTCTGAATTGTGACTCGTGGTGGTATTTATTTAAACATGAACTTACACTTTTTATTACCATTTTTAGACTAGTAGTTTCTGATTTCAGGTGGTAGTACATGAATATTTGTGGGTTTTTCTAGATTGGAAAACTCAAATCATCTCCTAATAATACGCCAAAATGCGAAATAAATATCTTCTCGTACTGCCGGTAGCTGGCCATAAAACTGACTTTTCTATCAATGCAGTATCCAGTTGGTTATTAGGCTACACCGTTTGTGGTAATTATGGCATAAGATTCTTATATATTTTTTTTTTTGTTTTGATGTTAGTATCAGGGTCCTTTCTAACCAGGTGATAGAAAATACAAGACATGTTTGATACATATTCTAGTTTAGTTTGGAATTTATAAATCTTTATTAGCTTTTCTTACTGACAAGGTGGTGTAAAAAATCATTATTTAGAACTTAAATGAGATCTTAGAATAAATGATGATTCCTCATCTTCATCTGCAGGGGACTCCAGTGAATATTATTGTGGGTTCTCATGTCTGGATTGAAGATCCAGAGGAAGCTTGGATTGGCGGGTACGTATCAAAAATCAATGAAAAGGATGCTGAAGTTGAAACTACCGATGGAAAAAAGGTTTGTACACTGTCAGTAACATGGTTCCTTTTTTATAGAATTTATATTTCCCCCCTTTTTCATGACCTATTTAATTTAAGAAAAATTGGTAGGTTTGCTGCAGATTTTAGTCAATGATAAATTAGGCTTGAGTTCTGGAGTCAATTTAAACTAGGCTACATATTTCACACAGGCTTATTGTATGACAACACTTGGTACAGAAGAAAGATAGAATAGCTATGGTGTGAACAATTTACCTCTCCTTTAGGAAGGGGAAAATGCTACTGAAAGGTGCCTTGGGCAATTCCTTTTTCGTCTTTGTTTTTTTATTCTAAAAATAAAATTAATTTCGCCTGCCTGAACCATAATAATTTTCACATTTGGAACCCCTTCATATTTGTTCCAGCTTCATCTCATTTCTTCCTTGTGATCAACCTAGGTTTATACTTAGTAAATGCTCCACGGCCAAGAAAAAAGGACAATGCACGTCTACTGTGACTGAGTTTCAAGTTGATTAAAGGGGGAAAAGAAACTCGAAAAAGTGACCACAGAAGAGATGCACAAACAAATTTTTTTATTTTTTATACTGTTGATCATCCCAGTTCAGTATTCAAATAATCATTATGATATATGTAAAAATTATTTAACTATGTTTAATGTCTTGAAAATCTTTTTCCAAGTTATGGGAGTCGAGAACAAGTTAGCCACTCTATCTGTGTCTACTGTATTCCTGCTTTTTCTTTAGTAACTGAACTCTACAGTAGGAAAATATAATTATTTCTCTACCTCTAGAGGTGTTTTCTCTCCATTGCTTGGTGTAGTACTAGTTCTTTATCATGCTTTGTATTGCTGACTGGTAAAAGTGAAAAGTGTTTCAGTAACTTATGAAGCCAAAAATTACATCTGAATTATATTACATGTACTACTACTTTGTCTATTTCAAGGTTGCAAATTTATCAAAAATACTTCCTAAGGATACGGAAGTTCTTCCTGGTGGAGTGGATGATATGACTAAACTGTCCTATTTGCACGAGCCTGGAGTCCTGCAGAACTTAAAAGCTAGATATGAATTGAATAAAATATATGTAAGGCTTTCTTCCCTTTGATGCCATAAGATCCAATGAAGTTAATCAATGTAGAAATTGTTACCAATATTCTTAATTTCAATGGCAGACTTATACTGGAAACATTCTGATCGCAATAAATCCATTCCAAACGCTGCCTCATATTTATGGTGCGCACATGATGCAACGATACAAGGAAGATCCACTTGGAGAACTAAGCCCTCATGTATTTGCAGTAGCTGAGGTTGCATATAGGTAATCTTAAATTTCTTATTATGATTCAAATCTCATTTCTACCATTGAAGCAAATATTAATTGATGATTTTATTAATATCAGGGCAATGGTTACTGAATGGAAAAACAATTCAATTCTGGTCAGTGGGGAAAGTGGAGCTGGTAAAACTGAAACTACAAAAATGATTATGCAATTCCTAGCTTTCTTAGGTGGTAGAGCTGTGACTGAAGGAAGAACAGTTGAACAACAAGTTCTTGAAGTATGATTCAATTAATGGCACTCATTATTGAACTTGTAACAAAATTTCGATTCTTCTTTTCTTTTTAAAAACAACATTTTTTCTTTGGATATAAAGACTTTTAAATACGAATGCAGTCAAATCCAGTTCTGGAAGCATTTGGCAATGCCAAAACTGTCAGGAATAACAATTCCAGGTGAGACTTTCTTATATCTGGGCAATAAATGATTCCATGGGTTTTATTCTCTCTGATTGTCTGATATATATAACCTAACTTTTTTTGTCCGTCTTTTTCACTAAAGGATTCCATGTCTTTCCTCTCTTCAGTTGTTTCATTTCACTTCTCTAGTACCCACTTCATATTGCCAAAAGTTAGTTTGATGTGTTAATATGGACAGTTAGAATGATGACTTTTGAATAGTTTTATTTAACTTTCTTTCCAGAAAAGGAAATGTTTTTGCTAACATAAATGAAATATGATACTTACGTCTAAGTTATTACCTATGTTTTTAATGGTGCAGCCGTTTTGGTAAATTTGTTGAGATCCAATTTGATAAGAGCGGAAGAATCTCAGGAGCAGCCATCCGAACATACCTTCTAGAGAGATCTCGGGTCTGTCAAATTAATGATCCTGAACGAAACTACCACTGCTTTTATCTTCTTTGCGCCGCACCACAGGAGGTAGCTCTCCGTCTACAATCTACTTTTTGTTTGATTCATTCAATTATGTAAGCTCATCCAAGTTCTGCCGACAGGAAATTGAGAAATACAAATTAGGAAATCCTAAATCGTTTCACTACCTTAACCAGTCACAATGCTATGAACTGGCTGATGTAAATGATGCTCATGAGTATCTCGCCACCCGTAGAGCTATGGGTATTGTTGGAATAGGTCACAAAGATCAGGTACTTATTTCACAAGCATGGATTTAGCTTTGTTCTTGCTAGAATAGAGAATCATTGCTTTCTATCTTTCTGCTTTTTTATGCTGTCTTTTTTCAGGAAGCCATTTTCAGAATTGTTGCTGCAATTCTTCATCTTGGTAATATTGATTTTGCCAAAGGAAAGGAAACCGACTCATCCATTCCTAAAGATAGCAAAGCCGAATTCCACCTGAAAACGGCTGCTGAGCTTCTGATGTATGAATGCTTTTGTATTATTACTTCTGTCCATATGATATTCAATTACCTTTCAGTCTGTTTGTCAATATTGAATCAGGTGTGATGCTGATGCCTTGGAAGATGCATTATGTAAGCGTGTCATGATCACTCCCGAAGAAGTTATAAAACGGAGCCTTGACCCGGGAAGTGCAACAGTCAGTAGAGATGGACTGGCAAAAACAATTTATTCTCGGCTATTTGATTGGTAGGACTCTAAAAGGCAAATTAATCCATTTTTCAGACCTCTATATTGTCTAATTAATGCAAAACGTACTGAAGAAAAGGATACAGGGTTCTGATTTTGATTCCTGGTGCATTTATGTATGCTGTAGGCTGGTGGACAAGATTAATAATTCAATTGGACAAGACCCCAATTCTAAATGTTTGATTGGGGTCCTTGATATCTATGGTTTCGAAAGCTTTAAATTGAACAGGTAATATAATAGTTTAGAAGAATAAATATACCTATCTGTACAAGTTCATCCACAAGATTGCATTACTGAAGATATTGAAAGCATCCACCTATGCTTGTTTTCAAGTTCATTCTTTTGTAACTTATTTTCAGTTTGTCATGCTCTGCAGTTTTGAGCAGTTCTGCATTAATTTCACAAATGAAAAGTTGCAGCAACATTTCAATCAGGCAAAATTTCAGACTAAATTATGCACTTCAAGTTCCTTTTTTAATTTCCATATTTAATATGGTTTTGATGACGAATTTCAGCATATGTTCAAAATGGAACAAGAAGAATATGCAAAGGAGGAGATCAATTGGAGCTACATTGAATTTGTGGACAACAAAGATGTTTTGGACCTTATTGAAAAGGTTTTCTTTCTCCTTTTTCCCTTTCTCAGTTTCTCTAAGGCATTGAGGATATACTTAATTCATTTTGTTTTGGAAGCCTTTGTTAGAATATATGAAAAAGGTCTTTAAATATCTTGATATTATCTCATAGGATTAATTTCCTATCTCAGTATCTCTTCAGATTAATTTCCATATTAATTATTCATTATCATGATTTA
Source organism: Medicago truncatula (assembly GCF_003473485.1). Lineage (NCBI taxonomy): Eukaryota > Viridiplantae > Streptophyta > Magnoliopsida > Fabales > Fabaceae > Medicago > Medicago truncatula. The sequence goes on along the minus strand of NC_053042.1, from coordinate 39,717,493 downwards.
TTTCTCCATTTAATTAGGATTTGAAGTTGTATTAGGGTCAATGTTTGATATCTTTGTATCATCGAATATCAATCATAATCAAATTTTAACTACCATCGTTGAATTCAAGAACACGGTGTAGAATCGTTGAAAATGATGAGTAATAGCAAAGCAGTTGGGCCAGACAGCATACCTATTGAAGTGTGGAAAAGTCTTGGAGTTAAAGGCATTTAGTGGCTCACCAAATTTTTTAACGAAATTATGAGGACATAGAAAATGCCAAATGAGTGGAGAAGAAGCACTTTAATTCCGATCTATAAGAACAAGATGGATATAAAAAATTGTGCAAATTATAGAGGAGTTAAACTTGAGTCATACCAAGAAGTTATGGGAAAGAGTGATTGAACGGAGAGTAAGAAAAAATACTCGAGTTACTTATAACCAATTTAGATTTATGCCTGGGAGGTCGACTATGGAAGTGATCTACTTACTTAGACGTATGATGGAACAATATTGGACAAATAAAAAAGATATACACTTAGTTTTCATTGATTTGGAGAAGGCTTATAATAGTGCCTAGAGAGGTTTTTTGGAAAGCCCTAGAAAAGAAATGAGTTATGATTGCTTATGTTCGAGCTATCAAATATATGCATGAGGGGACTTCAACTAGTGTGAGTACACAAGATGGGGTCGCCGACGATTTTCCCATAACAATAGGATTGCACCAAGGATCAAACTTAAGCCCATATATTTCTAACTTAGTTTTGGATGTACTTACAGAACACATCCAAGAGCTAGCACCGATATGTATGCTTTGTGCACAAGATGTCGTCCTGCTTGGAGAGTCGAGAGAGGAATTGAATGGGAGGTTGGAGACTTTGAGACAAGTCCTAGAAGCATATGGCATTTTCTTGAGTACAAGCAAGACAAAGTATATGAAATGTAATTTTAGCAAAAGACATAGTAGTTCTACCTTGGAGGTGAAAGCTAGAGATCATATCATACCACAAGTTACGCTGCTTAAACATCTTGGGTCCATAGTACAAAGCGACGGAGAAATAGAAGCATATGTAAATCATCGAATTCGATCTGTGTGGTTGAAATGGAAAAGAGCCCTAGGTGTGATAAGACTAGGTGTGATAAGATTAGAAATGACAATATTAGAGAGAGAGTTTGAGTAGCACCTATGGTAGAAAAGATGGTGGAAAATAGGGTTAGGTGGTTTGGACGTGTAGAGAGAAGACCTATAGATTATGTAGTAAGGAGAGAAGATCATATGGAGGATAGTCAGATCCCTAGAGGCAGAGGAAGATCTGGAAAAACTATTAGGAAAGATTTGATAATTAATGAGTTGGATGGAAATATGGTTTACGATAGAACATTATGGCAATATTTGATCCATGTAACCGACCCCGCTTAGTGGGAAAAGACTTGGTTGTTGTTGTATTCTTTTTCTCCTCTCTTTATTTGAAACCTTATAACTTCAACTTAGTATCAATGTGGTATTGTCCTCGGTATAGTCATATAGTTATTCTGCTGCCGAGTTCCCCTAATTATTCGGATTTCACACCATCTTGTTAACCATTACAAAATTCCACACCATGTTTTTGAAACTCTCTTCCGTCATGCTGTCTTTCTAGCATGTTTAAATTACATTGTAAGTGTTTTTTCAGAATCTCTTCTCTGTCCTGTTTTGAAAGTCAAAACCTTGCTAGTCCTATCTTCAACCTCCATGTGTTGAAAATAACATAACCCAACACACTCCTTAGCAACTCCAATTGTGCTATGTAGAAAGAAATAGGGTGAATGTTGTTATGCTTTATTCATCAGTCAAGAGGCTGCTTATATAGAGCATTACAATAAATGATAATAATTCTCAATGAGAATATTAGGAAAATAAAAATAAAGAGACAATAAATAGGAAGATACAAGAAGATATGCATTAATTAAAAGAATCGTGTGGATTCTTCTAGAAAACACACGTATTCCAACCCCACTCCTCTCCATGTCACAAGATTTACCCCAGACATATGTACGATATCCAGAGGTTGATCTTCTGTATGTGACTGACCCTGCCCAGCGCCCAATCAGCATTAGTGTGGATAAAGACATTCTTTTTACTAGTCTTCTTAAAAGATAGCCCCTTCCAGGATTTGTCTTCAAATATCTCAGTATTCCATAAACTGCCTCAAGATGTTCCTCAAAATAGAATGCATAAATTAACTCATTACACTGATTGAGAAGACGATGTCAGGTCTAGTGTGTGACAAGTAAATCAGCTTACCAAACCAATGTAGACTTAATTATTTTTTTTCAATTGTGCCCTCTAATTAGTACTATGTACACTCACTAGTCACTACTCCCAAAACATTATATTTCACTTTGCATTTATGATGGTGGGAAGCACACTAATGGTTGTTAAGGTTAGTTTGGTAAAAGCTTCATGTCTTTAAACGACACTTATTTTGAAACGGGTGCAGTATATGTTAATAATTACAAGTACGATTCTACCCTAAATAAGAGCAATCACATATTTACAACGGTATCTTTATTTCTGACCAGTCTTCCACTAGGTTACTATTTTGGGCTTATTTTATTTCCTAATTTGATCCTTGGTGAGTCTTTTCCTTCTCTTTTGTTCTGCTACCCTTCTTTTACTGTTCTTTTATCTTGATTTTGCTTTTTCAGAAATCCGGAGGAATCATTGCTCTCCTCGACGAAGCTTGGTAAACTATCGTTACTTTCCATAAACATCTTTTTAAGTGCTTGCTAGATGGTTTTAACTTTTCTTCATATGTTCTTTAGTTAGACATGATCCAGATTTGTTCAGTTTCGTTGAATCTAAAGCTTCGTGTTACATAACATACTGAATCTACATTATTCTCCTTTTATCATCTCCTTTGTCTTGCAGCATGTTTCCAAAGTCAACACATGAAACATTTGCAAACAAGCTTTATCAAACATTTAAGAATAACAAGCGCTTTATTAAGCCAAAATTGTCTCAAACAGATTTCACCATTGCCCATTATGCTGGAGAGGTATGCCTAGCTCTTTCCAAAATGGTTTGCTGCAATTTTTTTACTGCATATTCATTTTTACTGTCATAAATATGCAGGTGACATACCAATCTGACCATTTTTTAGACAAAAACAAGGATTATGTGGTTCCTGAATATCAAGATTTATTGATTGCTTCCAAATGTCCTTTTGTATCTGCCCTTTTTCCACCACTTCCAGAAGAGACATCAAAATCTTCCAAATTTTCATCAATAGGTTCTCGTTTTAAGGTATCTTTCTTTTCCAAAACTTCATTAGTAATTTGGTACATTTGTGGAGTTTGCCTCAAATAACAAATTTGTCGCAAGCTCTAGTCAACAAAAATTTATCTGCATCCTTATTATCAGGAAGCTAATAAAATTTGGATGGTACAGCTACAGCTACAGCAGCTAATGGAAACATTAAGTTCAACAGAACCCCATTACATTAGATGTGTGAAACCAAACAACCTCCTCAAGCCTGCAATTTTTGAGAATGTCAACATTATGCATCAACTTCGTTGTGGTGTGAGTATACTTTTATGTTCTTCCTGCAAGTCTTCAGTCCTTCTTCAGCTGTCACAAACTCTTTCCCCTGCAGGGTGTATTAGATGCTATCAGAATCAGTTGTGCTGGCTATCCTACACGCCGCCCTTTCTTTGAATTTGTGAACAGATTTGGTCTCCTTGCCCCAGAGGCCATAGAAGCAAAGTAAGCACTCTTTTAGTATATATTCTATGCCCAGGAGGACGTAAACTTTGATTTAACATGTCAAATATTTTGGACTAAATTTGAGCATACTGCTAATTTGTCGAGTTATTTCACCAATGAGCAGCTGTAATGAAAAGAATGCTTGCCAAAAGATTCTGGAGAAGACGGGGCTTAAAGGATATCGGGTAATTTGAAATATTACAGCAGAATAATTATTGCTTTTGTGTTCTTGTCCATAGTTCTAATATAAAGCTCTTGACACCTTAGCAACAACTATAACTAGAGGTGTCAAATGGGCCGGCCCGGCCCAAGCCTGACTATAGAAATGGGCCAGCCGGCCCGGCCCGTTTATGATTGGGCCGTAAAATCTAGAGCCCGGCCCGGGTGGGCCATGGGCCAGCCCGGCCTGGCCCGTTTGTGTTTTATTTTTAAATTTTATTCACTTTTTTTATATATTTTCTTATGTATTAGTTACTCACCATTATTTTTTTGCTAAAATATGATTGGATGGACATAAAAATATAAATAATTTTTACATTAACATTGAATAATAATTAAACTCAAGATTATTCTTTCAATTAAATCAAATTAATAATTTATAAACTTTAAAATTTTAAAACTGTAAGCTAAATTCATCCATATTTATTAAGTTTATTTATTTAAATATTTTTTTGTTAATAAATTTTAAATTAGTTGATAATTTTTTAAAAAAATATGTTGTTTTTTAACAAAAATAAAATGAAATATGGGCCAATGGGCCGGCCCTACTTTTGTCTGGCCCAAATGGGCTTGGGCCAAAAAAGCCCGAGCGCATTTTTTGGTTAGTTTTTTAGGCCCGGCCCGGCCCAAAAATATGGGCCAATGGGCCGGCCCATGAGCCCGGCCCATTTTTGACAGCTCTACCCATGCACGTCATAGCATTCATTTACGATGCCTTTTTTAGATTTAGTTACAAATATCATCAGGGGTCTTGTATAGTCTTAAAACATGCGTTTGTGTATTTATTCCTGACTCATACATTCACATAATTTGTTTGATCGGCTGTCCAATGTTGTAGATTGGAAAAACAAAGGTATTCTTGAGAGCAGGTCAGATGGCTGAACTAGATGCTCAGAGAGCTCAAGTACTTGGTAATGCAACCAAAGTTATCCAACAGCACATACGAACCCATCAAGCTCGGAAACATTTTCTTGCATTGCAAAAGAAGACCATATATGTGCAGTCTTGGTGGAGAGGTGAAATAGCCTAATTCATTTCTTAGGATAGATGTAATTTTATTTTCACAAAGTATAGACGTCCTTAATTAGAACAGTGTATCTGGCCTCATTACACAATCATTCTCCCTTCTCTACATGATTTAATTTAATATACACAACATGCTTTTTGTAGGAAGACTCGCATTCAAACTCTATGAGAAAATGAGAAGGGAGGCCGCTGCTGTGAAAATTCAAAAGAACATACGCAGTTACGAAACTAGGAAGGCGTATAAAAAACTTCATATGTCAGTACTTACTTTGCAAACAGCTTTAAGGGCCATTGCTGCTTGCAAGGAATTCAGATTTAGGAAACAGACCAAAGCTTCCATCATTATTCAGGTTTTGGTCGTAAACTAATTTAGATTATTTACTATGGAGCCATTAGTGTTCGTTATTTAAAATTTTCTGTCACAAAAAATTGCAGGCTCAGTGGCGGTGCCACAAAGCGGTCTTACAATATAAGAGGCTCAAAAAAGGTTCAATAGTTACACAATGTAGATGGAGGGGGCGTTTAGCTAAGGGAGAACTTAGGAAACTGAAAATGGTACATTTCTACGTTTACATTGATTCTTATACATTAAGTAGAACCCTACTGTACTCAACCTGCATAACTTCAGAAACAATAGGTGAAATACAATATCTTATGATTTTTTAATCATAAAGTTATGCTTCATCATGAAAAATTACATTCAAATTTCATTCTTTGTTATTCCATCATTGCCATTATTTTTGTGAAGGGAAAAACAATAGAATAAAATAGAAATAGTCTTCTGATCAGAAAAGTTGAAAATGGCTTTTACTTTTCTCATGTGATTACAGAATCCAAAAACGTTATTCTCTTTCTGTTTTTAATTTGGATTTCGTCAACTCTTAATTGTGAAAGAAGTGATGCTTATAAAATACAAAACCTTGGAGAGAACTACAAATTTGAATATCCTATCTGTACTGACCCTGGATTAATTCATGCGCAAGTTCTCTGTCCCCTGATCTTTCTTCTTTTTGGTGCTTATATGAAGGATCAAATCTAAAACTATCCTCACCTTGTTCGAACCGATTAAGTGGCTTATTTTTGACTCATTCTTAGTATTTAAGTAGCATATACCTTAATTTCAATTTTCATTAGATCATTCCCTTATTGTACTTTTATCTCATCTAAGTGAACATCTGTTTCCATTTGCTTTAGGCTGCAAGAGATACTGGCGCACTTCGTGAAGCAAAGAGTATGCTTGAAAAAAAAGTGAAGGAACTTACTTGGCATCTCCAACTGGAAAAAGGTTTAAAGGTGAGATGCATCTCCAACTGCAAAACAAGTTTTTAATTTGGACTCAAACAAGTTTTTTCTTTTAATTTTTTTTTTAAACTAAATCAAACAGACTCCATTCTTCTTCTGTTTTTAATTTGGATTTATTAAACCATTGTCAAATCTTAATTGTGAAAGAAGTGATGCTGATAAAATAAAAAACCTTGGAGAGAACTACAGACATGAATATCCCATTTGTATTGACCCTGAATGATTTCATGTAAAAGTTCTCTATCCCCTGATCTTTCTTTCTTCTTTTTTATGGTTATATGAAGGATCACATCTAAAACTGTCCTCAACTCTTTCTAACTGATTAAGTTGCTTACTTATGACTCACTTTTAGTATTAATTATCATAAACCTTAATTTCATTTTTTATTATACCATTCCCTTATTTTATTTTTATCTCATCTAACTAGACATCTGTTTCCATTTGCTTTAGGCTGCAAGAGATACTGGCCCACTTAAAGAAGCAAAGGGTAAGCTTGAAAAACAAGTGGAGGAACTTAAATGGCGTCTCCAACTGGAAAAAGGTTTAAGGGTGAGATATATCTTTTGTTGATAGATATAACTTGGGAGGATGTTGCTGTTCTGATCTCTTACACATTTGTCATTTTGAAAAACATTTTTGCACAAATTGGAAATAAAAAGAAGGGTAAAAGGCCAAAGTATTTGAAAGTTCCCAAGTATCTTGGAAATTGGCAAACCCTCATGAAAACCATTTGGAATCTTGTGCAGACAAATCTAGCAGAATTTAAAGCACAGGAGATAGCAAAACTGCAGAATTCATTGCAGGAGATGAAGAGAAAAGTTGATGAAACTAATGCTCTGCTCCTCTGGGAGCGAGAGAATGCAAAGAAAGCTATTGAAGTAGCATCTCCTGTCATTAAAGAAGCAATGGTTCTTGTTGAAGATAAAGAGAAGATTAAGAGACTGAGAATGGAAGTTGACAACCTAAAGGTAAAGCTGGACATACTTATCTGTTAGGTGAACCTTATTTCAAGGATGCCTCTCTTTATGTACATAATGCTTCTTTGAAAATTGGAATCTGGTGTGGGCGTGTGGCTATATCTTTCAGTTTTATATGGCTTATAGAGTTCTTAGAGTAATACATTGATTCTTGGGCCTCTTCTTCAAAACTTATTGGTTAATTGGAAAGAAAAATATAACAGATATAAATAAGAGTTGCTATTATCAGATTGAGGGCCAGAAAGAAGTTCCATGTGAAGATGCCACAAACTGCCATACTGCCAAAATAGGGACAGACCATGGCCTCTTCTACAAATGGAATTAGAGAGCTTTGAAGCATTTGTGGTGTGTCGATGCTTGAAATAAGAGTTGCTATAATTCTACAAATGCATTACTGCCAAAATACAAAACATAACTGCCATGAATACATTACATATATGCCCAAATTATTTCAAGCATCGACACACCTCCTTGGGTCTCCTATTATAATGTTTATTATTTATTATTAGTCAGTGGTCCAACATGTGACTGACAGTTGATGCCCGTCAATGAGACAAAGGCATGGACATAGGACACAACACAAACATTATTTCCAAAATATAAGACCGACGCTAACACGGATACACATATTATTAAATAAAATTAAATATGATCATCATTTATAATAAATCTAAGTTGAGAATCAAGATGATCACCAAATGCTTAAAAATGCATCACACATGTGGTAATTTTAACATGTTGACAAATATATTAGTAAATGAAGAAACTGTGGCAGAATAATTTTCAAACCGGTCCATCATGAAACTACTATTGAAACCATCAAGTAACCAGTCAAAGAGGTACCTGAAGCAGTGAATGCAAATTGAAGATGCAGACTGAAGAAGAGACTTCATTTGAGGAGACACCAAGATTAAAGCAAAACAACGAGACATGTCTGAAAGCGGACGCTAACTGCAAATATAACAAAGACGTTGACCACATAAGGCGCAGTGGAAGGAAAGGAGACGTCACTTGAAGATAGAGCTCCGTGACAGACTGAAGACGAAGAGCGAAACATAAACATAATTGGAAACTAGAAAAGGGAAACCATGAAAAAAAGATGAAGACCGAAGTAAAGGAAGACATGCATATGTCGAAACTTTTTGAATCCCTATCTATTCTCACTGTAGCTGCGACTGTCTGAACAATGAAGATATACCATAGTGGGAATTTGTTTTTTGGACATTTGTCTGAGCATGATCTTCCTGGTGAGTAGTGTCATACGTGTGTTATTGTCCAATGCGTGTCGGACACGTGAACACACCGAAACCCACTGTCTTGGTGCTACATAGATGTACGATGTATTCCCCCGTGAAGAATATGCCCATTGGGTTTCCAAGTGTGGACAATATGCAAGTGTATTTTACCTCAAAATGAAACCTACTTTAGATATGAACAATTATGTCGAAACGGGAATTTCTTTTCCTTGAAACTTATCTAAGGTGTCTGACATGTATTGTTCTTGTGTCATGCGAGTGTTAGTTTCTGATGCATGTTGGACACATGGACACACCTAAACCCTGGAGGATTGATGCTTCACATATATCCAATGATATCCCTCCTGGACAACAAGCTCTTTGAGCTTCAAACGTGGACAATATACAAGTGCACTTTACCTTATGCTGAAACTTACCGGTTATGAACAGTTGTGAAGAATGTGGATGGCAAGGATTAATGTAGGCCTCGATACCAAGTAGGCATGTTAGGAACAAATCATTTAAAAATAAAGAGGCTAGATGAAGGCACATGAATGGTTTTATATCGCCAATAATTTGCATTAGCATGATATGTTTTAATTCGACGTATTATTAACAATGTGTAATGATTCAAGTAAAATGTTTTGTATTTGAATATGCCTTTGGATTAGTTTATCACAAAACTGACTAAGGATCACAATTTCCTTCTAAGCTGCCTCATGGTGATATGCCTGTTTCTTGTCATTATCTTCAGACATCACTCAAGTTAGAGAAACTGAAATGCAACAGCTTTGAAAGAAAATATAACGAAGCTAAAATTTGCAGTGAAGAAAGAGGTAAAAGGTTAGAAGACACGGAGAAGAAGCTTCGTCAGCTCCAAGAATCAATGACCAGGTAATATATATAATGAAAAATAATCCCTGATTTACGTCTACTCATGATAATCAATAATGACTTTCTGAAAATATTGAATGAAATGTTTAAACTTTGAGTTATTGTGGAGGTTTTCTTTCTCGTGAATTATGGGATAATCTCATTGGCTAAATTAAATTTATCTTTCCTTACCGTAGGTTTACTTCTCAAAAGAATTTCTAGCTAATTTCAGAAGTCATCATCAAAAGCTAAGTCAATCCCACTCTTAATTTGCACGGATGGTTGAACAAAATCTCGCAATTCTATTACTAGGCTATAAGAGAAGATCACTACTTTAGAACCAGGGAAGCAGGTTCTACGTCAACAAGCTGTCTCCATGGCACTTAATAAGTTCCCTTCATGATACCCCAGATCAATTGTTCAGGTACACCTCCTATTAAATACTGTGCATGAAAACAAATTAGGCTTAATTGCAGTTTTGGCCCCCTAAGTATCACAATCTTGCGATTTTGGCCCCCTATAAAAAAATAATAACAAATCAGCCCCCTAAGTTTACCCCTTTTGCACTTTTGGCCTCCCGGACCAATTTTGACTGGGTCAATGCATACGTGGCACCCAAATCACTTTATTTATTACGCTTAATTGCAGTTTTGGCCCCCTAAGAAAATAGAAAGTCACACGTGGCACCTCACTTTAAGTGACGTGGGTGCCACGTATGCATTGACGTGGTCAAAATTGGTTTGGGGGGCCAAAAGTGCAAAAGGGGGATGATTTGTTATTGTTTTTTATAGGGTGGCAAAATCGCAAGATTGTGATACTTAGGGGGCCAAAACTGAAATTAAGCCAATAAATTAAAGTTTGACATTGGTTTAAAACAGTTTCTTGTCTCTGTTGGTTGAGAGCTGCTGAAAGTGGTCATGTTGTTGTGGGATGCAAAAGACATCTTTTGTAACAATCTTTTCAATGGACTATGATTGATTTGGGCATTTCTATGTACCTTTTACTTTTTTTCTTGGTCACCTAATGGATTAATCAGGAACTGCAAGCACATCAAGGACCTAGAGGGAATCCTCTGAAATAAAGGATAAGCCGCAAATGTCATGAAATGAGAATAATAGAATAATCAAAAGTAATCCATTAGATGTATTGCACAACTTCTAGAATTGGCTGGGAACAGACTAATTGCCGCTTGTATCATAGACAAATGTCTCTTGCATTGGAGATCATTTGAAGTTGAGGGTGCTAGTACTAATGTTTTCGATCGTATCACCCAAACTATTGACCATGCAATTAAGGTATGAAAAGCAAAACTTGCTCATGCTAATGCTCTTTTTCTTGCTCCTTTTCCTAACATGTCACTTCAAGTCACTGATATTTCCATTTGGACTTCAGACCCAGGATATCAACAATGCTTGGCCTATTGGTTATCCCATGCCTCCAAACTTTTCTTGTTACTCAAAGCAAGCGGTTCTTATGGAATGGCTCCACAATGCCACTGTTCTTCATCAGCAGCCCTGTTTGGGAGGATGACTCAAGTAAACATAGCTTCTGTTTTGAATAGATTAATTCCCATTGAAAAGCTTTCATTTTTCAGATAATGTGAAATAACAAAACCATAAATGGAATCTAAGTAAATATTGTTTTATTGAAAAGATTGCAGACAACAATATGTGTCTACACGTGCGTGCGCGCACACGCATATAATAACACGATACAAATCTACAGAAATGGAAACAAGGTCACTCCTAATTCTGGAATGATTTCCTTTTGCAGTCTAAATCAGGGTTCTTCGTGATAACTTCAAGAAAGAAATTTCTCCATTACTTGGATTATGCATCCAGGTATGACAATTTCTTTATTAACTCTATAGTAAAGCTTCTATGAGCTGATCTAGCATGCATGCTGACATAAATGGCCATTTTTCTCCATTTGATACATTTCCCTTGAAATTCAGTTTGTTATTTTTCAGGCAATCAATTGAGACATTGCTGTTTTTATGTGATGAGATTGGCGCCAAGAACTTCCAGAGCAAGATTGGTCAAGTGATCATCATGTTCTGTTGCAAACACCAATGCCCAGCGCATAATGATTGCCCGCTAGCATGGGACAGTGAAGAGCCTAGGAAATTTTTTATATACTTCAAAAGCAAATCATGTCAATAAGACCTCTGTGACATCATTATTTCTATGATTCTGCCTCCTTATGGAAATTTGTGCCAACAACCCTTCTGGCTCTAGATGTATATATTTGGGTACAATTTCATAGGGACTGTTCCCACTGCTCTCTACTAAAAAACAACAATATAACTGTTGCAAAAAAAATTAAAAGGGTGTAAAATAACTGCCTCTTTGTTAGACGAACAACAAAAGCAGTACTTATGGTATTACATCTTAGTTTTCTCCTTAAATATACCACTATGATAAAATAATGTATACTTTTTTTGGATTCTCATTTTGATATCTTCAAGTGTTCATTTTTTATTACAATCTTCTTTAAAGATGGGAGTGCTGCTCATTTAGTAATGGAGAATTTGTCAAAGCTGGTTTGGCGAAACACTGCTGATATTGCATGTAGGTCTTTTAATAGGTACATACTAACCCACCTATCCTTTCTCGAAAACAAAAAAAAAATGTGGTACACAGGTTCGGACTGGGATGAGCTCGAACATATTAGACAAGCTATTGGATTTCTGGTATCTATATTTTTCACTAGATACCATCTTGCATAGATTAGGAACGTAGAGAGGAGAAATGGAAAAATGATGGAAACAGAAATTAGGAATAATTTGTTAAATGGTTAAGAATAGGAGAATGGGTTATCTTTGAAGGTTTTGCCCTTACTACAGAATATTTGTTCACTTTACTCAATGCTAACAAATCTCAATGGTACCATGGCCTCACATGCTTTTAAAAAACAAAGAGAAAAAAAACCTGGCCTCACACCTATTTAGTTATCTAACCAGTCCCCAATTTTCCATTCTCTTCTATCATAGCAGCATTATTTTCTCTAGTAAAAAAAAAAAGCATTTTGTTTGTCCTTCTAATGGTCAGAGATGGGAAAGTATGGTAAACTTATTTTTCATTACCTTTATTTAGGTCATCCATCAGAAACCAAAGAAAACTTCGGATGAAATAAGCCATGACTTGTGTTGATGACTGCAGATTCAAATAATGCAGAAAAACTATGTTGATCTTTTTCTTATCAATGTTTTCTTCTAGGTCATTTCCAATATGTGAGTGTTGATGACTGAAGATTCAAATAATGCAATTAGTAATTCTTTCTTGTTGGATAATGATTCAAGGTAAGCCAAATAGTTGTAAATTTTTCCTTTTATTTTTCATACTTACTAATAGTTGATTTTACTCATTTTAGTGGTGCTTTTACCAAATATTTCTTATTAATTTGTTTAAGATATGACACATGGAAACCAAATACTAAATAAACATAAACTGAGATAAGCTTGTGTCAGCCCCGTGATTTGGGGCTGTTCTAAATGCAATGATCCCTGACTTCAATTCTTCTCAAATCTCAACTACTTGGCATTGGTTCACATTATATTTAATGAATTTGACCTTGTGCATGTTGGCGTTGCAACAGCTGGGTGAATTGGGTTTCATCATTACGTCCTCTTTCCCACAAGGAAATGCTTATTGTTGTGAGGGGTGTTTGACAAGAAACGCAAGAATTCTATGTGGCAGCATGTAACACTTACAAATAATAAGGGAAAATTTGCCATGTTGCTTATAACCACATTCATTTGGCTGAAAGCTCTTTTCTTGGGCAGTTAATTTTCAAAATACAACCCTTCGAAAGCTGACAAAAAAAAAACAAGTTTTCTCGTTGCAAAATAAGCTACTCAAAACACAGATAGATAAAGACCGACTAATCCTGTAAACCCATGATCCTAGAATCGCATGGCAGGAAATTGAGAGCTTGGAAGCACGACAGTGGCATAAGGGGGTCTTTGTTTTATATGTAGTAGTAGATACTAGTTTGACAGGCTTGTAGTAGTTAATATATCCTTTTGAAAATCGGTATGGTGATAATGATATTGTGTGCAACATTAACCATTTTAAGCATTGATTTTGCAGCATTCCGTTCTCTATTGATGACATGTTGAAATCCAGGGAGCAGATAGATATCTCAGATATTGAGACTCTAGTACGTGAAAACTCTGCTTTAGCTAATTCTTACCTTGCTCGGATCGACAACTTTTATTGTGGAATTGACTGCCCCTGCACTCTTATGCTCCTCCATGAGATATCAAGTCACATTCATTTAGACCAGATCTTATCATGAAATGCTGAACTGTTTAGTTTGGTTGTGTCAGAAACAAGTTATGTATTCAACATGCCAAATTTACCTAGTAGTTAAAATTTTAAAAAAATGGACGACACGACGTATACCACTACTTTGTGCAACGTTCTACAAATACCTTATTTTCTCGGCTCATGGTTTTACTCACAATAAGATTTTGTATATAGAAGGATAGGAATTTCACAATTGTAGTGAGGAATGGAGTCCATGACTCAGAATATATGGCAACAAGAGCTCATTATTTATAGCAGCTTATCTTGTCTTACATTTTCATTGCTTTTGAGTTGTCTAATTGAGAGCTGGCTGGGACATATTTTCATCCACCTCCCACAATTTCTTTACTTGCTCGTTATTACATGGAATTAGGCCTAGTAAGTTATGCAAGGGAGTGCTTCCAATAGTTCATTGATATATTTTATAAAGGAAATGCTAAAGAGTGTTCTTAAGGCACTTGTTAAAGAAATTAAAGTATTAATATTCTCTTGAAAAATGGTGAAAAAATGTACATTCAACTTTATGAATGTTTAAAAAATTGTTGTTTTCAATGTAAAATTTCTATTTTCTTGCTTTCTTGACAAGTGCATTAACTTGTTAGCAAGACCCCATTTTATAAATATTTACTTTTTCTCAACCTACATACTTCTTTTTTGTTTGAGAGAGACAAATCCAACTCATTTCATTGTATTGTATCAATACAAATACAAATAGGAGGGAAATCCAAAGATTTGTAACTATCCAAAAAAATGGCCGCCCTTACTAATGAATGAACAACTATATTTGCTTGACACCGAATGAATTTTACCATAAGATTTGAATCAACAGACATAAAGCTCTTAATATTGTCAATGATAGAGCCAAATTTTGATGTATCAGTGGTTGCACTATGGATAGCATCAACCGTAGTCTTAGAATCCCGTTAGAAGCTGACATTCAACAAATATATCTGATGAGTACACTGCATAGCTTTAAGAAGGCTAAGAACTTCACATTCTTTAGTTTGAATCAAGTTATGAATCCAAGAGGTGTAGGCCACAACTGGCCATGACAATCCCGAACTAACCCCATAGTATGAAATTTATTCAAATCATTGGGATGACATGGCCTCCCAGTGTCACAACATAGCTCCGTCATTGGTCTTGAAGAAGATATAGTTTCTACATTCTTGCGAAGCCCACTTCATTGGCAAACAACTCCTACTTGTTTCAAATGAGTAAGGCACCTCTTTTGTCTATAATACATAATTTTATGATCTTTTTCTTCACAGTGGCGATTAACGAGAACTCAAAGATCCCTGGCTCATCTCCACTGGTGTGGTGTGCATTGCCAAGTGTAGCAAACGCACACTGTGCGTAGCAGTTCTGGTGAGGGTTGACCCAGGAAAACGCACGATAATAATTGCGGAATATGGAGGAAAACTTTGCATTCCTTGAACTTAAGATTTCTTGTGTGGCCATTAGTTATACTTTTTGTGTATTTATGGAGGAAAGCCTAAATGGTGACGTAATTACACTCAATTATAAGCCACACAAGTAAACTACACTATCCTTAACCTAATTACAACAAAAGAAGCATTATTATAGGACTTAAAACATAGTCTCTTAAAACATGATTTCATTTTATTTATTTATTTATTTTGAAATCAATAAAGCCATAGTCTACTTTTTATTTAAGGCTATTATTTTTTCCACCCTATAAATTACTCACGTGTCTTATTCGGATTCTAAAATCCAAAATGTTTTAACGTGTTTTTGAAGGTGTTTATGAATGTATTTATGTCGATCAGATTATAAAATCTGAACTGCATAGGACGCGCGAGAAACTCATAGGGTAGAAAAAGAAGCAGTCTTTATTCAATCTTGGCTTAAATGCTCTTTTGGTCCCTTAAGTATTTACTTGGTATCGCTTTGGTCCCTTAAGTAATAAAAGGTCCGTTTAGGTCCCTTAACTTTATTTAAAGTATCAGTTTGATCCTTTCTGATAATTTAATTAAAAAAACATTAAGTTTAGGGACCAAACTAATATTAATTAAATAAGTTAAGGGAGAAAACTAATACCAATTAAATAAGATAAGAGACCAAAATTTAACTTTTATTTGAATTAAATTAATAGAAAGGACCAAACCGACACTTTCACTAAAGTTAAGGGAGCAAAACGGACCTTTTATTACTTATGGAACCAAAGTGATACTAAAAGAGCATTTAAGCCTTCAATATTTCGAGGATTGCTTTTTAGGCCCCCTCAATATCTCTTTAGGCCCCCTAAAAATACAAAAATAACCTTTATAAGACTTCCGGTAGTTCATTTTAACTTTTCTCATTTTGCACCTCCGGTATGTACATACCGAAGGCACATTTTCAAACTGTTGGAATTACCAAATTGAAAACATTCACAGTATTTTTTGTACACTTAGACCTTTTGCAATTGCAACCTCTTTTATGTCTTAGGTCCATTGGCATCATCAGTACTTGTTTTCTTCCTATATAGAGCAATGCAATATTTGGTAAAACTAGCAAACATGTAAAGAATAAAAATTATGACCTATGAGAAAGATCATGATAACTAAATTTTTCCTGGAGGTGCTAGAATGATTGAATTCCTCAGCATTTGCAGGGCTTACTTTCCTCTTATAAGGTGCGTTTGCCGGATATACGTCGATGGTTTCTGTCAAGATAAGAGACTCGGAAGTGAAAGAATCTGCAACGACTGAAGCATCAGTTTCATGGCTCTCATTCTTAGTATCAATAAAAGATTGACCAATGACCATCCATATTGAACGGAGTTAAGGATCTTGTCACGTTTTCCACTATATGCAAACTTATAGAAGATTTGGACCCCGGTAAACAATCTGATAATTTCATACATGTAGTTGAAAATGTGCCTTCGGTATGTACATACCGGAGGTGCAAAATGAGAAAAATTAAAATGAACTACCGGTATTTATCTACCGGAAGTCGTATAAAGGTTATTTTTGTATTTTTAGGGGGCCTAAAGAGATATTGAGGGGCCTAAAAAGCAATCCTCCAATATTTCATCCATGGATCTGAAATAAGGCTTGGCCCAAACTCATAGCCCACTCTGCAAAGCCCACAAGCAAAGCAGTTGCACCAGCAACAGCAGCGACACTCGTCTCTTCTCTCTCTTTCTTCTTTCTTCTTTCTGTGTAGAAAGAGAGAAAAACATCGCCGCCGTGTGTTTCATCCACTCGATGCGCATGCGGTGGTTCCTTCCAAACCCTATCAAAACCCTTCCAATCATCAACACCATCCGTTCTTCAATCTCATTTCGAACCTTCGTTCCTTTCAATTCAAGATCGTTCCATAGAAACCGAATCCAAATGGCAGCAATTCACAATCACAGTGAAGCTGGACTTGCGAAGCGTTTCTGGATCAAATTCAATCGTGAATCCATCTTCTCTATGTATACTCCTTTTGTTATCTCTTTAGCTTCCGGTAACTTGAAGATCGATTCTTTCCGCCATTACATCGCTCAAGATGTTCATTTTCTTCGCGCTTTTGTTCAAGCGTAAGTTGATTTCATTATTCTTAATTATTATTTAATATTCTTCATTATCACTAATCAAGTTTTGGTTGCTGAGAAAGTTCACATAGATGATTAAGTTTTGTATTATTTTGATATTGTAGACAACTATGTAGATATATTAGAATTAGTGTTGTTAAGTAGCTTTCTTAGCGTAGCGGAATTTGAATTTTGACCCAATCGCTATGTGAACCAGATACATCATTTATTCAATGAACTTGCCAGTTATTCAATGAACCTGAGTATACACTATTTAGTACAAAATATCAAAGAAGTATTTTGTGATTTCGGCTGTTAACAATATTGCGTTACAAATTGCGGTCATTGTAATGTGATTTAATCACAATATTGAAGAAATCTTATTAAAATTAGTTATATTATCATATAATCTCCGAAGCATGGGTACTTGTAAAATGGTGAATTACGCGTACGGTACTCGTGATACTCCATTTTTGCTCATTATTCTATTGTGAGTAAAAATTGTGGCTCTCTCTTATAGATTAATATGACAATATAGTGTTGTATGTGCATTTGAGTTTTATTTGTTGTTGTAACCAACTCTAGTTTTCGACTTTTTAAACTTTTATCGTAATATTTTTGTTGTAAATTGAAGAATTCAGCTCTCTCATGTTATATTATATAACAAAACTCATGATTTTATTGACGTACCCATACTGTAATGTTTTAAAAATTGTTGTATTCTCATACCGGTACCCGTATTGTACCGGATACCGTACCCGTACCTATGCAACATAGCATATAATGTATAATAACTTAATTTCTCACTGTTTCTTCTTAATTCCATAATGTAATTCTTTCAATAATTTTGTTTCTTCTATAAATCAAATGAACCACCAATAAATTTAGGTTTTAATTTTTTAGAAGAGAAAAGAGCATAAAAAATCCAAATGAGACAATAAATTTATTCCCTGCCGGTTGCTTGTGATTTTTGTTCACTGTTAAAATGGAGAAAAACGGTATCGGCCACTACCTATATCTTTTTGTTGTGGCCGATTTTGCAGTAATGGACTGTTTTTTAAAACCTTGTAAAATATTTTCAAACAGCGGATATAGCGGCGCCATAGGTGTTGCGTGGTGGAATTTGTTGACAACACTAATTAGAATATGGTTGTTGTCTTGGATGGTGGAGCTGAATTCATGTGATTTTTAAGTAAGTACAACTGAACTTGTGGATTTTAGAAATGAGTGCAACTAAAAGTCCATGTGTATGAAATTTTATTTTATGTCTATTTTCTTTTCTTCTGTTTGTCAGTTTTCTCAGCAACCAAAACCGGAGAGTTTGATTATTTGGTGAAACTGTATGTACATTTTATTGAGGTGAGTTTTGGTCTTTAAAATCTAGAACACCGTGCAAGACCTACCCATCTCCCTTGCACTACTTTTTCTGTCCTTTTTTAAGAAAGGAAGAAACTATTGAAAGTTTATGGTAAGTAATTTGGCTGTTTTAAGTTTATTCATTGAATTTTTATGATTTCATAGGTATGAGTCGGCTGAAGACTGTTCTGACGACGATGACGATAAGCTTGGACTCTCCCAGTTGAGGAAGAATGTTTTAGAGGAGCTGAAGATGCATGACTCACTGGTAAAGGTAAGACATTTTTCCCGGTCACATGTGCCTTGATTGGGGCAGGTTTTTTTATCTTACTTGTTATAATTCTGCTACTTTTGGTTTTGAATTGTGACTTGAGTTATAAAGTATTTAAGGGGAAGAAGGCTGTTGTCATAATTTTCAACTTGTGAATGGGACTGGTCCCAAATACTTAATGATTGCATACTGAGAGTAAAGGAGATATATTGTCTTCTAAATGCTGATTGAACTCCTTTTCAATTTTTGAAAAACTTGAAACAATTTGTGCATAATAGTAAAGTTTTATGTGGTTGGAGTATAACCCTGAGTAGGGCTGGCAATGAACCGAACCAACTCGATTAAAGTTCGTAATTCGATTCGACAATTGATTCGTTGAACTTGGTTCATGAACCAAATGAGCCGAACTTGAGCTGAAAATTAAGTTCGTCAAATAATTGAGCCGAACTTGAACTATATGTAGTTCGACTCGTTTGGTTCACGAGATGACTCGATTATATATATACTTTAAAAATTAAGACAAACACTTAGCAATAATAGGATAAAATGAGCTACATTAAAATTGATAGACAACGTCGTGCACAATGTTGTTGTAGTTTTTAAGGATTTCAAAACTTAAACAGTCTCGCATCGAAACATCCATGAAAAATGAAGAATATGATTATCTATAATAAGAGAAATATATGCCACAGGAAGGCAAAACTGGATTTGGTGGTTGCATACCAGTGTTAATTACTATGTGCAATAATAGCCTCGTCTAGTCCATTAAAAATTTGTATAAATTCCAATATATTTATGGGTCAAAAATTTTAATTCTTTGACTTTTGAGTTACGTGGTTCAAATGGCTTTACTCATTTTCATACCTAAAGTTATTTGCTTTGAACAAACGAATTGAACCTAATGAGCCGAACCAAACTGTTCGTGAACTTAAACGAGCCGAACTTGAGCTGGAAAAAAAGTTCGTGTCAAACTCAAACCGAGGTTCGAACCGAGTCAATTCTTAACGAGTCGAGTTGAGCTCAGATAGGTTCGATTCGACTCGACTCATTTCCAGCCCTAACCCTGAGGGACATCCTTTCCGATGGGGAACAAGAACTTGTAATTTATTTATCGAGAGGAAGATTGGGTTTTTTCTAAATCCCATTTGTTGTTTTTGTCGTTTATTGTGTTGATTCCATGTTTAAGTTTAAGTCGATATTTAAAGTTTAAATGAACAAAATGTCTCATCTTATGCTTGCTTCATGAAAATTTTAAACAGTCAGCATGTGCCTTACATGCTTGTAATTTTCTCCCTTTTTCACTCATACAGCCTATGTTATTGTGGTTTTATGTTAATGGTGTATAGGAATGGGGATTGGACCTTGCCAAAGAGCACAGTATTAACTCAGCAACAGTTAAGTATACAGACTTTCTGTTGGCTACTGCTTCTGGGAAGATTGAAGGACTGAAAAGTTCTGGTAAACTTGCAACACCATTTGAGAAAACCAAAATTGCTGCTTATACTTTAGGTGCCATGACTCCTTGCATGAGGCTGTATGCCTTTCTTGGTAAAAAGTTCAAGGAACTTCCAGACCTCGAAGAAAGTACTCACCCGTATAGCAAGTGGATCGACAACTATTCCTCTGATGGTTTCCAGGTTTGTCATGTTGACAGTAGGGCCGTCCCATATAGCCTTTGTGGTTGCTTTGATACTATTTTGAGTCTTGGTCAAATATACATTTAATCATGGAATTCTTGTGCCCCAGCTACTCAGTTATTCTTATATTTGAATTTAGGCTTCTGCTCTGCGAACCGAAGAATTGCTCGACAAACTAAGTGTCTCTTTAACTGGCGAAGAACTCGATGTCATTGAAAAGCTTTATTACCAGGCAATGAAGCTTGAAATAGACTTCTTCACTGCTCAACCACTCTTTCAGCCAACTATAGCACCCTTGACTAAAGGACATAACCTTGAAGAAGATCGTCTCGTGATTTTTTCCGATTTTGATTTAACATGCACTGTTGTTGATTCATCTGCCATCTTGGCAGAAATTGCTATAGTGACAGCACCAAAATCCGACAATCAGCCTGAAGATCAAACAGCTCGAATGTTGTCTTCTGACCTCAGGAACACATGGGGTTCTCTATCCAAACAGTATACAGAGGAGTATGAGCAATGTATAGAAAGCATTATGCCTGCCAATAAATGTATGATGATTCTCTGCATTCTTTCTACTACGGTCTTAGCTGCTTTACAAAGAATGTGTTTTGCTTATATTTTGTTAATTTGCTTTGACTTTGATTTGCAGTGGAAAATTTTGATTATAAACAACTGTCTACAGCACTTGAGCAACTTTCGAAATTCGAGAACTCAGCAAATAATAGGGTTGTTGAGTCCGGGGTTCTTAAGGGTATAAATATAGAAGATGTAAAGCGTGCTGGAGAGCGTTTGATTCTTCAGGATGGTTGCACTGACTTTTTTAAGAGAGTTGTAAAGAATAAAAATTTGAATGCCAATGTGCATGTTCTTTCATACTGCTGGTGTGGTGACCTAATTAGGTCTGCTTTCTCTTCAGGTACATATTCCTTACCATGGGCTATGATTTAGTTCTCTCTGATGATAGTATTATAAATGTTTATTTTCAAAGTTAGTTAGTATTATAAATGTTTATTTTCAACGTTAGTTTGCGGAATCAAATAATAAGATACTTCTATCTGAATCAATTGTGTCCATTTCGCACTCTAGGAGTCATCCTGTCTTGTGGGTGTATAAAATAGCCTATTTTGGACTTGGATTGTTGGTTAACATGAGTCTCCTTTCATCTCGGAGCTTTTCATGTGATGTTTTTTGAAGTTCTGGTTGGAATAAGGCAACTAATTCTGATGTGACCATATTGAGTTTTTTATCCTTCTATTTGTTAGGGATCGGCTCTTAAGTTGTTTCTAATCTGCTCATAGTTCTATGGAATTTTTGTTAGTGTGATGCAAAGCAATTGGGGAATTTATTGTTGATATTTGAGCCACCATGAGTTCTTCATTCATGTTTGTCTTGCCCTTTTTGAGTTATCTGCTTTGAGCATATCTGTGATTCCTAGCATATCTTGGGTTGGCCAAATCTTCGCTGTCAAACTGATTGAAGTTGGCAGCTGATATATTTAGTTTCCTATTGTCTTATAAATTTATTTTCCTAATTTTTGGCCAGCTGATTTAAATGAGATGGATGTTCATGCTAACGAGTTCAGTTATGACGGATCTGTTTCTACCGGCGACATTGTTAAGAAGGTGGAGTCTCCCATTGACAAGGTCCAGGCTTTTCGTAATATATTGGAAAATTGCAATGATGACAAGAAAAAATTAACTGTTTACATTGGAGACTCGGTGGGTGATTTACTTTGTCTACTTGAAGCAGATGTAGGAATTGTGATTGGTTCAAGTTCAAGCCTTAGGACCATAGGGACACAATTTGGTGTTTCATTTGTCCCATTGTTTTCTGGCTTGGTTAAGAAACAGAAAGAATACAACGAAGAAAGCTCTTCCAATTGGAAGGGTTTATCTGGCATTCTTTACACAGTCTCTAGTTGGGCTGAAGTGCATGCTTTTGTTTTGGGTTGCTAGTGTTATTTTGTGTCTCATGCGCCCAAATTCATGCTAGGCTAAAAAAAAGAAACATATATATAGTGCAATACAAATACACAAGCAGGTGGCTAATTTTATAAGCGGCCACAGATTGTCTGCTGTCTCTCTTATTTCTCTTTCAGGATGTTGCAATTCAGAGACATGGTGCCATTCTGATTTCTCTAGTGGTTCTTTGAAGCATCTGGTTGCTAGTTATTATTGATATGATCTGTCTCCTCCAATCATGCCAGGAATGAGAAATTTCAGACAGAAATCTTTTAAATGCTTGTTAGATCAGGACACAATTCAGACTTTGAAGTGTTGTACTGGTATTTAGTAGGATACTGCTGTTCCATAATTTTAAGGATTCGGCAGAGAGATCCTGTGTATTTTTTAGTTGACTCCTTGAAATTCATATGCATAAATGTTCATTTTTTAGCAGCTTCATTATAGATTAATGGTTTTAATCAATTCCAGTAGATTATGAGACTTTTTTAGATATGTGAAGTTTCAAACCGGCTGAGTGACTTATGCATGTTCTAAACATTTTAGTACCTTAAGAAGTCATTCCTGGTTAATTGTATGGTACAGTGAGAAACTAAAAGAAGGGTTGAAATTGGTGTAAATCAGTATTGTAAAATAGCTGCAATGGTGGCGCTATACCGGACTGGAATCGAACAAATAACTATTCTTTCACAGGTTGTACTGTAGCATAGCGAAATTTGAACTGCTATTTTCTGTGATTTGCAAAGGAGAAGACAGGTATAAGCGATGGAATGTGCAACAAAATCTACCATAATAGTAATTAAATGTGCAACAAAATCCATTGTTTATATTTTTTGGGTGTTTTAATAGATAATGGATTTGCCAATCCATTCAAATTTTGAGCAGGTAATATTTATATTTTGAACGCTAGACTAAGAGGGTGATAGAGCTTTTATTGTTTTGACATGCATTGTTTGATTAGTAATGTTTCTAGATAAAATTAAAATTAAAATTCAATTAAACATTTGAAAAGTTATTGCCAAATAAGAAATCGAATTAAATACTCTTCAGCAATGTTGATATGTTATTTAGCAGGAAAAGTTAACGAAATTGAGTAAGAAAAGAATACACAGTTATATACATAAATAAGGTCCAAAATTAGGCATGCCATTGCCCATATTTGGTCGCTAGTTTTTCGATGGTTAAGCATATTTTCAGCGCTTTCAGTGTGTTATTGATCATCGTATTCAATTTGGTTGTTTAGCAGTGTTTCTTAAAAGGATCCGTTTTTATTTTCAATTGATTTGGATGACATGTGATTGATTTTATTTCGATAAGAAAACAAAGATAAGCACACCCACTTATATAAGCTCAGCAAAATCATACTATTTTCTATAACTTTTTATAACAAGCTTCTCATTGTTAATTTTTTCTCCTCGAAGATTTTATTTTTCATTTTTGTACATTGTTGCTAGTTATCTTACATGGAAAACTCTTGAGCGTGTTTTTTAATTTGGAAAATTATTTGCTTCTTCCTTGTAAAATAGTTCCTCTCTATCTCTTAAAATGCACAAGAACATCATCATAGTTATGATGAGAAATGTGTAAACACACTGAACTTGGATTTTAGCTTAATAATAAGTTCAATAAATACTCTTCTACATACTTATTTCCGAAGCAATTATTGGTCCTACTTACATTGAATGGAATTTCGTTTTCAACTACATGGAGCCAACCAGAATCGTGTTTAATTGCTTGTTTGAAAGAGGAGAAAAAGTATGCTGTATAAAAGCATGTATAATGCAAACATTATTATTCACCAAAACTTGATTATGTTTTTTTTCCACCTTATGTTAAAATCATTGACGAGGATATAACATGGGTTGTTGTCCGTACTTGTTTTGTTGTTGTACGTATGTTGTCCATTACCAAGTCGCACTAATGGTGCATCTTGTTTGTGATGACTTTAATTTAGGTATGTAATTTTATATTTACACGTGTTGAGTGCTCAATAATTCAGTTGGTTGGATATGACCAGCAATTAGCACTAGGCAAACATAAGAGGAAGAGGAAATTGGAATCTGAGGTATGTTCAAAAATATAACATACACATTTTATTATTTTTGAAATGAAAAATAGATATTTATTAGTTGTGAAATTGTAGATATACTTACTCCCTCTCAATTCTGTTAATTGACACACATCCTCTCACTAGAGGGAGGAATGTATCCCGTAAACTTAGCTCAGTTGGTAGAGATAATGCATAATATATGTTAGATCTGGATTCGAATTGTAGACACCACAAAAAAAAGAGGGAGAACTCTATCTTTAACAAAATAGATGAAATGTGTGTCAATTAAGCATATACTTAGAGACGTGGGTGTAATTTTTTGAAAAATTGATCTTCATTAGAAAAATTAAAAAATGTCCTTAAAAAAAAAAAAATCTTTATAGCACAATCAATTAAGCACTCCATTTCCCTTCCTAGCGTTGTATCAAAAAAAAAAATAGTACTTTGGATACAAAGAAAAAAAATTCTTAATGCAGTTTTGACTGAAAATTATAGCTGATCAATTTAGAAAATTCTTTGCTTCCTGACCTACTACAAGAAAAATGGTTGAGTACGATAGAAGAAAATGGAAAGAATCCATCACAATCATCTGAAGCAACATCAATGCATACTTTCTATAAAGCTTTACTTTCTCATGAAAGAGAAAACCACTTCACTTGAGAAGGATTAATGTGTGGTTGTCCAAACTACATTCTATTTTTTTTTTTTTTGTCAAGCCAAACTACATTCTATTAAGGTCAAAAGTGACTTTATAAATTATGCTTTGAATTTGTGGGGAATTATGAAATTATGAAAATTCATTCCCAATAGAATGTACATTTTTTTTTAAAAAATATACATCGACTTGGGGTTTTAATTAGCGGTCGCAACATTTTTTATATTGTGGAGAATTACCGTCAAATACGGGCTTAATTAGGTTACATTGCAATTTTAACAATGTCAAACACCGTTATGTTGTAGCTCAAATCACAATTACAGATCATTATTTAAAACAAATTAAAAATGCATAGACTAATAAAATGAAATTTAGTTTTTAAATCACCTTTGACTATAGAGAGTGATGTCAACCATGTCATAAAGTACTCCCTCCGGTTCTTTTTATAAAAAATAAATTGGTGAACAAAAGTTAATGTATTTAATTTATATTATGGATCAAATACACAATTTTAATTGACCAATTTGTCTCTTCTAAAAAGAATCGGAGGGAGTATAAACACAAATTGGTCCGTCCAACATCCATGCATGGTCCAAAACAATAAAACAAATTAGATTATTCTTCAACATGAATAATTTAGTTTTTTTTTTTCTTCTTCTCATAATAGAACATGAGATTCCAACTAAAAGATATATGCAATAGAATATTCCTTCTATGTTTGTATTATTAGTATATGAAAACAAATCCTATACACATGGAGATCACTCATACACAACAAGTAACCGCTACTTTATATAATAGAATAGGAAAAGTCCTTTGTTTCATCCATATCTCTGCCTTATATACTTAGGTCAGAAATATATCTCACAACCATCTTATCCATTTTTCTTCTTCTTCTTCTAATTATTGCAGCAGAAAAAAAATCTTCATGAGGGTCTTAAGGTTGAACTATTTTCTTCTGGGATTGTTGGAGCCATGGCCAGATGATGGCACAAGGAAGTGAGGACACCTCACACAAGAAGTATGCCTCTAGGCAAGTCTGATGCTTGGCTTTTCATCTCTGTTTGTTGGTTTAATTTCCTCAGAATCAAGTAAGGCATGGGATTGAATATTGTTTACTATAGTATATTTATATCATTATCATCATATATCATGTTATGAGATATTATTATAAGTTATCTATTTCACTTTGTCATTGAAACAACTCTGTTGGGATGATAATGACATATATATTATATATGTAGCCTTTTCTGCTATGTCATAGCTGCATTTATATTACAGATTGTATGAATTAAAATCAATTTTTTTTCCTGCTCGTATTGATCCATATTGTAGGAGAGACACTTCAGATTAAAGGTGTATTAACACGACACGGACATATGTATTCAATTACTTGTCGTGTTCGTATTTTTTAGGTATTTATTATGTATATATGCATCTGGCATGGCCATGGAAAGGTCAGAAAACTAACAACAGCAAAAGAATATTGCTTTATCTGTAAATTAATTAACCAGATATAGTACTATGTTTAAAATAATAAAATCATGTCGTCCTTTCTAGCTTTACATTATTAAAAGTACTAATTAATAGTCTATGAGTTTATGACTTATTGTAGTGTATGTGGAAAGGGTGAGAAATAGTAAATAAATTTATTTTGACGAAAAATAGTAAACAAATTGGAACTTATAAATAAAACGGAGTAAAAGAAAAGAAGCATGAAGCAGCCGGCCACTACCTATATGCAAAGTTCGGTTGAATACAATGCAAGATAATATTATTAAGCACATACAAATTTCTCAATAGGAATATAAAGCATGTAACAAAGCATCATCTTGTCCAAATAGTTGGAAGAATTAATTAATACTTGTGGAAAAGTTGTTTGAAGGTATATTATTTGCAGGTTTATTTTAAATGCAAGTTATTGAGTGTTGTTAATATTGCTCCGCACATCATAGTATCATATCGATGTGAGTTTGATAAAATCCACAGCAAATACTACATAAGGTTATTAAGAGTGAGTGAAATATATTGTTTACTTTGTTCAACAACCATGGCGTGCCCGAATGGTATCTTGCATTTTAAGTCACCGAAAATATTTATCTTTATCATACTATTCTTTCTTTATTTTTTTTTTTAAAGAATATCAATCTTAATATTACTATTGACAATGTTAATTAGGATAATTATTTTAATTTGTTTCCTAATGAAACTTTTACTCATGACCATTTGTTTGTAGTGGGGAAATGCTAATTAGGCAAGGTGGTACTTTTTCAACATAAATCCAAATTAAAGACATAGATCTGTAGTTTTCTCCAATAACTTAGTTCTTATCTACCACACTTTACTTGAGGATAAGCATGATAATTCCATAATCAACTCTACCATCCATTGTCCATTATCTAATTCATTCATTAATTATCCATTTTTTAAAGATAATAGATATGGGTTAGAGTCCAAGTGTCCCACCTGGAAGAAAATGATGTGCACCAACAAACAAAAGAGTCCAAGTTAGTTTAATGATAATCTGGCCTATCATTAAGCTAACTTTTACCGCCTTATGAGTCATCAAAAGGAAATAAAGACAAACCAAACATGACGACTAGTTTATTTGATTAGATCAAGGAGAATTTGATCAAGACTTGATAAATTCCATAATCCAATATAAGGGTCCAACATTGTCTTTTGATACTTTCCATTCTTTTGTTTTGACTTCAAGTGGCAAACATGGAATGGATGTTTCCCTTGTGAACTTTTTGAATGATGAATGAGTTTGCTTGAATTATGGATATATATCCACATAACATGTTTAGGTAAAAATTTGGAAATAGATTTGACGCGGTCAATAATCACAGTCGTTGATGACCTTTGAATATTAGATGGTTGAGATTTAATATCTCTACTTTTTGAAACCGCGATGTGATTCTTTCAATTGTTATTCGATGGTTTATATCGTTTGACTGCAATACCGATATAAATTATTGGTTAATTACAGACACTAAATACGAGTTTGTAATATTTTTACCTAAATATAAATGTTGTTTTTTCTTGGATACTACCTATTTTGGTAACGCATGGTCTTTTGCTCCATTTTTATTTTTTTGGGGGTGTCAAGAAATTCTTAGGGCAAAAAAAGATATTTTAACATGTAGAATAAAAGTGGATCCCATAAAATTATACATGGACCAAAAGGAAAAGAAAAGTATAGTGAAAGATACAAATCAGCTTTCTTTGTTGAGAAAAGCAAAGATTTAAAGAAAGGAAACGACAAAAGATGAACTTTATATCGCTTTCATTTTTATATTTGGCTTATAACTAACGCCCACCACTCACTACCTTGGTCAAAGCATTAACAGTACAGTACTGTCATCTTTGAACTGATTTTGTTCTACCAAAAATAACTCTAGCCACTAGCATCATTGTCATTGATCAAAGAAACTCAGCATCTATCTAACAAACAAGCAAACTCAATTGGGAGACCAAATATTTTGTAAACAACAAACATTGACAAATTTTACCAGCTGTGGAAGATTTCAAAATTAAATTGAATTTGACCAGCTATAGAAGAGTTAAACAACTTTTTTTTTTTTTTTTGGTAAGGGAAGAGTTAAACAACTAACAAGTAACAAAAAAAATCAAATGTATAGCAAAATTGATATTGTTAAGTATTAAATGTTTTGTCCTTTATATATTATCAAACAAGACAATTATTTTAGGGAAATAATCCCCTAAAATATGCGTGATAGACAAAAAATAATATTACATTTGTCACAAGGTTAATGCTGCAAGTTAGTTGAACACATAACAACTACCTCCAAGTCTCTTTCTAAAAGGGTTAAGTTACAAGAATCAAATACTGGCTAAGGTCTTCTTAGGCCTAATGTCATGCTTTGTTGTCTCCAAACTTTGGTTATCCAGTCGAGGCCATACAAGGGTTGTGTATGGAACCTTAACTGAATACTTAAATGGAAATAAAGGTAAATGGAATAATGTATCATAATTTACACCACTCACCACTTGCAAAAAATCAATCAACATGAGAAACAGAAGTTCCCATTTCGTGCAATATCCCTGTCATCAAGGCCTTTCAGAAATGATTTCATGGCTAGATGTTCAGAGGCGTATGTCATGAACGATGTTAATATTATGCCCCCAACAATCATCAAACCTAACCTGTTAGAAATGTAAATGAAATTATAAATTAGAATAGAAAGAATTGAGGTATATATGAGCACCCAAGCACATGCGACATTTCAAGTGAGAGTCTTTAATGTCAGATTGAGGAGTAAACCATAATCATTTGATCATAGATATACAAAAGAAATATAGTTTAATCAACTTCAAGCTGAACGCATAACAATCAACATAAGATTATTTTGGCAGGATTCTATTCAATTTCCATTTCATGCAGACTAGCGCTTGTATTCCATGCACTGTACATAAGCAACAAGACAGAAGAAACCTTCTGAGACAACTATGTTGCTCTTTACAGAAATATAACAAAGAAAAGACCAGTTAAATGGTCAAACAATCATACAGTTGACAGGGTTCCAGCATGCATGAGATTACAACTAAAAATATATAAAAGGCTAACCAGAGATCCTAGTTCTTTTAAATTTGATTGAATTTTAAAATTCAATAATTGATTAAAGCCAATGATAACAAAAAACATGCTGGAAACTGAGCATTTCTAAACCAAAAAGATGGTAAGTGAAATTTCACCTAAAATATATGATATCTATCTATAATTACAACTTTTCATGAAAATTACCGTAGAAACAAAGCGGTAATTCCAAAAAGACAAGGCAAGGATGGAGCAACAATGGCCAAGAAGGCCATCCCTAATCCATAGAACCATGTAGCAGTATCACAAGATGATATCTGACGCTGGTGGCCTGTGAAAACAGTTGACATAAAATTAATGAATCAAAACAAAAGAATAAGGATCTCGAGGACACAGTTAAATAAAAAACATGTAGCCCAAATAAGCTCTATTTCTAGAGAACATACCTTTTCCTGAATCGTCATCAGAGGGTTTAGATTGAGACAACGAGGAAACAGCCCGTGATGCTTTGATCTTTCCCCAGTGATAAATCAAATTGAGATAACCTCCAAATAATATAAAAAAGATTGTGAATGCCCATTCATACATCAAAAGCAAACCAGTCCATGGAGTCACTTGTCGAGGTACTATCACAAGAGTTAATCCAAGAGACACCATTGCCGCCATAAAAGAGACACAAACAGAAACACCACCCAAATATGCGGGCACCTTGTACGGCGTACCATTTAAGAGCTGTTTTATATCATAAAGAATACTTTCAGCATCTTAAAAATACAAGGCCATTCACATGCATGACTTAGTCATCTGATGACAAAGATACACTGTTGAGTTTGTGTCCATCTCCTTTGTGAAATAAATTGGTTGTGAAAGCCTCACATAAGAGAATTCAAATCCCAAAACTAGAAGATAAAGGATCAAAAACTGACCTGATGGGTGGAACTGACTGTAGAAGTAGAAATGCCAGTATAAGAAACCGGGCCACCTGATTTAATCCTATAATAAAAGTGTCTGACATGATCGCATAGTGAGCTTCTACAACAGAAACCAAAGGACCCTTGATTCTACGCAAATACAAAATATAATCAGGATTATGTGAATTCTTAATGCTTTTAGAATATATTAGTCCACGATAGCTGACCTTTCGAAATGAACGATAACAGCAGAAGAGTACAGCACAAAGCGGTAGCAGAAAAAGAAACTTCACAAGAAAATCATCTTTAGGATTCCGACCCCCTCTGGTTCCAGGAAGGGATTCTGGCAACTGTTCCCTTACATTCTACAGCACCAACAACATAAGTAAGAAACAAATAAGTCAAGTCATGATACGTTTGTCACAAAACGTCAACTTGACGACATGATTACTTAAACAGCATAGACTAATGAAAAAATTAGTAAAACACATGATATTTCAAGAAATAGGATAATAAATTGCACAAATACCTGCCAAACATCAATAGGTTTCAACAGCCAAGACGTCCACCAGTCCCAAGGCTTGAGAGGACCTAGAGTATAATGAATCACACGGAGTTCTTTCTCATCTACCATCCACTGGATAAGTCAGTGTACATGTTAGATAATTGAACTGGAAGACTCAGAAAATCAAATGTATATGTTTGGTATGTGTAAAGAGTGTATGAACTATTAAACATTCTTGCAGCTAACTCAGGCTATGACAAATACAGAAGACAAAAATTCAGAGTAGCTCAATTCTTAACGAGATCATTTTCAATCGTTCATCCATCTCTCACTGCTCTAAAAGTCGGAAAGAACAATTGTAATCAATTGGCATAGGTTTACAATACATGCATGCTATAGAGCTACATAAAATAGTGCTGATCCTAACTGTTATAGTTGTCATGTTGCCAACAGTAAAATTTGAATCCAATTACAGCACTAAAGAGTTCTTTTATCATTATTAACATTATTTTAATGTCATAGTTGGCAAAGAGCTGCTTCAGCGATTACTCTAATTTCTACCATAAGTAAACCAAAACAAAAGAAAACCATCTCAATACAAATGAATTTTTTTGGTGATTTTAGCGATCGCAGTTTCACCCTCCTAGTCATTGCATCTATCTATCTACGTTGAAAAAGATGTATGATGTTTCTTCCTTTAAATGGCACAAAGCAAGCATGCATGATTTTTACAGAGTCAGACAATATAAGGCAACTTGATTTAACAGGCATCCATCTGAACTCAAAAATCAAACAAAAATACCAGGCATGAATGAGTTCAAAAGTGAAGAAACAGAAGGTGGATGTATCACTCAAGGATTAAGGATTTCCCTGGTTACTTAAAGGAAAGAACCATTCTCTTATTACCTATATTCCAGTACCTTGTTAGCCAGCATGTAAAGACCAACATCTGCATTATAAAGTGTGGAAAGTCGCTCCATTTCAGGAACTGGTCTAGTTTCCAAAATTTCTTGGCTCAAATCTGGCTCAAAAACATGTGCGTTGGGAAATCCAGAGTAATATGAATTGAGAAATCCCTGATCCCCTGTGAAAGAAGGAACAGCCAATTGTTCTCAAACCAATCAGGTTCAAATAAAGAAAATTTGTTTTCATATTATTAAATAAAAACAACGGCACCCAATATTAGTATGCAAAACTACTATACCTCCAGTGTAAGATGGCAGAGTTTTTACTTTGCTCATCATGTCATTAAAAAGGGTCGTAGATGGCTCCACCACCATAACTCCTGAATTCAGCCTCTCAGAATGCTTCAAATTAGCACAAAATTTTCCACATTTGAAAAGCTCTTCAATATTTCTAACCACAATAGTGTCGGCATCAAGGTATACAACTGCACATATACATAGTCAACATAAGCACACCATAATAAATCCAAAAAGTTACTTCCCATTGAAAAAGCAACAACCTAAATGGAAACTTCCATGAGTGAATGTATCCTCAATAACTTGTACAACAAGATACACACAAAAAAACGTGAAAATAAAAATGATTTAGTTCATACATACTATCGGTGTAAAGATTTTTTACAATAGCAATCAATCATAACCGTCAGACCATTCAAAAGTTTGACTTTAATCATAACAACTTCTAAAATGTCACTCATATGATTTGTTGACAGTATAAAAAATTTACACCGACATTGTACCAAAATTAAATTCAACTAAAAAACATATACCTTTATTGTAATTAGTCATGTTAAAGATTTTGAGCTTAGTATAAACACCCCAAAATCTCTTAGGACGAACTTGATTAGGATTTTCCAGTAAACTAATTTTCTCAACTATCCACCCATCAGCCTACAACAACACATAAACAAATTGATTAACCCATAAACCCTAATTAAAATATATGAATTAAATCAACAATGCTGATGAAAAAAAAATAACTTTTACAAAATTGATGAAAAATGAAAATGAGAATGAACCTTGAGGAGATTTTTAGCGTAATCAGAAACACCATCAGAGACTAAAACAACCATATCCTTGTTTGATCGAGTATCGCGTATCGATTTTCCAAGAACCCTAACGCCTAACAAGAATTCATCTCCGTATAACAAACTCGCGTATGCCACTTCCGTTCTCTTTGATTCAGATCCCAATGAGTTAACTGAAAACACCAAAATCATGAACCATAACAATGCTTTCATTGTAACTAAACTTGATGTGAAAATTCCTGATTTTGAAGAAAATTTGATTGAAGGATTTTGAAATTTTGCAGTGGTGTTCTTGAACTGAACGAATAAACTGTTGTGATCGTGTGGAGTGTAGTACACGGGAAAATTGATGCTTCTTACACTGTGATTTCGAGTTTTCTTTACATTACATCGTGGCCTTTGAAAAAAAAGGATTAAATTTAATGCGTAGAGTTTGTCACCGTTAAAATAAAATTGAGTTAAATATGTTTTTTTTCTTCTTATAAAAATTGTCTTCGATTTTTTAGTTCCATAAGTTTTGTACTCACTTTTGGTTTTTTTTTTTTTTTTTTTTTTTTTTTTAAGGAAAGTACTCACTTTTGGTTGTTTTTAAATAAACTTATACGTAAAATTCATATTTTTTAATAAAATTTTTGTTGAAAAGTTTATAATATTATAAGAATTTCTCCAAAAAAAATTAGAATTTTCACGACACGTGAGTTAAATAAAAAAAATTATATTTTTGGCAGTTAAAAATTCATATTTAATTCATGTTTTGTTAAAAAAATTCTAATTTTTTTGGGAGGTATTTTTACTTTTATAATATTCTACGCATTTTTTGTACAATTTCATTAAAAAAATACAAAGGATACATAGGAGTTGACTTAAAAATAATGATCAAAGGTGGTGATAAAATTTTATATAGGAACTAAAAGTTGAAGAAATTTTTTTTAGAGACTAAAACAAAAATTTGATAAAATTACAGGGATCAAATACATATTTAACCTGACAAAATTTGTTTAATTATCCTTAAACTTATAAAAAAAATATGTTATGAACCAAACCATATTTAACGAAAAAGAATATGGAGCCCCTAATATGGACCCTTTTTATTAAGGTCCACCGATTGTCCTTAAAAAATGACCGGTCATAGTGGGTAATGATTATTATTGTTATTATATTTTGACTTAATTGCATGTTTGGTCCTTTATGTTTATTTTAGATTTTAAGTTGGTCCCTGATGTTTTAAAAGTTTTAAATTGGTCCCTTATGTTTTAAAAGTTTCAAGTTGGTTCAAAACGTTACTCACATAAGAATAAGTTAGTCTCTTCCATCACTTGGTTGTTTAAAGATTCGAGTTGACAACATGAGTGATGAAATTTAACTTATTTAGAAAATAAGTTTTAAACCATTTTTTAATTTTTTTTTTTGTTTTATTAAACTCAATATCATGTCGCGGAAGGGACTAGCTTATTCAAACGTGGGTAACGTTTTGGACCACCTTGAAACCTTTAAAACGTAAGGGACCAACTCGAAACTTTTAAAACTCAAGGGACCAACTTGAAATCTAAAATAAACATAAGAGATCAAACATGCAATTAAGCCTTATATTTTACAACATGCATATGAATGGTAAAGATAATAAAAAATTTGAAATGGCACGTGAAATGAGGAAATCTCTTCAAAAAATATGTTTGTGTATATGAGGTAAGGATTTAAGTTTCTTGAGCATGTGGATAGTAGTTCGATTTCAGAATCATGCATATGAATAAAATCTGATTAGAAAGGGAGATCTCGTCTAGTGTGTCTCACAAGTTTTCCGATAGAAATCAGTCATTGCTAAGTGACGGTGAAAACTTCATACGAGATATAATATATTAATTTTTTTCATTACTTTTGAGTTATATAAACTTTTAATGAATATTATATATATAACATAAATATTAATATTATGTATGTAACCTAGAAAATCATATTTATTTTATATTTGAGTGAATTCATAAGTGTAAACATTGTCACAACTTACATATAACCTGTCTTTCCAGGTTGTTTTTGAATTTGGTGCTTACAGACACAAATGTCATATGTTTGAATTCCTTTTGTTAACATAATCAACAACTTCATTGTTTAATTTATTGATGAACGTTGAGAACAGGTTTCAGGGTTTCTTTTAACGACATTTTGCCACTTTTTCAAGAATTTCAGTACTTAGGTTTGAAGCATCTTCACTGGTATCAAAATCGAACAACAAAACACCATCGAGAAAAAGCCAACGATTTTTTTAAGTAGTGTATTCTTAGCATGTAAGACCTTGTTTATGCGAGAACCTCTACCATATGGATTATCAATCCATTTGTGTTTGAGAAAAGATTTCAAAGCTTGTAGTGAAATGTATCATATAGCGGCAACGAAGGTGTTTCAAGCATCTCATCATAATATTTTTCTCCTCCTCAGAAGCCATTGAAGAATGATAAGAAAGATCTCAAGAAAGAACAAAGAAGAAAAAAAGAAATGAGACTAGGGTTTGAATCGCATTAAATGTGACAACACATCATTAGATCGATGTGTAAAATCACTTTACACTATCGGCACATACTAATTAAATCCTAAGAAGAATGACTAGATCAAAACTTGGTAACCCACACACACTAGAATTTATTCGAGAAAAATATATTAATAATAATTAATGAAGTTAAAAATTTCGTACCCCCTGAGTTGGGGTCTTGGATACACCATTGTTTATAACTTGCACCTAAAATAATATAATGTTACAAAATTTTATGCAATTATTGATAAAAAAAATTAATTTACTTAGCTGGCAGATAATATATGCATAATACATACATGGATTAAGAACAAAAGTTTACAATCACTTTGTATTTTTAACATATATAATATTTATTCTCACATGACATGCATGATTCAAAGTGACTTACTTACTTAATACATAAAGACCGAGGAAAATATGTTTTTTTTTTCCTTCAAGATATATTGGTTGTTAATGCATATAGTCAGTGTTGTTATTTGTGATTGAAATACACGAATTTAATAGTCATATTTAATACACGAAAAATTAGATAGATATGTGTTCTTTGTAAGATATATTGGTGGTTCGTGTATGTTGTTTGTGATTAAGATGCATTACTTCAAAGTCATGTCTAGTTTATGAGAATGAGAGAAAATCAATAGTATGTGATTTATCTAATGTTCCAAATTATATATATTTTAATTTAAAGATAATTATATATTAATTGTAATTATATCTATTTAATTGAAAAAGCATGCATTTACCAAGTTCAATAGGTTTTTGAAATGATTCTTTTTAAAAATTTGTTGTTGTCAACTCTCTAGTTCCTAGGGGAATGAACTTAGTAATCTGGAGTTCGACCGCGAGGTAGATAAAGTCTGGCAAAAAAATATTCTTATCTGAAATCGAATTCAAATTCTCCGAAATGATTCATCATTTGATGGACCTTACTGGCCACTTGAATCCAATTACTTGATCATTCTCTTAGAAAATTGATTTAAGCAAATTGTGAATCAATTTACAACATTAATTAAAAAGAAAATTACAACGTTAAATGTTGTAATGATTATTTTCTTAGTAAGATTTAAGTTGTTTAAGTGATAAGCCATTTCATACTAACAAAAAATATAGTTTTTATTGGGATTGAGGATTGATTAGTTTTGAAAAAATAGTTGGTATGTTATCTAATATTTTTTTTTTTTTTATTGAATCTAATATTATTTGTTACCATGTTTCTTAGATTTATTTGTATATTACACAATGAAATATCTTTCTTTATTTTGACCGAATGTACATGTAGTCTTATTAATGATATTATAAGTTTTTTTTTTTTTTTTTTTTGTAAATTTGCAACTTAAAGTCTTTATCTCCATTTTCGCATGACACACGCCACCCAAGTGTTTGTTCAAGTTCCACCAATATGTACATACGAAAAAATTATAATAATAATATTATGAGAGGGTTGGGGCACAATTATATTTTTGGCCCAAGACATAAAAATCTTATGACCAACCACATACACCATCACCCAAGTTTAGATATGGGATCTCACAGTTGTGTGTGATCTTTTAACCAGAATTGTTACTTTGTCTTCAAACCAAACAAAAATAATTACAAGACACTGAAGTGTTCCAAAAAAAAAAAACTTTGTTACCAAACTTTGGTTCATTGGTTGGGCAACGATAATTGTAAACAAAATTAATTCAAAAAGTATAATTATTTTAAAATAATATATATATATATATATATAGGGAGTATATTGAATGAGAGGAGAATCAAAAGGAAAAAAAATCCTCATTCATTTAAGAGAACTTTCACCATTAATCTTTGACTATTTAAGATGACTCTAAAAGCAATGAGGTTGAAGAAAAGAGCTCCAAAAGTTAATAGACCTATTAACCTTTTTTTTTTAAACATAGAGAGACTCATTAATCTTTGTTGAAGATAAAACCTCAGTTCAATAAAAAGATCCATAAATCTTTTATGAATAAAAACTCAAAATTAGAAGAGGTTGCTTTGATGGTGGAAAATTGTCGGAACAATGAAAATATAATTGATGGAAAATTGTTGTATGAACGGGTCTTTGACATAAAATGAGATGATTAAAACCATACGATTTCACAAAATATTATTGTTTTGTTGATTACGAAGACCGGGTGATATGATCAAGTCATCCAATTCAATTCAATCGGATTCTTTTGTGCGGTTTGACCAGTGGTCTAATGGTTCGAACAATAACTCAGTAAATCACTATCCTTACCGAACTGATGACCGGTATAATTTTTAAAACTATAGGTTGTGGAATTGAGTTTGGCAAGGCAAAGTCACGTTTGATGTTTTGAAAAGCCAAAGCAAACAAGCACTATGTCATAGTATCTCATAGTTGGGATTGCAAGCCAAACAAAACAACATCATAATGATAACAAATAAATTATCTAATGCTATATCTTCACATATCAACACCAATGGGAAACTCTTTCAAAAAAAAAAGGGAAACAAATAAATGTGGGAAACTCAAAAGAATAAAATAAGCGGAATTTTATGAATTTGAGTGTCTTACACACACCAAACATAAAAATTAACGCAAAACGGATATAAGAAATTCTCAAGGACTTAGAAAACTCACATCATGATCTCTTAAAAATACGGGTTAGTATTAAAATTGCAATTTGCAACAAATGTGAAAATATAAGGACCTGGACCTAAAAGTTCGATGTTAAAAAATAAAAACTGTTTTTGTGAATTTGATAAAATAGGAGATAAAGGTGCAATTAAACTTATGTTTTATCAAACATGATCATCTAATCTTGGAAAGAAAGAAAAATACGCATTTATTTTATTATTTTGATTACATAAAAACATATGCATTTAATATCTGTCATTGATAAAATCCTTTTTCGAAGAAGAAATCTTGTTCTTAAGATAAAATCCTTTTGAAGAAATGATTTTCTTCCATGAAGAAAAATTCAAAATTAACAAATTTTGAGTGACCAAATTCTCTTATAAATAGGTATATTATACATTAAATTACAATTATTTGATCATGTAAACAATCATAAGATTAAAAAATGTAAAATCTTAATTATATTTTAATTAAAATGTTTATTAGAAATGTGCATTAAATTGAAGTTACTTAATTAAATAAGTAATTTTTATTTTCTCCATTTGATAAAAAGTAAAAAATTTATATATCATAAAAAAATTACTTATTTTTTTTACAAGATAAAAATACTACTTGTAATCGAATTTTATGAAATGTAATATTAAAAAAAAATACAAAACAAAGTAAACATTCAATTTTTTTTTACGGAATCAAATATTGTAAATGTGACGAGAGTGGAATGGAGTGGAGTGGTGAATTATTTGTCTAGAAAATGTTCTGGAGAAAAACAAGCACATAAAATGTGATTCATCGGACTCTTTTTTCTTTGAAAATAATGAGTAGCATTGCTTCATAATCCAAAATAGTAAGTTTTTTTCTATAAAAAAAGTTGTGTATTAATGCTTTGGAAATTAAAACTATTTAGCATGTGTAAACAATGTCTTAAGGATTTCCGTTAAAGACTTGTATAAGAAAGATTCCCAAGACTTTGACAAATATTAGTGCCAAATATTATTTCTATGATTAAATGATAATTATTCCACTGTTTGGCTTCCAAAAGTCTAAATAATGATATTGTTTTGGAAGAAAATAAATTGTAATGATTTTTCATGCCATCGAATATCTTACCGGTGGTGAACGTGACCTTTCTGCCCCGTTGAAGAACTCTTACCTACGAACTCTATTATAAGCCAAAACATGATTTTTCTTATTTATAACATATTAAGGGCACAAGTTTGTGGAGTGGAGTACAATAAACAAACTATGCATAAAGTTCATACTCCCCTTATGGTGACGATGAAATTATTTTGACGTATACTCCTTTCGATCACTATTATAAGTAAAAAAATCATTGTTTAGATTTATTGAATAATGTATCTGACTTATATCATATATCAAATACATCAATTATTCAATGAATTTAAAAAGTTTATTTTTTAGAAAGCTAAACTAACCAATTGAAATTGTCGTCAGAAAGAATCGAAATGAGACCTCGACAAGAGCACATTCCAAAGAATGATTCTAAAAAGTTACTTCTTACTTATAATAGTGACCGAAATGAGTAAATTATCAAGATTTTATTTTTCTATAAAAAAAATTAGGTTGAGAGGATGATATCTGAGTTTAAGATGGAAAAAATCTTTTAGATGAAAGAACACTTATAAATAAATTTATACTTATGTCTCAATATGTTGAGTTGGACACATCACTTTTCAAGACAAAAAATATTGTAAATTAGTGTTCCTATCAAGTGTTTTAAGGAGAAAGGGATTTTAAACTCATGTATTTTTTCTTAGGGTTAAATATGTTTTTAGTCCCTATAAATATGTCAACTTTTCGTTTTAGTCCCTCTAAAATTTTCCTTCAACTTTTAGTCCCTATAAAATTTTCAATCACTACTTTTGGTCCCTATTTTTAATTTAATTTTTGTATTTTTTAATGAAATTGTGCAGAAATGTGCCAAATATTCTAAAAACAATTCCGAAAAAAAAATTAGATTTTTTTAACAAAACACAAATTAAATATGAATTTTTAACCATAAACAATATAAAAATTTATATTAAATTCATGTTTTGTTAAAAAATACTGAATTTTTTTTGGAGTGATTCTTATAATATTTTGAATTTTTCTGGAAAATTTTATTAAATAATATGAATTCTACATATGAGTTTACTTTAAGAGAGGGACCAAAAGTGAAGATTGAAAACTTTATAGGGACTAAAAGTTGAAGGAAAATTTTAAAGGGACTAAAACGAAAAGTTGACATATTTATAGAGACCAAAAATATATTTAACCCTTTTTCTTATAACCGGGACAAAGGGAGTATGAGATATTTTACCAAGAGGCCAAGACTTATGTGACAAAGTGAAGTAGCTCTCTTCATTCCTCAATAGGTACACCACTAAGTCAAGACTCTCCAAGACAAATAAAAAATAGCTTTGTTATAATTTATTGTGTGTATATATATATATATAGTGTTATGCACATTCTCTTCATTCCTTGTTCTATCTCTTCTCAAAATATGAATTTGATGGAGTTCATATGGCTTTTGAATTCTAAGGTTGATTTCAAAGAGAAATATCATTCACAAT
Source organism: Medicago truncatula (assembly GCF_003473485.1). NCBI lineage: Eukaryota > Viridiplantae > Streptophyta > Magnoliopsida > Fabales > Fabaceae > Medicago > Medicago truncatula. Next base: position 39,676,702 of record NC_053042.1, on the reverse strand, counting down.
TGATATAATATAACACCTGTTTTTTGCTTATGCTTGCCACCTAACCTTAGATAACACCTGTTTTCTTGGCTTTTTCTATTTTATTTTTTTTACAATCCACTCTTTCTTTAAGAGGGGCATTCCCCACCCAAATACGTGATTCTATTGATTTTGCAGCCTGAGCAAGCTCATGAGCAGCTACATTACAAGAGCGATTAACAAAGCTAACAGAACTACCAACTAAACTACCAAACAAGTCATGACAGTCACTAATAAAGGGACTAATACTAGCTATTGTTGACAGTCCATTAAAACACTTAACTACAACAGAAGCATCCAATTCAAACAGAACATTACTAAGTTGTAATTCTAAGACAGTTTGGATACCCCATCTTAGACCAAGAGTCTCTGCCAATAGTGGATCAGCCATGATATCAAGACTTTGCGTCGCTGCAAAGAGCACCTCGCTTTCATGATTGCGAATAACCAGCCCCCAAGTGACCTTCCCGTGCTTGTCGCGCCCAGCATCTAAGTTGGCTTTCAAAAAATCAGTAGGAGGAGCAATCCAAGATTGTGCAGGGATCTGCAGTTTGTCAACTGAACGCGTCGGATTTGCTAGATTAAACTCCGCGACAAAATCATGAGCACTTGCAGCAACCATCCTAGGCTCAAAAACAACTTGATTGAAAATAGCTTGATTCCTAAAAAATCAGATTTTCCAAAGGCACACACAGAAAATTTGTACAGCTAGAGGTTCTTTTGCTGACAGCCAACTTAGTAACCAAGCATTTAAGTCTGTTTGAGGGGGAGGTTGAAAACCCAAAGGGGAGGCAAACCATACCTGCAGCGTCATAGGGCAAGCCATGAAGAGGTGGTTGGACGACTCATCCGCGTCAAAACAAAGAGGGCACACCGTATCAAGAACTACTCCCCTCCTTCTCAAATTGCACCTTGTTGGAATGATGTTACGAGCAAGTCTCCACATGAAGTTTCGGACCCTTGTTGGGAGAGGCAGTTTCCAAATGAGTTTCCACAACTTATCCCAAGGGAGTAAAAATGGTCCCGGCTGGTTCACAACTTTTTCATTGCTCAAGAAATGATGGGCTGATCTAACGGAATATTCACCACTCTTTTCACCTGGCCAAAACAATATATCTTCCCTAGCACTTGCCGGAAGTGGAATGTTTGCAATAGCCTGTGCCTCCATAGGAAGAAAAATTTGATTGAGAAGGCGCCTATCCCAAATTCGGATATCATCAAATATAAGCTCGTTCACAGTGACTTCCTCTTGAATCCCTCTAACCGGACTAAAGACCGTAGCATGAAGATGAGGCGGCACCCAATTATCTTTCCAAATTCGAACCTTCCTGCCATTTCCTATAATCCAAGCAGCTCCTCTTTGAAAAATATCTCTAGCTGATAGGATGCTTCGCCATGCATAGCTCAGCTGATATCCTACTGAAGCCTCCAAAAAGTGACCTCTAGGAAAATATCTGCTCTTGAAAATCCTTCCCATAAGGGATTGTTCATCTTTGATAAGTCTCCAGCTCTGCTTCCCTAGAAGTGCTTTGTTGAAATCACTGAAATTCCGGAAACCCATACCACCTTTCATCTTTGGTGCTGTCATTCGATCCCAACTCAACCAATGGAGCTTCCTTGTTCCTTCCTTTGCACCCCACCAAAATCTAGAAATCATGGCATCTATCTCTTTGCAACACCCCTCTGGAATCTTGAAGCAACTCATTACATAATTCGGGATGGCTTGGGCTACAGACTTGATAAGAACCTCTTTACCGGCCCTCGAAAGACATCTCTCCTTCCACCCTTTAAGCTTCTTCCACACTCTATCTTTCACAAAAGAGAAGATTACCTTCTTTGACCTCCCAAAAACAACCGGAAGGCCAAGGTATCTATTCTGAGAAACCACAGTCTTTGCTCCCATCATATTACAGATGATTTGGCTATCTGCTTCTTGCACATTTCGACTGAAAGAGGCCTCAGATTTATCCATGTTAACCACTTGACCAGAAGCTATCTGGTAAGTTTCAAGAACTTTGAGAATGACATTGGCTTCTTTTTGACTTGCTCTAGCAAACAAGAGGCTATCGTCTGCAAACTGAAGGTGGGAAACTTATGGGGCTGTCCTTGCTATTTTAATACCATGGATATTTTTGCATCGAACTTCCTTGTGAATTAAACCAGATAACACATTAGCACAAAGGATAAAGAGGTAGGGTGAGATTGAGTCATCTTGGCGGAGTCCACGCTCCGGAGAGAAAGCTTTGCTAGGTTGGCCATTTATAAGAATTTGATATGAAACTGTTGAGACGCAACTCATGATCACCTTCACCATGTTCTCTAGAACTCCCATTGTTTGAAGAACGGTTTGGACAAAACTCCACTCAATGCGGTCATAAGCCTTTGACATGTCTAATTTAACCGCCATCATACCTTTCTTTCCTCTATGCTTTTTCTTTAGCCAATGAAAACACTCCATAGCAATTAAGCCGTTATCAGTGATCAACCTTCCCTGCACAAAACCACTTTGTTCCTCATCAATAACATTAGGCAGAATTACCTTTAGTCTATTGGCCAAAGTTTTTGTTACAATTTTCATGACCACGTTACACAAACTAATGGGCCTGTAATCCTTTGGGGACTTCGGGTTCTTGCCTTTTGGGATTAAGACAATATAAGTACTATTCAAATGAGCAGGAGAACTGTTATTATTAAGGATATTCTTTACAAGCTTTTTCACATCAGAACCCACAATGTGCCAATACCTTTGGTAGAAGAGTGCTAGGAGTCCATCCGGACCTGGAGCTTTTAAGGGGTGCATTTGTTTGATTGCTGCTTCAATTTCTTCATCAGAGTAGAGTTGAGAACACTAATTCTTGTCTGCTTCGGTTAGCCGGTTTTTTACCACATCACAAGTTTGTGCCATCATCTCCGGTTCAGAGCAAGTAAAAAGGTCAGAAAAATAATTAACCAACAATCTTTCCACATTTTCATAGCCGTTCCACCAAGCCCCATGATCATCCTTGAGATTTGTAATCTCGTTGACTTTCCTTCTTTGATTAGCCTTTCCATGAAAAAACTTTGTGTTCTTATCCCCTTCTTTAAGCCAAACTGCCCTGCTTTTTTGTCTCCAAATTATTTTTTCTATTTCACTCGTTCATGTTTCTTAACAATATGAATATGATATCACGTACAACCTTCATTTGTAAATATGTCATGTATCAAAGTTTGTATTTTAGTTCGAAAAATGCTAACATCCGTCTTCGAGATATTTGTTAAAAAAGTTGTGGTCATTGTCACCTTGTTTTGTAAAAGAATCTTAATTAGTTACCGTAGGAAGAGAAACATCATCTTAACTAAACTAACAAACTTCAACTAATTTGTAACTAATACTAACTAACTAACTAACTTGTAATTACCTTTGGCAAACTCCAACAATATCTAATATCTCTAATTATATCAAACATTGTCGATGAATTAAAAGGTGAAATGGCCGTTTGTTGGCCACATCAAGATTTACAGATTATGATCAAATTCATTATTGTTACTAGTATTAGAATTGGCTTCCTATCAACAAAAAATATAGAAATGGCTTGAAAAGGACATGAAATAATAAATTTGTTTTCTTGGAACTAAATGGCACAAGACAATTTCTTTGACGAAGAAAGAACAAACAATACTATACCTACTAGGAAATGACACACAAAATAAACTTCAACACAAATATAGGATCAAGATGATTTAAATCTCTAGATCATATATTCTTCCTTGATTTGTAATTAAAGTATCCTTTCTAATTATCATAAATTTATTATATAATATTTAGAATGTACATTTTAGAGATCTGACTTCTTTAAAGGGAGATAATCAATTGTTGATAATGCAACCATCCTACTAAGCATATAATAACAACCATTAATTTGTTTTTCATATGTTAATAATATTTATTTTACACTCTAAAAGTTATCAATACCTTTAGCAAGGAAGGTTCAACAATATAGTAAATGGTGAATATGGCGGTGGTAGACCCAAGTCCTTGTGATAGAGCCATGTGGGGAAGCTAATTTTTCAGCCTTATTTTGATTCCAAAATTGGAAGAAAATATTATCATATATTAAAAAGTCGTTAGCATGAAGCAATTTCCTTTATCTTTTGGTGAATGAAAGTACCAATTCCAATAATGAGGAATCTAAGTACCATTCCTCTTTCCCTTGGGGAACTTGCCCATTTCACATGGCTTCCACCCTTTCACTTTCATTATTTATGGGTCCAATTATTAATCTTTGATTGAAAAAACTAGAAGAATACTACTACTATCTCATCCTTTCATGTTTGTTATGCCTTCATATATTTTTATATATTTATAATAATTGCAAAGAGCCAGATGTGCCCATGTGGTAGCCACATTTGATTTATGATAAGGAATGGGGTTTGGTAGGTACATACAATACAATGATTGTCACAAAACACATTCCCTAATAACATATATCCATCTTGCTTTATCTCTTTTACACTTCTTCAAGAAGAAAGTTCCAACTTGTCTCTTGTTTCTGATCATGGTGCATTTAATATATATCATTTTTCATTTCTTACCAAGAGTAAGTAAATCCTTCACTTACTTTCTTAAATATATATCATTTTTTTCTCCTATTTAATCTCTAAAATGAATAAAATAGTAATTAATTTGTATTGTATATTTGTGCTAACCACTTTTGATAAATGGTTAAAATATACCATACCATATTTGCTTAAAAGTAATAGTGTCATTGTATCTTTAGTTGAGGTGTAAGATGTTACATCATGAGTACAAACATTCATTCATGATTGTATCTTAAAACATACCCTTAATACAAAACATTTATGACAAGCTAGAATTCAACCTAAATAAAAAGGAAAAGTAATAACCAGTTAATTAAATTACTCACTTGTGTTGGGTTGACCCTATCAAATGCCATAAGCAGTTCAGAAACACATTCTGTGCATGTTATGATGTCTATGACATTTCAAATATGTCCAAAGATTGACACTCATAAGTTGCACATGATTACCTGGTTCAGATCCCAAGTCCCCACGTATATCCAATAAATGATTATCCTTTTAACTAATAATTAACTTTATCTGTCACCATTATTATATCTTTAACTATAAACTAATTTCTCTCTCAGAATAGTTTCCTATAACTTTCATTCCCTTCTCCTTCTTTCTTTGTTCCTTTCTCTCAAATATGCAACAACATTAAGAGGAACAAACAAAGTCTCAGAAGAGAACAAACAAAATCTCCAAAAAAATGCAAACTCATTTGTTTCTCTTCTATTGTTACATTATTGTCTCTCTCATTTTTACTGAGAGAGCTCAAAGTGCAACAAATGATGAATTGTCAACTCTTCTATCCATCAAATCCAGTCTCATTGATTCAATGAATCATCTAAAGGATTGGCAGCCACCGAGCAACGCGACACGGTGGCAAAGTCGGCTCCATTGTAACTGGACTGGAATTGGTTGCAACACTAAAGGCTTTGTAGAGAGTCTTGAACTCTATAATATGAACTTAAGTGGCATTGTTTCAAACCATATTCAATCCCTTTCAAGTTTATCTTACTTCAACATAAGTTGCAACAATTTTGCTTCAACACTTCCTAAATCACTTTCCAACCTCACTTCTCTAAAAAGCTTTGATGTGAGCCAAAACTACTTCACTGGAACCTTTCCGACTGGTTTCGGAAGAGCTGCGGAGTTGAAATCAATCAATGCATCAAGCAATGAATTTTCAGGTCTTCTTCCTGAAGATATCGAAAATGCAACATTGCTCGAAAGCTTTGATTTTCGAGGAAATTACTTTGCAAGTCCAATTCCAAAGAGTTTTAAAAATTTGCAAAAACTTAAATTTCTAGGCCTTTCAGGCAATAACTTCACAGGGAAGATTCCAGAATATCTTGGTGAACTCAGTTCTTTAGAGACATTGATTATGGGATACAATGCATTTGAAGGTGAGATTCCTGCTGAATTTGGCAACATGACAAATCTTCAATATCTTGATTTGGCAGTTGGGACTCTCAGTGGACGAATTCCACCCGAATTAGGTAAGCTCAAGAATCTTACTACAATTTACTTATACCGAAACAAATTCACTGCGAAAATTCCGCCTCAACTTGGCAACATTATGTCACTAGCATTTCTAGACCTCTCTGATAATCAGATCACAGGAGAAATACCAGAAGAGCTTGCTAAATTGGAAAACTTACAGCTTTTGAATTTGATGAGCAATAAACTAACTGGTCCTGTACCAAAGAAGCTTGGTGAACTGAAAAAGTTACAGGTTCTTGAGTTATGGAAAAATTCTTTAGAAGGTTCTTTGCCAATGAACCTTGGAAGGAATTCTCCTTTGCAGTGGTTAGATGTGTCCTCTAACTCATTGTCAGGTGAGATCCCTCCAGGTTTGTGTACAACAGGCAATCTAACTAAATTAATACTCTTCAACAATTCGTTCTCCGGTCCAATTCCGAGTGGACTTTCGAACTGTTCATCGTTGGTGCGTGTTCGGATTCAAAACAATCTTATTTCCGGAACTATTCCGGTTGGATTTGGCAGCCTTCTGAGCCTTCAACGGCTGGAGTTGGCGAAGAACAACTTCACTGGTCAAATTCCTATAGATATCACCTCTTCCACATCACTTTCCTTCATTGATGTATCTTGGAACCACCTTGAGTCATCTCTACCTTCAGAAATTCTTTCTATTCCAACCCTTCAAACCTTCATTGCCTCTCACAACAATCTTGGAGGAACTATACCTGATGAGTTCCAAGGATGTCCATCTCTCTCTGTGCTTGATCTTTCAAATGCATATATCTCCAGCCCAATCCCAAAAGGTATAGCTTCTTGTCAAAAACTAGTCAACCTTAACCTTAGAAACAATCATTTGACAGGTGAAATACCAAAATCAATCACAAACATGCCTACCTTATCAGTTCTTGATCTGTCCAACAATTCACTGACCGGTCGGATACCCGAAAACTTCGGAAGCTCGCCGGCTCTTGAAACAATGAACTTGTCCTATAACAAACTGGAAGGGCCAGTACCCTCGAATGGAATTCTACTGACCATGAATCCTAACGATTTTGTCGGCAATGCTGGTCTTTGTGGTAGTATTCTCCCTCCATGTTCTCAGAGTTCAACCGTGACAAGTCAGAAAAGGAGCTCACACATTAGTCACATTGTTATTGGTTTTGTGACCGGCATTTCGGTCATTTTATCCCTTGCTGCTGTATATTTTGGAGGGAAATGGTTGTACAATAAATGTTATATGTATAACAGTTTCATCTATGATTGGTTCAAACATAACAATGAAGATTGGCCTTGGAGGTTAGTAGCTTTTCAAAGGATCAGTTTCACAAGTAGTGAGATCCTAACTTGCATAAAAGAATCAAATGTCATAGGCATGGGTGGTGCTGGCATTGTTTACAAAGCTGAAATCCATAAACCTCAGATAACAGTAGCAGTGAAGAAACTATGGAGGTCAAGCCCAGATATAGAAAATGGGAATGATGTGTTAAGAGAAGTGGAACTCTTGGGGAGACTAAGGCATAGGAATATTGTAAGGCTATTAGGGTATGTTCACAATGAAAGGGATGTGATAATGGTTTATGAGTACATGATTAATGGGAACCTTGGAACAGCACTGCATGGTGAACAATCTGCAAGGTTGCTTGTAGATTGGGTCTCAAGGTATAACATAGCTCTTGGAGTTGCACAAGGGATGAACTACCTACACCATGATTGTCATCCACCAGTTATTCACAGGGATATCAAGTCTAATAACATACTCCTTGACGCAAATTTGGAGGCAAGGATAGCAGATTTCGGTTTGGCGAGGATGATGATTCAAAAGAATGAGACTGTTACAATGGTGGCTGGATCTTACGGTTATATTGCACCAGGTTAGTACTTGGCACTCACTACTTTTTTTTACATATTTGCCAGGATAAACAAATGTAACCACACTCAATTAATATCACTACAAGATAAAGATAGAGGTCATAAATGATTAACGTTGTTGTTTTTCTGGTTTTAGAATATGGATACACTCTGAAGGTTGATGAGAAGATTGACATATACAGTTATGGAGTGGTACTTTTGGAGCTGCTAACTGGTAAAATGCCATTAGACCATACTTTTGAAGAAGCCGTAGACATAGTCGAATGGATACAAAAGAAGAGAAACAATAAAGCCATGTTAGAAGCACTAGATCCCACCATAGCTGGTCAGTGCAAACATGTTCAGGAAGAGATGCTTCTTGTCCTGCGGATTGCACTTCTATGCACTGCAAAGCTCCCCAAGGAAAGACCATCCATGAGAGACATCATCACAATGCTTGGAGAGGCGAAGCCAAGAAGGAAAAGCATTTGTGGCAATGGAAGGCAAGAGAGTAGCATTGAAAAAGGAACAATCTTTACCACATCCCCAGTAGCAAGTCTTTTGTAGCACAAGTTTAGTTTAATATGTTGACTTCCTTTGGCCTCAAAATTTGGTTGTATGCTTTGCTTAATACCAGTTTCTTAGCAGATAGTAAATACATGTATTTTGTTTTGTTCATCATTTTCTTTTTCGGTTAAAGAAATGGTCATTCCAGAACTAGAATCGATCCATCAACAACAAATGTAGCTAAGATGCACATAAAGACTAGAGTCCCAAAAATGTCATTTTAATTTATGAGTATTGTCTTCTAACTCTGCAAAAAAAAAAAAAAAACATATGCAGACGTTTTTTCCAGCCATTTTCCACAGTCAACGTTAATACTTCTCTTTCACAGCTGACCATTGTTTCCATCCTTTCCAAATTCAGAATTCAATCCTCGGTAATTCCGTGTAGTTTTAAATCTTATAGAAGTTTCAAATTAAAGAAAATCATATAGTTACATAACCTTGTTGTTTTAGTATTTATTTATTTTTCAGATTGAATGTGCCAATATATTCAAGTAAAACCAAACAAAACAAAACAAAAAGAATGCAACCAGAACCATTGCATATAGCTCTGCAAATGTGTGTAGTCAAACTAAATGAATTGTTAACCAAGTTGAAATGTCAAAATAAAATGTCCAATAACTGAAAGAAGAAGAAAAATTGGAGAAGTGTCCAATAACTAGAAAATAAAGAATTTAAATTACAATTCTAAGGAAAAGCTGTTGGGATATTGTTGCTATATCTTCTTATCCCAACGAACACATGCATCATAATCATATAGAATGTTACATTATAAACTATACATGCTTATCCAAGTACAAATGAACATTCTGAAACCCCCTCCCCAAAACAAAACAAAAAAAAATCACCTCAAAATGTACAAATCCTGATAGATTTATCTAGGATGCTAGCAAAGCACCTCCTGATGCATTTCCTCTTTCAAGGAGGCTGCCGGACGTTGGCTGGAAAATAGTAACAGAAATAGTGAAACTGGTCAAGACATGTATACAAGGTGACTGGGTAACAACGCCCATGACATATCACAAAAAATACATGGAAGAGACAAAAATTAAGCATCACTGTATATATGTATGTCAGTTAGCAAACTCAGGTTGACATGTAATTTAATCCATAAAAGCTTGGGAACAGTAAATATTGGTTCCCCTTAAGTGACAACGTAAATTAAAAAATAAGCATCCGATCTATTAAGATTGCCAGAATAATTGGAAGATCCAGAGCATTTAGAATATTAAAAAAATATGCATTTTCAGATTTTATTCCTCCTATACAAGAATAAATTCTCCCAGATCTTATTTAAACATAATAATCATATACCTCACTAGCTTGAACTTCAACAAGAGTAAAGGGCTCTTTCTCCCTGATTCCATCATTAGCTTCAGTAATTCTTTCTAAATCCTGCCAGAGGGCGAGTAATCATGTTAAGAAACACAGAAATAAGTTTGCCATGGCCAATATAACTCAGATTGCAAAAGGACCATGTGGGGAAAAACAGTACGGGGCACTATCCTTACTTGACAACAACAAATGAGCTCAATGGACTGACAATTCAAAGAAATACTATATAGGATATAATACTGCTATTTTATTATTCCAAGCACGAGAACATAACGAATATCAAATGAACTTTTATCAAGAAATACTGTGAAATTTGGAGATGACTATACAAATAGATGTGGCTAAGGTCATCAAACAAATTTTAAAGCATCTTGTGTGGTAATTGTTAATTAAAAATATTCAGACCAAATAGACAGGAATATCTCACATTAAATAATACATAAAATACCATACTCTACTGTTGCTTATCTAAAAATAAAATAAAAAATACCATACCCCTACTTGCAAACCCCACAAATGAATTTCAAAACAGGATAAGAAAATGCAAAAGCACGTAAAATCAAGAGATTAGGTTTCTATATGAGTAAATTTTCTCAAGTTACTGAATTTCCAACAAAAAATAGAAAATACATACTCACGTCCCATTAGATATCAAAAGACTTTGTATGACATGTGCACCTAAATGTTCAAGAAAAGTAGTAGCAAGTAGATAAAATACCAAACTCAGCATCTCAAACACTCGTAATGTACCTTTCTAGTCAAAATTTCAAATTCAAGTAATTCCTCTACAATCTTTTCTAGTACCAGGCGATTTCTCTGCAGCATTTCTCTTGCTTTGAGATATGCCAAATCATACATCTAGGAACATCACAATAGATCGCATTAGATGTATTAGATGTTTTCCGGTAGAAATTAAATTTTCACTAAAATATGGCTACCTTTTGAACTTTAGCTGTCATCACATACTCATGGTCACCTGCCATGCTTAATGTAGCAACCTATGACAGCAGACATAAAAGAGGCATACATTACAATATACTCGCATATTAACATTAAATAATTAAAGACAATAAACATTCTGTCTTTCTTATCCAGTTATGATAGATATCTTCCATTATGTCCTTGTGAGCTTAGCTCAGTTGGTATGGACTGCACAATATATGCAAGGTCTGAGGTTCGAACCCCGGCCACCACCAAAAAAAGATATCTTCCATTATTTCATTGACCATTGTTAGGACCTAGTATGAGAAAGTGAGTCGCTAGGTAAATTTCGTCTATCAGATTCATAAAGCAGGAAGCAGTACTCTCCTTATTAAAAAAACAAAAAAGAAGACGACGAAAAGATTAGACTGATAAGAGATTTTTTTTTAGCATGTAATGCATGAGACATATTCTAGACAGTTAAATCAAGCATAGAGCACATTTTACTAGGAACTTAGAGCCTCAAATTCAATTGCACTTAAAGCCTTTTGGGAGATTGCCTAATCTACCATTTGTTTTATTTCTCCTAGTTTATTGGTTGTTGAGTACTAGCTCAATTAGCAATCCAGTAAATTATTTTGGCTAAAAAAAACACCTTAACCATAATGAACAATTTTAACACTACAGACATTAATATCGTGCTATGTCAAAAGTATGCTTCAAACACCCTAATAAATAATTCAATCTAATTTGAATTGCCACATGTTAGAATCCAAAATTGAATCCCAATATTTAAAATTAGGATTATAATTCAATTAACATTTATTTAACATGCTATTATAAATAGAGGTGAGTGTTGTCTGATTGAGAAACATAAATCACATATTCAACATCACACAACATATATGCATTACAACCAAATCAATAACAGTTGGAAAGCATGTAAGAAAGGTTTATACCGCATTACTACAGTAATAAACTGCAGCACTATCATCAGGCCCCCATCCATATTGAATGACCATCCGCGTAGCAATCTGTTATAAAAAAACCGATCAGAGACTTCATAGTCACAACAATTTTTAATAAAGTAATAATATCATTTTCAAAGCAATTAAATGACAAAAAAGCAAATATTTGAGTTGCAACAAGTAAAATATCAGCCAACCTCTTGTGCCTGCTGCATCTCAGATGAAGACAGTAAGTTTTCTTCCCCAAAAGGAAGTAACATTTGGGATGCAACATAAGAACCAAAACAAAATACAAGTTTCTTTTCAAGATATGATCTTGATTCTATATTCCCATCAATGTAACCATCATTTCTTGCTTTCGTGATTTTCGTACATCCAATTCCCTGTATATGAAAATATTACAACCTACCGATTATTCAAGGGAACATGATAAGTCAGGTTTTTTTGCTAATAAAAAGACTTGGTTATAATTTCTGTAGAAAGTTATGGGGAAAATGCTTTAATGTTTATTATTGCAGTCTAGGACTGTTTATATAGGACATATTACAATAACTACTGTCTCAATAATTAGGACTAATAATGGAAGAAAATAAATACAAATTAAATCAGATTAGAATCAATCAAATCAAACAACATATAAAATATATTAAAATAAAATCAGGCATAAGAGAATCAAATCTCCCATGTTTCTCCTACAATTTCTTCAAATGGCCTAGACAAAAAGAAATGTTAGAACCATGATGATGCTAGACAGTCATTCGTTCGACCACACATGGGAAATAGAAGTACGGGCTAAAAGAACGTGTGTCTAAAAGTTTTCTAGAAAGGAAAATTATAATAGAATGAAGACAGGTGGCATGTTGGTGATTGGGGCAGGATATTCAAGAATCAATGGGCAAAATGGGCAGCAGACATTACATTGGGAGTAGAAGAACATATAGGTGGGAATGGGAAAATGGTGGAGGTTTTGGGGTGTTGTATCTACAAGCTGTATGACAGTCATATTTTCCTTTTCTTATCTCTAAGATCTGTTTTGAGAGGTTTTTCTGATGCTATTAGGTGCCCTTCTCTGTTTCTTTTCAACCTTATGTACCCTAAATTTCAAATAAAAAATATCATTGTTGCCAAAAAAAAAAAAAAGCACGAGATCTAATACCATTAGACATTCAACAATTACGAGAGACATTTAAAGTAAAGTTAAAAGCTATTGCATTTCATGTTCATCAGGTTACAAGAGATATGTGAAGTCTCTGAAAGCTATAGCACATAATTTTCAACAATCAAGTAGAGCATTGGAAGGTTATACAAAGCAGGCCGGGAATGAATAAGACTAACCTGCCAAGATAGAGGCTCAAGCCAAAGATTATGAACAACATCAAAATTTGGTAATAAATGAGCAACAAGACCACGACCAGCAGCCCAGACAGCATGTGGAAATTTAGTTTCCCTTGTCCACTAACAACAAAGAAACTTTATCAGTTATTTTTTTTGGTAGATACAGAAATAAATTATATTGCAACTAGGTTCAATAAAAAATGTACGAAGAAAGTCGGTGATTACACACTAGAAGATACTGTACAAGGCAAAGCTGTAAGTTAACCGCATAATAAGCAGTATGGAGTCAATAGTTTCTTACATCAAGAGGAGGGCTCAAAAGCTCTATTCCATTGCTTATCTGGCCGTATGGTTCCATCAAATCAACAACATTTTGGAGATCTTCTTTTGTTAATGTCAGTCCCAGGTGATTCACCAACATTTTGTTTAACTTCTTGACAATTTTGGTTTGCCTCAGCCATTGGGGCATCGAAGAACTGAAAGTCTAAACAAAGGTAATGAGTATTTTCCATTCCCTACACAAAAACTACATGAAAAAGATATATAAAAACATGTTGCAAAAGAAACAGATCTAGAATTATATGAAGATGATAAAAAAGTAGAAAGAACAATAATGCATCAATCTGCTTACTAGTTAACTCTTGTAAAATGAAAACTTGCAAAGTAAACAGACAAAAGTAACTTGGCAAATGAAACATGTGAGTCATTATCTCATTGCTATATGAACAAACTCGAGCCACTTCTTTTAACTGGAGAAAGCATTTTAGGGAAAATTCTATTCTTTTGTTGAAGGCAGGTCACCTAGCATAAATTCTGAGGCTATTTTTCCAAGCATAAATATGAAGTAATATACAAACAAATATGGACAGTGTTCGTATTAGTTATTAAATGAGGTGTCAGCTGGCTTGATGTGTAAAGTAAAACCACTTGAAATTGGAAGCACAAAAACCAGGAATTAGAGAGAGGAGGGTTTGAGGCAAAGGAGAGAGAAAAATTAACCCATAGTGATGAATCCAATGACAAAATCAACATTTCCCTTTTTTATGTAATGCAAACATAAAGTACTCAATTCTTACTGCAAAGAAACTACAGTAGCTCATTATTTCATCTGTGTCCAGAACTTTGCTCCGGAAGGCACTTCCTTCTAAAGCTATGGGAACAAGTTTTAACTCGATAGGTCGTAAAAGAGCCGTCTTCTCAGCAACCTGAAAACGAGTAGCTTTTTGAGTCCAGAGGTAGAAGCAAACATCAGTCGTAACCAAGTACCAAAAAACTAGTAAAGAGCATTTTAATGGACTGATCTATCTTTTATTAAGCTAGAGTGCTAGACTATTAAAATGTCAGTTACCAGTTATGAACCAAACCAAGTTCTTCTGTTTCATCATTCTTGATTTCTTAGTGTCCTCTATTCTCATCATTGTTCATTTGCTTTCAATCCTTGTGTTCATAGGATCAAGTGATGTATTCTCATTCTATAAACTACCCGCATAAGGGATGTAGGGATAATTTCTTAATTAAATGCTTATTCACTAGCACTTATAATCATATGAAAACTTATGACACAAGCGCTTAAAATCTATAAGTTATTTGTGTTGGATACACATGTCGAAAAGCTATTGATGTTCTTAATATTTGTTTTCATATTAAAAATAGAATTTGAGGGTCGATAGGAATCAAAGACAGTAAACCACTTATATTTTTACATTGTAAGGCAGCTACATGCTCATTGAAAAAAAAATATTCGGGCTTCTTGGTGGGCACTGGGAATGCTCCCTCTACTTTGGAGAAGTTTTGTCATAAAGGTAACAAGTTTATGCAGCTCTTTAGTGTCTTTAGTTGGAGCAGAATGCTCACACATATGGTTGTTACTTGTTGTTTAGCATATGATTTTATTCATTGCTTCTCTTTGGTACTTTACTCAGCTGTTAAGTAGAATCACCATTTCCAATAAATATGCAGAGACTGGGTACTCTTGCAGCATTCAATATCTTTCTTGTTCTTTGTTGTATCTCACTTTTCTGTTTTGCTGGGTATCGTGTAATACCCAGAGTTGAACTTTTCATGTTCTCTGTTAAACAATATTATGTATGTTTCTATTTTTTTAAAAAAAGAATTTTGGATAAACCTTTTTCCAGTCTACATATTCGACAAGCTGGTCATCCATGGTTTCCTTCGCTGCTGAGTACAAAATGTTTTCTCTCTCTGCCTGTGTTGGTCTTTGAAGATGAAATATTCTATCCATGCGACCTGGCCTCTGCAAGGCCTCGTCAATTTGCTTAAGATTTCTTGTAGTAGCCATCAAAACAACACCATCTTGTTTCTCAAATCTGCATAGTATAACAAACAGTGATCAACAAATATTTACATTTGAGCTTATCATCAAACTCAGTTAGTCAAAAGAACCCTAAACTATATATACCCGTCAAGTTCCACAAGCAATTGATTAATGAAAGCTTCATGATCTTGATTTTCGGTGTGGATAAATTTGCCACGTACACCAGCAAATAGGTCAAAATCTTCCACGAACAATATTACAGGAGCCTAAGAGCAGCTACAAACAAATCAGGAAAAGAGGAGACAGGCAATCTCGCACTCAAGATTAACAAACTCATACAACCAGGCTAGTATATACAGTGCATAAATGGAAACCAAGTTAAGACAAACAGCAGGATATTAAACTAAGGAGAATTTATGTACATTCTAAATAGTTTGCCCACAAGTCCACAGCTCCAACCAGAAAAATAGAAGGAAAAATAGATGAACAGAATTACAACATTATCATATACTTGTCTAATATCCAAATAAATACATTTTGCAATGTTTTCTCAACCTAGCAAATTTATATTTTGATAATAAATTTCACATACATGATTTGAAATGGAATCTAAAAAACTGAATATTATATTATATATAGGGCCTTGACTGGGTTTAGACCCATTTCAGATTTTGAGGGGCAACCAAAGCAGAAATGAGGCTCATCAATCATTGGACTAGCTACTCCGATTCCAAAACTACTGGTACAAACATACATATACACATGACTTACATAACTATCAGAACACATGAATAATAAATAAATTGATCAAATTTTGGTAACAACAAAAGCCAAACGAAACTTGCTAATACGAAGTAAATATTAACAGGCATTTAAACCAAAGTATTTTCTAGTGAATATATCTACTTTGATTTGTTACTTTAAAAAAAAAAAAAAAAAATTGGCAAGCGAGAATTTATTATTGATTAATTAATGTGGTACCAATGGTCATTTTACACCATCGCCGAGGGAATTTGAACTCTTTCCCTTGAGTTTACAAAATCAAACTCTTGCCACTAAGCTGACACCTCATGGGCAACTTTGGACTAATTACTTAATTGATTCAAATAAAAGAAAAGTAGAAATCTAAACAATAAAGGGTAAAAACTGAGAAAGCTGTAATAATAGTAGACATTAAGGAGGTTTAAAGAGTATAACCAAATCTCTTGCTGTTTGAAACAATTCACGAACATTGGATGCACTTTGTCCAACCCACATCCCAGCCTCCAATTGTTGGGCCTTAATTTCAACAACAGGCACCTTAGCCTCAGCAGCTATAGCCATTGCTAGAGACGTTTTGCCCGTACCCCTCTCACCTACAATGAGAACACCCTGCAATATAAAAAGTTCCCAGGTACAGATCTTAGCAGTTAATATAGACATCTGCAAACCATAGTGCATTTAACAGTTGTTATATGATGAGACGGTTTGGAAAGACATTCAACCACAAGTTTTACTTTGCTTGAAATTATTAGAATTGAAAATAGACTTGGCCTATCTTAGAAATCGTGGTTGGGCCTAACACAACCCCACAAAACCGGCTTCTGAGGTAAGGATTGCCCCCACTTATAAACACATTGTCAGGCCATCTCCTATCCGATGTGGGACTCTTAACACACCCGCTCACAACCGGCACTATTGGGCTTGGTTCGTGGACATAAATGGTGGGTGGCCCGATAGCGGAAACCTGATAGCAGATGGCCCAATGGATCTTGAGAAGGCTCTGATACCATCTTAGAAATCGTGGTTGGGCCTAACACAACCCCACAAAACCGGCTTGCGAGGTGAGGATTGCCCACACTTACATTGTCAGGTCATCTCCTATCTGATGTGAGACTCTTAACAGCCTAACTCAACCCTAAAAGCTAACTCAAGGGGAAAGGATTATCTGAGCCATTTATATAGAGCATTATGGCAATGAATCTAGCTGATGTGAGACCTTTACCACACTCCTCAAACTTTGATTGGACATCCAGATTGTGAATATTGTGAGACCAATATTCACAATTGATTGAAATCGGGAACCTCTAATGAAATGGTATACAATCCATGTTGTTTTACATTTCAATTTATTTTATATAAATAGTAATAAACGATTAATTCACGAAATTCATCGGAAAACACAAGAAACAAATGATGTGTGTGAATGAAGCATACAACATCGGATCTAAGAAGGTACCTCAATTTTTTACTTTTTTAATTAGACAAATGAAAATGTGTAGGGTGAAAGAAAACTTAAGAAGAAGAATTGTTGTAAAATCCCATAACTTTTCATACTCTTAAGGGAACCAAACAAAGATGGTTCACTTAAGCACTTTTGAGTAATTTCTTGGTTTCTTTAATCGGAAAAAAAATAAATAAATAAATAAAACTGTGCATAAAACAACAAGGGAGCAGAAAGAATCTGAAAGTTGATAAAGACAATGTTTATATCACGATTTTTCTACTAAAATAAAGAATAAAGACAATAATGCCTGGTCATATTGTAAAATATTCATGCTACATCATACCCGAGGTGCCCGCGCTCCCATTTCTTGAAATGCCCTTGGATTTTGCAAAAATGCCACAACTTCACTGATTTCCTCTTTCATAGAGTCAATGCTAGAAAAGTTATTCAATGGTATTGGTGGTTTCTTCACCCTCTGCAGAACAGCTACAAGTCTTACAGTTTTTCCTAGATGAATAGTAAACAGTACTAAAACAGAAAATAATTAATTGCAAAATTTTAACCTTCATGTGCTCAAAAGCTGTTTTTATAGGATCAACACCCTCCCTTCTCCTATCCCTCATACGTCCCTTTCTTTCATCAAAGTAATAAGCCTGAAAAACAGCAATGAAAATTATAATTATAATGCCTAACTATAAGTTGCACCATGGTCTCTGTCGTAAGATCTATGTATTTATTTATCTATCTGTCCATCTGTCTACCTATCTATCTATGTAGAGAGAGAGAACTAACAAACTATATACATCATTCAACCTAAAACAACAAAGAGATGCAGATATATAAAAGCAGAAGTTACAAACTACACTTTTAGCTCCACCCTTCAAAAAAAAAGGAAATTTGATATCATGAGGTTGAGCGTATGCTAACTGCAAGAGCAAACTTATACCATTTGCTCAAGTTTCCTCCTATTCGGATTTTTTTGGATAGGACCATAACCAAGAAGTCTTGGAATTTTTCTCCTCATAAATTGGAACACGTTAATCAAAACAAATCCTGAAATAGCAGCTCTTGCGATAAACAACATGATCCATCGAAAATCACCATCTGCTCGTCTGGATTGAACTCTTGCTTCTGCATTTAATTGCCAGTTCAAGTACCATGGAGTGTTCATTGTCTCTTCCTCTGGCCAAGCCATTCCCAATTTTACCCTCACCTGTATCATAAATAATACAACAAATGTTTCAAAAACTTATTATTCCAAACCAATAACCTGAATTAGCACATGGCGAGTTTTGGGCTCAAGGATACCGGGTTAGGGAGTATATATTCCACAATAGGAAACCCTATCACTGTCATTATGTCATCAGTCATTTCCTTAATATTGTCAAAGATCAAATTTGTTGTAGTCAAGACAGTTTCGGAATTCCACCGGCCACTCAAAAATCGAAGAGGGAACCTTAATATCACAGAAATCCGTTGGTGCACACTTAACTCTGACAACGGAATCCACATTAGATGAACAGCTGTTGGAATACCACAGGCTAGCATTTTCCTATATAGCACATCAAAACCCCCAATATATTCAAAAAGCCTTTCGAATTCCTGAAATATGAAAGCAAACAAATAATCACCATACAAGAAATTTAAAATAAATAAGAAATAGAAGAATATACACAGATGCATACACAGTTATACCTTTATGTCTACATAAAACTCTTTGTCCTCCCCCTTCAATGCAATATACATTGCACGCCCATCATACCTAATCCGAACATGCTCTATTAGCTTTTTTGAGACAGCATGAGGAACAGCCACTGGATCCATCTCCCATCTATTTTTCTCTTCATTGTACCAAGTCTTTGACACTACCCTATCTCGGTCCAAAAGAATCCTTTCCTGCAATGGATAAGTAGTGAGTAGTGAAAGGAACGCACTAATGCCTTCCGATGTGCAGAAAAACATATGTTAAAAATAATATATCCACCATCAACACCTCAACATTGATGGGCAGAAAAAAAAACATGAGAATCAAATATAATATATATGATATTTAACTAACAAGACAAAGATTATTATGCCTTCAAAAAAAGACAGATTATTATTAATGAATATCAAAGGGAACGAATTGCAATTTGCATCACAACTTGACCTGTCTAATCACCATTCTACTTAGTAAGCAGCATATAAGACATTTTTGTTTCTCGAATTCCAAAGAATTGTTCATAGAAAATACAAATAAGTAAACCCTTAATCACCTCTTCTTCAGGTGAGTACACAACACTACGCTTTTCCTTGTCATACTGCATATCTTTCCTTATCTGGGCCTCTAAATTCTTCTGCTGCTCCCTTGAGTCTTTGAGACTTCTTTCTAAATGTTGGGCAAAATCAACAGAGTCTTGATGAAAGAATGGCCCGAGATCATCAACATCCACAATGCTAGGAAGAATAGTTTGCTCTATTTGCTTTCTTTGCACAGTTTCCAAGTCTTCTTGAATGACGGATTTTGATAGCTTGTTAACTGAGCTTGCGAATGAACTGCAACCACATGAAAAACGTTTGCATAATCACATACAGTTTCAACAGAGTTGTAGGAAAAACTAACTAGCATGACAAGACATTATGCAACGAACCAAGCTATTGCATCCAACATTGAAAACAAATTGTGTCGCTGTCAATCAAATCGATTAAGATAACAACAGTTTTATACGATCTTAATTCTAAGATATTCCAATTCAAACACAATTTCAAGATATAAGATTCAGTCCCAGTCAAGATGTAAAGTCAACTTCTCTCTACAAGACTTCAACTAAGCACTTCGGCCAAGTAAATAAACAACGGTAACAAGATACTACAAATATTCCAAAATTATTAAATAGTAGAGAAGTCACTGCCTAAAAAACCTAAAATCCATTCTTAATTTAACTTTTTTTTCCTTCTGAAAACTCGGTATCTGGTCCAAGGACCGAGTAATCCAGGAGACCCATTTCACCATCCACTGGCTCGGGCCAAATTGAAGCCAGAGCAAAACCTATATGGACTGGCCCAACTCAATAAATGTTAGCACCTAGAGAAGAGCACACTCTTTATGTCCCAAGTCATATACCACCAGGCCACTCCCTTAACTTAACTATTTATCAAATAAAACCTCCATATCCATATAATTACACATAGAAAACTACAAGTAATAATGAATACAAACACACATGACATGTGATTAGTGTTAAAAATGAATGCATTATCAAGCTATCGAATCATAGAATTCAACCTTCCGATTTTCTTCTGTTTGATTTCTTGTTTAAATCTCTCCACCAAGTTCTCACATTCCCTCTGGATAAAACAAATCTCCAACACCCCATAACTCAACGCCACCGTCTCTTTCCTCGAAATGACATCCTCCATTTCATCAATTTTCACTAAAATCTCATTCCATTTCTTCTCCAACTCCACCATTCTCTTGTCCAACACCTTCTTCTCCACCTCATTCACTACATTATCCTTCATATCCATCTCCCAGCCCATCAATTTTCTATGCTCCCTGTTCACTTCCGCCATCTGCCAACTAATCTCACCTTCCTTTATCTGCAACAACCTCAACTCCTCCTTCAAATCCATCAAAACCGGATGCATCCTCTCGAGAATCTCTTTCTCCATTTCATATTTCTTCAATTTCACAAACTCCAAAGCTCGTTTCACATCTTCAAAATCACCGTTCCCTTTCCTAACCTCTTCAATAGTCCTCAACAAACTCGGCACAGTATCCAACACTTTTTGCGTGCAATCAGAATACTCGTGTTGATTCTTGTTCTCTTTGTTCTTACTCAAAAATTGAACCCAAGGTATCGTCGGAAGTGCAAACGCGGGCGCAATTTGGAATGTTCCGAAGGTGGAAACACCGACGGCGAAACAGAATAAAGCGCGAAGAATGAGTTGTTTTGTTAAGCAGCATTGGGATAAAACAAGAGTTGAGTTTGTTGGTTGGGATAAAACGGTGTGGTTGTTTTGTTGATTTGCGGAGAGAGTGATGGAAGCGCGTGGTGGTTTGAAGAGGAGTGTATGATTTGGAAGGGGGCGGAAAGAGGTGAAAGGAAGGTGTGATGGAAATCGAAGAGGTGGTGAAGAAGAAGAATAGAGAATGGAATCCATGAATCAGTTTAGATATACATTGAATTTGAGTTTGAGTAGCAGCGTTATCCTGAGATTTTTGAACGAAAGGGGTTTTAGGGAAGAACACCAGAGAAGAGAGACTGACTATTATCATCTAACATCATTTAAATTAGATTTTTATAACCGATTAATTTTAAGTTTTTTTTAGATATTAGTCTAAATTTTTTTAAGGGTTAATTAAATTTTTGGTCCCTATAAATATCTGCAGTTTTGTTTTTAATCCTTATAAAAATAAATCACACTTTTTAGTCCCTACAAAATTTTCCGTTAATGTTTTTAGTCCATGTTAAATTAAAATTTGTTTAATTATGCTTAAAATTTTAAATTTTTTAATGATTTTTTACATACTTGTTTAAAACATTATAAAAGGTTCCGCCAAAATAAATTAACTCAAAATTTTATTTTTAGGTCCAAATTTTCGTTAGTTTTATCTTGAATTTTTGGCGTTTTAAAAAAATTATATGTAATTCATTACATGTTAAAAAATTCTAATTTTTTATAAAAGAGATTATTATAATGTTCTTAACATGTATGTTAAAAATCATTTAAAAATATAAAATTTTAAGCATAATTAAACAAATTTTAATTTAACAGGGACTAAAAACACTAATGGAAAATTTTATAGGTACTAAAAAGTGTGATTTATTTTTATAAGGACTAAAAACAAAACTGCAGATATTTATAGGGACCAAAAACTTAATTAACCCTAGAATATTTACACCATTATTAATTTTTTCAATTCACTTCGTTATAAAGTACTTATAAATTGTTTTACATTAAATTGATAAGTCTAAAAGTATTTATGATATCAAACATGATTACTTAGCCACGTATTATTCTTCTTTTTTATTTTGTTTTTTGACAAATTCTTCTTCTTGTTTTTTAATTGGGTTAAATAAGTTTTTTATCCCTATAAATATAGTAAAATTTATTTTTGCTCCTCGTAAAAAAAGGGCATGTTTTGATCCATATAAAAAAATTCAACGCATACTTTTAGTCCTTGTAAAATTAAAATTTATTTGATTGTGTTTGAATTTTTAAATTTTTGAATGATTTTTAACATGCTTATTTATAACATTATATAGAGTTCTCTGCAAAAAAAATATTAGCTCAAAATTTGATTTTAGGTCCAAATTTTCATTACTTTCATTTTAAATTTTTTACATTTGAAAAAACTCATGTTTAATTTATTACATGTTAAAAAAATATGATTTTTTCATAAACAAAGTATCTTATAATGATTTCAACGTGTCTATACAAAATTATTCAAAAAATTATAAGTTTAATCAATAAATTTTTATTTAACAGAACAAAAATTTTGTGCTGGAAATTTTCATAGGGATCAAAATATGTTATTTTTTTATAAGGACTAAACACAAAATTTGCTATAAAATTTAATCCTTTTGAATTCAAGTTTAATTCTATGGATAAATATTTCATCAACGGTATTATAAATCAAGTGACCGATCAAATATTATTTCAAATCAAAACTAAATAATGCATGTACGAACCTTGTTATTGTGAGCGGTGAATTTGAAAATATAAACTTAACATTAAACATTTACATAAAAACTTTTTAACCGAGTTTGATAAAAATAGATTAATGATGTGAATATTTTATGATTTAAGCGATCAATCTGTAACAAAAAAAAACCTAGTCTTAAACGAGCGCAGACGTATTTGGCCAAAATTATTTCAGGTTGTGACTAAGAATTCACATTTTTAAGATTAATAATTGAGGTGTCTGGGATTTGAACTTCACACTTGCATGTATTATACAATATCCCTATTAATTGAGTTAAAACTTTTTCTTCTACTTGGTAAAATTAAAACATTGTTCCTTTTAGACTATAATTTTTTCTTCTTCTTTAATTTAATTGAGGTGTCTGATGTGTGATTTACGGTTTGAATTGAGAGTGGAATTTATGAATGTTTGAGATTAAATATTTTTGCCTTCGTAGTTTTGAGATAGATGCGAACCCTTCACATCATTATAATTTCAAATATTTATATGTTTAATCTTGATTTTAAATTCACTAAAAGATTAGGGGTTATCTCAAGGTTAAAGGTTTAGTCGCTGAGAGACTAGAATTACACAATCTAGAAAACTAATAGCAACATGAAGAATGAATTCAGCTTATAGAATCAGATTAATAGTGCAAAGTTAGTAACCAAGTCATACTCATCCCTGAAACATTTTTATTATAGTTGACTTTTATTCAAGTTTCGTTGTTGAAAAAAATTACAAACAACATACTCGTACCTTTTTCTTCAACTAAGTTCTAAAACTACAGTTCGACAGTACATCGCAATCCTTGAATTCGACACTCGGTCTTACCGTTTTAAGTTTACCACTTGCCCGATTTCGTACACTTGCGAAAATCGCTATCAATCACCATCATCAAATATTAAGGACATCAGATGTATGTTACTGATTTTATCCACACCATCGTAAAATACAACATCGTTAGATAGACTGGGCCATGAATGCATGAATACTAAAAGACCACATCAACATATATCATCAAATATTCATCATTGATTCGTCTTTATATCAACACATCTATAACACATTTTTATATCAACACATCCATAACACATCTTCGTATATCACAACTCTACATACACATTTCCAATTTCCACTTCTTACAATTATACATTATATTCACATCATTAAATAACCATCACAACCTGTCATTTACTAATTTACCAATTCAATTCATCATCTAATTTCTATTATCGAAATTGCTAAGTTTCTCTACTCATACTCACTCATTACCAATGAAAATTATTTCATTAAGTCCATCTTCCTATCATTTGAATACGTTACTGCATACTAAGGTTATTTCATCGACTATACTGAAACATGTTCTAAGTTTCATCCTCAAAACCTTTCTGACCATCATAATCCTTATTCCAATCTAACTTATTATCATTAATTCATCTTAAACAATTTCACCAGTTTAATTGTTCATTATGGTCGTACACACTTCTATCTATCTCTATCTTAGCCTTATTATTGTTTTAATAATGTTTTAGAGTCCATTGAAGGATTTATGTTGAAATTCCACAAAAACGCAATATGCCTCATTTGTAGTATTTTAATCACATCTCAAGTTGTAGATGTCTAAATGGAGTCAAACCAAAAACAAATAAAAGTTAACATTCATACCTACAATTTTCATGAAGACACCTAAACTAAATTAAGATCAGAAAAGGGTGGAAATAACCCATTAGTGGTTCATATATGAATAAACACCAATGATAATTCTATGTCAATAGAGATAGTTACATTAACAAATTGTTGGCACATGAAAGTGATTTGATAAAACTAACAAACCTTTAGGAATTATAGAGTCTAGTCTCTCCCAAACCAACTCGTATACATAATATATGATATCCTCCTTTTTCACTTTCAACCTATATTTATAATTCTGATTACCAACAACAGTTACAAGCGGTTACTACACAAAGAATATTTAATACTACTACTACTAATAATAATAATAATAATAACAATAATAAAATAAACTGTCAGTTCTAACTATAGTCCTCCAAAAAAATATTCACTTTGTCCTCAAGGTAAATGATTATAGAAGTCTCCACCATGGTCATATAATTCACAAATTTGGTTTAGGGGCAATTTGTGAGATCTAATCAATCAACCACTGGTTCAAAAAGGAGTTTCTTTGTCGTGTTTATGTTAACTTCTTTATTGGCTGAAACGTTTGCGAAGACGCTAATTTGATGGTCCCGATCTAATACGCAGGTTCATGAAGGCAATGCAATGGTGTTGTTGAATGCGACGCATTGGATTCAGAAGATAGGAATACAAAGTGTGACATTACTTATTGATTCAAAAATATCCATGTTAGAACTGGAAAAAATAATTTGAATATTAGATTTCTATCAATATCAAGTTGCAAGGAGACAAACAAATACGAAAACTCATTATTTAGCTAAAACGACAATTTCTTTTGCCAATCACCAAGTTTTTGACTATGTCTCTTCTTGTATTAACCATTGACTGAATAATGAAATGAGTTGATTTTGTCTGATTTGAAAAAACTTTAATATCAACTAGATTTTTTTTCTCGACAAATATATAAAATATATCTTTAATTAGACTAGTAGACCACACAACACTTTCTAAAAGTCAAGACACACGTACAAAAATAAATGACTTAAAAAACCGCGATCGTATCACAATTTGTTTTAAATCGTTAGATCTTACGTTATCGAACACACATGTTGTAACATCCCGATATTTTTAGATATTATTTATGGCCTTCAAAATATTTTTTTTATAGATTTATAATTTACTAATGATGCGTTAGGAGTGTAAGGAAACTCTTATAACTTTGGAGCCTATTTATTTTATTGGTGGAATATAATATTTTTACTCAATTTATACTACTAATAATTTGACCATGAGCTTCTCTATTATTTGCTCGGTCAGAGGACATGTTTCCCTCATTATTCACTCTTGTTAATTAGCTTAAGAGCATGTCTTGCTAAATATTAGGAATTCACACTTCACGTATCAAATACTTTCCATAATTATGCTATGAATAGTTCATAACTTGACTAATTAGTAATTAGGGTAGTTAGTGGCATTTACGGTTCCTCCATAACCATAACCCACATTTAGGATTGATTGAGTGGAGTATTATTCTCTTAAGTAGTTATTTTAGTCCATCTCAATTCATATTGCAAAATCCCTTATATGTTTCTCTAACTCTCGTAACCGTGCTACTTGTCAGTCTCACATCATCAAAATATTATAACTCATTTTCATGCCTCTTCATCCTAATTATTCATTATGTTGGTATGTGATGTACCTCACGTTTTCTTCTCTGGCCATGTAATTCAATCTCTCTCACTTTTCTCTTTAATTTCATGACCCTCTTTTGATATATCCCACACCATCCTCTTGATTTACCTTACGGCTCCAAACAAGATCCATGGCCATTAATTTTGTTCATGCTTATTCCTGTAACTATCATTCATCAAATAGTTTTTTCAAGTATAGTTGCTTCCGTTCCATGTTTCGTGTGACACAAAGGTAACCCCTTTCCAACCATTCCTATATATTCTTCCTATTTCTATTTTGTCTCTAATTTTAGGATTTATGTTTTTGAAGCTTTGAACTATTTCTCTTGCAAATTGTCTGTGAGGTTGTTGAGTTTCCACGTTTGAAAAACAAGTCTTAGAGGTAAGGGCTTTTTCCCCATACGTCCATACTAAGTACTAGGATTATGTTATGAATTAGAGGTAGAGATTCTTGTATGTTGAAAAGAACAAAACAACTAAAATATGAATTTATATGGTAAAATTTAACCTTTTATAAAAAAGTTATTAGTTTAACTATATTTTATATGATGTGTGTATGATAATGTTATGTGGAATGACATTTATTTTATTTTTCTATGCATATATGTTTTTGTGGTATTGTTAATGAAGTGTTAGACTTTGTAGATAAACTAAATAAATGAAAATATAGAAATATGTGTTTTATGAAAATATTTCATTTTGGTTCATGTGGATGATGATGTGTTAATATTTGACTGTATTTGCCTATGAGTTTGCCTTAGTGGCAGGTATTTTATTTGACTATGCATTTGCCTTAGTGGCGGGTTAATAATATATTTCTTTGTGGTGCCTTAGTGGCAGGATAACATCATACTGCATTGTTGTGCCTAAGTGGCGGAATTTAATCTTCATTTTCATGATCATGCATTAGCATATGCATCTGTGTGGTGCCTGTGTGGCGGGTTATTTCTGTGTGGTGCCTGTGTGGCGGGATATATCCGGATCATGTAGTATCTAAGAGCATACATTTTACACATCATTGCATTGCATTGGGTCTGCTATACATATGTGTGTCTTTATTCATCTGTGTGTTGATAAGTGATTAAACTATTATAATGCAAAAGAAATGTGTATGAACTCTACTTAAAAGCATATGACTTGAATGTATTTTTTTAAATCTTTTTGATTCAGAAGTTTTGATATCATCTATTTTATGGCATGGTTTCTTGTGCTTTGAGTATGAACCAATTTGGATAAGGAAATTGACCCTTACACTAACATTTTAGGTACCAAAGAAGATATTGTCTATGCTTTGAAGTTTTTGCTTGAAGTGCGTACGGGGGACGAAATTGGATTTTTGATTGAATTGTAACTTTAGTATAAATTTTTTAAGGATATTAGTTTAAGAGTTTTAATTAAATCATGTCAAGCATTTTGTATAGTTTTTGCTAAGAATATATATATTATTGATGAAATAAATAAATAGTAGTGTTTTTTTTTCTTCAGAAAAAGGAAATAATTTAGGCGTAATGTCTTGGATCAAAATTCGGGGCGTTAACGCCTCCGCTTGGTGGGTATGTAACGTCCGAGGCTGATGAGGGTGGCGAGTGGTCTGGCTCCTGGCATGCTTCTAGGAAAAATTGAATCACATCGGAATGAGAGGGATCCTGAGGCCGTGCAGGTATGAGACTGCATGGTTGAAGGAAAGCTTATAAGAATTGTTTGGTACTACCTATATCAACAAGATGCATCTTCTTTTTGGTAGCTCATTCCATGAGAACTCCGTAGTTAAGCGTGCTTGACTTGGAGCAATTTTGGGATGGGTAACCTATCGGGAAGTTTCCCGGTAAGCGTGCGAGCAGGGGCGGAGCCATGTTGGCTCTTGTACAAGCAAGTGCCCCCACTAATTTTGAAATTTTCATATCCATCCTATATAATACTACATCATAGATTTCCAGCACCAGCACATACATATACACATAGTATTATAAATATGATGATAGAGTATGATAACTAGATTGCATATTATAAATAATACATGCACCTCTTCTCTATGTGTTGTTTTTTTTTTTTTTAGCTTCATTTTTTGGTAACATTACTTCTAGGTGCTGCTAATTTACACCCACCTAAATCACTAAGGTGTAAATTAGCATGCTACACCCACCTAAAAATACTAAGGTGTAAGTTAGCAACCTACACCCACTTGATTATATACACTCATTTTTATAAATTTTATCAAATTGTTTACAGCCATCTTACTAATTTACACCGATCACTTTCATCTCATTCTAAATATTGTTTCCTTAAAAGTTTGTCTGTATTACATGTTTTATACCTTAAGCATGTCATTGTTTTTTTGTTTCTTTTTTTAAGGATTTTACTTAAGATAGTTAAGAAATTGCCCTTCTATTTAAATTTAATTAGAATAGAAACAAAAAGGCGTTTTAGTAAAATATAAGTGTGTGTAATTTACATGTTACTGTATTTAGGTGGGTGTAAATTAGCAGTCCCCAATATTATATACCTATATATGATTTATTTATTATTTGAAATAATAATAACAATTATAATACTTCTTTCTTTCTAAAAGAAAATGTTCTTGTCAATATATTTTTGTAACACTTATTTTATTCCATTTATATTTTAGAAATTTATATGTAAATATTGCCCCCACTACTTTAAATCTCTGGCTCCGCCACTGCGTGCGAGCGAGGACAAAACACGCTGAAAAGACTCGTGTTGGTTTGTGGGGTCAGTCGGCAATCATGAAAGCAGTCTGGGATGTTACAAATGGTATCAGAGCAGACCTCTCCCAGTACGATGTGGTTCGAGGACTAACCAAGCAGAAGTTGGTGGGCATGTAACGCCTCCACTTGGTGGGTATGTAACGCCCGAGGCTGATGACGGCGGGGAGTGGTCTGGCTCCTAGCATGCTTCTAGGAAAAATTGAATCACATCGGAATGAGAGGGATCCTGAGGCCGTGCAGGTATGGGACTGCATGGTTGAAGGAAAGCTTATAAGAATTGTTTGGTACTACCTATATCAACAAGATGCATCTTCTTTTCGGTAGCTCATTCCATAAGAACTTCATAGTTAAACGTGCTTGACTTGGAGCTATTTTGGGATTGGTGACCTACCGGGAAGTTTTTCGGTAAGCGTGCGAGTGAGGACAAAACACGCTGAAAAGACTCGTGTTGGTTTTTGGGGTCAGTCGGCAATCATGAAAGTAGTCTGGGGTGTTACACATGTGACTAAAAAAGAAAAAATCAATATTGCAAGTATGGATATACCATCTCTATTGACTTTGTTGGTTATTAATCTTTTCAAGAGAAATAATATTTTCTCATTTTACAAAGTCTAGTTTGGTCGGCTATTTTCATCCCTACTAATGAAACAACATTATTACATGACTATTTTTTATTTTATTTTATTTTTAATTTGATAAATTTCATTTACACATACTTTCACACTCTTTTGCTAGTAGTAATGTATATTCGACATTAAAACATTTTTCATTTCATTTTAATTAAAACCCTAAAAACAGAGAAAACTCATTTTCGCTTATGTACGAGAAACACGTTTGATTGCATTGACTCAACCAACAGTTAGAAGCAAAAGCTCGTCGGAAAACGCAGAAGCACTTCGTCCCCCGCCACAAATGAACAGTAAGAAGAACATCCGCAATTCTATATCCTTTATATTTCTTCACCTTTTCCTTCCAAAACCCAACACATCATAGACTCGTGTTTTTACAGAAGCTTCACTTTGTACCGCGATTTCGCGCTAAAGCGATGCAATTCACATTACAACATAGATAGATGTTTATATTACACTGATTAAACTTAGTTTATTATTCATCATTTATTTGTTTCTGTATTTTTACTTCGTTTTATTGTTGAGTATTTTTATTTTCTTACAGTTTTGTACGATCACTCTTCGAACTTCGGCTTTTAGGTCGGTGGTATAGTGTAAAATCAAATGTAATAGTGTAATTTAGTTTTAAAAATAAATTTTGAACGTTAAACTATTTTATTATATTTTATTTTAATTTATTCTATCATGCGTAATTGGTTTGTAAGGTGAGAATTGCCTAAACTTTATAAGCAATTAACGGTAGTATCTCTAGGCGATGTGAGACTAAACCCACGTGGCAATTCAGCGCTTTAACGCGGCAATGAAAGCTGACGATGTGGTACATTAATATACTACAAAGGTGGCCGAGATAAAGGCGGATTTTTCCAACGGTTGTTTCCGACTTTCTGGCATGTCTTAATTGTCAATAACCGTCTTTTTTTTTGGTAGATAGACGAAATGGTAAAGCCATTATAAACTCACACACATAAGTGGAGGTACCGGGGTTCGAACCCCGGTCATGGCATCGAGCCTAACAATTTCGGCACAAAGATCAATTAAAATTTGCATGTATAAGCCTAATGAATTAACACTTGTGTAAGTTCATATTTTTTAGGCAAAACTTTAAATGTATATTGATTGCATTATTAATTAATATCTTGTTATGTAAATGTCTTTCTATATCCTTTTATAGAAAACACATCCCTGATCAATAATACGCTAAAACTCCATGAGTTAGTCTCTTAATTATAATGGATGATAAACATGAGATTTAGAACAAGAAAAATGTCAAAATATCATGATTTCGATAATACAATATATGTCATATGTTATTCTTACATATGTATTTTCATGAATTGATTTTTGATGACTTATCTAAAAATCATATTCAATGTATTTCAATATGAATATTTTAATTGAGTTTTATCGTTGATAGGATTTCAACAAAATAAAATAAAATAGAAATCATATTTAACAAGAGAATAATTGTGTGAATTGTTAATAAATTAACAATAAATTCAAAATTGATCTAAAAAGGGATTTACATATTTTGTTCCTAAACTAATATTGAACATGTTCTTGACATGAATATTTTGTTTAATCATTGTTGAATGTCTACCTTGTTGCACTTGCAAAATTTGGAGACAAAAATAGAGATATAAACATCAATTAATACTAGCATATGTTTGTGCATAAATATGTTGCATGAATACTTCTCTTCAAACTCATCTTATGTGTTTAGAATCTCTAAATTAAGCATGAAAGTTTGAAAGATAAGTACCTAAGAGAACTCACACAAGCACACTTACAGATAAGTTTAAACATATGATTATGAACATGTGTGTTTTCCAAATTCTAAATACATGTAAATGATTTCTATTATAATGAGAAAATCATATTGCATATTCATTTAAAGATGTTTACCTATTGAAAATATTTAGAAAAATCTTCAACATGAAAATCTTTGAAGAGAAAAATATTTTTGGCATTGTGTCAAATGACTCTGATTTCATCGCTTCCACTAATGAATTATTTTCTCTCGTTTTAAAAAATTGTTGAAAATGATCAATTGATCATAATTGTCATTATTCAAATGATAAACTGAAATGCATATTAATCATGATACATGCTTGATTATGTTTGATAAGAGAATATGACTTAGTAAGAAAACATGATTCTTATGTGCAATATATTTTTGTTGTTTCTTCCCACATTTGTACTTCATTTTTTTTTTTATATATCATACTCAATATTTTTTGATAGATGCCAAAAGGGGGAGACATGTATGTGATGAGAGAGTAACATAGGATGGGGAGAAAAATCAAAGATGGATTTGATCAAAATGAAGAATGTAAAGAATTAACCTCTTGCATATGTTTTGGGGGAGTTTAATTAGAGTGATAAGAATTAAACTCCTGCACGTGTTTAGGGGGAGCTTAATTTCATACCTATGAACATTCTTACATTTTTTATTATACACATCTATAAAACTTAAGACTTATTCAAAAGGTTTGTCATCATCAAAAGGGGGGAGATTGTTGAAACAATTTTTTTTTTATGAATGTTTTAATGATAACAAACCTTATGGAATAAACACTAAATTTTATGAATGGTGATCTACTAATGTTTGCACTTAAGTCTTTTCACAAAAGTTGACAAGAAAGAAGTCTCTTACAAGTGCATATATATACTCATTGAAAGAATACTAAAACAGTACTATCACAAGCTCGAAGAAGATATAAAAAGAATATTGTTTGAATCAAATAAGTGTTGATTAAAGATTCAACAAGAAGATAAATTTTATGATCAATTGACACATCCTCGTCACCACATGGTTTTCATCAAAACCTTAAAGATTCGAGGAATAAATGATCAAAATTTAAAAGGAATTATCTTCAAATAACTTCTAAAAAAGAGTTTAAGGAAAAGGTACGAAAGTTTCATTCAAAAGAATGATTGAATGTACATTTATGATTACATGCATACCTAAACTAAAACATCTCAAAGATACTCAATGGAAAGAAACATTGCGTGCAATCACCAACATGAACTATGAGATAAATTGCATCATCAACAAAATAATTAAAGGTTAGTTAACCGAGAATGTATTGTCATCCCATATAGAAGAAAACATTATCAACTCCGATGAAAGAATGTTTTCATGATGAGGATGCATATTACACTAGAAATTATTCTCATCATTTCATAAAAATGATTAGAATCAGCTTTAAAGAGAAATCAATTCATGAATGAATTATTTATTAAGTCATTCATTTATGATATTGATCTGAGAATGATCAAAGAAGAAAATTCATGATCATATGCTTTGAGATTCTATCATAAAATATTTATGATGGTCTAAGAATCCTCTATCACTATTCAAGATATGATTTGGAGAACATAAATCAATCAAAGAAATTTTGACTTTGAGAAAGGTTTCTCATGTTCCTACAAATATCATTTTGGTCATACAAAATGAAGAAAACATCCTCATTTGATGTTTTAAAAGATAACAAAAATATTACAATTATTATTTTGTTATCTACGAGTGTGTTTTGTGAGAAATGTTTCATGAGAATGTTCTTGTTAAAGAGAAGAACATTCTAAGATTACAAGTGAAGTTGAAAACGTCCTTATCAAAACAAATAAGCAAAAGGACATAAATGAACTTTGTGGTACAAATCCAAGAACAAAATATTCCCTATGTCTCACCAAAAGAAGATACTTTGATATATGACATAAATGGAAAGAATATCATATGATTACATAAAGACTTTGCATTTAAAGAAATATTGAAAAAGCACGTGCCTTAAAGAAAGAAGAAAAATAGTTTTACAAAGAAAGAATGTTCTTGAGAGCATTATGGTAAAACTACAAAGGGATAAGGATGATGTCATTATGTCCCATCCATTTAACCCAAAATCGCAGCTGGATTATTACATCATGTGTTCTTAAAGAAAGAAGAAAAAAATGTTTTACAAAGAAAGAATGTTCTTGAGAACATTTTGGTGAAACTACAAAGAGATAAGAATGACATCATTATGTTCCATCCATTTACAACTAATCATAGCTATATTATTACAACCTCACGTGGGACGTCTCAAAAGGCTTGGAAAGAAAGAGAATGTTATTCGGAACATTTTTCACTTGAAATAACATATTTTTTGCAACCTTGCGCATCAAGCAACAATGCAAATGCACATGGGTTGTTTTGGAACGTACAAACAACAATTTTTTTTTAGTATTTTTGAAAAAAAATATAATATATAATTTTTAAATTTTAAAAAATTATTTTTCAGTTTTTTTTTATGATTTTTAAATCTATTTTCAGATTTTTTTAATTTAAAAAAGAATTTTTAGAATTTTGGAAAAAAAAATATTTTTTAATTATGTGGCATGCCATGTGGCCAAAACCATGCCAAATCATAATTGAAGTGGGGTCAAGGACTTTTTTAAAACAATTTTTTTTTTGCAAGGGTGTTTTTAAATATTTTTCTTTACAAGGACGAAAATCAAAACGCGCATAAATTAGGTTGCGGTTATGGTGCATAAAGA
Source organism: Medicago truncatula (assembly GCF_003473485.1). Classification (NCBI taxonomy): domain Eukaryota; kingdom Viridiplantae; phylum Streptophyta; class Magnoliopsida; order Fabales; family Fabaceae; genus Medicago; species Medicago truncatula. The sequence continues at coordinate 39,642,303 of NC_053042.1, read as the reverse complement.
TTTCTTTATGCACAATGCATAAATCCAGAAATGGTTTCTGTGAGTTGTACTCCAAAATCATCATATGTACTTAATGGTTTCACCCTGCATAAATCATAGTATGTTTTGTATAAAATTATTATGCAAAAACCATTTTGCTGTGGAAATGATTTCTGTAAGTTGTACTCCAAAACCATTTATGAATTTATGCAGGGTGTATAAGGTGCATCATAACCACAACCCAGCATGACCAAACCGTCTTAAACGAAGACCGACGGAAAATATGAGTTTGAAATAATTCAAAAATTAAAATTACTTGTCTGACACTTTTGAAATTTAAAATGACTTTTGGAAAAACTAAAAACTTAAATATTTAGATGCATTTAACCATTAATTTTATTATTATTGAATGAAGAGTGAAGCTGCGCATACGTGAAAGACAACAAAATCGCAAACCGCAAACGGCAAGCAGCAGGAACAAACTGAAATCGCAAACCTGAACAAAGAGAATGAAGCAAGCAGGAAGAGAAGTAAGTAATTGATTTGTGTAAAAAAGATAAGATTCAGATTCCTTCTTCTCCTGTTCTTATATTCTTGTGCTTTTTTTTAATATGAGATTCGATTCCTTTTCTTCTGTTCAAATTTCTGAATTTTCAAGTCTGTAACGGCGTTCCGTAACGGCCGCAACGGCGATTTTCCTGTGATTTTTGTTCTCGGCGTGAAAAGGTCCAAAAACGGTCACGGTGGCTGCTGATACCGTTTTGTAACGGCCGCAATCCCGGTACGGGTCCTTTTTTTGAAACCTTGTTCTGGTTCATAGACCTTGCTTGTGAGTTTTGATAAGATTGTGTCATGGAGATCAGGGTTCTTTGCACCGCTTTAAGAAAATGTGTGGCTTGTAAACTATCAAATTCCTGAAAAAAGAGCATGATTTTGTGCTGTTTGAATGTTTGACATACTTCGTTGATTCGGTTTCTTTTTGTGCATTTGTCGGGATTCAGTCACTTGACTATTTATCTTAGAACTGTCTATGCTTTATAAGTACTACGTAAGCAATATCTCTAGGCGATGTGGGACTAAACCAACGCGGTGACCCTGTGCTTTATTACGGCAATGAAAGCAGACAATGTGGTCAAGTAGTGGACCACAAGAGCGGCCACAATTAAGGCGGATTTCTCGGAAACTATTTATGGCATGTCTTGATTATCAGTAATTGTCTTTTTATTACAAGTTGATACTTGATTTCCTTTCGTGATAGGTTGTAGACGTAGACCCTGCTTTTGAGTTTTAGTGAGACTGTGTCGGGGAGATCAAGCTTGTTTGCATTGCATTAAGAAAAAGTGTGTGTGGCTTGTAATCTATCTAATTCCTGAAATATGAGCGTGGTTTTGTGCTGCTTGAATGTTTGACATACTTTGGGTTTGGTGTTTTTCCGCCCAATTCATGATTTTTTAAACTTTGAAAAGTTGATTGATTGGTCACTTAACTGTTTATCCTAAGATATGGTGTCTTTGTTTGTCTAATTTGTTGGTAAACTTGGATTAATATGGGTGTTTTGAATGCATGGATATGCAGTTCACATTATATTAAATTTTTGGTTTGCAGTTGGTCTATCTTCTACTCTGTAAATTATCTCTTGTAGGGCCATCCAATTTAACATGTAATCTTGTATGTTTGTTTGTCATTTACAGTAATTTTACCAGATATGGAGGGAATACCTGAGGATGAAGTGGTAAATATTGAGAGTGCTTCTGGTGGTTCTGCAAATGACGACTCAGACGATGAGGGATCTTCGCCTTCTGATATTGATGACAAATTGCATCTTGAGGTCAGTCATGTATACATTTTGTCTGTTATTATCATTTTTTCTCTAAACTTTTTGATGATAAAATTAGGTATACTCATGTAGAAACCTAGCTGTATGTGTTAACTTTCCCGATGTAAATTTTAGAGTTTTTTTTTTAATTTTCCATTTTCTATGCACATCATGCAGGAACCTCTATCGGAGGCGGAAATAGAAGACCTTATTTCTGAGCTGTTAGAAGTGGAGAGTAAGGTATTACAATTCATTACATTACATCATAGGAACACAGGCATGCAATGCTACTAGATAGATGCTACACACATGCACGCACACTTTAAGCCTTTATCGATCTCTTGATTGGGTAATATTCTGCCTGCTAAGTTGTGTGTTGGCTTAACGTTCAGTACAATTGGTTAAAATTTCTTTCCTGTTTTTTCAGTAAATGACCACTTATTGTAATCATCTTTAGTTTAGCGAAACTTAAAATTAATTTTTTTATTTCAATTTAGGGAAAACTAATCACTTACGTGGTTACTCATGTATCACTCTTTGATCATTGTTTAGTTGAGTAAATTGCTTCTAAGGGGGGTTTGGATTGAGATTTTGAAACACAATTTTCGCTTTAAAAGTCTTATGGATTTTAAAAGACTATGCAAGAATGTAATGACTTGCAAGATTTTTTTTTTTGAAAACTTATATAATCAAGATTTTGTAGTTTGAATTTTAATGGATTTATAAGTAAAGTTTATAGGATTTAAAATACTTCATGGATTTATAAGATTTCAAATACCCAATGAAATTTTACAAAACATTCAAAAGGAATGCTAGCAACACACTGTTTTCAACACACTATTTTTTATTGGTTAAAATTCAGATGAATCCATACATTTAAAACTATATTAACTATCCTTATCCTCTCACTCACATTCCTCAGGGAAGCATGGTGAAAATTAACTAACTTATTTTCATTACGAGGGTCGTATACCCATTGAAGTGAAGCTAAAAATTGAAGTCATTTAAACAAGTGACAATCCATTAGGAAATATCTACCCTATTAATATTACATATTGTATTTTATATATACAATACATATAAAAAGAATAAAATAATCTAAAGCGAAGTTATATAAAGTTAATACCTATAGTGATAATTATATATAACAAAATAAATTAATATTTTTATTATTGTTATTATCTAATTTGGTAAGATGGACATTAATTTCTACAAATTAATTCTATCATTTACATTTTAAAAGTGAAAAAAATTGTTTTGATCCTTTGAAAAAAATTAAGTGGAGGGAAAAGTGGACCACAACAGTTTTGGAAAACGAGTATTGAACACAAAATTAACCCTAAAAAGGAATGGGTTTGATTTTTTGAAACTGGGTCACCATATAAAGCTCTTCCTTGAAAATTCAAAAATCACGTGCAAGGACTAGGGATGCAAATGATCCCACGATCCCTTGAAAAATAGACGGTCAACATTGGTCCTAATAATTGAAAAATATGAAATCAGCTGTACAAATATAGGAAATAAAAATATACAAATTAAAGGAAATAGTGAAAGATTTCTCTGTAATACAACACTCCCCTTTTTCTATCATTGCCAATTTGCAAGTAATATGTTGAAATTGCTCTTTGGAAAGTCTCCTGGCGAATCCTTAAAGCCGAGTCTTTAAGGATTGGCCGATCTGAGAGAGGCGTTCCTCTTGGTGGGGCTGCTAGTCATATTTGTGGTGGCTAATGATTGGAAACTTCTAACTGCATTCAATTGAAGACACAACCCAAGTTTCTGTAGTGAAGGCTGCTTGGGTTTTTATGTAGAAGTAGAGTCCTCCAAGTTGGGAGCTTTGATATCAAATTGAAAAGAGAGGAGGGAATTCACTAAATATTACATCTAGTTCCATCCTGTACACAATAACACAAACAAAAGTTATAATCTATGAACTCATGCGGCAGGCAATTGAGTCATATTAATTAAGGAAAGATTATGCAAATTCGGTTCAACAAATGGGAAATGAATCTTTAGTATACAACCCTATGCAAATAAAAGGAAATAATGGAAGATTTCCCTGCAATACCGCAAATATATTTATGCCTATGATATTTGGTTGCTTTGATTTGTACACTGGTGCCAGAGTTCTTGGGGTCTGATAGGCTAGGTTTGACTGTGTTTGCTAATACTTGATAATATTTATGCCTATATTATTTGGTTGTTCGTATTTGTTCATTGGTGCCAGAGTTCTTACGGTTTGATAGGCTAGATTTTGACTGTGTTTGCCAATGTTTTGCTGGATTTATCTGTCACAAACTGAGCATAACAGCTTTAGGAGTGGTATTAGAATAGAAACAGAAATGTTACAATTTTAGCATTCTTAAATTATATTGTCAGTTATATTTTTGTTGATTAGATTAGAATACTCAATTATTGATTATTAGGATTAGGATATAGTTTATTGAAAGAGAGGTTCAGAGATTGTTTTTTATTCAAAACAGTATTTGCTATGCAGCTGTAAGTCTGTAACTGAATCAATTATCAGCTTTAGATAGCCGACTTTAACCTACAGCTATTTCCTCTTATCTGACGGTAAATATAACTAACTCAGAGTCAGACTTAGTGATCGATACCGACACTGCTATATGATTTTAGGAGAAATTCAGAGAACAAAACTACGATTACAATGGGAAATTCCATAAACAGAAGGAAAACTATCGGAGAGAGTGAGGCAGTGCCTGCTTTTCCCTGTGACCTCAGCCACCCAAAGTAAACCCCAAAAAATAATGACCCTATATTCACCACCCTCCCTCAAGTTCACGGCCCCCTTCAACCTTCATGATTGCTGTATCACTCTTTCCAATTGCTGGCTGTCACCTGTCCTGTCTGTTAGAGCCATGCATAACAGATTTTTGTACACCATTGCCTGTTAGGAACCCAAAAATTGAGTTGAAAAGGATGCACAATTGTATTGAGAAAATAAGAAAGTATAGTAGAAAAACTCTCCTCCAAGGGTTTCCCCTTCACAATATTAATGATGCCTTCTCCGATTTTTTAACCTCCCTATTTATACATGATAAACCTAACTACCCTTCAACTAGCAATCACCCTAAGTAACTCCTTAGCTCAAATCCTAACAAACTCCCCTTTATTCTAAGTCCTAACATCGCCCTTATTCCTCCTATCCCTTCTATGGCTGACTTAATTAAGATGCAGATGGATCTGAGGCCCATTAGTTAGTTACAGCTGTACAGTCATCTTAATATATCCAATACTATTCTCACGCACGAATGTACAACCCAGTAGAGATATAACCTCATTCCACATTTTGAGGCCTTTGAAATGACTTATAATTGTTCCATATATGTATGTCTTCCAAATTTTATCAAACTCCCAAGAGTTTACATCGGAATATTTTTTATTTTTTCTTTCCCCCCCCCCCTTAAAAAATGAGAAAATCTAGTAGCTAGAAAGTATAAGAATAAACTAATAAATGGCTCTCAGAATATCATTTAACTAAAATATTTGCATAGTGTTTTTTGTGGTATGCAAGAGGCCTAACCAAGCTTCTCTAATGTTTTTTTAGGCTGCGGAGGCCCAAGAAACTCTTGAAGAAGAGTCTCTTGCCAAAGTGGAAAGTGAAGTTAGACAAGAATTGGAGCAAACTCTACAGGGGGATGATGTTGGTTTCTCTCTTTGTTCCTTGCTTTATCATCTTTCTGTTTTTTTTTGGTTACGACTCACTTGTCCTTGCTTTGTCATTAGCTGGAAACTGCTGTTGCTGATGAGATGGCTGCTTTTAAAGAAGAGTGGGAAGCTGCTCTGGATGACCTTGAAACTGAAAGTTCCCACTTACTGGTTTTATTCTATCTCCAACTTTAATTTAAATGTCATGATTCATAATTTTCTCTTTAAAAGCTGTTTCGTTCTTTCAGCCGTTACATTTCTTTTTTTCTCAACCAAGCAATGTTACTATTAAAGTATTAATAGTAATTGTTGGTATTATATTGGAAGTGGAGATCGAACCCTCGACCTTCTTATCATTCCACTCCTTAACTCCCCCACACCTGCCACTAAACCGTCTGTCTACTGTTGCACATTATCAGTCTTTATAAATTGGTCTAATCTGACCTGAGCTGTTTCTTATGCTACCCTTTCATCTCCATAATATTTATTGTTGTTTAGCCTTTTGTCACTACCAAATTCTGTTTTGTTGTGGCACTTTTGTCACTACCAAATTCTGCTTTGTTATTGCATGATAATCACGTGTTCTGGATTAGGAAATAGTCCATCCATTCGTGTGATTAAGGCTGCATGCATCATTTGACCACCCTCCAGATCCCACAATGGTGGGAATCTTGTGCAACTATCCTACCCTTTATATGATTTTGTGTATACTAAAATCACACTAGAGCCTAATGTTGCTAGGTGTTGGCATTTTTGCTTGATTGATATGAATTGTAGTTTTATTGAGATTATAAGCTCTTCCTTTCTTGAAATGTGCTTATATTTTTCTTCTGCTATTTGCTGATATGATTTTGAATAGGAACAACTTGACGGGGCTGGAATTGAGCTCCCAAGCCTTTATAAGTTGATTGAAAGAGAAGCTCCAGATCGTTGTTGCACTGAAGCATGGAAAAAGCGGAATCATTGGGTTGGGTCTCAGGCAACTACTGAAATTGCTTCGTCAGTTTCTGATGCTGAAAAGTATCTACAAATAAACAGACCTGTTAGAAGGTACGGTTCTTAATTGGCATTTGATCTGGCAAATATGAAACGTGAACTCATAGAAGGTTGTGGTTTTGGTTCAGGCGACATGGCAAATTATTGGAAGAGGGTGCTAGTGGCTTTCTCCAAAAAAAAATTTCTCCTGAAACCCTGGAACCTGGAAAAAAAGAAACTGAGGGGGACTGGGATGTGTTCAATAAAATAATTTCTGATGAGAGTGGTATTGATGCCTCATTTGGCAGTAAGACTTGGGCTTCTGTTTATTTGGCCAGCACTCCACAGCAAGCTGCCTTGATAGGACTCGAATTTCCTGGAGTCAACGAGGTAACAATATATTTTTGACTGTTTTACTGTTTTAATCTTTTATATTGGATGTATATGTCAGAGAAATCGAAGGTAGGGAAAGAAAATAAGTAATAATTGATGTTATTAGTCTGTTCTGTTCAGCTTACTTTTCTCCCTTTCTTTAAATTTGAGCCCCCTGAATTTTGGATTCTTGATGATTGGGACTATATGTTGTTCATCACACACACACGCGCGCGCACACACACACACACACACTGACTGACTGACTGACTGACTGACTGACTAACTAACTAACTATACTTCGGTAATCGGCTGGGGACACAATATACTTCAGTAATTGGCTGGGTAAATATTGGTTTTTCTTCTGTTCCCATAAATGTTGGGTTTGACCAAGTTTACCTTTCCCAACACTGTAGAATGCTGCATGCGTTACTTTCCCCCCTGAAAGTAATTGAGATAAGAGGATTAAAGAGAAAAGATAGGTTTATACTTTAGAGTGAATCCGAAATGTGTAAATATTCTGATTATCTGAGTTTGAAAACTCAGATTTATAGAGTACATAAATTTAGTCAGATATCATAACTAACTTGCAGTCACTTAAGTGCTATGCTATTGACTTGACACTAACGGATACAAATTACAGAGTTGATATGAGTAAGTTTTCTTATTTGCCTCTTTCATCCCCTGCCACTTTCCTTGAATACTGGTTTAACTTTGTTTTTTTTGCCTCATATGGCATCGCTATTGTGCATGGGTCCTGTGATTGTTTAATTATTGCTTTAGGGTTTCATGAATTATCTTCAGTTGTGTTTATTGGTTTTGTTATAGATGTGCGAATTGTTTTATTATTTTGTATTTGGATTTTTTTTATCCTATCAATACATTTTTAATTTCTAGTTTCATTGATATTTTAATGCATTTTGGCAGCCATTTCTTGTAACATGTCCTCGTAACTGTTGAATGGTCACTAACTTAGTTACCTTTTTTTGGATTTCTTTTGTTTAGGTGGAAGAAATTGATGATATTGATGGCAATTCTACCGATCCGTTTGTTGCAGCAGCCATTGCTAATGAAAAAGAATTAGATCTTTCTGAGGAGCAAAGAAGACAATTTAAAAAGGTATTTTTATTTCATTATTAGTTATCTATTGCGAACTAAATTGATATATTGGTCCATAAAAGTATACCAGACTGTCCCTGATTATGATAAGTGTACGATTTAATTTTTAAATTATGCAAACTAGTTTCATGTTAGTCTTTGCTTTTACTTATCAGTTTTTATATATTATTACATGAATGAAGTATGTTCGATAGTTTAAAGGCTAAATTGTATAATCAACTAATTATTAAACGTCGTACACTTACAAGATCAATATAATAGTACAGTAACCGTCAATTGTTGATTATTAGCGTTTCTAGAACTGATAATTTTGAAGATATATTGTTTGACAGCCTTGTTAGTGTGTGTTATTTGCTATAAATTTCTTCGTCGTGTGCAGTCTGTTCATATTCTTAATAATGAAATGGAAACCAAAAGTTTAATATCCGATATTCATTTTCTGTTATTTCTCTGTAGTTGTAGTGCTTATTCCTTTAGGGACAGAAGGAGGAAAATGAATTACCCAGAATAATAAAATTATATTGATGTAGTAATTTACTTGATTCTGAATCATGACGAAACAACTGAATCCTAATCACACTAGAATTAACTTCAGCCGAAAATTGGAGACCATACTGTATTGTAAGTTACACAATATACATATCTTAAGTCCTTCTTTGACAAAGTTGTTAAAATTGCAAGTTGTTGGCAACCAAAAGAGATTGGAATGCAAGAAAGATAGGATGAATCAAAAGAATAGGAATGTATTATTGAAAAATGAATCAGAAAATAAAAAATGGAATTCTGCCCAAGGGTTTCCCTTCACAAAAGATCTCGTATTTTACTCACAAATCAAATGTACACAATATCCGCATGCATCTTTGCGTACCATATTGAATAATCTCCTCATGCTAACCAATTGCCCTGACTAATTATCCCTTCTCACCAATCCTTACTAACCTACTACTCTAATTGTCTCTAACTTTTTTTTTTGTTTCTCTCCTTTCTCAACAATGCCCTAAGAATACCACCCCCGAAAATCAACCGTTTCCTCATGTTGCAATCTAAAAGATCGCACATGGGAAACCCTCATGTCTCCAACCTTGTTTTTCCATTCTAATCTACAGTGCTACATGAATAGTAAGATAATGGGTGCATATATTCATTGTATATTATTGGCTCGGGTTTGGTCCGTTATTTTCAAAACAGTGCTTGGCTGGCAGAACTTTCCATTTACTCTTATTTGGGCATGGCCCATTAGGTCATACACTAGACCCATGTACAAAGCCCATTATTTCGCTCCTTGTTTCTCCTTTATAATGCCCATTAGGTCAACCATCTCAAGATGTATGTTTCTAGTGGCGGCGTCGTTGGTGACAACCTTGCGGGCTAGCGTCCTGTGATTTCCATGTTCAGGGCATTGCCCGATGCGTAACCGGAATCTCTACTGCCGTCATTTGTAGATCCCAATCTTGCCAGACATAACCAACTTTACACAGGATTTCCTGTTTGGAATGAATTAGTTTATTTGTTTACGTTTTTGTATGGTCTAACTTTCCCCGATTCAATTGAGCATTTATGGTACAATTTTTTTGAGGATTCCAAATTCTTCCGCTGTTTGTTCTTCTGCTTTCTCAATCAGTCTTCTATATAATAGCCGCTATTCTTATAATTACTTCAGGTGCTGCTTATGTTATGAAATTTGTCTTTTTGGTGCGAGTATAATTAAATTTGTCATAATTTTTTTCAGTCACCTTAAGTCTTAATTGTCAAATTTGTTATGATTTTTGACATTTGTAGCTTGTCGGTTTTCAATTTTGAGGGGTTTTGAAAGCATTGTGGCAGGGAAGGATCCAGAGATCTAACAAATTTGGGGCAAGAATTTTTAAAGTATTATGTAAAGTCAAAGTATCATAATTTTTTTTGACAAAAAGATTAAAATATTAATCAAATAATATATGGTCGTGTGTGTGTATGTGTGCGCGCGCGTAATTGTTAAATAACATAATAGTAGTATTATAGTTTATATATAATATTATAATCAAACATGCTTTTGGCCTTTTGAATATGAATTTCGAACAAACAACAATAACAAAAAAAACCTCTTTCCCCTAGGTGGAATCAACTACATGGATTAAATCATGCATGGTGTGAACATATTTGTATAACCACACTGATGTTGGAACTTGTACCCAACCAATGTATTATTATTAGATACATCCTGGCATATAGAGGCATTCCATGTTAATTGATGTTCTGCATATCTGTATATTTTCTAATTCATGCTTAGGAAGTTTTTCACATTTTCTTCTGCTTTTCTATGACAGGTCAAAGAAGAGGATGATGCAATTGTTGATAGGAAGCTTCAAGTACGTTTGAAACACAGAAGACATCGAAAAAAAAGTAAACAGGTGAGTTTTAGGACTTTAACTCTCCTTTTCCATTTGGTTGATCCAGAAACTGTCAGATAATACTCTATGTCCTTAGGAGAGGATGTTGTCATTTGTAGTTTTGTATGTTTACATTTCACACACAAATGATTATTTGGGTGTTAAAAACACCAACCGATAGTTTTTTGTATAAAGCAAAGAGAAGTGGTTATTGATGTTCATAATTTGGGGATGGCACCTAATTGCAGGAATCCACTTGACTTGTTGTTGATTGAATCAATTTGTTTTATTTCTTTAGACATAAGCATATCGTCTAACTAAATTTAAATGTAATTCAGCGAGAAACAAGTACACCTATCCTGTCGATGGAGAGCCATGCACAGAAGTCTTCATCTGTTGATCAATTTAACCCTGATACAAAGGAAGGAACTAGCGATGAAGGGGAAATTCTGTCTGACAATAACAAGGCTGCAGGTTTGAATATGGAGGCCACTAAGATTAAAGGTTTTGATGCCAATTTTCATCTTGACAACGAAAAGCCTATGGGAGATGGTAATTTGCAAGATCCTCCAAAATATCCTTTGGGTGATGATATTGAACAGAGAGGAACCAAGCGTCTAAATGACGGTGAGCTTGATGCTGATAAAAAGAAGGGGCGGGCTGATATCATGAACAGTGACGATGATATACCCGTTTCCAGTTCTGGTAGTAGTGATTCAGATGATTCAGACGACTCAGACGATTCAGACGATTCAGATGATTCAGAGACAAATGTTTCAATAAGGTGAAGTAATGTTACAGAAAATTTATTGCTGCAGCCAATGTGATCTTTTGATCTAATTCCTATTGCTTGGATAGTTCCTTCCATGTTTTTGCGTGGTAATGACAATCTACACCTCATCCTCACACTGAGGTTGCTGGTGGCTTTTTGAACTGCATGCAATCATCTGATTTTTAATGCCTATGCTTTGATGTAGTTATTTAGACATTCTTAGAGTTGAGACATAGCACTAGATGATACTGGCTGATTGTCGGTGATGCATACATGTATACATTTTAAGGTGGCTTGAAAAACATCGTGCTTTCTGTTTTCTTGTGATTTTGGGAAAGTATATCTAAATTTAACAAATTTACTTGATGATTTATGTGAGTTTCTTTTTATTATTATTCTGTTGTTTCACCCAGGTTCTTTTTTACGATCTTTCGGAATAAGAATTTCTGTAGCTGTTTCAATGAAATATTGTAAATAAGGTTTTGAGGTTTATATGGTTTTCTTGCTGTTCTTATTTTAACTTGTTTTTGTACATACTTGACATCAAGTCACCAATTAACTATGTGGTTGAGTTGTATTCGTTATCACATTTTGTCATTTTTTTTCAGCACTAAACGAAGACGCAAAAAGAAGATTAGGAGGATACTTGATGACACTGAATTGGGAGAAGAAACAAAAAAGAAAATAGCAATTGAAAAGGTGACATTTTCGATGAAGTCTTTGTTTTGTCGAAACTAAACTTACCAGTCCAAATTATTCATTACTCTCTATTTTTGTAGGAACGTCAAGAACGCCTGAAGTCTTTGAGAGTACAGTTTTCTGCTTCATCGTTCGACACTAGCTCTGCTGGCTGTAATGGGAGTTCATCCGAAGGTGCAAGCATTGAAATTCTTGGTGATGCACTGGCAGGTTATATAGTGAATGTTGTGAGAGAAAAAGGTGAAGAAGCGGTTAGAATACCTCCGAGCATTTCAGCAAAGCTGAAGGCCCATCAGGTCATTTAACTTACGGACTTTTGCCTTTTCTTTTCCTCATGATTTAAATTTAACTTACGTAATGTTGTTAAATAGTGGCTATAGTGGAGCTATAGCGTGGCTTGTACAGATCACACTATTGTTACATTCCAAGATACACTATTTAGTACAAAGTATTGTCAAATAGCGGCTATTCCTTAAATTAAAGAATGACATGATCAACAATAATGAGGGAAACAAAGATATAAACTGATTTTAATAGTAATAAAAAATATTCTCTCTGATATCTTTTACATGGAATTAGCGTACATAATAAATAGGGCAATGACTTTATTCTCTGCTATTCTTGTTCTTTCCCAAGAAATCTGCTATTTTTTTCATTTCTTTCTTTCTATTTTTCCAATTCTTTTTCTGGTTTCTTAACAGTTTCATATCTGCAGATTGCCGGAATAAGATTCATGTGGGAAAATATAATACAGTCAATCAGAAAAGTTAAGTCTGGAGATAAAGGTCTAGGGTGTATTCTAGCACATACCATGGGCCTGGGTAAAACATTTCAGGTATTGTACTCATTCCGGTGATTCTAATATTTGCATATAATTGAATTCTGAATTGTTGTTTTTAGAAAATACACGTTGCGGATCTACATCTCTTTTGTGAAATTGATGATAATGTACAGTTCTTGCTTGAGCATGCATTTTCTTTATTTTTTCTTCTCTCATTTGTTAATTTTTAAAATAATTGTCATTACCAACCTTTTGTAATTCATGATAATGTGCGTTTTATGGTTTGAGCTTTAGATTAAGCTGAACAAATATAATCCGACAGTGTGACTTCTGTTCAGAATGTTGCAGGTATGAATTATAATCCGACAGGATTGTTATTCTTCACCTTCCAGACAAACTTACTTCTAATTAAATAAACCCATTTTTTGTACCTGCTGGAATATACCAACCACACTTTTCTATTACACACGGGTTCATGCCTAAGTACAGTTTTTGCTGTGATGGGCAGCAATGATAGTAGTTATGTTGAGGCCAAGAATTGGAAAAACTCAAACATTCTTAAGGGGTTAACTTTTCTCAATCAATCCAGCTCTCAAATTTCCAGAGCCAGATTCTGCCAGTTCTTTCATTTACTAACTTCTCTCTTTCTTCCACATAAACCGTGTATGGTATCTAGAACATAGTTTGTGGCAACCATGTCATTGGAATTTTTCTACCTTCACTGTCTGCACCGCCATCAATAGAGATAACTACACTGTGTCCTGCGTCCTTGCTCATCTGGCAAAAATGCCAAAATTGCTAGGCAGGACGCTGTGAACAGGGTTTGAACCCCGGCTCCTCCACTTGTGTGTTGTGAGTTTTCAAGTGGCTATTGCCATTTCGTCTATCCGCAACTAGATTCACAGATGCCGACAACCACCGTTGTGTTGTCATCTTACTCTGTTCTTTCTACAACTTCGTTTAGATTTTCTCACAGAATCTCGTAGAAACTTGATGATCATGATTTTCTACTTTGGTATTAACAAGTAGAACCGGTGATTTAAGGCTATAAACCTCATCACTTTGCAGACAACCCCACAATTCCACTGCAATTTTTCTTTCACTAAGATCAAAATGCAGTCAAAATTAATGAAGTGTGTCTACCTCGGGAGCAATGAGATTGTCTTGGTTGCAGTCCTCAATCTCCATATCTAGCACCATCCTCACTAGTAGTAACAGCCGTGTCCATTCCAAGGTGGTCTGGGAAAAAAATCCATTTTCATGTGCAAACTCATGTTAAAACTAGGAAACGGCGGACTAAGCTGCGCTACACAAAGCCTGAAAATCACTGTCTCTAAATATTTTCTCAGATTAAAAGCAATAGTTGATTAACTAATTTCTATTGGAGATCCTGTTTCTCCTTAGAAGCTGTTACATGTCATCTTTAAATGTCTACCTGAGAAACAGGAATCAGTAGCAAAATTGAACCTCTTTAGATCAAAGATTTCACAGGCTTACCATTGGTGCAAGAACTTTGAATTGGAAACATTGCAAGAAACCCCCAACAAATAAAGCCTCTTTTAGTATCTTTAGTGGCTCTTCTAATGAGCACTCTTCTCCTTCAACTTTTTCCCAAGCCATTGTTGCTCTGTCTTTTGGCTCATATCCGATGTTGTCAGATCTTGCCAGGATCGGGATAGTTACCTAGGATCGAGATGGGGTAGCAAGATCGCAAAATGTAAAAGTGGAACAAGATCAAAAAAGAAAAGTGTGCAATATCAAGATTTGAATCGTGATTTTGATGACATTGCTCATATCCCTCTTGTTTTGCTTGACCTTCTAGCTTTCTTCCTCAGTACACTGGTACTAGATGTCTCTTTTGAGGAAAGACATTACCATCCACCAATAATTAGCATGCTTATTGATATGCATTTTTTTTTTTTTTATCAAATCCAAAATAACAAAATGAAGAGTGTCTGATGAGAAGTTGCATAAAATTTGAAGTTAATTGCAATTGGAGGATAGGAAGTAATTATACTTTAATCTTTTCAAACGGAAAAACCAGTAGCCACTAGGGCAAAAACAAGGCTTCCAGCAATGAAGGTTGTGAAGCTGGCACCCACTAATCTGAACGGGAGACTGCATGCAGCTTTACTTCTATGCTGTATCATATATTTGGACCTCTAAGTTTTGTACTTCTCTTCAAGGCTCATTGTACTGGATAATACTATTACAAGTCACTTTGAAAAAAAAAAGTTTGTGTTTTATTATAAGTTGCTTTACAATACCAATGCATCATTAATGATTTTTTCCTATCATACCCTTTACCATTATTACTCTCTTCTTTCCATTCTTTTAATCTCTTTTTTCCATGTCATTAATAAAGGATAATTTTGTAAAATCAATCATAATTTCTCTTTCCAATACAAAATTAACTTACATTTATTAATGTGTGAAAATGTCAAAATGACGTATAATAAAATACGGAGGGAGTACTCTATAGTAATTAAGCATTTAAAGGATAACTAAATAATAAGAGTTAAAATGAGAAATATATCTTATTATAAATTTAAAGGCAAAGGAATTTTGGTTCTAGTTCTGTGCATTTTTAGTTGGGAATAATTTATGATTTATTTTTTCTTTCTGATTTTTCCTTTTGCTGTTTACGGTTTTGTTCTTATTACTGGTTGTGCTGGAACTTCTAGGTAATAGCTTTCTTGTATACGGCAATGAGAAGTGTTGATTTGGGTTTAAGAACTGCACTTATAGTCACACCTGTAAATGTGCTACATAATTGGAGGACGGAGTTCATCAAATGGGCACCATCAGAATTAAAGCGACTAAAGGTCTTCATGCTGGAAGATGTATCAAGGTTTGTTTGTTATTTTGTTTTGATACGATTATGTTTTGCATAAGAAATGTAACAACCACTAGCCAAGCGAAGTTACGATATTGGCTTGTGTTGTAACTAGATATTACTACACTTCGATCTATAGTAAATAATTATATAAAACTAACATCTTTAACATTAATAATAGGGATGGCAATGGGTACTCAATGGGTAGGGTATTATAGTATCCATCCACATACCCGCGTTTGTAAAAAATGCCCATACCCGTGCCCGTACCCTTGTGGGCAACAATTTTAGTGCCCTTCCCCAGACCCTATGGGCACTTAAGTGCCCATATCCGCACCCATCACCCGCACTTTAGCCATGGAAAGATAATAAAAATCACCACACTTGAAATAAAACTATGATCCAAATTTTTTTAAATCAACTTACGAAATAATATGAATCGTAATATTTAACCAAATAAAAAAAACATCCAAATTATTCCTGGAAAGAAAAAAAAAAATAGATACCTTACATCAGTTATACGTTAAAAAGTTGTAGTTGCATGTTAAAATCATAATAAATTGTTACTAAAGTTTTTATTAATCTGTTTTAGGTTTAAGGTTAGGCTTAAATAGTTAAATTTATTAATTAATTGTACACCAAAAATAAATAAATTATTTATAATATTATATAAATACACATATGCGGGTTGCGGGGCTGGGTAGTACATTGCCCATACCCGTGCCCATACCCATATAAATTTGCGGGTAATTACCCATACCCAAGCCCGGCCCCATGAAAGCGGGGTTTTACCCTACCCATAGCGGGTATTTTTTGCAGGTGCCCATAGGGTCTGGGTCCAATTGCCATCCCTAATTAATAAGGTCTGATTCATGTATTTTCTGCTTATTATTACTCTGGATTTTTTCATCAACTACTCGAGTTTGGAATTTTAATAATTGTTGGAAAGATAGAGTTATAGTCATACTACATTTTAATAATTTCAGAGACTTAAACCTGTTGGACTGTTTGTTGGTGTATATAGGTAGCTTCTGTTTGTGACAATTTGGTTAGTTATTGTTTTCCGATTCTGTCAGAATCCATTGCAACAGTTTCCATCACTTTCTTTGACATATTAAGAGCTCATTACTGAATTCATCACTTTCCAACTGGTTAATTACGGCTCTCTGTTTCTCACTGTTTCCCACCTGTTCCTTCATAACTGGGAGAAGTGCGGAGCTAGTCCAGAACTTGATCCCAAAACTCAATACTGTTTTTGCTCTTAAGCAACTGGGTTCTCTGGATTACTTCATTGGATTGAAGCCAAAAATCTTTCAAATGGTGGTTTGCTGCTCTCCCATTGCAAGTATGTTGAGGACTGGCTAACTGAGGCTGAAATGGGGGAAGCTATGGGTGTCTTGATTTCAATCCCTCGAGTTTGCAAATTCTTCAATTGTATACTAGAGATCACATGTCAGATCCGTAGTTAGTAAAGTTAGTGGCCCATTCAACTCAGTCCATTTATCAGGATTAAATCCTGGTGAAGAATCTTGAAATTTTCAAGACCAGTCAGTAAACAAGTTTAGTGAGACTATGTGATATTTGTGCTCTAGCAAATTTAGAGACTATGTGATATTTGTGCTCTAGTCCTGTATGAATAGATGTAACACACATGTTTATTTCCCTAGAAATTCTGGATGACTTACAGTCAGAGTGAGTGGCTAAAAATCTTGTTATACCTGCTTTCCGCCTCCGGATGTTAGCGATTTATTTTTGAGTTGCTCTTGGTGGATTTCTTATCCTCTTCTCTAATTCATTTCTGTCTCCTATTCTTCTTTTATCATAAGAGAAAAATATATGAAAACATTCCTTTTATTTTTTTGACCATTTTATGGGACTGATTATTATAATTAGACATTATTGCGAAAGCAAATAGGCAACAGCAAAATCCATGTGGGTTTACCCCCTGTCACTTCTATAATTTTCCAGCCAACAACTTGTTCACTCGACATCGTGCTAATACAATTTCCTTTTCCCAGAGATAGGAGGGCACAATTGCTCGCCAAATGGAGAGCGAAAGGTGGTGTATTGTTAATCGGCTATGCTGCTTTCCGGAATTTGTCTTTTGGAAAGCACGTGAAAGACCGGGAGATGGCCAGAGAACTTTGCCATGCTTTGCAGGTACAATTATTGAAATAGCACCTCTTTGTGTAGTTAGATGATATATCTTATCCTGTGATGCTGGTTTTTTCTAATTCGTAAAGGCACATCTTTACGCATTGTTGTCAACTCTCTTGATATTAGTTTGGGAGTTTAAAAATATTGGGAACAAAATGTGCTAGAGAGAAATTCAGTGTGTAGCTTATGCATAATCTTCTCATTTATCGTACGAGCACATCAAGTATAAGAGCTAACCAAGGACCGATTAGAGAGCTGATTTCCACAAATTAATGACTGCCATAATCGTAATCTATTAATATTCCTACATGTGTTATTATTCATATGCTAGTGAATCTAGGGCCTCTTGTTTCTATAAAACTCCTGCTATAACAGGAGTCAGACCTAGTGTAGGTTTATTGTTGACAGCCTTACCTTGCATTTGCAATATCTTTATTTAGTTGATTTAATAACTTGAACCTATGACTTGTTAATCAAATGTAAGCGAGTTGGCAACTCAAACTATTGCACCAAAGATGCTCGAAAGAGTAAATTCTTAAAACGTGGTTGTAATTTTCTTGTTGGTTTATCAAATTAAACCCCTAGACTCTGAAGAACCGGTACGCATAATATGAAGAAGTACCCAAACTGGGTGCATACCAGGTACTATTATGTGTACTGTACATACCCAGATCGTACCCCCATTTTTTATGTTTACTTTGGTAACTGGCCCATGTCTGTGAAAGTAAGTTTAGTTTTTATTTTTTAATTCTTTTAAAAAGCAGACGACTCTGCATCAACCCTCTTTTGTGAAACAACTGGTTGAAAGAGTCATTGTCTCAAAATTTCTTTCTTGAATAAAGGTACCTAGTCTATTATCTCACTTTTTTATTACTACAAATTCGCCGTTGATATATATGATTAGACATGAGTACTGCAACTGCAAACTTCAAAGTTACAAATTAAAATACTACTATTATATATTTACACTATTGTATAGTGTAGTATAGCCTATAATTCAACTTTTCATTTTTAAATATTAATATTTAGTCTTTGACTTTCTTAGCTCTCACTCAGTCACTCTGAATTTATTCTTTTAAATTTTAAAATATTAATATAATCTTCGTTAGTGTTTTAAAACTGAGTTTGTATAGTGTATAATTTTCGTTTATATTTTAATTTAGTATTATTATGTTTTTTAAAAAAAAAAACTATGATGTACCTGTACCTCATTTATTCCCTCTAAAAATGCCTCATCTTTTACCTGTACCCTAGATAATGTTGAATACTTAAGCTTTTTTATTAACATTATGACAACAAAATCATTTTCCCATTAGATGGGGTAGGCTACATAAATCAAATGTCTCACTGACATCCTTCTTAATGGTTTAACCTATAGTTTTTCTTAATCTTCTCTTCCTCTAAATATTGGACCGCTACTTCATTTGATATATCCTCCTATTTGGGGTGTCGCCAAAGTCTTCTCCAGTGGCGTTGTTAAATAGCGGCTATATCATAGCAAAATTCGAACAAATCGTTATTGTTTGCAGAACAAAAACTTTATCTCATTTTCCTTAATAGGTGCTAGTGCTATCCTAACTAAATAATGATTTTTATATTTTTCTATTTTTTCTTGTGCCCACTCATTCATTATAATTCCCTCTTATATGAAACTTTGAGCTTAATTTCCTGCATCCCCATATCCTCCACATCGTATCGTACTATGTACCTAGGCTTCTTAGCACGCAAGGGTACAATACATGTACTCTATCAAGATTGTGCCCTTGCTTCTCAAATGTTATAAAGGCTACCTACAGAGAGGCTGAGTAAATAATTGCAGAGTGCAGCTACCGAAATGCTGCCTCTTGGCAGTAGTGCTATGATAGGGACTTTGGTATTTTGGGGTGCCTTCATGCCATTTGATAAGCACCCAACCAATTGGGGAACCCTCCCTTAAAAGCTAGTTGTCAAAGGGGAAGAACCAATCCACTTAAGTAATTCAGAGTATCCCATCCATACTACTCGATGCAGGATTTAGGTCTCATATTACCCCCAAGTCTCGATCACGATGTTTCATTTTGTATAGAGTCAATGGCCTAGGATCATGATGGTGTTGTCTGTTTTTTCAAATGATACTGGCACCACACTTTCAAAAGGGGGGCTAGACCACAATAGGCAGGTTGGTCCGGTCTGGAGTAGATGTGGCGAAGAAGGCTGCTGGAGATGGGTAACATAGGTAGGGTGTGAATATCCTAATAATTTGAAATTTGAAAGTCCTTCAGATCTTTCATTTTGGTTTCAATGGTGGGATTGGACTGCCAATTAGACATGGAAAAGGCAAGTTTATATGGTAACCAATGGCGGAGAGACAAGCACACTTAAAGTGAGATAGCCACCGAAAACTAACTGGAAACACAGACTTCTAACTTTTTCGTTGCATATTTTGGAAACTCAGAAGTAGAATATTGACTTCATCAAGACTCCTAAAACTTGTATTCTAATTTGTGTCATTTGTTATTGCATTTTTTAAGGTTGTTTACATGTCAATGCAGGATGGCCCTGACATTCTTGTGTGTGATGAAGCCCATATCATTAAAAATACTAAGGCTGACGTTACTCATGCCTTGAAACAAGTAAAGTGCCAGAGAAGAATTGCACTTACAGGATCACCTCTTCAAAACAATCTCATGGAATATTATTGTGTAAGTTTGTATGAAAGTTACAATTTAGAGACCATTAAGTTATTGCATACAATCTTTGACTCATCATCGTTTTATTTGAAATAGATGGTTGATTTTGTACGAGAAGGTTTTCTTGGAAGCAGTCATGAGTTTAGGAACCGGCAAGGCTTTGTTTACTTTCTCTGTTCTGATTTTTACTTTGGTTTATAATATGCACTTCTGAAAATATTTCCCTGTATGTGCAGCTTCCAAAATCCTATAGAGAATGGTCAACACACTAATTCCACTCAGACTGATGTAAAAATTATGAACCAAAGGTCTCACATCCTCTATGAACAATTAAAAGGCTTTGTCCAAAGAATGGACATGAATGTTGTGAAGAAGGACCTACCGCCCAAAACTGTTTTCGTGATAACAGTCAAGCTTTCTCCCCTACAAAGAAAATTGTACAAGAGATTCATTGACGTGCATGGGTTCTCTAATGTTAAGGAAAATCAGGAAAATTTAAGAAAGAGGAGTTTTTTTGCTGGGTATCAGGCATTGGCTCGGGTAAGTACACCTTTGGAGAACTTCGTAATCAATTTAATTGTTGGAGTAAATTCAGTAGATATCATGATTTGATGAATAAAAGATGGTTTCAAGAGGCAGGAGTAATTTGATAAGATGGAAAGGTGTGGTGTTACAGAAGCTAGGGTGTTCTTTTTCTTCTTAATTTTGTTGAGGGGTAATAAATTATGGGGGGAAATTGTGAACAGCCGTTGATTTGGGTTAAAAATTGGATAAATATAAATGTTTGCATCGGTTAGTATTAGGTTTTTAAGTTAGACTTAACTCATTCTTACAAAATATTCTTGTAAGGTGAGGGCTGCCGCACTTTGCAAACTTTTTTCAGGCTTTGTCTTGTTTTAATTCGGGACCTGGGTTTTTCCCAATACTCCCTCTCACATCAGCTTTATTGGGATTTGGGCTTGATGTGTGACCCAAATGGATATGGTCTAAGACCAAGTGCTTTCTTTGACAAGCACTCATAAAACCGCAGATTATGGCTTCTGGAGATAAAATAATTTAAGTTGCTTATTAATTTCATTTTCTGTCACATAAAATGCTGAGGGGAAAGTTTTATTAAATATCATAAAATTAATGTATAGATGTTATGTAACGTTTGTTAATTCAGTAAAAAAAAAAAAAAGATTTGTTATTTTTAGAGTACATTGTAACTGTTCACCCAAAAAAAAAAAGAGTACATTGTAATTCGCAGCTTTGGTTTTGCATTGTACTTGTTGTAGCTAATATTTTATATTCTTTCACTTGTCTGTTGGGCTGTATTCTCTTGAACCTTTGGCCTCTGTTACTAACTGAACTACCTTCAGTTAGTTCCGTTTATTCAGCTACTTTAATTAACTAAATATTGGGATTCTAAATATCTTTAGCTGGATCTAGTTCCAGTTGTATTGCAATCAGTTAATCATTCAATTGTTCAATGCAGTTCTTTATACTTTTCTGTTATCAGATTTTAACATTTGTCAAAATTGCCTAGTGATTTTATATTAATTTTAGTGTGACTTTTTGAAAAAAAAAAATGTTTTAACTTTTGAACTAAAAATGAATGTCAAGTGATTATTGTATTTTGTTAAATTATGGTTATTTCCTATCTTGTCTTAGTGTACCAGGATGATAATGAAATTTGTTGTTTGTAGTAGATATGGAACCACCCTGGGATTTTGCAAATGGCAAAAGAAGACAAGGAATGTGTTAGACCTGAAGATGTTGTTGAGAATTTACTTGTTGATGATATCTCAAGTGATGATTCCGATTCTAATGTGCTTGCTGGAGGTAACTATCTGTTCTGTTGATTTTTAACAAATAAAAACGACAACAAATTTGTCTGTTCAATGAAAGTTGTCAGTTGGCTATAAACACATGGGTTGCCTTTACATAATCCAAAAATCCATAGACCTTTTTATACATAATCCAATAATCCATGGACTATTTTGAGCTTTCTTTATTTTTATGCCATTTGTTCTTCATATCTGGAATTTAATTCTTTTTGTTATTTTTTAACAATTCATTACCTTACAGAGAAGTTGAAGTATACAAATGATTTGCCACCAAGGAAGGATGGTAATGGATTTTTCATAAAGGTAATCATAAAACAAGTTAAATTCATCAATGTTATTCTTTAGTTGATTCTTTGATGAAAGAAAGCTACGAGAAGGGATTACTAAAAGAAACTGATGAGAGGTTGTTGTATAATTTGATAACCAACTAAATTTACATTATGAAATATTTATATGAAGGAAGTAGTACCTAAATGCTTCAGTAACTATTTATTAACAATTCTATGAGAAAGTCTTTACTAACATAAACATAAACTTATAGGCTAATACCACATACTCTCAACACATTTTGACTTAGAATACATCAATGTTGCCCACTTTGATTGTTCAGTTCTTGTTATTCTGATATTACTCTGTGTGGATCATAAGTTTGATCACTTGATATGTTATACTTTTAACATTTTGCTTCTAGAGTTTTAGTGATTGGTCTTACCTGACAATTTTTCAGGGCTGGTGGAAAGATATTCTTCAGGGCAAAATTTTTAAAGAGATTGATCAAAGTGGCAAAATGGTTTTACTAATTGATATACTCACCATGAGTTCTGACGTGGGTGATAAGGTATTAGTTTTTAGTCAGAGCATACCAACCCTAGACCTCATAGAACTATATCTCTCAAAGCTACCACGAAGTGGAAAGCGAGGGAAGCTGTGGAAGAAGGGAAGAGATTGGTATAGGTGGGTTCATATTTCTTAAATTAGTACAATTTTCTGCTACTCTTAATTTTCTGCTTTGTTTTTATTTTACTGATTATTAATTTTTATTTGTAAATTTATTTTGTTATTGGGAATGTATGCTTTCTTCCTTGAATACTTCCATATGTGGGCATTGTTATGTTATTAGTTTGATGAATAAAGGCCTCTTTTTCCCTGTGTGAGTATTGCTGCTTAGATTTCCTTAAGTTATTAAGATTAATGTTTTATTATTTTAACATCCTTCTGTAATGTTTTTATATAGGCAGGCCCAAATTATTAATGTATGCAAATTTTCTCGTTATTTATTTTATTTTCGGGCACATAGTTGTAGATGTCTTGTATGTTTTTAAAGGTTTCAATTATTTCTTCTCAACTCTGTTAATTTAATATCAAAATGCACATATGGTGCTCCAGGCTGGATGGAAGGACAGAGAGCTCGGAAAGGCAGAAGCTTGTTGAGAGATTTAATGAGCCTCTGAATAAAAGGGTTAAATGCACACTTATTTCAACCCGAGCAGGCTCTTTGGGTATTAATCTTCATGCAGCTAATCGTGTTGTTATAGTTGATGGTTCTTGGAATCCAACATATGATCTTCAGGCTATCTATCGAGCTTGGAGGTATGCTCATGTTAATTTTTTCCTTTAATTAAAACAAGCTTTCTTTTTGGGGAAGCATCACTTATAATAGGAATAAAATTTTGGAGGAATGTTGGTAAAGTATTGATTTTCAATTGGATGCAATGTTAGAAATTTATTTGGGTTGTGAAAAGGTGTTCTATTCGGTGCAACGCTCATTGCCTTTCTAGAGGAGTTTCCCTTTTAAAATTGTTAAGGGACGAAACAGATTTGTGAAGGATATCTTCTCCTATCTATCTGTGTTCTCATTTCTGTGTATATTTCATTTTTGGAGAAGGATATCTTCTCGTATCTTTTTGTTTTATCTTCTTTTTACCTTAATAGGATTCTGCTTTTATCTTAAAAAGCAAACATGATAAATTCTAAGAAGGCTGTCAAGTTGAGTTCTTCTCTCATAGTTAATGTTAAGTGTCATATACCAACCCTTCTAGTTTAGACTGTTGGAGGAAGATGCATGGACGATGTTTTTATTACATCTCTAGATAGCACAACCCTCATGCAAGATTTATTTTGGCCTGAAATGTGGACATTGCTTAATGTACAGATCTACCCGCCCGCCATATGTTTAAACTCGATTTTTTATTTAGAAAATTGAGGGGTGATTACAGTGTATGTACACTGACATTTTATGATGGATTGTTTTAATCCAACCATTACAACCCTAATCCAAATTCAATCAATCCATGTATTCTGCCACCTCTAGTTTTTATTAACACTAAGCCATTATGATATTATCTGAAAGTTTTTAACCTTCCACTTTGTATCATGGTCACCTATATTTTTCAATTCTCGGAATTTTTTTTGCTCTTGGATTTAGATAGTTTGACTGGTTTCAAAAATTTTCTTCCATGGTGATACATAATTGATACCACAGTATTTGCAAATCAAAATATTCCCTTCGTTTTAAATAGTTTGACTGGTTTCTCTCTTAAACGATACACATTTTATAGTTGATGATTTGCATCTATAGGTAAAAAATGTGGTTGAAATCTAGATAACTTTTCATTGCAGGTATGGGCAGAAAAAGCCCGTGTTTGCTTATCGGTTGCTGGCTCATGGAACTATGGAAGAGAAAATATATAAGCGCCAGGTAATACAGTATGACTGCTTCTATTCATTGTGTTTTAATTACTTACTTTCTCTTATATTTAGAATTGGTTTGTCTAGGTTACGAAAGAGGGGCTTGCTGCTAGAGTGGTCGATAGACAACAGGTGCATAGGACCATATCTAAAGAAGAAATGCTGCATCTCTTTGAATTTGGTGAAGACGAGAATCCTGAGACTTTGGCTGAACTAAGTGAACAAAGTAATCCGATTTTGGCTGGGGATTCACTGAAACATACAGTACCACATTCAAATGGAAGCAGTTATTCTGATAAGTTAATGGAAAGCTTACTAGGCAAGCATCATCCCCGGTATGCTCTCTACTTCCTGCTGTTATTTGATTTAAGTCTTCTTTCATGATGGTAATGTCTTCTTCAGTTTGACTTCTATAGTATATGCATGATCCACATTCTTTTTCATTTTCAACCATGTAACTTGTTTCGTGGTGAATCAGTGGGACAGAAAGAGAGTGATTAGGTGGCTCTGTGGTTTGAGGTAGGGATATAGGGGTTGGAAGTGATAAAGAGGTCATGTGTTTAACTCCTCCCTACTAAGAAAATAACAACTAACAATTAACATCTGTCATTCAAAATAAAAACATTGACAGATAGGTATTGGATTTGATTCAATCTGTAGGTCATCTTTTGTAGCATGCCTTGACCTTGGAATAGGGAAATCTCACCTCCCTGAAAAACATTTTCATTGATAGAATATTTCCGTTAAGAATTATTATTGGCTTGACAGAGGATTTAACCTTCAACATCATCACATTAGTCTAAGAAATTGAGGCTAGTGCCTCTTGAACTTTGCTTACAAAATATTGCCTAAATACTGATATTAGGATCAATTTCAATTTTTAAGTAAGATAAAATGGAATAAAATTTTCATTTAAATTCATGATTGTGACAAGTAACTTCTATGTTTTTGATGACTTGATCCATGTCATTAGATTTTAAAAAATGGCTTATATATGTTTTTCCTATGATTTTTTTCTTCTCAAAATGGTCCACGGAATATTATTGGAAAAAATCTAAGTCTTACATTGATTAGAGATAAATCCTGAAAAGTTTATAAAAGATGGACACCTTTCACCTTCAAAATTTGTTTTGTGGGCTTTAGTCAAACTGACCTAAATTGGTTTAAGTGCCTGTCCTAGATCTTTTGGGCCACCCACCAAGCCCAATAGCGCTGGATGTGGGGCGGTATGTTGAGATAAATCTAAGTTCTATTTTTACTAGAGATTAAATTGGAGAAGGCTGATAAAGAACGAGTACACCTCACCGTGCAAACCCGTTTTGTGAAGTTGAGTTTGACCCAAAATCTAAGAATTGGTATCACAATTAATGCTTGGTAAGTTTGAGGGGGGTTGTTAAAACTTAGATGAAGAATCATTTTCAACGTGAATCATACGAGTTGAACATCTATTGGATGAATCTCCAGATCGTGCGATCCTGAGCTTGTGGGTTGCACACAATGAATGGGTTGGGATGCGCGGCACACAATGGAAATTGCTGAAATACTTTCCTCCGGAGAGCCCCAAGTGGGATTATTGAAGAACACAGTCCTAATCCAACTTCGTGTCTCCCTTTCGCAGGGCCCTGTTATGTTCTTCTCCCTTTTTCCCCCACCTTGTCCTTTCTGATACAGTGCTCTCTCTTCCAACATGTTCACCCGTCAAAATGTGTTATTTTATATTGGGTTTACGAGTCATGAAGAAAACAAGATTAATGTTACATGAAAACGCTGCGAGTGTTCCGCCCTCATAAGATCTTAATTAAGTGCAACTATTGTTCACACTCACATTCTTGTTAAGAAGGGAAAATCTTTCATAGTACGGGATGACTATAATTGTAGGCATAGTTGTAGATTAAGGTGTTCATGGGTCAGAGCCAACCTGCAAACCAACCCAACCCGCATTTTGACCTAACCCAATCAAGTTTGGGTCCAACATGTGACATGTCATATTATTACCAAGAGAAGTGGGTAGGAACACCAACTTTCCAACACTTACTCTTTTATTGGATGAAATTCAAGTGGGTCCCACCAATTTGAAAATGGGTTCTACTTGAAGTGGTGGGATTTGCATGTTTTCACCCAATAAGAGAGCGACTGTTGAAAAGAGACTGTTAAAAGTGAGCGTTCCTAGCACTCCTCTTATTTTTATTATGTTTCTTTATAAATTGTCTTATACATTCCTTACCATAAATCAATTTATTTATTACGGTTCTAGTTTTTATTAATTATAAAAACTGAAGCCTAATTCCAAATTGAGAGACCTCATTTCTTTATTAAAATTTAGAGACCTCCTGTCCTTTTCACTCTTTTTAGATATGTATTTTGCTTTTGGACTTTATTCAAATTGTGGAAGAATTTTTAAGCATTAAATGATGTGTTTTGTTTAAAAGTACTGGAATTTTACGATTTTTTTGAATGTTCAAGTACCGCAAATGTTTTAATTGATTAAATTATTTAGAATTTAAAACCCAGCCCAATGATGGCCGTATTGGTTTGGATCGGTTTTAGTGCTAACAGTACATGTTGTACATTCAACCCAAAGCAAAGACAAATTGATTGATTTGGGTTTGGTCAAATTAGACCCAACCCAACCCGCAAACACCCCCAGTTGGAGATGCGGTTGTAGAGTAAGAACATATTGTATCAAACCCTATTCATTACTCGGTTTTTATTTTTTCATCCATAGAACTATAACTTATAACTTCAACGTCGTCACAAAAAAATAACTTATAGCTTCAACATGATATTAGAGTCTAGACCACGGTTGTCGGTAGAGTCAATAGACCTAAGATATGGATGCTTTTTATTAAGTTTCACTCTTCACACATGAGCTGATGTAGTTTCTCATAATAGGTGGATTGCCAATTATCATTTACATGAATCCCTGTTACAAGAAAACGAAGAGGAAAAACTATCAAAAGAGGAGCAAGATATGGCTTGGGAGGTGTATCGCAAATCGCTGGAATGGGAAGAAGTTCAGAGAGTACCGATTGGTGAGTCTGTGCCTGATCCAAAGCCAGAAGTGTCAAAGGCAGAAGAAGAACAACCTGAAGTAGAAACTTGGCAGCTTTCAACTAAGCTGAGAAATCGTTTCACAAAGCGGCAATGCACCAACCTTGCACATTTGCTGACACTTAGAAGCCAGAGAATAAAAATTGGGGGCTATACAGTCTGCGGGGAATGTGCCCGGGTGGTAAGGTGGGAAGACTTGAAGAAATAATAGCAATATAGTTAGTAACATGAAGGATGGCATAATCCGAATGTTCATTTATAACCGACTTTCTTTTTTGTTGTAAATTGATTAGGCGGATGTTTATAATCTTATGTTGATGAAATAGAAATGTTTGTCATGTGTTTTGGGCTGCTGATGGCTTTTCCCGAGGGGCGTGGAAATTTTGATCAGCTGTATGTTGCCGGACCCCAAAAAGTTTCAATCAACTGAATTCAGTTGGATGCAATTGAATTGCAAAGTTTTGATCAGGTTTATGAACCCTATATTAATATATTTCAAAATGATAGATTGACTTGCAAACATAAAAAATGGATTTTTATGGGTAGTAGGTAAATAAAAATAACTTTTAGATTTTTTTTTAATTTTTTTTTAAAATCTCTAAAAAAAATCTTTAAATTTTTTTAACACAAATTCTATTTTTTTTTAAGCCGAAACAAATGGACCTTATATTTCAGTCTTTAGAGATTATTTGACTACAAAATAAATGTTCGTAGAAGGTTAATAATGTTCATGATAAGGTTGATCATATGATAGACTAGAATAGTGTAACTTTTTTTTTTAAATAAGAAGAATAGAGGATGATCATTTTAGTTTCTCTCAAAAGATGAGAATGCTATTATCTCTTTCTTAAATTATGGTAATATGTAGAAAAAAATCATTAACGAGCTCTGATTATCAACAAATCATTACATTAAGAAGAATCTAAGTTTGATTCCGAACTTAAAACAATCTTTGGCAGGACTTGATTATCTGGGGTCACTTTGACAAAATTTCGTCCAAATCTTCAAGCGATCTTTCACTATGATGGTAGTTGGTTTTTGTTTTCATTCAAGAAATATAAATGTAGATATTGTTATTGTGCTTATCTTTCCAACGCTGAAAGATCAGATAATCATAGCTCAATATACAATGCGAACAAGCGACAATATGGAATAATGGTTTCATTGAACATTTTCTAGTAGACTCTTGTAGCATGAACTATATTGAGATCTAAATATGTATCCTTCCAGATGCTTGTAAAATTCATTATCATATCATCTTCTCACGTAAATCAGAGGATTAAGACAAGAAAATGATGATAGTAAGTAATAAGAATGAAATTGATACCAATCTTCATTTACCTCGTCTCAAAATAATTGTAATGCGTTGAAGTTATTTCCTTACTTCATAGGTTGACATGTAAAGTTAATAAGCCAGAATAGATGGAAAAGAATTTCAAACAAAACAATGCAACGCAAGTATACTATGTGATATAAGAACACTGAACCAAGCACATTCCTATTCCATTACAAGCAATACGAATGAAAACATTCATGTTTCCCATCAACCTTTAGCAATAATATTATCTTACAAAGAGGCCACAAATGTATATACATGTCCTAAGTTTTTGTGTAATTATATATGTTCTTTTTAACCAACTTAAACATTGGAGCTACACATATTGTTTTTCATGCGAGCCAAGAAAGCTATAAGTAACTACTATCCGAGGCACACCTCCTATACACCTTCTATACATACAGTTGATACATGGCGACGATATCTTGGTCACATCGACCATCAATGACACTGAAAACAAAAGAATTTGAATTGTCTGGGATAGCAAATCTCACACATTCACGATATCAGCGCATTGGTGGCCGTTGGATCTAGATTGGATGGACCAGATTTCAAGTTTGGAATTCTAGAGTAACCAAAAATCAAAATCTGTTTGTTTTCAGCACAGTCTGATCTCGATCCAATGACCACTGACGTGCCGACTGCGTGAATGCATAAATTTGTGACAGCACCAAATCAAAATCCGAAAACATACCATTATTAGGACAGAAAGATGATGTCTTAATCCTTTACCGTAAGAATGATTGGATCCAGCTCATGAGAAATGGCTAATAGCATATGGTTAACATAATGCATGACTAGCAATATTCATCACCTAGCCAATTGTCCTTCTCCTTTGGACCAGTTGGCCCCTCCTCACCAGAAAGCTCTGTTGGAAATAATTCAAAAAGGTTCTCCACAGAAAACCTAACAAATATTGGTAGCATGTCTATTATCTTCTCTATTTCAGAACGTGAATCATATACAATGGTAGGACCCCACTCTCTCATATATTGCAACCAACATGGTTCTGTAATGACTCCATCACCAAGATACTCGGCAGCAACAATCTTGTATCTAAAGCTCGAATCCAGAATAAAATTACTTTTAGCAGCATCGTTGCGAACTCCTATTCCAAGTTTGGATGATCCCTGAAGGTAAGTCCCTGCATGAGGGTAGCTAGCATGCCCATGTCTTGATGAATAAACTATTGGTTTATTCTCCTTAATAAACTCCAAATCGAATGCATTAACCCATTTACCTCCACTGTGCTCAGAGAAAAAAACAGACCAAAGCTCTCCGGTGAAGTTGCTCACGCGAAGGGTGAAGTGCTCCCAATCACCGACATGTTCGCCTATCTTGTTCATCTCAATGTTCATCAATGATACTTTAAGGGTTGCAGGTCCATTGAATGGGCAAAAAACCCACATTGCAATATCAGTAAAGGCTCCTCCTAATGCTGGTTTTACATGAACATAGAGTTCTGCACTCTCTATGTTTCCCTTCTTAAGATTACTTCTTGCATCTTCATCGGTAGGCAAATCAATCCAAAACGCACCATCATTATATCCTCCACCAGGTAAATTTGTGCCGTGATAGTCTATAGCTTTACCCTTTGCATTACCCGCAGTATACAAAATTGCTCCATTCTTGAAAAACCACGACACCGATGATGGCATGTATTTCTCATCAGGATGAAAATATACCGTTGGCCCGTAATGCTCAATAAGAGCATGAATCTGGTTCAGATTCGGCATTGCATGCAACAAAGAATCAAGATTCTTCAAACACACAACATCAACTACTTGTTCAGAATCAAAGTAGGTGCCACAGAAGAATGTTCCGACAGATACACCTCTAGCTAGCATACCTCTATCGCAAGGTTGTGTATTCCAAACCTGGAAAGAATTTTTCTTTGACTTTATTGTTAGTAAGAGATCAGATGTCTCACAAACTTCTGTTAGATCGGTTCGCACGCATCGAACTTCTTCAGCTTTTGGTTCATCTGGATTAGTGGTAACTACTATGCCAACGGCTTTATAACCCTTTGGAGGGTTAGGCAACCAAAAGTAAACACATTCATCATGTGAGTCCATGCACCATATTAATGAGTAATTAAGTGGTTTTTTAAGAGCCGGGGATTCTGACTCGGAACAATCAGCTTGAGATTTGGAAGTAGTCTCCCGAGCGACAAGAACGTGTCCTCGCAACGGCTGATCATTGGAGTGGCAGTAGTAACCAAGACAGGAAAATCCATCTGGAATCTCCAAAGGTCTATAAAATGTGAAACCTAGTGCCTTTCCATTAGAATTTGTGCATCTCCAAACTTTCTCAAACTTGTTTACTTTTGTAACTTCTATTTTCCCAAGGGATATTCTTCCACCGGCAAAACCACCACCTGAGTAGATCAATCACAAACTTAGTACATAGTAGATAAACAACATAATTTAAGTGACAAACATTTGACATGATAGTCAATAACCAAAAAGAAATGAAATAACATTCATAGTAAAAATTCAATTTTGATGTATGTAGTAAGAAGTTTGTAAAACATTGGCACAGCAAAATATGCAATAAAGATACTTATTTAATGCATCAATATGAAACAAAATTAAGAACTAAGCTTGAAAATTAAGTAAAACCAATATCTGCAAAAAAAATTACTAGAATTTCCAAAATTAATGACAATAAGATCAGTAAAAACAAATTGTGATTGAATAATCAATCTGTCCAAAATAGAAAGAAAACAGTAGTAATAAAAGTGTCTATCTATCTAGTTTGAGTTGATGATTAAAATTGGAATATTTATGTTGCTTTAAATAGAAAGAATAAGAAAAGAAGAATACCTTGTGGCCATTGTGGAAGAGGTGAAGGAAGAGAAAAGGGAAGTGGATCAGAGTCAAAGAATTCTGGGAAACTATCCCAACAAAAACACTCAAAACCAAACATCTCTTACCAACCACAAAGAAGAAGCTGAGAAGAGAGAGATAGAAGGGTTGATTAAGCAATAGAAGAAGAAAAATCTTCAAATTTCTTCTCCCTCTTCTCTCCTACTACTATTCTGTTTTGATGATGAATGAATGAATTTTCAGCTTCAACATTAATTAATTACTTGTTTCGGATTTTTTTTTTGTATTGTTATTGTTATTTTAACCACCATATTTTGTTACACACTAATTTTGTTCTAAAGTCAGATTGTTTTTCTTTTTCGTGATTTGTCCTTAATTGTATCACTATCATCTCCTTATCATAACTGTGTTAATGGAATATATACTTTATCTTTTTCGTGTTAAATTAAACATCACGTTTACACCATTATCACTCTAGCCCACCGCAACAAGATTATAATTTAGGCTAAAATATGTTTTTGGTCCCTGTAAATATAGCGAATTTGGATTTTGGTCTCTGGTAAAAAAAAATTTGAAAAACGTCTCAGCAAAAATTTTTGTTTTTTAAAATAGTCCCTAGTCCCACTTTTTCGATGATTTGTCACATTTATGCATATCTGGCATTAACTGATTGTGTTAAATTGTCCACTTGGCAATTAATTTATTTTAACTAATTAAAAAATATTTAAAAAAATCAGAAAATATATTTATGAAATTAAAAAAACCAATTAATTTTAATTAATTTAAAAAAAAAACAGAAAAGGGAGAAAATCTAAGAAAATAAACAATCATCTTCAAATCTTCATCACATTCATCATCATCATCAATCTTCATTATCATTTCATTCTTTTTCTGCAACCTCAAACTATTTTCAAAACAAACAATATTGTCGCAAACAGTGTCGCGCAACAACACAGCAAGAACGGAAAATCCATATTGCATTAAACAACAAGCAACACTAACTATTTTAAACAGAAAACCAAATCGTATATTGAAGAGGAAATAAGAAATAGATCGAACAAAATATGAACGAATATGAACAACGGCGATACAAAAGATGTCGACGGCGCCGAGAGAGGGGGATAGAACAACGACATGTATTGACCCACGACAGATCTGAGTTCATTTTAATCATTGCAAGCAAGATGAATTTCGATTTGGATTTGGATGAAGGTTTGGATGAACTTCGATTTAGATTTCGATGAATTTCGGTCTGAATTTTGACACGCCGTTCTCTGGAATTTCGATTTGAAACAGATGAGTTTATGAAGGATTGAATGGAATGGCGAAGAAGAAGAGGAACGAAGAAGAGGATGTGTGAAGAAGAAGAAGTGAAACGAAGAAGAGAGAGAAGAAACGGATATGTGAAGAAGAAGAAGTGGAAAACAAGATATGTGAAGAAGAAGTGCAGTGTGTTTTCCAAAATAATTTATTCAATCCTTAAAATAGATTATTTTTTAATTTTCATAATTTTAAAATGTTTTTTAATTAGTTAAAATAAAATAATTGCCACCTAGATGCCACATGTAAATGTTTGCACCGTCAGCATCTGCCAAGTATGCATAAATGTGACAAATCATCGAAAAAGTGGGACCAGGGACTATTTTAAAATACAAAAAATTTTGCAGGAACGTTTTTCAATTTTTTTTACCAGGGACCAAAACCCAAATTCGTTATATTTGCAGGGACCAAAAACATATTTTAGCCTATAATTTAACTAGACTTTTGACCCGTGCGACGCACGGGTCTTGTCGATTATAATAGAGACCAATGAATAATCTTTAACCCGTAAGATCATGGGTCGATTAATAAACACAAATTAGGTTATTAGAGATACAATATTACAATCAAATTTGTTTTACTATATCCTTCAATGACACTTGAATCTTGTTAAATTTTACATTTTAGTTTTGAAAAACTAATAAATTAAAGACTGTTATTTTATTTTATCACAATATATTATTGGGGCATTATCTTCTCATTTTTTTTTAAAAAAATTATAAAGAAAAAAGATAAAAAAAAATACAATATTATATTGTTGTACGGGTCAATTTTATTTATTACTTTTATAGTTAAACATCAAAAATTGACTTGTAATAATTGTTTTAAATTTTCACTTACATGAAATACAAAGTCACTTCAATTAATACAATTTCTAAATTACACGTACAGCTCTAAAAAGAATAATTACACTTTGATATTTATTAAAAGTAATAATATAGTTTTCCAATTAAATTAAATATCATTCTGCATATATCATAGAATTGTATTAATTATTTTGAAGATGTGTGCTTGGTTGAAGAGTTGTGTATTTTCCAAGGGGTATAGCATTAGATGTAATTTAATGCAATTCATGGTTTCTAACAAAAATTTTTGAATTTCAAATTGAAGAAGTGTTGGAAGGAAATATATAAGATTGGTACTACACCCCAAAAAAAACAAGTTACACCCTAGAATGACTAATATACCCCTAAATTGAATATAAGTAAACTTAATTTACATTAACCTAAATTGAACATAAGTAAACTTAATTTACATTAATTAGATTGAACGTAAGTAAACTGAATTTACATTAACCTAGATTGAACATAAGTAAACTTAAATTACATTAACCTAGATTGAACGTAAGTAAACTGAATTTACACTAACCTCTTATATACATGTAAACTAAAATTACATTAACCTAGATTGAACATAAGTAAACTAAATTTACATTAACCTAAATTAAACATAAGTAAACTTAATTTACATTAACCTAGATTGAACATAAGTAAACTTAATTTACATTAACCTAGATTGAACGTAAGTAAACTTAATTTACATTAACCTAAATTGAACATATCTCATACCAAAACAAACAATAAACAAATAGAAACTCATCGAAAATGAAATTCATAAAATTCACTAACCTTTATGAATATAGTACAAATTAATAACAAAAATGTTGATTCAGATATTGGTTGCACATCTATGGTGATTTGTGGATGAAATGGTGTAAGGGTTCAGAATGATCATAAAAGATGGGGTTTTTAAAAATTTACATGAAGAGGGCAATTTTGGTATTATTATAAAATTTTAAATAAATTTGGGTGTAACTTGTTTTTTTTGAGGTGTAACTAGCACCAGTCAATATATAATTAGGGTTAGCACTTAGCAATTAATGCGGATCATTTGGAGGGAATTTTTTAGGTTTAATTGTTGCAAACCTAATAAGATTAAAGAGTAAGGGATTTGGATTTTATTTTAAGTAATTTGCAAAATAATATTCAAATGCTTAATTTTTACACTTATTAAAATATTTTTTAGAGGATCTAAATTTTCTTTATTTTTTTTGGTCAAGATTTAAATGTCATTCTTATTAAGGTATATATGCATAATTATAATACTGCAATTGTTTGAAATGTACTAAAATAAAGATTGAAACTATCAAAATCAATAAATATTAATAATTATAATTTCATATTTCCGCGGCAGTTAGGGATGGAAATAGGCCAGACCGGCCTACAGAGGCCTATGGCCTATCCTACGACAGGTCAGACCAGGCTTTTTTTTAAGTAGAGTAAACTTAGGCTGTTTTAAAAGCCTATTTAGCTAAAAAGATCAGGTCATAGGCTGTATAAAAAACCTCTTAGGCCTAAGAGCCTCTAATGGGGGGTCATTACTTAACAAGGACCACTCCCCGTTAAGGACCCTCCATTGGAGGAAGAAAAAATGAGTCACTATTAAGGAACATACAACTATATAAGGACCCTATCTCTCTCCTGGGTAACTAACGGGTCCCACGTTAAAAAAGTAACAAAATGTGTACTACTTGGTCCCACTTGCATAAATGAGTAATAAAATGTGTACTACTTGGTCCCACTTGTAAAAAAGAGTAATAAGTAAATTATTTTTGTTTAATAAAGTAAAGATAGTGAGACATATTTAAGTACTTTTCATTGGGGTCCTTGTTAGTGTATTGCCATTGGAGTCATTAAGTCCTTAATAGATATTTTTATTAAAAAATTATAAATAAGTGACGTGTCACGTGGGGTCCATTTAAGGAGTCATTGTTAAGGAACTACCATTGTGGATGCTCTAACAGGCCGACCTACTTAAGTAAATATGAATAATATTGTTTATTATTAATATTATTATAATATATTTTACACTTTGAATTAAATTATAAATTTGATAACCTTTTTAGTAATTTAAGTTTATTAGTATACTTTGATTTTTTGCATATTCAAATGTATTATGATAAACTAGAATTGAAATATGATATATAATATATAATCAAATTCTCTAAAAATTCTTGTTAAATATAAAAAAACGAGTTTAATTTCAATGATATATTAGTTCATTAGTCGATTGAAACTTAGATCACGTTAATTATCTAGAGATGTCTATATGAAATAGACTTTTAAACAAGCTAGCAGACTATGACATACTTTCAACAGGGCAGACTCAGGCTTAAAAAATAAACCTATGACAGACTGCAGACCAGGCTTAAGCCTTGAAAAAATTTAACAGGCCAGACTTAGGTCTAGCAAAGCCTAGCTCAACCTAACCCATTCCCACCCCAGCGACAGTTAACTGCCTAAAGGCTATTGCGGTATTTTAGATGTGTGTTTTAGCCAAACAACAACAAATTTCAACACAAAATGTTATCGGAATTTGTCATCGTAACCAACAAAGCCCAAACCCGAGTGTGGTAAAATCCCGGATCCGGGTCTATCCACACGGGCGACCCGGTCCATATTTGTGTTTGGTTGTAGTAATGAGGGTTTTTCGATTCTGTTTCACGCACGCTCAAACCCTTCTTTCTTTCTTTCTTCTTCGTTTTCATCTCTTCATCATCATCGGCGACGATACGATGGGTAAGAAAAACAAAGCAATGAAGGAAAATAGCGACGGCACCGTTAAACAATGTCCGTTAACACTCTTTGTTTCTAATTTACCCTATTCCTTCACTAACTCTCAGGTACTCTTTTTTTCATTCATTCTTTTCTATTTTTATTTATCATTGTTTTCTTTATGCTAATTTGTTGTTGAATTGAATTTATTCAGCTTGAACAAACTTTCAGTGAAGTTGGACCTGTTAGACGCTGTTTCATGGTTACACAAAAGGGTAACTTTACTAACTAACTAACTAAGCTGAATTAATAAAAAAAAGTTATTTTTTTCCTAACACTATGGTTAATTGTTTTCAGGGTCTACACAACATCGTGGTTTTGGTTATGTTCAATTGTAAGTTCACTTTAACTCATGAATCAGTGTTGTTAAATAGCCGCTATAGCGTAGCAGAATTTCAACAAATCACTACTGTTCTGTTCTATTCTATGATATGATATTTAATAGAGTTTTGTCAAATAAAAGCTATGGTGGCACTATAGTGTTCCGCTGTTTAACACGGATTACAATAATTAGAAAGAGATTTTTGTAGTTGTAAGGCTGTTAACCGTTCGTCTCATGAGCATCCCTATCTGATAATAATCGAAATAAGAATGTATTACTCAGTAAATAAAACTGCAAAATTTGAACAAATCGCTATTATTATGTGATATACCGATATGTTATTTAGTACAATGTTTCCAAATAGTATATATCAGCGTTGTAGCATTGTTGTGTAGTTGAATTTGAATTTACAACTATTGTTGCGATCTGCGATTGATTAGACCGGAATGATTAATACTCACCAGAACCCCATCTTTGTAAGTAACAAGAGTTCCCCATTTTTGGCAAGTGCAATTTGAGTGTATTGTCTGGATGTTGAAAAATCGAAGAAATAATACTAAACATGCTACTGTTGGTTCACAA
The DNA here is from genome assembly GCF_003473485.1 of Medicago truncatula. Classification (NCBI taxonomy): domain Eukaryota; kingdom Viridiplantae; phylum Streptophyta; class Magnoliopsida; order Fabales; family Fabaceae; genus Medicago; species Medicago truncatula. The sequence goes on along the minus strand of NC_053042.1, from coordinate 39,604,520 downwards.
AGCTTAGTTAAGAGGAGAATATTGATGTCATGAGGACCAAGGAGGGATACAATTTTTGAACTTTATTATAGGTTTATCAGTTTTAGAGTGCTTGCTTCAATAGTATCCGGGTAGTCTTTTTATGTTTACTCTGCTTGTTGTGGTAATTTGTGGTAAACTAATCCGTTCACAATATTTTGATGGACTCTTTTTTGTGCAATTCCGTTTTACGTATATTATTAGAATTGTATAATTTGTAGCATGACTTTTCTGATTTGTTATTAATTGATGTCATCTTCAGTGCTGTTGAGAAAGACGCTAACCAAGCCATTGAGCTGAAGAACAGTTCATTGGTTGGTGACCGGAAAATTGTAGTGAAGCACGCAATCCCTCGTCCTCCCCGTGAAAATCGAAGATCGAAACCGGATCAAGGTTGATTGATGCTACCAATTCTGTTTCAGATAGAGATGTTATATTACTTATATATATTTTCCGAATGATGTACAGATGATTTGATCTTATCATTGTTCCTCCCTTGTTTTCTTTTCTCACTCTTTCTTTTATGATGCAATAGAGGGCAATGAAGGCGATCTCACAGAATCAAAAAATGATGATAAAGACAGCGAATTATCTGGAGCAGAGAAGCCTGTTTCAGTTCCAAAAGAACCAAAAGAAGAAGGTTGCAATTATGTTTACGTGCATTTGATTAGCTTTACCAGTTGTTCATTTATATATTTATTGCTTTTTTATTGATATTATATTTCATTCCTTTTAGAAGTGAAAGTTTTGGATAAACCGAAAAACTCAAGGAAGCCTGTGGAAATAAAAAAAGCAGCTCTTTGTAATGACGCAGCAGATGAGGGGGGTGGCTCAGAAAAACAGAAGTATTTACTCTTCTCCCTTTTCTTAGTAGTACTTCAGCCATGAATTATTTCTAAAAAGCTGTTCCTTGATCTATGTTTTTTTCTTTTGGTAGGGTTGCTAGAACTGTTATATTTGGTGGTCTCGTGAATTCTGCTATGGCTGAAGATGTTCACCGCCAAGCCAGAGAAATCGGCACTGTGTGTTCTATTAAGCATCCCCTTTCAAGGAATGATCTTCAGCAGCATGGTAACTGCTGATTTTATCTTTTCAAATTACAGACAAGATAGGTTTTGTGTATAATTGTTATTGGTGTGTTATGTCATGTTATATTAGAAAATATTTAAAAGTTATATTCTTTTCGCCTGTTTAATAATTATGATATGCTGTATCCCTGTTCTTTTCAGTTCATATTTTCCCATTGTTTTGCACTTCGTGTTGAGCCATCTCATGGTTAGTGTATGAAGCAGTTTCTAATATAGATTTGCTTCTGTCTTGTGCTGTTTTATGTGCTCTGGAAGCTGTCAATCTTATTGTTAATTTTTTTTTTTAATGCTAAGCCTTTTTATTTTATAATTAAACATCTAGTTGTATTGTATCCCATATGATCAAATGTTGAGTATGCTGATAAGGACATTGAAGTTTGTTCTTTCACTAAAATTTCTGATGAGATAGTTTTCCAGTTAGGATGCAAATCAAGAAGATTGAATCATGCATTATATTTATAAAGATTCTTTATACTGCTTAGGATAGTAAGGTAATTATGGCATTTTTCCCAGGTCTGCTGCAAGAAGGCTGTACTTTCAATGCTTCAGCTGTACTTTATACAAGTGTAAAATCAGCCCGTGCTTCTGTTGCAACATTGCATAAAAAAGAGATAGGAGGGGGAACTGTTTGGGCACGCCAACTTGGTGGGGAGGTAAAGTGCTTGTCATAGAACACATCAGAGGATAATATCATCATGCACCATGTAGTATCTTTTATACTGAGTGATAACTGCTAGCTGATTAGGAGAGTTTGTACTGATATATATTAATAAAATGAATAATTTTGCTTTGTATTTTGATAAAATTTTAATGTGTTAATATTTTTCCAAAAATCAAATACAAAAAATCTTAATAACTACAGGTTTATTTCTGCTAAGCGCTGATCACGAAAATATGCATTGTCTTAAAAAATAGGGAGTTACATCATGGGAATTTGTGATATATTATGCGTCTAGGGCCTTGAAAGGGTTTTCTTTTTGGTGCTGTCCTAATTTCCCATGTTTGTAGATTAAGATATTCTTTAAATTGCTTTTATTATCCTTGTATCTGATTCTGATACGTGACAATCTGCTCTTTAAAGTAGAAGTTTTGTTTATCTGCCCTGTTCAACATTTCTATCAACTATGTTTATCCTGTAATTTGAATTTCGTAAATTGGTTTCTAACAATGATTTCATTTTCTTCATGCTTTTCACGTATTTTTTGTATTGATTTTTAATTTGGTCATAGGTAGAATGAACGTTTCCCTGTTTAATGAATATTACCATTTATGATATTTAGTTTGTTAACATTTTTGTTGTTGTATGTGGGCCAGGGAGCCAAGACTCAGAAATGGAAGCTTATTGTCAGAAACCTTCCTTTCAAGGTTCGATCTGTTGAGTTACAGAACATAAAACAATTTTTTGTTTGGAGACCTTGTTTTCTATCTACTTGACTGACTATACATGGATACAGGCCAAAGAAAATGAAATAAGGGACGCATTTTCATCTGCGGGGACTGTATGGGAGGTATTCATTCCACAGAAGTCCGACACAGGGTATATATTCCTTTTCTTTTCCTGATATAAAGCGTTTCGATACTGTATTATGCATTATGTTTTGCTACGCTGTTTTCATCGCCTCATTTCCTGTGTGCAGTCTTTCAAAGGGTTTTGCATTTGTAAAATTCACCTGCAAGCAAGATGCTGAAAATGTATGAACTGTTTCAAAATTTTTATTTTACATACTGTTTTTATTCTAAAATCACTTGTATAGTTGTATATAAGTTTCCTGTTTCTGTTTCAGGCGATTCGAAAACTCAATGGATCGAAGTTTGGGAGTCGTCTCATAGCTGTTGATTGGGCTGTTCCAAAAAAGATATTTAGTAGTGATACCAATGACGCTCCTGCTTCAGAGGAAGGTAATTTGTTTCTTTGTTGAAATGATACTGCATCTTCAAATGATTTATTATCGATTTGTTAACTAGTAGAGTTTGCTAAAGCACAATGCTTTTGAATTTTGAGTTCTGTGACATTATCATACTTCAGATGTAGACATATTGACCATTTTTTGAATGAACGTGCAACATATCTTCCTCACAAGTGTCAAAATCATATATATATATATATATATTTTTATATGAAGAAACAAAGATAATTAAGATTAAAAAAATCCGGGTTAATGGGCTTTTACCCCCCTGCCATATGGGGGTCTTTTGGTATACCCCCATATCAAAAAAAAACTTGGAGATTCCCCCTTGTAAAATGAAGATTCTTTGGTTTACACCCCTGAACCAATCTGACCGTGCACATAAGCTGACATGGAGCGCTGACTGTATAAAATTGCATATCTGGCACGCTGACTTGGCTTTTTTTATTTCTTTTGCAATTTTTTTATTCCATTTGAATTTTTTAATTAAAAACTTAATTGATTTTTTTATTTTTATTTCTTTTTCATCTTCATCTTCTTCCTCACTCTCTTTTTTCAATCTCCTTCTACCATCTTTTTTCCAGCAACACAACATCACAGCATCAACACAACAACACAACAATCTCTTCTTCTCTTCTTTCCTGGTTGTTCCAATCCATCCCCTTCTCATCAATTTTCAATTTTTGGATCAATCATCAACAACACAACAACAACACATCATTAACAACAACAACAACAACACAAAATTCTTCTTTAACCCAATTCCAAACCAGAAAAACAAAATCAAATGGAATTTGAATCGGAAACAACAACAACAACTTCAACGTAAAACAACAACAACAACAACTTCTTTAAAAACAAATCATCAAATCGAAAATCAACCCAGATTGCTTCCTATTCCAATCGAAAATCAAACCCAAGTGGTTAAAAATCAATTCCATGTATGAAGAATTAAAAACCCAGATTCAAAAATCCTCTCTTTCAAAATTCGAAAATCCTCTCTTTCAATTTCTTGATTGTGTTGTTGTGTTGCTGTTTCTTGATTGGAGGGGTGGAGGGTATGATCTGGAAGAAAAGAAATAGAGAGAAGAGAAGGAAGAAGAAAAGGAATAACAAAAAGAGAGAAGGTGGGAGAGAATAGAAGGAAGAAGAGAATAGAGAAGAGAATGATGAAGATAATAGAAGGAAGAAGAAAAGAAAGAAGATAAACAGAGAAGGTGGGAGAGAAGAGAGAAGGGGATTTACGCTGGAGAAGGAGAGAAAGAAATGGGATTTTTTTTTTTAATTTATCATTAAGGGTATTTTAGGTATTTCATCTTTTTAACATAATTTTAAAAATAAAAAATAAAAAATTATGACGTGTCAGTGCCACCCATTACTACACAGTCAGCGTGTCACATCAGCTCATTAATCCAGTCAGATGACATCAGGGGTGTAAACCAAAGAATCTTCATTTTACAAGGGGGAATCTCCAAGTTTTTTTTTTTTTTTGTAGGGGGGTATACCAAAAGACCCCCAAATGGCTGGGCTGGAGGGGGGTAAAAGCCTATTAACCCAAAAAATCCTATTGATGAAATTCCGGGTCTTAGATTTATAGAAGGTAAGAGACTGAAAGAAATAGAGAGAAAATGGAAGACTGCCACATATACATAAATATAATAAATAAGCATTACTGATTAAAGATAAAAAAAAAAGGTGAAATTCAACATAAAAAATTACTTATTTTAATGAGGTGTCTGATACAAATATCCACAACAAATTACAAACTACCGCAACAAAAGTATAAACAATAGGCACAATACATCATAACAGTGACCTCACCACGTCGAAACAGCCAAAAAGTACTTTTTTAAATGAAGGTGTCTGATACAAATATCCACAACAAATTACAAACTACCGCAACAAAACTATAAACAATAGGCACAATACATCATGAAGAAGGCGTCCCTTCACCATAACAGTGACCTCACCACGTCGGAACAGCCAAAAAGTACTTTTTTAAATGAGGTGTCTGATAAGTATCCTATGGTTGTCCATTTCTGAAGGGTGGACTCGCCTAAATCCAGGGCTGTCCATGCATCATAGCTACAAAATGTTCTGTGAAGGCAGCTAGACTGCACTACCGGGAGGGGTATAAGACACTGGTGCAGTCTCAACCAATGCACACACAACAGTAAGAGAAACAATACAACAATAGCAAATTGTGTTTTGCTACCAACTATTGTTTGTTTTTTTAGTTGTTTTTTAAATCATTTATCTGCAGAATGTACACATGTTCCTGGGTATAACAGTTATTAATTTTTATTTGAAGTTCATTGTCTGTGAAATATGTTCCCAACACTAGAACAATATGTGCTCAAACTATTTAAACAAGACATCTTTTAATTATTTTTATTTGAAGTTCATTGTCTTTGAAATATGTACCCGACATAAGAACAATATGTGGTCAAACTATTTAAACAAGACATCATTTAACTCTGTCTTAACTCTGTTTCAAACTATTAAAATAAGACATCTGTTATGCTTTCTTTAGGACAACAAAAGGTGACAGATGAAGATGGTAGTACAACTACTGAGGATGATCTTGAGAATACTGACAAAAAATCTGATCAAGGAGATGATAGTGACATTGATAGTGTTGTGGAGGAAGATGTTCCTTCTGAAGATGATTTTGACAAGGAAGCAGACATTGCAAGAAAAGTTCTTAACAACTTGATTACATCCTCTGCCAAAGACGAATCTGTAAATAACGATTCCGTGTCTTCTGAAGAAAAGAACAAGCCAAAATCCAAGGAAACTGTTAAGGGTGCAGATAGTAAAACATCTAAAGAGTCCGACAAGGTTTCAGATATTTCTAAGCCTGAAACTTCCAAGGAAACAGAAGATGATTTGCACAGAACAGTTTTTATAACCAATCTTCCCTTTGAATTAGATACCGAAGAACTGAAGCAACGGTTTTCTGCATTTGGTGAAGTAGAATATTTTGCTCCTGTTCTCCACCAAGTGACCAAGTATGTCCTAGAACAATATTTTTTGTGTGTCTGTGTTACACAGATTATTATTCATACTCCTCTATTACTCAATGCAGGCGTCCACGAGGGACTGGTTTTCTTAAGTTTAAAACCGCGGAAGCAGCTGATAATGCAATTTCAACTGCCAATACTGCTTCTGGGATGGGTATTTTGGTAAAGGGTAGACCATTAAAGGTTTTAAAGGCTCTGGACAAGAAATCGGCTCATGACAAGGAACAGGAGAAAGAAAAAAATGAAGTTCAAGACCACCGCAATCTTTACTTGGCGAAGGTTTGTATTCTCCTCTGTACCTCGTGTTCCAGGCTATGGTAGCTGATATGCAATAGGAGAGTAATCGTATTCTTTTAAATTGTAATTAATAGGAGGGACTTATTCTTGACGGAACTCCAGCTGCCGAAGGGGTTTCAGCCACTGATATGTCAAAACGCAAAAAGTGAGTATTTTATGGTTGACTTTTGAGTGTAAATGACATTTATTTTCTGTGTATGTATCATTGCTACATCCACTTTACTATTCTCATTTCTTTATTATTTTGTGCTGTATTCGATCTTCCATACTGGGGTGGTAAAGTTATTGTTATTTTTCTGCTTTAGTATAATTCCTGTAACTGATTGTAGTGATCTTACATTGTTATTTGTGAAATATTTATAGTTTGGAAAGGAAAAAGAAGACGAAGCTTCAATCTCCAAATTTTCATGTTTCAAAAACTAGACTTGTTATCTACAACTTACCAAAGTCAATGACTGAAAAACAACTTAAGACGCTTTGCATTGATGCAGTCATCTCTAGAGCTACCAAGCAAATACCTGTAATTCGGCAGGTTGGTTAAATAGGTCATGACTTGAAGTTGTCGATTATTATTATTGTTTCTGTATAGCTTTATGATTTCCATTATGTTTTGAATGTTACAAATGTACTTTGCAGATAAAGATTTTGAAAGATGGCAGGAAAGGAAAGGCTACTCAAGAACAGCAGTATTCCCGTGGAGTCGCTTTTCTTGAATTTTCAGAGCATCAACATGCTCTTGTTGCTTTGAGAGTTCTTAACAATAATCCTGGTAAAAAACAATTACACCCATTTCTCAATTGTGAAGATATTAGCTGTGTGAATATACTAGCTTTGTTAAAATTGTCCACTGGCCCCATAAATTGAACGCTTCCAAAATAAAAATAAAAATAAAAATGAATCAATCATAAAATGTGTACGGAGAAGTGTGTTCAAAAAAGTGTATTGCTAGCATTTCTATGTGCGGTGTGCTGTGTTTTTCTCGTAATATAATGTTGTCTTTCATTGACCACAGAAACCTTTGGTCCTGAACATCGGCCAATTGTGGAGTTTGCTCTTGATAATATCCAGAAATTGAAACTTCGTAACGAAAAGCTACAGTATCAGCAGCGGGCTCCTCACAATGGCAACAGCAGAAACGAAAATGATAAACCCAACAATGCGGGAGTTTACACACATGGAACTGACAGAAAACGAAAATCTCAAGAGCATGGCAAACCAGCAAAAGACTTGGCACCAGATTCAAATAGTGAACACGGTGGTAGAGTGCCAAATGGAAAATCTCCTCAAGGAGGCAAATCCAAAAGACAGAAAGGGGACCCCAAGAGTACAAATACCGATGTGATCTCATCGAAAGAAAGTCCAAAAGCTTCTTCGGCAAGGAAGCTAAAAAATAACCAAGATGGCCAGAATCATGGTGCTAAATTACATGAAGGTAAAAATAGTTCCATTGACAGTAATAGGAAAATATCAGGTAAGAAAGAAGACGCAGTATTTGGAAAGAGGAAGATGCATAACCAAGAACAAGCAGGGGAAAAGGTTTCTAGGAAAAGGCCAAAGAAGAACAAAGATTCAGTAGGGAAGGACACAGTAGATAAGCTTGACATGCTTATAGAACAATATAGATCCAAGTTCTCACACAAGGGTTCTCAAGGAAATGATGGTGAGAAAAAACAATCTAAACAGCTTAGGAAATGGTTCCAATCATAATTTTGTTATGAAATGAATTTTGACACTTGATTCTTATTTACCCTACTTCTTTTGAGCCTCATCTTGAGTTATTTCAAGTTTTTTGCTATACTTTATGATGTTCAAGTATTTAACCTTTTTGTAATAGCGTTATCTCTTTGAGATTTTAGTGGATGCTAATGTAATGTGTATCAAATATTCGAATCATTTGTGTTGAATCATTTTGATTGAGTTAAAGTTGAGATTTTAATTGAATCAACAACTATTTCATGGATAAACCAAAAAATCACTCAAATGGCATGAAGTTGATTAAAATGTGGTTCGCAGAGGTTACACTTTCTATGTTTTGTTTTTGTTTTTCCGCATTATTATGCAACAATGGACGTGGCACACAATTTACAGTGTCCGATTGTCATAGATTAAAGTAAAAGTGGATAGAGGGGTTTGGTAGCTCAACGCCTCAACCAGTTTGAACTAAATAATCAAATGAGTTGAAGAGTTTTTTTTATTTTTTTGACAAGAAATGAGTTGAAGAGTTAAAACTACTAATATTAATAAAAAGAAATACTTTTTGTTCATTAAATTGGCCCTTAACTAAATCTGTATTTTAATACCTATAAAAAGAAATATGTATATGTATTTTAATAAGCAGTTATAACTTAGACAAACAACTATATGTAATATATTCCCTCAAAAATAAAAATAAAACTAAATGTAATATATACATTATAGAGCACTAGATGTTGGTTACTCTTATCTTTTACAACATTTTTTTTTTTAAATCAACAAATATTATTAATGACGAATGGGTGCAAGACGCACAAAAAACATTCGTGGACAAGCCAAAAAGACAAACATATAAGCAAGATGTCAAATATATGCGGAACACCCAATAAAATCAACAAAACCTCCCAACACCACCAAATAAAAACAAGCACAGAAAGGAGCCCAACCAAAAGCTAAGAAGCCTATGCCGAGGTTTACATGAGACAACATGCCAAAACAAGCTAACAAACCAAATTACCAAAAAAAAAATAGCCTACCTATCCTGCATCACAGCCTGCACAATAGCAGACAGAACAAGGTTGCAACATTTGAATGACCTACCAAAACAAACACAATCAATTAAAATGGATTGAATATCAATTCAACCTAGCCCAAGTAGAAGAAGATCATAACATTGAATGCATGAGTAGTCATTGTTCGACTTCATATAAGGTCAGGGTTTAGAGAAGGGCTTTGGTTACAAGTCCTGCATTGATTACATAATAGATCAATCACATAAATGATTTTTGTGTAGTCTGTAGTGTGGTTCAAGCTATGAAATTGCTCCTCTAAAAAAAATGTTAAAATTGAATGGTACATTTCGAGGAGTTAATTGAATTATCAAACCCTTCTTGTAGAAAAAGTTGAGTGATCACCAAAAAAATCAGCGTTTTGATTTTAATTCCAATTTCAATTTCTCACATGCACAGTACTTTCAATCTAATATTCCTTCCTCTCTCTTTTTTTCTTCATCATGCATCTCACATTCTTAATTATATAAATAAACCCCATTTCATTATTTTCTACTTTAATTCTCATGATGATCAATGTTTGATCATACTTGATGTTGAATTTATAAGGACTTGTTGTGTTCAGGCTCAATTTGGATAATCAAGCACTTATCATATAAATGCTTATGTACAGGCTAGCTACTTCTATGACAGATAAAATTAAGTCAAACTGTTTTCATGTAAGTTATCCTGTAGAGCTTATGAAAATATGCTGAAAACAACTTGTGGGCATGTCATAAGCTCTCTCAAATGGTATTGGAAGTGTTTATGTTAGTCAATCCAAACAGACTTTCACTCTATCGGTGAATCTAGGACTAGTAGTCAATTTAGTGAATTTAAGTCATTGGATGACTCACATTGTGACTTCCACAAATACGAAAATCTGAATCTCATCCATCCATTTTTAATAACTTCTCAGATTGGTGACTGCAATAAATTTAGATTGGACGAAATCCATTGTAAGCATTAAATCTGGAATCATGCAGCTAAGAAATTACACATTTTACGCAGTCACGTGATGTGGACGGTCCACATTTCGGTGCGCCAAAATTCAAGTAGGAACACATGTCATCTAAAATTTGATCCGACAGTCCAGGTCGACAACTATGTGATTGCGTGAATGTAGTGAACTCAAATCCGCAAACATTGCATGTTATTACAAACAATTTCATCATGCTTTTATCATTTTGATTGAAAGTATTACCTGTTTTGTGACATTTTTTTATTAGGCAGTGTTTGTCCATACTCCAATAGTCCAATGCAATCCTATGTTCAAAGCTCTAAAATGAAGGATCTTTGAAGAAACTGGCTACTTCACGATGGTATTTAGTGGCAGTAACCTGTGATGTAGCACCTAAACAACGAATACTGATATTGATTTTTGTCTTTCAGGTGTCATAATATTGAGTTGAGCCTATGAGAAACTCTATGGCTCACTGCTCTATCAAGGATACAGGTATAGCGGAATCCCAGTTGAGTTGGTGGTATCTCGTATCATCTTACGAAGAACTCAAAACAGGGAAACAAAAGGTAAAAACCTTGGCCGAGAGTTTCAGTTGTCCGCTACTTTTATAAAATAGTAGAAAGACAGACACGATAGTGCTTGTTTTTACGTTAGTAATAGAATACTGATTCTATAAAGCAGCATAGTAAAATTCCGTGCTAACTAACTTTTGTCTTTCAGGTACAAAATTGATAAGTCAAGGACAAACTGTCAAGGCTCCATGCTCTAAAAAGGATACTGGTTCAATTGATCCTCGAATAAGTTGGTTGTATGTAGATAAATTTTATCAAGAACTCGAGAATGGAAGTCTCAAAGTGAGAATCTCAGACGAGGCTTTCACTCGTCCAAATCTTCAAGCGAACTTTCACTATGATGGTAGACGTAGTTGGTTTTTGTTGTCATTCAAGAAATATAAATGTAGATATTGTGCTTATCTTTCCAAAGTTGAAAGGTCAAATAATCATAGCGCAATATACAACGCGAACAAGGGCAAAATTATATCTATTGAGTTCTAAACTGCATGATGATTGATATGATTATCACTTGTAATAAGAATGAAATTGTATACCAATCTTCATTTATAACTCTACAAAATAGTCTAATATAAAATTTCATTTGGAAATCAAAGAATTCAACAAAAATGACCTCACTTAGCCAATCATGCAATTTTTTTCAATTGTTTGATTTGTGGGCAAATAATATTTTGGTTGCTCATCGGCTTTAACACTCTTTATCAAATACAATTCGGACAAAATTATTCTCGTCGTTCTTTATCTTAATTTCAGATAACAATTCCGTCATTTAACTTTTTTTTCATGTCATTTTCGTCATTTTGATTAATCTGCATATGGTATCTATGATTTTGTTTTTCTTTAACTTAAATGTTCAAATACATGATCCTTCATTCATATTCCATATGAATTTTAAAATTGATGCTTAAAAATTCATATCTAAAAATAGGACAAAAATTACGTGAAAAAAGATAAAAAATGAAATCGTTACCTGAAATTAAATTAAAGAACAATAAATATAATTTTGCCTACATTGATATTATATAAAACACTCCCTCTATCCCAAAATAACTGAGTCATTACATTTGCTCCAAAATAATTGACTTATTTCATTTTTCAATGCAATGTTAATTACTTTTTTCTAATTATAACTCTAATTAATAAAGAAAGTACAATTTCTTTAAACAATATATTTATCCGGTTTATGACTTGGTTAGACATGTAGAAACACATTGAACATATTATTTCCTTACTTCATAGGTTGACATGTAAAGTTTGTAAGCCAGAATAGATGGAAATGAATTTCAAACAAACAAACAAATGCAATGCAAGTATATTATGTGATATAACAACACTGAACCAAGCACATTCCTATTCCATTACAAGCAATACGAATGAAAACATTCATGTCTCCCATCAACCTCTATCAATAATATTATCTTACAAAGAGACCACAAATGTATATGCTACCAATAGCCCTACCTTGTACATGTTCTAAGTTTTTGTGTAATTATACATGTTCTTTTTAACCAACTCAAACATCGGAGCTATATATATTGTTTTTCGTGTGAACCAAGAAAGCTATAAGTAACTACTATCCTATACACCTTCTATACATACAGTTTATACATGGTGATGATATCTTGGTCACATCGACCATCAGTGACACACTGAAAACAAAAGAATTTGGATTGCCTGGAGACTGGAGTCGCAAATCCCACACATTCACACAGTCAACACATTGGTGGCCGTTGGATCTAGATTGGATGGACCAGATTTCAAGTTTGGAATTTTAGAGTAAACAAAAATCGAAATCTGTTCGCTTTCTGCACCGTCTGATCTCGATCCAATGGCCAGTGACGTGCCGACTGCGTGAATGCGTAAATTTGTGACAACACCAAATCAAAATCCGAAAATATACCGTTATTAGGACATACAGATGATGTCTTAATCCTTTACCATAAGAATGATTGGATCCAGCTCAAGAGAAATGGCTAATAGCATAATGCATGACTAGCAATATTCATCACCTAGCCAATTGTCCTTCTCCTTTGGACCAGTTGGCCCCTCCTCACCAGAAAGCTCTGTTGGAAATAATTCAAAAAGGTTCTCCACAGAAAACCTAACAAATATTGGTAGCATGTCTATTATCTTCTCTATTTCAGAACGTGAATCATATACAATGGTAGGACCCCACTCTCTCATATATTGCAACCAACATGGTTCTGTAATGACTCCATCACCAAGATACTCGGCAGCAACAATCTTGTATCTAAAGCTCGAATCCAGAATAAAATTACTTTTAGCAGCATCGTTGCGAACTCCTATTCCAAGTTTGGATGATCCCTGAAGGTAAGTCCCTGCATGAGGGTAGCTAGCATGCCCATGTCTTGATGAATAAACTATTGGTTTATTCTCCTTAATAAACTCCAAATCGAATGCATTAACCCATTTACCTCCACTGTGCTCAGAGAAAAAAACAGACCAAAGCTCTCCGGTGAAGTTGCTCACGCGAAGGGTGAAGTGCTCCCAATCACCGACATGTTCGCCTATCTTGTTCATCTCAATGTTCATCAATGATACTTTAAGGGTTGCAGGTCCATTGAATGGGCAAAAAACCCACATTGCAATATCAGTAAAGGCTCCTCCTAATGCTGGTTTTACATGAACATAGAGTTCTGCACTCTCTATGTTTCCCTTCTTAAGATTACTTCTTGCATCTTCATCGGTAGGCAAATCAATCCAAAACGCACCATCATTATATCCTCCACCAGGTAAATTTGTGCCGTGATAGTCTATAGCTTTACCCTTTGCATTACCCGCAGTATACAAAATTGCTCCATTCTTGAAAAACCACGACACCGATGATGGCATGTATTTCTCATCAGGATGAAAATATACCGTTGGCCCGTAATGCTCAATAAGAGCATGAATCTGGTTCAGATTCGGCATTGCATGCAACAAAGAATCAAGATTCTTCAAACACACAACATCAACTACTTGTTCAGAATCAAAGTAGGTGCCACAGAAGAATGTTCCGACAGATACACCTCTAGCTAGCATACCTCTATCGCAAGGTTGTGTATTCCAAACCTGGAAAGAATTTTTCTTTGACTTTATTGTTAGTAAGAGATCAGATGTCTCACAAACTTCTGTTAGATCGGTTCGCACGCATCGAACTTCTTCAGCTTTTGGTTCATCTGGATTAGTGGTAACTACTATGCCAACGGCTTTATAACCCTTTGGAGGGTTAGGCAACCAAAAGTAAACACATTCATCATGTGAGTCCATGCACCATATTAATGAGTAATTAAGTGGTTTTTTAAGAGCCGGGGATTCTGACTCGGAACAATCAGCTTGAGATTTGGAAGTAGTCTCCCGAGCGACAAGAACGTGTCCTCGCAACGGCTGATCATTGGAGTGGCAGTAGTAACCAAGACAGGAAAATCCATCTGGAATCTCCAAAGGTCTATAAAATGTGAAACCTAGTGCCTTTCCATTAGAATTTGTGCATCTCCAAACTTTCTCAAACTTGTTTACTTTTGTAACTTCTATTTTCCCAAGGGATATTCTTCCACCGGCAAAACCGCCACCTGAATAGATTACTCACAAGCTTAAAACTTAGTTGATAAACAACATAATTTAAGTCACAAATATTTGACACCATAGCCAATAACCAAAAAGAAATCAAATAGTATTGATAGTAAGAATTCAATAGTAGTAAGAACCTATGAAGCACGGATACGGACACCGGACACGACACTGACATGCCGACACAGCTAATAATTTGAAAACTTCAAATAATTAAGTGTAATTACAAGTGTCAGTGTCGGACACGATGGGACACGCCTAATCCGAGGAGTGTCCGTGCTTCATAGTTAAGAAGTTTGTAAAACATTGCCACAGCAAAATATGCAATAAAGATACTTATTTAATGCATCAATATGAAACAAAATCAAGAAGTAAGCTTGAAAATTAACTAAAACCAATATCTGCAAAAAAAAAAAAAAAAAAAAAAAAACTAAAATTTCCAAAATTAATGACAATAAGATCAACAAAAACAGTACAAATAAAATAAAAATAAAACAAATTCTGATTCAATAAATAATATCTCCAAAATAGAAAGAAAACAGTAATAAAAGTGTCTAGTTTGACTTGATGATTAAAACTAGAATATGTTGTACAGTATTAAATAGAAAGAAGAAAAGAATTAAAAAAAATAAAATAAAAGGGAAGGTTGATAATAATACCTTGTGGCCATTGTGGAAGAGGTGAAGGCAAAGAAAAGGGAAGTGGATCAGAGTCAAAGAATTCTGGGAAACTATCCCAACAAAAACACTCAAAACCAAACATCTCTTACCAACCACAAAGAAGAAGCTGAGAAGAGAGAGATAGAGAAGGGTTGTTTAAGCAATAGAAGAACAAGAAGAAAAATAAAATCTTCAAATTTCTTCTCCTTCCTTCTCCCTCTTCTCTCTTATTCTGTTTGGTTTTTGCACTGATGATGAATGAATGAATGAATTTTCAGCTTCAACATTAATTACTTGTTTGTTTCGAATTTATTCATGTTGTTACCTTCTATTTTGGGTGGGGTACACTACTTTTTTTTTTTTTTTTGTAGGTTTGTTTTTTTTTTCCCTGAAACAACAAAAACTAATTATCAAATCAATTAAAACTACGCACAGTTGTTTCATAAGTTCTAGCTTAACTGACACATAATTTATTTAAGTTAAAGAAAATTTTGAATAAAGGATTTTAAAATTTTGAAGGCAAAATATCATAAATGTGTTAATGAAATAAAGGGATTTTAAAAGTTTCAAATATATATTTTTTTGTTAAACTATTTTGGAAATTCTGCTTGAGACTATTTTAAAATTTAAAAGACTAACTTGAGAATTATGTCAAATTAAAAGAATTTATTTAAAACTTTTGAAATTTAAAAATTAACTTAAAAATTCTGTTAAACTAAAAAGATCTAATTAAAACTTTCAAAACTTAAAAGATTAAATTAAAAATTTTGTTCGATAAAAATTAGCAACTTCAATAAAAATATACATAGCCTACCAACTTTAGCGTAGAGTATTGGCTCACCACCATATGGTGGTTGGCACACTCTTGATCTCTTGGATTATTGACTGACTTTGTTTATTGTTGATTAAGACACAATTATCCATTTCTTCTAGTTTCCGGGATTAGGTACAAATTAATTGGTTCTCACGCATACTCCATAATCATATATATTGGCCCATGCCACTTTACTTTAATATATTTCTTCTACTCTTGGAATTAATGATGGAAAATAAAATATATTTGATCGTGAATTTAGCTCAATTGATTCAAACTCCAGTCACAATCAAAAAAGAAAACAAAATATATTTCATTGTTACGGTGATATTCATTTAGTTATCGTATGGTTTTCTTTTGACAAAATTTATTGATGATATAGTTGAAATGTTTAAAAAATTCTGAGAATACTTCACGTTAAATTTAAGCAAGTCAATAATAATTATTTAGAACCCCTCAAAAAATAATAATAAGAATTTAGAAGTCTAAATTATCATTCCTTGAAAAAAATTCAAATTATAAGGGAAATGTTAACTGGTGTCCCGGATACTGGTTAAGGATACTAAAAAGGAAATTATACAGTAGTTAATACATTGAAATTGTGTAATTAATTTATAAAAAGTCAAAAAAAAATTTTTTTATGATAATAACTTCCTTTTTTGATATCCTTAACCAGTGTCCGCTCCCGGGCACCAGTTAACATGACCCAAATTATAATATTTACTACTCCCTCCGTTTCTTTTTAAGTGTCACTTTTGGAAAAAAAAATTGTTCCAATTTAACTGTCACTTTCAAAATTCAATGCAACTTTAAATGTTGTTTTATCAATATTACCCTTAGTTATTTATTGCGGAGAAAGAAATATATGAAATGAGATATTAAATGAATAAGGCTATTATAGTAAAAGTATCAATTATTATATCAAAAGTAGTAACATTTATTGATTGTCTTGATTTGTGTAAAATATCACAAAATGACAATTAAAAAGGAACGGAGGTAGTAATAAAAATTTATTGATGAGGGGATGATGGCCCATTCAAAAGAGGGAAGATCTTAAAGACTAAATTATGCTTATCTTTCCCTTTTGAGATAAAATTTATATATTTTTTAGAAATAAATATTAATTTAAAATATTTTTTATATCATTTCATATTTATGAGATAGTTTAACTGTTAATTTTACATAACACTACAAAATCAATCTACTAGCGGCTATCCGATATAAACTCATGATATTAGTGAATTTATCAGATATATGTTCACTTTTTACTATATACAATTTTTTTTTTAAGAAGCTAAACCAACCCCCTTAAATTGACACCAGAGAGAATCGAACCCCTGAGACCTTGAGCAGAAGCACACTTCCAGTTTCCAAGTCAATACCACTAGGCCAACCCAAATGAGTTTTTTAACTTAGTTTTGAATGTTACCATCATTTATCTAATCACCACTATGAAAACTTAATTGGTATAAACCCAATCAAATTTGACGTCCTCAATTAAATATGGGTTCTCCAGAAGGAAAATAACATTTGTATCTTTGAGCAAAAGGAAACGCTATTACCGGTGGTTGAAACTCTTTTCTTTCTAGTGGTTAAAAACAATAAAACAAAAACTTAGCTTTTGATTGTCATCACCAATGGATAAATCTTCATTAGTGATTTACTGATGTTATCTAGCTAGTGTTTTGTTTGGATTGCTAGCTAGTTTTTTTGTTTCCTTAAAAAAAAGGTAGTGTTTTTGTTTTTTTTTTCTTGTTGGTTTATTGTTTGTAACTACTTTTGTTTGTAACAAAACACTTTTGCAAATTTGAAGTTCCTTTTTGGTTTAATATAATTTTTTTTATGCCTTGTGATCTATCTATATGATAGACAAAGTTCATTTCGTATATATAAAGACTAATTTTTTTTCGTTTTCATTTATCTAAGGAGTAAAATGGAATATTGGAATCAAATGTTATAAAAAAGGGATATTCTACGGTGTGTCATTGTCAAAGGGCATAAGAAAGATGATTGCATTCAATTCCTTGTAAGATTGTGCATTTATATATGCTTCTTGTTCCTTCTTTACTCTTGTGGCTGATGATGTACCACCATAGATGCAGTTATGTTATGGATGGATATATCAATCAATCATCAATGATTGGAATAAATAACGTTTTGCAAATTGCAAATCAGAGCCGGCCACCGCCCTAATAGAATAGAGTATAGACTTTGAAATTGTCAAAGTCCACGTGAAAAACACCAAAAAGAGTCATTCAAATATTCTTCAGATTCCTATTTATATACATATTAAAATAAGAAAACGATAAACCTAACTTTGATGTTTTATGACCATTTTTTTTTAAGGAATGTTTTATAACCACTTGTTTTCGGTTTCTAGAAAGAAAAAATTCAGTTGTAGGTAAAATTATATAAAAATTAAAATTTGTTTTAAAATACTAAGTTAATGTAAATTATGATCTCACAATAGATGATGGGTATAGATCGAACCAAATTAACGATAAAAGAGGATTTATTAATTTTTTCTTTCTTTAAGGATACTATGTATTTTAAAAATTATAATAGTCATTCCATACTCTTTGAAAATTACCACAAAAAATACCCTTTAAAATTAAAAATATTGATTAATGTTATTGAAGGATGTGAAAGCTAGATGCAAAATGGATTGCAAAGTCAAAACTATCATGTATCTGTGGAAAAATATGGTGGATTCTCCTTGTGAAGAATCATATGTTGAAATCGTTATGCAATTTCGGAAAGTGTGTAATTTTTTTTCAAAATTCCGATGGACGTGTAGAATGTGTTTCAATCTAATACAAGAATGAATTAGGTCCTAACATCCAATCGATTTCGTTCGGAATATCAGATCCTTTACAAAATGAAAATATAAAATTAAAAAGGACAAACAACCGCGAATGGAAGTTACAACCTAATAGATTTGGTATTTTTGGATCATCAAGGAGCCTGCGAGCAATTGAAGGGGACTATAGAGCTATATTTTTTGTTTTATTATGGCTTTTCTTCTATTTTTTGCGTGACCCACGCCAGAAACCCGCCCCTCCCTAAAAAAAACTTTTGTTGTACCCTTGCTTGCAGTTTTATTTAATTTCAAAAACATTTCTCCTAAATTTTGTTTTCAATATATCTGTAGAGTATTCAGAAATATAAAGCTATGAATAAATCCCCGACAAAGAAAATAAACCATAGTAGAGTAGAATTAAAATTCCCAAATCTTTATTATCTTTAACTAACGAAAAGACGGACACTAAGTCATCGTTGTATGAAACAGTGGAGTTGGAAAAACTTCATTGATGAATCAAAATGTGCAGAAGAAGTTTAGTCTGCAATACAAAGCTCTACAATTGGTGTGAATTTTATCACTAAAGAACTGCAGTTGAATCAATTCAGGATGCTCCTGAACACTTAATGCAGCAATGGCAACAAAATTTCTGTAAACCTCACTCTTTTATGCAGAGTTAAAATTCACTGGTGTTAGACATTTTACATGTCTTCTTGATTTTATCTGCAAGCACTCAATCACTATGTTAGCAATATTACTTTTGCTTCATTGCTTGTAATTTAGTAATTACACCACTTCTTGTACCTTGTTGTATGCTTAATTATTAATGAAGATCTTTTGTCAATGAAAAAAGCAAAATGAAATACCAAAACCATACATACAAAGCAGCCTCCTTGTGATACAAATTTTGATTAAATCATTCATTATTCAATTTCAATACTCATAATCTCATCCTCAACAAATCATAAACAAGTTGAGAAAGAAAGGGTAAAAAAATTGAAACAAAGGAGACAATACTCAACATCCCCAAATGAATCAAATTTCTATTTCTAATCCAAACTATATATGAATCACAACCATAAAAATTACCAATTAATTTTACAACAAGCACCTCATCAAATATAAGACGATTCATAAGTTAGTTCAGAGTCAGCAACACGAGGTTTATTAGTGCTACCACTCTTCTTATGGTTACCCCCTCCGCAAGTTATCGAAATCTCACACCCTAATGCTGTTCCAAAGCACGAAAACAAACCGCTACCTTGCCTTCGATTCTTACCTTTACCTTTCCCTTTCGTTTGTTTCCCAGTTTTCTTCACACTACCATTATTATTATTCCCCAAATGATCATAAACCTGCGGTATATCTATCTGTCTCCACCGGTCCATCTTCGTGTTCAACATCTCCCCGCCATTGTCCTTCTCCGGCGGCCATTTCTCAAACATTGAATTATTCACCGTCTTTCTTGGCACGTGCAATGGCAACGGATACAATCCTTTCGCTATCGCGGCAGCCACCACAGACGGTGAAGGTCCAACATCCGAACACAACGATCCATTCGCGTTCACGATCACACCTTTCTTCCCAGTAGGAACACTAATTTCAGACTCACATTCACCACCGTAACCGTTTTTTCCATTAGGATTATAAACATAATCATTAATCGTCGAATCATTTTTTTCGCTTTGTGATCGTTGAAGCGTCATCATATGCTTGGCATCACAATTACTGTTATTGTCATAGTTTTGATTCTGTTTGTTAGGCTTCGTTATATCATAATATTCAACAGCCGAAGAACTAAGCTCCGAATACATCGGCATGCTTCTCATCGTAGCATCAACAACATTAACACCAATGTTAAGAATCCCTTGTGGACGACCAGAAGGTCGACGAACCTGCAAGGCAACGAAACGAATCTTGGATTTTCTGTTACGAGGTAAAAGATTGTTGAGATGAACAGCGACAGTTCCAATGAGAACATCACGGAGCCAAGCAGAGGCATAGATTTCAATCATAATGACAGACTCTTCTGATAGGAGGAAATCATCGTCGACGCGGAAAACAAATTTTTCATTCCAGGTAGGGTTGTTATGACCATGAGGGTCTGCTTGGGTGGTAAGTTTACGTTCTGGATTGAGCCATGCAACTGCATAGGCTTTGATTGATTTAGAAACGGGTGCGAGGTCTTGTGCTGATATGACGTTGATTTCTAGGAGTTGGAAGGGAGGTGCTAGCATCGACATTGTTGTGATGAGGTTGATTTTGTTGTGAAAATTGAAATGATAATGCTATGGGGTGATTGATGGAGGGGGAGCAGCCGGTGTTATGGCTGAGACTCACCCACCACCTTGTGAATTGGACAAATGGAAATGATTCTTTCTTTCTCTCTAAGGGGATAAACAACATGATTTGGTTATGATGGAAAGCTAAAAATGGCATTTTTATTTTATTTTTGGGTTTGATTCATGCATGAAAAGATTGGATGAAGGAGAGAATAGTGGTTGTTGAGATAAATTGGTTTTGGTATCTGTCATGGACAATTTCTTATGATTTCATTGATTTTTTACTCAACTAGTTAAGAACCTTCTACCAAAAATAGGATAGAAAATGGATCACAACCGTGTTGTTTGCATTTCAACCGGTTAATTTCGGCCATTCATCTGAGATCGAGAGGAGAAAATCACACGGTATGTTTTTTACATTAAAATGATCTCAGCCGGTCGATCAAGAGTTGTAACTACCTAGCAGGAAATCCAGTTTAGTAGGAAACATGTGTAGGGGAAAACTAACATTGAAACATAAATGTTAAGTCGACGCAAAAATCGACATAGACATCTTACAAAAAGACATTTCTTTTTGTATTTTTCAAGTTGCAATATAAGTGTAACATTGACGGCACCTTAGTTAAATAAGAAAAATACAAAAAGAAATTGGTGTTAATTAGAATGCTAACACAAAGGTGTTCAATTTTCACACTTTGACGTATTACTACTAACTCACAAATCTGTTACTAATTCATTCGGTTAGATAGGATTAGGAACGAAAAAGCAAACCAAAACCCAACTCCCCATAGCTACCACAAAAATTCCAAATTAAAGTAACACACCAAACAACTCAACATATGATAAAATATTTAATGTTGTTTCCTCCAAATCAATGTCTCAAAATTAAACCACCAAATTAAATCCTATAACAATGAACCAATAAACCATCTCCAAAATGAATGTTTCCCAATATTCCACCACCATCTTCTTCATTAGTTACACTTTCTTGCTCTTCCTACCTTCTTCTGAACCAATTTCCAATTACAACAAATTAGTATACAAAACATGCTCAACTCAAACCTTCAACCATCAATCTTATTCTCAATCACTCAATTCCTTATTCCAACAATTCATAACACAATCTTCCCAATACAAGTTCTTCAAAACCAACGAAGCAATCAACGACGACACCTTCATCTCCGGCTTTTTTCAATGCAGAAACGACTTCACCAAAGAAGATTGTTTCGCATGTGTAACATCTTTACTTCCTCATATATCAAATACTTTGTGCAGTGATTCCACATCGGCACGAGTACAACTTCAAGGTTGCTACGTTCAATATCAAACTGAACAATTTCAAGAAACAACTATTCATGAATCCGAAAATAACAATATGTTTCACAAGATTTGTGGAGTGCCTGTTGTAGAGTATTATTTTGAGTTTAAAGAGTTGATGAACGAGGCATTCATGATACTAGAAAATGGGATTGTAAATAGTGATGGGTTTTACACAATGAAGTATAAAAAGGTGAAATTGATGGCACAATGTGAAGGTGATTTGAGAAGTTGTGAATGTGGTGAATGTGTTGGTAATGCAGTGATGGTTGCCAAGGAAGAATGTAGTAGTTCAGTTTCTGCAGAAATATATTTTGATAAGTGTTTTATAAGCTACACATACATGCCCAAATCAAATGGTGATGCTAACAACACTGTCCCAGGTAAATTTATTTTTAGATTGCATTGAGAATCATAGTACTTATAAATTTCATGATAGAAATAATTTACATGAAATTCATGAATACAGGGGCACGCAGAAAGAACAACCCCCAAAAGTTGATAGCAATAATTGTTGGAGGGGGTGCAATTTTGTTTATGGGTCTTATAGTTGTATCGTTGATCAACTCTCGGCTTAAAAAAGATGACTACGAGTAGAGTTAATTGGGTTATTATGTAACTAATTAATTATTTTTGATTAATTAATAGGATTTTTTTTGCTTTAGTTGTACTATACTATACTATCTGATCTATTGGAGAACTTTTGAAACAGAAAAATTTGTAATGATTCATCGATTGAAAAAGACTTGTATATTGATTCATCTGATCTATTACAGTCACATAAATTTGTCTTGATTCAATTTTAGAAAGCTATTCTATATATGGCCACACAATCGAGCTAAGCGAATTATGCAGGAACTTGTATTGTAGCTTGGGGCGCAAGTTTGCACATTTGCTGAAATTGTTAGATGAGAGATTGTGAATAGTATAGCAGATGATTAGTTTGGATAGGCTTTAGTTAGTTTCTAATGTAATAAGCTAACAATAATGCATGCAACTAAGAGAAAGTTATAAGGAAATTTCCAATCCTCTCCCCTATTATGAACCAAACTCCCTCCCTCTTTTGCATCACAAAATTTTCTTTCACTAACTCAAGCAAGCTCTCTGGAAAATGCTCTTGGTTTTCTCAACAGCATCAGCCACTTTTCATCAATTTTTTTCTTCAGGATCTATAAGCTTATTTTCTTCTAGATTTGGCCGAACCTAAGAGGTTTGATTTTTAGGTATCAATGGCATCAATGCATGTTGTATCCTCCTAAAGCAGTCAATCAAATATAAACACTTCCTTTCTTTTTGAAAGATATTAAAGATTCATGGGAGGAGTTACATCGGCCTCGAATCAAACTTTTAATCACATAGGCATTTAAAGGATGTTCAACCTTATTTGATTTCCCTTCAAAAAAAAACTTATTTGACTTATTTTATGTTTTATTCTTTCCAATTTTAAGTACAGTATATAGTTTCAGTTTCATTTTAAAAGGAATACAAATAAGGCCTTCTCCAATAATTTATTCAATCAAAGGCTTTGCCTAGCTTTAGACCTCCATTTTATCTTGGACATACCCTAACTTAATGGACTATGTTACTTACCAAATACTACCTCCGTCCCTAATTATAGGACCCTTTTGAAAAAATAACGGGAATTAAGAAATTTGATAATGGTAATAAATTTGTTTGTAAATACTATTGTTTTTACAATTTTATCCTTGAAGAGAGAGAGAGTTATTTTATGTTTTCAATATAGTATTTAATGTTGATTGAAAAAAAAGATGTTGAATAACTAGGGGTATGTTGGTAAAAAATTAATTAATGTGCTTGAAAATATCAAAGGGATCTTATAAAAAGAGACGAAAAGCTTCATACATTGGTCCTCTTATTTCTACTGTAAAAAAAATCTCCATATTTTTAAATTTGAAAATATCCATTAAATGTCCGGGGCATTAAATAATATTGGTCGTCCGATCTCAAAATAATACTATTGGCGTAAATTATTTACATATAATATGATTTTGGCAAATGTGTAATGTGAGTCAATTGATCTCTAATCAACCAATCAGATTAATTAATGCATGTAAATGCTTATTATTATTATTATTATTATTATTATTAGGTTTTTTCTAGATTACCTTTGAAGAATGGTGGGTAATTTATCCCACCAACCAATGAAAATGAGCAATTTGTTGGTGGGGTCAAGATAGTTCATGGATACCGCTTAAAAATGTGTTTATGTGGCTAATGTGTATTGGTTGAGGTAAATTACCCACCGTTCTTCCATGGATACTCTAGTTGTCACCTTATTATTATTATTATTATTATTATTATTATTATGGGTATCCTCTGCGCGCAACTTTCTTGGACTAATTGAGGACCTAAATGAGCGGCAAACTCTCCCTAAGAGTTTTAACGTCGTTGCATGCCCAATGTTGGATTCGAACTCAAGACATTGGTTAAACTAGAAAAGACCCATGCCATCTCATCTAAGCGCTCTTGAGTCTTATATCTTCTTGATGACGAGGAATAACACTTGATATATTTCCTTCAAAATAAAAATAAAAACTCGGTATCTTTAAAATATACTCCCTCTAATTACAATTATGGACAAATATTATATTTTCAGATTTATTAAATATATTATATTTAGACTATATTGTAAACCAAATACATTAATTTATTCAATGAATCTGAAAAGATAATATTTGTTTATAATTATCTTTTCAGATTTGTTAGATAAACGATGTATTTAGACTATATTGTAAACTAATTACATTGATTATTTAATGAACCTAAAAAGATTAAATTTGCTTATAACAGTGACCGAATGAATCCACTTGAGTTAGTCTGGTGGTATTGACTTGGATCTTGGGAGTGCAATCCTCCTCAAGGTATCAGGTTTAATTCTCCACGATACTAATTTGAGTGGACTAATTTAGTTTTTTTTAAAAAAAAAAAAACAGTAACCGAATGAAGTATAATACTCTCACACACTACACATCAACCATTTGCGCTAAATCTAATAATAAACATTCCATCCAACCTTGTATAAGCAAAAATCACCAAATTCAACTCTATTTAAAAGTAGTAGCACCATTGTTCCAAAATAAACCCTTATCAAACTCTTCTGCTTCCTAAATGTGCATAATATATAGTCTCAATGCAAATTTCATATGATACTCCCTTCGTCTCAAATTATAAGTCGCTTTTAAAAAAATATTTATCCTAAATTATAAGTCATTTTACAATACCAATAAAACATTAATTTTACTTTTTATATTATACCCTTAATTATTTATTACTCAATTCTTTCAAATTTTTAATTTATTTTTCCATAACATTTATGAAGAACAATTTACTAAAATACTTCCTCCGTCCTAAATTATAAGCAAAAAAAAACAAAAATCACATTTATTAAGAAACTAAAACATAAGAATTTGGAGTATAATTTTTTGTGTTTTCTTTGAAAAAAGTTTTATAGGGAGATGTAAAAACAATTTTTATTGGCTATTGGTTATGGAAAAAAATGAAAGAAAGAGAAAATTGAATGTAATTTGCATTTAATTTTATGAGAATAACAAAAAAAAAATCTTGAAAAAGATAAAAATTTATTTTTTTTACTTATATTTTGGTACAAAGAAAATGTATTTTTTTTACTTATATTATAAAACGGAGGGAGTACTAACTTATAATATCTTTTTTCCATACAAAATTAATTAATCTCTTGACACGGGTGAAATGCTTAAAAGTTCGAGGCCCAGATGATAAATTGAAAAAACAAATTTAAACACGTCCAACATAACAAACTGGGCCCACCCGCGACTCTACAACTTCTCCTGAAATTTATACACTCTCACACACAACACACTCTTTTATTCTCTGATTTTCCGTGAAAATTCAGTGCAATCAAAATCAAAATCAAATTACACATTGTCATTTCAGGGTTTACACTTTTTTGACCACTACCTCCTTCTTCTTCTCCATAACCACCACTTTTCGCTTTTCTCTCTCCAAATTCACTATTTCCGTTTACGTTCCGTGTTCTTCAAGGGAAGCTTCAGCCACGAACCTGCTTTTTATAGCAAAAACCCATTTTTTCATCGGTACATTGCAACTTTACCGCACCGTTCTCCAACACAGTTACGAAAGTTTCTTCTGCATTGCATTCACACTTTTTACATTTTTGTTGTTTCTATTTCTATTTTGTTCTACTTAACGATTAAGGAAACCCTTGCATGGAAGGGTTTAGTATTGAAGACAGTGTCAAAAATTCTTTTTTTATTTCAATAAATTATGTAATTAATAAAACTGTACGTTTTTCCTTTGTGTAGGATTGAGTTCAATGTCAGAAAGTGATGGTGGTGGTTTTGTCTCCGTTTGTTGATTGAATCCCTAATCATTGGAAGGTTACTTTTTTTTAGGTTTCACTGTAAGTCTTCTTCTCTGCCGCCACTTGTTAAATTTTCCCAATCTCATCACATTACTTTTGGTTCCACTCATAAAGAGGTCAAAATTGATTCTGGAGCTCTGACATGTTTTGTTGCTTCCGAGAAGAATCGATGATTTTGCCTCTTGAAATTGGAGTTTCTGAACTAAGCTATTGAGCTTAAGTAGTTAATGAGTTTCACTAAGTAATAATTGTTTGAGAGTATCTCACTTTTTTTTTTTTTTTTTGTGGTGGTTGAGGTTTGAATCCCGGACTTTGCATATATTATATATTATGTATTATTCCTACCAACTGAGTTAAGCTCACAAGGACAGAGTACCTCACTTTGATTTCTAGTGGATTAGTTTTTGGCCAGACTTTACTTACCTCCCAGCGGAATTTCAGATTATCTGATTCTTCTCCGGTGAGAACCCGAGGGCTAACACAAAAAAAAAAAGTTTTTGATTCTAAAATCGATTTTGACATTTAAATTTATTATTCAACTTACTTTTACATAACTATATTCAAATATAAATCATTTTACATTCAACTTGTTGAAATTGTTTGTAGTTTGTTTCTAGTCCCACATTGTTCGGATTTCCGGGCTGTTGAGTGTATAAATATGTTTGAGTTTCGCCTATTTAACACAACTCACTTTTTACCGAAATCAATCGCTTAAAATCAATTATTGTGAGACTGTTTGGAATGACTTATTTGAACTTATTTTGTGAAACTGTTTGGGAAAGTTTGTGGAAAGATATTATAACATGTTCATTATTTTTATAAGGTCTCCAAGAAAGCTTATGAAAACAACTTACAACTTACATGAATACAGCTTGACTTCATTTCAGCTTTTGTGATAGAAATATCTCATACATAAGTACTTATTTGATAAGTGTTTATGTTATAAGCTCTGAATTATATTGTTTATCAAAACAGTATTTATACATTGGTCTCATATGGTTTGGAACTTTAATGCTCACCGTAATATATCACTCTGGCACCACTCTTCCCCTGTTTTGATGCAGAACAGAAAGTCTGGGACCGGTATAAGATTAACTATTGTGTGAAATTACTGTTGGAACTATCATGACTACTAATACAAGGGCAATTAAGGCCCTTGAGGCTATGAAGGACTTAGGAATCTCGGAGGACGAGGTGAGACCGGTGTTGCTAAAGTTGTATAAATTGTATGATAAAAAATGGGAGCTTATTGAAGATGACAATTATCGGACACTTATAGATGCATACTTTGAGTCAAAGGAAGATAAGGCATACTTTGAGTCAAAGGAAGATAAGGTTTCTCGATTCTTTTCTCATTTAAATGTGTGTGCGTGTGTGTATGTGTACACACACACATTGATTTGATCTGTTGTGCTTTTAATTACTAGTGTTTTATATGTCTTGACCTGCTAGCATTTTGTCCTTATAATTAACTTTTATTTGTGATTGTTGTTTGAGTCTATGTTGATCAGTTTTTTTCTTCTTTCTGACACCTAATTATATTCTTTCTAAAAGCAAGAAGAACATAAGAGAAAAGCTCCAGCAAGTTGTCATGATGGAGAGAAACCTAAACAGAAACTTCACTTGGTCGATATAGACAACCAGGTTTTGTCAGCTGACAACTCAAGACAAGTGTTGTCTGTAGAAGACACTGGCATACCTTCCAAGACTTTTAAACAGGAAACTATGAAACCTTCTCAAATTTCCAGGCAAGATATGAAGCTCACAACCAATTCGCAGGCATTCATGGCTGCTAGAGATAGAAAGATTTATCCTGGGGCAGCATCATCTGAAGGTCGCTGTAAAGATCCAATTGATGGACCTTGCCATCGTTCTATTCAGAGGAAAAATATGTCAAGAGGAAATGATAAACCTAAGTCTCATCCCGGATCTGTTTCGACAAGTTGCAATGGTAATCATGATAGGCTTTCTAACAATGTCTTTTACTAGTAGTGGAGATCCTGAAATCAGTTGGCTTGTAATATCAATGTTTCCTATATTTTTTTGCACGAATTTTAAAAGAAAATAGGTCCGAAAAGTGAGCAATTCTGACATCTTGTACCCTGTAACTAGATTATATTCATCAACTTAAAGTTTTCTGCGTCTGCTGCCTAAGAAAAGCATATATTGTTGCAGACTTGAACTTAGTTTGAAGTTTTTTTATATGTATGCTGCTTTGTGATTTTCTTGTTGATTTTCTATAGGCTCACTAAATGCTTCCAATGGAAATCTTACTGTCAAATCCCTGTCAAGAGGAAATGATAAACCTAAGTTTTATCCCGGATCTGTTTCGACAAGTTGCAATGGTAATCATGATAGGCTTTCTGACAATGTCTTTTACTTTCTTTCTTTTGTTGTTACATCAATTATGATTGAACTTTCTATCAATTTGAGTCCTGAAAGGTCTCCCGTTTTTCTTTCATTTGTCCTGTCGGAATGGTAGGATACTAGTAGTGGAGATCCTGAAATCAGTTGGCTTGTAATATCAATATTTCCTATATATTTTGCACGAATTTTAGAAGAAAATAGGTCCGAAAAGTGAGCAATTCTGACATCTTGTACCCCGTAACTAGATTATATTCATCAACTTAAGTTTTCTGCATCTGCTGCCTAAGAAAAGCATATATTGTTGCAGACTTGAACTTAGTTTGAAGTTTCTTTATATGTATGCTGCTTTGTGATTTTCTTGTTGATTTTCTATAGGCTCACTAAATGCTTCCAATGGAAATCTTACTGTCAAATCCCTGTCAGATGTGTATCAGAATACACACAAGATAGAAGCTACTCCCACATGCAATAATAACACCAGAACCAGTAAGGGTAATATTGATATTGGTTCTTCTTCACCCTTGGGAGAAGTTAAATCTTCTTTAGATTGTGATGCTGCATTAAGGACTGGCTTGAATTTAAGTCGAAATGGGTCAAGGCAAACTCTTTCTGAGGATAAAAAGAAATCCTTTCGATATGTCGAAGACATTACAAAAGGTTCTGAAAACATTAAAATATCATTATTAGATGAAACCAACAGTGAGGATTTTCCAAAATTTAATTACATTCCATGTAACACACTGTATCAAAGTGCAAATGTTAATATTTCACTTGCTCGGATTGCGGATGAGGATTGCTGCTCCGATTGTTTAGGCGACTGTCTTTCCTTGTCAGTTCCTTGTGCATGCTCTCAAGAAACTGGTGGAGAGTTTGCTTACACTTCACAAGGTTTGTTGAGTGAGAAGTTTTTAACAGATTGCATGTCTATGGTAAAGGAACCCCAGCATCATCATTATGTGTTTTGTAAGGAGTGCCCAATTGAGAGGACCAAGAATGAGACCAAACCTGAATCATGCAAGGGACATCTGGTTAGGAAGTTTATAAAGGAGTGCTGGAGGAAATGTGGATGTGACATGCAGTGTGGAAATCGGGTAGTGCAACGAGGTTTAAGCCGTAAATTGCAGGTACACTATGAGATTTGCAATATGTTTAGGGAAGGGTTTATGTCTTTGATTAACTATTTCTTTAAAACTGTTCTCTGAATACTCTTGGAACTTATCTGTTGATTTTTCTTTTTTTACCTTAGTTAGTTTTGTGTTATGTTAGATGAGTTATGGAAAATACAAATGCAATACGTTTAAGGAAGCATTTATGTCTTTGATCCTCTATTTATATTCCATACCTTTATAGTATAATGAAGATATCCTAATCAAGTTAGAAATTCAGACTAACAGATTAAAAAAGTTATGTTTGTGAAATGATCTTGTTGGATCAATCTCCTATACTACATTATTTTGGTTCTATTAGTGTCTCAACTGTCAATTTGTTTACCTTACTGCAATTGCCACATTGTTTGTTAAATCCCGTAAAATGGTGATTCTTATTATTACAAGCCGTTATTGTTGCTAAACTTTTTGTGTTTGATCTATAATTGAGACCTTTTTATCTTTTATTCTTCAGGTGTTCTTGACTCAAGAAGGAAAGGGCTGGGGCGTTAGAACGCTAGAAGATTTGCCCAAGGGATCCTTTGTCTGTGAATATGCAGGGGAGATTTTAACCAATTCAGAATTATATGACAGGATTGTGTATAGTACCGGCAATGATAGACATACATATCCTGTAACACTTGATGCAGACTGGGGCTCGGAAGTGGGATTACAGGATGAAGAGGCATTATGCTTGGATGCAACAAATAATGGGAATGTTGCAAGATTCATCAATCATAGGTGCTTTTCAAATTTCAATAATATATTTCTAATTGGGATGAAATTGAATAGCCTCAAATGTTTTTGCCTGAATTAGCCAACTCAATCAGTTAAGGCTAAAATCAATTAAGTCCAATTACTGTGGCCTTGAAATTGACCTAGGATGCTATCCTGATCATTTTGGATCAAAATCTTCAGGGATGAAAGAGTGTTAATTGTTTACTTTTTCCAAATAAGTACTATTTCTTTTTTGGGTTTGGATCATCTCCTTCACCTTTTCTCTTCACTTCTCTCCTTAGTCTCCATCTTTCTCTTAATCTCTCTCTCTCTCTCTACATTAAAAAATGATAAAATAATCAAGAGAGAGAATCAGGTTAAGAGAAAGATAAAGAGTAAGGAGAAAGTATAGAGAAAAGTGAAGGAGATGATCATCCAATTTCTTGCATTATGATTGATTTTTGTTGTTGCGTTTATGTCAAAGGCAACATTTTTTCTTTTTACTTCAGTTTTCACACAAGATTGATTGAAGCCCATCACTTGTACCGTTTTGCATTCATATTTTTTGTTCTTCATTGCAGGCAATATTCTTTTCTCTGTTATTTCTAACACCTTTGCGCTTTCGCTGTTGTGTTTTATTGCATATATGTTCTTGATTTCAGATGCTCCGATGCAAATCTAATAGACATTCCTGTTGAAGTGGAGACACCTGACCGCCACTATTATCATGTGAGAATTTGGTAGTCATAGGTTTTTATTTTAACATATTAATTAATGAGTGTACTTAAATCAATGGAGGACAGTGAAAGTTAACTTTTGAGGATGAATTTTTATAGTGTATTTTTGTCCTTGTCTGCAGCTTGCCCTCTTTACAAACAAAGATGTGAGTGCATACGAGGAGTTGACCTGGGTAAGTTCCTTAGAACAATACATATCATTTGCTTCTTATTTGTTTTTAAATAGTTGCATTCAAATTCTGATCTATAAAGCCTCCTTTTGATTGTGTATTTGTGTAATAAATAGTGTATTCGCTGATCTCACTCTCTATAACTAAATTCTATGATGATTTTGTCTCCTATCCCCTTATACATGCCTTATCTTACCTACATTCCAATAGTTCCTTTAACTAAATTCTATGATGATTTTGTCTCCTATCCCCTTATACATACCTCATCTTACCTACATTCCAATAGTTCCCCTTGCCAGCTCAGCTCCTTCTTAATGATGTTTGTGCCTCCCTAGTCCCTCCAAATCTTGGACCTATTTTTTCACATTAGAAAACGCCTGGCCCATGTCATCCTCCACATTCCTTAGTATGTATAAATGTCCCAAAAGAATAAAGAAGGGGTTATAGTCACTTTGGTCCCTGAATGTGCAATGAGTAGTTACAATAGTCCTTCAATGTATCAAAATCTCAAAATAGTCCATGATTGTGCAGTTCGTTAGTCAAAATAGTCATTAATGTTAAAATGTTTCATTAGTGTTGTCTTAATTTAACCACAAATTTGGACATGGTTAACCACTCTTTTTACGTGTTCAACCACACTACACCTAAAAATTGTGGTTAATCTTTCCTCTTCCAATTTTGCTTAAAAAAATTACTGTGCTAATCATCACTTAAATAATTGTTGCAAAAGTTGTTCAGTTTTTGTTGTTGAAATAACACAATCAATGCACAAAACACAGGCATCTAAAAGTAGCCAAGATTCTCAATTCCCAGGTCTCTAGATGAAGATGATAGTGTACCAAACATTTTAAACTTTGCATTCATCTAAAGTTTATGTGAGGTAGTTTGAGTTCAAGATGTGTGAAATTATTTGCAGGATTATGGCATTGACTTTGATGACCATACCCATCCTATTGAAGCATTTCAATGTTGTTGTGGAAGCGCTTTCTGCCGTGATAGAAAACAAAAAGGTCTGTTTGATAATTTGACTAATCTGTTGCTTGAACTAATTTAAGAATTAAGTTGTTTTTACCTTGAACATCACATTTTCACTTAAAATTTTAAGACATTAAAGGCTTAATACATGCTTTGGTCCATTAACTTATTTTCGGATTTTATTTTGGTCCCCTAACTATAAATGTCTCAATTTGGTCCCTTATGTCTTCTGTCGTTACCTCTTTTGGTCCTCTCCGTTAGTTTGTTTTCAAAAATAGTTAACCCTTGTCCACATGTCATTTAAGATTGGAGATCAAGGGCTAGATTTAAAAAGTACACAAGTATACAATGAGCTCACAACATATAATCATTTCTATTTTTCTTGATTTTCCTAAAAATATAAATTTAAAATCACCATCAATCTACATCTTTTTATATATTTTAAAAATAATTTGTATCCAGATTTTTAAAAATTAAAATATTTTTCAGAATTTTGTAGAAAAAAAAAATCTGACCTTTTTTTTAAATTTTGTAATAAAATTATTTTTTTCCAAATTTTGAAAAAGATTTTATAAAATTCAGGAATAACTTTTTTTTTCATATTTTATAAAAATCTTAATTTTTTTATATATTTTTCAAAATTAAAATATTTTCCAGAATTTTGTAGAAAAAATTAAAAATAACCTTTTTTTTTCGAAAAAAATATGACCTTTTTTATAACCTTTTTAAATTCAGAATTCTGGATTTTTTAAATTAAAATATTTTCCAGAATTTTGTAGAAAAATTTGTATCCAGATTTATTATATATTTTTTAAAAAATTTGTATCCAGATTTTTAAAAATTAAAATATTTCCAAGAATTTTGTAGAAAAAATTTAAAAAAACATTTTTTTTTTTTGGAATTTTGACCTTTTTTTAAATTTCGTAAAAAAAAATAATTTTTTTTCAAATTTTTAAATTTTGGAAAAGATTTCATAAAAATTCTGGAATATTTTTTTTTCTTCTAATTTTAAAATCTGAATTTTTTATATATTTTTCCGGATTTTTGAAAATTAAAATATTTTCCAGAATTTTGTAGGAAAAAAATATGACCTTTTTTTAAAAATATCAATTTTTTTAATTTTGAAAATGATTTTATAAAAATTCTGAAAACGAAATCTGGAATATTTTTTAAAAATATGAATTTTTTATATATTTTTGACTTCAAAAAAATCAGGTGTTAATCATTCACCGTAGGCTACAATAAACCTACGGTTTCTATTTGAAAAATAGATCAAACAGTTAAAATGTAACGGAGAGGACCAAAAGAGGTAACGGCAGAAGACATAAGGGACCAAATTGAGACACTTTATAGTTAGGGGACCAAAATGAAATCCGAAAATAAGTTAAGGGACCAAAGCATGTATTAAGCCGACATTAAATATACAAGCTTTTTCATTTACTCTCATAGTCTCAAAATAATTGTCTCTTTATCATTTTTTTCTCTCAAAATAATTGCCAATTTAGAATATCAATGCAATATTTATTATTTTTTCCACTATTATACCCTTATTTATTGAATTTCATCCAACTTAACTACTCCAGTAATAAAATTATTTAATAAATGATACTAATGTTATCATTGAAATCAACACAATTAATCTTTTCGTTAAAAATCGTGCACAAACCTATACGACTATTATTTTGAGATGGAAGGAGTATATGTTGCTAAATATTTACCTTTTCATCCAATAAAAGACCTCTAACTTACACTTGACATATCAATAATCTCTCAACAAGTGTGAGACTGTATGTCTTTAATCCAACACCAATAACCACTTCTGCTCCTCCCACTAAGTCGAACCAGACTATCGATACCATTGTAGGAGTTATGGTGGAGCCTTAGACACTAAGGTGGTTCAACACTACGGTTCCTATAGGACTATTATTTTTGTCTTAACTCTACGGTTCCTAGGGGAAGAGTGCTCTTGTACTTTTGAGTTCGATTGGAAGATAAGTAAAGTTTGACAAAAAATTATTCCTATAAAAAATCGAACTCAGGTTCTCGTAAATGATTCGTCCTAAGCGGTGATCATTAATCACTTGAACTAAATTACTTGATTTGGTGGTTCAACACATTAGGCTAGAGCAACCATGAGTTTTGAAAACCATGTCTTCACCCAAAATATAATGACATTAAGTTATGGGTCCTCACACTAATATGTTGTTCAATTTCTACT
This sequence comes from Medicago truncatula, assembly GCF_003473485.1. NCBI lineage: Eukaryota > Viridiplantae > Streptophyta > Magnoliopsida > Fabales > Fabaceae > Medicago > Medicago truncatula. Next base: position 39,569,758 of record NC_053042.1, on the reverse strand, counting down.
CTTCCATCCAACGTAGAACTATTAACTCACTTGACACATGTACAAAAAACTTCATTTTCAAGCTTTAAATTAAAATTGGTTTTAGAGTTAAAATTAATTCATCAAACATGTCAAAGTGTATGAGTAATCAAACATGTCAAAGTGTATGTTTGGTTGTGCAATGACAAAAGTTGATCTTAAGTAAATTGATTCAGACTAAAAATGAGTTGAAGGTAAAATGATTTGTATTTAAATACTTAATGTAAAAGTGAGATAAACTTTAAATTGTGTGTAAAAATTAGTCTCTAGAATTAAAAGTTACAAATCCTTGACTCAATTTTTGAGGCAAAATCAATTCTGTTTGAAAACCAAACATGTCAGAATCAATGTTACACATCTAAAATCAACTTTGACCCCTCTAAAAGTGAAACCAAACATACGAAAAATCAATTTTACACTTCTAAAATTCTGTCCCCTCTTCTCTCTATTTCCATATCTATATTGTCTACAGTACCTCTAATTTTTCGATGCTGCGAATCCTCACATTAAACATTTTGCTAGTATGGGCTAAGAAAATTCTGTGGTCCAAACATTATTTTCCTGTACTCCTTTTACCCTCAGATTTTTTCCCTCCATGTTCTTCGAAACTCTCGAATAAAGGTTAAAAGATTATGTTGCTTATGCATACTTTCTTTTGATATGTTTTTGCAGGAATTAGATTAGCAAAGACAAAAAAAGTCAAGCATACACATACAAAGAAATAAAGTAGTTGAGATTTTGTCCGTTAAACTTAACTCAATTCACAATGCCGAGATTGTGGAATCTCTTCCCTTACGGTGGTGTTTGTCACTTCCTGACAAAAAAAACAAAAAAGTAGTTGAACATTTCCAAGTGAGGTTGAGTCTAATGGAAGAAGTTAGACTTCCACAACGTTGCAAATCAAAGTTTAAATCTCAGTTGAGAGTTGATCGCATTTAGTGTTTGACACTATCTCGAATATGATTACTTTTCTCGGAAAAATCCACGAGAGAAAAAAAAGTAGTTGAGATTTTATTGTTAAGTATTTTTTCTAGTCGGCAAATGTTTGCAAGAAATATTTTCAAGTAGTTTATTGCTGTTGCTGTTGCGGTATTTGGCTGCCTTATAGGTGAAAATAATTTTGTTTGGGAAATCATTTTTTTTAGGGATTGTTTGGGAATTCTTTTGTAAATTTAGTATCGCCATTTTCTTTATTGACCAAAAGGGCTTCAAGAAACCAAGGAGGTCATCCCCCACCACATTCTACCACACAGAATGCGGAGGTAAAGGAGGAGAGAGGCTGGGTTAGAATTCAAGAAATCAAAGGTGGATTCATGGCCAAAATTAGCCAGAAGATTGGTACAGTTTCCTTATCATAATGTTTGCCTAAATTAGATACAGACATTTCACAAACCATGAAGGACAAAACTAGCAGGTATCAGGGCACCCGATCTTGACAAGGTTAACAACAAACAATAGTGTATTCTTGGTTACAATATTTTGAAGAAAAAATTGTTTTTAGAGATGTATAATTGATTTTAATATGTTTGATTATTTAAGTATTTTATGCCTCTGAAACTAAGCATTTTGTAGAATTGAGTTTTTTATTCAAGATTTGATTTTTCTTATTAAATTAAAATATTTATTATTCAATCCAATTTTACATATATTGTATATACAATCATTTTATATTCGATTTAGTCGGAAATAATTTTAAATTGAACTCAAAATGATATGTTTGGTTTCCACTTTTAAAATAGTCAATTGATTCTAGAATTGATTTAAATATGTTGTTTGTTCTCGAATAGAATTGATTTTTTATTTAAAATTGATTTTAATTTGAAGCTATAATTTGGAGTTTTGTCTGTAGTTGTAGTTGTTGTAGTTGTTTATACGTTTGTTTTTGTGAGCTTAACTCAGTTGTGACAATGTATTATATATGTAAGGCATGGATTTCAAACCTCGACCACAAAAAAAAAGTTGTTTACACGTTCATATTTTTCAACCAAATTGTTGGGATCAAGTGGTTAATAAGATCCACCGAATGATAGATTGTTCAGAAAAATCCACGTTTAATTGCGGTTTAATTGCGTAGAATAACTTTTTATCAGATTTTAGTTACATCGCAGTTGAACTCCGGATCTACAGCATCCCTTTCTACTAAGAACCATATCAGACGCAAAAAAGTTACATAATTTTTAAGTGAATATACAATAAAATAATGAATTTTGTCCCTATAAAAAAATATAACAATTAAATAAGTTTTTTTGTCCATATAAAAATCTCAAATTTTGTTTTTAGTTCATCTAAACATTTCAACAAGTTTTCATGCTCTAAATATTTTCCGTCACAATGTTAGGTCCTTGTTTTTAAGTTAACTCGTGTGTACTCTTGGCATGTTTGAATAAAGTTTTACATAAATGTTTAGAATAATGTAATAGTCTCACTCAAAAATTTAGATTTTTTTAAAAAATTAAAAATTAAATATGAACTTTTAAATGTTTTATTTTTAAGGATGAACTTTTAAATGTTAAAAACTTAAAAATTCATATGTAATTTCATGTCATGTTGAAAAAATTTAAACTTTTGCACGAAAGATTTCTTAGTTAAAAACATGGACGAAAAGTTGCGACAGAAAATATTTAGAGATCAAAACTTGCTGAAGTTTTTTAAAGAGATTAAAAACAAAATTTAAATTTTATATAAGATCAAAAATTTATTTAACTTTTTTGACAGAATTGATTGTATTTAGTTGATGATTAATAATATATGTTGGCTTATTATATTAATTATTTAGGAGGGTGTATTGAATCATGATTTTAAGGGATTTTAAAAGACTTTTTTATAATGAAAAAGTCTTGTGGTATTCAATCAAGGCTCTTTTCAATTTAAAAAAAGTCTTGTGGTATTCAATCAAGATTCTTTGTCATTTAAAAAAAATCTTGTAGTATTCAATCAAGACTCTTAATCACTTAAAAAAAGTCATGTGGTATTCAAAATCATTCAAATTTCGAAGGATTGTTTAATAAATCAGATTTTGATGGATTTGATGGGATTTTCTAGTGAAATTTTAGCATGAAAAAGTCTTTCATGAAGACATGAGATTTCTTAAGATTGTTTCTTTTTCTTTTAAGATTTTACTATATCTCCCTCTCTCCTCCCTTCTCTCATACTCTCTTTTCCTCTCCTCTCTCGCTCTAGCTCTCCCATAAAAAATAAATAAAAGAGTCTATTGAAATTTTGTGAAAGAGAGTGTGTTATGATATTTTTTTTTAATTATTTTTTAAAATTTATAAAATCTGTTGAAATCTCTTGAAATCCTTCAAATCATTTTAAATCCTTTAAAATCTTATGAATTAAATCCATTGAAATCCTTAATAGTCTTTTAAAATCATCAAAGTCATCAAAATCCTACAAAGTCTTTCAAAATCCTCAAGACTTTTAAACAAAAATTATCCGTTAAAATCCTAATCCAATACACCCCCTAAATAATAAACAAATTTAACAAAAAGTTGAAAATGCTACTAGCTAGTACTACATGTGAATCAAACGGTCGAGAATGATGATTGAGTTGTGAAAGAGAATCTTGGAGATGATATAAAAAGAGTGAAAACAAGGTGGGTGGGGTTGGCCTCGTATTCTTACGTCCTCTCATTCGGCTCATGAGACAAACTTAACAAACAATCCCCAATTCATTCTTCATTATGCATTAATTTAACGCTGCTGCTTCTTCTTCCTTCATAAGGTTCGGTCACTATTTATTTTATTCTTTCTCCAATTCAATTCTAATCTGTTTTATTTTTCTGCTCTCAATTCGATCACTATTTATTATATTATACGATTGCTTTTTGATCATGCAGTGAATACTGAATTCCGAATTCACTGAACTTGTGAATCTCAAATTGTTTCTACTTCAATTTAGCATTCATTTTTGTTTATTAAAAAATCAATGTTCTCATGCTTGTGCATTCATCTGCATATTTTCGTTTGTTAAGAATATATTCCAATTGCAAAACAATCGCAATTTTTGCTTACATCCATTTTTTTAAGCTTATAGCCTCCTATGAAGCTTGAGAATTAGGCGCGTGTGTCTGACACTAGTATGATGTTGGTGTGACACGTGTGGCTCATATAACTGTCCCAAAATAATTTGTTTTGTTTTGCCACTCTTTGTATTGGTGTCCGACACTAGTATCACACTCGTACAACACGTGTCGGACAACTCTGACTGATGTCCCAATTCTTTTTAAATGCTTCGATACACCATAGACATTCCTTAGACACATCCACAATTGTTGAATATGTGTCAAAACAATGTTGATCAATGAGGAGTTAAAGACTTCAAATTTAATTACAACATTCTAGAAGCTTATAGATGAATAAAGGTTAAATACGGTCGTATCTTGTTTTTCGAACTTTTTTTTAATGAAATAAATTGCTCATTTTAGATACACATGTATATATTTTGATTCTCAATTCAGATTTTTTATGAATAAATTAATATATATGTAGCAATAGAGGTGTCCTGTATTTTTTATACTGTCTACGTGTCTGTATCGTAGTCCGTACCTCATCGGTAATATGAACAAGTGAGCTTTGGAATTACTGTATTATATTTTGTCCAATTGTATGATTGGCGATCATAATAATAGTTTTGTCATTAGCGGTTGAGCCTGTTTGGTTTGTCTTATTTGAGCTTATCTACTGTCGTAAGCTCTTCGGCTTATTTCCATAAGTTCTTCAGGATAGCTTGTGAAAACAGTTTATAAGTTATATAATAACAATTTGACTTTATTCTGTCTTATACTATTAGTGCTTAATTAGGCTGTTTATCTAAACAATGTGAGTTAGTTTACATACAACTTACTTTTCGTATTGAAATCAGGTCATACAAAGTTGATTGATTCATCTGGAAACCTTCCGCCAGAGCTATGTCTTCGTCTATTCCATCTTCCTCGATGCAGGCTGCATCAATCAATTCCAATATCAGAAGTGTTGGACACATGTTTTCAACCCCTTCTGAACAGCCTGATAACGTCCATTTTTCCTCTGCTTCAGAAATACATTCTATGACATTCCCTCAAGAAAGTGATGTTATGTCCTGGGGAACTGATCCATTTGAAGATATTCTTCAATTTCATGATAATGTTCCCACCCAGAATGACCATGTGGAATACAATGGTTCTGAAGTCTTGGGTGGAAATGCCAAAACAACGGATTTCAAGGAGTGGGTTGATCAGTTGATGTCAGTCGATGATGATTCTATTCAGCCTAATTGGAATGAACTTCTCGGCGACAATAATATGGCAGAACCAAAATCACAGGTTTGTTTTTTAAAATTGATTTTGATATTGTACTACAAGGTCTCAAAGTGTTTGCTCCTATCTGTGGATTTTACTAGAATATGTGGATGACATTGGCATCTTGTTCCTCTATATGGTTGAGGATCGTGGTTATTTATTATGACCGACTAGTTTATGATGCACATGAAAATCAGGTAAAGTGGTATGGTATGATTATCTGTAATGTAACTACCCAGTTGTGGGAAACTGGGCACCGCATGATTTGCTTTGGTGCATTTAGGTTCTTTTTTTAGAAAAAAAATAAAAATTGATTAACCAATCATTGCCATCTGCATGTAAGTATAGTATGTTCCCTCTTTCCTCTTGCCCTGTATGTGTCTTAACCGTTTGAGACCTACTGTTATTTTTCTCTTAACTCTTTGTCTATAATAAATTCTTTTTTAATTAATTATTTTAATGAATAGGATGCACAAATGTCCCCTTCTCTCTTGATGCAAGAGACTCAGGTTTCACAGCAGCAGTATATACCATCACTACCATCTAAAGAAGTTAATGATCTTCCCAATTCTTCTGTGTCGACTACATCGCAATCTAAGCCTAGAATGCGTTGGACTCCAGAACTTCATGAGGCCTTTGTGGAAGCAGTCAATCAGCTTGGTGGTAGCGAGAGTATGTTCACTTCTCCTTTATTTTGTACTTCTTGTCCTTCTCATTACAGGTTTTCCTTATTATCTTATGGTGTTAATATGTAGAGGCTACTCCAAAGGGTGTCTTGAACTTGATGAAAGTTGAGGGCCTTACCATCTATCATGTGAAAAGCCATCTGCAGGTACTTTTTTTCTTTTCTTTACTTAGGAGCTTTTTTATGGGTGTGTTTTAATCGAAGGTTTTTAATGAATTATTTGTTCCCTTAATTTCAGAAATATAGAACTGCCAGATACAAACCAGAATCATCAGAAGGTATGTGCAAGTCTATACTGAGGTTTAATGTTCATATAAACCAGGTTGCTTATTATTTATCTGTAGTTTAGTGCTTTTTCAGTCATCACCCGTAATGTCTCCAGTAAGATGTTTTGTTTTTGATAAATAATTTTTCTTTTTATAGGCAAATATTGGTAAATTAGTTATGTTAAAATTTTCTCATTCACCGGAGTTTGAACCCAGATCCTTCAACTCCTTTAACATTGGGATAGGCAAACCAATTGTTATGTATTTTCGCTTTTCAATGTTCATGCTTCTGTGACTGGATCTGTTCAAATTTATTTCTGCTGTTCTCTTTAGGATTTAATAAGCACATAGATAATTGGATATGCACCAATTTTTTTGGATGAATCAGAGAATAATGGTCTGAATGACATTTTCTTCCCTACCTACAGGAATTCCAGAGAAGAAGTTGACTTCAATCGACGAAATGCCGTCTATAGACTTAAAAACGTGAGTCCCCTCCCCTACTTATCTATAACTGTTTTTCTTATTGTATTGATTGATCTTATTGGCCGACAATGACATCTCTCAATTGTATGCATAGAGCTAAGTGTAAATGTGTAAAGTTCACTCAAAATAACTTTTGTCTTATATTTGAATTTAAGATATAACCTATGAAAAAGACGTGGCCTAAAAACTGATCCGTACAGATCTAGTGTTTGCTATTGTATGATACCTATTGTCCTCGTTACCAATATTTACAGTTATTCCTTTTGCTTAACTGTGTTGAGATGAAATATTAATGTCTAGAGACATGCTTTGGATTGTGGTTGTATAGGCCTAAGGGGATTACAGAAGCATTGCGGCTGCAGATGGAACTCCAGAAGCGGCTTCATGAACAACTTGAGGTATATCTTAGTTGGTAAAATCTACTTTGTCTTTACCGTGTGATCTTTGGGTGAAGGAGTGTTGTTTAACTCCCCGTATTTTGTAAAGAAGAAGATGACCATGTGCTCTGTTATTATAACTATAATGATAACTATTATGCAGATTCAAAGAAATTTACAGATTCAGATTGAGAACCAAGGGAAGCATCTACAGATGATGTTTGAGCAACAGATGAAGTCGGATGAGCCTTCTGCTCCACTATCAAGTGCCGCGGTACCTTCTCCAGTTGAAAATTTAGAAAACACAAATGAAGGTCACGAAAAAATTGGAATCAATGGCAGCGCTTCAGAGAACATGCCTGAAGGAAGTTCCCAGAATACAAGCACAGAGCAAAAGGGAGATGATGCTAAAGCTACCGGTGAACTTGAGCTGGGAGAAGACCAACTTACCGCACCACCCACAAAACGAGTGAAGACTGACAAGTAGAGTAAAGAAGAAGAATTTCCAACCCTGTGAAGGCATCTAGTGTTTCTGCTTCGACATACAACATGCTGGAATTTCCCTTTCTGTTTTTGACTTTGACTTCCTTAATCAGTGATTTGGTTTCACAGTATCTATTTCTTGTCCTTAATTTAGGGTATACTTTGCATTGGAAAACTTCACTCCAGATATTTTTTGTATATTTATGGAATGTTTGGATGGAGCTTCTAGAAGTATTGTTGGATCGTGGGATGTTTCAACTGTATTATTATTAGGTTTTATAAGTTATGGGAGTTGCTAATTGCATTCCCGATTTTCCCATAATAAGTTAACCACTACAATCTCTTCTCATCCTTTTGAGAAGTAAACTTCTGAAATCTCTCTCTGTTCCTTTTTCCCTTTCATCTCTCCTCTGATTGCATACGAGTAGAGTGGTTGAGGTGTATTAAAAAAATAAGGGGTGTAAATAATTTTTTTATGAGTTTTTACTGATTTAAAAAATAAATTTAGAACGTTTGTTTGTGTGTTAGTGGTATTTTGAAAATATTTTTCACATCTTTATTAATCTAGTAAACTTCCCTCAAAAAAGATTCATCTAGTCTCGTAAAACATCGCATAATTTCTCATTCGCATAAAAAATCATCTGTATTTTTCTTATAAATACTAGCGAAAAGACGTGCCCTCGTGTGCCCGTCTTTCTGGTTTTTTTATTGCGCCAACGTTTAAAAATTATGAACAGCGTTTTTTAATAAAATTTTGAATTTGATTAAAACAAAAGTTGTAAATGTTTGTTTCTTTGAAGTTATAATAAACCAAACTAACCATGATTATCTATTTCAATGACACCAACAATATAACAAAAAATTATAATTTAATTTTTTTTAATGACACCAACAACGATATTTATTATAGAATAAGTTGTTTAAAGGTATAATTGAGATAATGGAAAAGTAAGTATAAATATACTCGTTTAGTTTGTTACGTTTTTTAAATGATAAAGGGAAAAAAAACAAACAAACATATATATATATATATATATATATATTTGTTATAAATTTAAATTTATCTATTTGTTACATTACATGTGTTATTTGTATTCAAAATTGAGGACATTTTTAATATCGTATTTTCTTTGTATATAATATATATTTCAACTTTTTTATTAGTCTCTATAAATAAATTCTTCAACTTTTGACCCTCAAAAAGTTTTCCGTCCATACTTTTGTCTGTGCTTTTAAGTCAAGTGTACCCTTAAATTTTCTAACAAGGATTTGCATAAATGTTTAGAACATTATAAGAATCTTTCCCCGAGAATATTATAATTATTTTAATAAAACATTAATTTTAAAGCACAAAAAACATAAAAATTCACATTTAATTCATTCATTGTTAAAATAAAATAAAAAATCAAACTTCTACAAGAGATAATTCTATAAATATAACTGCGAAAACAAAATTCAAATTTTCAAAAGATACACTTACTTGATTTGACTTAAAAGTAAGGACAAAAAAAGGTGATGGAAAACTTTTGGGGGACTAAAAATCGAAGACATTTTTTAGGGGAACTAAAATGAAAGCTTGAAATATTTATAGGGACCAAAAACATATTTAACCATTTTTAATTTGTATGAAATTGTCAAAGTAACTTATAATTTGGAACAAAAGGAGTGTATAATGACAACAACATCAACCAAGTCTTATCCCACTAAGCGAGATCAGCTACATCGATCAAATTACACCATAACATTCTATCATAAACTATATTTGTATCAAACTCATAAATCTCTAACTTTTTCCTAAAAGTTTTTGTTTATAGTTTTTCTAGATCTTCATTTATCTCTTATGATCTAACTATCTTTCATCTGATCTATGTTTCTCGCTACATAGTATACATGTATGTTATCTATATGCCCAAACCACCTAAAACTATTTCTCATCGTCTTTTCTACTATAGGTGCTACCCCAACACTATTATGTGGTCATTTCTAATCCTATCTCATCTAGTTTTACCACACATTAAATGCAACATCTTCACCTTCGCTACATTTATTTTATTCTCGTGTTGGTTCTTAACCCTTCAACAGTCTGTTCCACACAACATCGTTGATCTTACAATTGTTCGATATAATTTTCCTTTCAACTTGAGTGCTACTATTGTATCACATAAAACACGCCAGACTATTTTTTTAAGAATAATTATGAGTCAGTTTGTTTATGATTGAAAATTTTATTTTTATATCATATAAACATTATTTATTTGTTTAGATATATTTTTTTTTAATGTTGAGTTTTGTTTACAAAATCCAACATTTTGATGGGCCAAATTTTTATACTTGATAAAATGTAGACTTTTATTAAGTCAGATGCTATATAGTAGGGGTGTTCAAATTCAAACCGATCCAAAATAAAATCGCAAATTGATCCCGAAAAACTGCAAAAAACCGAATATATTTAGATGTGTTTGGATGTTATTTTTTAAAAACCGCTAAGATCAGATCGAATTTTGAATCACTTTTTCGATACCGAACCAAACCGAACCGCAAAAATAAATATTAGTATTTATTTATTCTTTTATTAGTATTATATATTGCATTATTATGTTACTTGTTAAATTTTAATCTTATATATTGCACTTATTTAATCTATATTATTATTATTCCGTATGTTTAAAAAATAATTGATAATTTTCATACTATAATTTTAATTTTTTAATATATTTTGCATCAAACCTATTAATTTAATGTGTTTGTTTAATATTAATATTAATAAAAAAAATTATATTCTTAAAAAATGTATTTTGCATTTTGGATATCCAAAAACCGATCCAAATTAAACTGCATATATTTGGATCGGTTCGGTTCGGATTTTTTTAGAATACTCATTCAAATCGAACCGAATCGCATATGATTTTTATTTTAGATCGGTTGACATTTTACCTCAAAACTGATCCAAATCGCACCGCGAACATTCCTACTATATAGGATAGGAAATAGCTGAATAAAATAAAAGTATATGATAAACATAATCAATGTAAAAAAGAAGAGTAGTTAAAGAAATTTAGTTAACTTTTCATATCGTGTCCATCAATATTTAGTTTTTTTTTTTTTTTTTTTTTTTGAGAAAATCAATATTTAGTTGTTTGTTATATTTGTTAGAGGAGAAGTTGCATGAACCTATCACCTCCTTATCACTCCATCAAACCATCATATGACTTGCCAAGTTAATTAGTCATTAGTTCATGCAATATCTTGATAGAGTTGCATTGCATCCGTATTCCATATTTGAGACTATCTGCGCAAAGAAAATTTTATTTTATTATCTTAGTATGTATGATATACATGTGTATGAAATTTTTATATTATATGAATGAAGTTTAAATAGTTCTATTATTTTTTTACTTTTCAAAGCCTAAAAATAACAAAAAAAAATCACACAAAGGGATATAGATGGAATTGAGCAGGCTCTGCACCAAAAATAACTAAAGTTTTTAAAATAGACCATACGAAACAAATGGATCTATCACGTGTATATTTTTTATTTTTGACGAAGTATCACATGTTTATTTATTTTATCAAGGAATAAAGCATAATTTACTAACTAGTTAGTAATATAGAATGTCTCTACCATCTGGCATGCCACATTTCTAGGTAATGAAAATCGAAAATTTCCACTTGAAATAAAAGAAGTCTTTTTTTTTTTTTTAATTTTTTTTTTTATACTAAAAGAATCTTATTAATCTCTTATTTTAGTTCAAAGACAGGTAGATTATATAATGTACTTATTAATTACAGAATTAGGAGGACCACAACTCAAAAGAGTGGGTAAATATATACTTCATCCACTCATATTTAAATGCAAAAGACAAATTTTTAGATTTATTGGATAATTTATCTACCTCATCTATAAATGTGACCAAATTTTTAGCTATCCAATAAACCTAAAAAATTATTTTTTTCTTTTAAATGTGATCAGAGAAAGTATTCGAAAACTACACTAAACTATCCTGATCTTCACTGGGACCCACCACCACTCTACCCCTCAACTGAAAAACCAATTCATGCTTGCATGGCATTGGCATTGGCATTGGCATTGGCATGGGTATTGCCACATTGTTTTGATATCTTCCTTCCTATGCACAAATATACTCGACCAGTCGACCTGGTCCTTCACCTTCCCAAGACCTTTCCTCTTTTTTGTTTTAGTCAGGCCAAATGTCCTATCCTTTTACCCCTTTTCAAATTTATTCATTACTTGTGTGTAGTATAATTAACTTGTATATTCTATACTATATAACTATTACTGCTAAATTATTTTGTCAAACATATAACTAAATTATCATCTCTATATAAATGTATTTGATATATATTAACTTCTGCTCACAAAAAAAAAGATACTGACTTTTATATTCCAAAATTAATCAATAATATTATTTAAGGTTAGGTTTCAAAAGTTGCAACTAGTAATTTAAAAAATGAATTACATTTAGGAATAATTTTTTCTCTCAAAAAATACTTATTATAATTAAGGACGAATTTTACAGTAACAAAACTTTATATTAAAAACGTATATAATATCTAACACCATACGACACCAATAAGTATATTTTTTTTCCTCTTAAAATAAAGTATAGTTTCTTTTTTGAAGCCAACCAATAAATGTAGTTACATTTTTTTTTAATGTCAACCTTTTAATTTTGTGTTCATTATACGAGTCACTGATTCATAGGTCATAATAATAATATGTTACTTTGGTAAAAAAAATAAAAAAGTAATGTCACATGTCACGTACACATGTTAGATATAAAATGCATGTTTCTGTTCATGAGGCTTTCTGATAAAGCTATAGCATCATATTCTTATCTTCTTCCCTGATTGTAACTTTTGTCCCTTTCACTGCATGTGATTGTGTGTTCTCTCATGATGCTTTTCTTATCAATTTTGCATTAAGTGTCTTTACATAACCAGTTCTCAAGGTTAGAACTCATAGCTACCTTTCTTAAAACAGTTTCAAATTTTCCAATTTTATTTAAATGTAGTTTCTTAGTATACCAATTTATTTTGCACTATTTCTCTGGCTGACTCTTTGTAGCTTTGGTAAACTCTGATGGAAACTTATATTAATGTTACAGTTACATGGATGGTCAACATAATAGTGTGGTTTATGAGGTTTGTTAATCATTGGAGAAGATTTTATTAGTTTGAATTAAGAATTGTTGAAAAAAGAGAGTGAAATGGAAGCAAAGAATCAGAAATCTATTGAGAGAGTGGTTTCACAAAGAACATTGCAAATGAGTAGTTCATTTTCTTGTCAAATTTGTGCTGTTGGATTTCTATGTGGAGTTTGTCTAACCTCATTTTTCTTAGCTGCTTTGACTTCTTTTGGTGCTTTTAACTTTGGCCCCATTTTGTTTTCATCAATGTCAACGACTAATTCTACTTCTCACCACAATTTCAGTAAGTCAATTTCAACCATTTCTTATTTTCATCCTTGTTTTTTTCTCTTTTCTTCAAGAAAAATAACTTGACCTGTTTCTATTAATTTATTTGAGTTCATCTATGACATAAACAATTATGAGACTGTTTGAGAACTTATGAAAGCAGCTTATGATATGTCCATAAATTGTTTTCAACTTATTTCCATAAATTTTACAGGATAAGTTATGAAAACAGTTTATAGTTTATATTTAAAACAACTTGACTTTATTTTTTGTTATAAAAGCAGCTTGCACATAAGCACTTTTATGGTAAGTGTTTATGGTATAAGCACTTAATAAAGTTGTTTCTCCAAACAGGGCTCAAGTCTGTTATAAGTTCCTGCTCTTTTTTTTAAAAATAAATTTGTTGTTTATTCAATGAATTTTATCTTTGAAGAAAACTTGAGGAGGAGTTAAGACTTGTGCATGAAGCAACTTTAGTAGATGATAACTTATTGCTTGCTTTACGTTATGCATACTCTACTAATCTTTCTTTTTTTACTCTGACTTTATTTGCTAATGGAGTGTTAGGGGATAAGGAGAGATAGCATATGCATTGTTTTGCATAATCCTATTAGTTTTAGATGACAATTTTTTAATAATCACTTAGAAGTTAGAACTGATCATAGGGATGCAGTAATGCAGTAAACAATTTGCTTATTTTGGATATATATTAAACCAAACTAATGGAGGAACATGCTTTGTTTGTTTTCTTAGACATGGTTACAGCAACCAACTGTAATTTTATGCTTAAGGAAACTGAAAGATTATTGGATTTGACGAGCACTAGAAAGCGAGACAACGATGAGAGAGTCTCATTGCTTTACTCAGCTTGGAATGCCGTCTTGAATAAATCTACTACAAGGGACTTGGAGCACAAACTTGGAATTAAATGGTCTAGCTTGCCTAATGCTCCACATTTGGAAAATTGCAAGTTGAAGACGCAACTATATCGCGATTTTGACGATCGTATAGGAAATGAGAGGCTTCCACCATGGACAAGTTGGAAGGGATTTTTGCAGACATTCCCTGTTGTCCCAGACGAGCATATACAAAATCCAAAGAGTGATGAGGCTGTATCTGAAGGGGCCTATCCACCCTGGGTGAGTTTTTCGACTAGCAAACTTGATTTGTTTTGAGAACTTGTTGATATGTTGCTACCTCCCAATATGCTAGTGAAGTAGCATTAGTTTCCACACCAATCTTCTTTTCTTAATAACCAAATTTTGCTTATGCATTCTTTCTTAAACTCATCTTTTAATGCATGATTTCAGCATAGCTTAAATAGAAGGATAGAAAATAGATGTTTAAGGAATAATATGAACTTCATTAAAACACAAAAGGACACTTACAATGCTCATTAGAACATTTTTCTGCAGATTGTAGGATCTGATGAAGATAACTATCCCTTGACTAGAAAAGTGCAGCGCGACATATGGATCCATCAGCACCCTTTAAACTGCAGCAACCCTAATGTCAAGTTCCTTGTTGCTGATTGGGAGGGATTACCAGGACTTGGCATTGGGGCTCAGATTGCTTCAATGTGTGGACTTCTTGGTATTGCTATCAATGAAGGAAGAGTTCTTGTAGCTAACCATTACAACAGAGCTGATCATGATGGTTGCAAAGGTATGATTTTATGAGAAAAATCATGTCGTAACTGCTTGTAATTTATTGATAATGTAAAACTATTTATATTGTCAGTGCGGCACTCTTCGTATGCAGGGTCTTCCCGTTCGAGTTGGAATTGTTACTTCTTTCCAGAAACATCCTTTGAATGCCGTCAGCGTGCGTTTGAACTTATGAAAAGTGAAGAGGCGTGGAGCAAAGGAGTTGTGACCACAAAAGAAAATTATACATCCAAGCATATATGGAATGGACCAACTCCTAGGTAAATCTCTCAGAACGGCATTTATGATTGCTTCCATGCTGAGATTTTGAAAGTACTTAATAGTTGTTTTGTTCTTACAATGCTAATATATACTTTAGGAAGTGGGGACTTCCATGGAATTATTTGCAACCTACAACTTCTATAAATGGGAGTTTGTTGGTTTCTCATAGAAAAATGGATAGACGGTGGTGGAGAGCACAGGTACTTGTTAGACATGCAAAAAAAGAAGTCTATGTCCTTATTTTGGTTATAGTTTATGATTTACATTATGTTTGGATAAACAACTTAATTAAACACTTATAGATAAGCGCTTACATACAAGTGTTTATGTATATTATTTCTATAACAAAAGACGAAATAAAGTCAACAAATATTGTTTGCAGGCTGTACGTTACTTCATGAGGTTTCCAACTGAATACACATGCAATTTAATGAATGAGGCTCGCCATGCCGCCTTTGGAAAATTAGCTGCAAAAATGGTTCTTCAAAGTCTTGCTGCAGACTGGCCCAAGGTGGTGGTTAAATTTGTTGCACTATGTTTCTTATTGGACAAAAGAGTATCAAGAGTTAAGAGTATGTTTATTATATATAACCTTGCTTTGCATCAGAATACAAATGGAAGGCATGAAAATGTATCCTATAAGAAACACTACCTATTTTTTCCCTCAGGATACTTGTTCTGATAGTTTGATAAGCACAACAGAGGTTTTACATATTAGGTAAATATTGATCTTCAGTTAGTTATTCATGAAAATTTTATATTTCCCTTCACTCCTTTGCCTCAGGAAAGCAGTGACAAGCCAAGGTCTGATATGGATGAATATGTATGGTCCAATCACAAGCCATGGGTCCCTAGGCCTCTTCTAAGCATGCATGTAAGGATTGGAGACAAAGCATGTGAAATGAAGGTGGCTGAATTTGAAGAATACATGGAGCTTGCTGATCAGATTCGGAGTCATTTTCCAAACCTTAATAGCATTTGGCTTTCCACTGAGATGCAGGTACATTGTTATCTATCAGAATTCCCTGCAGCCATGGAATTCCGCATGGCTGCAGTTAGACAATTTGGACTATCGAACCAAGATCAGACTATTCAAATTTTGACTTGAGTTAAGCGGGAAGAAAATGTAAAGTCAGATGTGAGTTATCTGATCTTGATATAATAGTCTGAATTGTTTGACTATGACAGATACAAGATTCTCTAACTAGTTGTCATACTTCTGTTTTTGTTATTACGAATTATAATGGGTAATGTTTAAAATTTAAATGATAGTTTGTATTCTAACCGACCCCACTTAGTGAGATGGTGCTTGATAATTGGTTGTTGTTGTTTGTTTTTAGATTCTAACACAAATACTACTCTTGATTTGGTTCAGCAAGTCATTGACAAAACCAGAGAATATTCACATTGGAACTTTCACTATACAAAGGTAAGACGCCAAGCAAAGGCTAATATGCCAATGTCAGACTATGAAGCCAGCCTAGGTAGAGAGACCAGCACTAATTATCCACTAGTTAATTTCTTAATGGCTGCTGACTCAGATTTTTTTGTTGGGGCATTGGGTTCTACTTGGTCCTTCCTTATAGATGGAATGAGAAATACTGGGGGAAAGGTGATGGCTGGATACTTGAGTGTCAACAAGGATAGATTTTGGTAATGTCTTGTAAATATGATGATTTTATTTGTTCCACGGGCCCATGGTTATTTTTTCTTAATTCCTTTTCTGTTCTTGTCTCGGGGAGAAATTATTCAATCTTTGAATTTTGTTATTATGGGTATTCTAAATACCTAACTAGGATGTGTTTAAGGTGCATCACTTACATAAATTTTAAAGGACTGATTTATAATTTATTTAAATTTATCTTTTAGCATAAATGCTATAAAATTAATTTTCCTTCTCCTCTCATCCTAATCAACACAATATATCTATAACTAAAATCATATGCTTCCCCCTCCCCTCTATAAGAATCTCTCTCCTCCCTATCTATGATTAAACCAATAAATAGTCTATCAAAACTATTGAATGATTTCTTTAGATAAGAATTTATAAAATGTAAAGAAAATTCAATAATCCACCTTGGTGAGCATAAAAATCAACAAAGAAGATTCAAACTATCAAAATGAAAAGAGTTACAAAAATCAATAAATTTTACTGTGTCAAAGTCAATTTGAAAAATAGCCTAAACTTGATGGTAAACAATGTATACTGACCGAGATACCACTCACAGAAATGCGAGATCAATAACCATTGATGTAGATGTAGATACAAATATTGGTATCTTGGAGAAAGTTAGAATGAAGCCAGGTAGCCAACTAATTGAAAGGCTATACTCTCTTCATTTTCACTTCACATTACAATACAACAATTTTCAGATGATGAAAGCTCTCTTCATGATCCATTATCGCAAATGGGAAAAAAACGTAAAGGCATCCTTTTGTTGAATAATAAGGATCACGCGAAAAGTTTCCGGTAAATTCTTGGCAAGACCATCCAATGTGAAAAGTATAGTCAGCTGCACACATACTCTTTACATTTTCTCTTTGGCAACCATTCTCAAAGTAGTCATTAAAGATATATCACAACACTATTAGTATAATTCTCCGAAATCATCACTCCCCTGATGCGCTCCATCTCTTCCTTTAGCAACAGTCTGCTTCTTATTTTTCTTAATTTTGGCTCTTTTTGCCTTCATACGGCGTTTCCTCTCATTTGCATCCACCCATTTGTAGTCTGAAGGAATAATGAAAGGGTCTACTTCATCCTTATATCTGTGACTGTGAATATGACTATCAGAGTCACTAGATGGCATACCACGACTTCCTTTCATCCATGAAACCCACGATGTCGACCCTTCTGATTCCTTGTATTTGGCATCCTGGAAACTGACAGGGCTAGAGAGTGGAGTTGAAAACTCCTCCGGTGTCTGAAGCTCCTCAAATTTTGTAAAAGTGACAATTACCCTTATAGTAGGGACTATAGGAATAGCTACCTGCACAGCAATAGCATAACCAGAGGCCTGAGAAACAATGCCGCACCATGGAAATACTGACAACATTTTACAAGAGCACGATAGGAAATCAATAAGCACAGTAGTATGATAAATTAATTAGTTGTATCAAATATTAATTTCATTATACAATACAGTTTGTGCAACAAAAAAAAGTAACCAGCATATGAAAATACATCCTATATGCATCTGACTTGTTTGAAAGTATCTCTAAAATGTTCAAAAAGGATAAGACAGCGGATTTTGGCAGCCTTTCCATAATGCAAGTAAAAGAATTATACTTAGAAAGAAGTGTTGTTTTGTATATTGATGTCCATTAGATTTAGAACGCCACCGGGACTTTACTCTTGGAGTGCTAGAGTTTTCATATCTAGGAGCGAAATCTATAATGAAAAATAGAAAAGGCACCACTACAATTTGGATGACGCTTGGCCAACATATTGAAGTTGCTTTGCAATTTCTTGTTCAGCATAGATGATGAAAAGCTATATCTTCAGATTTTAAGCTACAAAAGGGCAACTTCATGTGTCAGCCTAAAGGGTAACGGGTCTCATTCTTTTTAACATGATTCCATACAAGTGTTCAATTAGGACAAAGATTCAAAGGTAGAAACAAACTAGGAACCATATATATCTTAAATAATGATGCTAAGAAGCTCGAGTCACGTGTTTTAAATAGAATGGTGATAGTATCTCCCCATTGAAAACCATCAATATTTGGAACTAGACTGGTGTAATCAAATAAATTGATTTGCACCCACTAATGACAATAGAGATAGAATTTGTCACTCATACACTATCAATGGAAGGTAGAAAACACAACCCCCCAACCAACCAATAAGAAATAAAGAACTTTCAAGGAAGGTGAGAGACAAACTGCAAAAAAATTGCAAAAATTAATAGAATAAAGTCCTATTTTCATCCTCATGTAGTACAAGTGTCATCACTTTTTCGTTCTTCGAAAATTTTGTAATTGATTCAACTATGCAAAATGCACCGATGTTGGTTCTTCTTTGACAAGATGACATAAATGCATGTAGCAGAGGAGGATTTAAGAAGAGTGCTCCTTTGAGAATATTCTGTATTTTTCTTTTCCTATTGCTGTAAAATAAAGCATTCTAGATTTTCTTTTGCAATATTCATTCTTTTGGTTACTCAGCATTATTCTGTTATGGGAATTCTTTCTTACTCAATGAAAGGTTAACATCCGTGTCTAATGTATGTAACAAATATATGAACAGAGTCACATCTAACTAGTGTTATCAGAAAATAAGAAACAAGTAATACAAACACAATGTAACAAGAAGCGTGCAATGCAGCTGTGCATTAAAAAAATGAAGCTTATGACAGAATTCCGGTTACCTTCACAGGAAAGGTTCCTGGAGGAAGTTTAGTTGTCAGAAGTTCTCTGAGTCTCCTAATAGCCTTCACCTTGTTAGCTAAGATGTCAAGTAAGGGCAGAAGCTCATCTGTTTTCAAAGGAAAGTCTTGTGTCAACCACAAGACAGGTCTTACACCCTTTTTGAACTCACTCTCACTCTTAGACTCGTTACTCGCTCCTTTCTTCTTTTTCTTTTTCAAGTTTTGATCCTTTCCTTTCTTTGATTTCATTTCCCCATGATCATCATTCGGAAACTCAGGCTGTAGCTTTTGCTGATCGCTCGATCTCTGGTTTGGATTTTTGTTCCATCCAAACCAACCCTTCTTCTCTTTAACCACGCCGTTAACTTCACAATTTTCATACAAATTTCCGCGACCATCAAATCCTCCTCCTCCTGCTCCAGGTTCCTCGTCCTGACAAACACCGTCTGAGTTCCCCATCCTCAATGCCGAATCCAATTGAACTCTCTCCTCAGCAGTCAACACATCATCATAATCCTCTCCATTCGCAAAAACCTCTTCATCATTCAAAGCACCAGGAACCCGTCTCGATTTCACACTCACCATAACATTGAGCATATCATAAACCTTCGCCTTCCAATCCCCAACAACTTCCGTCTTCTCCTGACGCCTCCAATTCAAATTCGGAACAAGCTCAGCCTGAGTAACATCAATCCCTGGCCGATACATATTCGTCTGAAACATCATCGAAACTTCATTCGCAATTTCACTTTCCGTCGGCTGTGTACCAGCTCCTTCCAAAGCATTCGTAATTTCCTTCTCCTTATGAGCAAGAGCAATCAAAGAACCACGCGGTAAACTCACATTACCATCCTCCGAAGCATAACCCTCGCCGAGAAACAAAAAACTCTGATCGGAACGCTGAATTCGAAACCCATCGAAACCAGCTAAAGTCATATCAGCGCGAAGATTTGCACCACGTTTCCAAATACGGTAAGTATCAGAAGGAGCAATTCTACCTATAAAAGGAATAACAGAACTCTCAAAATGGAAAGAAATCTCCATATAAAAATCACGAATCCGTGAAGCAGAACCTATAACACGTGGCAATCTCCTGCACCATTTCGACCAAGCAAGAGGTTGATAATATCGCGCGATAACAAGCGCGATTGATTCTTCACGATTACAAACCGCTTCTTGAAGAGAACTCCAGCCTTGTTCGTTTTGAAGACTCCAATCAGCGCCGGCGGACATAAGAATCTCAGCGGCAATTGGATCCCTTAAACGGACGGTAAGATGGAGAGGAGTTTCTCGACCGGGAACATCGCGGCGGTCGATGACGGAGGAGATTTGATCGGCTTGAATCTCGGCGGAGAGAGATTCGGATTCGGTGGTAACTTCGCCGGGTTTAGGAAGGGTGGGGATGGTGGAGATGAGACGACGGAGGGAGGCGTGGTCGCGGTTTAAGACAGCCACGTGTGCAGGACTGTGCTTGTATTTGGATATATCTTCCATCTGAATCTGAATCTGAATCTGAATCTGAAATGAAAATGGTAGTATAGTATATAAGTTTGTAGTGGAGTGGAGAAGAAAAAATGAAAGTGTAAAGTTGGTGAAGAATGATACAAAGAAAAGAAAGAAGAGTGGAAGTTTCGGTGATTTTGGAATGGATGTGAAATGTGAAGAAAAGTGTAGCTAAAAATGAAGAAGAAGAGAGTAGGAGAGATTGGATCTAGAAAAGGACATGGCGGAGGGACAGTTAGGACAGAAATGGCGTCGACGTCGTCAGTTAGTCACATTCTCGCTTTACTTATCAATCACTGTCTGGTGGCCCGGGAAGAGTATCTACCTTTTCTTTTTGCTTTTTTTTTTAGACAAAAATTCAAGATGATTTCAACTCTGGAAATTTACATCAGAGTAGATTTTGATGTTCAACAGAATTTCAAAACAATATTTTGGATCAATCAACTTCTTATCAACGATATTGACAATTTTTATTGACTATACAAAAAAATTAATATTTATACAATATAATTTTTTAAGGTAACATATATTACATTTTGATAAATTGAAAATAATTTGCTCCTATGATAAATAAGATTTGATTTTAGAATTAAGAAGATCGAGAAGTTTGATGTTTTTGAAATGAAAATGGTAATTGATTTTAAGAATAAAGTTAAAAGAAAATGAGATTTAGATTTTTCTTTATCAATAAATTACACACAATTCATCAAAGGGTGATATAGTTGGAACAAATACTCATATTGTATGATTATATATAATCTTATGCATTTGAATTTGGTGATTTTGTCTTTATTTATCTCTTAACAAGTTATTTTTTCTAATCCAAATAACTTATTTTAATCATTCATCTATCCATAAAATAAACTAAAATCATTAAATTCATCCCAATAAAATATTATCTTCTTTTCTTGCTTTCTCTCTATTTGGGCCAAAATAATCATTTTCATTATTTGAAGTCACTATGTAATCAAGGACAATTTTGATCAATGTAGATGTAAATTAATGTGCATATTTTATAATTGTATACATGTTTTTCTTCTTTGTTTTTGTTTATGAATCAACCAATGTTACATTCTCCTTATCAGCTGAATTTGTGTTTATAATAAAGTGAGGGTAAATTAATAAAGCGGATGTAAATTAACAAACGGTTTGAAATAAAAGTTAAAACAATAACTCTTAAATTATTAATTTTAAATAATAAAGATGAATGGTTTGATCCAAATAAAAAAAAACACACGCTTGCTAATCTACGAAATAATAGTTAATAGCGAGAATAGGCATTGGTTTCTCATGTCCAACGATGTGATTGTGTAAACTAGTGAATCCTTCTAAAAAAAAAAAAAAAAAAACAGCTACCTTGTCTTTAGGGATAACAATTGGACCCAGACATGATGGGTGCCTGCAAAAAATATTCACAATAGATAGAGTAAAACTCCGCTTTCATGGGTCTGAACACGGGTGCGGATAATACCCACAAATTTAAATAGATATGGGCACGGATAAGGGTGTTATACTGTCCAACCCCGCATGTACATATTTATATAATATGATAAATTATTTATTTATTTTTTCTGTATAATTAATTAGTTTAACTATTTAAGCTTAAACCTAAACCAAAAAACTACTTAATACAATATCAGCTCCATCATGTCGGTGTACAATTTTTTAGGAATATTTTTGGATATTTTAATGTGACTAAATATTACGGTTCGTACTATTTAATAAGTTAATTTTAAAAAAAATTGGATCATAGTTTTATTTCAATTGTGATGTTTTTATTGTATTTCATAGTTAACGTGCGGGGTAATGGGTGCATGTATAAACACTTAGGTACCCATAAGGTATGGGGGAAGGACACTAAAGTTGTTACCCACAAAGATACTGGTATGTGTATTTTTTACAAATGCGGTGCGGATATGGGGAAGGGCAATGTAGGATCCTACTAATAGGGCACCCGTTGCCATTCTCGTTACGTTTTTTTTTTTTTTTTTTGCAATTTTTATATTCCTTTCAATTTATCATGTCTATTTAGTTGACTCTTCTATTACGTTGACTCTTCCATAAATAGTATATGATCTTGGCCATTGAAATTTTTATTTTTATATCTTTTCATTCTCCGGTTTCTCTTATACAATTCAATGATCTATTCCAACATTAATATCATTCATTCACCATACAAGTAGCATGGAACCGGGTTTGTAGGATCTTGATAGTGAAGCTAACAACAATGTCAAGTCCTCGTCAACCATTGTATTATCCCCCATCAAATAGTTCATGTACTAAATGTTTGGGATGTATTACTGGGCACACCGATGCTTTCAAACATCTACTCCAATCACTTGCACGTATGATAGCCTTTCTCATCCTTTAAAGTTTGATCAAGAACTTGTTGCAAATTTACTATGCCTTCACAAAATTCATTTTTCCATCATATAATGGAATCTCAAACATGTTATCCGTTATAACTCTAATACCAAAATTGGAAATTTTGCACACGTGGTGAATGATCAAATATGGGAACACCACAAATTAGAATAAATTACCTGGTTTAATATCTTTTGCTCATAGTATAGTGAAGACATACTAGCCATATTTCACTCACTATCCCAAATAGATCCGACAAACTCAAATACTCCATAGTCCATACAAGAGTTGCAATTATAAATACTTGTATATAAACATGAGAGGATCCAATCCAAGCAAAAACACAATAAATTCACGATGAAACTATCCTATTAAAGGAGCTTCATTGTTCCACGAAATCGTTTTTAATTGAATAAATTGTTTTGGCTATTTGACCAGAAATTTTTTGCTGAGTTAATATGAAGAAATAGGAACTATCAAATAGTGAGAAAGAAAAGAAAAAAAAAATTCGAAACATTTCTATTTTCTTTCGCTCGAGTAAATAGCAATTATCTTTTGCAAAAAATTGTCATCTTTGCCGATCTTCAATAAATGAATAAAACAGAATTATTTCTATTTTCCTTCTTTCTCTATTTATCAAGATATCTATCTTCAACAATTTCATGAATGTAAAGAAAACTATTATAAATTTAAATCACTTAAACAATCAAGTGCGGCATCTATGTCCGGGGTTACAGTAGCAAACTTGTTGATCTCCCCAAGTGCAGAACAAAACTTTTGAGCAGTATTGATAGCAGCAAACTCTTGAGCAAATATACAATTCATACCCGAGGAAACCTGCAACCATTTTAAAAAAATAACAAAAATTTAGCTTAAACAGAGCATTATCATAGCCATAGTCAAGCAATGCATTAACAAAAATAACATTTGCAGAACACCATGAATAGCCTAGCCTACCCATTCCACCTCTCTATTGCATCATCCATCATTTGACCACAAGTCACTATTTTTGACCAACTTCCATTTAATAAGTTTTATTTCCATTACATATCATTTATTTCCAGTACTAATTCAACTGTTTTTAAGCTAAAAATTGACCTCTATGATTAGTATATAATTAGAGTCAATTCCTCCATGTAATATTATCTAAGTTTGAAGTAAATTGCTTGTATCACATTTGAGATTTTGAGTAGATTATCTCTAGACATCTAAGCCTCTAGGCATCTCACATACTTTTGCTTAAGAACTTATGACAATTTCTCAATTTTAGGAATTTCTTTATTTGAGAAAACATTTTTTTGTTTCCATTCTGTGTTTTAACTTTTAATTTCACAGTTGTCGCCTTGTTTTCATTTTGTTTTCTGTATCCAAATATTTGTTTAGGAAAGGGTGAAAACAATTTTGTTTGTTCATGCCCTTATTTTCTCGATGAAACATAGGTATCTAAGACATTTCATAGTGTTGATTATTGAGTATATAAAAAATAAGAACTGACTAAATAATGATCAGATTTGCATGTTGTAATTTATCTTATGAATGTGGTACTTACATCATAAAGGGTGTTGCCAAGCTTCAGCTTAACTTTACCACTCTTGTACACAAGCATTTTGCCAATTAAGCCAGGTGGCAAGTCGTTCAACCTGCAGAGCTTCGCCGCACCTCTATAACCTCCAGGGCGCTTATCTTTACCATCAGCATCTGGTTTTTTAATCATAGGAATAACTGGTGGTAATTTCATGAAGAACGCACTTGCCTCTGGGTTTTCCTCCTGCCAACAATTTGCTCAAAACATTAATATAATAATTTGAAACAAGTTGAACTCCATAAAATTGATTTCCAAAAGTTCGGTTTAGTCACCAAAAGGTCAAGCTCCACTGCTGAACTTGCTGCGCTTTCATCATAAGTTCTGGATTCTGCAGTCTCCCCAAATTCCTTCTCATCAAGTTTTTCTATCATAACAATATGTGAAGTTAAAGCAACTTGACTTAGCAACATAGCATAATACAAAGTGTGTTTTGTTTTTAACCTAACTAACTCGAGTGGAAAGTTGATATTGTATAAATGTAACTGTAAATCTAAAATCTCATAATTCTGTAAAAAGGCAGAGCAAACTTAGTTACCAAATTGACTGATTGGGATTGCTCAACTCTGGTGACATTGAAATTCCATCTAATTTAATTTACTAATTTTATTTCCTCTTTTGCTTTATATCAAAGAGGATTCCTGGAATTTACCTGGGTTGCCTGAATACGGTTTCCTCAAGGGATGAACTATTGGATATTCAGTGTCAAGTTCCTGAAGCAGCAGTCAATATTTCAGCATGAAACAAGCATTAACGATTACACTTGCAGTTACACACAAATAGGATACAGACAGAAACAGTAATAGTAAATGAATAAAACAGCATATATTGTTACCCATGGTTCTTTGTATTCTTTCTCAGTCACGCCTGTGGTAAAGCATAGACTAAATGTGGTTAAAAAAAGGAAGGATCATGCAGCGAGAGTAAATTATTTTGGTAATTTATTAAATGAAAATGCCTTGATGGAGACATACCATAGAATGCTGAATTTTCACTCTTGCTCCCACCTTTGGTACCATATGATTTGAGATAAGTTGATTGGCCTCCAGCACCAAAAGCAATTTGTGAAGGTAACACTGCAAACCATAAAATAGGGGAAACAATTTTAGAAAGCTAAAATGTTGACTCTACTCCTGCTTTAGCAAAAAGGGGATGATCCTTAGATCTCTGCAAAAGCAGACTAGATTGCAAGCAATCAAATTGTAGAGCTTCACTATTATATTTGGTCGATCAAGCATTCATAGGAATGGAACAAACATCCAGAGAAGAAAATGTTAACTCTCCAAGAAACAAGTAAGATGTGACACGTTCACTTAAAATGTTAAAGCCAAAACTATTTACACAGAGATTATTTTCATTCTCAAGTTGTTTTGCTCGGTATGTAACCTGTTCTTAGAAAATGTTCCTCAATTGCTCATCTCCATTAGGAAAACTTAATCACATACAAATCTAAAGTAGTAGCAAAATTGGTCATTTTAAAGATGGTTCTTTTTTCTGATTATTTATCAGTAAATTCAATTTCATTACTGATTGAAACATCTCTATCTAACTTCACTATTTCAAGATTTATGAAAAAAGTAAGGTTTTTTGGAAACAGAAAATCAACGGTTCCGATTTAAAAGTCACATAAAGTTGGTCATTACAATTTCAATACCAAAAGCACCAACATACAATACCTTTTTTCTCATGCTTCATCCTCCTATTCATCGCATTCTCCTACAAAAATATAATAAATATAATTTCAACATAACAAAATTAAATTAAAATCACAAAACTAGAACAAGGGATTATCAATCAATCAACCAAACCGAAATAACATATACATTGTGACGTTGAAGGAGATCCATAGTCACTTTTGAAACATCTTTATTATCCTCCTCAATCACTTCACTGCAGAAACAGAACAAAACAAATTAGAGTAGCATCAAATTAAGCCAGATAATCAATGTGGTTAAATACCAACGCTATAGGCTGCAGTGCGGAATTTGAACAAATTGTTATAATTCCGCACTATGCTATTTAGTACAAAATATTATAAACTAGGTGAATGCTCTGTAGCAATGTTGCGTAGCGGAATTAGAACAAACCACTATTTTCTACTATTCGCAATTGATAACAGAAAACTATTGATACATACCTTTTAACTTCTACCTTTGGCACTCTACGAGGTGGAGCTTTAGGTTGAAATTTTAACTGTAAAAAAAAAAAAAACTAATGTAATTCACCAACAAAAATTGAAAATTTGAAACAATAAAGAATAGAACAGATTGAAATGAAAACAAACCTTTCTTCGTTGTGGAGGCTTTGAATCGTTATTCAAATCCATAATAATCCAATGGCGATCTTAAACTAAAAATAAATAACGAATTCTAAATTAGATATCAATTGAATTAATGGAATAACAAAACAATGTTGCGAAAGTTGAATGTGATATTAGTTATTGGCAGAAGAGTGTTCGTGTTCAATAAACGGAAAATGGAGAAAGAGGAGTTGAGTATACCGGAAACCACCGTGTGATGATCGGAAGAGGAGGTTTTGACGGAGGCTTGACGCAGAAGACGGCTGCGTTGTTCTGCTTTGAGAATTTAGAACTCACAGGGTTTATAAGTAGTTAGATTCCTAAATTACCCCTAACAGGTAAATGTTTAACCTTATTGATTGAGTGGGTTTTTGGAGATTTTGAAAGACGGTTATGTACTAGTGGGCAACACAAGTTACGCGTGCAAGTGCAACAGATTCGCTCCAGTACTTATACACAACCAGTTTTACCTTTGGATGAATTTGGCCCTCTTTACTCTCCAACCTACACCTTCGAATCATTGTTATAGACAAAAAAAATAATTTTTGAAGTTTGTCAATTATCTCATAATATCTGGATTACTATGGCTTAGATCCATCAGTTGTTCAATTAATCTTAAAAAAAATTATTGTTTGTTTATAATAGTGATATAAGGGTATATTATCTAAGGTTTTCACCAAAAGGTAGCAGAGGTAATGTATTATATTGTTTCGGTTGTCGTTAAGGGAAGGTATTTGGTGGATGAGGTGTTGATGTTAAATGATGTGGTAGATCTAGCAAAGAGGTCAAAGAAATTATGTAGTATAGTTTTCCAAATGGATTTCAAAAATGCTTATGATTTGGCAAGTTGAAATTTTTTATGTTATATGTTCATGTTTTGTTTTGATGTAAAGTGAAGAGGTTGGGTGAAGGTTTGGGTGTTCTCGGGTTCAATGTCGATTTTGCTAAACGAAAGTCGAACGGAGGAAGTGGTAATTTGTAGGAAGGGGTCCTTTCGAGCAATTTTTATTCTTGTTGGCCACGGAGAGGTGGGGTGTTCTAATGTCTAAAGAGGATGGAGGTTGGTTTTATCAATGGGTTCCAAACACTTGTATCGGAGGAGACGATGTCCTATTTTCAATATACGGATGATACATTTTTCATTTAAGAGGTTTGTGTGGAGAATTTAAGGGAATTTAAGGTCAGTGAAGGCAATCCTTATGTGGTTTGAACTAATGTCCGATCTCAATGTGCTTTTTTTTAAAAAGTTGGCTGCATGAAGTGCATTTGAAGGATGGTTTTTTGGAGGTGGCAGAAGAGTTTTTGATGGGTGGGGATCCTACATCAGATTTTGAGTAGATGGTGGTAACAGGTCCAGGGAACCAAAGCAGGAGATCTGTTTCATATGCGGTGGCGGCTCCGGAGGAGAGCATTTGATCGAGACAGAGAGCACGACATTCTAGATCGGTACCTCAACTAGATAGTTAAAACACAAAACTGAGTTTCTTAGTGGGTACCGATAGCAATAGAGAGGGCTTCCCGATAATGTTGTTGATGAAATGGTCTTGTAGATATGGGTCGGTGAGAACAAGAGGAGTGATGGTGGTGTTGTGGTAACTAGACTTAGATCTCGATGGTGGTGGGAATAAGGTGGTATCAAGTAACAAAGTGAGCTTTCACAAGGAAGGGGGAAGCCTCTATTGCAAAGGGGAAACAAACCTCCATTGCGGAGGGGGTGTTCTCCAATATAATGGAGGGGCGAAACATAGGTGGAAGAAAAACCTAGAGAGAGGCTCCTCTAACTATTTCACAGGAAAATGGGGGGAGAATTATGTCGTTAATGTAACAAAATTCCTCTTTTTTGTTTCGTGTCTAAATTAATGCCCAAATGTCAAGTGTTTATAAGGCTATATATGACCCTTCACATGAGAGAAAACACTCATTTGAATTGAATCAATGATATGGTTCATTAAGCACTCCTTTGTCAAAGGTTATGATCATATACACTTGAATCGATCCTAAAGTTCGTTAAGCACCCCTTTTCCAAAGGCTCCAATATATATGAATGATTCCCATGAAGTGTTACAACTCTTGGTGAAGAGTTACAACTTTTGGTTCCAAAGTGATTCCATTATTTTGGAAATCACCAAAATAGTATGATAGCTAATTTTTTTATTTTTTTTTTAAGATTAATAAGTGGGGTATCCGGAGTTCGAACATAACCCTTACATATATAATATATCGTCACTACCAATTGAGTTAAACTCACATGAACATTATCATCAGACTCTTCATTAGGGGTGCAGATCTCTCCATTTGTTGAGGAAATTGCAATCTCAATTTCCCCTTCATTAGACTTTTTGTCACATAAAAAATACAATAATTAATATTATTAAATTGTTCAACAAAAATGAAGTAAATGATTATGATTAATAACTGCTAATTTTAATCTTAAAGATAAACGAAATGTCGAATATATTTGGTCTAAATTTAATTAGATCAAATACATTCAATTTTCTTTATGTGTGTATATATATATATATATATGGATCTTGTTAACTAGTGTCCTAAGGACACAAGATAAGAAACTAAATGTAGAAACTTAACTTTGAAAATTGTGCATTCTAAACCTTAACAACTTAAAAACTTATCTTTTCAATGCAATATTTATTATTTAATTTAATTTTAAGATCTTTATCTTGTGCCTTAAGACACAAATTAATGAATAAAAATAGAAATATTTTGTTGTAATTAATGTATTTGAATTTAATTTTCTACTTTTAATTAATTGAACAAAATTTAAGAAAAAAACTCTGTTTTTGAATTGCTTAATATGTGCTCTAAAAGCACAAATTAACATGACCCAAATTAATATTAATGACAATTGTTGGTTTTAAAAAAATAAAAAAAAAATGACAATTGTTGGTATTATATGATTTTAGAAGTAGATAAACCCCTAACCTCTCTTATCACCATACTTCGTAACTCCTCCATTCAACCATAGCCACATTTCAATCTTATATTTCCTATTGTACTCGTATTTATAAATATACTTTATACTTTAGTAAAACGAATTTTATACATCTCTTTCGTTTGCAATTTTTTTTTAAGGATTTACAATTTTTTTTAGTAAGCATGAACTAATGATCAATGATTAATATGACATGGAGCGAATAATATATGACATCTCTTGTCAAAAAAAAATAAAAAAATATGACATCTTCCTCATCCTCATCCTTATATGTAAGACCATTTTGTAAAGAAAGTTACAAATAATGCAGAACTTAAAATTGTTGGACTCAATTGTACGTAAGTAGCTAGTATTCTTTTTTTTTTTTTTGTTACAATAAGTAGTTAGAATTCTAACCAACGAGTATGATTGAACTAAATATAAAAATACTTCATTTATTTTATAATAATTGTCACATTAAAAAAAAATGTCCATGTTACAAGTAATTTCCAATGCAATTTTAATAGTTTTTCACTTGTTTGTCTAATTGATATAATTTACATTTGGACAAAACTAATAAAAAAATTATGTTCTTTTCGCATGATTTTTAACTAAAGATGCATATTTGTTAGT
The DNA here is from genome assembly GCF_003473485.1 of Medicago truncatula. Taxonomy (NCBI): domain Eukaryota; kingdom Viridiplantae; phylum Streptophyta; class Magnoliopsida; order Fabales; family Fabaceae; genus Medicago; species Medicago truncatula. The sequence continues at coordinate 39,539,122 of NC_053042.1, read as the reverse complement.
TCTAACAAACTTAGCATAAATCAGACATATTTAATTTTCTTTGACACAACAAACATATTTTAATTACCTTTAAAAAAAATATATATTTTAATTAAGAAGTAAGAACCATACCAAAATAATCTAAAATGCATATTTTTTTTTCTTCCTTTACGCTACTCTTAAAGTCATTATTCTTCGCAAAGTGCCTTTGTGAAAGGAAGATTGATCACTGACAATGCACTCATTGGATGAAAAAGAAGAAGAAAGGGAAGAAGGGAACAATGGCTATTAAATTGGACATGTCAAAGGCTTATGATAGAATTGAGTGGAATTTTGTTCGTGGAATGTTGCATGCCATGGGATTTCCTGAGGCTTTTGTTGGTCTTGTCCTTCGGTGTATCTCATCTGTTTCTTATTATATTTTGATCAATGGCCAACCCAGCAAGCCAATCTCCCCTGAAAGAGGCCTTCGACAAGGGGACCCCCTATACCCTTACCTGTTTATTCTATGCGCTGATGTTTTGTCAGGTTTGTTGTCAAAAGAAGCTAAGCTCAAGAAGATCCATGGCATCCAAGTAGCTAGAAAGGCGCCCATAATTTCACATCTGTTATTTGCGGATGATAGTCTGTTGTTTGCGCGTGCAAATGTAGTAGAAGCTGAGACAATCTTGCAGGTTCTTAATTCTTACTAGATGGCTTCTGGACAAGTCGTCAATTTGGATAAGTTTGAGGCATCATTTAGTCGAAATGTGCGTGAAGAGGAAAAAGAAATGATCTGTAACAAGATGAAAGTAAAGACTGTGATGTCCCATACTAAATACCTAGGTCTTCCAGTGGTGTTTGGTAGATTCAAGAAGGAAATTTTCTCCTTTGTTATTGATCGTGTCTGGAAAAAGTTGAAGGGATGGAAAGAGAAATTTTTGTCAAGAGCATGGAAAGAGGTTTTGACCAAAGCAGTGGCGCAAGCCATTCCGAGCTATATTATGAGTTGCTACAAATTACTTGAAGGTTGTTGTAATGAGATTGAAGGTTTATTGTCAAAATTCTGGTGGGGAGCAAAAGAAGGAGAACGGAAAATTCATTGGATGAGTTGGGAGCGATTGTCCAAGGCTAAGACCAAAGGCGGGATGGATTTTCGAGGTTTTAGTGATTTCAACAAAGCGCTTCTTGGAAAACATTGTTGGAGGCTCCTGACCGGAGAAGATACGCTAATGGGGAAAGTCTTTAAAAGCCGGTATCACCCGCGGGGAAGCTTTTTGGAGGCCAAGATGGGTTTTTCTCCTAGCTATGCTTGGAGGAGTATCATGAGTGCTAGAGATGTAATTGAAAAAGGTAGCAAATGGAGAATTGGAAATGGAGAGAAAGTCAGAATTTGGCATGACAACTGGCTTCCAAACAGAGGCACTTCAAGAGTGCAGAGTCAATCTACAATACTCCAACAAGATGCATATGTTTGCGCTCTTATTGATCAAGACACCAAGCAGTGGAATAGAGATTTGATCTTCTCCGTTTTCAATCATTTTGAGTCAAGGCTCATTGTTAACATTCATTTATCTTGTAGACTTCCGGAAGATACTTTGATTTGGTCTGGAGAAAAGCATGGGAATTACTCCGTGCGTTCAGCTTATCACTTGTTAGGCGAGGAAAGAAAGAATGTTCTACCGGGATCATCACATGATGCCCATGAGAAGCTGTGGAAAGAAATTTGGCGTGTAAATCTCCCAAATAGAGTTAAGAACTTTATCTGGAGGTTGTCACAAAACATCTTACCCACCAGAGGAAACTTGTTTAAGAAAGGGGTTAAAATTGAGCCTTTGTGTCCGATGTGCAATTCTGAAACTGAAACAGCTCACCACCTCTTCATGGAATGCAATTTTGCTAAGTTAGTTTGGTTCTCATCTAGCCTTGGCATCCATGTCCCGTTACACTCATCTCTTAGTAGCTGGCTTTTAAATTGGTTAGAAAAGAAAGATAAATTAGGCTCACAGTTATTTTGCACTATTTTGTGGAAAATGTGGTTTTATTGGAATCAAATGGTGTTCAAAATGGTTAATACTGAAGGTGAAAAACACAAGAAGGGGGGGGGTTGAATTGTGTTTTCTTTTTCTCTTAAAAAATACTTCTTCTGATAAAACTTCAGAAGCAGTTTGATTGCTTCTGATGAAATGATCAGAGTCAGATTGCAGCGGAAAAGAACAGAGCAGAGAAAAGAAAGACAAAGACACAAGCAGTTATCCTGGTTCCTTCCACAACACGGAAGTAGTCCAGTCCCCCTTGCACTTCCAAGGAGATTTCACTATAATCACAAAGATTACAACTGCTCAATACTTTCTAAGTATGAGACTTCACAAAACTATGCTCAAGCACACACGCAAGAGTCTTCCAATGCTCAAGCACTAAGCAAGAGACTTCTAATGCTCAAGCACGCAGGCAAGAGACTTCTAATCAAACAAAAATACAGAGAATTGAGTTTGAATTGAACACTTGATATACAATCAGTGGTGTTCACAATACAATACAGAAAAGACTCTAGACTTTGAATTTCTAAGATGTATCAAATCAGTGCAGAAATTCAGTGTGCTTTGTAGAATCAAATTGACAGAGTTTTGGCGCTTTTGAACTTATGTATATCTCTATTTTATCTTCAAGTCTTCACTCCTTTATATAGAGGCGTGAAAGAGACGTTGAGATAATCAGCACGTCTAAAGAGTCGTTTGAAATCCTTTGATTATCCACCAGTGATCCTTTGCCTGATTTGGGTGTAGTCCTTTGAAGAATAAACTTCAAATTCATTCCCATCTTGAGTTGTACAAATTCTGCAGGCATGGCTGTTGTTTTGTCTTGTAGCGTAGACAGAAAACAGAGTAGTGGAGGTAGTGGTTGTACACTTGTACTTTGTCAACTCTATTAATGAGAGACAAGTGCTCAGTGTTATCCATATATCCGTTGATACCTCCCTTTCAGTTCTTCGTTCTTCTTTGATAAGACTGAATTGAGAATCAGCAACTTTGAATCTTCAGTTTGATTAAAGGATCAAATGTAGCTTCTGGTGAAAATATTGCTTCTGATGAAAACTTTTGCTTCTGATGAAAATATTGCTTCTGATGACTTTCTGCTTCTGATGACGTCATCTCTTCAGGAGCAGTTTAGCTTCAGGAGCAGTTTAGCTTCAGGAGCAGTTTTCTTCAGATGCTCAGAATTTCTTTTTCTTTCCATTGTTCTTCCAAGACCTATTGAAATAACTTGAGTAGCCTTTGGTCCTGTACACTTGAACAATTATTAGTAATAACCAATTGACAATTTTTAATACCTTGTTATCATCAAAACTTAATAAGGTTCATTGTGAAACACATTTTGTTCCAACAATCTCCCCCTTTTTGATGATGACAAACAATAGTATTTAAAATGTTCAATTGTTGTTGATCTAATTAATAAGTTGACTACTGGGACAGAGGTTTGTAAGCTCCCCCTGAGTCTAATAGTTCTTTAAGGTGAGGTTTGTAAGCTCCCCCTAAGTTCTATTCTTATTAATTAAATTTCAATAAAATACTTATAAAATCAAATCAGAAGTATTTAAAAGAAATTTAGAAGTGGTTATAGCAGGGCTCAGTGCCTTAAAAATACTATACATTTACTCCCCCTTTTGTCATCAACAAAAAAGAATAAGAACAAAAGACAGAGTAGCAGAGCATATAACCAAATAAAAACATAATAAGTATCAGAGCAAGAAGTATCAGAGCATATGACATTAAAATCAATAAATATCATTAGAGTTAAAAAAAATAGAACATAATATTTCAGAAACAATGATAATATTTATAAATGAAGGTTAAGGTACAAAGATAAGACTACACAGAACAAAAGTAAAAACAAGCTAGAGTTGGGTGTGCAACTAAGGTTGGGCTTGCTTATACAGCTGTTCTAAGAGATACTTGATCTGTTCATCTTTCTTCTTAAGTAGCTCATCCTTTTCCCTCATTCTTCTTACATGCCCAGCATGAATTCTTGCAGCTCTTGTGATATACTCTTCTTCAGGATAGAAAGGAGTGATGTCCAGAAGAGGTACATAATTCAGCTCTTTGTCCTTAGCTGCTTCATGCATATCATCCAAAAGCTTCTTCAGCATTGCAGAGTGAGATGACACACATTTGGTTCTGAGTTGATCCAGCAACTCATCAAAGCTCTTCTGAAGATCTATCCACTGATCATAATAGTGAATAGGAGGTGCAGGAACTGTTCTGCGAAGAATCAGTGCCTGAATCTCATCACTAAGTCTGATCAGCTGTTCCTCTATATACTCAGACTCTAGGATATGGTCAGGGATGGGTGAAGGTTCAGTTTGAGTTGTATTTGATGTGGTTGGTTGGTCAGAGGTTAAGTCTATTATAGTGGGTGAGTCTGGTTGTTGTTGTTCTGTTGTTTGATGGTCAGAGGGTATTGTTTGATGGTCAGGAGCTGTTTGGTCAGAAGCAACTTGTTCAGAGGCAGTTTGCTCCTGAACAGTTTGCTCAGGGATGGTTTGGGTTTCTGTTTGGGTTTCCAAAACAGTCTTTTCAGGAACTGTCTTAGAGGCCTTAGTGGGTGTTGGTTGCATTTCACCACCTAGATGTTTTTCTAAGTTGTGAAGGGTTGAAGATTCTTGGTGTTGGGGAGTTTCTGAAGTAGTTGCATCTGAAGCTACTTCAGAGGCTTTTTGTGTGGTTGAGTTATGTGGTGAGTTTGTTGTAGGTTCTGGGTTGGGTTGAGGTTGTTGTACACTAACAGGTTCAGGATTATCTGGATAGAGTGGATGAGTAGGAGGCAAATTGAATTTCTCACAAAGTTTAATTCTATTCTTAGAAAATTCTATTTGAGTTTGCTCCCAGTCAAGTGTTCCTAAATCTGTTAGTTTGGTAGGTTTGGTTTTAAGAAGCTTGTCTATGTGTTGGCTAAGGGGTTTGTCATCTGATTCTGTTGATGATGAAGAGGGTGAAGAGGGTAGAGATGGAATCTGAGTATTAGTTGGAGCATTAGATGGATTACCTGAAGACTGAGCTTCTGGATGAACTACTTCTGGAGCTTCTGAAGCTGGTTCTGATGAAGTTGCTCCTGAAGCTTGCTTATTCTTCAAGGCTTGAGAAAGCAGAGTTGCTCCATACTTAACAGTTTCTAACTCCGATGCTAAAGCAGCAATGTCAGGAGTAGGCACATACCCTGCAGCCTTGAGACGTTCATCCCTTTCTTCTTCATACAAAATCTTCATCCTTTTCTTCTCTGCTATCTTGGATGCAGCAACCTCCCTAGTATACTGCTCCATTTCTGCAGTCATTTCGAAGCTGGGCATGACTATGGGCTCAGAAGTTGCAGTCCTTTTTGCCTTCTTGGGGTTAGAGTCTTCATCCCAGTTCTCTTCCAGTTCTTTCAACATTTCTTCCCTTCTTCCTTCAGCTGTCTTCAGATTTCTTGTTGAATTAGACCTCTTCCTTTTGATGGTCTGAAGAGCAGCTTCTCTTTTATTTTTGGGACTTGAAGGCTTTTCAGAAGCAGCTTGATCAGAAGCAGCTTGTTCAGAACCAGCTTGTTCAGAAGCAGGCTGTTCTGCTGTTTCTTGAGTACTCCTTGTCCTTTTTCTGATAAGAGGGACATCATCCAAATCCTCCACTTCCTCAAGAATGGTGGACATAGCAGATTTTTCCTTCTTAGCTTTCTTATGCTTCTGAGCACCCACCTCAGTAGCATCTTCAGCAAGGTATTCTTCCTTGGTGATCTGCTTCTTTTTAGAGTTTCTGCCTTTGGCCACAGGCAGATCACCACCATACATTTCTTCTGGGATATCTTTCAGGCTGATTTTCTTGTTGTAGCTCTTGTAGTAGTCTAAGATGTAGGCCCTCTGCACATCCAGGGGATCTTTCTTGCAGATAGGGATGTGATGAGTGACTAGATCAGATATGACATCAGATTCATGCATATCTGTATCTAGTTTCCTGCATGTTGAAATCAGCCTCATCTTGACTAGAGTTGCCCCATTGATTATTTTTCCTGTGACTGCTCCCAGCTTCTGATTATCATAAATACCCACGTCTTTCAGGGCACTTAGGAGTCCTCCTTCTTGAAAGATTATGGAGAGCAGCCTTCCATAGGGAACAAACTTCCTGTTCTCCATCTGGCTCTTCTTGAGTTCCTTGATCATGTATTTAAACATATACTTGGGAACGTTCATTGTTGTTTCCTGAGAGATGGTGTGATGCAGAAAGACTTTGTGACCAAGTGAAGGTTGATCATTTCCTCCACCTTTGGGAAAAATGTTTTCATTTTGGATCTTCAGCAGCATTTTCTTTTCCATGCTTAAGGTGCTGTAAGGCTTAGCATCCTTTGATCCGTAGATAGTGTTGTTTACTATCTCCTTCCATGGGCTTGTTCTGGGGTTAGGAATCTCTTCTCCATCGTATGTCCCAGAAGCATCCCTTCTCATGGCTTGAGCAATCACATGCTCATTGATTGTTACAGGAATCCCCATGACGTTTGATCTAATCTCAGTCCCAGTGAAGGCGAGTAGACCCATTTCTTCTCTGGTTTTTCCCTCCAAAGTAGGATCAACCAGAATCATCTGAGCTTCTTCCTGTTTAGTAGCAACTTTGTCAAACACTGAAGCTCTTACCCAGAATTGTCTGACAAGCACTTCATAAGTAGGACCGTTGAGAAGACTGAAGTAACTCATCAGCTTCTGCTTTTTGTAGAATCTTACCAAGTCGCATCCATGATGAGTTAGAGAAGTGAAATCCACTGGATTTTCCGCTTGAATGATTAGATCCCATTCCTCAATCGACATAGTTCTTCCTTTGATTTCATAAGCAGGAGTATCTATATCCATATTCGATGAAGAACCACCGGCAGAACTTGAAGATGCCATTGATATGAAGTGGTTTTAGGGTTCTAAAGAGTTTTTGAGAGGTTGAGAGAATGCGCTTACGTTCGCAGAGGGTTGAGAAGAAAATAGAAAGTGTTTGTTGTGAAGTGAGAAGTGTGTGAAATGACTTAGTGTTTTTATTAAAACGTTTGTAATTCAGAGGGGACAAACAAACACAACATTAATGACAAATTGGGGGCGCGTGTAAGTATGTTAAAAAGCGAATAAAACATCATTGCCCTTTTTGTTATACTCCAATACAAATAAACCACGTCAGAGACTCTTCAGAAAACTACCTTTTGGGTAATGAGACAGCTGTTACATAAAGTAACTTCCACCGTTCCCACTAACCAAGCTATTCAGAAGCAAAGAATAACACTTCTGAAGTTTTAGTGCTGACGTCATCTTCAGAAGCACATTTTCCTCAGAACCTCAATTAAGAGCTTCTGATGAACCAAAATGCTTCTGAATAAACTTCAGAACCAAACTTCTTATTCAGAGGCAAGCAATTTTTCAATCAGACACAAAATGCATGTTCAAATTTTTCTTAATAAAATCAAATCTTTCAACAGACAAAGGTTTTGTAAATATGTCAGCCCATTGATGTTCAGTATCAATGAATTGTATATCTAAAATTCCTTTTTGAACATAGTCTCTGATAAAATGGTGTTTGATTTCAATATGCTTGGCTCTTGAATGTAGAATTGGATTCTTTGACAAACAAATAGCAGCAGTATTATCACAATAAATGGGAATACTGTTAGCATTGATCTGATAGTCTTCCAACTGATGTTTCATCCAAAGTAGTTGTGTGCAACAACTTGCAGCTGAAATGTACTCTGCTTCCGCTGTAGACATAGCAATAGTTGCTTGTCTTTTGCTTGCCCAGGATATCAGATTCTCTCCCAGGAATTGACAATTTCCACTGGTTGATTTTCTTTCAATCCTATCACCAGCATAATCAGCATCACAGAATCCAATCAACTTATAATCTAGGGATTTCCTATACAGGAGTCCAAGATTAGTTGTTCCTTTCAGATACCTGAAGATTCTCTTAACTGCAGTTAAATGAGATTCTCTAGGATCTGATTGAAATCTTGCACACAAGCATACACTGAATAAAATATCAGGTCTAGATGCAGTGAGGTATAACAGAGAACCAATCATACCTCTGTAAAGCTTCTGGTCTACTACTGTTCCAGTATCTTCTTTGCTTAAGGTGCAGGTTGGATGCATTGGAGTGTTCATCATTTTACAGTCTTCTAGCTTGAACTTCTTCAGAAGCTCCTTTGTATATTTTGTTTGATGAACATATACTCCTTCTTTACTTTGGTTGATTTGAATTCCCAGAAAGAATTTCAATTCTCCCATCATACTCATTTCAAATTCATCCTGCATTAACTTAGAAAATTCTTTGCAAATAGATGCATTAGTAGAACCAAATATTATATCATCAACATATATTTGCACAATCAAAATATCTTTCTTAAGAGTCCTTCTGAAGAGTGTTGTGTCAACTTGTCCTCTTTCAAAATCATTTTTAATTAAGAAATTACTTAGTCTATCATACCAAGCTCTGGGAGCTTGTTTCAAGCCATATAGTGATTTCTTAAGTTTATAAACATGGTCAGGATGCTTAAGATCCTCAAACCCAGGAGGTTGTTTAACATACACTTCTTCTTCAATGACACCATTAAGAAAGGCACTTTTGACATCCATTTGATATAATATTATGCCATGATTAATTGCGTAGGATAGAAGTAACCTGATTGCTTCCAATCTTGCAACTGGAGCAAATGTTTCAGTGTAATCAATGCCTTCTTGTTGACTGTAGCCTTGAGCAACAAGTCTGGCTTTGTTTCTGGTTACTTCTCCTTGTTCATTCAGCTTGTTTCTGAATACCCATTTTGTTCCAATAATGTTCTTCTGAGAAGGTTTGGGTACCAGATCCCACACATCATTCCTTTGGAATTGATTTAGCTCTTCTTGCATAGCTAATATCCATCCATCATCTGAGAGAGCTTCTTCAACAGTTTTGGGCTCAATTATTGAAAGCAGTCCTATTAAAGACTCTTCTTGTCTAAAATGTGATCTTGTTCTTCTAGGACTATCTTTGCTTCCAATGATTAACTCCTCAGGATGTGAAGATTTGTGCTTGAATTTAGGTTGAATAACCTGCTGAGTGTTATCTTGAAAGTCCTCAGAAGCAATTTCATTCTGTACTTTTGAGCTAGGTTCTGCTTCTGAATTAGACTCAGCTTCTGGAGTGATTTCAGCTTCTGGACTAGATTCAACTTCTGTATACTTTTCAGAATCAGAAGGTTGATCAGATTCTGATGCATCTTCAGAATCAGTTGTACCTGCATTACTTTCACTTTGCTCTGAAGTTTTACTTCCAGGCTCTCTATCATCAAATTTTACATGCATAGATTCTTCAACACATTGTGTTTCTGAATTATACACTCTGTATGCCTTTGACCTTTCAGAGTAACCTAAAAAGATTCCTCTTTGAGCCTTGGCATCAAATTTCTTCAGATAGTCTTTAGTGTTTAAGATGTAACAGGTACATCCAAACTGATGAAAGTAAGAGATATTGGGTCTTCTTCCTTTAAAGAGTTCATATGCTGTTTTCTCCAACATAGGTCTGATATAGATCCTATTTTGAATATAACATGAAGTATTGACTGCTTCTGCCCAAAAATGTTTAGCTAAGTTGTTTTCATGGATCATGGTTCTGGCCATTTCTTGTAAGGTTCTGTTCTTTCTCTCTACAACCCCATTTTGTTGTGGAGTTCTAGGAGAAGAAAACTCATGGAGAATCCCATGTTTTTCACAAAAAAGTTCAAATGGCTCATTTTCAAATTCTCCACCATGATCACTTCTGACTTTCAAAATTTTCAATTCTTTTTCAGATTGTATTTGAGTGCAGAAGCTGCTAAACACTTCACATGCATAGTCTTTACTTTTAATGAATTTTACCCAAGTCCATCTGCTGTAATCATCAACAATGACTAATCCATATTTACTTCCATATAAGGATGCAGTGTTAACTGGACCAAAAAGATCAATATGGAGTAATTCTAAGGGTCTGGAGGTTGATACAATGTCTTTAGATTTGAACGAACTTTTCACAATTTTCCCTTTCTGACATGCACCACAAAGTGCATCTGAATGATAATCAATGTTAGGCAATCCTTTGACCAGTTGTAACTTGCTAATTTTAGAAATTAATCTCCAATTAGCATGTCCCAACCTTTTATGCCATACCCATTTTTTATCATTCATTGACAGAAGGCAAACTACCTTCTGATCAGCCAGATCAGAGAAATTTATTTTATAGACATTCTCAACTCTCTTTCCCTTGAATGTAATGGATTTGTCATCCTTGTTAACTAGTGTGCAGTTGGTCTTACTGAACGTTACATCATACCCATTGTCACAAAATTGACTTATGCTCAATAGGTTATGCTTCAGACCATCTACTAGCCACACATTATTAATTGAGATGGAGGAATTACCAATAGTACCTGTACCAATGATCTTTCCAGTTTGGTTGCCACCAAACTTCACTTCTCCTCCATCTTTCATTGTAAGGGTAAGGAACAAAGCTTTCTCTCCAGTCATGTGCCTTGAACATCCGCTGTCTAGGTACCATGACCTTTGTTTCTCTCTTGCCCTTAAGCACACCTGCATTTTTGGCCAATTCAGATTTAGGTACCCATATCTTCATGGGTCCTTTTGGGTTAGCTTTGGAGGTTTTACTTTTCCTCCCTTGTACCTTAGGGTGAATGCTGAGTGGCTTCTGATCATTCAATACTTTAAGTTTGACACCTTTTGGTATTGTTTTCTCAGAAGCAGTAGCTGCTTTGTTCTTCTGATCCTTTTGTTTTGGAATTTTAGATTCTGGTTTAATCAGATTCTGATGAACAGGTTCTGATCTTTTCAGAATTTTAATCTTTTGACTCTTAGGATCAGATTTTGTCATTACCTTGATCTTAAGATTCTCTGGCTTTGATGTGATCTTAGCCTGTGAACCTGAAGCTTCAGGTTTTGACTGAACAGCAGTTTTAGCATTTGTACCTTCAGGCACAAAGGTGGATTTCAATCCATCCTTGATACAATCACAGTAGCTCTTGAGACTGTATTCTTTGGATTTCTCCTCAGAATATCCAATCCCTTTGCCTTTGTTCTTGTATGTGCTGTAGATCATAGAAGCAACTTTGCTTCTGTCTATTCCAGCCATAATAAAATCATCCAAGGCAATCTCATGTTTATTGCCTGAACCTTTATCACATTTTTCTTGTAGCTTCTGACAAAGACTCTTGAGTCTATCTTCATATGTTGCTGATATGAGGTTAAACCCTTTGAGTTCTTCTTCAGAAGCTTTCAGTTCCAATAGAGTTGACTTTTGTTGTTTCATCAAATCAACATATTTTTCTTTTAAATCTGTCAACTCATTGGTTCTGTGTTCAAACAGTGATAAAAGTTCTTTTAGAGAATCAACAAGTTCTTGTCTAGGGATTTTGGAATATACCTCATTTTCATCTTCTGAATCTGATTCAGCTTCTGATACTGCTTCTGATGATACTGTTGCTACCAACCCAACGGCTGCCTTAGCATCATCATCAGCTTCTTCTTTATCAGAACCAGATTCACTATCCAAATCTTCCCAGGTTGCCATCAAACTCTTTTTGATTTGCTTTCTGAATTTACTGGAGTTGAAGCTTGATTTCTTGGATTTGCCTTTAAACTTCTCCTTCTGAAGATCAGGGCAATCAGCAATGAAATGACCAGGCTTCTTACAATTGAAGCATCCCTTCTGATCTTCTTTCTTGAAGTTCTTGTAGCTACCTTTCTTGCTCAAAAATTTCTTCTGCTTCCTTGCCAGATACTCAAGCTTGTTGGACAGCATAGCCATCTTTACAGATTGATCTTCATCAGAATCTCCATCAGGTGATTCTTCTTCAGATTCACTGGCTTTGTAGGCTTTGGAAGATTTTGAGGTCTTTCCTTTAGATGGTAAAGCAATGGATTTACTCTTCTTAGAGGTTTCATGCTCATTTAGACTCATTTCATGCACTTTGAGTGAGCTAACAAGATCTTCAACACTTAAAGTATTTAGATCCTTAGCTTCCTCAATAGCAGTTACTTTGGGTCTCCATCTTGAAGGTAGGCTTCTCAAAATCTTACTAACATGATCAGAAGAAACATAGCTTTTCTTCAGTATTTGCAATCCAGAAACTAAAGTTTGAAATCTTGAGTACATTTCTTCTATACTCTCATCATCCTTCATTCTGAAAAGTTCATACTGATGAACTAGCATCAAAGCTTTAGCCTCTTTTACTTTCTTGCTGCCTTCAAAGTTTGCACATAGAGAAGCAAACATAGCCTTCGCAGTAGATTTGTCACTCATTTTCATGTATTCGGTGCGAGGTATAGAAGCCACAATAATCCCTCTGATTTTGTGGTGCTTCTTGTAAAGCTTCTTCTGAGCAGGAGTATGTATTTTTCTATCTATAGCAGCTCCTTCTTCATCTAAATCCAGGTCATCAACTCCATCTTCCAGTATGTCCCATAACTCTTCATCTAATCCCATGATAAAGCTGTACATATTAGTTTTCCACCAAGAAAACTCTTCTGGATCTCCATTAAACCTTGGAGCTTTTCCAGAGTCTGTTTTCTTGTCAGCAGTATCATAGTCATGCTTGACGCTTGTGTATTTTGGAGTAACTGATTCCTCATCTCCAGACATGTTTTTCTAATAGATCTTGAACTGTAACACGGTTAAGTGCTGTGATAACAGAGCAAGCTCTGATACCAATTGAAGGTGAAAAACACAAGAAGGGGGGGGTTGAATTGTGTTTTCTTTTTCTCTTAAAAAATACTTCTTCTGATAAAACTTCAGAAGCAGTTTGATTGCTTCTGATGAAATGATCAGAGTCAGATTGCAGCGGAAAAGAACAGAGCAGAGAAAAGAAAGACAAAGACACAAGCAGTTATCCTGGTTCCTTCCACAACACGGAAGTAGTCCAGTCCCCCTTGCACTTCCAAGGAGATTTCACTATAATCACAAAGATTACAACTGCTCAATACTTTCTAAGTATGAGACTTCACAAAACTATGCTCAAGCACACACGCAAGAGTCTTCCAATGCTCAAGCACTAAGCAAGAGACTTCTAATGCTCAAGCACGCAGGCAAGAGACTTCTAATCAAACAAAAATACAGAGAATTGAGTTTGAATTGAACACTTGATATACAATCAGTGGTGTTCACAATACAATACAGAAAAGACTCTAGACTTTGAATTTCTAAGATGTATCAAATCAGTGCAGAAATTCAGTGTGCTTTGTAGAATCAAATTGACAGAGTTTTGGCGCTTTTGAACTTATGTATATCTCTATTTTATCTTCAAGTCTTCACTCCTTTATATAGAGGCGTGAAAGAGACGTTGAGATAATCAGCACGTCTAAAGAGTCGTTTGAAATCCTTTGATTATCCACCAGTGATCCTTTGCCTGATTTGGGTGTAGTCCTTTGAAGAATAAACTTCAAATTCATTCCCATCTTGAGTTGTACAAATTCTGCAGGCATGGCTGTTGTTTTGTCTTGTAGCGTAGACAGAAAACAGAGTAGTGGAGGTAGTGGTTGTACACTTGTACTTTGTCAACTCTATTAATGAGAGACAAGTGCTCAGTGTTATCCATATATCTGTTGATACCTCCCTTTCAGTTCTTCGTTCTTCTTTGATAAGACTGAATTGAGAATCAGCAACTTTGAATCTTCAGTTTGATTAAAGGATCAAATGTAGCTTCTGGTGAAAATATTGCTTCTGATGAAAACTTTTGCTTCTGATGAAAATATTGCTTCTGATGACTTTCTGCTTCTGATGACGTCATCTCTTCAGGAGCAGTTTAGCTTCAGGAGCAGTTTAGCTTCAGGAGCAGTTTTCTTCAAATGCTCAGAATTTCTTTTTCTTTCCATTGTTCTTCCAAGACCTATTGAAATAACTTGAGTAGCCTTTGGTCCTGTACACTTGAACAATTATTAGTAATAACCAATTGACAATTTTTAATACCTTGTTATCATCAAAACTTAATAAGGTTCATTGTGAAACACATTTTGTTCCAACAAATACCTTTCCCCCTGATGTTGCTACTGCTGCACTTGATTTTGTTGTTGATTTTAATCAAACAGTACCTGCTAAGAAATCCAAGGGGCAGCAACCCATTGCAGCTGCTCCTAGTCCTGTTCAGAATGCTCATATTATCCAGGTTGATGCAGGTTGTTTTCCGGAGGGATACGCCACTTATGGCTGCGTGTTTAAGACTGCTCCAGATAACATTTTTTTCTCAGCTTGCAAGAAAGAGGAGCTGATAACAGATTCTGTCATGGCAGAAACTTTAGTCATTCGTTGGTGTCTCAATTTAGCTAAGGAAAGAGGCCTTCAGGACATCATTATCCAATCTGATGCTCTTGCTGTTGTTGAGTGTTTTAGAGGGTCAAATTCACTTGCTTGTATTGCTTTGATAATTCTAGATTGTAAGGTACTTATGAATGAATTCAATAGTATGTCTATTAATTATGTTTCTAGAGATCTAAATGCATTAGCACATAGGCTTGTTGGCTATGCTATGCAAGTTGGTTGTAAGTCATGGAATGAATATGCTTTTCCTGTCATTACAATTCCTACTGTCTGTAACACTTCTATTATCTAATGAAGATGTTTGAATTTAAAAAAAAAAAAAAAAAAGTCATTATTCTTCAATTTGTAAAAATACACGATGAGTTGAATAGCCTGACAAGAATTAAGAGTATAGTCTCTCAAAAAAAAAAAAAAAGAATTAGGAGTATATTATTCTCTCTGCATGTTGTTGAGCTTTGAACTACATAGAGATTATTACAAATTACAACTAAATTTATTGTCAATCTCGGCTGGTAATTTCACTCCTTTTCAAAAGGAGTTCTAATAATATAGTCACAAATATAAATATAAATGACTAGTGTTAGGGCACACATTAAAAGATTTCTTCCAATAATAAAAAAAATTAATAATAAAATAATTTAGCATTTTGAGAAAAAAACATTTTTATGTATGTGCGATTGAACTCTATTTATTTATTTATGTCTTTCACTATAGAAGAAAGTCTCCTTTTCAATTTCATCATTCAAAATCATCACACTATCATGTACGCTCTTCTTTTCCCAACCACTTAATCAATCTTTATTAAAAAATGTTTCAATTTTTACTTATAATTGAACATCATTACAAAATTTTATAAAATGGAGTAAAACGAAGAAGAAGGCACAAATTTGTACTTATTAAATCAACCAAGAGTCCAATACTCTAGATATCACTTTGTGAGTCATAAGGGAGTTCGAAAATCATCATATTAGACTTTAAACAATCACAAGAATTGAACATCATATTTTATCTAAAATCTTAAAACATCAAGTATAAGAATACATCGTATATACGTTATACAATATCCTATTATCATCTAATATTAGACTCTTACTAACATTTGGTTTACCAACATTTTCAAGTTTTTTTTAAAATAAAATAAAAATATTCAAAGTTGCTGAAATGTTAATCTCAACTTCTCAAGTTGCAAATGTGAAACACATTCCGTCCGTGTAACGTATAAAAAATCATCCAACTGCCTATATAATAATTGCACGATACACAATTGCACGACTGTCACAGAACATCGTGTAATTTAACACACATTTTATATGTAGGGATCGGGATTCGAACTCCAAACACTCCACTTTTTCATAATTAAATTATGTGAGTTTTAGTCATTAGACTACTTGACAACAAAAAAAGTGAGAAAATGAAGTGTTTAGAATTGGAACTTTGACCTTGTGTAACATTGTCCTTGCATAATAGAAAAAACCAAATGAGTTGTACTTACGAAACACATTGTTATTTTTTAACGTTTTCAAATATAATAATTTAATTAAACAGAATAAAATATATGATTTAGAAATCACGATGCACATGGTATAATTTTTTTTAGGGGGATGCACATGATATATATAATATACAAAATAAATTGGCATATAATTTTTCTTGTGGAAAAAAAATAGCATATATTTTTTTTTATCAAGTAGATCCAATCTCATCACATTATTTAGATATCTATGTATTAAGTATGTAAAAAACAATATTGTAGCATATAATGATGAGATCGCAGATTTGACGTGTAAAATTTTAAAAAAACTTATATGTGCATATAAATGAAACTTATGAAATAAGATTAGCATTGTGAAGACTTTGCCATTGTTTCTTCAGTGGGATCCATCTGTGCATGCACCGAGCTCCTTGCGATTGTTAAATCTACTAGCAATATCGTTGGAGCATCCGGTAATTTTACCCGTTTTAAACTTTATAACTCGTCATTATTCATATCATGTTACATTTACACGACCATGCTTTTTCCTTTCTCAGACACTGAATGTTAATTAGGGTAATATTATTTTGTATTGAAATTTCTTCATGATTATTTGGCTCTTGTCTGTATATAATTTACAGGTCTTTTATTATTATCTTAGGGTATGTTTGGTTGGAGATAAATTAAGGGCCACGACTTTGAAATCAGATGGATATGTTTAATATGTCTCACAACGAAAATTTGATTTATTATCTAAATGAGATGAACTTGAAATGAAAATTAAGTTCGTTAATTACATGTGTTGAACTTAAACTTAAACTTGAATTATTTATTGAGTCGAGCTCAGACAAGTTCGACTCGACTCGACTCATTTTCAAATTAATGTCTAGCCTCTCAATATTAGTATTATTAGTTGAGTTAGACCTTATAGGAGAGAATGTTTATTTAAATCTAGTCTTAAATTTCTTCCTTTCGATAAAAAAGAATAGTCTTAAATACTCTTACATATTTTGAGCATAAACATTAAAATGGTAAAAAAAAAAAAAAAAAAATGAAATTGTATACTTTTCCTTTGGTTGATTTGTAAAAAAACAAAGATTTTTTCGGGAGCGTTTGTGAAATAGCTAAATAATTTAAGCGTGTGTTTGTTGAAGCGGTGAAAAAACAGTAAACGAACGTTTGATGTGATGCTATTTTTATAGCTTCTTTATTTTCACATCAAAATTGATTAGGGATGCGAGAATCAAACTTTAAACACATATCTCTAAACAGGGCCGTCCTGTAAAATCTGAGGCTCGGCTCTCTTAAAAAAATTGGTCCCTTTGTAAAATAGAGAAAAAAAACTAGTGTAATGCTGAAAAATAATAAAATGTGAACAAATGCCATCACTAGGAATCAAACCGCAGTCAACACGCATAACACTAGCGTGTTTTACCATTAGGCCACGCCTTTTACTGATGTTAAATTCACAATGCTACAAATATATATAAATATTTTTTGTGCATTATATATCAAAAAAAATATTTTTGGGCCCCAAAATTAGGAAGGCCCAACTCTATAGAGCTATTTGCAACTTCCCATGGCCATCTATCTAAACAAAGCATAAGTAGATACTAAATTTTTTTAAACCAAAAAAGGATACTAAATTTCTTATAATTTAGATGAGGATTGTTGAGGAGCTGACTCATTGCCAGCATTTGTAGTTCTTGACTTTAAAAAAAGAGACCCTCATAATCAGCTGAATTCAACTTTTGCATATAGATAGATATATGTGAGTGATCAAAAGAGAAAAATGACAAAAGAATGGATAAACACTAATGTCTGCCCATATTTCCCAAACTTCACGATTGTTAGAAAACATCATGTGCACCAGCACGAAAATATAATAATATTTCTGTGTTTTAAAATAATTCCAATTCTAAGAAAAAATTAAATTAAATGTTTTCATTCAACTTTTAAAAGTTATATAACTTATTTTTAAATAAAATGGTTAAGTGATTAAGAAATCAACGTTAATTGTACAATAGAGTAAACAATGTAAGTGTTGCTCTTGGACATTTAAGATGATTCTCAGTTTTGAACTCTCAATATTCCACTTTTTTATTCCTATTAAAAAATGTTTCACTTCTTTACACTCGGTCTATGTAAATATTTTGATTAGACTATTTAACGTATAAGATAAACGCAAAAAGAAAATTATTAAACTTTTCGACAAAAATGAAGTATATATTAACTGCTCATTCTAATCTTAGAGGTAACCAAAATGTCAAATATATTTTTCCTTAAAAAAAAAATGTCAAATATATTTGGTATAAATTAGACCAAATATATTCAATTTTCTTTGTTTATATATTTAAGATAAGATTGGAGGGAGGACAATGCTAATATTGATTCAAATGGTAAGAAAGATGTGGTCCAGTAATAAAAAATGTTTATGAATTCCATTTTGTATTCATGCTTATGAAAATTCAGGAGAGAAATTAAATTTAAGTATATTTTAATTTTAACTCTCTACTGAGCTTACTTCTTCGTCGCGACAATGACACATTTGTAATAATAATACTTCTAATTAGCGTTAAGACGGACATTCCGTGCTCGTTTGTTTGTACTTTTTATTACGCTAATGCGTAAAAATTACGAATAATATTTTTTATGAAAATTTGATTAAAAATATTTTTATTTTTGATTAAAATTATATATATATATATATATATATATAATAAATATTTTGCATTTTAATACTGTAACAAACTATATTTATCTTTTTCAATGATAACAACAATATACTAACAAATATAATATAAATTCTTATATTTTTTAATAACACCAACAAAATAACATTCTTAGTTTTCTTCTTCTTCTGTGATGACCGAAATTTGAACCTCAAACCTTATATATATTATGCATTGTCCATATCAACTGAAATAAGCTAACGAGGACTTTCTTTACATATTTTAGATTAACACTACATGTTCTCAATTTAACATCTTAAATTTTTTGTTGCACCTCATCCCTATATGCAAAACGATTTTGTAAAATATGTTACGAATATTGTGAATTTAGAATTGTTGGACTCAATTGTAAGTAGCTGCTCTTTCAACGATTATGATTAAACTAAATGCTAAGTACATGTGTGAGATGTGCCCTTAAGGCGGAAATAGATTATCTCTCATGTGTTGAGATGTAACAATTGAGAAAAATGGAATGAATCCCCCAATAAGGCATGTGTTAATGATTCTATTTGTAAAAATTATGTATTAGAAATTGTGATATATTTTTTGTTAGTTAAATAGTCTAACGGCTAGAGAAATTCAACTTAAAAATAAGAATCATTCGCGCCAAGCGTGAGGGAATGCTAGACGTTTGGTAAATTCTCCTCCAACCAAAAGAAGAGATCACATTGAAGCGGCTAATTCTACGCATATTGTATGTACTTCTGCTTAAAGATTAAATAAATAGGATGTTTGAGATTCAAACTCCGACCCCTGCAAATACTATGCATCATCCCTTACCAAATAAGTTAAACTTATACATAGAAAAGTTGTGACAATTTATTTTACCAAAAGTTGAACACTAATTTTTTTCAATAAATATTTTCATTTTCTATTAATAGAATCCTTATCATGTCCATGTTAGCATGACTCATACTTGATTTATTTTGGTCAGGAGATTTATTCTATTGTCACTATTACTAGTAATCTCCAATGTAACTTTAATTTTTGTTTACAATCTGTACGTATCATCTAATTAGTAGTACAATTTTTTACGTTATTATTCTTCAATTTCTATTTAATGTAATAAAAATACAATACACATTGAGTTGAATAGATGAACCCCCCAAACAAGAATTAGGAGTATATAAGAAGAACACCATTGTTTCTTTCTCTCTGCATGTTGTTGAGCTCTGAACATACATACATACATACAAATTAGTATTACAAAAAATTACAGCTAAGTTTTTATCTGGTAATTTCACTCCTTTTCAATTTCATCATTCATCATCATCACACTATCACGTAGCTGGTCATTTCTCAACCACTTAATCAATCTTAATTAGGATGAGACCAAAAAAATGTTTCAATTTTTACTTATAAAAGAACAACATTACAAAATTTTAAGAAACGTAACAAGACCAAGATGAAGGCAAAAACAAAAACCTTGATTCCTTCACTACTCACGTGTTGTCATGCATGCGTCATGTTCCTCCCAATTCCTGTGACTTGTCTCTGTTTTTGTGTCCAAAACGAAGCTATGCCACGTGTCACTTCCATTCATTGCACCTTATATATTCATCTTCATCATCTCAATTATTCACTTCATTGTTTTCTTTGAATTTTGTAGATATGGCTCCTCCAAGTTTACTTGAAACAGCGACAGGTTTGGAAACTTTTTATTAATTTAATCTAATAATTTTCTCTTTTTTTTTAACGGTTGAATTGTTCAATTCAGGACCTATATTCTTGGAAATTTTTAAGGATTTTATTTAACGTGGATTTTGGACATTAATACTGAAACGTATAACTGTTCTTCCTCTTTAATTTGTTAGATTTTCACCGGAAATTCTGATACCTTAGCAAACTTAAGTCTTCTTTTACCTTCTTCCTACTTTATATGAATTTTCATTTCAAGGGTTTCTCAGTTATTGAATTTCAATCCAACAATGGTGGCAGCAGAAACATGTCACTCTAAAATTGGTGATTTCATTTTTTCTTTTTACAGAAGAAAATTTGGAATTCGGATCCTATGCAGTTGTCAAGGGTTCCCGCATTCATGCAGGACATTCGTGAACATTTGATCAAGATTAGACAGTCCAAAAAATTATATTTTATAATTCAAAATACCAAGTATGAATTTGGACTGTCCAATCTTTGATGGAACTGTCATCTATATCATCCATGTCTTAACTGTGTGAATGCGGGGAATCTAATTTTGAAATTGCGATGAACTTGTAATGGCTATTGATTTTTACTTTTTGGTTTGTTGTAGTTGTAGAGAAAATGGTAACTAGAAATGTGGATCTTCGGTCAGACACGGTGACAAAGCCAACTGAGGCAATGAGGGCTGCTATGGCAAGTGCTGAAGTTGACGATGATGTTCTTGGCTATGATCCAACAGCTTTACTCTTGGAGACAGAGATGGCAAAGATGATGGGAAAGGAAGCAGCTCTTTTTGTTCCATCAGGGACTATGGGGAACCTTATTTGTGTTCTTGTTCATTGTGATATTAGGGGGAGTGAAGTTATTCTTGGAGACAATTGCCATATCAATATTTATGAGAATGGTGGTATTTCAACTATCGGCGGTGTACATCCGAGACAGGTCAAAAATAACGATGATGGAACTATAGACATTGATTTGATTGAGGCTGCCATTAGAGATCCTAGGGGGGAGCTAATGTTTCCATCAACGAGGCTTATTTGCTTGGAAAACAGTCATGCAAAGTAAGCAATTTTAGTTTTTGTTGTTGTTCTGTTTCACTTTTTATGTGATCTTAATAGTTAATACTTAATACAACGAAAGTTCACACTTTCTACATTGTACATGAGCTTTTTGATGAATTACGGCTGATAAATTTCCTCAATGCAGCTCGGGTGGAAGATGTCTCTCAGTTGAATACACAGATAGAGTTGGAGAGGTTGCTAAGAAGCACGGATTGAAGCTTCACATTGATGGAGCCCGTATTTTTAATGCATCAGCTGTAAGTAAATCTGTATTTTAATCTTGATTTCACCTAAGTTTTATGAATAAAGCATTATAGCGTATCAGTTGATTTGTTTTACTTAGTTAGTATAAGCGTTTCTGTAAATAATACATGATAGCCAATGATCTCTAATGATATAATCATGTCTTTGATCTGACTCTTTTAACTGCAATGAAATGTTCGATGCCAATATAGGAATTTTGCTAGAGAGGTTACATCAGGAAAATTTCTGAGTTAATTTCTGAATTAATTTTAGATCGATCATCTGGAAATGACAAATGGAATGACATGGTTTTCATTGATATCATACTACTGATTTTTTCGCTCGCTTGCATCATAAGCTTGGCTCTTATTTTTTCCGTTAGATGATCTTACTGGCTATTCCTACGAACTTATTACCCAATTCACTAAGAATGAGATTTGCTTAGAAATGTTAACATTCTTTTTGCATATGTTGAAATCTACTTCCATGCCTCTTCTTTTTCATAAGTTCCCATCTATGTCTCCTGTTACCTGGTTCTTGTTACTACTTTATAGTTTCTCCTTCTTGTATTATATGCAAACAAAAGTTTCTTTTTGTTGGTTTTTCAGGCACTCGGTGTTCCTGTGGATAGGCTTGTCGAAGCCGCTGATTCAGTTTCAGTATGTTATTCCTTTCTTTTTCTCTTTTTAACTGCAATTCAATACTGCTTCTGTCTTTGGCAGTGTTATCTATCTTATTGAAGGGCTGATGTTATTACCTGTCAAATTTATCTACCTCTTTATCTTATATTGAATAGTAATCATGCTACCAAACTTATGATTCATTTCACAATATGAATTAGGTTTGCCTATCTAAAGGTATAGGTGCTCCAGTTGGATCTGTTATTGTTGGTTCCAAGAACTTCATCACCAAGGTAGTTCAAATTTAAGGGGTGGGAAAATTAATTAGCAGCTATATTATTTCCTGAAGGGCTGATATTTAAGTCTAGATTTATCTATTTCATTTTAGGCTAAGCGACTCCGGAAAACCTTGGGTGGTGGAATGAGACAGATTGGCATCCTTTGTGCTGCTGCACTTGTTGCCTTAAAGGAAAATGTTGGAAAGCTGGAAAGTGATCACAAGAAAACTAGACTTTTGGCTGGTAAGTATATTATGCAATTTGAAATTTAAAGTTTTTTAGAATTCAGAACCCTTTTTTCATTTTTTTTAACTTACTTTTATGTCTCCTATAATTCTTTTCCCTCATTTCAGATGGATTGAATGAAATTAAAGGACTCAGAGTTAATCCCTGCTCTATTGAGACCAATATAGTGAGTATTTAGTATATTGTAACTTTCTTATGCGGGTGGAACTGCATTTTTTTTCCTTTGCTTGCTTCTTTTTTATTCTTTCGAGTGGCTTTTCCACTGCCTTAAGCTGTTATTGGCTTAGTTTTTGTACCAATATACTAGGCCCTTAGTGACAAGTGCCAACATCTTCAAGTATTTTTGACTTGTGAGTTCGAGTATCCCTATAACATAGCCTTGTATTACTCCCTTCGTTTCTAAATGACTATGGTTTAACGTCGCTCCGCACATATTAAGAAAATAATAAATTACAAGCGAGTATAAGAATTTTAAAAAATTATCCTTATTAATTCATAAATGACAATGGTTAAGTGCTAACCATTGTCATAATCATAAATTCATAATGGATTATAATGAATTAGGAGTACTTTTGGGGTAAAATTGATAAAAATAGTTAACGGTGTCTTGAAAATACAAATTATCTAAGATGACATTCATTTAGAAACAGGGAAACAGAGGAAGTTTACCCTTAGCAATGAAACTGCTATAAAAGACAATTCTTTATATATATCTTTATCCTAACAATAAGTTCTTTCTTTCCCTGATACTAGATATTTATTGACATTGTGGACGGCTCACGGACTACAACAGAAAAGATATTCAAGTACTTGGAAGAACGTGGCATCCTTCTGATGCAAGAAAAGGCATCAAGGTATTGTTACGCTTCTATATATTCAGTCTGTTATAAATGATTGAAATAATTGCTAACTCTAAAATGAAACCAGGGCCAGTACTGTGTGTTTCACTGAGATTTAGTCCAAGTAATCGTCACATCACATGAACCGCGCTTCCTTTTATAATCATGTTTTAGCTGTTGGGTTAATTGAGTAGTATTAGTATCTCGTTATTTGTGTGTACTAACTTCAGAAGTAAATGAGCGTGCTGATCTTCTCCTTAGCGTGTGTTTGTTTTGCCAGTGAAAACAAACCAAATGTACGTTTAGCTCAATGCTACAATTTGTAGCTTCATTAAATTCACGGTAGAAATGCCTCGGGACGTGATACTTAGACTCTTAATGCGTATCCAAACAGCCTAACTGTGAATTTGGCAATGTTTAACACATCGGATAACTATTGAAACTTTAATTTAACTAGGCATCAGTTTTAGCATAATTTATATACAGATACCTTTTCCTTATACTTAGAATTCACTACGATTTTACAGTGTTTTCATTTTGACAGTGCGCGTGTAAGATATTTTGCTTATGTTATTAGATCAAGATTAACTTCTAAATGGAATGGTGATTACAAGAAGAAAAAAACATATTTTAGCAAGGAAATAATTCTTCCGTGTAAAACTTTTAGTGTGTTGCATTGATGACCCTTTTGCTGTTAATAGAAAATGTGTTAGACTCTCTATATGAAGTAATTAATTTCTTCACGTAAAAAGTAACCAACCATTTTGCTGTAAGAAAGATGCTAATGACAGTGTCTGCATATTCCAGATTGAGAGTTGTCCTCCACCACCAAATTTCAGCAAGTGATGTGCAATACACTTTGTCATGCTTTCAGGTTTGAGTACAAATTCATTGAATATTGGATTCAATATACTTTTTGTTCTTTTCCAATTTAAGGAATATACTTTAGCTAGAATCTTGGATGATTTTTTCTTTTGGTACAATGAATGTTAGATAAATACTCAATGTAATTTAACTTTTTGTTAAATATTGCAGCAAGCTGTACAAATTGAAAATGGCAACTAGTGGAAAAATAGCACTTTGCTGGCGAATTATTGGTTCATCACAGGGGAAATCCGAATTCCATTTGTCTTTGTTTATTTTGTTTTATTTTATATGTATTGTGATGAACGAACAAGGATTTACATGTTCTATGATATGTCCCTATTATGAATTGTTTTGACTTCAACCTTGTGGGTCATTGATAATGTACAATTATTAAGATGTTCATAATAGCTTCCTATCCTACCTAAGGAACTCTGACATCATCAGTTTTCATCCATTAATTTATTACTAAATTTTAATTCAAAACAATTCTCACAAAATTTAAATGATTTTTAACTTCAGTTGAGTGCTAAGCAACCAGAATATAACTTTGGAGTCATTTTCAAAAAGGTGTTGATGTTAAAACCTGCAAGACTTGTGGGCTTCCTGTCCCATGCTTATCTTGTCGTATCGTTTTTTTTCTTTTCATCTTGTCGTATCGTTTTTTTTCTTTTCATTCTTCATTATACAAAAGTATACGGTGTTGGTGATTTCTAAAATAATGGAATCACTTTAGATCAAAAATTGTAACTCTAAACCAAGAGTTTATGAAAATCTTTCATATACATTAGAATCTTTGGCAAATAGGTACTTAATGAACTTCTGCTTTGATTCAAGTGTATATGATTATAACCTTTGACAAAAGGTATTTAATGAACCTTAGCATTGATTCAAGAGTGTATAATCATAACTTTTGGCAAAAGGGTGTTAAATGAACCATAACATTGATGCAAGTCAAAGGGGTAAATGTTTGACATTTGGGCATTAGTTTGATAAAAAGACAATAGAAACCAGAATTTTGTTACATTAACAACATAATTCTCCCTCATTCTCTTACTCTAAATCATCCATCAATTCTCTAATGCATGAGTGAATTGTTGGAACCATAAATCTATAAAATACTATTAGGAGATACGTTCGATGTGGTTGTGCATCACACATCAACCGTGGCGAAGCTAGGAAAAAAGTCTTGGGTGGGCCATAAATAGTGATGGAGCTAATTTGCTAACAAGTACATTTTACCATTGGTTATTTCGAATGACTACAAATTTGTTATTTGTTGAATATAATTCAAACCAGTATTTTAAAATCTGAACAATTTATCAACCCAGATAAAGTACAAGATAATTGATCGAACAACTAGGTCATTGAACCTAACGACTGAATTAAATGACTCGAATTCAATAAACAGATGTATAAGTATTAAATTGAATTGAATCAAACGACTGACTAAAAAAAAGGTTAAAATAAAACTCATGACATATATAGTAATGTAAAAAAGATCATTACATAAGAAAATATACTTATAATCAAGTACAATAATGAAATATATTTTAATTTAATAAAGTATGTAGTATTTTTTTTGTTGTAGAATTAAATATTTTTATAATATCATGTTTTTTAAGGATATTTTAACATTTATGTCATATGTTATGCGTTATAAAAGATAGTTGAGGTCTTCTTTTGTATAAAAAATATGTTATGTGTTTTAAAAGAGAATTTTTTTTGACAAAAAAAGAGTTGAAGTCCCCTTTGTATAAAAAAAGAGTAAAGAGACAATCAAACCCAAAAATAAGAGTAAGGAAGGAAAGATTATTTTAAATTGAATAAAGGAGTTATGTTTTATTAAAAAAAAAGTATTATTTTAACAATTATGAATTTGTTATAAATATTAATAGTGGATGTCCAAATAGCAAATGTGTTATTGGGCCATACTACTAGATTATTGGGCTTAGTTCATAAGCTACTATATTTTCTTATAAATAGAGCTCATTTGTAACATTGAGATACACACATTATTGAATAAGAATACTGCTCCTATTCTCTCTTCTTCTCCTTCTCTCTATTTACTTATTTTCAATTATGAATTATGCTTTTTCTTTTTATACAAAAGAAAATAAAAGAATAAATGAAAATGCCTTTGGTAGGAGTAGAACCAAGCACATAAGACTTGGCAAAAAAGCTCTTAACCACTACAACATGCTACACAATCATTAGAATACTAAAAAGTACAATATATATATATATAATAAGAATATTTTTTTGGGGGTGGGTCATGGCCCACCTTGGCCCATGAGGGGCTCCGCCTCTTCACATCAAGGAACTCATAGTATCCTGAAGGGGATTCGCCGGTCACTCCTATTGCATCCAATATACAGTTGTTGGTGGGGGCGAATCGAACCTAAAGGTTAGTATGACAACCCCACGCGCTTTGAGTTTTACATGCATAACCATTAAATTTTTCATGTTTCAAGTGCAGTAGCATCTTCCGAACAATCAAAATATACAACAATCTTTGGAATTTATGTGCACACTTCGTAATATTCATCTTCATCATCTTCTTGGTCAAGTTATTGCAGCAGACCCCCAACACAAGTTCTAACATACTGTAGCATACAGTGTATTAATTTTGTATTACTATTGTATTAAACTCACAATTTGATAGCTGTCTTATCCTTGCACAACTCCCATCCTCTTCTAGGGTTTCAGGGAGAATGGTATAATGCCTTTTTTTTTTATCTGTTTGAATTGTGATATTTTATCGATTTCTCTCCCTCTCAACCTTCACTATGTCACACTTGCACCTTCACCGCCAATTTGATTTCAACCCTAAATCGTCGTCAAACCCAAATCGTTTCCATCCCCAAATCACATTTATCCCCATATCGCATTCAACCTCAAATTGCTTTCACTTTCATAGCTTTTAACCCCTACTCGTTTTTAGCGCAATTCATTTCCCTGAGTTGCTTTGTGGCCAATGGTTTCTACTAACCCTCATTGTGCTGAGATGGTGAGAACGGATCCTCTGCGCCTCATTCCAGCCTTCTTCTGTTGGATCGTCCACCACGACCTCCGTATCTCGTTGTTATGGCTGACATTCAATTGAAAAAACATTTGAGTGCTCCCCTCGAAAGCCACCATGGGCCACTCCATCTTCATCGAGTTTGAGTTGTTATACTTCTTTTCTTGGTTTTTGTTTTACTTAATTTGCTTCAAGTTTGCACATAAATGTTTGCTAAAATGCTTGAGAAAGACTAGCTTCAAAGGTACTATGTTTTATGTAAGGGGGTTTACATTGGCTATCACTAACTTCAACGCCTTTTCAATATCGAAATGTCTTTGTTAATACGTGACAAAATTGGTCATCTCAAATATCACACATAGTCAATATAAGTACCCTTGTAAATATCTTTTTTTGAAGTTGGATGAAATCAAAGATTGTGAATTAGTTTGGTTTGGTTGTTAGGATTTTAATATTGTTTTGATATGTATCCTTGGCATATGTCTTAACTAATCTTAAAAAGTCCCCATTTATGGATGGAGAATGTCATCAACCTATGAACCTTCTGATTGTATCGTTGCTATTTTAACATCTCAATGAATGAAGTTTATATACTGTTGGAAGAAAAAAAAACTCACTATTTGTTTATAAAATTAGTATTCTACTACTATTTTGTTTTTAAAATATAGTATTCTACTGGTACCTGTTTACGAAGACAATATAGTCTGAAAACAAAAGTAAGGATTATGCTTTAAGAGTACGTCTCGAAAGTTAAATGTGAATAGTTTTCAACCACACGAAAAATCATAACTTTCATCTCATCTAACAAAGTTTAAATTGAAGACTCCTTGTGGCAAAAAAAATTAATAATTTTTTTTCTTTCAAATAACCCAAACACGGATTATCTAAATAAATGCAGATAGGTATGAATCTTTAATCTTTTTAGAGAATACATCAGAACATTCAAATTGAAGAATATGATCAGAATGACACAACAGAAACACACTAGAAATACCTAATCACGCTGAGGTGTGAACGTGACTTAACTCACGTTGGAGTTATTTCTGAAAATCTGGGATGGGAATGAGTAAAATTATTTGAGAGAAGAGCAATTTTCTTGCTCTATTGCCATTTATGTTCTTGAAGTGATAAGTTGATCGATTAGATAGAAAATGAAGAAGATGACATTTTAATGAAATTATGTGGTTTTTATGAAGTTATGTATGAGTCTTGTGATGGTTATTTTGGCGTTTAGATAAATTTTAGGGAATAACGATGTTGATATTCAATACTCCCTCCGTGGCTCCGTTCCATAATAACTGAGCATTTGCAAAAATCTATTGTCCCAAAAAAATTGACACATTTCACTCTTCAATACAATAATAATTTTTTTTTTTCAATTATAACTCTAATTAATACTACTTTCATAATTGCCAATTCAATATATTCTACTTTGCATTTATCACAAGAAGGAATGCATCAATACTCGACAAGACATTCAAAACTATTTCTCTCTCTCTCTCTCTCTCTCTCTCTCTCTCTCTTTTTCATTTATACACTTTTTCTTAATATATGTGAAATGAACAAAAGACTTAGTTAAAATGGAACGGAGGGAGTAACATAAATGATTAAATCGTAAAAAAAGAAACAAAAATGTTTGTTGAATCTAAGTTAAGATATGAGTTGTGTAATTTTGTCTTTATGCGAGCAATTTTAGTCATCAATGTTTAAGGTTGCATATGCCGTACTGTATAGAGAGACTAAAAATGAAAGATTTTATATTTGTAAGGACCAAAAACTATAAATATATCATCTTTTGTTTTACTACCTCTCTATACAATGCCAAGAATACCTTATTTTAACGGTGGTAATCGAGTTTACTAATAAAAAATATTTTAAAAGATCGTTGTTTGAAAAATAAATTTAGCGAAACTAAAAGTAAAAAGGTAATATATTTACATGAAAGAAAAACTTATTGGAGAATGCTAAAGAATGTTCCATGATCATTGGATATAAGCATTCAAACAAACAAATTCTTGTAAAAAAAGTGGTGTAATAATTTCTTGATCAAGAGTAACATCATATATTTTTTAGATAAAATTTTTATATTTAGATTCACAAACCAAAACCTATTTGATCCTAACCAATCTATGCCTTTATAAAACACGAAATCCGAAATGAAAATAGAAAATGCTCCCAATTATTAAATAAGGACATCATATTTGAGATGAGAAATTAAAGTTTTTGCTTGGATCATAACACACTAGTAATATGTTTCAAAAAAAAAAAAAAAAACTCACTAGTAATACTTTTCACCACCCTTCGAAGCAAATGTACCAATAATATGAAACCATATATAAGAACATCATATTTGAGAGCCCTTTTGTTCCCTATAAATGTAACATATTAATACTTTGTTTTGACATGTGCTCAAATGAATTAGTTCATTATTATTTTTAATTATGCTTGGATTGCAATCTTGTGTGTATGTGTGTGCAAGGAGTCTCCAATTTCTAGTTTGTTTACAAGTTCTTATCACGCAGCACTATATAAAGGCATAAAGAATCACTAAATCATCTTAGTGCAACTTTTGCAACTTTTGAAATATTTTGAAAGAGAGAATAGTCATTTTGATCCTTAAATGTGTAACGAGTTGTCACAATAGTTTTTAAATGTATTAAATTTTTTAAAATAGTCCTTAATTATATTGTGTTCTTCATTATTCAAAAAAGTCTCTCACACTAAAATGCTTTGTTAATTCTGTCATATTAGTCCTTTAATATACTTACTTATTTTCATATCAGTCTTCATAAGTAATTACTGTCATTTTAGACCCTATATGAAACGGGATATTGTTAGCATTGATGGATTATTTTAACTTCAGAGATTATTTTATTTAAAGAGTGCAAATCAAAAACTATTTTAGAATTATGATACATTAAAAGATTATTATAACTACTTATTACACATTCAGATCAAAATGACCGTTGTCCCTGTTTCAAAAACACTAAAAACACAGCAATATTCAAGATAAAAAGGGCACTCTTCCACAAAGACCTTTTTATATACTTTTATAAAAAGTAAATTGCATGGACCAATAAATTATCCTTTGAATATTTAATCAATATTTGAACGGTTGTAAGAGCATTCCCCCACCATGGACAAATTAAGTAAATTAAGTCATGTGACCAACACTAACAGGTCCCTTAAACTAATGTTGTATTCTTTCCATTTTAGGTAGAAAGGAGTAGTTTACTTTAACTACAAAATACGAAGATATATATATATATATATATATATATTTATTGGTTCCTACAACATCCACCCTAGCCTGGGCCAATCGGTTGGACATCCCCCAAATCATTCTTGCTGGCCTGCCCCCCTACTTGTAGGTTTTTGAGATTACAAATAAAAGTGTTCTATTTCGTACTCTATAAGTGGAACAGAACAGATGCCAAGATTTATACCATTTATATAACAATACAATTCAACAACTTAACCCACAATGAAACAGCTGATCAGGTCAATGGGCTAATAAGTTGTCCTTCAAATGCTATGTGCAAATTAAGAGTATTGAAATGCACACATGCACACATGTATAAGATGATCACATCACTTGTACGTACATCTTCAAATTAATATTGAGTATTGAAATTTTTTTTTCAGATGTAGGGTACAAACAAAACGAATGCACAGTTTTATTAAAAAAAAAAAAAAAAAAAAAAAAAAAAACGAATGCACGGTTGGTATTTCTTGTTGGAAGGATGGATATATACACGTTGCATGGGAAGAGGGTATAGACGTCAACGAAATGCCGACAGGTAGTACACTTAACATGTGGGAGCACACGCTTCGTGTGGACTTGCACGTGTCGCATGACCTTTAATTGCGGAGATGTTTGTACGGTACTGTTCATAATTCATAGTACATCGAGCCAAACACAACCCATGCTCCATTTTAGTCCTCATATAGCCACGGAAATTGGTGGAGAATTACTCAAGTGGAGCCTTCGGGTTTCGATTGAGAGAGTAGCTATCAGAACCCATTTGTGTAACATTGTGTCGAGACTGTCACATGACATTATAAAAGAGAAAGAAAAGTTAACAACAAAATCACGTGTCATATTATAGTTGGAGAATGTCATATGAGATTTCCGCTACAATGTCACACAAGTAGTATCTGTACCCACCACTCGTATTTCATTTCGTATCATTAACTGTTTGTACATGTTTATAGTTTATTTTAGATGACAAAATGATAGACAAGTAGTTAAAATAAATATTTATATGAAATAGAATGATTGCTTGAGATAAGAATAAAAGTATAAAATGTCAATGACACGTAAGTGAAACCCCACCACAACATACTTTAATTTGGAGCAATATATACATTGGTCTTCACTATGTGCAAGTTTATTTTTAATCATTTGATCGGTATATCATATCACATCTCATTGGAGATAATAGTGATAACTGATAAGTGATAAGTATATGTACATGTATTAAGAAAGTTTAACAAAACAATGTGTCATCATCTTAAGTTTCAAGTTAAAATCTTAGATTTTTTAAGGTTTTGGTTGCAAGTTTGGAGGGGAATGAAATGAAAAGTTTGGAAAAAAAGATGGAGTAAGTGAAAGAAATAAATGATATTGGAAGGAGGGGCTTTGGGAGGCTTATTTTTCTTCAAAATATAAAACTCTAATCATCTGAGGGAACTAAAAAATTGTATTGGATGAGGGTTTTGAAGGGTTTGTATGAATTCTTCAAATTTAATATATGTTGTTATAATATTCTTAAAATTAAAAGTATATTAATCATAAACATTAATTTATCACTCTCTCATAAAATACTATTTAAAAAAATATGAAAGATTTTTCAATTTTCTCCTATATTTCTCTCCTCCAAAATCTTACATTCCTCCCCCTCCAAACTTCCAAACAAAACCTAAGTTACACATCTCATAATTTTGCGCATTCACCTCGCACGTTTATTCATTTAAGGTCAGTGTGACTTTATTCAAATCAATTTTCTCAAAGATCAAGCCATACCAAGATGCTTGATTATAAACTAATTTGCGCATAAATCAAGTTGTGTTTTTTTAGATTTAGATATTTTTGGCCAAATAAAGAAATTAAATTTCTTTTTAATTATTATTAAAATATCAATGTAAGCGTCCCATGAACATAGTTCGGTTGATAAGACATTGCATTATTATATGTAGGGGTCGGGGTTCGAACCCCGAACATCCCATTTATTCAACCTATTCTCTTCATCATCATTTCAATTTTGAGGCATATGGGGATCAACCACCTTTAGAAGAAATTATCGAATGAGGCTCATCAATCTTAGCAGATTTAATTGCCTTTTACTGTCCAGAAATTGGAGATTAATTTCCTTTAAAATAAATGACCGGGTGTGGGTCTTAGCGGGTAATTTGCCTTTTAATACCTTACTCATCAGCTCAAAAACTTTTTAATTTTAGGTTGGCTCATATTTCAGAGGTATTCAATTTAACAAAGGACAACCATATTTCCTTTATTTAAAGTATCTATTTCTTCTATACAAGCTTCACAAGAAGATAACCAAGTTCAATAATATTATAAGACAAGAGTATGGGGATCATGAATTTAAGAGATTTATAACAATTGCTTTCAAATTTTTGAGGAAAAGAAATTAGGAACATGCTAATTTATCAAAATTAGAGATGAATTACCACACGATCATGTAATTTACCTTTACCCAAACATGCAAAAGAGTTGAAATTCATTGTTTTAATATGCTTTAAAAACAAAAAGAGTGATAATTCTTTTTAAAAGAAAGCATAAATATAAAATCAATTTTTTTTTGTAGAATTTAGTAGAACAAGAAGATGAAGAACCTTTTCACGTTTGAATTGGACATTATCCTTAACGTTTAAAACATTAAAAGTAAAGATCAGGGTTAGGAAAGCTCACATTTTATTTTAAAGAGGAGAACCTATTTTCCTATTTTAAAGAATGTTGGAGCAAGTTACAGATTGAATAAAATTTAATCCTTTCTATCAAGGCTAATTAACCAATGATGGACTATTTGTCATTGTTTTCTTAGGAATGATTTCTTTAGAAATAGTTTTGGGATGCTAACCTATCGTGTTTGTTGCTTTTGTTGGGTTACAATATTTTTTTGGTTACAAAATTTTTAGGGTGAGGGGATGGTACCCCAGTCCAAAGCAAGGAAGACCTTCGGGCTCAAAGAGCACTTACAAAGCTACATTTACATCCCTGAAAGGCACTAACGGAGCTCGAATCTAGGTTCTCTTGGATTCAAGACCTGTCATTTTACCACTAGACCAAACCTTTAAAGTTATAATAAATTAATTAAGTGATCAATTGCATACTATTGGTTTTCTAATTTCTATTAAAACGAGAAAAAGAGTAGCATGGATCGAACAGACGCCCTCTAGGGGTTACGGTTTGATTCTACAAACTTTTTTCTTTTTATTTTCTGTTTTCATTTTCTTTATATTAAAATATCATTTTATGGTATCTTTGGAGACCAACGTAGTCAATATATTCATTGTTTAAAATAAAATAAAAAACACTTGGATCATTTTATTTTATTTTGTTAAATAAAAATAGACACATTCATTATTGGTGCAAGGAATATATGGTTATATGCTCATTAAAAAAAGACACCGTGGGAGGAAATGTCAAAACTAGTCATTTCAAAGTATGCATACCACTTTCTTTCTAATCAATTAACCAAAATCAATCAGTGAACCATGGAGAGTGATTATCATCATATATTAGTCAAATTCTTCCTATTTCAAAAGTGTTATTATATCAACTTTTCCTGATTCTGCCAACGGTTAGGTTTTGATCTTCCCACGGGGAGACAATCCATCATCAGCACACACTAATAAATTATAAGTAAATATAAAAGAGAACCACTTTATATAATAATAAATTATATAATTAATTAAGTGATCAATTGCATACTATTGGTTTTCTAATTTCTATTAAAACGAGGCAATGTCTCGAATCGAACCCTGATTCTTTAGTTTTTTTTTTTGAATAAAAACCCCGATTCTCTAGTTATTCATCTTTAAAAAAATAGTTATTGGACCATCCATATTGATAGGATCTTTACCATTTAAGATCCAGTATCTAAGAGCATCCACAATGGAGACGCTCAAGTTGAAGGTCTTAAACGGATCTCACTTGTACATGTCACCTTTTTATTATTTTTAATAACAGTACTCATTCACTTCGATGAAGACCTTATGATAAAAAGTCTAAATGGGTTCCAATAAAAGGTACTCTTCCTCGTTTACATTCCACTACTAATATAATATTTTAATAAAAAAAGTGTGTGGGAACCACTAAAAGATGGGGGTCTTAAGTTAGACTCTGGGTCTTAGAAGACCCCAACTTTTTTTCCACAATGGGAGTACCTATTAGGTACTAGGTCTTAAGGTGGCATTTAACTTGGGAAAGGAGACTTCTTTCCCACCATGGGAAAGTCTTTTTTTTTACCATTAGATTGAGTAGTACCACCATTGTTATTATAGTCTATCCACACTATATTTTCTGGTGAGATGGAGGATGATTAGCAATGTGAAAAGACTATTATACCCCTCTCTTCTCTCTTTCACGTCCTCCTCGTCTTCTTTTCCTTCTCCTTCTTCAAACCCCAACTATCACTAACTACACAACCTCTGCGGAAATTGAAACAAAAGAAAATTGATTCACCACCATCTAATCCATCTTCTTCTTTCTATTCCTCTTTCCACCTCCACATCAAAACCTTCATCAGATTTCTGGAAAATCAAATTCTCCCTTCTCTGAGATTGATTTCTAGAAAGTAACAACAACATCAACAAATCTTCTCATTCAATTTCCATCTAAAATATGGATTCTTCTTGTTCGTTCACAACAACAGAGCTTCTCGTTCATGAATTCGCTCCTCCTCCTCCGACGTTGTTTCATCCTCCTTTGCCGGAGCAAGAAACCAAACCTCCTTTTACGGCACCGACGAGAGAAAGAACAGCAGTCTACGTCATCATCTAATCAATTTTGCATCAGATCTAAACGAACGTTGTTCAACACCCGTTTATGAATTTTATTGAAGAATTTGAGGATCTTGATGAATCTGAAGAGATTGAATCTTTTTTCTTTTTTGTTCTTTTCTCAAATTTTGAGATGAAGAAATTGAAAAAGGAATGTGTGGAATATTTGTGTATGGTTTTTTTGAATTAAAAAATGGAGTAATAAATAAGATGACATGTTTATTGTTGTTTTGAAGAAAGAATAAGAGGTTCTGACGAGGGAAAGAAGAGAAGGAATAAGGAAGAAGAAAGATGAATAGTGGGTGAGAGAGGCATGTGAGAGAAAGTGGTTGGGGAAGATAGTAAGATAAAAATCTAGTGTTGAGAGACTATTGTAATAGTGTGTTCTTTGTATGATCCAATGATTAGAAAAGAATTCCCATGGTGGGAAAGAAGTCTCCTTTTCCAAGTTAAATGCCACCAGGTCTTCAATCGTGAAGACCTCACCATTGTGGGTGCTCTAATAGGTACTCCTGATGTGGGAAATTTTTTTGGGGTCTCTTAAGACCTAGGGTCTTACTTAAGACCCTCATTTTTAAGTGGATCCCACACCACTTTTAAATAAAATAATCATTATTTGAGTTGTTATTGGAGTTTTTGGTGGACCCCTATAATAGTGTCTTAAATAAATAGTTATTGGTGGGACCCATTTAGACATTTTATTAAAGGGTCTTCATTGAAGTGGTTGAGTACTTATTAGGTACTATTATTAAAAAAATAATAAAAAAATGATGTGTCATTGTGGAATCCATTTAAGACCTCAAAGTTGAGGGTCTCCATTGTGGATGCTCTTAGGTTACTTGATTAAAAAAAATACAATAGATAATGAAATTGAGATACTATGCAAACCAAGAACCAAAGGTACACAATGGATCGTTCTTCAAGCTTTAAGGCGTCTTTGTTGAAGTCTTTTCTCACTAAGTGGGGCCGCCTAACAAAAATTAAAGTATGCAAAATAAAATTTCATATTCAATATGGCGAGGCATACAGTTATTTAATAGATGAATTTTTAATCATTAGGCTGGTTTAAAAGAAAAAATCATACATGTTACATATTTGTAACTCAAATATGGGAAAAATGTTTTGTTGAAAAATTTGACGTGTTGGAGTGCATATTCGATTCGATGTACAATATATGTCTATGTTGGGTAACTTTTTTTCGCACTAGACTTTCCACCTGTGCGGATTGTAAATGTAGTAGACAAAAACAAATCTTAATGCATATCAAAGAGAATGAAATATGTGGTCTCAAATATATGCAGATGTTGGAATTCGAACCTCAGACACCACACTTATTCACCTTAAAAATATTAATTTTTATCAATCGTGTGTTACTTCATTCTTTTGTTAAAATTATATGTCAATGTCATATTATTGGTATGTTACTTCGTTTTTTTTTTTGACAAAATGTTACTTCATTCTTTTGTAAAAATTATATGTTAATGTTATATTATGTACCTAAAAATAGCTCATTCTTAACCTCAACATGTAAAATGTTTTATTTAAATAATTTTCCTTTTATCGAATATTTGACCTTTACCGTAAATGATACCCTTTAACTATTTGTTGAAATGTTTCTTCCACCTGTTTATATAGATTGCAAAATTCTGGTGCATTTTGTGGTAGATATTTAACAAAGAGAGTTCAGTTCTAATTTGGATGAAAAGTGTAATATTAACAAAAAAAATGTTATAATCTTTCAAAACTCTTTTATTCCAATAGGGCGATTTGTTTTGTTGAAGAAATAGGGGAAATAAAGCGATGCCGATTTGCTTTGTTCATGAAAATAGGAGATTAGGTGTGAGCATTAGGGCAGTAAAATTATGCAATAGGGTTTAGGTTAAAATTAGGGCTTACGGGTTAACTTTAATATATAAGAAGATATTTCTATACTTTCCACCCGTGCTACCGCACGGGTCATATACATTGTAAATGTAGTAGACAAAAACAAATCTCAATGCATATCAAAGAGAATGAAATATGTGGTCCCAAATATATGCAGATGTTGGAATTCGAACTTAAGACACCACACTTATTCACCTGAAAAATATTAATTTTTATCAATCGTGTGTTACTTCATTCTTTTGTTAAAATTATATGTCAATGTCATATTATTGGTATGTTACTTCATCTTTCTTTTTTTTTTTGACAAAATGTTACTTCATTCTTTTGTAAAAATTATATGTTAATGTTATATTATGTACCTAAAAATAGCTCATTCTTAACCTCAACATGTAAAATTATTTATTTAAATAATTTTCCTTTTATCGAATATTTGGCCGTTACCGTAAATGATACCCTTTAACTGTTTGTTGAAATGTTTCTTCCACCTGTTTATATAGATTGCAAAACTTTGGTGCATTTTGTGGTAGATATTTAACAAAGAGAGTTCAGTTCTAATTTGGTTGAAAAGTGTAATATTAACAAAAAAAATGTTGCTATAATCTTTCAAAACCCTTTTATTCCAATAGGGCGATTTGTTTTGTTGAAGAAATAGGGCGATTTGTTTTGAAGAAATAGGGGAAATAAAGTGATGCCGATTTGCTTTGTTCATGAAAACAGGAGATTAGGTGTGAGCATTAGGGTTGTTCATGAAAATAGGAGATTAGGTGTGAGCATTAGCGTTAAAACAATAAAATTATGCAATAGGGTTTAGGTTAAAATTAGGGCTTACAGGTTAACTTTAATATATAAGAAGATTAGGTGAGAGCATTAGGGTTGTTCATGAAAATAGGAGATTAGGTGTGAGCATTAGAGTTAAAACAGTAAAATTATGCAATAGGGTTTACGGGTTAACTTTAATATATAAGAAGATTAGGTGTGAGCATTAGGGTTGTTCATGAAAATAGGAGATTAGGTGTGAGCATTAGGGTTAAAACAGTAAAATTATGCAATAGGGTTTAGGTTAAAATTAGAGCTTACGGGTTAACTTTAATATATAAGAAGATAAGAAGATTAGGTGTGAGCATTAGGGTTGTTCATGAAAATAGGAGATTAGGTGTGAGCATTAGGGTTAAAACAGTAAAATTATGCAATAGGGTTTAGGTTAAAATTAGAGCTTACGGGTTAACTTTAATATATAAGAAGATAAGAAGATTAGGTGAGAGCATTATGATTGTTCCTGAAAATAGAAGATTAGGTGTGAGCATCAGGGTTCAAACAGTAAAATTATGCAATAGGGTTTGAGTTAATATTAGGGCTTACGAGTTAACTTTAATATATAAGAAGATTAGGTGTGAGCAATAGGGTTGTTCATGAAAATAGGAGATTACGTGTGAGCATTAACAGTAAAATTATGCAATAGGGTTTATGTTAAAATTAGGGCTTACAGGTTAACTTTAATATATAAGAAGAGAAGATTAGGTGTGAGCATTAGGGTTGTTCATGAAAATAGGAGATTAGGTGTAAGCATTAGGGTTAAAACAGTAAAATTATGCAATAGAGTTTAGGTTAAAATTAGAGCTTACGGGTTAACTTTAATATATAAGAAGATAAGAAGATTAGGTGAGAGCATTATGATTGTTCGTGAAAATAGAAGATTAGGTGTGAGCATTATGGTTAAAACAGTAAAATTATGCAATATGGTTTAGGTTAAAATTAGGGCTTACGGGTTAACTTTAATATATAAGAAGATGAGTTTTGTATAAAGATGACTAAATTACCTTTTTGGTCCTCTAACTATTTAATTGGTATCGGATTGGTCCTCTAACTAAAAATTGATTTATTTCAGTCCTCTAAGTTTATCACTGTTACTACATTTATTCCTTTCTGTTAGTTTTATTCAAATAAACGTTAGGGTCTGTGTTATGTTGGTCCTCTAACTTTATTTATTAGTATCATTTTGGTCATATGTCTTGTTAAGGTATTATGATTAAATAGTGACTGATATTATTGGTAAATGTTATGATTCATATGTATGTGTGAAACAGAAGGTCAAGTACACACATAACACAAACCCTAACGTTTATTTGAATAAAACTAAAAGAAAGGACTAAATGTAGTAACAGTGAGAAACTTAGAGGAACAAAATAAATCAATTTTTAGTTAGAGGATCAATCCGATACCAATTAAATACTTAGAGGACCAAAAAGGTAATTAACCTATAAAGATTATATAACTTTTTAACAAAATTCTTTCAAACAAAATAATTATTTTAACAACTTTTTTTTTGGACATGATTGTATAAAATAATTATGTTTTGACATACTCGTTTTTAGCTGGCATCTATATTATAAATGGTGATCATAAATTTTTAATCCTTATAAATATATTATATCTTGTTTTTAGTCATTTCAAAAAAAATCGTCATTATATTGCCTAATGTGTTGGCCGAGCCTGAGGTTGCAGCTCGGGTGGCCTCTATTATATTGCTTGTCTCGCCGCTTTCTGACAGGTTGGTTTGGATATACTCCCTGAATGGCTCTCTGTCTGCGAAGCAAGCCTTTGCTTTCTTGCATCTCGTGGCCGCACCGCTTCATTGGGCAAATTTGATTTGGAAATTTTGTATACCGCTGTCTCATTCTTATGCATCAAAAGATGCCCACGGCTGAGAACCTTCGAAGTCGTGGATGCTTGATAGTTTATGTTTGTTCCCTTTGTATGTCCGCGGAAGAGAGTTCTCACCATCTTTTCTTCCGGTCCCAGTTTGCTACAGAGTTGTGGTTGTGGCTTGGCTCCTGCCTCACTGATCTTCGCAGATTACAGATATGTTTGTCGTAGCAATTGTTCATACTTTACATGCTATTTGGATGTCCCGTAACAACTTATGTTTCAAGAATATCAAAGCAAGTATTCATGCGGCCAAGGTAAAGATTGATTATTCGGTTACGATGAGTGGTAATACTTCTTCTGGTTGTTGCCTAGCTTCAGAGGTTAGTTTCCTCGACTATTTATGTGTCTCTCCATCGTCGACGAGTTAGAGATATTGTGATTGTTGTTTGGAAACCGCCATTTCCCCCTTGGTTTAAGGCCAATACGGACGACTCGGTGATTGGTTTGAATGCTGCTTGCGGGGGTATTTTTAGGGAGCTTTTCTTGGGGCTTTTTCTTGCAACTTAGGCAATAACTTCGTGTTTAATTCTGACGTCTTGGGTTATACTTATGCCATGGAATATACAACCTTGAATGGTTAGGGAAACATTTGGTTGGAAAGTGTGCTTTATTGACTTTTAAGAATGACTATCTCGTTCCTATTTTCCTTCGGAATCAGTGGCATAATCCGGTGTGGCTCGGTCTGGTCTCCATCTTGTACAATCTTTTTCTTTTTAATAAAATTTTCTGAGATTAACGTCATAGGATAGAAGGCTCTTCGGGGTGCCAACTAGGAATGTCGACGACTCTTCTTCATGCATGTGCTTTCTTCTGGCTTAGCAAAAAAAAAAATCGTCAAACAATGAATGTTCTTTAAAATGTTTTTCGTTAGTATCTTTGGTACCTGTAGATCCGGACTCGCTTTTTAATAAACTACTCCCTCCGTCCTAAATTGTTTAACGTTTTCGACATTTCACGTGTACTAAGAAATGTAATTAATATTGTGTGAGAAAGAGATATTATGAGCTGTTTTACAAAATTGTCATTGATAAATGATATGGAAAGGATAAATGAATGAACTGAAAAAAAAAATAGTAATAAATAGTTAATGATGTATAATAAAAAAAAATAACATTAATGTTTCATTGGTATTGTAAACCGGCGTATAATATAAGACAATTTTTTCTAAACCACATGCAATTTTGATCGGAGGGAATAATATACATCGTTTTGATCTTTGGACAACTTTTTCCAGGCACCTTTTTGGTATGATGAGATGTCTATGCGTACATATAATTGTAAATTGTTTTGAGTGACTTTGCACATCTTATGCTAGTTTGTCCATAATCAATAAACTTTAGTTTAACATAAAAAATAAAAAATTCGCAAGCAGGTTTAGAATATTAAAAAAGTCTATCACACAAAGATTGAGCTTTTTGTAAAAGAAATTAAATATTTTATTCATCTTTAAGCGTTAAAAGATTAAAAATTTATATTTAGTTCATCTTTATCAAAAAATTCTAAGCTTTTGTTATAAAGATTTTTATAACGTCTTAAAATAAAAATCTAGGTTTTGTCTCATCCCCATATATTAATTTCAATAATAGAATAATTGATTTTTTTTTTTGATAAATATAGAATAATTGATTTGCTTGATCTATTTGTTTATTATTTTTCCTACTAGCTAATAGACATACATTCTGTAGGCTACGTAGCTCACCTTAATCAATACTATTTTTAGCTCACCTAAATCCTCAAGTAATTAAAGAAGAAAAAAATCATATAAAACTCTTGCTGAATCAATGAATATAAAACGAGGGGAAAATCATCGTCTCACCTTTATTAAAAAGTTAAATGCAATCTAAATTTGGATATGTCAGCATATTCATAATTGAGACAAATATCTTGGCCAAGCATATTCAATATCCACCAATTATATTAACAGTAATCCGACGAAAATTGAAATAATATAGACTATAATAAAGCGTATGCTTCACAAATACACTAATGTTTCGTACAAGATTCAGTACAAGAATTAAATCATAACCATTTTCTTCTTACAAGATTCAGTACAAGAATTAAATCATAACCATTTTCTTCTTCTTCTACTACTAGTTGTAGTTATGATTATGAATGAATCTTATGATCAGAACATACACATGTCGGTGCAGCTAGCTAGAGAGACCTAAATCAGTACTTCAAATTTCCACCATCGATCTACTTTACCTTAACTCATAAAGTACTGCAAATTATTAACTCCAAACCCATCTCAACAATAATCTTCACCACCATGGAACGTCTCTTCTTAGACACAAAAAACACCTAATCAAAAGCACAAAAACCATAAACACAAAACAATATTTATTATATGCAAGTATCATATGAAGGAGATTCAGGGTTCAATCTCTAATATTAATATTTTACCTCCTAACAAACTAAAAATATATATACATATAGAAATACAAAATATTGAGGAAAAAATTCCTTCTCCCATTTTTTTTTTTTAAAAGTTAAATTAGGTCACTAGAACCAACATCGAGGAGAATCGAACTTAGACTTTAAGTAAGAACACACTCTCAAATTCCAAGTCAATATTACCGGATCAACCCAAGTGGGTTCACTTATCCCAAAATTTAATAACACATCATAGAGATATATACATACCAGTTAATAATTTTTCATGCTAGCTCCTTCGAATATTGAGGTCTTAAGTAGCACTAGAAGTTGTTGCAGATACCTTAGGTTTAGGCCTCTTCCTTTTCTTTTCATAGCTAACCCCTCTAGATTTTGCTTGAAAATCACGAACGTCCCTTAAATAAATCCTAACAGAACGAGAACCAAAAGGGTTAGTCTCAGGCCGACCACCGTTCTCTTCGTAAGCAGCACGAAGGCGACCGATGAGAGCGTCGAGACTACCCCACGCTTGACGAAGAGGACATGGACAAGGAGCTGGTGGATTAGGGATGCCAAAGAAAGGACAAGGATGGTTGTGAACTTTGGTTTTCCCAAACTGGTCAAGATAGTTCAGAAACTCAAGGACATGAGAACCACTGCATAGGGCTAATGAGAGTGGTGGACGGTGGTTTCTGAGATACTGACAGAATGTGTTCCAGTCTCTTCTCTTTTGGTTTTCATAACGGCTTGAAGTTGGAGTTGATGTTGAACTTCCACTTCCAGTGCTATTGTTGGTCATTGAAGATCCACTTGTTGGACTCTCTACACTCTGGTTTGTTGATCCTGATGAAACCAAATCCATGGTGAAGAAATATTTTTCTGTTCTCTTCTTTCTCTTTTTATTTATCTATAAACCCTTGTTGCTTTGGATCTGGTTTTAGATCTTTCTAAGAGTAAGATAGATAGATCATTTTTTATGAATATGCAGCAAAGACTAGGGTTTATTAGCTAGAAAAAAACGAAAGACGCGACTATTCTTATAAAAAAAGGGACAGTGTTAATAACTATTAAACAAACATATAATATATGTAGGTTATACGATATGATGCAGATTGCAGAGAAAGAGAGATTAAATGTCTGTGGGCATGAGTTGAGTTGATTTGTTGCTGGAAAGGGTAGAAACATGTGGAGTGAGATATAAGAGAAAGAATATTTAGGGTTTAGAGAGAAAGGATCAGAATTCAAGGGAGTGAAAGAAGGAACTGAACTGAGTGTTTAGTTTAGTTTAGTTTGGTTGAGGTATATAAGAAGGAATCCTAGTAATTGGTGGAAATGGAATGGTATCATTTGTTCTGTGTCTGAAGGGTAAAAGGGTGAGTGGATATTCAGATATAGTTGTTTCCAGAAAAGGTGAAACAAGTGAGAGTTAAATGGTGGTGAGAGTGAGAGTGTGACCAAGGGTTAAATGAGGTAAAGGAAGAGTGCTGTTACAAAACAGGACAGAGTTTGGCAGCAAGCAGTCATGATTGTGACCAAAGATGACCAGACATTTCAAATTTGCAATATCAATATTCGTAACTTACTCTTCTTTTAGGCGCGTGCATTTACTTCCATTCTCTTTTCTACAATAATATTTGCAATACATAGATAGATGGTAAAGTCCCTTTCAAACAAAAGTAGATGGTAAAGTAAAAAAAGTCAAGCATTGATTTGAATTGAATTTTAGAATGAATTATTTGATCTCAATATAATTGAATTTGAAGTAGCATGTTGATGGATGTAATAGGCTTTTTTTTGTATTTGAATGTATAACGAGCAATCATAATGATTTTTGAATGTATTAAAATTTTAAAATTATATATATTTTTTTTTCTGTTGTATTATCTCGCATTAAAATGTTTTATTAATGTTGTCTTATCAATCTTTATAAATATTTATTTATTGGCATATCAATCTTTATATGAAAAGTGTTATTGTCAATATTGAAGGATTATTTTAACGTCATAGATTATTTTGACTAACGAAATGCACAATCAAAAACTATTTTAAAATTTTGACATATTAAGGGACTATCGTG
Organism: Medicago truncatula; assembly: GCF_003473485.1. Classification (NCBI taxonomy): domain Eukaryota; kingdom Viridiplantae; phylum Streptophyta; class Magnoliopsida; order Fabales; family Fabaceae; genus Medicago; species Medicago truncatula. The sequence goes on along the minus strand of NC_053042.1, from coordinate 39,494,746 downwards.
ACTACTCGTTATACAATAAAGAACTAAAATGACTATATAATACCTCAAAAAAATTTGATCATATCTAATTTGGTAGTAAATAATCTCTAAGACCATCTTCAATGGATGATCTCTCTTTCAAGACTTAGTACCTATGAGGTACTCTTAGTGTGTGTTTGGTTTTGCGGTGTACAGAATTGATTCTGGAAGAAATGATTTATATTTGGATGCAATAATACAGAATTGATTAAACATAATGATTTTTATTTGAATAGTTTTGATCAAAATTGCTTTTGAATGTATAATTACGAAAATTGACATAGCTAAATAGAAATTACTAAATTAGGATAATTAAGTGCAATATAGTCTTAAAATATAGGTTATTACAATACAAATAGCATGAAAATAAAAATTACAAATAGATAATAGAATTTAAATTGCAACAAAGTACTAATATTATTACAAAACTAATTTAAAGTGTATTATAGTACTAAAATATTGATATAATAATTTAAAGAACAATACTAATTATTTTGCATGTGCTCAATAATTTGATTGCGGGTTATGTTTCGAATGTGATCCATCTCTGACGACAAAACTACATTTAAAACATGGGATTGATCCAAGTTAGATGAGCTATCATCATGATGAATGAACGTGCTTTCATCTTCATAAACATTAAAATCAATATCAATTTTTGTCTTCCTTCGGATAAAGTTGTGTATAGTCATTGTTGCGACAGCTATTTGAACTTGTGTCTTAAATTTAAAGTTAGGCATGCGATGTAGGATTGCAAATCTGTTCTTCCATACCCCAACAGTTCTTTCTATTGTGCACCTTAAACTTGAGTGATAATAATTAAATACTTTGTTATGATTTTCAAACCCGTTAGAACGCCTAAATTCAGGAAGATGATATCTTTCATGTCTGCATGGACCAATGTACCCTATTGGTGTTGGATAGCCAGAATCTACCAAATAATACTTACCTAGAAAGAAAGAAAAAAATATTTAAACTTAAGTTAAATATAACAAATCATTTGGAGTAATATTAAATAACAAACCTGACGGAGGGTGTGGAAAATTAAGGTTTGCATTTGTCAAAGCTTGGTCAAAAACACGAGCATCATGAGCAGTACCTTCCCAACCAACCAATACAAAAGTGAAACACATATTTCAATCACATACAGCCATTACATTTTGTGTAGGATATCTCTTTCTTCCAATAAACCTTGTTTGCTCACTGCCACTAACTACGCATGACACATGTGTACCATCAATTGCTCCTATAGCATTCTTAAAAAAGTGCCGGTATCGTTGATGCCTACTCCTAGTGTTTAAAATTACTATCTTCGTTCCTTTTTAATTGTCACTATTTGACATTTTACACAAACCAATACAATCAATAAATATTATTAATTTTGATATAATACTTCATACTTTTACTATAATAACCTTATTCATTTAATATTTCATTTTATATCCACAATAAATAACTAAGGATATCCCCGTGAGCTTAGCTCAGTTGGTAGGGATATTGCATATTATATGCAGGGGTCGGGGTTCGAACCCTAAACACCCCACTTCTCCACAATTAAATTGTGTGAGCTCTAGCTACTAGGCTACTTGACCAAAAAAAAAATAACTAAGGATAATATTGGTAAAACAACATTTAATTTTGCATTAAATTTTGAAAGTGACAGTTAAATTTAAACAAAAAATTTCTTCAAAAGTGACACTTAAAAATCAACGGAGGAAGTACATTCCCAAACACTTTAGCATAAATATTTAAGTTACTAACTGCATAATTTTCATAAAAAATCACTTTAAACTAAGAGACATTTTATCAAATACATATAATACAATATTTTTTGTTTGTAGAAATTCATAAGAGATGTTATATTATGCAACCAAACAAATTTTATAAGCATTGCAGCAAATAAAAAAGATTAAATTTAATACAACAAGTAGGCAAATCAAAGTAAAAATCACTAAAAAATGCCAAATTATCTTGTTGTTGTTGTTACCTTTTGAGCAGAATTTTTCCTTTTTGTTGTTCTCTTGAGCACAATATTTGCTAGCAGGAGGTGGTGTTGTTATATAACCTAATAGCAATAAATTTTCAGATTAAATTTGTGAAGGGTGGTTGAGTTCTAGCTAGAGAAAAGTGAACAGTGAAGTGAATGAATTTAACGTTCCAGGTAGAAAAAAGCAAATATGATTGGAGAAAAGGTGAGAGAAATTGATGATAATTAAGAGGGCAGTTATGGAATTGATAATAGTTTAATGTAGAATTGATTCTACAAAAGTCAAAAGCTAATATTTGTAGCTTCAAGGATAATTGTTTTTGGAGGATAGAAGCAATTCTTAAAAGTCAAATCAAACACCATTGAAAACTCAGTTTTTCACTTTTGAGGGTTGTAGAATCACTTCTTGGTGCTGAAAAGTTAAAACAAACAGGCTCTTAGAATCACTTAACATGATCTCAATGTAGATCTTCAATCTTAAGTGAGACCCATTTTTAAAAATATTAAAATATTGAAATGTAATGATATAGAGTTATTGATAAATGATAAATGGATCTTGTTTAAGACATTTGTGTGAGATGTTGCGTTGAAATGATTGAGTACTACTAAGTATCACTATTAACAAATTATAAACGAGTGATGTGTACAAGTGAGACTCGTTTAAGTATCCAAAAATAGATGTCTCCAATGTGGATATTCTAAGACTTTATTTGTGAATTTGGAGGAGAAAATAATGGGACGGCTTTGAAAATAATGAAGGACAAAGTATAAAAAATAGAAGACTTAAATTAAAAGAGTATAAGGTTTTAAGGAGTTCATTTTTGTTCATAACACAAAATTCTCTTAATTTGGGAAAACTCAAAAATTGTATTAAAGGACGATTTTGAAGGGTTTATATGAATTTTTCAAATTAAATTCATGTCATAATATTCTTAAAATTAAAAATATATTAATCATAAACGTTAATTTATTATTCTCTAAAAAATACTCTATCAAAAAATATAAAAGATTTCTCTATTTTCCTCTGTATTTTTCATCCCCAAAAAAATTATCCTTCATTCCCTCCAAACTTCAAAACAAACCTAAATCTCTTATTTAGAATTTTGTGAGCCTTAAGCCTTAGTCTAACTTGCAGTTAAAAAAAAGTTGGTTGGCAAAATCCAATGTTGAAAATGAAATCATTACTTATTGTATCAACATATTTATAGCACAGCTAAATATTCATCAGCTCACACATGAAAATTGTGATTTAATGCTACAATATGAACATAATTTCTTATTGTTATTTTTCTTAAACATAACTAGCATCTCAACTAGCAGTATCTTCAAGACATGCACAACACACTCATATTACAACATCTCAAATGTCACAATCAAAGGAAAACACTTCAATTATCCATCCATAATCTATTGTAACTCTATTTCAATCACATGCAATTTGTAATTAATAAAGTTAATTTTCATAAAAATTGTTTGATTGGTGTGAATGTTGCTTCGGATTTTATGGAAAGGGTGTGTTCCTTCTTGAATTGTCGGCAAGGTGCATTGCCTTTTTTGTATTTGGGGCTTCCGATGGGTGCAAATCCTAGAAGAGTGGACACTTGAGAACCTTTGGTGGAGCAATTAAGGCGACGGCATTTTTAGTGGGCTAATAAATATATTAGTTTGGGAGGTCACGTTGTTCTCCTAAATTCGGTGCTTAACTCTATTCCTATTTTAAATCTCTCTTTGATGAAAATGCCGGCGAGGGTGGTAAAGATGATTGTTTCTCTCCAAAGAAACTTTCTTTGGGGTGGGGGGACAGGGTGTAGGAGGCTTTGTTGGGTGAAGTCGAGGAGGGTTTGTATACCAAGGACTAAAGGTGGTTTAGGAGTGCGGGATATTAGGCTAGTAAATCTTAGTCTTCTTGTTAAATGGAGATGGAAGGTTCTTGATGATAATGGCTCATTGTGGAAGAGGGTTCTTGAGGATAAATATGGGGAGCATGTGGTGAGTTTGGTGGATAGGAGTGGTATCACTTTGCCAAGAATTGCGTCTAATTGGTGGAAGAATTTGATGTACTTGGAAGGCAATGGATGTGAGAATTGGTTTAAAAGGGAGGTGATGAGAAAATTGGGACATGGTTTGGAAACAAGTTTTTGGAATGATAGATGGAAGTACAAGGGAGTTTTCCAAGATATTTTTCCGCGATTATATGCAATTTTAACACAAAAGAACATTAAGGTGGGGTAGTTGTGGAGTAGGAGAGTAGAGGGTACATCTTGGGAGTTTTCTTGGTGTAAAGAAATTTTTGTGTGGGAAAGGGATATTCTTCAAAAATATGTTGGATTTGTTGGATGGGGTGACAATGGGTGAAGGAAGATATGTTTGGAGGTGGCGTCCGGGTGAAGATGGAGCGTTCAGGGTTAATTCTTGCTATAGGTTGCTAGAGGGGTTGTGGTTGGTAGATGGGGATTTGACTAGTGACAAGGAGGTTGTGTTCTGATATCTTTGGAAGTGTCGGGCCCCGACGAAGGTGTTGGCTTTTGTTTGGGCTACGTTTCTTAACTGGATTCCAAAAAGAGTGAATTTAGCGGCAAAAGGGGTTTTGGGGGTGGAAAATTCTACAAGTTGTGTTTTATGTGGGTTTAGGGATGAAACGGAGGTGCACCTTTTCTTGCATTGTGAAGAGGTTCAAAAGGCATGGAAAAAGCTTATGTGTTGGCTCTAATGTTATTTCATTGTCTCTGATAATCTTTTTGTGCATTTGGAATGTTGGTCGATTGAGGTGTCCTCTAAGAAACTTAGGGATGGTTTTTGACTAATTTGGCATGCGTCCTTGTGGGTGATTTGGAAGGTGAGGAATGACATCATCTTTAATAATGGGTCTTTTGAAGTCGATGAGGTGGTAGAGAAGATTAAAGTGCTTGTGTGGATTTGGAGCTTGCATAGACTTAAAATCGGTCCGAGTTTATTTTATGAATGGTGTTGGAATCCGCGCGAATGTCTTCTTAGATAGTTTTTGTGTGGGATATTCTGTTTTCGAAGGCTTGTGGGTTGGAAGATATGGTTGTCTTAAGTTCATGTGGTGGTTGTTTGCTGCGGCTATACTTTGTTGGTTGCTGCTTTTTTTTTTTTTTTTTTTCATTCCTTTTCTATGGCTTGCGCTATCAGTACTTTTATGGTGCGGTTTATATTGTTTTTTATGCTATTTGGGGTTACCCCTCTATGCCTTAGCGTTGGGGGTTTTGTAGTGTTCTTTCTTGCAGCAATTCCCTTTTCTCAAGAAGTTGTTTGTTTAATATAATTGGTTGTTCAAAAAAAAAATTTGTAATTAATAAAATTCATAAGTACACCTAAAGAGATTTAGAGTTTGGATTAACACTATGTTACATTTGAGATTCTATGAGAAGATGACAAAGATCTAAGTCAACATACTCTCTTTATATCTAGATGTTGTGTGTGTGCGCGTGCGTACGTGTACGTGTATCTTGTCTTCAATGTTTAATTTCTTTGGATCTATATCACTTCCACTTTCTACACTTATAATGTAGACTTTACACATGAAAACATGAAGCATAAAACCTACATTTATGCATATATTGTAGTTTTTACCACATACATCTATCATTTTGCTATTATAACTGCTTATGTACATTGTAACTTTTTTTTTGTTACAAAGCTAACTGAGAGAAAACAACAGAGACAGGAATAAAAAAGGAAAAGAAAAGCCTAAGCTCTAGGGAAGAAAGTTCCCATTGCGTCGCTTCTAATCAAAGGGAGGAGATCGATCGGAGGAGTAGCATGAGAAGTGATTGGAGTTGGCCCCAATCTTTGCCATGTAGTCAGTACATTGATTTCCTTCACGGAGACAATGATGAATGGTGAAGCTTCTTGAGGACAAGAGGTCTTTTATGTCTTGTATTAAAACTGCATATACATGAAGATTAGAGGCATGACCAGTAATGAGGCTTATAGAGAGCAGGGAGTCTGAGTAGCACACCAATTCTTCTATTCCCAATTCCACAGCTAAAAGAAGACCACGGTGAATTGCGGTGAGCTCGGCAAACAAAATATCAGTTGAAGTTAGGACAAATCCGGAGAACCCCGAGAGATAAAAACCTGCAGAATTTCGAACAAGCCCACCAAATCCAGCTCTAATAGGCAAACAAAATATCAGTTGAAGTTGGTACATTGTAACTTTTACTACCATTTTATCTTTTACACATTTTATAAGTATTTATTTAAATTGAAAATATTGTCGTAGAAGTGGTGTGACTCGTTGTAATGATTACTAGAACATTGACCCGTGCATCTAAGAGAAAGTTATTGTCTTTCTCCAAATATTTATTGGGAGAAAATTGTGATCCCCCAAATATTGTCTTTCACAATATTTTTAGGGGACGCAATGGATCAACCAACCATAACGTAAAATTATTCATATTCTACCATTGGAAGTGATGCAAAGTTGTTGGGGACCTTCAAAGGTGCAACTATTTCAGTTAATTCTGATTATTTTACTGCCATGAGAATTTAATGAACAAAATAAAAAAAAAATCAATTTTATAGTTTATTAAGCTCTTATTATGTTATTATCATACAATATTTCATGCTTTTGGTAACTATTAAGGATACAATATGAGGAAAAAACTTGTGGACGAAGAGGGCCAACCATTTATTGGGATACTTTGATCTAATGCAATACTTTGCTCGTTAACCCTAATTAAAAACTATTGTTAATTTTGAATTTATTACTAGAAAATGAATCATATGTATGAATTGTATCTTTCGACAACGCACTTTAGTGACTCGTTTGTGGAAATAACATGAAAACAATGAGGCTCTTCGAAAATTATCTTCAGACTTTTTTAGGAGTTTAAGAAATATTGAGGGTCTAAAAATAACTTGTTTATACTCATAGATTCGTTATAAGTGTATGTTCGGTTTCACTTTTACAGACTAGAATTAATTCTTAAAACGTAAAATTGATTCTGACATATTTGGTTGCTAACGACCGTAAAGTAATTGATCCTATTTAAGATTTGTTGTTTTTAATTCAAGAATTATCACACATAGATTTATTTTTTATTGAGAGAATCACACATAGATTTATGGTATAACCTATTTTACATAAATTTATTCAAATCAAAATCTACTAGACCCTGACCCGTGCAATGCACGGGTTTGTTTGTTGTTTCTGATATGAGCATCAAATTGAGTAGATTATTTGTCGTCGACATATGCTTCAATGTAATGTGTATAACATTTTAAATTTTAATAAAGACTACAATGATATTATTTAATAATTGAAATTCGAATCATTTTCAATTTCATAAATGAAGTTACATTGAGTTTGAGAAATGAGTAAATAACTTACTAATGAACATTCCAAAAGACTTCTTTGTAGGCCATATAGATATTTTGTAGTCTTCTTTTAAACATTTCCGTTTTGTAGGATACAGATATTTTTTAGTCTTTTTTTTCATTTGCAGATCTGTTCAAGGCTTATAGTAATTTAATTGTAAACCCAACGATTCAAATTAAGACAAAAGAGGACAACATTGAAGCATCTCCAAACTAAGACAAAACCAAAAACTTGCCGTGGAAGAGGCAATTACATAGTTTAACAAAACACTTAAAATTAGCACACCATGACATGGCAAAAAAAAAAAGAAAGAAGGAAAAAGACCCAAACTTAAAACACTGCTCAAGAGGAACAAAACATAATCTAACATTTTGATTTCCATAACAATTAACATTTTGATTAAATTAAATAGGGTTAATATAATAAAATTAAGCAAAGAAATTAGGTTAAATCTAATGTAAAATTTTGCGTTCGGATTAAGAAACGAAATACAACAACTAACAATGAAAAAAAGAACAAAAACTAATCTAACAATGAAAAAAAAGCTATAATTCACACAATCACATATCAAAATCAACGATTTTCAAACCCTATTGTCAAGGATTCAAAATTATCAAAATGCACACAATCAATATGAACATCACTTATAATTTTTTGTCAATTCGATGAAAGATGATGTGAATCGGTGGGAGAAAGTAAAATGGCTGACTTCTGTGTTGAGATCGCAGGAGTAAGGGAAAAAAAGTTTGAGAACTGTATAACGATCAATTCTGAAAAGAAATGAAAAGAGATTAATTGAGCTTTTAAAAAGGGTGTTTGGTATTGGACATGAGGCAGTGAAAGCAAAATTAAATCACTAATCCTATAATAAGAATAGGAGGATTTGTTTATTTATTTAGTAAAATTAAGGAGAAAAATTATGAGCGACTTTTTTTTTTAAGGAAGCGATTAGTTTATTTTGATTTCCATAACAATTAACATCTTGATTCAATTAAATAGGGTTAATATAGTAAAATTAAGCAAATAAGTTAGGTTAAATCTAAGACAAAATTTTGTGTTCGGATTAAGAAACGAAATACAACAACTAACAATGAAAAAAAGAACAAAAACTAATCTAACAATGAAGAAAAAGCTATATTTCACACAATCACATATCAAAATCAACAATTTTCAAACCCTATTGTCAAAGATTCAAAATTATCAAAATGCACAAAATCAATACAAACATTACTTATAATTTTTTGTCAATTCGATTAAAGATGATGTTAATCGGTGTGGAGAAAGTGAAATGGCTGACTTCTATGTTGAGATCGCAGGAGTAAGGAAAAAAAAAACGTTTGAGAACCGTATAACGATCAATCCTGGAAAGAGAGGAAAAGAGATTAATTGAGCTTTTGAAAAGGGCGTTGAGCGATTTTTATTTTTTTTTTTGTTGAAGGAAGCGATTTGTTTATTTTGATTTTCATAACAATTAACATTTTGATTAAATTAAATAGGGTTAATCTTTTATTTATAAACCTAACATTGTTGCCCTAATTCCACCTAATATTTAACCTAAAAAATTATAGCCACTTTTCCCTCCTTCAAAACCTAACCATATTTCCTAATTCCCCTCCTCCAAACCCTAACCATGATTTCCTAATTTCCCTCCTACTAAAACCTAATTCCCCTCCTTCAAAACCTAAGCATGTTTCCTAATTTCCCCTCCTCCAAACCCTAACCATGATTTCCTAATTTTCCTCCTCCTAAAACCTATCTAATTGATTTCCATATTTTCTGTTGCCATATTTTTTTCCTCACTTCCTCAACTCATTTACCCTAATATATTATCTTTTATCTTTTATTTATTAAAGTTAACCCGAATGCTAATTGTTGCCCTAATTTAACTTAAATTCAGTGATTGCTTCTCCTGTATTACCCATGTTTAAAATATCAAATCTTTTATTTATAAACCTAAAATTGTTGCCCTAATTCCACCTAATATTTAACCTAAAAAATTATAGCCACTTTTCCCTCCTTCAAAACCTAATCATATTTCCTAATTCCCCTCCTCCAAACCCTAACCATATTTCCTAATTCCCCTCCTCCAAATCCTAACCATGATTTCCTAATTTTCCTCCTCCTAAAACCTATCTAATTGATTTCCATATTTTCTGTTGCCATATTTTTTTCCTCACTTCCTCAACTCATTTACCCTAATATATTATGTTTTATCTTTGAGTCAGGATCCGTTGACACCAGGTGTAAGTCAAAAGATTTACACCAAATCTTAACCGTTAAATTTAATTGATCGTATGGTTTAAATTATATCCACGGAAGAAACGGAAGGAACGCATAACAGGGGATCTCGTTAAAGCATGTCATCTACACCAACTACAACCTTCTGTTAGTTTCACTAAAAGGATCAGATCAGAAACCAAAGGATATAGATGCAATTGAAAGCATTGAAATCTCAAAACAATCATAATTGAAAAGAAACGCTAAAAGGGGATAAAAAGAAAAATTGAAATATTTTAATTACTTTTGGATTCATAAAATTGATTGAATCTCATGATTTTTCATCCATAGAAAAATTTGTTGTCACATTAGGAGGTTTATCGAAGACTAAGAACATTTAGGTCTTGAACCAATGAAGAATGGATCTCAAGTGATGGTAGATGTGAGATTGTTGGTGAGTGGTGACATAATGGATCTCAAGCCAGAGTAAACGGAATCGCAAGTTTCATTGTTAGAGAAAAAACTACTATGAGGAAGGAGAAAGAATGAGCCGTGTTTCAATATTCAAATTTAATAATGACCGTACGATTTATTAGTTTTAACGGTTGAGATTTGGTGTAAGTCTTTTGACTTACATCCGGTGTCAACGGATCCTGACTCTTTATCTTTTATTTATTAAAGTTAACCCGAATGCTAATTGTTGCCCTAATTTAACTTAAATTCAGTGCTTGCTTCTATGTATTACCCATGTTTAAAATATCAAATTGCAGAAATCTCTTATTTAAAAAATATATATATATATATTGTTTCCTACTAAACAGATAAACTTAAAAAAAAAAAAAAAAAACAAATCACTCCTATTAACAAATTGTTCCTATTTTACTGCAGAAATTCTCAATTCTTTTGAACGAAACAAATCCCTCCTATTCTTTTGAACAAAACAAATCACTCCTATTTTTTTTTAACAAAACAAATCATTATTTCCTGCTGCTTCTGCTAATAGATTTTGTTACTCGCATCATTGGAGGTTGACTGGTCTAAACTCCCGTAGAATTTCTGAATCTGCTAATATCATTTGTGTAAGATGATGATATATGCAATGATTTTCAATGTTTTTTCTTTCTCCACCATGTTTTGATATGTAGCTTTATTTTGCAGATTTTGTTGATGGAAATGTGGATTTGGGGATATGCAGGTATGTTTGTTTATTTCACTTTCATTATGTAATTGCTTCATTCTAATTATTATTTTTTTCTTCCCTTTTTTTGTGTTTGTATAGAAGTTTTTTTTTTTTTTTTTATAAAATTGCCTCACTTTCTCTGATGTTCCCACTATGTCGTTGGATTTATCACCAAGAAGCTGGAAGGGTTGGTTCTATCCAAAAAGTTGCAGATAGGCTTCGTTGTTACACTTGGTCATGACTTCTTCATCTCACTTCAAAATTGCAAGTGCGTTTTCTCTCTCCATACGAAAATTATTAGCTTATCTTACAATGGAATTGATTTAATTAATTAATTCATTAAGTATGTAACAAACAGGGCTCCACAATGATTTAATTGTTTCATTCTAATTTAATTTTTGTGTTTATGTAGAAGCATTGTTATTGTGTTAACATTGAGAAGAAAAATCAAATGGATTTTTAGCTGCTCCTCCTCTTTTCTGTGACTAAGGTTAACCACACATCTTTCTTTCCATTCAATTCCTCTATTGTACAAAATAGCTTGCAATAGCTTTTTAGGCTTCTTACAAAATCAAAATAATTGTTATATGATTGGTGTGGGATTTGGTTTGTTGATTTTGCAGTTCAGGAATTTTCAAATTCGGGGTTGGAATAAGAGTGGGAGCATTTGTTTAGTTTGATTTTTGGTTATTTGTAATCCGTTGACTTTTTGAATTGCATTGCTATCTAATTTATTATCATCTCCTTTTTTGTTTGTTATATTCTAGAAGGAGGTTTATGCGGTGGTGGTTGTTGCAAGAAGGCCCTCGCGGTGATAATTTATACGGTGGTGGTTGATTAAACTGATGTGACTGTGTCTTAGATGTCCCCTGAGCTATGCAAACTACAAATTAAGTTGTAAACCATGATTTATATCATTGTTTTAATAAGGATTGGCCCAATGCTTCATGTGATATTCTATTGGCTGAATAAGGATCTATCTAAGCATATGATTTTGTCTTCAAAATATGCTTAACTTACCATTAACTATAAGCATGATCATTGCAAAACATTAATTGTAAATCATACCTTACCTACATAATATAGCTATATATTTCATGTTATTTTAATTTAGGCTAAAGTGTACTTTTCCCCCTCTAACTTTAAAAAACTTGCAATTTTGACCCCCTATGTATAAAAACTACAATTTTGGCCCCTAAGATTTAGCCCCTTTGCATCTTTGGTCCTTTTGGTCAATTTTGACCAAGTCAATGCTGATTTGGCATGCCACGTGTGTAATTAACCATTTTTTAAAAATAAAAATATAACCTATTAAATTGTTGAATTAAAAAAAATGAAAAAGGAAAGGAAGAAGGAAAAGCACGTGAGAGAATTTGTGTTCCTCTTTGTACATGTTTTCATATGACCAAACAAAATTCTCCTTCTTCAGCATCTTTTCCGAAGAAACGGAGGAGAATTGGTCTAATGTAATGATGTCACATATGTAAAACCTGGTTGTGTAAGACATTTTAAAATGATGAACTGTTTGTGACTACTGCCTTACCTGGTTAGAATCTATTATATCTTTTATGAACTGGTTGATTTCAGGTCTAAATTATGAACAATTGATTGTCTTGCTCTCCTCTCTAATGTCCGATCCATGGAGGTATTCATGTGCAGTATTGTATGAGTTATGGGGATGGTTTCAAATGGGTTTCTCATGTCATTTAAGTTTGTTTCTGTACTGATGAATTGGAAGTAGTGTTGGTAGACATTACTTTTCAAGAAAGAAAAAAAAAAGAACACAAAAATTTTGTAATAATTTTTTTTTTGAAAGAAAAAAAAATTAGATTTTTTTGAAGATGATGAAGATTGATGAAGGTTGAATGAAGTTGTTAAGAAGATGAAGGAGGTTAATGATGTTGCTGGGTTTTTGTGGAACAACACGTGCCTCACCTTTTTCCTTTCCTTTTTTATTTATTTTTCATTTTTTTAATTCAACAATTTAAAATCTGACATTTTTATTTTTTTTAAATGGTTAATTACACACGTGGCATGCCAAATAAGCGTTGACCAAGTCAAAATTGGCTAAAAGGACCAAAGATGCAAAGGGGCTAAATTTTAGGGGTCAAAATTGTAGTTTTAATACTTAGGGGGTCAAAATTGCAAGTTTTTGAAAGTTAGGGGTGGAAAAGTGCACTTTAGCCTTTAATTTACGATTTTTATGTGATGTTGAACTCCTAAATTACTAATATATTGTGCTCATCATTGACCCGTGTGATAGCACAGGTTAGCAAATTATGAGGTTTTGCTTGACATGAAGGCAATTTCCGTTATCTGTCTCATTTGCAATGACTATTAACAAGAGTCAGAGTCAGTCGTTGAAACATGTTGGTGTTTATCTACCGTCTCCTGTTTTTTCACATGGACAATTGTACGTCGCAATATCAAGGGTTACTTCAAGGGATGGTTTAAAGATATTGATCAATGATGAGGACGGCGAAGATACCGATGTGACATCAAATGTGGTCTTTTTTTTTTTGTCAGGTAGCCTAGCGGCTAGAATTCACCTTATAAGGTGAATAAGTGGGGTGTCCGGGGTTCGAATTAATATTATGAATTGAATTATACAATTATTTCCATTCAACTAAACTATTTTGATACATATTAGCACTTGATATATTTATCGATATGATCGCACGAGTCAATGGTCTAGTATATATAGTAAAATTAAGGAAAGAAGTTAGGTTAAATCTAGGGTAAAATTTTGCGTTCGGATTAACTTTAAGGAATAAGATATAAGAATAAGATGATTTGTTTATTTGCTTAGTAAAATTAAGGAGAAAAATTAGGAGCTATTTATTTATTTTAATTTCCATAACAATTAATATTTTGATTAAATTAGATAGGGTTAATTAAATATGGCTAATATATAGTAAAATTAAGGAAAAAGTTAGGTTAACTTTAAGGAATAAGAGATATCAATTTTATCCTTATGAACTTAGCTCAATTGTCATGAACAATCCATAGTGTAACCCTGGAGGATTGTGAAAGAAAATTCTGGAGTTAACAAAATCTCCCAACGAAATCAAAACCCCAAACAAACCTAAACCAAACGCGATTTTAGATTTTCCCCAATTCGATCAATCAAACATTGCAGAACCATCGATTCACGATTCGTTGCAATTGCAATGACGACACCACCTTCATCCTCATCATCTCAACCCCAATTCACATATTCCAACGCCCCTTACTTTCCCGTTCCCTTTCACCTTCAACAACCCGCAACCACCTCTCACTACGCCGCACCCTACGTTGCCGCCCCCGCCGTGCAACTTCCTCCGCCGCCAATTGTCGGTCCTGTTCCACCGCCTGCTGCTTACTCCGTTCCGCAATATCAAGTTAGTTTTTTTTGTTCTTTTTCAATTGGGAAAAGAGAATTTGTATTGATTTGATTAATTGTGTTGTGTGATTGAACAGGCACAGCAATTGTTTGAGAGAGATGCACAGATAATAACTCCGGAGGCTCTTGAGAATGTGAAGGCGGCAATTGCGAGTAGCGATGTTGAGCATAAAGCTGAGACCAAGAAGAAAGCGGTTCCTCGTAAAGCTGCTGGTCAAGCTTGGGAGGATCCTATTCTTGCTGAGTGGCCTGAAGGTATTGTACTATTGTATCATGTTTATGTTTATGTTTATGTTATTGCTTTTTAATTTATTTCAATTTCGTTAATTTATTTATCTTTTATGTATATTGGAATTGGAGATTTGGTGGCAAGAAGTAGTGTGTCAGTGTGTTTGGTTTTGCTGTGACAAAGATTGATTTTGAAATGAATTGATTTTAGTTAAAAACGAGTTGAAGAATAAATTTAAGTGTAAAAATATGTTTAGAGTCAAAAGCTAAAAATCCTAGCTTTAAGTTAGAATCAATTCTAGAGTCAAAATCAATTAAGCGTGAAGACATCCAAACATGTCATAATCTTGTTTCTTCCCCGAGCCTATATGGAAATTGTATTCTTGATTTTGAACATCTATAACATAAAGTAGTGACTGATCATGATACTTGGGAGCTAGGAAGGTTTTTAAATTTTGGTCTGAGTGTAATAGTGTATGGTAGCAATCATGATATGTTCACATGCAAGGTAGGTATAAAGTTTACGATCATTATATGATGAGAAACAAGATATTGCAGCATAGGTTGTTTATCATAGGGCTCTTTTGGTTGATTGTTAATATTATTAAAAAGTTTTTGAGCAATAGATTGTGAAATTAAAGTTGTTGGTGTAGGGACCTTAAGAATGTGTTTGAAAGTTGAGTTTTGGAGGGGAGCACTTTGGCAGGACCTGTCTATCTGATATTTTTTGAATTTTTTCGAAAGAACATGATAAATAAACACATTTTTAAATATATTTTATAGTATCCTAAATTTAAAGAAGAAAAGGAAGCCCTCTTACCCACCAAAACTCTCCAGCCAAACATGCCCTAAGTTTTATTTACCAGTCCCCAGTCTTTTTTGTTTACGGGCTTATGTGTTTTGGAAGTTGGCTCCCTGTTATGTTTACTTCATCTCTCTTTATGCCTCAATCATTACCGTTTCCTTGTAACTCTTACACTTGTAGTTTAACAATTCCATTGATCCTCTCTTGTTCTTATGTTATGCTCAATTCAATTGTTGATGGATTATATTTTTTAGGAATTGCCATGATGTTTTTTCTGCAGAGATGTAGTGTCGGATTCTCTCTGTGACATTTACACAAGTTAGATAACTATTTATGGATTGATTTATCTTTACCCTTTGTATAATCAGATGATTATCGGCTCTTCTGCGGTGATCTTGGGAATGAAGTCAATGATGATGTTCTTTCGAAAGCATTCACGCGATTCCCTTCCTTTAACATGGCAAGAGTAAGTGGACGTCTTATCTAACTGAAATTCTTTTATTTTTAGTTGTGGTTGGGTTAGTTTTAGCATTTTGTATTTTCTTCTCAGATTTTTGTTTGAAGGGACAGAGTTGTTAACGATTTGTGTATCGTAAGGTAGGTCCTGCTTCATAATTTACATTTTATCAGGCCTTTTTTATGATTAAATTGATACATTATTTTGTCATCCCAGGGTTTCTTTCACCATTCATTGCTCATTGTTCACAAAGCAGGGGCACTTGAAATTATTAAATGGTGACATAGTTTAATGCGTTTGAATTTAAATGCTCAATTTGTTTAAATTAGTGTTGTGTCTGTTATTTATTTTGTTTGTTACGGGATCTCAAGTCGGTTGAATTGGAGTCAGGTCGAGTTTCTGGTTTTGGTTACCCGTGTATAAATTTACAAGTTTGGAAGCACATTAGTATCTTCCCCCTAGAAAGTATTGTGGAATTTGTTCAATAATACGATCCTGTTTGGATAAACACCTCAATTAAGCACTTATAGCGTAAATGTTTATCATATATAAGTGTTTTTGTATAAGCTATAAGTCGATTTCATAAGCTATCATGGAGAGCTTATGGAAATAAGCTGAAAACAACTGATGAACTGCCATATGCTGTTTCCATAAGCTCTACCAAACAGTTTCACTAGTGTTTCTGCCTGTATATAAGCTCAAATATGAAATAAGTCAATCCAAACAGGCTCATATGGCAATAAGGATTCAAATAGTGTGTTGGCAAAGGGGTTTTTTAAGTGTGGCATTGAAATATTCCCACCCGTAAATGTTTATCATATATAAGTGTTTTTGTATAAGCTATAAGTCGATTTCATAAGCTATCATGGAGAGCTTATGGAAATAAGCTGAAAACAACTGATGAACTGCCATATGCTGTTTCCATAAGCTCTACCAAACAGTTTCACTAGTGTTTCTGCCTGTATATAAGCTCAAATATGAAATAAGTCAATCCAAACAGGCTCATATGGCAATAAGGATTCAAATAGTGTGTTGGCAAAGGGGTTTTTTAAGTGTGGCATTGAAATATTCCCACCCATAACGAGGGATAGGTGAGAGTGAGTTCTTTTGAGTGTCCACCAGAGATAAGGGTGCTTTCAAAATTCATTTGTGATGATAAAATTGGTTATATTATATATAGCAGTTTTTGAAGACGTGAGCTGAAAATTTAAACATAGCTCTGTTTGTTGACTGATTATTGAACCAAGGTATTTCCTTTCCTAGTGGAATATGTGAATAATGAAAATCTGCATTTTACATCAAGTCTGGAAATTTGAAGCTAATCAGAGCCTTCATTCTAGGTTACTTTATGTATAGCCATTGTTTACAAAAATATAATTAATAAATAAAAGAACACGTGTTTAGTAGCTCATGCTGCGACTTAGAATTTTATTGCTCTAAATTTTGCTACCAGAAAGAAGAGGGTGCATTATTTGAGAGTGGATATATACTTATGGTCCGTTTGAATTGACTTATTTTTAAGCTTAGAAAAAATAGCTTATCCAAATAAAAAAGTTTTTATGTTAATTCATAAGTTCTCACTGACGAAAATTGTATCTTCATAAGCTGTTTTTTCATAAACAACCTTGACAAGCTTATGAACTATACATAAAAGCTTATTTATTTGCATAAGTTGTTTTACATAAGCTAAAAAATAAGTCAATCCAACCAGACCCTTAATTTCATATGAAAAACTTATGTTTATCACATTCTGTCCATTATTTTTAATTTTCACATTTTGCCTGTCTGCTAAGTGCTAACTAGCTATGTGCTTATTATTTGCAAATATGTTTGTGGTGCATGTATTTTCTTTGTAATTTGTTTTGATTAAGGTATCTCTGATCTTGTCTAGGTTGTTAGAGATAAGCGAACTGGAAAAACAAAGGGCTATGGATTTATAAGCTTTGCTAACCCTGCTGACCTCGCTGCTGCTCTTAAAGAAATGAATGGTCAGTAATTTGTAGACTTCTATGAACATCTTCTCTCTCATTATGTCGTGTTATGTCCTGTCTAAATATCTGCTTTGTTTCAATATTTCAATTGTGTAATGCCAGTAATATTGATGTTTTAGTTAGGGATATAGGTTTGCCAAAATCAACAAGGAAGCTGCTCTTTTAATTATTATTATATCATGTCTAAATATATATGCTTTGATTCAGTGTAAATATAATGACTTGAATTAGAGTGTATAAGTTTGCCAAAATCAACAGCAAGGTTTGAAATTATCAATTTAGAATGAGGTTTGAAAATTCTATACAGACATAATCATACACACAGTTGCAGATAAATGGGTTATAAATTATATGATGGAAATTTGTTTCTTTTATACATAAATAAATGGATTTATGGCACATCCAATCCCATTGTTGAATTCCGTCATTGAGGCAATAAGAAGGTCATTGTTGCTCAAATGACAATTCTACCATAGATGATTGGTCACACAAGACAAGATAGGATTAAGAGTGATATTTATCCGCAAGAAGGTAACAGGAGTTCCTATCGTAGGAAAGCTGACATATTCTTGTTCTAGGTGGTTTGGACATGTGTGGAAAAGGTCCATAGAAGCACCTTCACTGTTAAGTAAGAGTCAAATCATTAAACGAGGTTTGGAGTTACATGATCTATTTTTTTATGTGATCCATGAGAGATTATGTCGTCATGTGATCTAAATAACTGATTTCATCTAGTTGGAAGGTGCTTTGGGTGTTGTTAGTAGGTAGAGATGATTGTGTTCAATATAATATAACATATGTACCCTGACTTCGATATCTTGTTTCAGGTAAGTACGTCGGAAATCGGCCAATAAAACTACGCAAGAGTAAGTGGAGGGAGAGAACTGATTATGATGCATTGGAGAAACAGAAGGTAGCAATTTTTTTTTTTCAATGATTTGAAATTTGTCAATGCATTTTCTTGTATGTCCAACTTAATTCCTTTGTTGTTTGCATTGCAGAACCATATTCAGAAGAAGCCAAAAATGTCAAGAAAGAGTATTCTGCACAAGTGAAAATAGGCCAGAATATGTATAAACCGGGTTATCAAATAGAACATTGTTTTCAAATGATCCGTGTTTTAATCTGAAATGTAATTCCAATGTAACAAATTGAAGGTTCACCTTTAGATTTTCTTTCCCAAGAATGTGCTATTTAAAGATGTGTAAACCTCTCGTTAGGTTATGCCTCAGGCCACTTGATATATTGACAGATATTTTTTAGATACCATACTGAATACTGATGAGTTATTGGTTTATTCTGCTCTTCCTTATGTCACGATGGAGTATTTTATACCCTTTGAATGCTGTTCCAGAGTTTTAAAAAATAGAGTAAGACCAGCCTATTTCATGTAGAAATTTAGTTATACCACTTTTTTTTAATCAAATCTAGTTTTACTACTTAGAAGTGGTAAACAAAATCAATCATTAAAACACAAATTGAACTCAAGTAAATAAATATAAATGTTGCCCTTACTTAAGTAAGCTGAGAGACTTCAAATGAAGATAGTGCCCTTACTTAAGTATATAAATATGACAGTAACGCGGTTTGATAGTGTGCCAAATGATGACAAGATGGTGCCCTTACTTAAGTAAGCTGAGAGACTTCAAATGAAGATGGACAAAAAATTGCTATTTTGTTGGTTTTAAAGTTGTTGGAGTGTTGGAGAGTCCAGCGAAGACAAATCATTTCAAGTGAAGTTTGTTTTTAATTCAAAGTCTAACAAAAATGTTACAATTTAGCTTTAATATCTTTTGAAAATTGCTTTTTTGACAATACTTTCTATTGACACAAATAAATGACGCTTTTACCTCCAACGGCAGTTAACAACCGTTAGCCTAACTAAGCGCCGGCACTTAACTGCTGCTGGCTTCTAACGGTTTTAACTGCCGTTGTGTTCGTGATAAATTCAAGTTAGTAGCCATAATTCCAGACACTCACTCCATCATCACCATCATCATCTTTCTCTCAAATTTTCACTCTCTCTAAAAAAATACTACCAAATCATCCAAAAAAATTTCCACTAAATCACAAGTAAGTTATCACTTATGCTATTGTCATACATTTTAGTTAGTATATTTGTTCATATGTTTATAATTATTTTAGTTGTTGTTTAATTATTAAATTTCGAATTTTTGTTTTTAATATAGTTATGTTGTAGATCTGAAATGCTATTAACATATATTATGAATACATGTTATAATGAAGTTATATTGCTTAAATTTATATATTTTTTTTCGAATTTTATAAATTTTTTAGGGTTTGAATTTTTGTTTTTAATATAGTTATGTTGTAGATTTGAAATGCTATTAACATATATTATGAATACTTGTTATAATGAAGTTATATTGCTTAAATTTATATTTTTTTTTTCGAATTTTTATAAATTTTTTAGGGTTTGTTTAGGATTTTTAGGGTTTATGTCAAATTTTCACTACAAGTGTTTGAATGAGTTTTTCATTGATTATTTTTAATTTCTAATTATGTACATTTGAAACAATGGCCGGGTGGATCGACGTTCATGCACAATTCAACGGCGGAGAACCTCAGAGGTTGAAGGTTCGGTGCCTTGGTGTAAAATTAAGAGGTCTCAAGGATGAACTGACTGAATTCAACCAAGGAGTCAACCCCAGAGACACAAGGAGGGTGGAACACGTTCGGTATAAACGTCCAACGCTCGACGAGGGGAGAGTATCATTCACTTGGGTGGAATTAACAAACGACGAAAACGTGACGAACATGTTTTGGGAGCACAACATGTTCCAGTGGATCGATATGCGGGTGACCTTGCTGAGATCAATTGAAGATATCATCAAAAGTTTGATTCCGCCAGAAGATCGTCATTAGTACGGAATGAATGCACCTTTCAACTACAACAGTTGTTTCCTTTGAATGGGGTAATTCAAACTTGCCAAACGACAAACTCCAATGTTCGACCGGCATTCTCATTGTTCCTGTCAAAAGATTAAGTTCTTGTTAGGCCGGTTTAAATGAAGGTATTGAAGTGTCAATGAATGGACCTCATTCTTTTGACTTTTGAATACCGTCATTTAAACCAAACCTAACAAGAATTTAATCTTTTGAATGGAACTATGGGAATGTCGGTCGAACATTGGAGTCCTGCAGCTTGACAAATTTAAATTTACTCCATTCAAAGGTAACACAATTGTTGTAGTTGGAAGGTACAAACGTTTGATATAAACGTCCAACTGCAACAATTGTCTTCCTTTGAATGAGGTAATTCAAACTTGTTAAACGGCAGGAATCCAGCATTCGATGAGCATCTTAAATAATGGTATCCAAGTGTCAAGGAATGCACCTCATTCTTTTGACACTTAAATACCATCATTCAAGATGCTCATCGCATGTTGGAGTCTTGTTGTTTAGCAAGTTTGAATTTTCTCCATTCAAGGGTAAGATAATTGTTGCAGTTGGAAGGTACATTCATGTAATGTAATGCAATGCAATGTGATAACATATATAGTTGAATATGCATAATACATGTTGTTTGGAATGGAACAATAATTATCTTATTTATTCACTTTTCGTATTTATTTATTCATTACGTAATTTTAATTAGTTGAATTCACGTTAGATTTAATTAGTTTTTATTCGAATACGCAATTATTCAAAACGCGAATTTAACCGAAATTATTCCAAATGCGATTTTAATTGAAATTATTCAAAACGCAAATTTATTCAAAGTATCAATATGTCAAGCAAAATGTACCATAAAAAAAAGATCCAAAACAATTAGATATTACAACACATTACATTCAATCATCTTCCTCATCACACAAGTCAATTGGGTTGTCCTCG
The DNA here is from genome assembly GCF_003473485.1 of Medicago truncatula. NCBI lineage: Eukaryota > Viridiplantae > Streptophyta > Magnoliopsida > Fabales > Fabaceae > Medicago > Medicago truncatula. The sequence continues at coordinate 39,473,279 of NC_053042.1, read as the reverse complement.
ACAGTCCCTGGGGCACCTGCTTTTGGCTGAGGACCAAAATAGCATGTCCTCCCGCTCCTCCTCAACCTCGAATGATTATACACCAGCACCTTCGAATCCTTCTTTTTGACGGATCCATCACATGTGGTTCCGTGCCATGCCATCGGTGATTTTTCTTTCTTCTTCTTGTTCAACTCAACGTTTCCCTGATTCTGAGACATATCTACATAAACAAATCGGCGAATATCAAAACCTACATCACGTCGTAACAATTCTACAATAATTCATCAAGACCTAAACTAATCATAAAAATTATACCGTAACTAATTGTGACAATTCTATAACAAATTCAAAACAACAAAATTTCATAACAAACCTAAACTAATCGCAACGATTATACAACAATTCATCTAATACTAAAAATTCTACCATAATTTCATAACAATTCTACAATTCTAACAATTTAAACAATTCTAACCTAAACCTAACAATTCAAACAACCTAAACTATCATAAAATCAATAAACCTCTATAATCGCAATTTAACCAAAAAAAAAAAAACTAATAAATCAATCACAAAATAGCAATGTAATAGGATGGTAACAATTTACTTGATTTTGTGAGCGTAATTGACGTTGAATCCGCAACAATTGAAAAAAATGGCACCTCTTGATCTTCAATCCGCAACAATGGAGTTTTGGAAACTCTTATGCTGTTCTGTTCATATAACAGAAAGCAACGACAGTTAACAACCGCTGGAAGCCAGCGGTAGTTAACTGTCGGCGCATAGCATAACGGTTGTTAACTACCGCTGGAGGTTAAAACGTCATTTACTTATATCAATAGGAAGTATTCTATGTCAGAAAAACAATTTTCATATCTTTTAGTTGTCTCCTTGGTAATCCTGACAAGTTAGTTTTCTTTAGAAGTTTAATGCGTGAATTGGGCATGTAATGTGTCTAGCATTCAACTTGCAGATCTAAAAATGGAGTTTACACATAGTTGTAGTCTATTTTGATGATAATAGAATTTAACAAGTTTTCATACTTTCTAAAAAAAAAAAAAAAACCAAGTTTTCATACTTATGAGTTAAAAAACAAGTCCGCCCTAGTTTTCTTTCTCTAGGTTTTCTCTTACAATTTCTTCATTGAGGGGTGATTTTGGGTCAATTCTTAACCTGAAATCACTCATCTTCATCTTTTTCTCTTTATTTCAATCTAAATAAGTGATTTTCACATAGATCTAGGTTTTTTTTTTCTTTGTAATTTTATAATCTAAGTGTGGTGATTTGTTGTTCGTCGTCTTGTGCGGCGTTGTTTGATTTTCCGTCTTCGTGCGGTGTTCATTTGATTCATATTGAAAGATCGATTGTTCAATCAAATATTTGGGCGTCAACGTTGCAGATCCGGAGCCAATGGATATTCCGGTCACTTTAATTTCATCATATATTTTTGTAGGCATTATGCTGTTATAATTAACTTGGATGCTGTGAGTTTGTTCGCAAATTCATCCTTTACGTTTTAGCGGTATTGAATGATGTAATCTCTCGATTTGAATGAATGAATATCATTTTGTTTTTGTAAAAAAAATACTTATGAGTTAAAAATTCTTTCCAAAGGTTCTTGGTCAAACCGATTATGAAATTTATCAAGAATGATTTTCAAATCTCCTGTCATATTCATGTTCTAGTCTATTCACTTTCTAGGTTTTTAATGTCCTATTTTATTCTTGATTTGTGTTTTTCCACAGTACGAGACAAGGCTCATTCACCATAAGAGAGAGACATCACATCTTCACACAAAATCTTCATCTTAAGTGTTGGAGCAACTACAAGTCAATGCTTGTGCGCTACAAGAGAGGAAGACATCACATCTTCACACAAATCTTAAATCATTAGGTATATGAGTTACTTCTCTTATATATCCAATATTAAAAACTTTCATACTTGATGTAGGATTTACCACTTGCTCATTGACTAAACCAAATTAGAACTCTAAAACCACTTGTTGGAGAGTCTAGTAAAATGCCAAGAGTAACAAAGGGTCAATATTCTAGGACATCAAAAGAGGGATTAATTATTTGCACTTGAACACTTGACTCATTCATAATTGATGTGAGACTAATCAGTCACTTACAAACATGTTTGAATTCAAGAGAAACAAAAAGCCCAATCTATTTGTATTTGAAGGGCCCATTTAGCAAATTTTAACAATAAAAAAACACAAAAACTGAGCAGTTGCGTTCCATTTACAAAAATGAAATGAAGCGGCTGCCGCTTTAGCAGAAACAGGCTGAAGTCGCACCCCAACTCAACGCAGTTGCCCACCTCCGCCACAAACAAACTCCGTCCAGGTTTTTTCTGAAACCATTTTTTATCTGTCTGACTTTGTATTTAGATTTGTATTTTGGTATTTCTCGTGTCTTTGTTATTATTATACTTTTCGTTAGGGAACAATTGGTTTTTTTTTTTTTTTTTTTACAAACACTGTCTTTAATTCTTACAAGGGCCTTGGGATTTATATATTTTCCAAAAGTTAGGCATCATTAAATAGATGGTAACGTCCTATGAATCACGGTCACGGACATCCGACACGGAGACCGACACGGCGACACCACTTAATTAAGTCTAATCATACTTGTCAGTGTTGTTGTCGGTGTCTGACACAACACATGCCCGACACTGTGTCACGCCTAATCTATAGAATGTCTGTGCTTCATAACCTCTCATACATTTGTAGCAACAAAACATACGTCTTATTTTGTACTTGTTTTTTTTTTAGGATAAGCTCAACATTACATTGTCTACACATATCTATGTATTGGGCTTAATCGAGCTTGGTATATATATCTAAAAGTATGCTGATTAGAAATGTTTTTGGACGAGATTATAAATAAATATATCCTATCTTTGCAGCTTGAGAGACTCCAATCAGTATATCTTAACAGTAAAGATGAGTTATGCGACGTCTTTCCAAAACAAGGGTTTCAACTTTCACTATTTTAATCATCATAACAATAAGGGGAGTTGTGTTTTTAGTTTAAGGGAAAAAATCTATACATTGCACCAAATTCCTTTCCGTGATTATAGATGCTGCTCGTCTTGGAAAGGATTGCGGTGTAGAACTGTTTTAAGTGATAGAGTTGATGAAGTTGATCATGAAGATTGGGGCTTTGAAAGTAATACTGGCAAAAGGGTAGAATCTAGTGAACTAGTGCATTTAGTCACGTCTCTCAACTCTTCAACTTTGTCAGCAGAGGGACAGTTTGTCAGAAACGGTGAATTGACCAGCAATAAGATTCTTCAGAGTCTCTGCAGTAGAGGGAAGTTAACGGCTGCAGCAAGATTGGTTGAGGTTATGGCACGTATGAGTCAAATACCTCATTTCCCTTCTTGCACAAATTTGATTCGAGGTTTAATCAGAATTGGTCAGGTAGACAAAGGTTGCAAAATCATGAATATGATGGTTATGTCTGGTGGTGTTCCTGATACAATTACGTTCAATGCGGTTATTGGAAGCCTTTGTAAAAGAGGCCATTTAAAATCTGCTCTTGAATTTCTTGAAGGTATGAGCTTAAGTGGTTGCTTACCAGATGCAAAAACTTATAATACCATAATTCGTTGCATATTTGATAAAGGAGATCCAAATTTGGCTGTTAGTTTTTGGAAGGATCAGTTGAGAAAAGGGTTCCCTCCTTATTTGATTACCTACGCTTTGCTTGTTGAACTGGTTTGCAAACATTGCGGGGCTTCTCGAGCCCTTGAAGTATTGGAAGATATGGCAAGGGAAGGTTGTTGTCCCGATATCAATATGTACAATTCTCTTGTAAATTTTAGTTCTAAACAAGGAAATTATAAAGATACTGCTTTGGTTATTTCTAATCTTCTATCTCATGGGATGCAACCAAATGTTGTGACATATAATATCCTCATCCACTCTCTTAGTCTCCATGGGTATTCCGATGTAGTTGATGATATCTTGAAGATTATGAATGAGACTTCCATTTCACCTACACTTGTAACTTACAATATTTTGTTGAATAGTTTATGTAAATCTGGATTTCTAGATCGTTCCATAAGCTTATACATCAAAATGGTTTCTGAGAATTGTTCACCAGACATTGTAACTTACAATACTCTTCTTAATGCTTTATGTAAAGAAGGGTTTATCGACGAGAGCATTCAATTACTTCACTCTTTGTCTGGTACTAACTGTTCTCCTGGATTGGTGACTTATAACATAGTAATCAATGGGTTGGCTAGAATGAGATCTATAAAATCAGCAAAAGAAATGTATGGGGAAATGGTGGAAAAAGGAATTGATCCTGATTATATTACCCACCGTACTTTGGTATGGGGTCTTTGCCAGGTATATCAATTTGAAGAAGCAGTGGAGATATTCAAAGTGATGCATAGGATAGGACAAAAGATTAAAGGTTATGCTTATAAATGTGTCATCCTAGGACTGTGTGAGCAAAAGAAGCTTGATAGTGCGATTCAAGCTCTAGACTTGATGGTAAAAGCTCAATGCAAGCCAGATGGGAAAATATATTATACTTTACTTAAGTCTGTTGCTAATGAGGGTATGGTAAACGAGGCTAATGATTTGCATCAGAGGTTGATCGAGTTGAAGATTCTAAAAGACGGATGTTTGATAGTAGGAGCTCACACTTAGATTGGCCAAACTCAATACTTCTTCTGGCCATGTACAAATTATATATTCCTTCCAGGTGATTCTTTTTATTCTTTTTGTTTGATTATAAATGTGTGATTCTGATCCTCTCCTGTTTAGATGGGTTTTATCCAATTTCTTGATTGTGAGAGTTGTACCTACATGTTCAAGTTAAATGATGACTACCTCAACAAATGTATACTATTTTTTTTTTTTTTGAATCAGCAAAATTTATTGGAACGCGATACCTGTACAAGTTGTACAAAGATAATCAACTTTACAAGACGTACAAATGTCGCGTGCTTTTGCATTGATGTTTCATGTTAGGCTTAATTGCACTTTTGGCCCCCTATTTTTTCAAAAGTTGCGATTTTGGCCTCCTAACTAATTAAAATACAAAACAGCCCCCTATGTATTGGATCTTTGGCAGTTTTGGCCTAAGTCAAAAGTGGTCTTGGGGGCCAAAACTGCCAAAGATCCAATACATAGGGGGCTGTTTTGTATTTTAATTAATTACGGGGCCAAAATCGCAACTTTTGGAAAGATAGGGGGCCAAAAGTGCAATTAAGCCTTCATGTTATTGTTTATTTTAACAACAATGTTTAGTAGTTTGTGTTATTTAACGAAAAAATTGAACTCATAATAACTGCTTTATCACATCAACCCCGTGTCTCTTGCTTCAAACCAACCTAAGTTTTGTTATTTTGGTGCAGTGACTTTTGTAATTATTCAAACTAAAAAATGTGTAATAGTGACGACTAAGTCTTCAAGTTTTGTGCTTCTAGTTCATTTTATTTTTGGTGGAACTAATTTTTTTTCGAACAAAAATTGTGTTATAATGATCGTTACCTGCTACCATGTGATTTTTTATCAGGTGTTCTTGTAGTTGTTTATTCTTTTATGTAATGTATCATAATTATCATGGTATCTCTATTTGTCTCTTTCCTCTTAGAAAACTAGAAATAACATTGTAGCTTGCATGTTTATGGTTGCTGATTTTACTGTGCCTTTGTCAATGTCAGGAAAGCTTGTTTGGTTGGGTACTCACCTATGTATTGCAATGTTCAATAGTATCAGGAATCAGAACTTGGCTCTGGGTAAAATTTTGACTATGGAAGTTGACATACATGTCTTCATTGCTGGTTATTTGACTATCTGTAATGTCAATTTAATTTCCATATTTGCAGATTCTTAATTAACTCCGGTTTTGTAAGTTGACGTGTGTTGTTCTTATGTTGGTTTTGGTAGTTCTAAGTTATCTATATATAGTATAATTTGTCCTCTTCTTACGTAACATATTGAGCTTTACACATTTTTGGGCTTAATTGAACTAATCCTTAACTAGAATCCTTAGCAACGGAAAAAAGTGAGATTTTGTATACAATTTACAGAGGAACCCTAATTCTTAACTAGCATCTCAGTTTTTGATTCCTCGTTGATTTTTTATTTATTTTATACATATCTTTATTTTTAAAATTTGCCTTATTACGTACCGGTACCTATGCATGCATCATGGATAAAAGTTGATCTCTTTGAACAATTGCATAAATCTAAACCATATGCTTTCAAGTTATGAGATTTCCGGTTCAAAAAAAAGGTTATAATATTTCATTTCTGTGGTGTACAATTTTTCCAAGTCACTGAATAACAATTAAATACAACCTCTGTAAATTTGAGACAGCATATACTCGATAATAACATGTATGTCAAAAGCAAATATCCGTTTGATAATTGTCTGAACTTCAAACGACCTTTTAAACAACAAATCGGGAGCAATAAGTTGGTGCTCATGAAATTGAAATGAACAAAAATCTTTTGAGAAGACCTTCACAAATCAATTTTATGGCCAAAAAATTAGTTCATTCTGATGATAAAGCAAGCTCTTTGTGCGCATCAAACACCGGAAATATTTTCTGAAAACGTTTGAACGAATCTTCTGAAATTGCATCCATATTAACAAGTAAGTTAGCCAGCTCCATTGCGTCATATCGCCATCCAGCAAAACCAATCCCTTGAATCAACAATGTGTAAGTGGTTTCATTTGGCAGACATCCTTCGTTAACCATAGCAGCCAGCACCTCAATAGCATCTATGATTCTTTGCACTTTGCATAATCCAAGAAGAACAGTATTGTAACTAATAACCGTCGGCTGACACTTTTCACTCTCAAACATATCAACCAACAACTCAATTGCCTGATCCACCAATCCATCTCTGCACAAACAAGATATAAGTGAATTATATGTGATCTCATCAGGATCAATGCCATTACTTAACATCTCCAAAATCATCCCTAACGCTCTAATTTTATCGCCACTACTCCACAACGCACCAAACAATGTATTATAAGAACCTGCATTTGGAGGACAACCCACTTCACCAAGCTTCTCAAAGATATTCAAAGCCTCATCGGCATTTCCATTCTTACACAAAGATGCCAAGATTGAGTTATAGCTAAGAATATCAGGCAAATGACCACCTGATATCATGTCATCCAAAAACTCAATAGCCAAATCCACTTTTCCTTCTCTACAAAGAGCAGAAATCAATGGATCATAACTATAACCATCAGGAGCCAGCGCTTTCTCCTTCATAACCTTCAACACATTCTTTGCCTCGTCAATTTTTCCATCACGACATAACGCAGTAATCAACGTACTATACGTTATAGGATTCGGCTCACAACCCTTAACAAGCATATCAGACATCAACTTCTCCCCATATTCCCATTTCCCTTCATTCAAAAGATCCCTCAACAAAATATTATAAGTACTCACACCAGCAACACAGCCATTCTTACTTATCCGACTAAGAAACTCAAAAGCTCTATCCAACATCCCTTCTTTACACATACCATTCACAACAACATTATACGTATACCTATCCGGTCTCAACCCTCTCGACAACATCTCATCCAGAAGCTTCATGGCCTCATCAATACCACCTTGAGTAATGGTTGCTTCAATCAATATCGTATAAGTTATAACCGTCGGCTTACAATTATCTTTCAACAACTGATCCATAACCCTTAAAGCCAAATCAAGCCTGCCCCTTCCACAAAAATTGCCAATCAAAATATTATAAGTAACAACATCAGGCTCAAAGCCTCTCTTTTTCATTCTATCAAGCACCTTACTAGCATGATCAACTCTATCAGCTTTACAAAACCCACTTATAACTGCATTGTAAGCAAAAACATCAGGCTTACCGTGCTTCTCAAGAATCTCCATAACCTGAATCGCTTTTTCGATCTTTTTCATATTAAAAAAACCCTTGATCAATTTAGTGCAAAGAATAACATCAGGTTTATAACCACGATTAACCATGTGTTGAAGAAAGTATAAAGATTCATCGTACTTAGCTGATTTGCATGATCTGTTTAAGGTTTTCATGAAATTGGTGTCTCGGAAATCGTAGTCTTGGTCGTGTTTTGTTGGTTTTGTTTCATTGACGCGGAATTGTTGTTGTTCATTGTTGTTTGTTCTTCTTCTTCGTTTGTTGTTGTTGTTGTTGGCTTCGTTTAGGAATAGAATTGAGGAAGTGATGATGATTGTGTTGGGTTTTGAATGGCTTGAAGTGTGGATTCTGAAGTTTAACGTGTGTGAGAGGAATTCGGTTGAAAATGTTGTCATTGATAATGTTGTCGATTATGGATTCATTGATGAACAGAAAATGTATCGCATAATGGATAAGGGACTGGAACCAGTTAGAATTCTGATGATTACCCAATTATCGCTCATTCCCAAAGTAAAAGTCGAAAATGCCCCTACATATGTTAACTTGCGTAGCGTGAGTTAACATGCGCTAGTTATAAGGAGAACGTAACTTAAGTCACGCAGCGTGAGTTAAGTCACGTAGCGCATGTTAACTTGCGTTAAGTACTATTTTCGTTCAAAACCCAGCAGGCAACCACAGAGCTCCTTTTTTCTTTTCGTCCACCTCCAAAAACCCCAAAAGTGCGAAATTTTTGGTAAAAATACTCATTCCAAATCATTGCAAATCGTTAGGAAACAAGTTTCTACGCTCATCAAGCATCAAAGAACAGGTAATGTACCGTCAAAACTTTTTCATTTTTGCTGGTTTTGCTGATAGTTTCGTTTTTCATTTCAGTAGGCGTAGGGCTCAGCGTGAATTAACTCACGCTAGTTGTAAGGGAAACGTGACTTAAGTTGCGTAGGTAGATAGCACTGGCGTGAGTTAACTCACGCTACTGACAGTAGCCCAGAATTTGAAATTTTGCGCCACTTTTTTTATTTGCTTTGCTTGCCGCACAAGTCACTTATTTATTTTTTCTTTGTTTTTTTTTATTGAGTTGACATTGAGTGGCATGGTTGAAAATGTGGCGAAGGATTGCGTTGAGCCGAAACTGGGCAAGAACAAAGCTTCCGGCGTAGGTTCCGGCAAAGGCAAACCAGCCAATGATGTGAAGTTTAAAGTGAAAATTTCTTTTCAGGTTGAAGCTCACATAGTCCACAACCAAGCAAAACCGTTACCTACCGGTAACTTTGAAGAGAAGCCTAAACTGGTACCTACCGGTGTTTGTGTTATTCAAGTAAACACCGGGTCATTTTTTACAACAAATGAAAGATGGAAAGATCGAGAAGAATACCATCATCTAAAGCAAGCCTAACAAGAATTTAATATTTTCAAAGGGAAAACATGAACGCTAGGCGAAATGCTTGAGTCATGGCCGTTTGGCAAGTTTGAATTACCTCATTTCAGAGGTAAGACAATTGTTGTAGTTGGAATGCACCTTACCCTAACTAATGACGATCTTCTGGCGGAATCAAACTTTTGATGATATCTTCAGTTGATCTCAGCAACGTCACCCGCATATCGATCCACCGGAACATGCTGTGCTCCCAAAACATGCTCGTCACGTTTTCGTCGTTCGTTAATTCCACCCAAGTGAATGATATTCTCCCCTCATCGAGCGTTGGACGTTTATACCGAACGTGTTCCACCCTCCTTGTGTCTCCAGGGTTGACTCTTTGGTTGAATTCAAACACTTGTAGTGAAAATTTGACATAAACCCTAAAAATCCTAAACAAACCCTAAAAAATTTATAAAATTCATAACAAAATATTATGCAGTATAACTTCAATATAACAGGTATTCATAATATATGTTAATAGCATTTCAGATCTACAACATAACTATATTATAAACAAATATTCAAACCCTAAAAAATTTATAAAATTCGAAAAAAAATAAAAATTCAAGTAATATAACTTCATTATAACAGGTATTCATAATAGGGTGGGGATATTTTGACTCCAAGAGTAAGTGTAATATCTTACTCCAAATCTTGATCTTTAATTCTAATATTGGTTAATGGCTTAGATTAATTGATATGATAGGCTTTAATTTCATTTTCTATTGTAGTCAACACTTATCACCACAAAATAACAAAACAATAAATGTCTTTTAATTGCATGATATTTTTTCACACAAAAATATTTTTTGAGGGTTAAATTAAAATCCTTTCCTTGAAATAAAAATTTCAAGATTCACTCATTCTATTCTATTCCTTCAAAAAAATTGCATAAGAAAAAATTTTTTGCATATATTTTTTTACGCTAAAAGAATTTTTTTTTCTTCTCCCTTTACTTTTTTTACGCTAAAAAAATTGCATATATTTTTTTTTAAAGAAAACAATTGTAAAATTCAAAGAATTGCATATTTATTCTTTCTCCGGTTACTATTTTTTATACGACATTTTTTTTTTTATTTCTTCATTATAATCATGATCTTTTCTTATGTTTTTTTTTGTAAACACACATTTTTGTACTAATCTGTCACGAAAAAAAAGATGATAGAGGAAGTAACCCTGGTCTTTTCTTATATCTAATTCATTTACAATAATTGCATAAAAAAATTGGGTATTTTCTTATATAAATAACGAAAAATTAAAATAATCATCTCCATCGTAATTAGTTTTTGTTGTCACTAACATACATAGATGTTGGTGTTATTTGAGAAAGAGCTCAAGAATTCAACATAACATAAAAAATAAAATAAAATAAAAAAATAAAAAAAACTAAAAACACGTGAATCCAACATAACATAAGTAAAATTAGTTATTTTAATCATTAATTTAAATTAAATAATAAAGACAACATGTACAAATGTAAGAACACTTACCTACACATGTATTAATCATGTTTAATTTTTATTTCAAAGAAAGGATTTTAATTTAACCCTCAAAAAATATTTTAGCGTGAAATAAAAAAAAACAATAGAAGAAGAAAAAAAATCATGTAATTAAAAGACATTTATTGTTTTGTTATTTTGTAGTGATAAGTGTTAACTACAATAGAAAATGGAATTAAAGTCTATCATATCAATTAATCTAAGCCATTAACCAATATTAGAATTAAAGGTCAAGATTTGGAGTAAGATATTACACTTACTCTTGGAGTCAAAATATCTCCACCCTTCATAATATATGTTAATAGTATTTCAGATCTACAACATAACTATATTAAAAACAACAACTAAAATTATAAACATATAAACACATATACTCACTAAAATATATGACAATAGCATAAGTGATAACTTACTTGTGATTTAGTGGAAGAAATTTTGGATGATTTGGTAGAGTTTTTTCAGAGAGAGTGAGTGAAAATTTGAGAGAAAGATGGTGAAGATGATGGAGTGAGTGAGTGTCTGGCTACTGACTTGAATATATTACGAACACAACGGCAGTTAACTGCCGCTTGAAGGTTAGCGGTTGTAACTGTCGGCGCATTGCCTAACGGCAGTTAACTGCCGCTGGGGGTAAAAGCGTCATTTACTTGTGTCAATAGGAAGTATTCTATGTAGAAAAGCAATTTTCTAACTTAAATAGGAACCAGGTTAACTTTTCATTCAAAACACTAAGTGTGTGTTTGGCACCACTTTTTTCTCCTCAAAACGTGGGTTGCTTTATGGAAACACCGTTTTGCTCTTTTCATGCTGTTTGGATGACTGAAAAAGCAATTTTGTGAAACGCGTTTTTGTCTCCAAAACTCAGTTTTCATGAAGCTGAGATTCATAGCTTCTACGGCAAATCAAAATCACTTTTCAACCTTTAATTTCTCAAGGGACAAGTACTTACCTAATTACCCCTAAATTCAAGCCTTCAATTTTTCTTTCTCCCAGTTTTCTTCCTTTTCATTACTTCACATCACTTCAACCTTCAATTTTCTGCTACTTGGGAAGATTTTGCAAATCCAAGCTTTCAATTTTCTTCAGATTTTCCTCTATTTTTTCAGATTTTGTGGTTAATCTCATTACTCATGGTAGATGTGTTGGTTGGGTGAATTTATTCCTTCATCTTTCCCCCTATATATGATGCTTATGAGCTACTTGTGAGAATCATTTCATTGTTCTGCCAAGGCCTAAAGGTAAATACATATTCATAAAAAAAAATTGCTTTGTTTTCTTGCTTCAAAACTGTTAATTTCTATCTCTATTTGCTCTAGTTGTTATAAATTTTACCTTAATTTTTTCATCCTGTATCAATGCATTGTATGTGTTTGATAAATAGTCTCAAAGAAGAAAACAATTTTCTTATTGATATGTTTATGATGATTGTTCTATTATTATTGACATGTTTATGTTTTTTTTTTCTCTCCTGTTGTTCTATTTTGAGCAATGAGTGTATTGTTTTTGTTTAAAGTTATTTGGTGTGAGTTTAAAGTAATTGAACTTGAATGAAATAATGTAAGAAAAACAACTTACAACTTCAAGCCATTGTTGAATTACTAATTTTTATGCATTTTCATTCTTAGATAAACCTTTTCCAACCTTTACAAAAAAGAGTTACATTTAGCACAAAGTAACAGAACTTCTTCTAGTATTTTTTTTTTTTTGTTTTCTGCTATCATTTTCATATGCACAAAACAAGGATATTGGTGTCAGTTTGATCAAGTTCCTTATGTATAGTTTGTTTCATTTTGTTATCATACTTTTGTGTATATAGTATTATGGACTCACTTAAGAGGAAAATTTCTGCTAACCCCCCATCAACTAACAATGAGGGTCAAAGTTCCAAAGCTAGTTGGAGGGATATTAAAGCCACTGAGTACTTTGTGAAGGCATGTTTGGATCAAGTTACCAAGGGTCAACGAAATGGTACTTGTTTTACCAAGAAAGGATGGCAAGGTATTGTTTCCCAATTTCATGAACAAAGTGGACTGAATTATGACAAGGTACAATTGAAGAATAGGTATGATAGCTTGAGAAAGGAATGGAAAGTATGGTATAACTTGTTTGGAAAAGTTACCGGATTAGGATGGAATTTTGAGAAGAACACCGTTGATGCATCCGATGAATGGTGGGAGAAGAAAGAATTGGTATGTGAATCACAAATATTTTGTTTAGGATACTTTTATGTTTATATTTACCATAGTTTTATATGTTAGGTTATGAATATGCAGGAAAATCCTCAATATGCAAAGTTTAGAGACAAGGGACTTCCATTTGCTCACCAACTAACCACACTTTTCAAGGATGTAGTGGCTAATGGAGAGCATGCTTGGGCACCATCAAGTGGTGTATTACCTAATGAGAACTTGGGTAATGATGATATTGATGTTGGCTTGGATGATGCAGAAGGTTCGGGTGATAGTGAAGATGCAAGCATTGGAGCAGCAACTGGTTTTGAAAATATTAACTTGAATACATCACAAGGAGCTGTTAGTCAAAGTAGTGGACAAAAGAGAAAGAGAGTTATTGGGGCTGAACAGAAAGGAAAGAAAAAAGCTACTCCTTCAACGTCAATAGCTGAGGCTGTTAATGTTATTGCGGAGACTTGCAAGTCGCGGAATGAGGCTATAAGTAATGCATCTATTGGTGAGGTGATGGCTGAGATTCAAACCATGGAGGCAGTTACTTCTGATTTAGAGTTTCATACAATGTGTTGTAACCTAATGATGTTTAAGCCAGCTAGGGAGATGTTTGTATCACTGCGGGGTTTTGAGGAAAGAAGGTTGATTTGGCTCAAATTTGCATCATTCAACCCTACTCTATTCATGAGGCCGTGATTTGGAAAAAAAATTGGGACAAGAATTGGCTTAGTGATGTGTCTTGGACTTAGCTTATGCTTTTGGACTTAGTTTATGTATTTGGTTTCTTAGTTTATGTATTTGGTTGCTTAGTTTGTGTTTAGATCTTTATTATGTCGCACTATGTGTTAGGATTTCCCTTTATAAATTCCGTATTAAGAACTCAAGTAATATGGTGATATAAAACCTATGTATTATGCCTTGTGAATTTGAATGAAGTGAATTTGTTACATGGTTGTCTCTGTTATTTTTTATATGTCTTATGACTTATTGGTTATATTATTAAATGGTAATGGAAACTATTGTGTCTGGCAGGCAAGTGTGTACTAGTTTGTGCTAAGCTGCAAAAGGATGTACTTTATGTAGATGTGTTGAAGATTGGGACTACAACAAAATTATCATCTGTGTCAGGTAATAAATTCTATGTACTAGTTTGTGCTAAGCTGCAAAAGGATGTACTTTATTTGAAATGGCTTTAGACCCTGTTTCTCGTAACCTGGGTTTGATAAATCAGAAAATTGTCTATGTACAGAACTTTTATTGGATGAGTGTTTAACAAAATCAAAAGATTCTAATTTGTGGAAAAATATGGTGAATTTATGGCCTATAATCTTAAGTAGCTTGACACATAGGATTATTTGAAACAGTGAACCATTTCAAGCTTGAGAGCATTGTTGGTTTGATGAGGGATTAAAAGTGATTGATCTTGATATTAATATCTCTAGAACATGTTAATGAGCAAGAGGAATAGAGAATGAATGATTTGCAAGGGTAGTAATGTTTGCGCGTGGCCTGGTGAGTTTTGTGGAATTCTCAGTTGCTCAAACTTATAAACATATATGCTCAAGTCCTTAACAGCTGCAGCTAGGTGCTTTTTTCTGGTTCTATGCGCGTGTTCTAACTGCTGAGATTTTTCTATTATGCTGTTCTGTTTCAGAGGCCTTATGTTGTTGTCTGCTGAGATTTTTCTATTTTGCTTTTTTCTGGTTCTGTGCGCGTGTTTGTATATCATTCATAATAATTTTAAATTGCCGGCCACCTTTTAAGATATATTCAATGCACGTATTTTTTTTTAGAAGATTAAGAGGATTCATTGAATACCAGTAACCTTCCTTCACTAACCAAATTACAAACAAGATAATTATGGGCTCAAGGGTATGCAATGCACATGTATTTTGGTGCATGTATTATACTGACAGATGGGATACAATGGATGGTAGTGTTTATATATTGTGATTTATTTGCTTTACTTCACAATGGATGGCGTGTTTATATATTGTCATTTACACACAGGTCCACTTTATTAAAATGAATGTTTGGAAGGAACAATTGGAACACAATACACAAGAAGAAGAAGAAGATGATGATACATTTGAAGAATCCTATATTTTGGCTGCACTACTTGGTGAGTATGCAACAAAATATTTATGCAAAGAGCCATGTAGAACTAGTGAGCTCACAGGTCATGCATGGGTTCAAGAAATATTGCAAGGGAATCCCACTCGTTGTTATGAGATGTTTCGAATGGAAAAACATATTTTTCATAAACTTTGCCATGAATTGGTGGAACATGATTTAAAGTCTTCTAAACATATGGGGGTTGAAGAAATGGTTGCAATGTTTTTGGTCGTTGTAGGCCACGGTGTCGGTAATAGAATGATTCAAGAAAGATTTCAACATTCGGGTGAGACTGTAAGTAGACATTTTCATCGTGTACTTCATGCATGCCTTAAGTTGTCCTTCAAATATATTAAACCCGAAGATCCTATGTTTTGTGAATGTCATGCCAAAATTAAAAATGATCAACGTTATTGGCCTTTTTTTAAGAATGCTATAGGAGCAATTGATGGTACACATGTGTCATGTGTAGTTAGTGCTAGTGAGCAACCAAGGTTTATTGGAAGAAAAGGATATCCAACACAAAATATTATGGCTGTATGTGATTGGAATATGTGTTTCACTTTTGTATTAGCTGGTTGGGAAGGCACTGCCCATGATGCCCGTGTTTTTGACAAAGCTCTTGCTACCGCTAACCTTAACTTTCCGCATCCTCCTCAAGGTATGTTATACATTGCCTTACTATATATGATTAATTTGTTATATCAATAATTAATTTATTTTCATATTTTAATAATTAATTTATTTTTAGGTAAGTATTATTTGGTAGATTCTGGTTATCCAACACCAATAGGGTACATTGGTCCATATAGATGTGAACGTTATCATCTTCCTGAATTTAGACGTTCAAGTGGGTTCGAAAATCATAATGAAGTATTCAATTACTATCACTCAAGTTTAAGATGCACAATTGAAAGAACTTTTGGGGTATGGAAGAATAAATTTGCAATTCTGCGTAGCATGCCTAAGTTCAAATATGAGACACAAGTTCATATAGTTGTCGCAACAATGGCAATACACAACTTTATTAGAAAGAGTGCTGAAATGGATGTTGATTTTAATCTTTATGAAGATGAAAATACAGTCATTCACCATGATGATGATCATAGATCAACTAACTTGAATCAATCCCAAAGTTTCAATGTAGCTTCTTCTTCAGAGATGGATCATGCTCGAAACTCAATCCGCGATCAAATTATAGCGTATAAGCTAAATAATTAAAAATGTAATAATTTCAATATTATATTGCACTTGAACTTATATTATCTATTATCTATCTATTTGTAATATATTTTAGTTTACAATCGTGTAATTTGTCATTTGTTTTACATCTTTTTATGTTTATATTATTTTATTAAAAATCACCCAATTGATAAAAAATTATATTAAAAATAACATAAATTAATATTATTTTAAAATTAATTTTGGAACCAATAAAATTCATGTATGATAAATTGAAATAATTTTTTAATGAGAATGAGTTTTAAATACAATTAAAATGATAGTTTAGTCATTATACATTCAAAATCAATTTTGATTCAAACTATCCAAACAACATCAACCCACATGAATCACTTTTAATAAAGTGTATCCAAACATAAATCAATTCACATTCAACTCACTTTTAACCAAAATCAATTCTCTCAAAATCAATTCTATCAAAATCAATTCTCCCCGCCGCCATACCAAACACACACTAAGGAGGCTAGAGATAGAGAAAGGGTTAGAGAGAAGTTCCAAGAGGATTCAAGCTAGGAGCAAAGGGGAAGTGGATAATTAGCTTAACTTTGTGAAGAAAAGAGGTAAGGGGGTTGGATACTTATTCTCATAATCACTTTTCATCTTGTTCTAGCTTATAATTAATTGATGAATTGATGATTTTTGAGGTGAAAATTAGGGATGTTAACAATTGAATTTCTAGTTTATTCCTTTGGGTGGATTATTAAACTGGGTGAGCTTTTAAAGTTGGTAGTTTTTCTTATCTGCATAAAAAGAAAATTTACGAACCTTTACAAAAAAAATTCTTGCAAAACTGGGTGTTTAATTAATTGTGTTTTATGGGGAACCGTGATTAGAAGACCAACCTGCAATTGTCAATATTCACAAAACTAGGGAAATTTTACCTAAAAGTATGCATGCTAGATTAAATTGTGGTTTTCAGTTAAACCATGATTCTTTTCCTTTAATCTTTAGTGAATCCAAAGGGTGATCTTAATGTTAAAATTGTGCTTCTATGCTGTGCTTTCGTGTTGGCTGTGAACCTACTGAGTCTAAAATATGAGTTGTTCCAATTTGGTATTAATGTATGCTTTTGACTCATGTCTGTCTAGTATAAATTAACTTTTGGGTCATGCTTATATGGTTGCAATTGATTCTATATGTGTATTATGACTTAAAGAATGTATCATACTTTGGGGTAGTGTAGTGTAGACTTAAGCTATAACGACATAAACCAACTGCAAGCTCTGTAAATGCTGCTACGACACTGTTATTTTACTACAAATCTAGTGTGGCACATTGATGCTATTTTTTTTTATGAAACAAAAAGAATTCTGATATGTGATAAAAGTTAGTAATAATGCTACCTATTTAGCCTTTCAATAAGAGTATAATTTGTTTGATTGCTATGAACATGATTGATTTTTCAAGTGTCCTCCTTTTAATTGAAAGTTACCCTGTTGTTTTTGGCATACCATTCGTTTTTTTTCTTAATATTCATTAATTAATGTAACAACACGTCTTTAGATCTTGTAAAAAAACACAAATTATATTTTTAGAGGTTAAATAAACTACTACTATTTTTTTATTATTTGATAAAGAAATTATTATTATTATTATTTTTAATATATTTTTTAAAGAATTTATTTATTTTTATTTTTATTATGTTACACTAATTTTGCAATAAAAAAAAGTCTATACCCCTTTACCCCTTTCTATCTCGGACAAACCTAGAGTATTTTTTTATAATTTTCTTTTTATTTTATTTTTTGTCATTTAACTTTATTCCACACACACCATATTTATTTCAAAGTTAATTTTCTCTCTCTTCACCAAAGAAATCTGGAAAACTCTCTCATTCTCAAACAAACCCTAGCCGCCGCCTCCTCCTCCTCCCTCCTTCAGTGTGTCTACGGCGGTCGTTACATTGCTCCGCCATCTTCATTTTTGAAAATCCATCACCGTAAAAAGAGTCCCCTCCATCTTCTCTACAAAACCCATTTAAAAAAATCAGGAACGGACAACCTTCGCCGGTGACCACCACGCCGGAGCTTGCAACCACCGCGCCGGGAAAGAGCTTACGTGTTTTCATCCCGATCTGGGTCAGAATTTTTACACAAACACTTAAACCTGGGCTGTTGTCTTCATCAAGGTCAAGTTCTTTACATATTTTGTTTCCATTACATGCAACAACAACAATACAAATATGAAATTGGATGTGATTTTGTTTTATTTCTAGAGATGTAAAAATTTCTTTTGTAGATGAATCTTTTTTAGTTCCGATGCTACTGATAAAAAAGTCTGTTTTTTCAATGAATCTTTGATAGAACAGATTTTATTTTTTTTTAGTATAATTTAGTTCTTAGTTCTTTTTTCCTTCATATTTTAGCTGCACCAATATGTAATGTCTGCATCCGCCCCTAGTTGTAAGCATGTGGTAGTAGTGCTAATTTTTGGCTTTGTTCGAAGATTATCTTCCATGCATTTCCGCATTCTTCCTCTTCCTTGTTCCGGTGTCTATAATAATCCCACTCCAAATACATATGTCAGGTTATATCTAATCTCTATGGCTTGCATCTGACAGCAGAAGAACATGCTTGTATCGTATGTTTGTTACATGTCAGTTACTCTTCGATTGCATTCTATTTTGAAACAGTATGTGTACTTGCATGTCTGCTGCAGTTGAAATTTAGATTTTACTAATACTTTTTTTGGTGTTAAAAAGCAGATTCTATCCATACTTGAACGGAGCATCTGTTTTTAACCTTGACGATAGTTTTCCTGTTAATTATTAATGTGATTCTTTTCAACAAATTAAAACAAAGAAGTCTTGAAATGAAAAAAAAATATGAAAGAATTAACCTCTGTGTATCAAGTACCTGAATTCCTTTAATATGTGGGACATTACCTATTCTGTCATTGTTTTTTCCTTTCTGTTCGTAGGAAACTGATTTATCATTTATGTGCTTGATTTTAAACCCACTTATCAGATGATTGAAGAATGACTTTAACGAAACGGTATGTGCTGAGATTGTTCATATCAATAAAGTACATTACTGCAAATGTGGTAGATCGAAACAGCGGACGAATAGTAGCAACATCATCCACCGCAGAACATGACATCAAGCAGTCTCTCGAGTGTGGCCGGCCCTGAATGCAAAAGCAGCTGCTGTTGTTGGGGAAGTATTGGCCAGACGGCTCAAAGTTGAGGGGCTTAATGAAGGAGAAGGAAGAGGTATTCATGTAAATGTAAATAAGGAAATAGAAAAGAAAGGATTTAAGAGCCAAACCAAGATTTTGGCTGTGGTAAATGCTCTTAAGTACAATGGTGTTAAACTCGTCCGTGATGATGAAGATGATGGAAATAATCCCTGACCTCATTCATAAGATAGGAATGGAATCTTGTGCTAAGAACATCTCTGATACAACAAAAGTGCCTGGAAATGGATATGTCTCCTCTAAGAAACGAGACATATCCAATACGGGCAGTTCACTTCACTGCCACTCCAACTTGTTCATCATGAAAGGGAAAGGCTGAGTTTTCTAAAAAGCACAAAAACTCGGGTGTTTCTCCAATACGGCTCTTAATTATACATGTGCCCACTCATAGCACTTGTTAAAAACTTTAAAATGAATCCTTCAACAAAAAAAAAAAAACTTTAAAATTAAAATTTTATTTGGATGATTATGCGCATTCAACCTATTGAAATAATAAAAAAGCGTTAACGGTGTTTTATCCCTTGTAATATAGGTTATTTTCACTTTTTCTCCCTCTAAATTTTCTTTTTGGATTCCCTCCTTGTAATTTGCCGTGACTTTTTGGATTCCCTCCTTGTATTGAACTTGATTAGTTTTTGGAATGCAAACCATTTGTTGATGTGAAAATGTCAAAATAGACGAATTATTATGCTAAACTTGCGTTTTATGATTTCATAACTTGTAAATGACTTTTTATTCATGATGATGTGAAGGAATTAGAATGAATAAATGATAATATGGTGTTTGAAGTGATAGATGTCTTGACGTTGTTGCTTATGCATTTTTGTCATTTGAAACGATGTCGTTTCTCTAAGGTGTTAGTTGTTGATGATGATGATGAATTATTACATGCAAAATGACGACGATATTGATGAATGCATGTATGAAAATGAAGACGAAAATGATGACGATTTTATTGTTGAGCATGTGCATTGGTCGAGTCATATGTACATGCATCATAAGTGTCAGTTAGGATAATTATATCCAATGAAGATGATTAGAATATTTATATTCAATGAAGACGATTAGGATATTTATATCCAAGGAAGACGACCGAATACTTTGTATTCAAAATGACGACGATTAAGATACATTTGTATCTGAGGTGACGACCTCGGTGTTGATCGGTACCACATGCATATAGAGTCGTGTCTAGGCGCATCACATACATTCATTAATGATTAAATGTGCTATGTTTGATATGTGTTTGGCTAAACTTGGTGAATTATGTGTATTGATGAAATTTTGGTGATTGCATACTTAGTGAAATTTGGTGATTTATGAAGGTGTGAAAGTATACTTGATATGATATTACACTTTGTATGATTAACGTTGAATTAATGACAATGAATCCTTGTGAATAATATGATTAGATGTCATTGATCATCTGAAATTTGTTATGTCGTTTATTTTCAATTGATTATGCTTTAATTGGTTTGAATGATGTCTAACCCCTAGTGGTTGTTTGGTTGACCACCTGCCTTATTCTTATGAATGGGTAGACGGTGTGCATGATTAGTTGCTTAGCTTGCTTGGTGAGTTGGTTGAGGACAGCGGAAGCTTCCACCTTTATCTGCTTTGGAGTTTAGTAGTGTCGATATCGAGTCTTACTTTTGTCGTTGCTTTATGATGAGATTATTATCTGACTGTTGAGATATTTTTATGTTTTGAGCCTTGTTATGGCCTTTGAGCTTTTTACTATATGTACTTGAGGATGACTTAATGTCACTGAGATTTTTATGTTGATTGTTGAAATTTTCCGCTGCGATGTTTATGAAACTGAATCGTTGCATGTTTTTGAAATGAATGATGACGTGACGTCTAAACTCTTTTGAATATTTATTCTTTAAATTGCATGATTATTGCTTTCGGGGTTTAGAGCGTTATATTATAGTGCCATACATGACGATGCAATGTGAGAGGAGTGGTGAATACAAGCCACCTAAGACGAGGAAGAAACCGAAGCTTGAAGGCACGGGCTCAAGGAAGTGTAATTGTCTGTTTCGGTTGAAATGTTTCTTTGAAAAAAGAACACAAGAATGGTGGATTGCAATGCTTTGTGGAGTTCACGACCATAACTTGGCGCCAAATTTATCCGGCCACCTTCTTGCGGGTCGACTAAGAGGGGAGGAGAAGCAAAGAGTTATCGACATAACAAAGAGCTTGGCAAAGCCTAGGAATATTCTCACGGATTCGAAGGAAAAAACAAAGAAAGTGTGACACTCATCAAGCAAGTGTATAATGCACGAACTAGTTAGATAGGTTATGACACTTTTTGGTGGTATTACACCCCGACATATTTTTTGGAGGCCATTTGTGTAATTTTGATATTTATGGCCAATATGTAACTAATATTATATAAATATATGAAATTATTTTGGATTGTTTACGTGTCATTGTTTAAATTATTACAGGTAATTACCGGCGAATTTGTGAAATTTGGACCGTTTGGATCGTTTATGTGTGATTACGTGATTGTGAGAAAAACGATGTTTTTGAGGATCGATTATGTCGTATTATCTGATAATCTGGTTAAACTGACGTAATTCGGTTAAGTTATGAATGTGGCGTGATTACGGGTCATTCTACACTTTTCAAGTTTCAGTTCTATTATTGCACTACATTTATTGCAGTTTTTGTTGTCTGCTATGAACGTGAGTTAACTCACGCTAGTGCAAATGGCACGTTGCACAATACACTAGCGCATGTTAACTTGCGCTAAGCATTCAACAAATAAATCACAAATAACACTAGTGCATGTTAAGTCACGCTACTTATCTTAAGTTACATGCACTAGCGCATGTTAACATGCGTAGGGGCATTTCAGTCATTTACTTTGGGAATGAGCGCATGTTAACTTGCGCTAAGCATTCAACAAATAAATCACAAATAACACTAGTGCATGTTAAGTCACGCTACTTATCTTAAGTTACATGCACTAGCGCATGTTAACATGCGCAGGGGCATTTCAGTCATTTACTTTGGGAATGAGCGAATCCATTTAATGAGCAGAATTCAACTAGTTAATGCAGCTGGGCATGAATTCAATCCAACACAAATGAATTCAGACCTTGTTTTATTTTATTGGTCCATATCCCTAATTAATTAATCAAAAATAAACAAAACCCTAATTTATTACAACAACAAAGAAATCTCCTAACCATATGACGACCGACAATAATTTAGATGAATCACTTATGAGAATACAACAATATTAAATCTTTGAGAAGTGCTATCTAAAAACTAGGATTCGTACTTGTATCATTTTGTCTTAGTTTGAAACAAAATTGATCGATTTTGTGCTTTGTAATATTGTTGATGAAATACTAGGATCACATACGTGTATTTCTCGGTTTTAGTTTGAAACAAAATCGATCGATTACGTGATTTGTAATATTTTTGATAAAATACTTATTTGTAAAATTATAATCAAATTGGAAAACAAGAAGAATAAAATGTATGTAAGTAATCGTATTTGATATCATCAACACTTTTTCGATCTTTCCACCTCAACGTTAAATGATTGTTAAACATTTTTTTTAAGAAGCTAACTCAGTCAGCCTAAATTATCAGTGGGAGAATCAATCCTTAGACCTCGAGGAGGAGCACATTCTCAGGTCCCAAGCCAATACCACCATTTTTTTTAACAAAGTTGGATGAAAAAATGGATCAATTCGTTACAAAAAATAAAATTTAAGGATTAAAATGGTCATTTGTACTAACATATATGATAAATTTGAAACTAAAAGAAATAATCTGTTACAAACATTAAACTTAAAGTTTAAAATTTTAGTTTAGTCCCTATTAATATTTCAAATTTAATTTACTCTCTATAAAATTTTGAGCAAATTCTGATACCCTGAATGATTTTTTGTCACGACTTTTGTTCTTTATTTTTAAGTCAACTCAGATGCATCCATACTAGGTCGTTGCCAACTGACAATACATATAAGCTGGTGAACATTGTGAGAGGTAGGATGAGCAAAAGCTTTCAAGATATAATTGAGAGATGATAACACTCGAGTGCCAATTTCTTGAACAAAATGTTTGATATCCTCAAAGATACATTTGTTGCGAGAACACCAAATCTTCCAAGTGATAATGGGACAAATGAGGCCAATATTTGAAAACATGAGTGAAAGATTATATAATTAGACACTAAGAGCTCACATCGAAATAAAACCATAATTTTAAATCTCCAAATTTCATATACAAATTGATCAAAATGACAAAAATAAGATTAAAAAATGTAAATAACTAAATCGTTATTTGAAATTATGAACGATGAAAGTAATTTTATCTTAAAAAAGATTGAGATTTTTTATAAAACCAAAAATATTATCCGCACGCAATTAAATAAACTAATCTACAAAAATATTATCCGTGCATAACTAAATAAACTAATCTACACGAACAAATTAAATGAAATCTATTTAAGAGGTGGATCTGTTTCAACAAATGTATTTTCAGGCATGAATCCTAACTCAAATGTTGAAGGGGTTCAAGTATTTAATATTAATAATCAATGATGATGATGATAGAGATATAACAAAGTGAAGTATTATCCATTAAATTTAAATAGCTAAAACATTTTTACAAAATAAAAAAATATAGAAGAAAAGCTGCAAAAGTCTCTCTTTCTCTTTTTTCTCTTTTCTCTTCGATCTCAATTATTTCTACCTTCTTCTTGTTCTTGTTCTTGTTCTTGTTCTTCTTCTTCTTCTTCCCTCCCTCCAAAATCGCGTGCATCTCTGCACAATTTTCATCCCAACAATAATCTTCTATCTCTTTCTACCATACTATGTAAATTATATATTGCTAATTCATTTATTATTCTTTTATTAAGATCTAGGGTTCCGTGCTCAATCTCCACCTCCAAATCTCAACCGCATTTCTTTTATCCAGCTTCGATTTGTGTGCATTGAAATTCACCCTGTCCTAGTGTTAGAAAAAAGAGAAAAGGAATTTTGTATTTATCAAATTCAAGATTGATTTTTGAGTTTTGTGCTTTTTTGTGATTTGGTATTTGAATGAGAGATTGGTTTAGATGAGCATGGAGGTCGTTACTGATGCGGCGTCGTTGGACGTCGAATTGTTGCAGCTACCTGAGTTTTCCACTTTGTCCCTCAAAGCTAATCTCAATTTTGTTGAGAAGCTTTTCGAACAGTGGTTGTCTCTTCCTGAAAGTAATCGATTGGTAATGTTTCATTCAATTTTCAAACTTTCGTATTGCTACATTGCGTATTTTATTTCTTAGAATTTTTTTTATACATGCATGTGTGTGCATGAATTGATTAGAAATTGTTGGTGATGCTGAAAGGGGTGAGATATTAATTGTGGTTATTAAGAAATGATTGTTTGGAATTTAGTTAATTAAGGTTTGTGGGAAATATGCATCATTTTTACATTAAAGTTAACTAATTGACATAATTGTAAGGAGAGTGATAAGACGATTAGGTTGATTAGGACATATGGGTTAGGGTGATAACTATTTTGTGGTTTCCGAAAAAATAACTAAACAAATAACATTTATCGGTAAAAAAATCGATAGAATAGTAATGTCAACGTGGAATGCTGTTGCCACATCAGCTCAAAATTTGCTAATTAGATATTTGAGGTTTTTATAGCTCTCGAAAAGCTTCATGAGAATTATGACTTTGATGTGATTCTGCTTTTATCTTAAGCATATATTAAATAGTAGTTAGTTTCATCTGTTATAGTTCTTGCTCTTCTGAGGATTTCTGCTGCCAATTCTTGTAAATCATGCCTACTTGCGAGTTGTGTAAATGAGTGAGCTCCTGGTGATACTTGAAATGTAATGCTGAATTGCTGGGTTACAATGCCATACCATTTGTGCCTTTTTTGGGTTTCCTTTAATGTTTAAGTTGCTCCTTTTGATTACTCTACAAAATATAACATATGGATTTGGGATCCTGTTTTAATGCTTCCTTTGTTCATTGTGTAGGTAACATCGTTGCTCAATGACGCTAAGTCAGGTGCTCCTTTGAATGTTCCCGGGAATTGCTCTAGCCCAAATGCTGCAACTAATTCTTTGCCTTCCATGTTTCCTGCTGGAACCGCTCCACCTCTTTCACCAAGAAGTTCATCCGGTTCCCCTCGCATTGTGAAACAGAGAGCTGGCCCTTCTAATCTGGGTTCTCCTTTGAAAGTTGTCAGTGAGCCAATTAAAGAAGTGATACCTCAGGTTCAACAAATCTGATATGCTTTTATTTTTTATTTTTACGTACGGTAAAGTTTATTTGAAATATTCTCCAAAACCGAAAAAGAAAAGTACGTAGGAAGAAAACAATTGCAGCCAAGTTGACCAATATCATTGCATCTATGATGTTACAACTTTTCCCAGGACAGGAATCTGCAGAAAGCTAAAGCATACCCGGCCATATAAAATCCTATCCTTTAGACCCCTAGCAAGTTGAGCAAAACATTTATATATACGAGCATTTTGCACCAAAACCAAATGTGCCAAAGAATTGCATAGACTGGATATTACACAAAAGTTTTGCCTTGTTGTTTTGCTTAAGCTTGTTAGTGTTACCCAATCATATGAAACCTTCCAAAGTAGAAAGACACCTACCACCCGTTGAAATTTTAAAGACTACTGTTCAGTTCTCCCAGTACTTTATTCAACGGCACTTTTCTCTTATACCTGGTCTGCTGTTCAGCGTGTGTCTGTTTTTTTCCTCCTCTCTCTATTTTTGTTATGTTATGTTATGCTTACAACATAAATATTTTCCCAACTGCAGTTTTTCTTTCAACACGGACGGCCACCTCCAAATGATCTAAAAGAACAATGCTTGTTTAGAACTGATCAGTTATTTCATGATCACTCGGATGGACTACAGGTGCATGGTAAGATATCACACATATAACTAGCTTATAGCCTGCAGAGCCAGTTTGTTGCAACCTGGGAAAGATGATTTTAAATAAGTCTCATATTATAGTTTTCTAAATAATTAAGAAAATTTATTCTAATTAAGTTTAAAATCACGCACCTTCCCCTCTTTAAGTTGAGCAAAAATTACTGATTTTAGATGTTGCTGTACTCAAAAGCTGGTGATCTGTATAAAAATCACTTTCTAATGTAATAAAGTGTTGTAACAGCTAGTTCTGAGAATTGTTTTAATTGTTTCCTTGGTATGTCAGAATTCAAATCAATTACTAAGGAAGTATGCAAGCTGCCATCCTTTTTTTCAACTTCTCTTTTCAGAAAAATTGACAACGGAGCCGGTGTTGTGACAAGGTGAGTGCTTTATTTTTCTAGACACAACTTTTAACACTTTCCTGTCATGGATGGTGATCCGTGTTTGGGCTTTTGGTTACTTCTAAGTTTTTGGTTTAGATGCTGGAGGAGCATCACAATTTTTGTGAATCATTCAGAAAGATTTTACCACAACTGAGCTCCGGAGTCTTGATTATTGCAGTATTTTATTTTTTATTTTGTAAAAGGATGATTTTGGACTTTCTTTCATGAGTGAATCAAATAGAAAGTTGTCTCTTTACTTGGCTTCTTATTGACATCATCCATTTCCTTTAGTTTATTCTACTCTTTTTAAAAAAAAAAAAAGATTCTCAATGTACAACCAGAATTGCATTTGAATGAGTTACTATCATTGTGATTCTTTGGTTTATTGAATTCTCTAATACCACATGAATAATGTCGTAAGCCTATAAGTTCTTCAATGATTCATTATCTTCAATGCTGATTGATAGCATTTTCAGAACTGAGTTTAGTTTTACTAGACCTATATTGTATTTTCTAAATCTTCTTTAATGACGAGTATTGTTTATTCCTTGATGTGTATGACATAGATTTTGACACCGTATGTCCAATGCTTAAAGAAGGAAGAGCCAAAAATTAAAAAGGAGCGACCAAGTTAAGGCAAGAAGTGGCTCATAATATGGAAGCCTTAATAGGAATTAGTATTTTTATTCGATAGAAAAAGGGATCAACTCCCTACTTCATAGTTTTGAAAACCAGATCACCTGGTTCAACTAGTTGAATTGGAAACCAGTCAAGTGGCATTTTTATTTAACCCAAGAAACTGTCTGGATTTTGAACCGTACACTATGAAGGTTGTGACATGAAATTCCCGTTCCATGATCCGTGTTTAGCAGTTTAGGTAGTGAAAGCTCTGTTACCAACGTTGCTTCATCCAATTTGTGAATGTCGTGGACTGGTGGTTCGGCAGAGGAAGCTTACCTGAGTAACCTGAGACCAAAACCTCGGCTAGTGTTTATGATCTACCCCCACTATGACAGAATCTAAGTCTAGTGGGTTTGATGGACGCAGTGGGTTGGTCGCACAAGTTGAGATCTTAACTTCTGTGACTGTCGGCTTCCCCCATCCCCAATCATCCTTCCGGAACCATTTCCCTTTATTTTTGCCTCCATTTGGTTTTTCAGACAATGACATTTGAAACTCTCTTCTTCTCTCATCTTCCACTTTTGTTCTTGCCTCATGTTGCCCATTTGGGCAGCTTTCTAATTTGTACTTTGTACAACTGTTTTTTTTTTGAAACGGACTTTGTACAACTGTTGCGTCTTGTCTACTACATGTTGATGAAGTTCTTCCTGCACTGTATTTAATACCAGCTTTGTTTCCTTCTTTGTTCTTGCTTCCCCTTTAACAGTCTCCCCTTCATCACCATGGTTCAGGTTCTGGTTCTTGATTCTTAGACCTTCATCTTTTCCATTTTATTTTGTAACACAGATTGAAATCATGTAAGACTTTCCTTCAAAAAACTCCACCAAGTTGCACTTGGACTGAGCCCACCCAACATAGGGACCAAATGAGAGAGAACAACCTCTTAGTAGCTTCAAAGTCTCTGATAGCCTCTCTTTTTCACCTTTTCTTTGTAAATGTTGCTCCTTGAGTTCTCTGAAACTTGCAAACTCCCTCTATTCTCTAAGAATGTCAATAATGGCATCCTTCATTCTTGTTGACTCTGACAAACTTCTGAATTTGTCGATACACATGACTCATTGGTCCAAGGTTGGAGCTTCAGTACCAATTGATATGAATTGGTATTTTATTAAAAAGAAATGGGATCAACTCCCCAGTTATTAAGATATTGCACAGCTTCTAGGATCTACATATGTTATGCCAAACTGAACTCTCTTAAAAATGACAAGATAGCCTCTCTCTTCTCCTGTTCATCTTATTTATATACATCACACCGACCCTCTAACCTGCTAAACCTAGCTAACTAACTAAAGGGGTTATCTGTTAAAATAATTATACATTGATTTGTTGAATGGGTGCATGTTGTCGTTCTTGGCACTACACTATAAGCCTCCTTGATGGATTGCAATTTGCAATCTTAGTTGGATTGTATATTTCTAGGCATCCTACTCATATTTGGAAGTACATCATGTTCAAAATTTCAAATACTTTATCCTTTTCTGAACAAAACATTCCCTTTTTTCTGTTGGTGCAGAAAACTTTTGTTGAATAGTCTTGTGCCTTGTAATTTTTATTTCCTAGTATTTCTTTTTGCTTAAATCTGTGATTTAATGTTCCTGCAGGGAAGCATTTATTGATTATTGGATTAATGGCAACCTGTTGACAATGGATTTAGCTACTCAAATATTCACAATTTTAAAGCAACCACAGCTGAATTACCTAACTCAGGTTTTTTTTTCCTCCTTAATTATTCTATTTCTTCTGTTTTTCATTTAATTACCCTCTACTACTCCAAAAAGTGCTCTCAACTCTAGTCAATTTATTAAAACATATAATTTATTCAGGCCCTGATACATTCTATGATGACCTGTTATTTTGGGCCCTGTCTATTGATTTCATTAGCTTTGATATAGATCAGTGCCCATCTCTCTTACATTTGATATAGATTAGTGTCTATCTCTCTTACATTTGGACAATATTGTACTACATTTCAGGATGATTTTAAACCTGTCCTACGTGAGCTTTTAGCTAGTCATCCGGGCCTGGAGTTTCTGCAGAGCACGCCTGAGTTTCAAGAAAGATATGGTTTGTGATTTTCGATTGATGTAAACAAGTTTACATTCTTGCAATACGTAGTTCCTTAGAAACCTTGTTTTCCTTGAGGAGTTTTTATTTCACTTTTACTGATCATCAGTTTCCTTGAGACATACCCGGAATCCCGGATGCAGTCCCTTTGTGACTGTAGACGGTATTTTTGTGATGCATTCCTTGTTAATAATATTAGGTAAAAATCAATTCTATGTTTATTACAAATAAGGATAGCTGCAGCCAAAATAACTTGGAGTAACTGGATAAGATTGCATGAATATTGAACACAAATTATCTAAAGAATAAATGGGACAAATAGTTACCAATAGATATTTTTCTAAAATTCTGTTTGGCATCTTATGTCAGCGATTCAAAATGAAAAAGTGTGACATTGTATTTGGAGGCACATTTCATTGATCTAATGTTCGTTGGACAAAAATAATCTTCACTTTCGAATTCATAATTTATTTCCTAAAGTCTAAAACAATGCATAATTTTGTATAATAAGATTTTGAACTCAACTGAAATTTTTCAGTTATTTTCTTGCATGTGTTTCTTTAGTTTCTCCCAGAAAGATTTTTTTGTAATTTTATTTTTAATACTTCATTTATTGCTTTTGCCAATATCCAAATACTTGAATTTAATGAAAGACTCGGATACATTTAGAGGAATAGTCTAGGAATCTGCTTATCATTTGCTTATTCCAAACATTCTAATTTTTCCAATGAGATACCAGCAGAAGTAACTAGCTGTTTCCCAGTCGTAAATGGTGGGTACTGATTGCTAGTTATTTTTGTTAAAATCTCATTTTAAAGCATGTGTTCTTGAATAGCTTACTTGCTGCAATCCCATATCAGTAATCCATTTTTTGTTCATCTTTACAAGCTAAAACGATTCCAACTTGTGTTTTCACATCTATACCAGTCTCACCAATATGTTGTCACCATCATCTGAGGTTCTACAACATGTATTTGTTATTGCATGACAAAGCTTCTCTAATCAGGCCCATCTGAAACAAATCTTGCTTTGTATGTTTTTCATATTTCATAGACATAATACTAGCACAACCAGTTTATACAAAAAGGCCTTGAAGAGAAGTAATACATCATGTCACTTCTTTTGTTTTTTAAATATTTTCCATTTTTAAGTTAAATTTTCAATTAATTACTAGCCATAGCCAATAAATATAAATTATGTGTTGAATACCATTATATGTTTTTTGCTTATAGTTTTATATTTACTATTTTTGCTGATAATTGCGATTATTTGCATATATTTTTATGCATTGAAAAACTCTTCATGCATCTCAGTTTAGGAGAATTCCTCATTAAAGATTGTTGAAATGAAATCTATGCAAAGTCTGGTTTCTGGTGCTAATTTTTTTATTTTGTTTACTGGGTGCAATATTCTTAAATTGTTTTTCCAATGGTACAGCTGAAACTGTAGTGTACAGAATCTATTATTACATTAATAGAACCGGAAATGGTCGTATGACTCTGAGGGAGCTTAAGCGTGGAAATATAATTGATGCAATGCAACATGCTGATGAAGAGGAAGATATCAATAAGGTCTTGAGGTAGATATACTATCATTATTCTTAACTTCACACACAATGACCGTGTCTTTTTCATCCAAAACGATTATTACCGAAGTGCATTCATCAATTTTACTTTTCGTAATAATTGTTTGCAGGTACTTTTCGTATGAGCATTTTTATGTTATCTACTGCAAGTTTTGGGAGCTGGATACAGATCATGATTTCTTGATAGACAAAGAGAATCTTATCAGATATGGTAACCACGCACTTACCTATCGAATTGTTGACAGAATATTTTCTCAGGTTTGTGAGAACTACATGCTTCTTTTGTCTTTAGCCACAAACCCTACATCCCTCCACTTTCTAAATACAAGAAGTGTTTGGTTCACTGTCCATCCATTTTTTTATATGATTTATCCCATTATTTATTGAAGATTCAGATTTTGACTTGCTTCAATATTATCTCAGGTCCCGAGAAAGTTTACCAGTAAGGTTGAGGGAAAGATGGGATATGAAGATTTTGTTTACTTCATACTGTCAGAGGAGGACAAATCATCTGAACCAAGTCTTGAATATTGGTATTTATTTCCCATTTTTTATTCATTTCATTTGTCAGTTTTTTTTTCCCTTTCTGAAAGGAGTTATCAGACTAGTTGATGTGCAGCTCCAAATCTAAGGATTGTTTGATGTAAATTTATGCATGTTTTTATTTTTCTTTTTAAGGAACATTCAGGGTTAAATTAATCATACATTTGAAATTTTATAAGCTTCACCTCTCCTCTGCAAATCCCCCTCCATTTCCCCCCAACCAAACATTGTGTAGGGATTAAAGAGTGATAATGAAATGCTTTACATTTTCACTTCTTTCTCCATTTCCAAAGTTCACTACTAAGCGTGCAATTTGGAAAACTTGGATAGTTGACTTTGTGGTTGCCTTTTTCCTAAACTTTCTAAAATCATCAATGTATGAGCTGTGATGTAAACTCGTCTCGATTAGGTTCAAGTGCATAGATTTGGATGCAAATGGGGTTCTGACAAGGAATGAACTGCAATTTTTTTATGAGGAGCAATTGCATCGGATGGAGTGCATGGCCCAAGAGCCTGTGCTTTTTGAGGATATCTTGTGCCAGATAATTGACATGATTGGACCAGAGGTTTGCCTTTTCATTTTTGACTGGCTGTTTGATCATATGGCATGTCCCAAACTTATTTCATTTATACTGTGTCGTGTCTGATATCTAACATTTTCCAATTTCATATTGAAATTTTTTGCTCGGCAGGATGATAGCTATGTAACTCTGCGTGACCTGAAAGGTAGTAAACTCTCGGGAAGTGTTTTCAACATCCTGTTTAATCTCAACAAATTCATGGCATTTGAAACTCGTGACCCATTTTTGATTCGTCAGGTGCATACAATGTTTGTTAATTATTACTTTGTTAAGTATGGTTGACCATTATTGGTGACTTTTGTGGTAATTGGTACAATTGTCTTGTTTGAATAGGAACGTGAGAATCCAACATTGACAGAGTGGGATCGATTTGCTCATAGAGAATATATTAGGCTTTCAATGGAAGAAGATGTAGAAGATGTCTCTAATGGAAGTGCAGAAGTCTGGGATGAATCACTAGAGGCTCCCTTTTGAAATAATTGATGTAAGTGCTTTTGAAATGCGGCTAATCTTCTGAATGTGTTATATATCGCTTGAATGCAAAAAGTTGTAGGTCTTTGTTCACCTTGGTGTATATTCCCTCCTGCATTCATGGTTAAAAGTATTCAGTAATGTAACCCTGTCTAATATTCTCTTATTTTGCTAAATATATACAGGGTTCAAAAGAGATTAGTGCCCCATGATCGACAGACTGACCTTTGTTCAGGTAGGACACAGGATCAGCTTTTAAGTTGGATCATACCAGCTTTGCTTCTAATAATGGAAAATTCCAAGCTTCACTGTGGAATGTGTTTTCGATGGGCGGCCTCTCAGAATATTCAGATTTGCTGGTAGTGACATATAGTGATCATGGAAGTTTTGTTGCCTTGTACCAATATCCATGCAAAGTAAGGAGGTTTGCTCAGAAGTGAATTAGCAGAATGAATTATAGACATCATTGAGTATATTGCTATTTAGGGGCATCTAAGTTGTTAAGAAACTTATTAAATAGAAAGATTTTCTAACGTTTCAATCTTTAGTGGTTTGCTTCGATGATCAAGTCCCGGTTGTCCCGGATCTGTCAGAGTACATTAGTTTTTCATCTGTGCATTTGGTTGTTGTCTTTCAATGAATTTTTTTGCTAGGAATTCAAGAATTTAGAGAATAATGCTAGACAAATAAAATGTCACTTCTTCCTTTTTTGATAAATTATCTTTCAAGAGTTATGCAGGATTAATTTGAACACCTTTGTACAGTACATTGTCATTGCCGACTAACTTACACGAAATTAAACCCAGACGCAGTTTAAAAGACCAAGTCTATTAACCAAAATAAATAAATGATGACTAAGTCAACATCTGAATAAATAATTTTATAATTGTTTTGAGGAGACTCTTTGGAAGTCAAATATTTTAGGGTTAATAGTGTTTTTCATCCTTGTAATATATGCCATTTTCGGTTTTCGCCCCTATAAAAATTTTCGGTTTGATTTGCACCCTCGTGAAAATTTTATTTTTTGGAAAACACCCTTAATAGGCCATTTTTAGATTTTTTTTTTCAAGAAATTTTGGTTTTTGAATGGCAAGGGTGTTTTCCGGAAAATAAATTTTTTACGAGGGTGCAAATCAAACCAAAATTTTTATAGGGATGAAAACCGAAAATGACATATATTGCAGGGATGAAAAACACTATTAACTCAATATTTTATAAGGATCGTTGGAATTCAGTTGAATAGGCGTGGGGGGTAAACAAGTATGATTTAATCAATTGCTAGACATTTTCCTTTTGTTTTTTGAAGTCAGACATTTTCTATTTGTTGTTTTATACATTTATTTTGTCAAAGTCTTTTTTTTTTTCTTCGACTTATTGGCAAAGTCTTACTATTAAAAATTTGAGGTAGGTGAACAATTTGGCGACTCCTTCGAGTCAAATTTCAACTTATATAAGTGCATGAGCTTATAGTCACAGAATAATTGTTACTACTAATTTGGTAGAGTTAAATTTTGACGCAATGTAAAATATTTTATACCGTCAAATTATAACGAATATTACACATGATTTTTAAGTAATTGTAATTGAAGTCAAATGTTTGTAATGATCAAACATATTTATATTTGATAGTGTAATTTTTTTTTTTTACATTAACCGTATATACAAACTAAAACATTTGATAAAATAACTAAAATAATAACTTCAAGATATTTTTTTCCAAAAAAAAAAAAGAAGAAAAAGATCTATTTAAGCGTGGTCCTTCTTCTAATTTGTCTTTGGTGAAATTGAAAATTAATGCTCAAGACAAAACAATTTAAATAAACATGGCCAAATTTTTGTGTTAGAAGCTTCTAAGTAATTTCAACTTGTTTTTTTCCCAAGTTTTGGCTACTTTTCCTTCCTCTAACATTCGTTGAAAAGTATGCATAAACCACCAAATTTTGTGCACCTCAACATGTGCTTTTGAAATCTTAGATTTTTTGTTAACACAGACGAGACGAGAGAAAGTAGTGTCCATATATTTTTTTCCGTACTTATTTTGGAATGTTGAACTGAACGTACATGGTAAAAGACATGCAACGTGTTGCTTTTAGTGCTATTCGTATAAAGTATGTACCTTCCACTGTCCGGAAGGGTCATTCATATGGGGCACCAATTATTTATTATTTAATAAATGGAAATTATCCTAATCTTTTTAAGGTGCTCATTTCTTAATTTGATATATATCTGGAAAAAAGTTTTGGTGCATATCCTTATCATCATTTATGTTGGACCCCAATATCAATAACTTTTGTTTTATTTAGTTAAAGAAAATGGATTCCACGATAACTTTTTTCTTAGGTAAAAAAAGGATCCCCCAGTAAACTATTTCGTACTTGGCTTGATGGAAAAAGAATAATTGGCATGGTGGTGGGAGGAACACTTATTGGTACACCTAGGAATCAGTTAGTTTGTTTATTTGAAAGAAAATACCATGCATGGATTTTTAATTTGTCAATAAAAAAAGATGAAATTTATTTTAATGTATATCAACAGTTTATTGTCGGAATCTATCTATAGATATTAGATAGGAGGGAAATTCTCCTCTTTTCTCCCTATTTGTTAGATTTTCGAAGGAATTTCCAAAGAATATGTATGATTATTTTCATATTTCATTAAAAAAAGGTTAATATTTAGTGGTTTTAAAGCAAAATTAATCATTTTCACTTTATTTAAATATAAGTTCAGTTTTTTATGACTATTTTATTACAACGGAATATTGGTTCGCATGAAGGACATTCTTAAAAATGCACTGGTATCTTTTTTGAGAATAATTAGATTAATTTATAACAAGATTGGATAAATTCAATTTATAATAATATTCACAAAGAATTACTGAGGAATAGAAGAGAGATGAGCAACAAATTATACAACTAACTCTTTTTAGATTGTAAAATCAATCCTCTTAAACACAACATTAATAAACATAAGGGACATAACATTGTTATACATGATCCTTTAAACTCTTTTTAGAAGGCCAACAACCTATAGTGCTAGGAAGCCAAGAGTGTCAAACGTAAATAATATAGAATTATGTTGATTGTCAGAAAACACTTTCTTATGATTAGCCACTTGACTTGATGCAGTTTTGAGAGTTGCAGGTCCCACCGTAAAAGCCTCGATCTTCAATTCCATAAAGGAGAAAACTCAGTCACTCTTGATAGAGTTACCAAAAGCTTCATTTGAGGTGACACGTATGGTAATAGAAAGTAGAATAGACTCAAGTAGTCTACTTTTACTTTCCCTACCCTTGTTATTAGGGAGGCTAGAGGTCTAGTATCCCTCTTCTCAAGAAGTTAATTTCGAACTTGCTTTATGATCCTTAAAAACTTTGGCCGAGGGTTTTGTCTTAAAAGGTACATTAAACGGGACAAAATTTGGAACATTAAAATTGAAGGCAACATTTCTCTAATATGAAAAGTATTTTAAATGCATTGAAAGTTTTGAGACAATGCATTCAATTTGTATCGGTGATAATTCCTCAATTTTTTTATCACTTGATAGATTTCGTAAACATTTTGGATACTCAATTACTACTTAAAAGATTCATCAACAATTCTATTCAACAAGTTATTTGTGAGATGAATTTTCAAGAAGTCCTTCGCCTTCTTCAACATCTTATGACTCACAAATGCATGTATAATTACATCTTTATTGATAAAGATTTTTGGTTTAAAAAAGCATATTCCTAACTTTTTTTTTTAACATGTGTTTAGAGAGGTTTGTTGTTATGCAGATTTTTTTGACAAAACTCATACATTTTTCAAGATTAAGTGTGATCTTTGACAAGTTCTTCCACAAAAGTTGAAAATTGTGTTGACTATCGGGGTTTGATGCTCTAGACTTAATTGTATTCTTGGTGTTCTTGTTTTTCTTTTTTCCTTTGTTATTTTAAAAAAAAAAAAAAACAATTACAAAAATTTAAAATTGAATACACGTACGCCTAGGAAGAGAAATAAAATAAAGGTGAAATCACATTCGGTTCATATAGTTATGAGATGTAGGTTGTCTGTTTGTGATCAAATTGTATGTGTAGGTGGCTATAAAGCTTTTTTTTTTTTGTTTACATGGTGGCTATAAAGTTAAGCTTAGTTACATTATCCAATCAAGTGATGGCATGTACCTGGCCTTGATACACAAATTTGCATGAAAACGATCTAATGCATGTTTGGTTATGTGTTGTAAAAAATTGATTTTGATTTAATTGATTTTGTAAAATTGATTCTTGTTGAAAGTAATTGAAAGTTAAAGTGATGTGTGTTTAAATATTTTTATGTAAAAGTGAGTTGAATGATAAATTTAAGTGTTAAAATCAATGACTCAAATTTCTAACTTCAAGTGGTATCAATCCTTGAGTCAAACACAATTTTATTAGAAAGCAAACAAATTCAATTCTACACGTTTAAAATCAATTTTGGTCTCTCCAGTGATGTCAAATGCACACCTAATATTTATGTGTTACAATGGTTTCCTTTACAAACACGGGTGTTCCTTGCCATTCTTATTGCGAATTCCGGATTGCCAAAGAAATTTGATTTCTTAGTTTTCCTTGTGTATTCTATTTTTAAGCATAGTGTCTTTCCATTTTGAGCTGTCAAGAAAAAGCATAAAAAAGAATTCTCCTTCTTTTGAAAAGGAAAATGAAAGAGTGAATGAATGAGCAGTGGCAATATTATAATTATGCTAAATTCAAAATCAATTTTAGAAAAATCTTAAAATTATCGAATATGATTATAACTTATATTTGAAAAAAATTTAACAACTAGATCCTAAATTCAGGGAAGAAGAATGCAACTTATCAAATTTAATGGCTAAATAGAATTTCACGACTTTTGACGGAAAATATTGATATAATACGGTTATAAGTTGACT
This sequence comes from Medicago truncatula, assembly GCF_003473485.1. NCBI lineage: Eukaryota > Viridiplantae > Streptophyta > Magnoliopsida > Fabales > Fabaceae > Medicago > Medicago truncatula. Next base: position 39,435,604 of record NC_053042.1, on the reverse strand, counting down.
GAGTTGGTAAGCTTCTTGGCTGTGACATTATCAAAAGAAAGAATTCTTTGACGTGATGTTGGTTTTTTTTTGGTAGAAACGTGAATCGTGATGTTCGGTTTAATTAAAAGTGTTAGTCCAATCTAGTTATATAAGATTTGTTAGCATAATTAGAGCCATTTTTTTAAGTGTAAAATTAAATTGATTATCAAATAAGATAATTTAGTAATTATTTTCAAAGGTTTTTTGTGAATGAAAAATGCAATAAATTTTACGTTGATTCATACCACTAATCCCTCGACAAACTAGAGTTTAGAGTTTTAAAGTTGTTGTATATCCAAGATAGAATTTGAACCCAAAATTTTAGTTAAATAAGAAGAGACATGTCATCTCATTTAAGTGTTTTTTTGGTAATTTGATACCATTTGACAAAATTTATGTACAATTCTTTAAATGCTTTTCGTATCATTCTAAATTAAAAATACATTTTTTTTGGATATATCAAACTTATAGAAAATTATGGATTTAAAGAAATTATGGTGATTTTAGTTAAGAACCATATAAAAAGCACATAAGAAATTGTATCGATAGATATCTTACTTTTCAATAAATAATTTGTTACATATTTAAAAATATCGATCAATTTTTATACACCAAAGGACATATTTATAATTTTTTAGAAATAAAGGAACTTGCGATTGTTTTTTTTTTAAGGAACTAGCATTGCTTTTTTTGTTCTACAGATTTTTTACTAACTTATATTGCTTTATTTCCTCTTTTTTTCTTAGAAAATTGTTTTATCTATACTATATATAAAGAAAACAACCATTTTCAAGCACTTTTGTGCTGATTTTTCTCTTTCCAAAAGTGCCGTCAATTTTAAATACAAATAAATAACACATGTAACAAATATATAAGAATAAATTTAAATATTAAAATAAAAGTGTAACAAACACAAATGTCTAATTTTTTCTTTTATCATTTAAAAAGTGTAACAAATTAAATGAGTGTATTTATACTTACTTTTTCATTATCTTAAATCTTAATTATACTTTTAAACAACAACTTTTTTTTCTAATAAAAATTGTTGTTGGTGTCATTAAAAAAATAAAAATGTAAATTATATTTTTTTGTTATATCGTTAGTTTCATTGAAATAGATAATCATGATTAGTTTAATTTGTTATAATTTGAAAGCAAAAAACATTTATATTTTTACTTTTAATCAAAATTAAAATTTCATAAAAAATACCGTTGATATTTTTCAAACGTTAGCACGATAAAAAGAGCGAAAAACGGATACGTTAGTGCCCACGTGTCCGTCTTTTCGCTAGTTTGTATGATTTAACTATTATATTTTTTCAAAAAAAACTTTTATTCAATTACAATCGATCAAAATATTAGGAATTGGTTTGTTGTTCACTTGTTCCAAATTTCCTAACCTTTTTTTCCGCAGAGAATCTCTATCTTTCTGTTTTTTTTTATTCTTTTCATATTTATAAAATAAAATATTCAAAAGATAAACCCTATTTTATTTAAAAAAAAAAAAAAGAAACTAATAAAACGGATGTAACGGTAGTTAGTTTTTTTGATAAGCAAAATATAAACAGAATAAACCCTCCCGTAACGTAGTTTGTTTTGAATGATACTATCCCACCGAAAGAATATTCCCTTTTCTAATATGCCAATAGCACATTCCACACTTTCACCCTCACACTCTTCACAGTTATTTTCTCCTTCTATAAATAACCCTAACCTAACCCAAAAAAAAACTAAGAAACTCGATAATCAAAATCGAAGAAAAAATTGTTGAGATGTGCGAAACCCTAAAAACTAAGTACCAACTCAGCGAGGAGATCGGTCGTGGTCGTTTCGGTACCATTTTCCGGTGCTACCACCCTGACTCCGCCGTACCAACAGCCGTCAAAGTTATCGACAAATCTCTCCTCGCCGATTCCACTGATCGCGAGTGTCTCGAAAACGAACCTAAATTCCTCTCTCTTCTTTCACCTCACCCTAACATCCTTCAAATCTTCGACGTTTTTGAAAACGACGATTTCTTATCCATCGTCTTAGAGCTTTGTCAACCTCACACTCTCCTCGACCGTATCGTTGCGAATCCTTTAACGGAACAACAAGCCGCTGCGATAATCAAAAAGCTTCTCGAAGCCGTTGTTCACTGCCACCGTCTCGGTGTCGCTCATCGCGATATCAAGCCGGATAACATTCTCTTTGATTCTGAAGATAATCTCAAATTAGCTGATTTCGGTTCGGCGGAATGGTTCGGCGACGGCGAGAAAATGAGTGGAGTCGTCGGAACACCGTATTACGTGGCACCGGAGGTTCTATTAGGAAGAGATTATACAGAGAAAGTTGATGTGTGGAGCTGTGGTGTGCTTTTGTACATAATGTTGAGCGGGATTCCTCCGTTTTACGGTGATTCTACGGCTGAGATTTTTGAGTCAGTTATTAGAGCGAATCTCAGGTTTCCTTCTAGAATCTTCCGTTCTGTTTCTTCTTCTGCTAAGGATCTGTTGAGGAAGATGATGTGTAGAGATGATTCTAGAAGATTTTCTGCTGAACAAGCCTTGGCGCATCCTTGGATAGTGAGTGGAGGTGAAGCAATGAATCTGAATTAGAAGATGTAGAAAGTGTTGTGACTACCGGAAGCAGAGGAAACAGAGCACGGTGGTGTAAATTTTCCGATGAAGCGATGCTGAGTAGAATTTTCTCTTTCTTTTTATGAATCCAAGAATCTAGATATGAGTTTTTAGTTTTTTTTTTTTTTTTTTTGTTGAGATAGAATCTTTTATGGGATTTTCTATCTTTTTTTGTTTATCATGTGAAAAATAAAAAAGTTAGGAGGTAGAGAAGAGAATCTGAGGCTGAAGAATCATACTCTTTTTTGCTTTTTTAATAGAAGGAGGAGTTTGAGGCTTAGTCTGTAGATCTGGTTTTTGTATCATACTACTGCTACTACGGTATCATAATTTTCAATGATAAGTGCTTTTGTTTATTAATTCCTATGTCTATTATTAATTCCTGAAGAAAAAAATTATGTCTATAATTAATAATTTACCAATTTTCCAGAAACGAATGTGAATCCTTTTTAGGAAACAAATAGAGGAATGATGACTTTAATTAATCTTGTTAAAAAAATGAGCGAAATTCATATTATGTAAGTATAACGACGTCTTTTTTATAAAAAAGAAAGTGGGGCAATATAGTAAAAACTTATCTTTTCAAAAGTTGCGATTTTTGCCTCTAACTAATTAAAATACAAAACAACCACCTATGTATTGGATCTTTGGCAGTTTTTTGCCCCCAATACCACTTTTGATTTAGTCTTCGCTGACGTGACACCCACAATGGCCGACACGTGGCACCTCACTTAAGGGATGTGGGTGTCACGTCAGCGAAGACTGAGTCAAAAGTGATATTGGCGGCCAAAACTGCAAAAGATCCAATATATAGGGGCTATTTTGTATTTTAATTAGTTAGGAGCCAAAATCGCAACTTTTGAAAAGATAGGGGGCTAAAAGTGCGATTAAGCCTAAAAAAAATTATTCAATTTAGCATGGGACTTTTTTTTTTAAGGAAAATTCAATGATAAGCTACATCTTTAATTTTGGCTAGAATTATAAGTAAAAATTTATATTTTAAATTTATTCATTAAATGGTGTATGTGGTCTTCATTATAGACCACATACATCATTTAACGAATGAATTTAAAATGTTGATTTTTGCTCATAATGGTCGGATAGTGTAGTTTATAACAGATAAGCTAGTTAATTGATTTTGTAGTATTTGTTAAAAGAAATGCATATAATATTTATTTTTTTCAATTACGATTATAGTGGTAAAATTAAGATAAAAAGTGATAAATTATAAGCTACTTGAATCGACTTATAAAAAATTGTTATAAGCTCATGTAAAAAATGACGGTCAGTAAACGAGTCTTTCTTTTTTTTAATCATACGAGCTTATAAGTTAAAAGTCATAAACTCAAAATTATGTCTCCCAAAGAGACGTGACACAATAACTACCCTCATTTATTGGGTAAACATGTTGGAAATCGAACTCAAATCGCACCAATAACCTTAGATATGTGGAACAAGTGTCAACTTCAATCAAATTCGAAACAATCTCAAGTAGCAACAACAACATGGTCTCATCCCCCCTCACCTTCTCTTGTCTCACTAGTGAAAATATTTATTTTAAATTGAGTTTACTCCACCTTTATTTCTAAGGTATGTAATATCCATGTATTTTTCAGTTCATCCATATTCGGGTCTCATCAAAAATAACATCCCATATTATGAAGACATCCAGATAACCAATGAAGACATATTTCACAATCCTATCATCAAACATGTCTTGCTTGATATATGTATGTGCTAAAGCTTAGTAAATGTACAACGTTGAGTATTATGTTAGGTGTTTTGAAGTCTATGGTTGTTGACGGATATTTGTTAATCAAGTAGACTGATATACGAACATCTTCACCGCCATAAACTATTGTGTAACCCAACCCAACTCCTAAAAGCGTGAGACTTTTATATTTTAAAATATGAACTCATACCCTTTTAGAATTATCACCACTTATGGTAAGAATTTACAAAAAATATCAAAATTGATATTGATACATTAAACATTTAGATCCGAGCACGAACTCTAACTCCATTAATCACGTGTGTCAACTTTTTATAGCTATTGTTTAACCTGTGTATCTAAATTTATGAGAATAAATATTGTAAAGGTCTTGTTAACGAGTGCCTTTGGAGCACTATTTAAGCATGCTAAATTAAGTAATTATTTTTTTAAAATATCAAAGTTTTCAATTTCCAATATATTAATTACACAAACTTTTGTACAAAGTTACCATTTAAGGTCTTTAATAAGTGCCCAAGGACACTGGATAGATTTAGAGTGGCTCTGCTTGAAAAAAAAAAAAAAAGATTTAGATTGGCTCTTGTACTTTTGTGGATTCATTTTATTTTAGGTCTTGTCTTGTTTTACTTTTACGACTCCAATAGAAAGGATTTGAAAATTTGTCGTTATGTGTTGATAGTTTTCTTTGACTGATCTGATCCTATATGTTTATCTTTTTTTTTATGGTATATGTGTTGATACTTAACAGGTTGAAAAAATGAAATTGGCCATTTGATAAGGCAGCTCCAGTCAATCTTTTCCTATGTTATAGTGGTATTTAATAATTCAACACAGTGATTCGTGATGATAAGGAGAAGAAAACACAATAGTAAAGTTTACTTTGAAAGAGTTTAAGGCAACATAAATGGTGTTTACTAATAGTCTTCTCCCGACTTTTTCTTCTGGGACTCAGTTATTTATTTTTTTTATTTTTTTTAACGAAGGCTAATACAGGGAAGGCATCAGATAATAAGAGGGACTCAAGTAACTTCCTCAAGACTAAATATATAATAAAATGTCTTGTTAACCGGTGTCTTCAGAGCAATAATTAAAGAATCTACGAATAAAATTTTGTCTTGTAAATGTAAGATGTTACTTTTGATAAGCCTATCTCTTTAGTGGGGAGCATGTATAAAATTCTGGCGAAAATTCTGGCCAACAGGTTGAGGCAGGTTATTGGGAGTGTAGTGTCCGAGGCTCAGTCTGCTTTTGTTAAAAACAGACAAATTCTTGATGGAATTCTGATCGCTAATGAGGTGGTAGATGAGGCTAGGAAACTTAAGAAAGAACTTCTGTTGTTCAAAGTGGATTTTGAAAAGGCGTTTGATTCTGTTGATTGGGGGTATCTTGATGAGGTTATGGGGAGTATGTCGTTTCCGGTAGTGTGGCGTAAGTGGATAAGAGAATGTGTTGGTACCGCTACTGCCTCTGTCCTTGTGAATGGAAGTCCTACTGATGAGTTCCATCTTGAACGGGGATTGCGTCATGGTGACCCTTTATCTCCTTTTTTATTTTTATTGGCAGCAGAAGGTTTGAATGTGTTGATGAAAGCGTTAGTAGACGGAGGTATGTTTTCGGGGTTTAGAGTGGGGCGTGCGGATCCGGTGGTTGTGTCTCATCTACAGTTCGCTGACGATACGCTTCTTATTGGGAATAAAAGCTGGGCTAATGTGCGGGCGCTGAGGGCTGGTCTTGTTCTGTTTGAAGCTATGTCGGGATTGAAAGTTAATTTTCATAAGAGTTCTCTGGTAGGGGTCAATATTAATGATTCGTGGTTGTCAGAAGCGGCATCTGTGTTGGGGTGCAAAGTAGGTAAAATCCCGTTTCTCTATTTGGGGCTCTCGATTGGCGGCGATCCTCGTCGACTTTTGTTTTGGGAACCTGTTGTGAACCGTATTAAATATAGATTGGCTGGTTGGCAAAGTCGGTTTCTTTCCTTAGGTGGCCGTTTGATTCTTCTAAAGTCCGTCCTGACTGCTCTACCTGTCTATGCACTTTCCTTTTTCAAAGCTCCGTCAGGTATAATCTCTTCCATTGAATCTTTGTTTAATAAATTTTTTTGGGGAGGGGGTGAGGAAAAAAGAAAAATATACTGGGTTAGGTGGGATACTTTGAGTATGAGGAAGAAGTATGGAGGGTTGGGGGTTAAGAGGTTGAGGGAGTTTAACATTGCTTTGTTGGGTAAATGGTGTTGGAGGTTGTTATTGGAGAGGGATGCTTTGTGGAGAAAGGTGTTAGTGGCTAGGTATGGTGTGGAGGATGGGGGCCGGAGTTGTTCTTCGTGGTGGAGGGAGATCGTGAGGATTAGAGATGGGATAGGTGAGGGTGGCGAGGGATGGTTTGGGTCTTGTGTTAGGAGGAGAGTGGGAGATGGGGCAGATACTGATTTTTGGCGTGATTGTTGGTGTGGAGATGTTCCTCTTTGTGTCCGGTTTAGGCGCCTTTTTGACTTGTCTGTTCACAAATCAATCTCAGTTAGGAATATGTTCCTGCTGGGGGTGGATGTGGGCGGGGAGGCGTTGAGGTGGCGTCGGCGGTTGTGGGCTTGGGAGGAGGAGTTGGTAGAGGAGTGTAGGGCTTTGTTACTAACAGTTTTTTTGCAGGAATCAGTGTTAGACAGATGGCTCTGGTTACCTAATCATGATGATGGGTATTCTGTTCGTGGAGTCTATGACATGCTGACATCACAGGAGCAGCCCCAGTTACACCATAATATGGACTTAATTTGGCATAAACAGGTCCCTCTCAAAGTATCTATCCTTGCTTGGCGACTACTGAGGGATCGGTTACCCACAAAACATAATTTGGCAAATCGTGGCATTCTATCTGTGGAGGAACGATTATGCGTTGCTGGATGTGGGATTGTCGAAGATGTTACTCATTTGTTTTTGTCTTGTGCAACTTTTGGTGCATTATGGCCGATGGTGCGGCATTGGTTAGGAGTGGTAGGTGTCGACTCTCAATCAACTTCAGATCACTTTGTGCAATTTATTCATTATGCAGGTTGTTCGAGAGGGCGACGGTCTTTCTTCCACTTGATTTGGTTGCTTTGTGTTTCGGTGCTGTGGAATGAAAGGAATGATAGGCTTTTTAGAAATAGACAAAGTACTGTGCCTCAATTACTAGATAAAGTGAAATTAACTTCGTTGTGGTGGTTAAAGGCTAGTAATGTTGTATTTAGTTTTGGCACACATCAGTGGTGGTCGAGCCCTCTTTTATGTCTGGGTATTGACTGATTTGTTTGTAATTTTTGCTTAGACTCTGACATTTTTGTGATTGTTGGGCACATCCTGTGCGATAACAATTGCGGTGTCCGTTTTAATATATCTCATTTTTGCCTGTTCAAAAAAAAATGCTTACGTAATTTCTTTTTCAAAAAAATGCTTACGTAATTTTTTCATGAAAACTTACTTATTTTAGATGCTTAATCATTGTCCTTAGGACACTAGTTAACATTCTCCATAAAAAAATAATTATAAATTTGCAATAGATTTAAACATAATCAAAATCCAACTAGTGTGTTTTAAAAACACTATTGAATAAATATATTAATAAACAAGTTATTGAAAAAATTATAAATTGAGTAAGAGTGAAGATCTAATTTCATCTTTCATAATTTTTCTACAAACCAATTTAATCCGTGATAAAAATAAAATTTAAAATAATCATTGATATTTTTTTATCAACGATAATCATTTTGTTATACTAAATTAAAAAATGATTTAATCCAAAAGTATTTGGATGAGATGAAATAAATTTCTTTTAGCTTAATCAAGGTTCTGAGTCTGAATTCAGCCTTGTGCATGCAACAACGTTAAAACTCTTAGAGAGAATTTACTGTCCATATGAGTCTCACAATACTCAAGGAATTAATCTTCACAAATGCATGCGGAGAGTACTCGATTTTAAAAAAAATGATTTATCTCTAATAAAAAGTATAAAATATGAGTAAAATGAATCCAAAGTATAAAATATGGATTTTATTTTATTCAAAGATACATGAATCCAAAATATAAAATATGAGTAAAATGAATCTTCCTCTATTGTTTTGTATTGTTTCTAAAATGAAAGCGTTGCGTGTAAAGTCTAAGGTGGAAGCGTAGGCAGTGATGTCGGGAGAGACTTGACGGGTAAGCATAGAAAAGATAAGCCGCGGCATGAATCCAACCCATATGTGAAAGCCCTTATCAAATGAAATACTACTATTAATAACTTATCGTGGGCCCCACCTCGGTATGTACTACTGGTAGGTAGCAGGACCACTAATTTTATTTATTTTATTGGGGACCACCATTCACATGCAAGCCCCTCGATCTTAACAAAATTAGTATAAATACGGTAGTACTATAGTACTACTACTCTGTCCCTTTTACGGTGAGTAACATTTGACAATCTCTTTGGAAAAACAGATTCTTCATTTTATCCGTTTCAAGACAGAGAAATGATATTTGAATATTTATTTATTGACAATTTTTTGTGACAACTTTCACTCTTATATTCACATTATTTTTTACTTTATCTCTTTATTGTTTTAGTTTCCGTGCAAATACTTAATTTTTCTTTGTAAATTATGGTTGTCACAAAGTTGATTATTTTTTACTTTATCTCTCTGTTGTTTTGGTTTCCGTGCAAATACATACTTTTTCTTTGTAAATTATATTTGTCACAAAGTTGTCAGCCAAATTAATTGTTCAAATAACACTCATCTTCAAAATAATAGTTGTTTAGATAGTTTTCCTTAAGCAATGTATTTAGATATTATTTAAACATAGGCCTTGTGTCCCGTGCATTAGTTAAGATGCTAAAAACATAATGAAAAGTCAAATTTTACATTAAAAAGAACACTTTTTTAACTTTTAAAAAATAAAATACACAGTTTCCAAAACAATATTTCATTTTATAATTTCTTAACAAGTGTCCGGAGGCCCTTGTTAACATTTCCTTTTAAGATACAAATCAAAATGTATTTTACTTAATTCTTTAAAAAATCAATATTATTCAATTATTTTCTTTTTTCACCTTTTCTCTTTATTGTATGTGTGTCTAAAATTGATGTGTTTGGTAGGTGCCCAAGTAACTATTTTCCGTCGTTTAAGATTTATTTACAATTTTTAAGAAAATTATTAATTGTGTTGATTTCAATGATAAAATGGATATTATTTACTAAAATATCCTTATTAATTGTAGTTAAGTTAGATGAAATTCAATAAATAATATTATAATAATGAAAATATTAATAAATGTTATATTAAGATGGTGAAAATTACTCTAAAGTGATAATTATTTTAAGACAATGACAATGTTAAAGAGATAATTATTTTTAAATAAAAAAACAAAAATAAATAAGAAACTACTACTACTCTTCAACTGGAAAACACCCCTTAAAAAATTTAATAATAATAATAATAAACACTTCGAAAAAAAAAATTCCTTACAAATGAATATTATGTTAATTTTCAATAGATTTTTGACATATTGATATTGTCTTTACAATTCTGAAATAAACATGATTAAATAGAGAGAAATGTACAAGAAATGATCTAACGAGCTTTGTTTAATGGACTTCATTCTAACAAACAAAATATAATTTATTGTGTAATATTTACAACATTTTAGTATAAACATTGTATGAACTAATTTAAAAAGGCAGCATCATAATTGTTTTGATTAGATATTAGTGTCATTTTTTTTATATAATATTTGTGTATATAAATTAACTGTATATTTTATATATTTGATTTTTTGTAATAATTGTCTTTTCTTTTATGTTTTAGTTTTTATCAAAAATAATTTCATGAAATATAATATGGAGAATATAATCTTTTCTTTTTGTTTGTTGACTCGAACAACCTTAAACTGAACGTGTATATAAAATTTAAACCGTCAGATGGGACCAATGGGGTGGCGTCAATTGTCAAAAGGAAGAAAGTGAGAACCAAATGGGCAGGGCACACGCTGTATTCGAAGTTCAACGGCGGATATCCATAATTCCACTGTTCATACCATGATGCTTCTAGAAGGTAAATAAGGACTGCTTAGTGCTTATATATATATCAATAGCATTTTTGTCAAAAGAAAGAAAATATGCCAATGGCGGCATATGCAATTATGCTTTTGGATATGCTGTTGCCCTACTTATTCGGGTCTCAATTACAACTAAAAGTATTGTCTAAAATAATTTACCAATAAACTTATTTAATTTCTTTTTCTACGGAGAAAACTTATAACGTTTTATTATTTAATATAATTTGGTGGAGTAACCAAAATATGAAAACTAGCTGATAATATGATTGACCGCTTTTGATAATTCATGAACAACTACATTTGCTTGTCTTCGTACAAACTCAACACTTGAGTTTCATATAACTGACTAGACATATTTACAATCATTAATTATAGCTCCAAATTCGGTGGAGTCATACCTATTAGCTACAAAACTATCATCTACTTTTTAAGAGCTTTTAAGTCTATAGATCATAACCGTAACTCGTGCATCCATTGAAGAGTTGTCAATAACCCTAGTGCTACGTCAATATGCACGTCACTCTTTGGAGTTAAACATTATGTTTTTGCATGAACAAATGTACCTTCATCGTCATGAATGCAAATGCCTATTGTGGTTAAGCTAAAACACTCCTAATCTGAGCCAAATTTCCAATAATTTCAGCTTGAGTAACCAATATAGCATGCTCAATTATGTTTTTAGCGTTAACATAATTGTCAACTTCATTCAAAGTTATCTCCAAGGTGGATTCTTTGTTGCCATTTCTAGCAACAATATTGGCAACTTTTGAGTTCAATTCCTATGTTACTGCCTTATCGATTTTCTTTTGATTTTAGCCTCGACATCATTAGTATTCACCTGATCTTTATTGATCCTCTTGAAATAACGCTATGACCGGTGATTTTGCAACGTGGGAATTAGACCCAGACCTGTACTAGGCGTGAGGGTGAGTATTGAAGTTCGTTTTAAAGTTGTTGGTAGTTTGTTGTTAGTTCCACATTACTTAGGTTCTCAAACTGTTGAATGTATAAATATGTTCAAGTATCCTCATCATTTGAGTTAACTTTTGGGATGAGATTGAAGTCCATTTAACATTATACATGCTCTAATATGCATTCAACGCATTATTTCATAAAAAAATATTATAAGCAAAATTACCGTCAAACCAGTTCCAAAATATAATCAAGACTAATATTGAAGGAACTAAAATATCAAAAAATTCTATAAAAAAAAATGTTATAAGCAACTTAATGTCAAACCACCAAAATATAATCAAGAGTAACATTGAGGGAGCTAAAATATCAAAACAATATGACTATATTAAAATTACTTATACTTTTACAGGTGTAGATATATAAAAACCACTTAATATTTAACTAAGTTATAACTTAAAACGAAAAAATTAAAAAAGAAAATTGCCGTCGAATTGGAATAACATGTCAATTGAGCATAATATAAGCTATAGTGATTAAAGTGATAAGGTATCTATAATGTAAAATATTGTACTTATCACATGATCAGATACTGTTGGTTGCAGGCGGGCCATGTGCTTATCTTCTTTCAATTTTTAACTAACCACATGGTTTGTTGAGTGTCTGGTCTGGTATGTCACGTGAATCATTTAGTGTGTGTTTGGTATGGCGGTGATGAAAATTAATTTTAATAGAATTGAGTTTGAGAGAATTAATTTTGATTAAAAGTGACTTTGACGTGAATTGGTTATGTTTAGATACACTCGTTTAAAAGTGATTCTTATGAGTTGATGTTGTTTGGATAATTTGAATCAAAATTGATTTTGAACATTAAATGACCAAATTACCCTTTTAATTGTATTTAACTAAATTTCCATTCTCATTTTAGATAATTATTTCAAATTATCTAAAATCATAAAAAATGATTTTCAACTTCAATATAAATTATAAACCTTTTTTTCATTAATTTTTTTTTTAAGAATTCATTAAGTTTTTTTTTTTTCTCATTAAGTTTTTTTTTTTTTTTCACAACAAAAGAAATACCACCCAACGCAATACATTATGCGCATCTCTTTTGTTTTTCGAGAACTATCTACAATGGTTCACACCTTTTATATCTCAATAAGTTTCTTCTTCCTCCATCTATCCATAATTTCCTTCCATTCTCTCATTAAGTTTCTTCTACTTCATCATTTTTTTCACCCTTTATCTCTCTTATGGCCTTCAATTTAGATAGGAAAATTCATATCTGTGTGTTGGAGTGCTGCTGGATCTGGGTATAGTGAAGGATAAAGTTATGGGTGATTTGGTAAAGAGAAATTGAAGGCTTGAATTTAGGGGTAATTAGGTAAGTACCTGTCACTTGAGAAATTAAAGGCTGAAACGTGGTTTTCATCTGCCGTAGAAGCTCTGAATTCCAGCTTCAAGAAAACTGCGTTTTGGAGACATAAACGCGTTTCAGAAACTGGCTTTTTCGTCATCCAAACAGCATGGAAAAGAGCAAAACCGTGTTTGGCAAAAGTAAACCATGTTTGGAGCCCAAAAACGTGATGCCAAACATGCACTTAATAGTTGTCTTAAAAATTTATGTTTTCCATAGAAATGAATGTTATGATTTTTTTTAATTCTTTGTGGGCAAAAGTTAGCAAAACTCGGGTAAAAATCATCTCAATTTAAAAAAATAAATAGAAAATGCAATTTAGAAATAGATAGATACAAAAAATACACGGTACGTCCTGCCATTAAGTGGATCCTATCATCATTAATTATTTATTATTTTTTATGTGTCTCTCTATATCTCTAAATGAAACAAATGGAAAAAGTTATAAATGGAGAGTATCTTTATCCGCAAAACTTGGGGTAAAGACCATCTCCATTTATAAAAATAAATGGAAGATGCAATTTGGAGAGATAGAGACATAAAATATGTAGTGGATCCCACTAACATTAATTACTTTTTACTTTTCTTTTTGTGTTTTTATCTCTCCAAAACTCGAGTTGAGATCCTCAGATCACCATTAAAAAAGAGATAGGCACAAAAAAAATAGGTGATGGGTCTTATTGAGAGGTAGGATCCACTATCTATTTTATGTGTCTATCTCTCTAAATTGTGTACTTCCATTTATTTTATCAAATGGAGAGGATACTAACCATTATTATTAATTTAGTCACACCATAATTAATTATTTTTAAGATTTTTTGTATCTTTATTTATATCAAGAGATGGAAGAGATGGAGAAAAGTTTAAATGGAGATGATCTTAACTCGCAAAACTCCCTCTCAAAAAAAAAAAAAAAGATAGTACCTTGATTTTAGGGATAGAACTTGTGAACCATAATGTTATATAATATTGGCCAATTAAGGTGTGTCATGTGGCACACCCTTTAAAAAATATTAAATAAAACACTTATAAATTGACATTAGTATGTGGCACACTCTCAGTGTCCAATGTTATATAACATTGGTATCTTAATGATACATAAATACTATTCTGATTTTAGTTCAGTTGACATAAATATAGTAGTATAATATTTATAAAGGTCAAGACTCAAATCTACAGATCTACTTATTCATCAGAAAAGATAAACTTTTAGTTAATAAACAACTTAAAAAAGGCAAATTCTATGGTACACCCAATATTTTGAGTGTACCGGTACACTAAACATTAAAATAATAATTAAATTGATTGTTTTTTGAAGGAAAAATAATTATTTTTTATCATTGACAATTATAATAATTAAATCTTATTTACCATAAGCGTCGATGAAATAAAATTTACTTTTTTTGAATTTTTATTGCTCATAATAAAGAATATTGATTATTTTTTATTAGAAAATGTTAAAAATTTAATATAATTCATATAAACAATGAAATGATGTTTTTTTCTTACGAGATGGTGTTTTCTAAAATATAAATAATGACAAATAACAACTTATTTCATAAAATGATCATTAATTTATAAATTTATAAAGCAGAGTATCGGTACACCTAAATTTGTGAGGTGTACGGTAGAAGCTCCTCTTAAAAAATACCTAAAGGCTAAGGACATGGAAATCAATAATCAAAGAGCAACACAACGTGGATGGCAGGAAGTGACTCTCACCCAAATGTTTTGGCTGTGTTTTTTCTCCGACAAGTTTTGGTTTTGGTGTTGTGCTATCCAAAATTGATTTTTAGTTAATTAATTTTAGAAAATTAGGATTTCTTTGGTGTTTTTGATGAGACAATTTACTTTTAAAAATGATCATATATCGGATTTATCGTATTTATATTATATATCAAAACATCAATTATTCAATAAATCTAAAAAATAAATAATTTCTTTTTTATAAAAAAATACTAGGTGGAGTATTGGCTAAAATTACATGTAGACCTAAATGTATCCAATTAATAGGTATATTAGGTTCATTTCCTTAAAAATATTTTCGAAAAGTGATTAATATCTAGATAAATTATATTTTTATACCCCAAAAAAACATATATTTTTTGTAAACAACGTCTAATTATGAGTGCATGTTTCTTTTTCTTTACCAAAATTACAAGTGTATGTTTGAATATTATAATATTGAACTTGTCAGTATGCTTATTGAATGACTATATCTATATCATCGCCCACAAGTCTTAGTTCAGCTGATAAAAAATATTGAAATTGTAAGGTCGGACGTCGTAATTAGAGTTTGAACCCTATTTCTGCACTTTTTTTTTGTACAAAACTAAAGGAAAAAAGCAAAACAAACAAAAAGAAAAAAGGAAAGAACAGAGAGCTAAACTCTCATAAAGAAGGTTCCAGTCGCATCACTTTTTGGAGGATAGGAAGAAGAACTGTCGGATGAGAGTCGCGACGAAGGAGCTCAAAATTTGAAGAAGCACCAAACTTAGTCATATAGTCTGCACATTGATTTCCCTCACGAAGTGTGTGGATAACCGAGATATTTCCATGCTCAATTAAATCTCTAATGTCTTGAATCAAAACCGCATAAACATGAAACTTCAAGGAGGTGCCTTTGATGATGTTGATACAATGTAAAGAATCGGCATAACAAACTAGGTTGGTAATACCCATGTCTTCAGTCAGCAAAAGACCATGATAGATGACATATAACTCAACATACAAAATGTCAGAAGAATTTGGAATGTATCCAGAAAAGCCTGACAAGTAGACACCTGCATCATTTCTTAAAATTCCACCATAGCTATCTCTTGTTAAGGAGCCAAGACAACTATCATCAACAATGCGAATGTCACTTGAATGGTTTGCGTTGTTCCACTTGACCGATATAGTTTATGGGGTTGCATTAGTGTATATGGTGTAACAAGAGTTTTAGAGCATGTACCATGCCATGAATGTTAAGGGAAAGACAAGTGGTGGGTCAGTTTTTATTGCCTAAACACATCGTGTTTCTATTTCTCCATGCCCACCAAATCGTAGAAGCAAAGAGGAAAGAGAGGGCCCATGAAGCCAACTTTGAGCCAATCATGAGTCACTTCATTTGAGAAGAAATGCGGTTGATTGAAATCAACATGCTGCCACAAAATTCGAGAGTGGTTGCAATCTCGAACACAATGAAGAAAAGTCTCATTTTGAAGGCCATGCCTTGTACATATTGCAGATTGAGCCATGTTTATGTTGTTAAGCAAGGAAAGAGTAGGCACCGAGTCATGGCAAGCCAACCAAAAGAGAAATTTAATCTTTTCCGAAAGTTGAAGCTTCCAAATCCAAGTCCAAGAAAGAGGAGGATTAGGAATGTCGACATGTTCCAAATGAGAAATCAACAAAGAATACCCGCTTTTAGTTGTGTAAGTGTCGTTTATGTTATGACTCCATATAAAAGTATCTTCTAAGGAGGCATTGAACTTGATGTTCATATTATTGATGGCTTTTGAGACGAATGGAGGGAATTGAGTGTAGAGACAATCGGTATGGCGATTGTGAGTAGAGAATACAGTTTCACCGTCAATTGGATATCATGAATGTCAATGTAGGGAGCAAATGAACCTATAAAGCCAAGTGAACTCCAAGGACAAGACCAAAAGGAGGAAGAACCTGATCCTGCAAGCCAAGAAAACCCATCTTTGAGGATATTCTTTGTGTGCATGATAGATGACCAAGTAACTGAGTCACTAGGCCGAGTATGAGCGTGAATGATTTTCAGACCTGCTACATATCTGTCAGAAAGAATTTCACCCAAAGTTTGTTAGAATTTTGCACCATATTTTTAACGACTATTGTTATTTGATCTATCTACCAACAAAAAACAATATTTATCATCATTTGTTAAGAACCCTATGTCTATCACGATATTTTATACTAAGCTGGAAAGAAAAAAATATCATGTTTTATACTCCCTCCGTTCCTTTTTAAGTGTCACTTTTGGAGAAAAATTTTGTTCCTATTTAACTGTCACTTTCAAAGTTCAATGCAACATTAAATGTTGTTTTACCAATATTATCCTTAGTTATTTATTGCAGAGAGATAAATATATGAAATAGGATATCAAATGAATAAGGTCATTATAGTAAAAGTATAGCTTATTGCATCAAAAGTAGTATCAATTGTTGATTGTCTTGGTTTGTGTAAAATGTCAAAATGTGACAATTAAAAAGGAACGGAGGTAGTATTTGAATTTACAAGATTTTTGAATATCTTTCCCTAAAAAAAAATTGAATATCTTCTTTTAAATTCAAGGATTAAATATGTTTTTGGTCCCTATAAAATTGGGAACTTCTAAGTTTAGTCCTTACTTAATTTTAATAAGTTTTTTAGTCCTTAGAAAAAAAAAATTACTTCTAATTTTAGTCCCTGTTACAACAAAGTTTGTTTAATTATCCTTAAACTCTTAAATTTTTGAACGATTTTTTAAGACAAATTTAGAACACTATGAAATGTTCATTTACCAAAATTTAGATTTTTTTTAACAAGAAACGAATTAAATATAATTTTTTTAAAATGATAAAAGTTAAAGATAAAATTAACAAAATCTGGACGTAGAAATCAAATTTTGCAACATTTTTTTGCAGGGGAACTTTTAGTAATGTTCTTAACACGTCTACAAAAGATTGTTTAAAAGCTCAAGAGTTTAAGCATAAATTAAACAAATTTGAATTGATGATGGACTAATACTGAGTGCAGAATTTTTTTTAAGGACTAAAAAAACTATTAAAATTAAGTAATGACTAAACTTAAAAGGTCCCAATTTCGTAGGAACCTAAAACATATTTAACCCTAAATTCAATTAGATTTTAACTTTTAGTCAATATAATATTTATTTTATTAGCTTTTTACTAAGTTCAATATAAACTTATATCATTAATTTCTAGAAATCACATTACACAAAATATTTTATTCTACTAAAACACAAATATTTAACCTGAAACTTAGTACATGGATATTGCTATGGTATAAATAAAATATATGTTATGTGTAAATGTGTGTTATATGTCCCACGTCGAATAAAAAAATTAAGGTTGAACATTTTATATGTAAGAGGACACATGTAACTATTTTCTTAAAATTTTGGATAAGAGTGTAATGTCTTTCTCATCTGTGTAGTTGTTCCGGTTTGATGTGGGTGGTTTCCCAATCTCCCTCGTTACCCAATAATATAAACACTAAAATTACAAATTTCATCTAAATGAATTTGAACGCAAGCATATTTAATTAATTTAACAAATGCCATTTTATTTTAGCAATAATCAATACCATTCAATTTATTTTAAAAATAAATATCATTTCAATTAAATACAATATATATTTAACAAAAGAACGATATTTATTCATTTGAATTGATAAAGTATATCATCCAACAATTAAAAATGTATTTTTAACCTTTTGAATGTTGAAAAGCATTGGAGGACTTGTAACTTGTAGTAGTATATTAGGACCCCACAACTACAATATATGAAAAGACAAGGGAGACCGAACTGTCTCCCACAAGCAACTTGTTACTTGTTAGGATTTCATGATAGTACTTGTAACTGTTAACTAAACTTTGTAGGGTCTAATTTTTTTTCTTCTTCTTTCTAACAAGTAGTAGTGTCTAATCTCAATTATGGATATTTTGACTTCATTATAATTTCTTATATATTCTTACATAAAATTAAGATCATAAGAAAAATTTATGCCCACACAATTTTATGTTCTTTTGTAGTTGCCATTTGTCTTGATTCAATCGGTAGTTGATAGTTGATACCTGCGGAGAATAATTTTGGTTGGTAAATTAAGCCCATAACTTAAGCACATGTATACAGATGATACATCCTGAATGAATGAGTCAAGATTCCTTGTTAGTTACATCACACTACAAGGTATTTTTATTAGACATTGAACATACGACAACCTGCATGATTTTGAATTTTTTATTGCTAAATGATTTAATTTTTTTTATCTTTGTAATGAGTTTCAATAAGATGACACTAATTTTCTATTTGGTAATTTTTAAAAGAGAAATGATATTTGAACAACCGATTTTAGACAACTTTTGTGACAACTTTTTCTCTCAAACTCACATTCTCTTTTTACTTTCTCTCTCCATTGCGTTGGTTTTTATGCCACTACCTAAATTTCTTTGTAAATTTTAGTTGTCCCAAGAAAGAGTTGTTCAAATAACATTCCTCTTTTTAAAATATTGAATCAATTAATTTTTATTTTATACTTTGGGATTTTAGTTAGGTCATTTGAGAAAATGTTTCGAGAAGATCATGTGACATTTTTCTTGCTTTGTTTTTGACAAGGACATTTTCTGGCTGAAAAATTGGCTTTCACCTTATGGACATATTCACCTTAATAAAATAAAACATACTGAGCAGCATGATCGTAAAGCTAAGCAACGCAATTTTCTAATTTTTCATTTAAAAACATATGTTCTGTTTTAATACTAGCATGATTCATGTATCATCACCTTGATATTAATTAATTTTAAAATTAATTTATAAAATAATAAGGTAATTTTTTTTGAAGGATTATAAAATAATAAGGTATTAATTATATATTTTTTTTATTCTTTTTGATAATTTTATTAATTTAAATAAAATAGAATTAATTTAATAAAAAAGTTTGACTTTGCCAAGTTTATTTGTATTTTAAATTCAAAATATTTCATAGTACATAAAAAAAAAAACAGAAGCTGGCGCATGTAGTATAGGAGTTGGCCCAAAAAGATTCAACTGTTTTTTTAGTGGTTTATGTTTAGGTGAATTAGGTTGAAATGCTGAGAAAGATTCCAACATGAGTGATTTATTTTTTGTATTAAAAAAGTGGCTAGTTGAGCAATAATTGTAGCATGGTACCACCAAATGTAAACCCACTACATCTCCACATGTCCTAACTGATAAGCAAGGTCCTACCCATGTGACCATAGTTTATTTATCTATAGTTCTAAAAATGGCGTCTAATAAGTGATATTTCAATTTCAAACAAGGAAACAAAGTGGATAGAATGAGATTATTGTTTTTTAATTATAAGAGGGGCATCACATTCACATTAGTTAGACATTAGTCTTGAATATTTAAGCAGCCGGGGCCATATCAGAATCTAATAATAGAGAAAGAGGTTTTATAAAATATTAATCATAATAGAGAAAGAACAAAAAGGATAAATCCATAAATAAATAATGAATTAGTATATGGGCGGTGGTTTTGGTGTGAGGTGTGCTGCTGAGGAACGGAAGTTAGTATGTGACTGACTGAGTGACGATCAAGTAAACCTGGACTGGACAACAAGAGTGAAGCACACGTCATATTTTTATATAATTTGTTTATATATCTAGCAAATTCCCTAATTAAATATAACAAGAATCTTGATTAAATATAACAAGAATCTAACAAGGATCATCTTAAACACTGCTAAAAAAACTGATTGATACTTCCTCTCATAAATGAAGTTTTGGGTGATAAATATTTTTTTTATGGTATTTGAGGTTCGAACCCCAAACCTTATATATATTATGCATTATTTTTATCAACTGAGTTAAATTTAAGGAGACGAGTGATGGATATAACATTAGCTAGTGAAAATTAAAATAGATGGACAAATGAGTACAATAATTTTATAAAGTTTTTGACAAAATATTTTATAAAATTATTTTTAGCTATCAATAAATGTTTTCTTACGATATCATTAAATGTTAATCATCTATGAATATAAATATATAATACTTGTGTAGTGTTTAATTGATGATGCTAATAAAGGGCAATCCGATCCACTAAAGCTTCCGCATATGCTAATTGATGATGCTATATTGTCTTTAAATCACAATCAATAGTTATGAATTAATAAAATAAAATATTCAACGTCCCCATGAGCTTAGCTCATTTGGTAAGGGATAATATGAAAAGGGCAATCCAGTGCACTAGAGCTCCCTTAATTGATGATGCTAATATGAAAAATAATTTAATTTGTCTATATTGTCTTTAAATCACAATCAATAGTTATGAATTAATAAAAGAAAATATTCAACGTCCCCATGAACTTAGCTCATTTGGTAAGGGATAATGCACAATATGTGAGGGGTCGGAGTTTGAACCCCAAACACTCCACTTATTTATCTATAAGGAGAATTTCAACAATTTTATGAAATATTTTTATATTGATAAATCATAAGAATTAAATTCATAAAAAAAAATCTTTGGAGAAGCCATATCTGATTCCCGTCCAACATGTTTAGAGATGTACCCTTTTTATTAAATACTTTACTTTTTCACATTTAAAGTGCGTAATTTTGACCACTATACTATTTCCACATAAAAATTGCTCTTGACACATTTCATAAGGCTGAGGCACACAAGTAAAATACGTTTTTGCCTTCTTGGCAGTTAATTGCCGAAGAAATCAAAAACAGGCTGCAGTTAACTGTAGAGGATCTTCTGCTACAAAAATATGGCAGAACCTCTATCTCATCCATTATTCATCTCATCTTCCAAAATATTTTTTCAAATCTCTCTCACAAAATCTCTCTAAAAAATCAAACCAAATCCAACCAAATTTATTCAACAAAATCACAAGTAAGTAATTATAATGTTATTAACTTACATTTTAGTTGTTATAAATGTTTTTATTTTTTGAGTAGATTTATTTTATTTTAGTTTTTGAGTAGATTTACATAGTATAATTCATTTTTAGAGTAAATGTTAGTTGCTTACTTTAGTTAAAATGTTTGTATGATGTTTATGTTTTAGTTTAAAATTTTAGGGTTATATTTTAATTTGGTGTTTTATATTTATTTTTTTATTTTAGTAAGAGTATATTATTTATAATTTTAGGGTTATTTTTATGATTTTTAGAGTCTGTATAATTTACACATCAAGTGATGAAATGTTTGAATGAGTTTTTCATTGATTATTTTTAATTTCTTATTGTGTAGATTTGAAACAATGGCCAGGTGGATCGACGTTCATGCACAATTCAACGGCGGAGAACCTCAAAGGTTAAAGGTTCGGTGCCTTGGTGTAACGTTAAGAGGTCTCAAGGATGAACCGACTGAATTCAACCAAGGAGTCAACCCCGGAGACACAGGGAGGGTGGAACGCGTTCGGTATAAACGTCCAACGCTCGACGAGGAGAGAGTATCATTCACCTGGGTGGAATTAACGAACGTCGAAAACGAGACGACCATGTTTTGGGAGCACAGAATGTTGCAGTGGATCGATATGCGGGTGACGTTGCTGAGATCAACTGAAGATATCATCAAAAGTTTGATTCCGCTAGAATGAATGCACCTTATAGCTACAACAAAGGTCTTCTTTTGAATGGGGTAATTCAAACTTTCCAAACGGCAGGACTCCAATATTTGACCGGCATTCCCATTATTCCTGTCAAAAGATTAAATTCTTGTTAGTCCGGTTTAAATGAAGGTATTGAATTGTCAAGGAATAGACCTCATTCTTTTGACACTTGAATACCGTCATTTAAACCAAACCTAACAAGAATTTAATCTTTTGAATGGAACTATGGGAATGTCGGTCAAACATTGGAGTCCTGCTGCTTGGCAAGTTTGAATTTATCCCATTCAAAGGTAACACAATTGTTGTAGTTGGAAGGTACAAACGTCCAACGGCAACAGTTGTCTTCCTTTGAATGGGGTGATTCAAACTTGTTAAACGGCAGGAATTCAGCATTCGATGAGCATCTTGAATAATGGTATCCAAGTGTCAATGAATGCACCTCATTCTTTTGACACTTGAATATCATCATTCAAGATGCTCATCGCATGCTGGAGTCCTGCTGTTTAGCAAGTTTGAATTTACCCCATTCAGGGGTAAGATAATTGTTGCAGTTGGAAGGTACATTCCGGAATGTAATGTAAAGCAATGTAATGTGATAACATATATAGTTGAATATGCATAATACATGTTATTTTGAATGGAACAATAATTATCTTATTTATTCACTTTTCGAATTTATTTATTCATTACGCAATTTTAATTAGTTGAATTCACGTTAGATTTAATTAGTTTTTATTCGAATACACAATTATTCAAAACGCAACTTTAATCAAAATTATTTCAAATGCGATTTTATTCTAAGTACCATAATGTCAAACAAAATGTGCGTGACACAAAAATAAAACATAAAAAAATCCAAAACAATTAGGCATTAAAAGCCATTACATTCATTCTTCCTCGTCACACAAGTCAATCGGTTGCCCGCTACATTCCCTGGGGCACCTTGTTTTGGTTGAGGACCAAAATAGCATGTCCTCCCGCTCCTCCTCAACCTCGAGTGATTGTACACCGGCACCTTCAAACCCTTATTTTTTCAGAACCATCACAAACAATTCCATGCCATGTCATAGGCGGTTTTTCGTTGTTCTTCTCATCACCCTGAACGTTACCCCGATTCTGATTATGAGACATATGTACATTCTAAAATCATAAAATCAATAAAACCTATATAATCGTAATTTAGCAACAAAAAAAAAAAACAATTCGACCACAAAACAGCAATGCAATAGGATTCAAAAAACTTAATTATTTTTGTGATTTAAATTGGCTTGAAATTGCTCAAAATCGCACCTTGGAGATCAAAAAACGTAACAATGGAGTTTTTGAAACTCTCATGTCTGTTCTGTTCTTATAACAAATTTTCGGCAATTAACTGCTGAAGTTTTCTTCGGCAGTTAATGTAACACTCCTATTTCTATTAAAGCAATTAAACATGCGAATAATACAATTATTCAAGAAATAGAGGCTACGTCATCATACAAAAATTCAAAACCATAAACATGCATATAAACTTCAACAGTCGCAGCGGAATATAAACCAGAAGAGTACACCAAATATACATGTCATGAATCAATTATTACATCAACACAGATGAATCTCAAATTCGAACATACGAGTAAATCTCCACTCATAACAATAATCCAAAACAAAAGACCTAGACTATGACAACGCCTAGATCAGAGCCACCTAGACTCTGTAACACCGATACCGGAGAAAGCTCCCGATATCCACCAAGCACAAAAACTCACCGAGCAACTAATCTTGCACAACGTCTACCCATCCATACAGACAGGTAGGCGGTTAAAACCACTGGGGTAAGTATTACATCATCATAATCCAAAGAACAGTTAACATGAATAATTCAATATAAACATCATGTACTTGATCAATAATATTCACATATAAATACTTACATCATAATCCCAATTTCTCACATCAATTAATCACCAATCGCATGTGTCATGAACAATCACCAAATCACAGTTATTCATACACAATCACCAATCACAATTCAAAACAAGACTCATGTCGTGATGTGCACCTAGTCCGACACATATATGCATGTGGTACCATTTCACTTCAAGGTCGTCACCTATATCTAGACCGTCAAAGGTCTCTGCAAGGCCGGAGCCCACAAATCTAGATCACTAAGGATCTCTGCAAGACCGAAGTCCACCAAACTAGATCACTAAATGATCTCTGCTAGGCCGGAGCCCAAAGATGCAACAAAAACATCTTATCAAATCTCAACTCGACTATGATGCATGGACATGCAACAAGACTCGATAATGCGACAACAATTCACAATTTTCACCACAATATATAGGACAACTCCCAATTATATTGATCATCTCCACAACATTTGCATTATCAAGAAAACATGTCCATACGCAACCAATCATAGAATTCATCATCACACATCAACATGATTATCAATAATCAACAATGTCACCCAACATCATTTATCTCATATGGTTTCACCATTTCAAACATTCCTTACATTCTAAGTAAGATAGCATACACAACTCATGATAAACATCATATCCAAAATACAAGCATTCATTTATACAACTTCACTTAGTCATACAAGAATGATCACAATAACTCATAAGTAAATTGGCTCAAGAAACATTTCCGATCCAAAACCATATCAAGTGGCAAACGGCCAACACTGATAAATCCCAAGACAAAACAACCTAGACAAGTTGAAGATTCTCAAACAACCTTAATCATTCATGCAGTCATGAGCTTAAGCGGCCTCCGGATCATTAGACATTAATCCAAGAACGACTTAAGTTCGTACGAAAAATCCAATTTCACAATCTTTCACATTCTCACCCGAAATATCACTTTTGACTTGATTAAGATGTTTGACTACTCTTACAAGTCTTACCTAAGTATATATGAGCTGTAGGTTCAACTTGTAAGTTCCATTATTTGCAAAAGTTTGTTTTCGACAAAAAGTCTAGAATTCCCAAAAACTTCCAAGTTAAGACTCAATGAACAATTTCAAGTTTAGGCAAGCTGATCATTGTTCCAGTAGGTTTAGGGGATTAAACAGTAGTTAAACATGTTGAAAGAATCATTTTACAAAGCTCGGATTGGCCCCCAAAGACCCGGAACAAAAGATTAAAGTGGCTGAAATTGGGCTTGTTCGCTTAAGCGACCACCTGGTTAAGCGAACCAGAGTTCCAGTAGCCAACAACAATGTACGCTTTCTGGTCGCTCACCAGTTCCCTTAAGCGACCACATGTTCGCTTAAGCGAACGATTTCCAGTAGCTACCAGAAAGTTCGCTTACCAGCTCGCTCGCAGGTCGCTTAAGCGACCTGAACCCAGAAAAAAAATGTATGAATGTTCGCTTACATGTCGCTTAAGCGAACCTCTAAGCGAACGTTCACAGTTCAGCATAAAATGTTACGGGTTTCAACCCCTTTTCCACCCAAAATCCCAAATTTTGATCCCTCATTGTCCAAATGTGTTTCCAGATGATGTTTATAGGTCAATATGACTAAAAAGACTCACAAAGACTCAATCAACATGAAAACAACTGACATTAGGACCAATTCACCAATTTTCACCAAAACACCAACAACATCTCATTTCTCAACACAAATCATGAATCATGCAAACCCAAGCCATGAATTATCATCAACAACATGACGTATCAACAACAACATCAATTGATCATGAAACTTATCACAATTCAACAACAACAAAGCATAATTCACCAATTGAGCATACATGTAATTCAACTAACAACAATTCAATTATCCATAACTTCATACATCCAAACATGTCATCATAATTAGAGCACGAATTTCATCATTTATGAACAATTAATCAATTCACCCAATTAAGCCCTTTTCATACAAATAATTGAAAAATTGCAATAATGATTATGATGAATTCTAACTCCCTTACCTTAGTTAGATTAATCTCCTTAGCTTAGGCTTCAATTTTGCTCCTAGCTCTCTTCACCCCTTGATTCTTCAAGTTCCTCTTCTCTCTAACCCTTTCTTCCTCTTGCTCCCACTTTCTCTCTCTAACTCTCTCAAAAATATCTTATGAAAATGAAAGTGTGAGGAAATTTCCTCTAAGACAAGGTTTTTATATTAAGTCCCCTTAATGGGCCTAACTCTCAAACTTAATGGACTTAACTCATTTCTATTCAAATCAAAATGTTTCTACACACAGAATGGTACGATATTTAACTAATAACGGTCAAATAACGGTAAAACATCACCAACGGTCTCTAAATGGTAAAATATCAATTATTACTCTAGTAACTTAGTAAAACAACGGTTCTCACTAATCACTAAAAGTAATTCTCACCACAACTTATAATTTACCCGTTCTCACAAAAAGACCAAAATACCCCTAAGTCCAAAATGACTAAAATACCATTCTAACACGGAAACCCATGAAAATGCACCCAATGATGAATAATCACACACAACATATAAAACACATAATAAAAGTAATTAAAATAAATCTAGCTAAAAATCGGGCTGTTACAATTAACTGCAGCCGGTTTTTTATTTCCTCGGCAGTTAACTGCCGAGAGGGCAAAATCGTATTTTACTTGTGTGCCTCAGCCTTATAAAATGTGTCAACAACAATTTTCTTTCCACATACCCATAGTTCTTTGTAGGCAAAATTACACTTTTAGTCCCTTAACTTAATTTTAGGTAACAGTTTGGTCCTTTATCTTTTTTCATTTCAATTTGGTCATTTTTGTCCATTTTCAAGCTTAACATTCATGATTTTATTTTCTTATGGTTTTTCAGTCTTCAAATCTATGATCTTGTCTATGTTTGCATAAGAATATTAGATTTGAAGCTTGAAAATGTATATAAAAATGGACAAAAAGGTCTAAATTGAAATGAAAAAAAGATAAAGGACATGTTACCTGAAATTAAGTTAAGAAACTAAAAGTGTAACTTTGCCTTCTTTGTATTCGAGCATCATGCCTTCACCGTATTATTTTTTCAAAAATACCCTAATAAAACAATTATGTTATTTAATATTTAGTTCTCTTGACCTTTCTGTCTCCGAAAATACCCAGCCTATCCCAAAATGAAACAACATCACCAGTCCATTTCTTATTAGTCCCAAAAAACACATCAGCACGACACAACAAATGACACAGCTCATTCTCCGCATTTTTCATTTTCAGTGTCATGCATCAAATCAAATACACAAACAAACAATATAATCAAAATCAGTTATAACTAAAACCATGGGCTGAACCATTTAGTTTTCCAATTTAAAATGAAGTACTGACGTTGGCATCCAATAATTTCTTTCTTTTATGAAATATATCACTTTCAAAAATATTAAAATAAGAGTATCGGTAGTGGTATATTTTAACCCTTGATATACACGATGAAGAATGTATTACGAGTATTTGACATGTTAGAAATATAAAATTTATCTAGTCAATTGGGAATATTAAATTGATTTAATATGTTTTTGTTTAATAGTAAATAAGAATATTTGTTTGAAAGCTGTTAAATTATTCGTAGAGTCAAAGTTATGTTATATCTAAAACATCGTATGATCCCTAAATTATTCTCTTCTAATAGGTTTGTCAATTGGACAGGGAGAGGATTTGACATCTAATTACTCTTTCAATATTTGTTATGGAGACCTTGTCTAAAAATTTGTCCTTTCAACAAAATTATTTAGAGATTTTTTTGGTTTCAAATTATTAGAGAAATTTATTGTAGTAATATGAGTGAAAACTTCATTTTATTTAAATATATTTTGTGACATAAGCACTTGTAGGTGTGTGTACATAGAAAAACTTCTAAAATTGCTGACATTCTCAAACTAATTTTTACTTATTGTATAAAGCTGTCATTATATAAACGGTTTATTTATTTATTTTTTTAACAGAAAACAGTTTATCTCTTGTTTCTTTTTTATTTTCATTTTCATCCACAGTGAATATCTATCATAATCCTAGGATTCCGACAGGTGAAGACTATATCAATGTTAAAAATACATGTGTACAATAGATATAGTCACCACATAAAACAATTTGATTAACTGTTATCTAATAAGTGGTTATGTATAAAAAAAATGTCTTGTGTTTTTTTAGGGAGAAAAAATGTTTTGTTAACCGGTACCCCGAGGCACTAGTTAATGACCTAAAAGTAAAAAAAATAAAAAATCAAGTTTTGCATTAAAAATAACATTTTATAATTCTTTAACAAGTGCAACTTTCCCATAAAAAAATTACAATCAATGAATGAATAAAGAAACACTCTACATAAGTTATTTCTGTAAGCTACTATTAACTTATAAAAGTATTTCGAAATCATTTGTAAGCATATACTTGTGTAGTTTAGAAGAACTTATAAAATAACTTCAAACCTAAGGAAAACTTTTTTTTTTTGAACTGCACAAGTATTTATATAAAAAGTTCAAACAAGCTATTCCATGTGTCTTAAATTGATTTTGAAAAAATATAATCTTAAATTGCTTACTTAACCACAACGCTACTAACCAATTTAGTTCCTTGAAGAACAAACCATTGTTCCTTAACACGCCAATTATTCTTGTCAAAAACCGTGTGGACAATTACTCTTATTGTCACTATTCAATTTGAAGCTCCAACAACACCAAGCATGACGAGTGTTTGGTCACAGCTATTCTAGAGTACAAGAGTGTAGTTCTTTAAGCGACACGTACTAAAAGCTTGAACCAAACAAGCACATGGCCAAGCATAATCAGTCAACAAAAATGTGAGGACATGGGTCTCATTCAATACGACCTAATGTCTTGAATCAAAGTATAGTATTTACGACGTTGAAACTGCATTAACAGTAATAAAATAAAATAAACAGAGTAATACGGAGATTCAATCATATCCTTTCTCAAAATAAATCATACGCACCTTCGGTATATATAATTTTTTTTACACACGCATCGAAATTATATCTCACCGTATTAATTTTATGAAGCTATTTTAAAAACTAAAAGAACAAAAATTGTCATAATAATGGATTTAGTTGAATGCATGTGTGCAAAAAAAAAATTGCAATATCCATGGATAACAATTAATCTCATCCTTTATTTTCAACTTCCATCCATATACCAATCGTATGAGCATTTTCATTTAGTTTCAGCAACAGATGCATATATGTCTACGAATGCTTGAGAGGCTTAAAACTCAGAACATATACCAGGTATTAGTGTACAAAGAAAGCAAGGAAGAGATCATGGGATGTCAAATCTCAAAATACAAATTTGTAACAGTGAAAAACAATGGTCTACATAGTTCATGATGGTGTTTCCCTTTGTTTTTACAATTCCAAAATAACATATGGAACTCAACTTTCCTTAGCTGACCAGTTGTGACAGCAACCATTTTCGCCAAAATCAACTTCATACTTTCGTACCAAGGAAGGACTGCAAGGAAGCAGAAAGGGCGGAAACTTAGAAGTATATTTTGCATATGCATCAATGTGAACAAGTAAAAATATTAAACATGGACAGTAGTGATGCAAACGTTATAACAATAACCTAGATTAAGTGAGATTGGTAATGAAATTGCGTAAGAGCTCTGCTGTTTAGCACAAACTCTTCATACTGAAAGAAAAAATGAATGCAACAGTATCTGTATATATGTTGTGAGCATTTGAAACAATTGATTCATCCAATGGCTTTGGCTGCTTCAGAGTTCTCAGTAGAAAACCTCCATGTATGTAGCTTGTTCCATTGCTAAATTCAATGCCCCAAATGCTTTCTTGCACGACTAACACATAAAATCTCAGATCATTCCAATAATCCGAAGTTATGTGAGAAATGGTTAATATGGAAATCACACAAAACTATGCAAGAAAATATTTATCATGAAATAAATCACAGAATAGTAAAGGTACGCTTCAATAAATTAGTTGCCCTATCTCCAAATTCTGTGTTGTTGTGATAAGCCCCTATTTCAATAATTACTTCTAAAATATACCAAATTCTAGAAGCATGATCATACACTTGTCAAGTTAAATATATTCTCCATAATACGCAGACAAATAAATTTCAAGCCAGAAAGAGAGAAAAAAGAATCAAGATGCATATCATTGCCAACTCACTGACGGTTGATTTTGTGCATGTATTACATCAGCAAATATTAAACTATCTTCCTACCTTTACACCTGCTGGAGAGTTTCCTGGTTTAGTAGTGGTCGTACTTCCAAAATTGAGCTTTGTTTTTTTATCAGCTGGCTTTAATATTTGGAAAGAGCACATTAGTGTCTCATCAACACTCATCATAGCACCAGCGTTGTCAAACTCCCCACAGTAATTAGGCGCCGAAAATATTGTTACAAGCTGCCGGTTAGCAAAGAACTCATATCCATCCTCCACCACCTGGTCAAAAGAAAATAATGCAATTTAAATTTAATAGCACAGCTGACTAAAATGTACAATTCTTCGATCACAATACAGGAATGTGCAGAATGAACATGAAGCATCATAAACAACTGATAAATGGACTTGAACACAGAAGTTAATCCTCAGTGCATAAATGTGTGTAAAACAGTGATTCTAAGTTTGCATTAATAAAACAACTATGATGACCCTGAGAGAAAGATTAGGATTGCTTATATTTCATTTTCAATCACAGAAATGGGGATACAAACTCAACTCTGAATACCCAGCAACATATTGAGAACCAAAGGCAAAAGTTTAACCTGATGAGCACGGCAAATAAGATCCAAATCATGCTTCTGAAGAAACTCTGAGACCTTATCAGCACCAAATGTATATGACACTCCCCTGTCATTCATTCCCCAACCTTGAACTTCTTTGCTAGGGTCTGACCAGAGGAGATCGCAAAGCAAACCTGTATCAGGCACATCAGTCGGCCGCTGTAGGTTTCTAATCTGATCCAAATTATGTAAGTCGGGAGAAAGTCCGCCATGCATGCACAAAATCTTTTCATCAATGAGGGCTGCCACAGGTAGGCAATTGAAGCAATCAGTAAACACCTTCCATATCCTTACATTGAACCTTCTTTTACACTCATCATAAAATCCATATATACGGTTAATAGAAGCACATTCATGGTTTCCCCGCAAAAGAAAAAAATTCTCAGGGTACTTTATTTTATATGCCAAGAGAAGGCATATTGTTTCTAAACTTTGCTTCCCTCGATCCACATAATCACCCAAAAACAAGTAGTTGGCCTGAGGAGGTAATCCACCATACTCAAAAAGCCTTAGAAGATCAGAATATTGACCATGTATGTCGCCTGAAAAATCAACAAAAGGATATTCAGAAAATATTCTACAAATAAGAAGTTTTTCTATTCTTAAATCCAAATATGATGTGGTAATGATAATAACAAGGACTTCAATAGATGGATTACGTTCATATAAATGGATAAATGGAGTTCTTCATATTTCATGTGCCAAAACAATGCCATGCACAAGGATATATCAGATTCAAGCAACCTTTCATATTGCTGGGTCCTATTTTACACTTATTTTTATCTCTTCTTTATAAATAAGAACTTCTAGCAAAATTACTATCTGAGTTCATTAGTACATACATACTCTTCACGAAACCCCGTTGGTCTTGATCATAGTGACAAGGAGTTCAATGCCCCCTTAAGCAAGTTTCAGATTTGAATCTTGTCAATAGTAAAAAAATAGGCAATAGGAGAGAGCTGTCCCTTTAAATAGGTTCACCCAGGTCGACTCAGGTCAGTAACACTCGGATACAAGGTTAGTAGCACTCCACAATGTTACCTTCTATTAGCAATACATCAAACCATTCCCGAGCTAAAATTTTATAATCAAATTAATCCTTGAAAAGTTACTTATGAATGTCAAATTAGCCCTCCTATTTGTTAGTTTAAACTCAAAATGATATCCAAAGGGTAACATGCAATTAAAATGACTGACAATTTACAATTTCAGAGATATTTTTGTCAATTTCTTAATTCCAAAGACCAACATGACAACACCTTACAATTTTAGAGCTTAACTCGTTAAAGTTTTATTATTTCAAATAATAGCTGCTTACAGAAGTATTATGAGTTCATGAATATAAAATCCTCAATCACCAAGTCAACACCCAATTTTGAGCAACCAAAAAACATATTTCAAAAAGAAAAATTATTGCAAAAAGAATAGTAAATCAAAAGAGAAGAATTTAAAAAAATAAAAATAAGGAAAGCAATGTCAATACCCCGTAATAAATTTTCGTTCTTAACAGATGTCTTTACCATCTAGAACGATTCAACTTTGGAGACATGATTTTTAAGTTTGACTATACACCTATTTGGTCATTGCTAATTTGCTAGTAAAATATGTCGGCAGATGGCATTGAAGGTTTCTCTTAGAATTTGAGTTATCTCATCCAATGTGAGGCTTTTAACAACTTCAAACAGATTTTCTTGCTTCTTTATGTCCTTTAAAAAAAAACGTACAGTCTAAAAACCTAGTTGACCATAGATGCAGAAGGTTATATTTCATGTTTGAAGTTTAAACCTTGGAATCCAAGAGTAACACTACCATCATTTTTCCCAGGTGTTCAATGCCAACCCTGGCTTAACTGGCTAAAGCATAAGACGATATTAAAGAAGAACTGGGCAGACAACCTCAGATCAATTCTATTTTATAGAAGAAATAAAATCATGTGTCAAAACAATTTTGCTTAAGGATATCTGACAGTTCTATAATCTCAGATACAACATCGCTGTGTGACAACTGACAATTATAGTCAAGTTTCACATAAGAACATGATAATGCATATTTTGAATCATTCCAGTTTAACAAATATGACCCATTTCGAGGACACCTGAAACAGCTGTTCATGCACAACCTTCAATCTCAACAAAACACTACACAGAGAAAGTACTATAAAATTTCAAGCATTCCATTTCAAGGAAAAATTCTCTATGTACCAATTTCACACAACTTCTCTCGAAAACTCTGCTTAAGTTTGCTTGAACAATTAAACTCCTAGAAACAGTCTCGCTAAGCCCAATATTCAGAAACAGAACCTCCATGTCCATACAGGGCCTGTACCAATTTACTGTCACATATGGGCCTGTGAGGGAGAAAATTGGAACTTAAAAGATAAAGGAGTTACATAACAGCAGAGAACAAATTATGTTATCCCGTTTAGAAATGCGTTTTATGTCAACATCATAGTATACATATTTCAATTTCCTAGTTAATAAAACAGATTTTTCTTGTACTGTTATAATAAGTAAAGGTTTGCAATGCTGCACAATTTCAAACCACCCTGATAATACTTCTACAACTTTAATGACCTCAACTTTATCTCAAAGATTTCAATTTGCATCTAATGCTATTATTTCCTTTAAAGTCATAACATTGTTCTTCTCCTGCATTACATTTCAGTGTAAACTAATCACATAGGTGAGAATTCTGAGTCTTGAGCTCAATTGATACGGCCCATTCTATAATTATTTCATAAAATAAACCAGATAGATCGAAGTATTTGATTTTAGGAATACTGAATTTAAGTTTTGGCCTTTTATTTCTATTTAATAAGCCTCTCTAGCATCATAAGCCAACCCTAATCCCTTTGTGGCTGAAAAGTAACACTGAAGACATACGCAAAACATGGTCTAATTGGCCTCAATTCAATGGAAAAGCATAAAAAGAAAACGGATTGAAATATTTGATAATTTTGACTTGAGGTAGAGAAGGCATGAAAAGGGCGAAAGGCAAGCAAGGTTTCAGCTTTCAATGGAGATGAGAAGTGCTGCCACAACAGTATCTGGTCAAGGCAGACTTAAGTGCAATGGTCAATTGATTTCACCTCGGGTCATTAGTTGGCAACAAGCTTTGCCTCCTCCATTTAGATAACCTCACGTCATTTTTCATCCATATCTTTTTCATCACATAAAGCAGCTAAAATGCCATAATTATCATTAAACGATTTTTAGTTTACCTCTTAATTTACATAATAAAAGGTCACATCAAGGTGAAAAGTATTTGTAGTTGGAAGAAAGTTAGAAATCTCAAATCACACAAATACAACTCATGAGAACTGTGAAAATAATCTGATGCAATTGCAACTTGTGCTTATATAGCACGACAGCTAACAACAACCTAGCCACTTCTCTAACTAACTTGTAACCAAGTAAATATTGGTAATACCTTTTATTCTTCTAATAATAGTCCCCAACCCTACAGCTCCCACAAACTCAGGATAAAGGAATTCATCAGCCTGAGTTTGGATTATATGATACAAAATTCGCCCTGTACTATTTTACTTACTTCTTTTCCTTTTTATACAACTGATTCACGATTCTTTGAAATCTGGAACTTCATCATACTCCCTCCCACGAAACACAGTGTTAGCACAATACTTGAACTTGATGATAATGCACAGCCCCCGATTGGGACAGAAAACGGTGTTGCAGTTGCTGAGATGGATAAGTAGAGGACAGAGAGTAGTCTTAGGCAGCAACAAAACCGAATTGACGATGAAGCCTCTCTTTACCACCGATTTGAGGCACAAAGATTGGAGGTTACTATCAGAGAAAAGGTGACAGGAACATCAACATGAGCTTGTGGTCTGGGATGAAGATTCTAAGACAGCAACACCAACATGGGCTTAATCACTGCAAAGCTAAAATCTGTGTTGGCGGTGACAACCTCTATGGCTGGCTCTGCAGTCTTGAGTTCTGAGGGGCAGTTAAAATGAGGGAAGGTCATGGAATAGGATGAGTGATGAACAAGTCAAATAACACAGGAGATTTATTCTAAATGGATAACTCTTTTCAACCTTACAGAATTTGATCCTTCCTCCATTTCTCTCATCTCCATATTCTTGGAAAGGAGGAAGCTCTAGAGACGGAGATTAGTGAGGGAGACTGAGGCGAAGGTACTTCTGAAGTGAAATAGCTGAGGGAGGAGGATGTCAGAGTGGATTCATTCGGCCTGTCCTAGCTTGTTCATTGTAGAAGCCACCCACTTGAGGTAGGAAGTAAGAGTTAGGCTTTCCAACCATGAAAATTAGGTTTAGGCGGGAAGATATTGTCCTGGCCGGATAAACACTTGTGTTGTCATACGGAAACTCATTGATAAAGGCAGAGTGCTGCATGAAATTTGTGAGTCCCATAGGTGGAGCTTTGATACCCTAATGTGTTTGGATGGAGGGTTTAGGAGGGGAAGGGAGGGGAGGGCTTACTTTTATTTTTTAAATTATGGACATTATAAAATGATTTTTAGAAAATTGAATTAACAACATGATAAATGATCATATAATACTTTAAGGGTTTTTCTATCATGTGCAAATTTGCACATGTTAAGAAGTTTAAAATAGAAATTTTATATTGGAACTTGCACATTTAATATTAAATATAAAACTTTTGAATATATAAATGTTGTTTTCCAAGAAAAAGTTACTACTATTAGTTGTTTTAACATTTGCAATGTTGCACATGTTAGACAAACCCATACTTTAAAATCACTTAATTTATTTTTTTTAAAAAATAAAAGTGAGCCCTCCCCCTCCCCTCCTAAACCCTCCATCCAAACACAATTGGGAAAAAGCGTTTGTGTGTGTGTTTGTTTGTGAGACAGACAGGGAGGGAGAGAGAGAGAGAGAGCGAGATCTTAATCACACAATCAAAACTCATTGAAGAATATGATAACAATCTGATGCTAATTTGTGCTGATAAAAATGTGATAACTCTTTTGGTTATCTCTGGAAGAAGAAAAAAAAAAAAACTGGTGTATCAGCTCTGTTTTAGGGTTTGCGGCTGCTTCACTCTGTCTCCACCACGTTTCTCCCCATGATGGCGGCTGCTACAGACCCTACACCCATCCAGTACACTCCAACGCGTCTTGGGGCGGACTACCACCACTCAAGCCACTATTGACAACAAAGGTTTATATAACACTACAATTAACAACCAACTAGCAACTTATCAAAGCAACTACTATTAACAACTGTTATTCTCCTGATACAGAGAAAAGGAAAGACAACAAACAAACTCAATTCAAATTCATCTCCAACAAACTTCACGAAGACACTCATACACAGCCAATGAATCATGGACACCAGACAACAAGAAAAACACCAAGCAAAATGTCATATTAAAAAACAGATCATGGAAACCCATGCTGAAACACGAAATCATGAAACAGTAATAAAACAAGAATACCGAGTTGAAAAAATTACCACAAATCTTAATAGGTGCTTCAAGCTCCAATAAATTAGGTTGCTGCAAGAAAATCTCTCTAGCAGTAGAACATAGCTGACGGATCTCCGTCTCCGACAGCTGAACCTGCTTCCCCGGACGGCTACGAACTTCAAGGAGTCGATTGATTATGTCATCCAAAACTGCTTGTTCCATCTCTGCAAAACACAAACAAAAGTCAACGTTGTTGTTTTTCGATGTGAAAATCACGATTATGAAGATGATTATGATAATAACTGAAATTAAGGGTATGAAATCGAAGAAGAGTGGAAGAAGTGGGTGAAGAATTACATGCGGAATGAAGACGACGATGATTGTGACGATGAAGACAAGGAGGAAAACACCGTCGTTTTGAAAGCGGAACGGTGTCGTTTAGAGGTTTACGGAGTCAGAATTTTGGACATTCGTTGTTTGTTTTGGGTTTCATTTGTTGATGAAGGGGATTTTGTTTCAGTGGAATGAAAAGGGGATTTGATTGATTTAATTAGGTCACGGAAGGAAGGAACGCACGTCTCAATATTTCACTTCGATTATTTTTATTTTTTTTTATCTTCAGGAAATATAAGATTTTTGTTTTTGTTCAAAAAAATCGTTTATGCAAGTTGGTGTGTTTTTTCCGTTTTTTTTTTTAATATGTAAAAGATTTTTTTTTCCTAAAATAAACCCCGTAAGTTGTTAACTTTTTGAATTTAGTCTTTACCGTTAATTTCTGTTACAGAAACATTGGGTGGTCTTTTCCCGTCAGAGGCACATATGGGCTATAACTTGCAAAATCTTAACCATCATTGATGGTTTTAGTCTTAGCTCCCTCCACCCCTTTCACCATGTGGTCTTTTCCCGATATTGGGGTATAAAGAGTTGCTAGGTGGACTTAAATCATGGGATTTTTGCTAATCATGTAAGGCTTTAAACCATGTATTTTCTAGACTCCATTATTTTAACCCACCAGTCGCCCAATTTTAGGTCCATTTTCAAGTTTGCCATGTGTTTTGTTTTTAAAATGCAAAACATTTGATGTTACTTTTTTTTTTTTGCCATATTATACATCAGAAGTGATTTGAATGACCCCTAACATTGACTTGTTAGATTAGGCTTGATCGTTTTCATGCCTTTGATATAAGTGTGGACCCCGTTGTATTTACACTTTTCTTCGTTACTTTTATGGTATTTGATGTTTCTTGTTTCCTCATTTTTAGAACTAGTGATTTGAGTTTGAACAACAAAATAAATATTTTATGTAACAGTGAAAACCAGTTCTTACCAATCATTTCATCATCGTTATTTTCTTATGTCTCGTAATTGTTGGTAACATCAAGCTAGAACCGTTATTGTGCATCGAGGCCCATGATAATTGTTGTACCTCTTGAATCTCCTCTCCATGTCGGGATTGTTGGCGACACTTACCACCACTCAGTTGGACAATCTTTAAGGGCCAAAAAGCTTCATTTTCTTTTCGTGATGTGTATTCCTTTTGTACTAGGTGCTTCATTATTCTGGAAAATTTAACCCTTTACCATTGATAACTCATCTAGACATGATTCCTTTTAATGATCATATTTCCCACACAATAAGCACACTAAATTTAGACATTCATGTTCAATGTTGTACACTCTTTTGTTTAGGATAAACTTCAATCTAAGAATCTTCATCATGTCTATTTTAATACAAATTCATGCAAACTTCACAAGTTATGGAATGTAGTAATCGGTCTCCACCCCTTTATTGTATCTCATAGTGTTAAAACCAATTTTGAGTGTTCTACCAATGCAATTACAAATCCTCCATAGAACGTGTTTATCATAATATTCAATAGGAAAATTAGGTACTCTACTCCATACTGCAACCTTTTCCAAAACATCTTCATTTGAAAATAACTATGGAGGCCATATTTGAAACCCTTCGTAATGCCCTAATATCATCAATGGACGGCCCTCAAAGACTCTTAACACATATGACAAATCCTCAAAACGTATAAGGAGGTAACCATTCTCCAAATATATCATTTCAATCTCGCTCACTAGCGCCCAAAATTTTAATAGACTTGTAACAGAAATTTTAAACCAACCTGATATCCAATTTTTTTGACGATGTCTGAACTCTTTTAAGGGGTGCATGCATCCTTGATATATTTTTTTGTTGACCTTCACAATTGAAAAAAAGATAAACTCCTAAATCTATTTTCATGCTTATTCTTTTTGTCCTCACCCATTATCTCTTCACCCCCTCGTTAGAATCCTCTATATACCACCAACCATCCTCACGAGGCTGTTTATATGAGGATCCTCCAGTGAACCCATGAAAGTATCTTTGTATGATATTTTATTACATCCATAAGCTTGCATGTTGCCATGATTTGCTAGTCAATTTGATTATTGGTCCCTATAATCGTGTATTGCAAATTGCCATTCATTTTGGCCTTTTTCTTTTTTTGACCAAGTTTATCCATTTCCTCAAATGAAATTTCTTTGAAAATCCTAGCAGAGGTTTCCATCGACGTTTTGTCTTGAGCTTCAAATTAAGTGCTTCAAATTCCTAGCATAGACAACTTTTTGTGTGGAAAGAGGATACATATTTGAGGATCTAGAGTGACTTGACTATATTCATTGGGATCATCTATAATATAATAAGTTTGAATTGTATAAGGGAAGTCACTTCAATCCATCAGATATACAACGTCGTCTTTCGAGAGTTCATTTAATCTCTGACGGTAACTCATTAACCACCATATTTTTAATGCCTTTGAAAACTTCTTTTTACGACGTCGTTTTTGTTGTCTTCTTTTCTGGTCTATATACCATCACTTGTTTTACATTGAATGAAATTCCGTAGTCCAGTGTCTTTTTTTATTTGTTCTTCTTTTGTAAAAATATTATATAAATATATACACATATACCAATATTTTTTTTAGAGGTTATATACCAAAATAAATATCTATATTAAAGGACCATTCAATGGTCACGATAGGGAGACAGTATATGATATATTTATCATATTATACTTAAATCTCATGTTTGATCCACTAAATAGATAGGATAAAATAAACCATTTTCTTATCCTATTACGACTTGCCTTTGTAATTTTTATCCTGGGTATGGATTGAGTTACAAACTATCTTGATAAGATTAAAAATTCATCTCTTATTTATTATCTTAATTTTTTTTTTTAAATGTTGTTATTTTTAAAATAATGATATATATCATGTTTGTTGTCATATGTGCATCAAACACATGATATGATTAATGTTTATCATATCATGTCTCTATCCATCTCTAAATCATATCATCTCTCTATCATATTTTAACCATATCTCTTTGTTATATAAGGATAGTTACGTCATTTACAAAATATAGATTTTCCTCCTCTCACTTTATTCATACCAAACAATCACCTTAATTTCCAGCCACATTATATCAATTTTCATTCTTCAACGTTATTTTTTAAAGGAAAATGATAACGAGTGCCTTTTATGCATTCTTTAAAGACTTTAAATAATAAATTTTTATGAGAAATTGTACATTTAAATGCATTGGAAATTGAAGTGTTAAATTTTTTCAAAGAATAATTTCTTAATTGAGAAACCATAAAGAGTGTCATCAGGGCACTCGTTAACAAGATCATTTTTTAAAATAAAACTTTCTTTTCTTCCACATTTCTTTTTCATCCAAACAAAGCCCTAAGAGGTAGGGCGTCTGTTTTTATGTTTTTAGCGAAGGCCCACTAGGTTAAAAACCCCTACTAGAGAGAAAGGCTCAGAAATTCATAAAAAAAATTATTCCTTAATTAGGTAAAATCTAAAATCGTACTATATAAATAAAAAATCCAATTATTTTTATCGTGATTCTGGCTGGGAAGTTAATTAAGTTTATACTATAATACCTAGTTTAGAGTGGTGAGCAAGGAAGTGGAAGTAATAGCGCCGTGTTTGGTTATAACCAGAATAATCAGAATCAGAAATTCAGAAACACGATGAGAAGATACAACAATTCTTCTTCTTCTTCAAATTCTGGAAATTATCGGAATCCATGTATTACTATGCACCAACCTTGGGCTTCTCTTCTCGTTTATGGCATCAAACGCATCGAAGGCAGATCATGGCCTTCTCCCATCAAAGGTTCTTCTTCTTCTTCCTCTCTTTTTTTGTTTTTGAATTTTTGAAACATGAACATTGTTCCCTAAGTTTTGAAATTATTTTAATTTGTTAAGGTCGTCTTTGGATTCATGCTGCTGGTAAAGTACCAGATGAGTCAACTATCAAAGCAATGGAATGCTTCTACAAAGAAATTTATGCACTCAATGGAATTACTGATATCAATTTTCCTCAACACTACCCTGTTTCTAGGCTTTTAGGTATAAATTACTACATTACACTGCATACTCAGCTTTTGTAGAGTTTTTTATTTTGCTTTAATTCACTAACTTGAATGCTGGATTTAGGTTGTGTTGAAGTTGTTGGTTGCTTGAATCGTGAGGAGATATCGTGCTGGGAGATGGTTCCTGAATCGGTATCATATCAATACCATTTATCAAGCTTTTGTTTTTAAATAAACATGCTTAATTGCACTTTTGATCTCTTTGATATGATATCACGTGCGGATTTAGTCCTCCTGTTCCAATTGTGACACGTAGGCTACTTTCGTTAAAAGTTTGATGGCCTAGTGACAAAAGGACTTGATTGTATTAAGATAAATAGTTTGGGATTTAATTTGTGAATTGAAACACGGGGAAACTAATATTGCACAATCATGTTATCCGAGAGACCGACAATTCCATTTATCAAGCTTTTGTTTTTTTATGAACTTAATTGCACTTATGATCTCCCGAGATCACGTGCAGTTTTGTTCCTCATTTAGTCGTTTTCCAACTGTGTCCGTGTTTACCTGCATTAAAAATTGGACGGCCTAATGTTAAAAGGACCTTATTGTAATAAGATAAACATCCGGGATGTAATTTGTGCAATTGAAACCCGAGGAAACTAAAATTGCACGACTGTGATATCTGAGAGAACAACCACGCAATTAAGTCTGTTGAATATTGATTCCTGGTTATCCATATTCTTTTAACTAAATTAACCCCATTTTCCTCCCTTCAGGTAAGGCTGGAAGCGCTGACTGATTATTGTTGGTTGTGTGAGCAGCCACAGGTTTGTGCCTTTTTACATTGCATTTCCTATCATTGTAAGACTAAGAACTATGTCTATACGCGTGTCCGTGTATACTGAATCAATACCTTTTCCTCTCTTATTCTAGAAATTGTTGATTCCATTTGAGATGCGAGGTTACCAAGGTGTTTATAACTTGGAAAGAAAGGTAATCATTGTTTTAAATCTACATTTTCCTTTCTGGTTTGGTTTGGAGTAATATGCTCATTTCTGATTTTTCTACTTCTTCAAAGATTTATGAAGCTGCAGTTAGAGGGTTGGCCCCTGTTGATAGCCCATTGCCAGTCAAATTTCCGCTTCCAGATCCATCAGATCCGTTTTCTCTGAAGCCGGGTCGTGTCTCTGCGCTTACTCGTAATTTGAAAGCAACTGAAGTGGACAAATCGTCAAGCTTAAGTCTGGCCATAGCAGGGGCATGCGCCGCAGCTACTCAGTTCTCAAAGAAGGATCATAATTCCCAAAGCGCTGACCGAAACAATAAACCTGCCAAAACAGATGCTAATCATGACGAGATACAAGCTGCTAGATCCTATAATTTACGACCACATCCCAGATCTATGGAAAAGGGAAATATACCATCAGATGAATTAAATGAGAAATTTGATGATGGTGATGTCTCAACTGATCATGAAGTGAAAAACAGTAGTAAAATGAATGACGAAAGTAGCTCGCACCATCAGTCTCCTCGTTCTGACAGGAGACAACATTTTATGCCCTCTACTAAGGTCAGCAGTCAAGATGATGGTGATGTCTCATCCGATCATGAAGTGAAAAGCAGTAGTAAAATGAACGAGGGAAGTAGCTCGCTCCATCAGTCCCCTCGTTCTGACAGGAGACAACATTTTATGCCCTCTACCAAGGTCAGCAGTCAATTTGATGATGATGACGTCTCATCTGATCATGAAGTGAAAAGCAGTAGTAAAATGAACGAGGGAAGTAGCTCGCTCCATCAGTTTCCTCGTGCTGACAGGAGACAACATTTTCAACCCGCTACTGACAGTAGACACCATTTTCAACCCGCTACTGACAGTAGACACCATTTTCAACCCGCAACCGACAAGAGACACCATTTTCAACCCGCTACTGACAGTAGACAGCATTTTCAACTCGCTACTGACAGGAGACAGCATTTTCAACCCGCTACTGACAGGAGACAGCATTTTCAACCCGCTACTGACAGGAGACAGCATTTTCAACTCGCCACTGACAAGAGGCAGCATTTTCAACCCGTTACTGACAGGAGGCAGTATTTTCAACCCGCTACTGACAGGAGACAACATTTTCAACCCTCTACCAAGGTAAGCAGTTGCGTATGCTACGTAATTTCTGTTGTTCCTTTTATAACTGGCGCGAAACAATCCAAATCCTCCACTATTAGCCCACTCCCAGTTATGTAATTGCTGTTGTTACAATACAAATGTTGTTATCCTTTTTGTCTAAATTTCTGCTTCTTCATGTGGAATTTGATCAGGGGATTCTGGTATATAGACCAAAGATCAGTTCTGACAAGTATGAGAGAAGCAGTATGCACGGTCAGTCTTCATGTGCAGAAGCAGATTTGAGACAGCATCCTCACCCACCATCCAAGGTATGTCTTTCTGTAATTGGTGTCACCGTCTATCTTCTGTCTTTCTGTGTTAGAAGTTTCAGTCTCATTTTGTAGTTATATGGTTAAAAAATCGCTCTGGGAATAATGAAAAAGTAAGACAGGAAAGAATCTTTCATTTTTACACCAACTGCAATTTTATTACCCCTTCTTTTCTCAAAGGGACAATACATAAAGCATGCCTAATGTTGACATTATTACAGATTTATGGACTATATCAGTAGGATATTGCTTTAGTCAATATTGAGATATTCGATTAGTTATGACCAATTAGATCTAGAGTTCACTCAACATCGTGGATACTTGTTTTTGATCCTTGAATAGATTGTTGAAGGACAAAACTTATATGGCACTTTAGGGACCATTCTTCACTAAAAACCTAGAATTATGATTGGTGTTTATTCATATATGGTTGGACATACAACTCATTCATATATGGTAGGACATACTACTCATGAATGAGGCTTTAATTATTTGGATAATTGCAACACATGATCTGTTTTGTTTCGCTCTCTGAAGTTCTACATTGGCACCGCAAGACTGTTCTGATATCAGTCACCCTGCTTACTTTTGAAATAGAGCAGCAATTTTGACAATATACTGCTTGATAATAACACCAATGGATAATTTATCATGCTTGTTCTCATCCTTATTAGATTTTTGCCGCAGCGTTGAAAAGCCTGAAGCAATGATCGTGGAAGGAGTCTAACTTCTCAGAGTCCGATTGTGAATTTGTAACGCAGTGAATGGATTATTTAGTTTTAGGTTGAATTGAAAAAAAGCTTGGAAATGGATCCTCACTTGAATTTGTTTTGATGCTTGAGTCTGTAAACTATATTGATTGATTTTATGTTGGTTCTCAGTGTTTGAGTGGTAGAGCTCAGGTTCTTGTATATAGTAGTGGAAAATTGTGAGTTTGTAACATGTGAATAATTGTATTCATTCATGTAAACAATAAACCCGTCTCACATAATGTTAGAAGTGAATCTTTCATGGCATCTATCTGGAATCCATATCCATATTCTCACCGTATGATTCTTTTAAATTATTTTTCTTTACATATTTATTGGGAATTTTATCTAAACTGGATTTTAGCTGAAGAGTGTTTCCAGAATATAGTATTCAAATACACGTCATTGATTTTCAGGTTGCAACTTGCCTTAGTGTGACTAAGGCTATGTTTGGATCTGCGTCCCAAAGTCATGTTTGGCGTCCCAAAGTGGTTTCACCGCAACCTTTTGGAAGCTACAATCTGTAGCTTTTGGATGGACGTATGTAGACGATACTTCCACTAGTAAAACAAAGACTCTAGAAACTCTGGTGTTATAAGCTCTGCATTCTGCGCTATCATTGTTTTCCAAATAATGGCACATACTACTGGGAGCATGA
This sequence comes from Medicago truncatula, assembly GCF_003473485.1. NCBI lineage: Eukaryota > Viridiplantae > Streptophyta > Magnoliopsida > Fabales > Fabaceae > Medicago > Medicago truncatula. The sequence continues at coordinate 39,391,152 of NC_053042.1, read as the reverse complement.
AAAATATTGTGTTTGCATTACTGGATTTAATTCTGATTATAGTATAACCGTTTTATGTGAATTGTCAAAATGTTAAAGATTATAGCATAACCGTTTTATGTTAGTTGTCAAAATGTTAAAAATAGTGAGTGAATTACTCTCTCCGCTAAGAGAAGTTAAAATTTAAATTACACTTCTCTCATCTCTTATATTAAAAGATATACTCATTTCCTTTGAGAAGTAAAAACTAGAGTATATTATGCTCCTATTAAGAGATGCTTGAGTTACCATTTAAGAAAACAAATAATTCCTCTCTTATGTAAAACGATGCTTCTATTACACTTTAATCCATTTTAAAATAATTTTTTTTCCATATCTACTTAAGAAAACAAATAATTCATTTCTTAATTTCAATGTCAATAATGATGATTAAATTTAAATATTTACTATTAATTTAATGATTTAGAATGTAAACTTTAATATTTTTTTGAACAAGAACTTTTTTTTTGAGGGAACAAGAACTTTATTTTAATTTTAAAGATTTATATTGATCAAATATTTGAATTTGCGGCTTTAGTATATACTCCTTTTCTTTGCACTTTGAGTGTCATATTTTCTTTCTAGATTATTAGAAATAAAAACAAAGATTATTAAGGGGGAAAATGTAGATTTTAACATAAGAGACGAGGAGAACGTTAATTCAAGCTTCTCTCAAGGAAATAGTGTAATAATTTGCAATATATAGATAAGAAAATGTATATTTTAACACAAAAGATGAGAGAATGTAGTTTACTCTAAAAAGAACCCTCATTTTCAAGCTCTTGTTGTAACCAAATTCTGTTAGTGCAATTTTTCTTTTTAAATAAAATAGATCAATGAATGGTGTTTTTCTTAGATGTAATAAGTGGTGTTTGTTGCACCGATTTTTAATTTTACAGTTTCAATTTATTTTTGATCCAACTTTGTTTCAAAATTACAAACTAAATAAAATGGGGCAGAAAGATGAAGCGTAATTGCTAGTTATCAAAGACATTATTTGCGCTTTTCCATGCTCAAATGTGTGAATCTAACACTTAACAACAAATGAAGGATAGAAAGTTGCGTCCATCTTTACAAATGAAAACATAGAAAACTTGGCTAAACTAGTTTAACTAGAATAAGCAAACAATCAACTCAAAAGAGAGGAGATCGAATAATATCAATTAGTTTTATTGTGATTGATTTCATAATCAATAACAATATCAATCAATGTAATTGTGATTAATTTCATAATCAATTTTATATTCCATATTCACATGCACCACCCAAGGAATTTAGTGGCTCTACATTGGAGTACTAGTTAAATCTTGTAATAAAAAATCGAGAGAAAAGGAAGACATCTAGAGCGATCAAACGTTGCAGTAGCAATTCAAGAGGAAAGGACATGGAAAATATTTCTTAGTTCAATTCCATGCAGAAAGGTACGTATATTTTATTTTTCTTCCATATTCATCGCTGTTAACATCATGAATCCCCATCTGGTTGTGTTTGTGACTTTGTGTATGTGTGTTGGAGATTAGGTTTACGTCTATGTTAACTTGTCTAGTATGGATTTGGATTATCTGCAGTTTGATTGCATGCAGTGAGCATATCTGAACCGTTTGATATTGATAGGACGATCTAAATTTTAAGTTGTACATTTAATCATATTGTAAATTTTTACTGTTGTACTAGTGAGATCATGGTTAATACATACATATACAAGGTATATTGAAGGAACAAGGAGGTTGCTACATTTTTTAAAGTCCAAACATATGATTTACCAAGATTTATTTATATGATGATTTTGCATCAATATTGAATTAATTTGATACTTAAATTACTAATAGTAAATTCTAAGATAAAAGTAATTGGTTTGGTTCTTTGCTTGTTGTCTTAGGAATGAGAGATTAAAAACAGTTCATCCTAAAATTTGATTTGTTCCTACCACGGTAAATTATTTATGATGCACTATAATTTTATGTAAAATTTGCCGATGATACGGTGGCTAGAAATCAATTTTTACGATGAAGCGTTTCCAATCTTTCATCATGAGTCAACATGCACAAAACCATTTCAATTACTATAAATAATTTGAAGAGAAAATGTTATCTTAGAGTTTATTTTTAGTGATTTAAGTATCAAACTAATTAAATATTGATTGATCGACAATCATTTAAACATCTTGGTAAATCATATGTTTGGGCTGCAGCAACCTCCTTGTACCTTCGATATATCTTATATTTGTACCAACCATAATCTCTCTCTTACAACAATTAACATTAACAATATGATTAAATGGATTTCCCTAGAAAAAATTATTAAATGGATAACTTTTTTTTAAGGAATTAAATGGAACTTATAAAATAAGATGAAATTTATAAAAAAAAAAAAAAAAACCGATATAGGATGAAAAGTATGGCCAACTCAATTTTTTGAATAGGTGGACTGCCGAATATGTAAATTGGCATTCTTCATCGTTTTAAAGTGGTTTTTATATCTTTGATTTCTCGAAAAAGTCTAACACATTTTTTTATCAAGTATTATAATTGTTATGGGTTTAACATTGGAGAATGATGTATACAAAAGCCTAAAATTTAATTAACTAAGAGTTGATATACTTTTTTTTCTTTCTTGGGGCTATAATTGTCAAGTGCTAAATTTTAAGTCTCTACTTTCCGTGTGTCAAAATTTCAGTCTACTTTCCTCGTGTTAATGTTTCCTACTTTTACGGCTATTTGTTTTGGTTTCTATTGATATTCATGATCCAATAAATTGGAAGAATCTTGACAACACGTCAAGTGATATTCTAGTTAAAAATAGGCCTACTAGAAAAATTAATCCTAATTTTTCAAATGACATATATATTAGGCATTTTTCATATGCGAATTATTCGAGAAAATTAAACAATTGTGAGATAGTGATCGAAAATGGCTAGTTTATTGAAAATATATTGACAAAGTATATTTTTTTGTTGTAAATTATTTAAATCTTCTACTTCGAGTAACTTGAGTTTGCTAGCAAGTGAGAGCTTAAATGACTGGAAGCATATAGTCGAAGACTCAGACAACATGAAAATGGTGTCGAACATATAACTAATACTTGGAATGAATTGAGAATAAAATTTGATAAAAATCAGACAATTGATAAACACTTGCAAGAAGAAATTGTGAAAGAGAAAGAGCGTTGTAGACAAGTTTTACATAGAATATTTATGTTGTGAAATGTCTTGCTAAGAATAATCTTACAATTCGAGATCCAAAGAAAAATTAAATCAAGATGGAGTATTAAATAATAATGGTAATTTTCTTAGATTAATTGAAATGATTGCGGAATTTGAAATGATAATGCAAGATTATGTGAGACGCGTTCAAGACCATGAAATTCATCATCATTATCTTGGACATAAAAATCAAAATGAATTTATTTTTCTTTTGTTGCAAAGTGTTACTAAAAGTTGATGATACATTCTGGTTAGGACTTGTAAATGAATTACTAAATATTTTAAAGGCTCTTAATCTTAATGTTGATGATGTGAGGGGGCAAGGTTGTGATAATGGTTCCAATATAAAAGAAAAGCACAAAGGTGTTCAAAAGAGATTTCTTGAGATTAATCCTAGAGAATTATACATGTCATGTGCTTGTCATAGTCTTGATCTTACCCTTTGGTGATATGACACATTCTTGTGTTAAGACTATTTCTTTCTTTTGAGTTTTTCAGCACTTATATTCATTGTTTTCAGGATCAATAAAAAGATGATTTTTTTTTTATTGATAATGTTCCACTTTTGATAGGTGTCCCTATTTTAGTTTTTTTATTTTATTTTATTACTTTTTTATTTGCACTACCGTTTCTGTTTATTTTTTTATGTGGTGGAAGAGTGATTAATATGTGATAAAATAAGATATTTATCTTATTTAAAGTTTAGTTTCGCTTTATTGAAATGAACAAATGTAATCTAAAATCTACTTGATATTGAAATAAACAAATGTAATAATCTAAAGTCTATTTGATAATCTCAATCTCTCAAATGTATGTGCATTTTTCCAAAAATAAAATAAAAAAATTAGCTAACCACTTGGATACTGTTATGAGCTCTACATCGAATAAATAAAAGTATTGTATGTGATATTTAAGTTATGAAACTCTTCCATAAAATGGAATGATCTTTTTGGGTTAAACTCTCCTCGTGATCTTAACTCCTAACATTAATTTGGGAGGATTAGGTGGCACTGTTTATTTGATAGCATGTGCCTTTTTCTCAATTATGTACTTCGTGTTCGTCTATATCTATTCTTTTTATTACGTTAACGTATATAAATTATAAATAATTTTTTACTAATTATTATTTTTTCCCTAAGAGTGTGTTTGGATGAAGTAATTTGAAAATTTTAAAGAATTTAGAATTCTAGATAATTTAAATGATTCAATTAAATTACATTCATTTCTCAATACTTTTATTTGGATGGAGTAATAAAAAATTCATTGTCATCATTTTTGGGCAATTGTTATAAATTTCAATTTTTTTGGGTCAAATTTGAAAATTGAAATTAGGGGTCAATTTGTAAATTTCAAAAATTTTGAGGGGTCAAATTATAATTTATCTTGATTTAACTATGAAATATTTATCTAACACTTGCTGAGAAAGTCGAATTAAGAGTGTCAAAGTCATTAGATTTTAACACCCCTAAAATAAGATTGGCTTTGTCGAATTTTATAAATGTTGTGATAATGATGCAAAGACAAAGAGTGAAGCGGAGAGTTTAATTAATGCACTAGAATTTTTTTCTCTTCGTATGGTTGTTTGGTATGATATATTTTATTTTCTATTAATAAGGTTAGCAAAAAGTTGCAATCTAAGTCTTTATGCATCAACGCTATAAGAAAACAGTTGGAAAATGTGTTGTCATATTTTGAAAAACATTGTAAGGAAGGTTTTACAAAAAGTTGATATTGCAAAAAGTGTTGCACTTGAAATGAATGTTGAGCCAATTTTTCCAACAAAACTTTGTTTAATTAGAAGAAAAAAAACAATTTGGAGAGAATAATGAGGAACATGAAAAATCAATCACCAAAAGAATCATTTAAAGTCGACTATTTTCTTATTGTTGTTGGTATCTTTGAAAACCAGATTTGAGGATTGAAGACATTTGAAAGTATCTTTGTTTTCTTGTATGATTCACACAAGTTAAAGTTTTTGGATGATAGCAAGTTGAATAAATGTTATGTTAAATTTCACTAAACCTTATCTCGTGGCACAATATAAGATGTTGATGTTCATGATCTTTTATCAGAATTAAAAGTGTTATTATTCACTTTGCCAACTGAAACAATGTCTCCCATGGATATTCTTAAATTTGTAAAACTTGTAGATTGTTCTCAGAAAGTAGCAATTGCTTACAAAGTTTTATTGACGGTGCCCGTGACCGTAGAATCGACAAAAAGAAATTTTTCAAAATTGAAGTTGATTAAAACTTACTTGAAGTGAATCAATGTCACAATATTGAACGACTTGGCTACTTTTCTAATTTAGAAAGATATGTTGAAGAACATTGAAGTTGAGGTCATTATAAATGATTTTGCATCTCAAAAAGCTCGACAAAACCGTTTCTGACTTCACGAGAAAAGAGAAGTTTTTTTATCTTTTATATTTGGTGAAACTATTGTAGATTTAAATAATGGTCTATATTATATGTCCTAGTTTTATTAGAGTTGATTTCTCTAAAAATATGTTGATATGCATACCTATCAATTTACCTAGCTCAGAGAGGTTTTGGCTCCAACCCAAAGGTAAAGGTGGATCAGGTCATGTGGGTCAATGAAACATAGTTTGGGAGGTTACTGTTGGGCGGTTTCAGTTGGAGAAATCAAATCCAGCGAAGCCCGAAAACCGACCGAACTAGTACTGGTATATAAATATTATTGGGCTGAATTATTACCCAACAGATTGGGCCAAATATGACCTGGTTCCTTTCCTCTTTCATTTGTGTTTCAATCTTCAAAATGAATCTAGATGATTGAATCCTTATGATCTTATTATTGTCTTCTCATCCGAAATCACCATTTTTCTCCATTCTTTCTCCTCTCATCAAGCTAAAACGAGTTTCAACCCAAATACACAATTTTATAATCCTGAATGTGATAAGGGTAAAGACAAGAACGCGATCCTCTCATCAAATTTCCAGTACCAAATTGTTCCTTCCTTCTTATGTTTGTATGGGTTTTCAACTAACTGATTCAACTCGTCTGAGAAACCGCATAAACCAAAACCGATCTAAGCGACAACATCAAACAAACGAAGATGTGCTAGATTTTCTCACCCGTCGGCCTACTCGGTTTGGAATTTTGAGCCCGAATTCCAACCGGTTTCCACCCTTACTGAATCCTCTCAAATTTTATCCTTGAACCAATTTTTAATGTGTTTTTAACATTGAATTTCCCTCAAATTTTATTCTTAAACCAACTTCCTTTGTTAAAAGTTGAGCCTTTGCTTTTCACGTGACCATCTCTCACTTATCTCTAATTAAATTTGTTCCACACACATCCGTTGGAAAGTCAAAGAATATATTGATCCGAGGGAGTATATTTTAAACTCGTGTAGTCGACATTTCAAAATTCTAAAAAATATTAATTTAAATACATTTTTTTTTCACTAACAAATGTCTTAAGCCATTAATTAGCATCATGCTAATTAAAAATGAAAATATTTTCATAAGAAGACTTAGACGATAATGATACATATTACATACACGAACGCACGCAGGTGCGAGCGCGCGTACACAAATATATATACATACACACACACACACACACACACACACACTTCTTCATGATGATCACACACATAGTATAACAAAAATCATTTTCAAAATAGGTTTTCATCTTTACTTTAACAATAATATTTAAATATCAACCGATTCATTTGATTAATTACCACCAACAATCATAATCCCTCTTCCGTTAGTTATCAAATTCTTCATGGCCCAATCACAATCAGAAAACACCGCGGCTGTGGACGCCATCTTTGCACAAAGTACTATCTTTGCTGGGGTTACATTCTTTGGCGCAGGTTGGACCCAAACTTGTCCAACTAACAACATTACTTCCGACCCCAAGTGTTTTCTCGACACCAACATAACCAAAAACCTTATTGTTAATCCTGATTTTATTGAATTGAGACAATCATGATAGCTTATATTTACAGAAAATTCTTTAATATTGAACAAACCAAACCATGTTTAAGTTTGAACTGATTTACTATTATATGAATTTATGTATTTAATTCTGTATTTAACTGTTTCAAACTTGTTTTCAGAGTTGTCAAATATCACATCAGTTTCAGATTTAAAACGAGAAAAGTCTCATACCTGAATTTTTTTATTATGATATTCTTTATTTATTTTGGTGCCATGTACCTATTCTATTCATTATATATACCTGAATATAGTGTACCTCTTCTTTATTTATTTTGGTGCCCTGTACATCATTTGCAGGTGCCGAAGGTCTTACTTTTCTCCAGCTCTGCAAGCTAACAGGCTTCGAACGGTTGTCATAATAGGCATCTTCATGATATTGAGCTTTTCTGTGCCTCATTACTTCATGGAATATAAAGCAGTCCATGGTTTTGGAACAGTCGACACGGACAAAGAATGGGTATTGATAACATGTATACACTATTATATTATAATAATAAGATTTAATTTATATACACTTTATACTTATACTCATTTTTTTGTTATGGCGGTTCAATGAATTAATCAATGTGCCATTTGGGTCAAGAGCATTTGTTGCGGCTGTTGTGGCATGTTTGTTAGACAACACTTTGCATAAGGGGTTGCGAGCGTGCGTACACAAATATACACACACACACACACACACATTTCTTCATGATGATCACACACATAATATAACAAAAATAATTTTCAAAATAGGTTTTCATCTCTACTTTTACAATAATATTTAAATATCAACCGATTCATTTGATTAATTACTACCAACAATCATAATTCCTCTTCCCTTAGTTATTAAATTCTTCATGGCCCAATCACAATCAGGACACACCGCAGCTGTGGACGCCATCTTTGCACTAAACACTATCTTTGCTGGGGTTACATTCTTGGGCGCAGGTTGGACCCAAATTTGTCCAACTAACAACATTACTTCCGACCCCAAGTGTTTTCCTGACACCAACATAACCAAAAACCTTATCGTTAATCCCAATTTTATTGAATTGAAACAATCATGATAGCTTATATTTGCAGAAAATTCTTTAATATTGAACAAACCAAACCATGTATAAATTTGAACTGATTTACTATTATATGAATTTATGTATTTAATTCTGTATTTAACTGTTTTAAACTTGTTTTCAAAGTTGTCAAATATCACATCAGTTTCAGATTTAAAACGAGAAAAGTCTCATGCCTGAATTTTTTTATTATGATATTATTTATTTATTTTGGTGCCATGTACCTATTCTATTCAGTATATATACCTGAATATAATGTACCTCTTCTTTATTTATTTTAGTGCCCTGTACATCATTTGCAGGTGCCGAAGGTCTTACTTTTCTCCAGCTTTCCAAGCTAACAGGCTTCGAATGGTTGTCATAATAGGCATCTCCATGATATTGAGCTTTTCTGCGCCTCATTACTTCATGGAATATAAAGCAGTCCATGGTTTTGGACCAGTCCACTTGGGCAAAGAATGGGTATTGATAATATATATACACTATTATATTATAATAATAAGATTTAATTTATATACACTTTATACTTATACTCATTTTTTTGTTATGACGGTTCAATGAATTAATCAATGTGCCATTTGGGTCAAGAGCATTTGTTGCGACTGTTGTGGTATGTTTGTTAGACAACACTTTGCATAAGCGGTTGCCAGTTAGAAATTAGACACCCATGTACTGGGATGATGCAGGAACCAGTGACCTTGACCTGTATGCACTGCCAACCGTACCATTCAATCTACACCAATATTTTCCTTTAGTCTATTCAATCTACACCAATATTTTGCTTAAGCTTAGTCTTTTCCTTCGGCATATATAGTTAGTTATTCAGCACAAGAATAATATTTTTATTTATTTTCTTGCCCATGTTTCTTATATTTTCAAACATATACATAAACTTGTTTAGGACTTGCAAATGAATTACTAAATGTTTTAAAGGCTCTTAATCTTAATATTGATGATGTGAGGGGGCAAAAAGCTTATAAAACCGTTTCTGACTTCACGGAAAAAGAAAAGTTTTTTTGTTTTTGTTTTGTTGATATTTGGTGAAACTGTTGTATATTTTCAATGATGGTCTATATATATCCTAGTTTTATTATAGTTGATTTCTCTAAAGATAGGTTGATATGCATACCAATCAATTTATCTAGCTGAGAGAGGATGTGGCTCCAACCCAAAGGATTCAAGTGAATCCCCTCAAATTTTATCCTTGAACCAATTTTTAATGTGTTTTTAACATTGAATTCCCCTCATATTTTATTCTTAAACCAACTTCCTTTTTTAAAAGTTGAGCCTTTCCTTTTCACGTGACCATCTCTCACTTATCTCTAATTAAATTTGTTCCACACACGTCCGTTCGAAAGTCAAAGAATATATTGATCCGAGGGAGTATATTTTAAACTCGTGTAGTCGACATTTCAAAATTCTAAAAAATATTAATTTAAATACATTTTTTTTTCACTAACAAATGTCTTAAGCCATTAATTAGCATCATGCTAATTAAAAATGAAAATATTTTCATAAGAAGACTTAGACGATAATGATACATATTACATACACGAACGCAAGTAGGTGCGAGCGCGCGCACACAAATATATATATATACATACACACACACACACACATTTCTTCATGATGATCACACACATAGTATAACAAAAATAATTTTCAAAATAGGTTTTCATCTCTACTTTTACAATAATATTTAGATATCAACCAATTAATTTGATTAATTACCACCAACAATCATAATCCCTCTTTCCTTAGTTATCAAATTCTTCATGGCCCAATCACAATCAGGACACACCGCGGCTGTGAACGCCGTCTTTGCACTAAGCACTATCTTTGCTGGGGTTACATTCTTGGGCGCAGGTTGGACCCAAATTTGTCCAACTAACAACATTACTTCCGACCCCAAGTATTTTCCCGACACCAACATAACCAAAAATCTTATTGTTAATCCCAATTTTATTGAATTGAAACAATCATGATAGCTTATATTTGCAGAAAATTCTTTAATATTGAACAAACCAAACCATGTATAAATTTGAACTGATTTACTATTATATGAATTTATGTATTTAATTCTGTATTTAACTGTTTTAAACTTGTTTTCAAAGTTGTCAAATATCACATCAGTTTCAGATTTAAAACGAGAAAAGTCTCATACCTGAATTTTTTTTATTATGACATTCTTTATTTATTTTGGTGCCATGTACCTATTCTATTCAGTATATATACCTGAATATAATGTACCTCTTCTTTATTTATTTTGGTGCCCTGTACATCATTTGCAGGTGCCAAAGGTCTTACTTTTCTCCAGCTTTCCAAGCTAACAGGCTTCGAGCGGTTGTCATAATAGGCATCTCCATGATATTGAGCTTTTATGTGCCTCATTACTTCATGGAATATAAAGCGGTCCATGGTTTTGGACCAGTCCACTTGGGCAAAGAATGGGTATTGATAATATATATACACTATTATATTATAATAATAAGATTTAATTTTTATACACATTATACTTATACTCATTTTTTTGTTATGTTGGTTCAATGAATTAATCAATGTGCCATTTGGGTCAAGAGCATTTGTTGCGTCTGTTGTGACATGTTTGTTAGACAACACTTTGCATAAGGGGTTGCCAGTTAGAAATAATAGACCCATGTACTGGAATTATGCAGGAACCAGTGACCTTGACCTGTATGCACTGCCAACCCTACCATTCAATCAACACCAATATTTTCCTTTAACCTACTCAATCTACACCAATATTTTGCTTCGACTTAGTCTTTTCCTTCGGCATAGTTAGTTATTCAGCACAAGAATAATATATTTATTTATTTTCTTGCCCATGTTTCTTATATTTTCAAACATACATAAACTTGCTTAGGACTTGCAAATGAATTACTAATTGTTTTAAAGGCTCTTAATCTTAATATTAATGATGTGAGGGGGCAAAAAGTTCGAAAAAACTGTTTCTGACTTCACGGGAAAAGAGAAGTTTTTTTTTGTTTTTGTTTTGTTGATATTTGGTGAAACTATTGTATATTTTGAATGATGGTCTATATATATCCTAGTTTTATTAGAGTTGATTTCTCTAAAGATAGGTTGATATGCATACCTATCAATTTACCTAGCTTAGAGAGGATGTGGCTCCAACCCAAAGGATTCAAGTGAATCCCCTCAAATTTTATCCTTGAACCAATTTTTAATGTGTTTTTAACATTGAATTCCCCTCATATTTTATTCTTAAACCAACTTCCTTTGTTAATAGTTGAGCCTTTGCTTTTCACGTGACCATCTCTCACTTATATCTAATTAAATTTGTTCCACACACGTCCGTTGGAAAGTCAAAGAATATATTGAACCGAGGGAGTATATTTTAAACTCGTGTAGACGATAATAAACACACGAATGCACGCGCCCGTACACACACACACAGATATATATATATATATATATATATATATATATATATATATAGACACACACATACATACACATTTCTTCATGATCATTACGCATAGCAAAAATCATTTTTAAAATAGGTTTTCATCTATACTTTTACAATAATATTTAAGGGTCTTGCTAAGTTGTGCACTGAGAGCACATGTTAAGGACTCCATAAATGGTAAATATTTATTACAAAACAATGATTTTTAATCTTTAAAAGAATAAATTGACACAATTTCTTAGATAAAATTTCCACTTTAGATTCTTAACATGTGCCCTAAGGTCACAAGTTAGCATTTTCCAATATTTAAATATCAACCGATTCATTTGATTAATGATCACTAACAATCGTAATCCCTATTCCCTTAGTTCTTTCTTTAAAAAAAAAAAAAAAAAAAATCCCTTTTCCATTAGTTATCAAATTCTTCATGGCCCAATTACAATCACGACACACCGCGACTGTGGACACCATCTTTACACTAAGCACTATCTTTGCCGGGGTTACATTCTTAGGCGCGGGTTGAACCCAAATCTATCCAACTATCAACATTACTTCTGACTGCAAGTGTTTTTCCGACACAAACATAACAAAAAAACCTTATTGTCTACAATGGCTTATCCTTCACTTAGTGTTTGTTGCTGTCGCTCGGAGTCGTATCCTCCGCGCCTTCATGGTGCTGTTCGCCGTCTTAGCTACCTGAGAGTTTATTTTGTTGCTTGCCTACACCAATGTGATGCAAATTAAGCTGGGAACATTGGAGTGTGGCAGTTCTCACACTTCAGTTTCCGTCATTCCAAAAAAATTGAGGGGTAAATTTACAATTTTTTTGGAATTTTATTAGGGTCAAATTGAAATTTTTGAATTTTGTTTTGGATCAAAATGCAAAATTTGGAAAATTATAACAATGAAGAATTTTGAAATTCTTAACTTTTAAGTGTCATTTGAAATTCTCTAAATTTAACTTGAGCAAAATACTTCATAAATTTCCATCATTTTGAAAATTCTTCAAATTATTATCCAAACAATGAAATTCATATCAAAATATTTAAATTCTCTCAAAACGTTGCATTCCCTCATCAAAACACACTCTAAAAAAAAACGAAATATAGTTTTTGATTACATTATATAGATGGTGGACTACCACTGAAATCGTGTTCAGAGGAATCAATTATGCATATACAACAACGTGAAAACATGAGCATTAACTCGTGCGTTTATAGTTTACACTAGAAATCAACTACAAATACGTTCAACTTAACAAGTGCACCCATGCTCACCTAAATTTTCTTTCTTTCTGCAAGCATGATTTGATTGATAATAAGAGTGAGAATATGCAAATATCGTGTAATTAGTATTTTTGGTTAAGTTATAGGAGGGAGATATGTAGTGTAAGGCTTCGCAGTACAGAAATACATATCACATATATGACTTCAAAGTTTAAACACGTATACACGGTTCAATATTTCATAGGAAAATTCTCTAACCTTCTTTCTTATGGCTACTGGCATTCTTAAATAACATCAGTTCTGGTTTAAACAAAATCGTGACAATTTTTTGACAATAAATACACAATTTTTTTGTTTCAACATTACACTCATTCATTGTCTCGACAAGATCTTCAATATCTTTTGCCAAGGATGGCAAAGGTCCAACCGCAACAATAGAATGTAAGGGTTTCCCCTAAGGTAAGCAATTAAACTTCCGATGTCATATAGGTATTGTTCAGCTAATAACTCTCTTCAAAACATCTTCAGCATGATGCTCGAAATTTGGCAAGGCCCAGTCATGTTGGGTTATGTCAAGATTGTCTTTCTCAACACTCAGACCCTGAAAACAAGATTAAAAAAAGTAAGATTTGCGAATTGCTTAGTTAGAAACTACACTGGGTAGGATCCCTTTGCCACAGTTCGACATTTACTGTGTTTGAAACTGCGAAGATAAGGAGAAGTGTATCTATCCCTGAACCCCTAGCTTGTATATCATCCCAAGGCAATTGGCCAATTTCTCAGCAAGGAGCCAAGGGCTATTCTTTTTTTAACCTTTTCTTATAAACTTATCAGAATGCACCTACATTTTGCTTCTTTGTACAAGTGTTAAATTTTAACTTGAGTGTCATCATTTGCTCAAAAAAACTTGAGTGTCATCCTCAATGAAAAAGTAGTCATGCTATAGAACCTCTATATGGATATTTCCCCTGGTGACATGGAGAAAGGGAGGGAGGAACCATTCACGGAATAAAACTATAATTTCGAAGTTGGATCTTTAAAATTATGAAAATTCTACAGTAAATCATTCATATTTGTACCTTTGAAGGATCAAATCCGAATCCACCACCCATTTGCATCATTCTTTGTGTATCATCTACAGCTGCATGAAAAACAGCAACCATCATAATTTGTAACTAGTGTGTATCCAAATTCCAGTTATAATGCAAAAATCAACAAATTATGAATAGTAAAAATTCATATAATGAAATTGATGAGATAACTAAAAATATACATATAAAAATGGTTGATGTTTAAGTCGTTAAATACAAACCATTTTCTTCCCCCAAGATGAGACTAAACAATCCTCTTAAGCCAAACAGATTGAGGAAGTACCTGAAATGCAATCATGATTCATGACAATTAAACGCAAGCAAGAGTGAAAAGGCAGAAATCTATGAAAAAGAAAATTACCAGGAGCGACTGCTGACGTAGCTAACATCAACTGTGCTGAGGTCTATTCCATTCTGTAACATAGACCTAAACCTTTGTGTCAATGGAAAGGGTATCTTGGCTGCAAAAAAATTGTAAATATTTTAGAAGCAGATAACAGGGGCAGGGAATACAAGGGTAGATGACTGCATAATAAAACAACAACTAAAGCCTTTTTCCTACAAGGCAATGATATTGAATTATGTTCAGTCTGATAGTAGTACTCCCTCCGGTCACATTTATAAGCAAAAAATGACTTTTTATGTACATTGAATAATTAATGAATCTGGTGATATTTATAGGTTAGATACATTAATTATTCAATGTATCTAAAAAGTTGTTTTTTGATTATAAATGTGACCGGAGGGAATATGTACTATTTACTTGTAGCTTATAGCTTGCATGTAACTCTAATAGTTTTCTTGTCTGTTCTGTTAATTAAGTTTTAGTTCAATAACTGGCGGTAGCTGTTACTCAGCAACAGATTTTTCAATTAGTTTGCACTGCACACTCACATTTTACATATACAAGACTGATGTAAATCTTTCTCATCTAAGAAATAAGAATATCAAACTTGAGAAATGCCCTTGATCTCATTCTCTCACAAATAATCTCAACTCTCAGATTTCTTCATGGTATCAGGGCTTGAATAAGCTTCGATCATGGCTTAGATTCCTCAATCTGCTACTTCATCTCAAGCTTAGACTAAGTCCTTCAGCAATAGCCAATAACAACCTCCGTTCTAGCCTAATTCTGGTAGCTACTAGCTATCATGGCCAACCCTTTTGTGGCCATGGAAGAACAGAGTTGGTCAGGCCACACACATTGTTAAGTTTGTTCCAACTTCGGTAAATGTTATAAATATGTATGCTCTGCCATTTCATGGTCGTAAAAATGGGGGGCACAGAGGAGGGGGGATGGGAAGAGGGAAGTGGTGCAGGTGCAGCCTTGGGCTATGCACCGTCTTTAACGAAGGAGTCTTCCTGGTCGACTGCCAGAGGAACTGTTTGTTAGGGTGGCTGGGTTCCAACGTCTAAACACACATTGGAGATGCAAAGATTGCTGGAAAGAGACTGGCGGCGGTCAGGGAAAGGGGTAGGGGGGCAGGAAGGGAAGAAGGAAGAGGGGAGAAAGCAATGTTGTCAATTGTGGATTAGAAAAGAATACCGTTTGTTCGAATTCCGCTATGCTATAGAGGCTATAGTGCTGCTGATATAGCCTCTACTTGACAAAACTTCGTACTAAATAGCGTATCCCGGAACAATAGCAGTTTGTTCAAATTTCTCTGTGCTATAGCGCTATAACCTCTGTTTGACAACACTAGGAGAAAGAGGAAAAATCTAGTATGGGAGGTCTATTGTTAAATCTGGTGAAACTTCAAAATCCAAAGGCAACCAAACGTGGTCCATCATGGACCACCTATAGCAGTGATCTATGATAGTAATCATACTTAAAAATTGAGACTTGTAGTACTTAGGTGTTGGAATATTAGAAAATATCTTATAATATCTTAAATCTTTGATATATCATATTTGAGTATCTTAAGTTATTATCCATAAAAAAGAAAAGAGTGTCTTAAGTTATTTCCTAGGATTATCTTGTAATCTTAAAGCATCTCTTAGGATTAGATTTCATATTACCTATTTTTATTATGATTTGTTTTTGATTTATGATTGAGACCGTGTATCCCTATTAATAGGGATCAGTGTTTAGTCTTTGGCTACAAGTTAGTATCAAGCAATGATGAATGATATTGAAAGTATTTATTATTTTCCATCCTCCTTTTATCTAAAATCCCACAACTTCAACATTGTGTATGTCTCGCTAAACTTGCATTTTGTATACTAAGTTTTAGTTCTATATAGTTGGAAATTGTTTGTTTTTGAGAATTATCATTAAATCAGCAACTCCCCTTTTATTTTATCTCCCATTTATGACTATATATCATCTGCAAAAGGCATGTGTCGAGATAACATATTTTGGATATGTTAAGCAAGTATGTCTTGAACCAAGAGAAAAAAACTAAGAATCAAAGTTGACCCTTGGTACACACTAATGGTTGTTGGGAAATTTTCTATATTTCCACCTCGTAATCTCAAACTAGTTGTGACCCCTTGTAATCTCAAACTAGTTGTGACCCCTTGGTACATTTCTTTGATAGCTAAATGAAAGTAATCCACTAGGTATTCTATTAGATGTCTTTTCAATACCAATACAAACCATCAGTTTGATTAGTTGATATTTTTCCCTCAACCTTTGTAGCAAGTACATGGCTTCCATGGACAATAAGTCAAGATATATACGTGCTTATTCAGGATGGCAACCATATATATACAAAAATTAAAACTGGCATCGTGACACCGTAATATGACAGACATAAACAGATTTTGAAGAATATGAATTCATGTAAAGAAAACTACCAAATACCAATCTAACATTATGACACTATGAGGGACAAAAGCAAGTGTGAAAATTACCTGCTACAAATCCAGAAAAGAAAAAGTTCACCCAAGCAAAAGTAAGAGTCTGGCCAACAAGAGTAAACAATACAAGTTAGTATGGCAATTCATAATTGGCAAAAAGTAGAACAACAAGCAAGGCATATGATCCAAGAAAGCAGTGTCAAACTCTAATCTAATCTCGACACCTGAGGAATGATCATTGAAAGATTTTTCTTCATCATATCCATGGCCATGTTCGGATCAGAGAACATCTGTGCTTGTGGATTCGTGGCTTGGCCCTTCGGAACGAACAATAGACCATTTTCCTTTAACAAAAATTGACAAACAATTAGTTCACTGTTGAATTGGTTAGACAAATTATTCTGTAAATTACTACACAAAGCTTGTAACAGAGTTATTAACTTCTGATGAGTTTCAGAGGCATTCTAGAAATGTCAAATTTTAAAATTTATTGATCAATTAACCTCTAATGGGATCTAGGAAACAAATTTTGACTTCTGAGTACAACAAATCACAGAAGCTGAGAATTCTCATAAATTTTTTATCTGAATTAATTGCCTCAAACAATAGTTGTTAATTTCACCCATAACAAAAGCCATTACATAATACTACATTTTTCTCCCAAATAAGAAACATAAATATAAACCTTCTAACAAACTAGAATACACACTGAGAAAACAAACCTCGTTACAATAATAAAGCTTGCGGGCACGAAAAGCCTTAGAAGGAATAAAATTAGCAGCAGCACGTAAATTCCGAGCTCTAAGCATAACTTGCCTGTATTAAGATCACCAAATCATCAATATAACATCAAATTACAAATCAAGAATACTAAAAATCAAAATAATCAACTGAAGAATAAATGTCAAAATTACCCTTCTCTGACAATTTTGATATCAGGAGTTTGAGAAGAACGCAAAAGCTTGGAAACAATATGACGAAGCACACCAATAAGAACCATAACAACAGATAAAGGGATTAACACCCAATCTCTGATTGCAGTATCCAAAACCAGATCTTCCGCCATTATTCTAAAACCTAACAAACTAAAGAAATATGAATTCAGAAGAGAAGTATGTAAATGTAATTAAAGTAGCTTATGAATCGATTACAATTATGCATTGTTTAGATTTGGGAATTGAAATTGAAATTAGAAACAAGGAGTATAGTATTTTACCGCGATGTAGTATCTGATGAGGAATTGCGCGATACGTAGCAAACAGGAATTAGTGGAAAACCCTAAATCTGAGTAGAGAGGAACAAGATCGAGAACTGGTGATCGATTGTGTCACACAGCCGGCAACCTCGTCTTTCGATAGTTAACAACAACACTTTCACTCCGTGTGTCTTTATTTTATTTTTTATAGCAAAAATCTTTTGTTTTACTGAAAAACTTAAAACCTCCTTTCCTTTTTTTAAGAGGAACTATAAACCTATATATAAACCTCTTATCTTTTATTTGATGTTAACGAAATAAACTAAACTTTTACTATCTCCGTTCCTAATTATAAGTAAATTTAATTTTTTATATTCATTCAACTAAGATGTATCTTACGTAGTACATCATTTTTATTTTATTTTTAAGTCAATTCAGGAGTATTATTCAAAAATTTGATTTTTTTTTCTTAATCATGTTTAGTATATCTAGAATTATTTTTGAAAAAAGTTTGATTTTTTAATAAATAATGAATTAAATATGAATTTTTATATTTAACGTTTAAAAATTTATATTTAATTCGTATTTTGTTAAAAAAAAATCAGATTTTTATAGCGTTCTTATAATATTATCAACGTTCATGATAAAATTTGATGAGTACTTATAGCTTGACTTAGAAGGTAAGACTGAAAGCGTGTAGTGTACGAAAAACTTTTGTGAGACTAAAAGTTTGAAGATTTTTTTTAGAAAAACTAAAACAAATATGTTAGGAGCATCATCTAGGATACCTTGCTGAAAAGAAAGCACGTGCTTAAACGAGATACGATAACATCTAGCCGTCAATCAGAAACCGAAAAGCAAATGTTGGCTAAAAGGTGTGAATTCGCCCTTTCAAATCTCATGCTTGGGAGCTTCAAATTGACACGAGATAATTGGAGCATGATTGTAGAAATCACGTCACCTCAAAATACTAAAAAAAAATCTATACGTGAGAGAAACAAATACAACTAAAGCTATAACTCGCATGTGCAAACCAAAATCTCGGGGCTCACCTTGTTTTGGGGGCTCGTCAGTCATCAGAATTATTGAGGGCTGGCCTTAGGGGCTTTGAACCGGTATAATAATATTGAGTCGGAGGTATCACCTTATACAAGTCGGATTCCAGCTCGCTCATTATGCTCTCCAACCCCACCCACCATCTATAACTTCAAATAATAAATGTGAGTCATCTAATGATTAATCTAAAAAGCCGGCCCTAGTTTTCTAGTGAGAGAAACTCCAACTTCTCTCTAAACTTTCTTTCTCCTTCGTTCATCGAGGAGGGGTGGTTGTAGGTCATTTTTTGACCTAACATCTTTTTTTCCCTTTTCTTTCAATCTAAATAAGTGGTTTTCACATCTATCAAGTTTTTTCAATTGTGTTTTTTGTGGTTTCGTCGTCTAAGTGCGGCGTTGTGTTGTTCGTCGTCTTGTGCGTCATTTGCTTTCGCGTCTTGTCGCGGTGTTTGTTCAATTCCTATTGAAAGATCTACATCAATCAATTACAAATTCAAGCAATGATTTGGACGTCAACGTTGCAGATCCGAAAGCATGGGTATTTCGGTGATTTCGGTTTTATCATATTATTTGTAAGCATTTTGCCGTTGTATGCTATTAACTTGGGTGTTGTGAGTTTGTTCGCAGATTCGCCCTTTACATTTTTAGCGATGTTTGTATCTGATGTACTCTATCGATTTGAATGAATGAATATCGTTTTATTGTTGTAAAAAAAAAAAAATCAATAACTCCAAATAACTCCCGACAATATTTTGAAAACCATCTCTATAAAATGAGGGGAGGCATTCACAAGAGGAAAGATTCAGAAATCACCATCACTCATCACGTACACCGAAGGCATGGTCTTTACTGTTTACTTCATCCGTTCATTTTTAAGTGTCATTTTTGGAGAAAATTTTTGTTCCTATTTAACTGTCACTTTCAAAGTTCAATGTAATATTAAATGTTGTTTTACCAATATTATCCTTAGTTATTTATTGCAGAGAGAAATATATGAAATGAGATATTAAATGAATAAGGTCATTATAGTAAAAGTATAGCTTATTGCATCAAAAATAATATCAATTGTTGATTGTTTTGGTTTGTGTAAAATGTCAAAATATGACAATTAAAAAAGAACGGAGGTAGTAACTCGCTACAATTTTTAATACACCCAACACAAAATATTACACCGCTTAAGATTGAACAATGAACATCATCTAACACTTTTCCTAATTCAGGCTTCTACTATTTACTAATAAAATATAATGTAAGGTTCTTAGTTCTCTAAACCTTTCACCTTGAAACATGAAATTTTGTGTTGCAATAGATCACTTCAAACATTTATTTTCCTGCTTGATCTTATAAAAAATGATATCTTATTCCAATGTGCTACTTCTAACATATAAAATTGATTGCTGATTTATTATCTACCTTAAGGTGCAAAGGGCTCCTCATTCTTCAACTCAGTAAGCAATGAGCCTAACCAAAGAACTTAACATGCAACATATTTAACCTCAAGAGATGATAATGTCACTATGTCTTGTTTCTTTGAACACAAAGATATAGGAGAGTTTAGAATCTAGAACCAATAACCATGTCCTCTTCCTTTCCACCTTATAACCACTCCAGTTCTTTCTTTGCAACCTCTCTCGGTTTTTGAAAGTCGGAGATCACTTCGATAAAATTGTTTTCAGAACAAATTGGAGACAACAAGTGACACAATAAAAATTGAAATTTTTATCTTTCATTAAACTAGAGCACACATTTTTACTTGAAGTACAAATTATCTAAAATATTATAGTTTTTTGTCCATAAAAAATATCGTATAAGAGCAAAAAAAATGTTCAATACCATAAAAGTTTAGTCTTCCGTATTATGTTGTGCTTAATTTTTAGCATATCAACCACATCCACACTTCCAATATTACATGAGTTTTTTTGTTGAGGGACCTAGAGGACATTACATGAGTTGGTATCTATTTTTGAAATTTTTTCACACGAATAATAATTAGGCAGTAGTTTGTGTGGATGAGGTTGAATATAGTCCACATAAGATATTTTTAGTTGTTTCAGTTATCTCTGGAGGGAAACAAAAAAATCTAAAGAAGTGAACACTCCTCTTTCAGTGTAAAATCTAAAGAAACTGATAAACATCTATCTATCTATATCTATCAGATAAGGCACTCAACACAAATACTACACCATAACCAATTCTTCAATCTACTTCCCAAGATGCTTTCACCATGTATCAGTTCTGTAAACACTCTAAATCTAAAATTTCTTAATATCCCACCCTCTTCCTCCAATCTCAACCGTTCTTTTTACCGCTTTAAATCAATCTCAGCCGTCCTCAACAACCCATCATCACACAGCAAAAAACAAAGACAAGTACAACAACAACAACAGCAACAACCACAGAAACAACTATACCAACCTTTCCGACCACCACCAACACCTCTCCCATCAAAATACGACAACCTCGACATCCCAGGTCGCATCGACATCCTCGCCAACCGTCTCGGTGCCTGGCACGAATACGCTCCTCTCATCACTTCCCTCCTCCGTGAAGGCTTTTCACCTCCCACCCTTGAAGAAACCACCGGCATCACCGGTGTCGAACAGAATCGTATCATAGTCGCAACTCAAGTTCGTGACACTCTTGTACAGGCCAACACTGATGAAGAGATTCTATCTTACTTTGATAGCGGTGGTGCTGAAGTTTTATATGAAATTCGTCTCCTCTCCACTTCCCAACGTGCTGCTGCAGCGCGTTTCATTGTGGAGAAGAGATATGATGGTAAAGGTGCTCAAGATCTAGCTCGTTCGATAAAGGATTTCCCTAGCAGACGCGGCGAAAAGCACTGGGAAAGTTTTGATTATCATCTCCCAGGAGATTGTCTTGCTTATTTGTATTACAGACAAAGTAAGGAGAATAAGAATCCTTCTGATCCAAGAACTGCATTTCTTCAACAAGCGTTGAGTGCTGTAGAGTCTGATAAAGCTAGAAACGTGATTTTGGAGGAGTTGAATGGAAAGGCTGAAGAGGAGAAGGTTGAAGATGTTGTATTAAAAGTACCTGTTAATGTGGTGAGATTGAAGATTGGTGAAGTAGCTGAGGCGACCTCGGTGGTTGTTTTGCCCGTGTGTAAAGCTGAGGAAGGAGAAAGGGTGATTATGGAAGCACCTTCTGAGATAAGAAAGGAAGGGGAGTTTGGTATTGTGGTGGCGGAGAAAGGGTGGGAGAAATGGGTGGTGTTACCGGCTTGGGGACCGGTGGTTAATTTAGGGAAAGGCGTTGTTGTGTCGTTTTTGGATGCGAGAGTTTTGCCATGGAAGGCTAATAATAGGTGGTGTAAGGAAGAGCCTATTTTGGTGGTTGCTGATAGGAGTAAGAGGGAGGTGGAGAATGATGATGGGTTTTATTTGGTAAAAGATGATGGTAATGATGTTGGTTTAAAGGTTCAAAGGGGTTCGATTTTGAAGGAAATGGGGGTTAATGAGTGTTTAGGGAATGTAGTTATTGTTGTTAGACCACCTACTGAAAATGATGGTGATATGTTGAGTGAAGAAGATTGGGATTGAAATGAAGGGGTTAAAGGATTGGATTAGGAATTGTAGTCAAGTGAGTTTCAATCTCTTTTCCCTTTCTTCCTTACCTTTGTTTTTTTGGGTCCTGCGGAATATGGCTCTTTATTAATTTGGGTTTAGTTGCAATATTCTTTTGCTTTGCCTACTTAATAGAAGGACTTGATCATTTTTGTTTTCTCTATAGCTTGTACGTTATCTTTACATGGTTAAAGGTGAATAATATAGCCAATTATTGCATTGAAACATCTATCTGTTCAGTTTAGTCATCTTTGTTTGCCTTTGGTTCAGTAGTGTGTCGACTGTATGGCACAGTTTATGCCAAATTTATCCTGATTCTGGACTAATAGGAGTTAATTTTATATGTTGAGAACGAGAAGGATGCATGATGAATTGTAAGTTTTTTTTTTGGGATTATGATTTGTAAGTTTGAGTTGCATTCTGTAGTGTAGAAGCTCTTTCGTGGACTTGTGTAATCTTAGAGCTTATGGCCAAAGAGAAGATCAGATACCATAAAAACAAGATGCCAACATTAAGTGTAGCTTATGCTTATGTTATGTTCTGATACAATAAATAATCAATGGCTATTATTGAATTAAATTTAAATGAAAAAAATGATAGGAATAATTAATAGCCTTAGGATTGGTCAAGATTAAAAGACTCAATTCAAGTGTTATTGTGTTCCTTCAATCTAATAAACATCATTTCTTCTTCTCTTCTCTTCACCCCACAAAATAATTCTGCAGAGACAAACCCAAAGAACAATTGAACGAGCTTTTAATCTCACTGGAATCCACCCCGACAGCAACCTCGTCCTCGAAGTTTTGCAACGACATCGATCCAATTGAAAACCAGCGTTTATATTCTTGAAAAGGGTCACCAAAACAAACAACTACACACCCCGTTGCGAAGTGTACACTGAGATTATTAAAATTGTTGGTAAAATGAAGCATTTTGAAGAGTTACACCAAGTGCTCGACGAAATGTCGCAAAGAAAAGAATTTATCAATGAAGAAACATTTTCCATTTTAATTCGTAGGTTTGTGGCTGCACATAAAGTGGAGGAAGCTATTAACATTTTCTACAGAAGGGAAGAGTTTGGATTGGATAATGAGCTTGATTCAGAAGCTTTTCGGACTCTTTTGATGTGGATGTGTAGGTACAAGCATATTGAATAAGCTGAAACTTTGTTTCATAGGAATTTGAATAAGTTTGGGTTTTGTTGGAGTGAACCATCAACTTCGTCCTTGAATTTTCACGGATCAGCCAAATTCATCCCTCAATTATGCGAAATATCAACTTAATCTATGAATTTGTCAGACGTCCATCAAAAAGGTCCTTCCGTCCAAGTGCTCTGTTAGCATGCTGATCTGTCGCCATGCATGCTTTGTTGTCTTGTACGCGTGGCAAGAAAGAAGCCACGTGTTCAGGGACTAATTTGATTGAATTTGAAAAAGTTCAATTTTCACTTTTCAGTTTTTTTTTTTTCTTTCTGCTTTTTCCATTTTGCCCCTACATTACCCATACATCCTTCTTCATATTTCAGTCAGAAAAATAAAAAACGTCCTTGACCCTTCTCCTTCCCACTAAAACTTTATTCATTCTCGCCTCTCCAAAATCATCATCATCTTCGACGATTCTGATGTTTTTGAAGTTTCTGTATTCGGTTGTTTCAAAAAGGTAACGCCTTTCCTGTTGTTTATCAAGTTTATGTGTTCGTATTCACCCTGTTTTTGTCCATTTTTTTTGTATTTTCGTTTTAAGTTTTGATCATTTTGTTTACCACATCTATGTGATCGTTGATGCTTGCCTTGTTCATTGTTTGTGTTTGTTGCGTTTTTGAAACAATTGTTTTGATTATTCCTTTTAGGGTTTTGGGTTAAAACTTAAAAATGTTGTGCTTGAAAATGCAGAAAGTGCATGAAATGTTGTTGCAAATGCAGGACAGATATAACACTTGCATTTTAAGGATCGATTTAACAGTTATTTAATTAATTGAAGGACTTATATGACTGATTATGTCATAGTCTAGGGACTAATTTGATTGAATTTGCAATTTCAGGGTGTTGCACCAAGGAGGTATGACCTTAGAAGACCGATTTTTTCAGATGATAGGCCTAAGCAAACACCAATGAGGGGTCCTGCACCAGGTCATCCAACTCCTCCTGGCATAATTAGAGTTCCATATCCAACCTATGGTCCACCCGGTTCAAATCAACCTCAATTCATGGAGTTTATACAACCCCCAGATTTCCAAAGAAGTGAAGCTTCATGAAGTTTAAAATATGATTTTGAATTTGTAAT
Source organism: Medicago truncatula (assembly GCF_003473485.1). Taxonomy (NCBI): domain Eukaryota; kingdom Viridiplantae; phylum Streptophyta; class Magnoliopsida; order Fabales; family Fabaceae; genus Medicago; species Medicago truncatula. The sequence continues at coordinate 39,366,219 of NC_053042.1, read as the reverse complement.
ATTTAGGCTTTATTTGAATTACGCCCCATAGTTGGGTTTCCTTTTGCTTATCTTTATTTAAGACTCATGATTTCTTAATGTCTCATAGTTGGGTTTCTTTTGCATGTGTAATGTTTCAGACTTTTGCCTAAGTAATATTTCATTTTCAATCTGTGTGTTCTGGCTTTTTTTACTTCATTTTATACATATATGCTTCGAGGATCAATTTGATATCTGATTAAACAATTCAGGGACTTATTTGATGGGTTTTTAATATAACGTATGAATCTATTTGATAGATAGAAAAATAATTCAGGGACTAATTTGATGGAAATATTATTAAAGAAATGTTACATTTCTGAATCATCTTCAACCACTTTTCATCACCATTAAACTTGAAGCTTCAAGATGAAGCTCGACTTTCATAACAATTTTTTCCCATATTCCCACCCCCCATCATTTTGGATTTTATTTCAATAGTTTTGCTTCAAGAAGTTTTGAGGATTTTGGTTTTAAGATTCAATACGAAAAAATTAGGGTTTGAAGTTTTTTGAATTGGGGAAAAACTAAACCACTTATTATTGGAGGAAATTTAGGTGATTTTAGAGTGTAGATAGATTGTGTAATTAGGGTTTCAATTTTAAACAATTGAGGAAGAAAGAGCCGTTGGGGGAAGAAGAGAACAGTTTGGGAAGAAACCAAAAAAAATTCTGCAAATCAATCAATTTAGTCCTTCGAAATGTTTGTTATTATCGGCCAAATTAGTCCCTACGTACGTGGTGTCTGACATGTGAGAGGTTAACGGTCACGTTAGCCCCGTTAACGCTCTGTTTGAACAGAAGGGCTAACTTGATTGACATTTAATAAATTCAGGGATTAAATTGATATTTTGCATAATTGAGGGACTAATTTGGCCGACCCGTGAAAATTCAGGGATGAAGTTGATGATTCACTCGGTTTTGTCGTGATATAAAGAAGTGGAACGTGATTCCTAATGGTTGGTGTTTAGGGAATACACATGAAGCGAAAAGGTTATGGAAAGATATTGCAGGTTTTGGTTTGATCAACTGTAAAAACTGTAAGCTTGATTGATAGTTAAAAATCTCTTAATCTTGTTGTTGTTGCCTCTAAATATCCAACTCCTTCTACTTGCAGTGGTCTCATGAAACAACGAATGAAGGAGGGTGTGAGAGAGTTGCTGCCGCTGGTGTTGTTCTTCCGGAGAACGTAAGAGAAAATGAATGGAGGAGGGAAAATTAGCTAAGAGAGGGAGCATGTGAATACTTTTAATCTTGACCATTAATTTTTCATCCTAAGGCTATTAATTATTTCTATTTTTTTTTGTTTTTTTATTTATTTTAAATTACAAGTGGCCTTTGACCGGATCAAAATTAAAGAGGGCCTATGGGTTGCAAAAGGGGGGGAAGTTAGGGGCTGGAAATTGATTTTTTTTAATAGGGAGTCAAAATTGCTACAAAACCAAATATAGGAGGTCAAAAGTGTATTTTAGTCATATTAATTTTAGCATTGAAATCAAGAGTAATCATTTTCTGCACAAAGACTCTAATTTAGAGAGGGAGTATATTACATTACAAATGACTCGATCTACTTCCATCTTTATTCTTCGCCGGTAAAAAGCAAAACAGAATGGTAGCGTTTGAAGAATTACCGGAAGGGTGCATTGCCGCCATACTATCTTGTACCACTCCAGCTGACGCCGGCAGATTCTCCGTCGTTTCCAAGACATTCCGTTGTGCCGCTGATTCGGACGCCGTATGGAATCACTTTCTCCGTTATGATTCCCAATTCATCGACTTCATCATCTCACACTCTCCTCCTTCCATTGCCAACACTCCAACCAAGAAGGCTCTCTTTCTCACTCTATCTGACCGCCCTATCATCATCGACAATGCTCAAAAGGTATTCTTCTTTATAACCTCCAATTTTTTGAATATTAGGGCTTACCATCATCAGTATAAAAATGCAGAGCCTTCAATTGGATAGAAAGAGTGGGAAAAAGTGTTACATGCTTGCTGCTAGATCTCTCGCCATTGCTTGGGGTGATGATGATCGATATTGCAACTGGATTGCTGTACCTGATTCCAGGTTTGGTGGTTATGCTTGAAACAATCAAAATAACTTATTAACTGAGAATCTTATCATAATCAATTACACTTGAAACAATTTTGTTACCCTTGGTTTACAACTTTCAAATTTTAGTCAATGACCATGCATTGTTGGTGTATCTACACCTCTATAAATACTCCATTTGTGTTGGATAGGTTCCCCAAAGTTGCTAAGCTTCTTCATGTGCGTTGGCTTGAAATTCATGGAAAGATAAACACCAATGCCTTGTCCCCAAATACTCAGTATGCGGCTTATCTTGTGTTCAAGATGATTGCTGCATTTGGATTTGAGAATCATCCTCTGGACTTGTTAGTTCGTGTAGAAGGTAGTCATAGAAGCACTAAAATTGTATGTTTGGATACAACCTTGGTACGTAGGAACAAAGAACTAATATGTCTCCGTCTTTCTGGGGCTAGTATGTCGCACAGCAAAGTAGTAGGACTACGACGTCCTAGTGTGAGACGTGATGGGTGGTTGGAGATTGAGATGGGAGAGTTCTTTAATTTATGCCTCGGAGGTGTAGAAGTCCACATTAGTGTTATTGAGATAGATGGTGATTTGCCGAAGGGAAATTTCTTTCTTGAAGGAATAGAAGTTAGACCTAAGGAAGACAATTAAGCAACATTCACTGAATTATGTAGGGGTCTTGCGTCTTGGATGACAGAATACTGCTTGAAGATTTGAAGTCTCAACTTTTCAACATATTGTGATGTATATTCATGTTCCAAACGGTCTATTTGTAAATTATATTTCTTATTATAATTATAGTACGGTAGTTCAGTACATACTGGGATAGTTGTGTTTTGGATGTTCAACTATATACTTGATACAATATTTATTTGCTGCCATGTTTTATTTATTTGGAACTCTCAACTATGAATGCTAGGTACTTAACCTTTGATTGACAACATTAGTTCTCTTTCACCCTGGAATGCAATGCCTGAGTCTAGGTTAGCTCTTAAGTTTTATATTTGTTTTATTTTTCTTGTGTTCATTAACACTGATAATATACTTATAATAACCGGTCAATATACCATCATAAGCTTAATTAACTCTTAACTGACAGTTATCTGCACCTCTATGAATGCAAAATCTGTGAATCAATTTGTCACACTTAACACTTTAGATATTTGTTATGTCACTCTCTTACAATTCTACTCATTTTCCGGTTCCTTTGATTGTATATTTATTAATATTCTTATTGCCTGTTATGTTACAATGACAACGAATTGGCTTTATCTGATTTCCTTGCAACCAAGGGATCTTCACATCAATTATCAAGTGTAAAACTGCAATATAAATATGTTGAGAATAAACACCGTCTCCTGAATATGACAGATCTTTACCGTTTCAGTCTTGGCTCTTGGTTACTAATTTTGTTCTTAAATGATCGATTATCTACTGCGCTTCTTATGAACACAGTTCCCTCTCCCATATATGAACAAATCACCAAATTAGCCTCTGCATCTTAATTCTACCAACCCAACTATAACTATGAATATTTTGCTCTGTGCCTATGGTTTTTCATAACAGTGAGATACGATATCTGTAAGCGATATTCCTGCATTATTTTTGGCTATCAAAAAGGTAAAAAGGCTACATGCTGTATGATATGACTGAAAGATCATTTTTCATTTTAAGGGATGTAATGTTGAATGAAACTGTTTTCTGTTTTCAGCTTCTCTCACTTTTTCCTTATTTTTTCTGTTTAATTGAATATTTCTTGTTATAGTATTCAGTCTCAAAGTTAACTATAAACCTGAATCTGAACGTCAATAACAGCAATGATGATCCACCGTCTGATTATTCTCTTTATAGACAGTTGATAAATTGTTAGAATATTATTATACTTGACATATTTTAGAGCTGACATTAGTTATGCTGTCAACAAAATATGTCTGTATGTATGCAGACCTTGTAATCCTCTTGATATTTGAAAGGCACACCTGACTAGGTAGGATCTCATATTTTCTGAAACTTCATCCTTACAGCAACACTTGCAAGCCTACGCAAGCTGAATAGGCCACATGTGTTCGCACACCTGCAGACCTGCTGCAGGTTACCATGTTATAAATCTACTGTCAGCCGGTCATTTGTCAAGGTTGGGTAATTTAACTCGGCTATCATGTCTCCAACTCCAACCCTTACACTGCAACAACCAAGCAAGCAGTTGCCTATATATTGCTTCTATCCATAATTATCACGAGCGGATGACGAACGTAGAAAATTTGATGTCCTTTTTTGAGGGAGAAGATGAATGTTGTGGTTCTCAAGTTGGTTTTCAACCATTGTCATCCGGCTGATGGTTCAGTTATCTACAAATGCTCTTCCTACATCTCAGTTTCATCTATTGTTCTTTAATATCGAATTCCGCTTTATTTTCCTCCGATGTTGATAGGGGGCGGGATATTATTTATTACAACCAATATAACTTATTGACTTAGAAGTTTATCATAATCAATTACGGTTTGAAATAATTTAGTAATGCTTGGTTTACATTTTCCAAATTTGAGTGATGAGTCTGCATTGTTCATGTATTCTTAGCTTTGCAACTTTTGTGAACAATTTTTGGACAGGTCCCTGAATTTGTTGAGCTTCTTAATGTGGTTGGCTTGAGATTCGTGGGAAGATAAACACCCTTGCCTTGTCCCCACATACACTATATGGAACTTATCTTGTGTTCAAGATGATTAATGCCTCTCGATTTGAGAACTATCTTGTGGAGTTATCTGTTGGTGCAAAGTATTAAGATTGCAACTCCTAGTGTGAAAACGAAGGATGGTTGGACATTGAGATGAGAGATATCTTCAATTTAGGCCTAGAAGATGGAGAAGTTCAGCTGAGTGTTATTGCGATAAAGGATGGTCATTGGAAGAGTGGTTTCTTTTTTGGTGGTGTCCGGGGTTCGAACCCTGAACCTTGCATATATTATGCATTATCCTTACCAATTGAGCTAAGCTCACGATGACGAAAGAGTGGTTTCTTTGTTGAAGGAATATAAGTTAGGAAATACTTTAATTAAAGCATTTAATTAGTTACTTTTTTTTTTTACAGAAGTTTATAAATTAGTTTTTCTTATATTTGAGGTATTTTTTTAATCCTTATGAAAATATATCAAACGCCACGGGTAAAATTGAAATTTCATGTGTGACAGTGATTAAGTTGGTCAAAGGACAAAATTTTAAATGTTTAATGATTACAAGGCTAGTTTGCCAGGATTAGCGATTACAGGGACCAATTTTTAAACGACCCCTAATTGCAAGGATTAAATACATATTTAAGCCTAAAATAAAGTTCAAGTCCTCTATTGATAACTTCTGAAATTGAAATTCTAAATTGTAATTGATCAACCTGAGGACAAAAAAAAAACTTGAGGATAAACTTATAACTAAAATTTGCAAAGGAAGGGGAAAAAATCACATTTTATAAAGTTTCTACCAATGTTTTTGGGGAAACAAAGTCAGGAGAGATGTCCGAGACCTATTATAAGTTACAACACTAGCAATGAAGTGACGAGAATGTTTACTCGCCTCATTTTTGTTACAGAAAATTTCACAAGAAAAAACTTAACCAAGCCATTGTGTGGCACGCCGGTCTCCACTACCTCCAACAGAATGCCGAATGCTAATCTTCTCAGTAGAATATTTTTGTTGAAGCCATTCAAAACCATTCACATCAAGCTTTCCATTAACCGACTTTCCTTGCTTCCTACGAGTTTGCTGCTCCAGTATTGAAGCCCACAATTTCCTTACAGCATCCCTCTGATGAGCTGTAAATCTTGCCACATTATCAACGGCATGCTTCACTAAAATATCAATTACTGTCTGGCACCTATAAAGAGAAAATTCAAATAAGGGCACATAATGTAAAATGGAAAAACATGAATTAAAGACAAATACATCAGAACATAGTAACAGCATTTACCAAGGTGTTTTATACCGCCGAGCAGCAATCTCTAGACAAGTTATCAGGGCTTTTCTTTGTAACTGAAGGAATCGCTTGGTTTCTTCCTCTTCTTCCTTCCTTATCTTCATAGCTGCGTCATTCTTTCCCTTAAATTTTTCACCTTTCTTTGTGGATCCAGGAATCAGTGAATCCAGTCCAAATGGGTCAGCTTCCTCCAAGGCATTATTCTCCTCATTCGGAGATGTTTGACCACCTTCATCTGCCATTACTGTGCCGTCATTAAGAGAAATTGCTTCTTCTGTGTCATCCTCCTCTGTCGCAACAGGAAGGTTAGATATAGCTTCCTTGATTTGCCCAGCTGCTTTCGAGAACTGCATAAATATTGGGACAGAAAATAATGAGCAACAAATATACAATCCTTATGGGCCATTCAAGGTAAATGAGGTCAAAATAGACAACAATTTCCCAAAAATCCAATGACTAAGCAAAGGATAAACACATTACATATGAAAAATACAGACAGTTTTCACAGCTATTGATATGATGCATTACAGTCTCTTTATCAAGCTGAGAATTCATTGATCTAATTGCAAGTTTTTTATAAAGCTAACTGTAAAATTTTATCACAACTCAAAAGAAGAATGTTGCACCTTGCAACTAGGCCAAACTTCTGCTACCCCAAAACTTGCCGACTTGCCGTTGCAGTCAGTCCAGGCATCAAGCATATGTCATGCACCGTAACCTCCCATCCCTCACTATACATACATCTGTAACAAAAAGCATGTCATGGACGAACATGGTGGATGACCGTATCGAAACTAATGAAGCTTATCAATATTTCACCCACTCAACAACTTATCTCAGAGTCCCTTCCGAATAATTTCTCTTTCCCATCTATCTTAATTCTGCAAGTTCTGCTAGTAAAATTAAATCTTTAAAGACTAGATTGACACACTTAGATCCATCTTTGGTCAAACTTCACATATATAATAAATTGATATGAGAAACGACACTTTGGAAGATAGCTATATAAAAGCAATAACAGCAATGCATGAATATTATGAATTATATGCAAAGAAAAGGACAGTACATCTATGACAGTGGAAATTCAATTTTTATGTATGCAACAGCATTACATGTCAAAACCTGTTGCAATCATTCAAATGTGCTTCTCAATTAATTGTCTTGAATAATAAAAGGAAAGAACAGGTTTACAGAAGTTTAAATGAGCAAGTTTGAAATAAATTTTCAGTGAGAACCATACCACAAAGCTATCATCTGTATATAAATCATTTGCAACCACAGCACTAATCGTCCACGTTGCCAGTTGATTCTTCTGCTTCTTATTGAGATGCTACAAGTAAAAAAACATAAGAGGGTCAAGAAATTTTTATTGTACTCTTTAAAATTTGAAAATAAAATCGCGAAATCTATCAACTAATGTTAATCTTACTTCTTTTGCGTTTTGTGCAGCTGTGAACAGAGAATGATAATCTGCCCGAACCGAAGGATCTGTACAAGATACGGGAGACAACATTGCAGCTTCTAATATTGCGAAAAAATAATCACTAACCCCAGACTTGACACTTCCTGCCTCAATCAACTGAATGGCAAGCTTTGCAGCCTTGCTGAATTTCGCAGGGTTTTTGATGTGCGAAGATATCTTCTCCATAGCGTCAATAACTTGCGTTTCAGAAGCATCGGTTGAGGTTTTAAACTTCAAACTCTTTTTAGGAGCTGCAGCTAAAATTAAAATACAAAATATATAATCATATTTCAAACCAATATAAACTCCATTAGAAGCAAATACATAACCAATAACCGCATAATTAAAAGAATGAAAAATCATCTAACTTAGGGTTTATAATATACCATGAATAAAGATGAAGAGTAAATTGTTAGAAAAGAAAGAAGAAAATGATCGATTAGAAGTGATGTGTGTAAGTACCTTGGGAGTTGTCGGATTGAGTAGGGTTGGATCGTTTGAGGGAACTTTTGAGAATGGGTTTAGGTGCGGAGAGAAGTGAAGAGGATTCGGTGTTGTTGTTGGTAGAAACAGAAAGAATTGGAAGTTGTGGTTGTGATTGAGTGATGGAGGAAGGTGGAGGCAATCCTTCAAACAAATCGTCTGCCATCGTATGTTCTCAACTCGTTGATTCTTCGATTGGGAAAGGGGGAAAAAAAAAACTTTTGAGAAGAGGGAGAGGGAAGTATAAAGTGTGATATTTTATATGGCACCAAACCACCAAAGATATATTTGGAATAAATTTGGTAAAAAGATGGAAAAATAATTCTATTGGTTAATGATTACGGAGAAAATAAAATAAAAAGAAGAATGAATTGAATGTAATTTATATTTAATTTTTCATTTTGAAAAAAAGTTTTTTTATTGAAAGTAAATGAAATTTTTTTGCTTATAATTTAGGATGGAGGAAATATATTTAAATACGAGATACGTCAATAAGGACATGAGGATTGGTTTGAGATGCGACATTATTCACTTTCCTCTAAATAAACTCGACATGAGAGTTTTGAAATAATAAATTACCATAGTGTTTACAAGTCTTTGTAATAGTTTTAAACTTTGTTATATTAAAGAGTCTTACATTGCATAATAGATGGTTTGAAAATATTTATAATTGAGGGTTGTCCTCGACTTAAAAGCCGATTTTATAAGGTTGTGTTAGGCTCAACTACAAATTTAAAGATGGTATTGAGGCCTCCTCCAAGATCTGTTTGGCTACCTATTATAATGTTTTCGCTACACCTATCATTTATATCCACACACCAAGTCCGATTGTGTTGTGCATGAAAGGGTGTGTTAAAGAGTCTCACTTTGAATGAGAGATGGTCTACAAATATTTATAGTGGGGGTTGCCCTCATCTACAAGTCAATTTTGTGGGATTGTGTTAGGTCCAACCACGAATTCTAAGACTTTATGTTTGTGTTACCTGTTGTAAAGTAATCGACAACTTTATTTGAGTCCATCTCAAAGTCAGCATTTTCCAATTGTAATTCATTGATCCACATAATAGCATGATAAAGCCACAATGTGTTCCCCGTATTCACTGAACAAACGGGTGGAAGCCATAAATTTTTAGCAAATGCACATATTGGTACCTACTATGTCGTGTGAAACTGAAACATCAATATTACATTTATGCCTCCTCAAAGTCGGCCTCTGTCACCCTTGAGACAAAGTCGATGGATGATGATGTTGTTGTTGCATCCTCAAACTTGTGTTGCTTGTGCGACTAGCACTCACAATACTTAGTCCTTGCATGCGACTCGTCAACCTCTAGTCATGCAACTCATGTATCACTCTTTCAATAATTTGGTTGCATGTTCAACCTATTGTTGCTACAATCTCAGATCAAGGCTCTTCCAAATACTCCAAAGGATGGTAGCTAGTAGTTATGTTTAAGAATAGGACAACTACTGGAAAAGAACAAACACAATCTCACCAAGATTATTAAATTGCCTCCAGACCATGTTGATGTCATTCCACAGTCCACTCCCGCGCTGAACATTATTAAATACGCAAGGTTTTGACCTTACGGGGGCCTTAAGTTTCCAAATCCTGCTCCAAAAACCTGACTTTCTAAGATGGAAGTTGACTGCAATATTATCAACACATGAGAGGTAAGCACCTTTAATCAGGTTTCCAAATCAAACGGTCTTCAATTACCTGAGGGAAAATAAGGTCTGTAAAATGAGCTCCACCACTTCAAGTTCGAACAAGTATTGCAAAGTATGTTTGTTCAAGGCCTTTGCACCATAATCAAGAAGATGACTAACCTTGGCATGTTGAAGCTGCCCAAAAATGCTAGTACATCATCTTTTAACAACAATCTTGACACAAAAATGCTTTGCCATACAAAACTTGGGTTATGACCGATCTTCGAATTAAGATAAGAAACTGTGAGCAAATATTGTGTTATGAAATTTTTTCTAGAAACAAGGTTGTTCGATTCAGTAAGAAACTTTAACCTTGTTTACCAAGCATTGGAATATTGAACGTCGTGAAGTCTGTAAAACCCATGCCTCCATAATTTTTATGTACAAACAATTTCTCCTAAGACATCCAATGCATTCCTTTGCGATTTTCTCCAACATGAACCCATGAAAAAGTATTCATAATCTTTTCAATTTCATCTACTTGAGAATTTAGAAGGAGAAAAATACTCATCACATAGGAAGATATGCTTTGGAGTGCATACTTAATCATTACCTCTCACATAACTTTTGACAAACATTTGTTTCTCTAAAAATTAATTTTTTTATCAAATTTCGTCCTTTATGTAGCTGAATGTTGCCTTATTACTTGTGGATAGCATTTGAATGACATTGTAATTGGTAACATTGAAGCCCGAAGTATTTGTCTCTGCCCAAAACCGCACGCACATCCAAGATATAAGTTATGTAATAGAAAAAAAATTAAAATAAAACAAAAAATTATCGTTAGAGTACAAAATTTATCTCTGTTAATTTTCTAATAGAAGAGAATAAAAAATTGCACAAAAAACTATACCAAAGTTTTATTGAAGGTCTTGACCAAAAAAAAAACCGGAAGTATAACTTTGCCCAAGGTTTATCAGATAATAATTAAAATGAAATTATATATGCACACAGATAATTCTTCATATTGGTTGATCACTCCTTTTTTTGGTACAATGGTTTGATAACTTCGGATTCAATTGAAAGAGTTAAACGGCTTAAAATGAATTAAATAAAGATTGTCAAAAAAGAAAATGAATTAAATTAAATAAAACAAAAGAAGCAAATCAAAACAAGGCAAGCAGGTTCAACCACCCTAGTCCTTATCTATTGATCTGGCTACCTTGTCTATATTGATGTGATCTCTTGTCATTGAGCATGAGACCAAATTTCTTTAGATTTGAATTATCAAAATCACCCCGAATGTATAACCCAGTGTCATTAGTCGAAGTTTGTTGTATAGTAACCGTTAGTTAGAAGTTTCACATTCTTTTAAAAAGCGGAGATAAACATTTTAAAAATAAGAAGACTTATAAATTAAATACATAAAGGTTTTGATTTCTTCAAAAAAAAAAAAATTTGATTAAAGTTTGATCTAATATGAATGATTACTCCAAACTCCTCCACGCTGAATAATTGTTTGTAAAGGACATCGACAATTTGATTTCTTCCACATAAAATGAGGGATAGAGAGAATGAAGGATGTTGCATTTATATTTTAAAAATAGATTATCTCCTTTCGTTCACGTCTCTTTCTCCTTCTATTTTAAATATGTGTATATAGTTATCTTATGTTTATTCCTTAATTTTTTTTCTCTCTTGATCTTTTCTCTAAAATTTAGAGAGATAGAGACAAATTGTAGAAAGGAGGAAAGAAGAAGAGAGCGGACGGAAGATCGATAATCCAAGTTCTATATTTTTAGAGGGTGTTCAAAAATCAAACCTCAATAAATTAATAGTAAGTGATATATTTAATTTGTCTATAAAAAATCAATCATATCAAGATCATAGATATTTAGAAAAGTTAAAATGAGATATATATTAATATCAAAATAGTAATTCCTCTAATAAGAAACACATGATGTACCAAAGAGACAACTAAAAATTTATAATATTACAAACTATATGATAACAAATATCATAAGCATTTTTTACCTAGAAGAATGAAAAACCTTGAAATTACTGGTAGTCTAGTACATTGGAAATTGGTTTACTAACAGAGTAGTGCAATGACCAAAAATCCTGGAAATTGTTTTACACACAGAATCAAATACCTATACGTCTACCACTTTACTTCATGTTATTTCCGGGTTAGCCTGTTGACGTCAGAAAGTTAGCGGAAAATTAGGAGTGTAGATCAAACGCAGAGAATAATCCACCGCAAAAGAAAAAGATGGCAGACTTAATTAATTATTAATCATCGCATTAATTTACATTAACATGACAGAAGAGTCACAAGCAAAGAATCATATTCAGCTCAGCTAGCCAACAAATCTAAAAGATGGTACGTGGGTGACTTTATATATTTAATTAAAAAATTTATGAAACTATTATGATCTTATCTAAAATTATAAAAAAATGACTATCTTTTTTTTTTTTTTTTGCTTTAAAGAAAAGAATTACAGTTAACAGTAATTCAATCAAGAATTCGAGATAGTAACAATGAAAAATATTAAAATTTAATAAAAAATAAATTAGGGCTTTACATGAGCATCCAATCAAGATTATTCCTTCAAAATAGCAAGAGTTATATCATCTTTGAGTTGATCGACAGATTTTTGTCGCCTAAAACAAAAGCAAAGATGCCTAGAATAAAATATTAGGTCATTGGATGTTGAAAGCAAACATACATGGAGTGAAACAATTGTCTATGATCTATATTAAGGATTTATTATTGATAACTACTCAGAACATACGTTAAATTATAAAAACAAATAAAAGTTGAACCTACTATAAAATTTCAAAATTGTGATTTGTTCAATAATTGTCATTTTAAAATTCTTAAAAAATTATATCCTAAACAAAATCCTGAAAAAAATGGTCAAACATCAAACTCAAGGTACATAATACATAATAATTGACAATTGTAATGTGAAACTGGGAAACAGTTTTCTCCAACAGATATATAGTGATTAGTGTATAGTTTATAGTTTTATATATCTGTCTTTTTCTCAACTCGCATGTCACTATTGTTGGGGTGCGAGCAACGGCGTGCAACCCACCTTCTTTCCCGCACATAATCCTACCCCACAAACACTAACAAACAAAATACACATTATCAAAACCCTAATAAGCATATTCCCATTCAATAAACATTATCTTTTTTTGACAAAACCAATCAACCAATATTATCAATCACCTTCTCCTTACCTTAGCTACCTTCTTTCTATTTTTATTCTATCTTTTTCTTCTTCATTTGTTCCCTCACTCACTCACACCTTACAATAATCCTTTACCTCATCACTCACTTTCTAGCTCAAAAATCCAATCTCTCATCTTCATATCTAGTAACTTGTTGCAAAGATTTTATTGCTAGATCTAGTGATCAAGTTAGTTGATCCATATTTTGCTACCACGATCTACTTAGATTCAGCTTTTGTTGCTTCGATTGTAAGTTAAAAACAATTAGCTATCCACATATAGATAAATTAGGTTTGAGGAAATTTGTTGTGGCCGGTTCAACTCAACTTTGATGGCGAACAGGTGGTGGACCGGACCGGTTGGTCTAGGAGGGATGGACAACTCAGTAACCTCCTCTCCACTAGGAAAACCGGATCTGGGTTTCTCCATGAATCAAAGTGCTGTAACAGGAGTGAACAACATGAACAACAACAACAATGAAGAAGAAGAAGATGAGAAAGAAAACAGCGACGAACACAAAGGAGGTGCAATAGAAACAAACACCTCCACGCGCCGCCCAAGAGGCCGTCCATCAGGTTCAAAAAACAAACCAAAACCACCAATATTCATAACAAGAGATAGCCCTAACGCGCTACGAAGCCATGTCATGGAAGTAGCAACAGGAACAGATATATCAGATAGCATCGTTCAGTTTGCAAGAAAAAGACAGAGAGGTATTTGCATTCTAAGCGCAAGTGGAACCGTCGTTAACGTTTCTCTCCGGCAACCTACAGGTCCCGGAGCTGTGGTAGCGCTTCCAGGGAGATTTGATATACTCTCTTTGACTGGTTCTGTGCTTCCTGGACCTTCACCGCCGGGAGCTACTGGTTTGACTATTTATCTTTCTGGAGGACAAGGACAGGTGGTTGGCGGCGGAGTTGTTGGTCCCCTTGTGGCGGCAGGACCAGTTATGTTGATGGCGGCGACATTTTCGAATGCTACGTATGAGAGGCTGCCGGTTGAGGATGGTGATGATCAAGAAGGGCATCAGGGTGGTGGTGGTGATGATGAGTCTCCGACGCGTGCAGCGGGGATGGGACAGTTAGCGATTGGATCTGTTGGAGAAGGTTCTTCAATTCCACCAGGCTATAACAATGTTGGTGGTAATTTGGGTGTTTCAAATGGAGGACAACAACAATTGTTGAATAATCATGAAGCTTATAATAATTCTCCTTGGGGTCATGCTAGTCATGGTAGACCACCATACTAAGTATACTAACAAGGTGAATCTTATATATTATTATGAAGCTTAGTTAATTTCACTTATGTATTGAGAGTTTTTGTTGTTAATGTTGATTAGATGATCTTAGAGACTAAATTGAATTGCATTATGTTTATGATCGATCATCAATGTATATTTAATTTACTACTTTAGCTGCCAAATCAAATTATCTATAGTCGGTTTTATGGTGCAATTGACTATAGATTGATAGTAGGCAATCGGTAGAGTATTTGAGTCCATAGCTACTACTTCTGATCTCATCAAATTAATAAGCTAGCAATTCCAGAGATTGTGGTGTTGTGTTTTTATCATTTTTCTTCAATTTAATCTACTTTACACCAATGTTTCTTTTTTAATATTTGCATTTATGTGCTAGCTCCTAATGTCGGAGATGTTGCGATACATTATTATTATTTTTTTTCTTTTCTTTCTATCTACATGAAATAGAAAAATTGTTTAAGACAATTGAAGCACATGGAATTATAAAATATGTACAAGAAGCTTTGGATCTTTTAGTCAAAAATAAAAAAGAAGCTTGGCTCAATGTTTTTATAAATTTTGACCTAGCTCCCTTAAAAAACAATGTGACCTAGCTATTCTATGAGCATTTCAAATCCATTAGATAGTAAAATGTTGACTATCTTTTTTCTTTTGAAGTTAAAAAATATTACTGCCCTCGGTCTCAATAATGGACAACATCCCTTCATTAATTCCTAAATCTAATTAGTCCGGAGTTTTTGCTAGATGAATGTTGATCCATTATCAGAATATAAGATGCTGGTCATTCGCTGACATCATTTCATAAAATAAAATTGTTAAACGACAATATCGATATTATTAAGCTAAATGTTTTCATACTAATTTGAACTCGAAATTTTATAGTTATATGTTTAAATTTCAAGTAGTTTATCAATTCATCTAAAGAAAAGAAGAAAAAAAAAATAGTAGTTGCTATAAAATTACTGAGTAATAACATGACTTGATCTTTTTGGGGACACATATAGAAGTTTGAGTGATAAGATCGTAAGTTCAAATTTCACCTCTCCTAATTATAAAGTTTAGACTCATGCTTGTCTTTGAACATCGTAGATATTTTATCTAACGTTTAATAAAAATCAGCCATAGAGTACCACCTGTGAATTTACTCGTGAAATAATTTTCATTGGTATTTTTGGTAGATTACTTTCAATTCTTTAAAAGTAATATAGAAAAAATAAACATAATTATCATAATGATAACAAAAAAATTATTAATTATTCTAACCATTTAAACTATTCAAATGTTGCCATTACTCCTTAAAAAAAATGTTTTTTTAGAAGGATCCTTAAAAAAATGTTGACATTACTATTTTTAGTAAAATTTTATTAACTATAATATTTGTTCTCTATTTTTTTTGGGGTCAAGTTTGTTCTCCATTTTTTTGACTATAAATGATATTAATTCACTTAAGACATTGAAAAAAAGAAATCATATTAGACACACCAAAATAATATTAGTTTTCTTTATTTAAAAAATAAAATTTGGTCTGATCTTGATTTAACGTAGATTAAACCTTTGACATTGATCGACCTAGTCTAATCAACCATAACCACCGTTTTCTTTTTCTTGAGAGGGACCCTAACCACCGTTGAAATTGGCTTATTTGTGTGGCAAGTCACATGGTTATCTTTTTTCTAAAAATTGGCAGGTGGTGGTTTTTCTTTTCATATTTTGGACAAAGGTCTCAACCTTGAACTAGCTACTTATGGAAAGAATTTATTTGTATCGATAATCATTACTAGGAGTACGGGAAAAGACTATATATTTTCACACTCACATAATATAATATGAAAATATATGTATGTATTACTGGGATTTTGTTTTTAAATTACAAAGATATTTATGTCTTTTCATTTGTCAAATCACATTTATGTCTAGTTGTGTGAAAAAATTGGACTAATCCCGTACTGTGTACTCCATAAAGTCCGAATTTTGATTCTGTGTGATAGGACTTTTGAGTGAACCTCATTGACCCACTTACCTTACATTACCATTAGGTCGTTCAGTAAGTATGGTCCATACTCCATATTCACAATTGCTTCAACATTTCATTTCATTCCATTCTTATCGCAAATTTGATGGTTTTCTCTATATAAAGTGCATCTCCTCTAATTTAAAACTTTAAAAAAATGTTAGGGTATTGGATAAAAAATAATTTTAAAGTCTTACTGCTGTATGCTTTATCCAAATAATTATAAAGTCTTACGGTGCTGAAAAATATAATATTTAACTTTTCCAAAAAAATTTAAAAAATATATTGCAAAGAAATTCTTACTGCTGTATGCTTTATCCTAACTGTACTTATAATAAAAAAGTTGTACTTGGAGTTGGCCCTTGATCTTTTCAGGTGGAATTTTGTCTATTGTACTCTCGTAATGTAGTGATGTTAAAAGTCTAAACTAAATATAATAAGCCAATAGGCTTTTAAATAAATTATCAACATTTAAACAGAAAATAATGCATAGAACAGGAATAATTTTTGTGTGTTAGCCGGCCTTAGTTTTTTAGTGGGAGAAACTCTAACTTATCTCTAAACTTTCTTTCTCCTTCGTTTATTGAGAATGGGTGGTTTTAGGTCATTTTTTTTACATAGAATCATCCCTCTACATCTTTTTTCCCCTTTTCTTTCAATTTAAATAAGTGGTTTTCACATCTATCAAGTTTTTCCTTTTGTGTTTTTTGTGATTTCGTCGTGTAAGTGCGGCGTTGTGTTGTTCGTCGTCTTGTGCAGCGTTTTGTCGCGGTGTTTGTTCATTTCCTCTTGAGAGATCTATATCAGTCAATTACAAATTAAACCAATGATTCGGACGTCAACGTTGCAGATCCGGAAGCATGTGTATTTCGGTGACTTAAGTTTTATCATATTATTAATAGGTATTTTGTCCGTCTATTAACTTGGGTGCTGTGAGTTTATTCGCAGATTCACCCTTTACATTTTTAGTGATGTTTTGTATTTGATGTACTTTATCAATTTGAACCTGATGAATATCGTTTTGTTTTTTTCAGAAAAAATAATGCATAGAACAGACATTAAAATATTTGAAAAAAAAAAAAAAAAAAAAGTATTGATAGTGCTACTGCTGAGTAAACATCAATAATTTGTTTTGCCAAAAAACATCAATAATTAATTGGTATCTTTAGTCAGCACTCAGCAGTTGACAACTGAGTACATGTTTGTAACTCATTGTCAAAGTACTTGATGCTTAATCTATTTTTATTTCTGAACAAAGCAGTGGAGTACACGGCTCTAGTTGAAGGCTGTCAAATCCAGCTATGACACACATGCATCCACTATACGAACATTACATGTAAAGATTAAAATTTGGACTTATTCAACAAACAAGTTGAAATTGATTAAGTATTTTGGGTTGAAAAGTTGATTTTGTTATGAATTTGACGCGGCTTAATTAATTTACCTGGGCTATGTTATTGAACTGCGTGACTTAAATTATTTATTTGTAATGCACTATATATATATGGTCAAATCATTAATTAACTATCAGCTCCTATCACTATCACTATGATATAATTCATAATTTACGCTAAGACTTGCTAGTATTGCATGTTCTCACTATTTGTCATTTTTCACACTAAACTTTACTTAATTCGTATTAATATTAAATAGTTATAAATGAGTGGTGTGTATATGCAAGTTTGCAACACATTTTAAGAATCCACCATTTTGGATGCCTTGGTGAGCTCTTATAATTGTGTGCAGTGTAGTTTATAGTTGTGCTTAGTTTCAGATATAAAGATCAGTGGAGCTGGAGCTTCCATAATCTGGTTCTTATGTGGTTCAGTCAACTTATGATAACTTAATTTCTTAGAATTTGTTTCCAATTGGAACTCTTTTTTCAAGAGAAAATGCTTAACAATTTGTTGATGGTTTTGACTCCTACTAAAGTGATTGCTTTCTCCCAGCAAATTCTTCAAGGCATGATCCCTCAAGGATTGTGGTGGTAAGCATGCTTTTCTGTTTCTATTCCACAAGATTTAAAGAAAACATACTTGCAGTTTTGTTGACTGGAAAACAGTTATAGGGATAAAAACAAAATTTCATTGATTAATGATGTGACATGGTGAATGGTCCATCAGCGGTTAATATCTTCTCCATTTAGTAACTTCTCTTTTTCTTTCATTTGGAGAGACAAAAACACAATGAAGTTTAAAAAAATATATAAATAATTAACAGTGGTATGACTCCCTTAGTGATAGGACCCATTATATACTTTTTTGTATCTATCTCTCACTAAATGAGATTCTCCATTTATTTTTAGTAAATGACATGGATCCTTACTCGTCCATCAGAGACGAGAATAAAATTATCTTTTATAGGAATTAAGATCCTCTCCATTTAGTCCATTTGAAAAGATAAAGACATCCAGAAGTTTGAAGGGACTTTTGAGAAATGGAGAGGATTCTTACTCATTAGGTCCTTTTATAGCAGTGATTGTGATTTCATGAATCTGCTTAATCAGCTTAACCAATCTTCTTGGAGGTTAATCCTTGCTAAATCAGAAGAAATTGGTCTTAAAAAAGAAACGGTCTCGTTAATAAAACGGAGGAGCATTTAGTAAAGTATTTAAAAGATATCCGGTCAGTATTATGACCTATGTAGCCAGTCCAGTCAATTTGCAGCCACACAGGTGTCTGATGCCCCTATCTTTTCCAATAATAAACATTTTAGATCACATCAAAATTTAGGAAGCAATGCAGAAACAACAATCTTTACTTGTTTGTTTACTACCTGTCTCTCTTTTCTAAGCTTCAGTGTGACTAAACAATGATCAAGGTAAACGCAAATCAGATATCATATAGCACAACGAGAGAAATCATTGACAACTAACTCAGCACAGGCTTCTGGAACTTCGCATGAACCCACACTCTTTGCATGCTCTTCCCTTTCCGTCGATTCACGGACTTAACACAGCAATAATCAAGCTCAAGCTGCAGAGTTCATAGAATGTTAACATTAGTGGTAGCAATACAAACAATTTATCAGAAACACCTCAGAGACATTTGCAACTCTGGACACCACAAGAGTTATAGGAAGGTTGGTAGATGGAAGGCTCTCTGCGTTACACAAATAATAAGTGTGCGTTTGACCGTACATTAGCAAATATTGCTTTTAGATGACAATTAAGTGTAATGTAAATAAACTAATTTATGTTGGACATGAAAGTGAATTGGACAATAATTTGAGAGTTTAAATCACGTTTGCAGGCAAAAACTACAAATCTTAACTTTTAAGTTGAAATCAATTCTAGAGACAATCAATTATAATTGAGAACCTCTCCAAACATAACAAAATCAATTTTAAGTTTTTAGAATCACTTTAGACTCTCTCAAAAGTGAATCCAAACATACACTAACCCAATGGACATATACTAAGCTCAATTCACTTATATGAAAACAAACTAGTATTGGACTTTATGCAGGATCACGAGCCAATTACTATTGAAATTAAATAGAAGTATTCATATTAAACCCAAAGCTCTTCTTTTGCAATCAAACAATAAAGTACCTCAATGAAGCCTGCACCCAAAAATAGGCTTCGGACAGTATTCAAACAAAAGAAATATGATCGTGTTCCATCTGACCGCATGTATTCCCTGAATCCTACTCTCTTGTCTGGTTCAAATCGAAGCATAGTCATATCATAGAGGCCTGATTACGGAGGGTTCAACCATTGTCACCAGTTTAAATTTCAAAATAACCGTTACAACAAAATTTACTAAACCAAAACATTTATTTCCGAAAAAGCTCTGAAAAGAATAAGATGTCAGGTTTATTACCATAGTCCCTAAATAAAACCATGCCTCCGGGCTTCAACACAGTAAAACATTCCTCGATGGACCTCGGCATCCTTTCCAACGGTACTGCTGATAAAGTAAATATCTGATATTGCACATAAAATTAAGCAGCATATACAAGGAGAGATCGTCTAAATTTACAACATTCAGCTGAGACTGCAATTTGTTTTATAGATTAGAGACAAAATTCTTTTGTATGTGTAAGAAGATTAAACATCTCAAAGGCAGTACAATCACTTGAGAAAATTGTAGTGAACACTAAAGAACCTGGCAAGTATATTAAAAACCAATAGTGAAAGCTACCAAGATTAAAGCATGAATGAATATATCTTCCAAACTAAAGCTATGAAGTACAAGGAACATATGCTCCATATTGAGACAAGGAAGAATTCCGAGTGATGGTGTAGAGAGATTATGCAACACTAAGGCAAGACAAACATAAACCGTGCAAGTACATGCAAATTTGTAGTAAACATTCAAGCAGCTGACAAATAAGAGTGACAAGTAAATTAAAACAGGAACAAAACACATTGAGGTTAAAGCATGACTTGTATGTAAAGGAACTTTATGCAGCATAATGAGCAATCGGAAATTCAACCACTTTCATAGCAACTGATGCATCTCGAAATATGCCAGTTCAAGAAAAGTTCCAAAATATTAAAAAAGGTTTAAATAGCCTCCATTTTAGTAAAATCTCATTACATTTTATTTTTTGCTCGAAAAATGTAACCACATTTAACTTAGTTACTTCTGTCGAAAAAGAAAAAGTACTCTTTACTGAAAGACTCAGTATTTTCATTCAATAATACTCCCTCTCATTATACTTCGTACAAGTATTAAGAGACAAGGATATAGTTAAAAAGAACGGCCCAATCCACGAGGCTCCCACTACGTGAGGTCTCTACGGATGGTAGATGTAATATTCATATTCCGAAAGCAGAGAGAGACTGTTTTCAAAATCTGAAGGCACCAGTAACCTTACTGTTGGACCAAGAGACATAGATATAGTTGAGGGGAAAAATACTTTGATTTTAAAAAAACAAATAAATTGAAACAAAAACAAACTTTTCTAAAAGGCTGAATATTTTGAAACGGATTGGAGTATATCTGTTAATATATATTGTTAGGATTACAAATATGTTGACAAGAGACATTGTTATTTGATTGCAAAGAGAAACATATCAAATACAAATAATAATACTAAAACAAATTAATTGGTTCTAGCTAACATATGCACAAAGTATAAAAGTAGTAGAGCACCAAATCATCAAACTTATGATGATTCAAAAAGAGAAAAGCTCATACCAATGTTATAAAATCTACTCCTCCAATACAACAGTCAATTTCTTCCGATGAACATGAATCCCTAAGATGCATTCCTTTATCATCTTTAACGTCTGAAGGGAAACAGAGAGAATAAAATCTTTTAACATTTCATCAAGCATTAACATAAACACTCAAAATAAACAGCATTCACGGTAAAGCAAAGTAACAACCTGAAAAATAATATGATTGCTTCTGCAAAAAATTATCTCTGCAAGGGTTGCATGCCAACCAATTTGGGAATCCAGTAGTTGAAAAATCACAGCAAAATGGATGAAAACGAATGTTAAAGGAGTCAACTGCATTGGAATTTTCATTGATAATTTCCTTAGCTTTCGCAAGAGTCTCATCACTACAATCGCATGCATAAACAACAATATCCTTGTTGGCCCTACAGAAGAAAAATTGATAAGAATAACAAAAACCAATGAATAGCTAAGAGAAGAAAGAACAAACTTTGCTAGGCAAGACAAATCTTCCAGAGCTTATAGCGGATAGCTTATAACTTATAAACTCATACAATCAAAATGAACCTGTTTGGTAATAACTTTTACAAGCTACTTCAAGTAAATATCATCTATCGGGTAGTTCGCTATTTTAATAAACACTACAAACTCAATTTGCTAGCTATCAACTAAGTTTATCAGCTATCTGCTATTTATTTTTTTTTACCAAACAGAGTCTGTTTGAGTAAATAGCATACCTGAGAATAGGAAGAATGGTGCTTCCGTTGCCGCAACCAACTTCCAAGAGCTTCTGAGGTATGGAGTTTGGGTGAGAGGAGGAAAGTAATTGAGGGAACTCCTTTAACAAATAGCGTCTCTCCTGAAAATGAAATGAGGGAGGAGGGGTGAGTGAAGTGAATGGGAGAGGTGTAAAGAGTAGAAAAGGGACCTTGAAGAATTTGCCGGAGGAGTGACGGGTATGAAATTGCTTCCATGCTTGAACGTCTGATTCAGGTGATTGTGTTGAAGAATGAGAAAATGATTGGAAGTGGTGGCGAAGAGAAGGGTTTGATTCAACCTCTGATCTAAGTTCTTCCCATTCGAAATCCTTACTGAAATACTCTGCTGCTTCGCTTTCACTCTTCTTCATTCTCCAATCACGCTTCTCTTTTTCACACTAAACTAAATAAATGTTTGTTCTTAGGGTGTTGATTAATGAATTTGTATTTTAATAAATAAAAATTATGTATTTTTTTTTATAAATATTTATAGATTTTTTAATTAGGTTGGAAGACATTGTTAACATGTACTTATTTATTTAAACTCAAACAATACTAACAAATTATTATGATTAAATTTTGTTGTTTCATTTTCTAACACTAGTTCAATTCAATTGACAATATCAATATTATTAGGTTGAACATCTTCATTCAGATTTAAGTTTGGGACTGCTCTATTGCCATTTCATGATCCTCTCCAGTTCCAACACAAAAGTCCCAGAGTATTCTCATTCATTTGCATTCTTGATTTTGATTGCATGCTTATTTCTAACACATGATTCAAAACCTGCACAATTTACATTCAATTCACACAACCAACTGTCAATAAAATTCAAATCACAACTAAAAAAATAACAAAAATTCAATCAAAACAAATCGAACGAAAACCAGTCTTCATAACATACCAAAAACTTGCATAAGGAGATAACCTTAGCTAGCAGAATATGGTAGCTTTGTGATTACAGATGCATGAGAGTCTTCAAAGGCAGCTAAAATAAAATAGAGTCCAGGTTGCACACATTGCTAGTATTTACATCAGACCACGTTCAAATTAAGCTCGAGCATCATACAAGGCCGGAATACATCAGTTGTAATTGTGCATCCCGCCCACGCTTACAATCACAGTTATCAACAGTAAATTTTATGTTGCATCAAGCTTCCTCCAAACGCCTCTCGTTGTTTGTTCTTCAATTGGAGTACAAACATTGGTCAGGGATCAAGTACAACATGATTGAGGCCTCAATCATGCAATTCAACCTCACAAGCGACAACATCTTATATTATAATTTAAGGTCAAATTTACAGCAAGTAACTCCAACAGTGAAACAAATAAATATAGAACTGATTATTATACTCCAACATTTATATTTATTTGTTTCGGTGTTACAGTTTCTTGCCGTAAAGTTGACCTTAAAGTTATAATATAAGATTTTGTTGCTTGTAAGGTTGAACTGCATATGATTAGGCCTCAATTACGTTGTACTCGATCAGTGACCGGTCTTTGTACACAAACAACCAGTGGAAACATGATAACTTATAAGGTTGAGCATCAGACAGGTTCGGCCTGAACACTGGCCATCCAAACAAAAAAAAAAATCTGAAACTTCACCCACTTTCGACTGTTTGTACCAACGATTTGGATGATTGGTAGGTTGGGCGAATGATGGGTTAGGCGGGTGGTTTAATTCAAGTTTCACTAGTGTTATTAATAAAAGTTATACTAGTGACTATGACTATAAGGACTACAAATTGGTGGAGGTAGCCTTTTATGCATTGAGGCTGCATGTTATGCAGTATTTATCTGTGAATCTGTTGTGGTGGGAGTGAGTGAGACAGAATGATAAGCAGAAGCAAGCGGGTTATTTTGGTAGAATGTATCTTCTATCGACTCTCTTGTTTCTTTTGGTTAGTCTAAAATAAATGTTTAAAGAAATAGTAGCAAGCAAAGGTTTGATGACTTCTTAATATGAAATAAAGACTTGGAATGATAAATGACCTTTTTGTGCCATCTTATTATCTCTAACATGTCAAAAATTCCTAAACTTGATTGTGTTTACATAACCTCACCTTTGATCCCAGTCTGCTTGAAAGGGAAACATATCCTCATGTAAATGTAAAAAGTGACACATTTAAATTTTTATCATAAACAACGGATAGATTTTGCTTGAAAATTTAGTATGTTCCTTGAATTATAAACTTTGAAAATGATGATATGTTCCACTTCACTTGCTTTCTCTCTTCCGATAACTACTACAGAACGTGAATACTTTTGCACGTAGAACAAGCTTAGACACCTCTTGATTCCATTTACTAAACCAATTACGTCCAACTTAAGCCGCATTTAACTCATTTCTTCTCAGCCCCAATATGATCTGTTGTGTTCCGTAGATTGAGTCAAGAAAACAAGGACTATAGCGTTCTTTGACGTTGTCCACATGTATTATAAGTTCAAGAAAGAAGGAACAATGTTTAAAAATTTCTTTGTGGCAAAATAATGGGGTTTTGGTGCTGAATAAAACTCTTCTATGCAACTCCAAGAGCACATGCAAGGGATGGAGAGTGAAGAAAGGTCGATGGTTATTATTGAATGATGACGTTAAATTGTGTGAAGATTGTAGATTGGATCATGAGTTAATGTTCTTTTATAAGTTGTTTAATGTTCACTAGTTCTACTTTCTGGAAATTGAATCGATTAGTTTTTTCATTGTTATCGAGTATAAACAAGTTACAACCAGCAATGTGAATATCAACAAGTTATGTATCACCACACTAATATAATATTTTTCTAAGTAAAGCGTTGTTATGAATTATTATAACTGGAGATCGAAGCTAGATACTATTCAAAGAATTCAACCTCAACTTTGAAGGGTCTTGTTGATCTATTAGCACCGTATTATTTCCTTAAAAAAGCACCGTTTTACAATTCTATTATGAACCGCGTCACAGAAACTGTAACATTTTGACTGTGACTGGGATAATAATGGTTATGGTTGCAATCACATTGGATTGGAACTACGGACACCGAACAAAATTAAACCGTATCAGTATCACAACCATAATGCAACCACAATCATGGCCACAGCACAATCACAATTCAAAACCTGCACTATCCAAGGCCACACTAAGTTGTGACAAAAGACTCAATCGCAGCTACAACTACAAAATAAACCGACTATTTTTAAACAATTGGTATTGTTAAAAATTCCAAGTTCTCTATAAGCTATTTTGAGGAATTCAATACATTTGAGACTTAGAAATTGTAGTCACAGTTTTTCACCTGCACGAAGTAGGACCGATCTAAGTTCATCCGCTATCTGATGAAGGAGTATTGGTTTCCGGATCACACCATTCATTCCCGCCAGCATGCATCTATCTTTAACTTGCTCTTCTGCATTAGCTATAAGAGCTATGATCAAAGGCCAATTAGGGCCATTGAACTTCCTGATCCTTGCCGCCACTTCAAAACCGTCCATTTCAGGCATGTGAATGTCTAACATGATAATTTTGAATGAGTTGCTACCAGAACCACTTATAGCACCCAGGCACTCAAACCCTGATGAAACTGCTGTTACTAGACACCCCAGCCTCTCGAGTAGCTTCTTTGTCACGATCCTGTTTAAACCATCATCATCTGCTAACAAAATCTTGAGGCCTCCAAACTGTGAATTTGAATAATCTTTAGGTGCAAACATGTATCTTTCAAGCGAGGGTCCTATCTGAAACTTTAGAAGAAGTGACACGCCTTGCACCAAACCCTGAGAGTTTGGTAATATCCATATATTACCTTGCATTATCTGCATAATATTCCACAATGTAAATAAAGTCGGAATTACAAAAACAAGCATGCCATGATTAATTAAATAATTACGCAGGGCCCATTTCGTACAGGCCACCCCCGGCCCAATAGGCAAGGGAATAACAAGTACTGATTTGTGGCAAAAAAGAGAGAAATCATATTAGTGCTTTAATAAAATAAATGGATACAATTATGAGTGTAAAGAAGTAAGGTCCTACTTTATCAGATTTTAAGGCACAAAAGATGCTACTTTACTATTACTTTTCTATATAATAAAATAATGCACCCACCTAACCCCAAAAAGCTTAAGCTTTCTTATTGGTCACCTATTCCCATTGGTGAAAAGGAAGTGAGATTTTCTGTAGTCTTGTTCATATTGGAATTCTAAAATTAACTGAATGACCTTACAATTCAAGAAAAGACACCACAATCATGTAGTTTCTGTGTTATTACGATCCTCATGTTTCTCTAATGATGCCTGTCATGTCAGAATCTGCTTTTTCGATTAGCCAGGATATGCTCCTAAAAGAGGAAAGCAAAATTATGCTGATGCATGCTTGTGTGATGTAAACTCAAAAGGATCCTTCCAACATGGGGAAAAATAGCTTCTCTGTGATACTGTTAAGATAAAAGGATTACGATTATGTTCTTACTAATTATTTTATTTTATTTTTATGTTAAAAGATTTAGGTTATAACAGAAGAGGCTTGTTAGCTCTTAGCTGAAATTAACATGGAGAGGAATCTACGAAAAATTGTCAAATATATGTTATCAGTGAAAAAAAGAGTCTCGACACAACGGTTGGAGTGGTTGCCATCTGATTAGAACATCAAGGATCCGATTCGTGGAATCAGTTTCTTGCAATTGCAAGGTAAGATTGCCTACAGCAGATCAGTTATTGGTCGGACCCTCACATGCACCTCATATGAGATCAGTTATTGCCCTTTTTAAATATAAGTAATCAGTGACTTTGAATGAACAGATAAGTGATCACACATAATTTTACATCCTTAATGAATGGTTTGAAGAAACAAACGCTTTCACTAAAGTTTAGTAGCAAGCGTGCTAGCATTCATTTTGATCCCAAATGAAGATGCCAGTCAACATTAAATTCGTCAAACCAAACAGCATTCTTTAAACATCAAATGTGAACAATAAATGACATATTTGATACTCAGACATAACATAGACAATCAAGGATTTGTCAAAAAAAAAAAAAAAAGACAATCTTGACCTCAATTTTGGTAGACAGTGATGCACCTACCTGTACCAACCTCCTGCACATATTGAAGCTCAAGCCCTCCTTAGATTCACTGTTGTGATTCAGCCTCCTACCAATCTGTTGTTTTGTTGAAATCGGTTCATCTGACTGAGAACTACCAGTAATCTGAAAATCAAATTTTATGTCTACATACTCAACTGGGCTGCTCGATCTCCAAACACCAAATTTTTTGTCGTCCTTATCACCACTCTCACTTGTAACAAAAACCCGAAAAACAAGATTCCCTCGGTCACGCGTGTTCAACAAGTAGCCAACAATATGCATAATTACTTGAAAAGTCCTTGCTTCGTCGCCTAAAACTTTTTCAGGCAAAGACTTTTCAACATCAATCTGAAAACCAAACCCTTGATACACACACAAGCACTTAGCAATGCAAGCGGCTTCCCTCAACATGGAATGTAGAAGGAAAGGTTTCATCTCTAACTGAAGGCCACCCTTTTTATTTTCAGAAATATCCATTACATCGTTTACTAAACTCGAGAGCACGTTGCCGACTTTCAACATTGTGTCACCAATAATCTTTTGTTCAGGCCTCATATTACCCTCTTGAAACAATGAAAGCATCCCCACAACTGAATGCATTGGCCTCCTCAGTCCATGGCTCATCACTGTTTGGAATGACTTCCTAGCCTGGCTGGCCATCATCGCGTTCTTTTGAGACTGTTGCAATGCTCGGTTTTGCTCTTCGAGTTTCTCTCTCATTAAATGAGACTCTTCGAGAACCGATGCATGAGAAAGGGCTACGGCCACCTGATCAGCCACCACCTCAACTATCTCCATCTCTGGAGCGGTCCAAACCCTAGAGTTCGAACCTGGAAGAACCAAAACCAGTATAGCATAACATGTATCAACCAACTCCGGCGTCCCTCCTTTGAAATTCGAAACATGAAGCATCGGCATACGAATAGCCGCGACAGCGCCCAACTCCTCAGTACTACCACCACCACTACTAGCAGCTCCTAGTTTAGATTCGGGCCTCAAAATCCTAACCCCTTTAGTTTTCCTTATCTCCAACACATCAGGGTCAATCACAGGAATAGAATTATGATGAAAACTCTTAACAGAATCCGATTTCAATTCATGAGTCAAATACATCTCTCTCCTATCATCATTCGGCATCCAAACAGCACAATTATGCAAATCCAAAGCCTTAGAAAGCTCAACAAGAGTAGTATACAAAATTGTATGTTTATCAAGAGACTTCCTAATTTCCCTAGTAAGCATCCTAACATGCCAACTAGCTTCCTTTTGTTTCTTCATAATCCCAACTTCTTGCCCCAATTCCATCACATTCTGCCTCAAGAAAATCTCCCTCACCTTAATTCTAAGAAGGAGAGGGATCAACGGCGGAAGGGTCAATGCCGTTGCACACGACACAAGAGCAGTGAGGAATTTAGCAACGGTAAGGGAAAGCAAGAGTTGAAAAGAAGGATGACTATGATAAGAATAAGCATTGAGTAAATGAGTCATACCACATAGAACTATGAAGGCTATGAATTGAAGAAACAACAATTTGAAAGGAACATTTGAACGACTAACAAAGTAAAGAAGCTCAATTGGTATTGAAAAATATGCAATTGCAATGAAAAAATCACTGACTTTTTGACCAACAAGGATTGTATGTATGCTGAAAAGTGCTTCTTCATCATCACAGTTACAATGATCATATTCATCAGAATCAGTAGCAGAAGCATAAAGAGTAAGATTAAAAAGCAGTAACAACAGAATAAGAGTTTTCATTACACTAAAGTCAA
The DNA here is from genome assembly GCF_003473485.1 of Medicago truncatula. Classification (NCBI taxonomy): domain Eukaryota; kingdom Viridiplantae; phylum Streptophyta; class Magnoliopsida; order Fabales; family Fabaceae; genus Medicago; species Medicago truncatula. The sequence continues at coordinate 39,337,356 of NC_053042.1, read as the reverse complement.
TGATTATTTTTCTTCTTCTTGTTTCAAAGCATCAAAGAAAAACAGAACCTGATTAGAAAATGACCCAAATCAATGAAGCAGATCGCAAACAAAGACAGACCCAGTTCTTAGAATCTTGAATTATTTATGGGTTTGAGCTAAAGTTTTCAACTTTTTCAATACAACTCTCTCTCTCTAACAATTGATGATGCAGTTAACATATAGAGAGAGAAAGAGGGGAAGGACCGAATAAGACAATAGGAAAAGGGAAAAAGATTAAGAAGGAAAGTAGGTCCCACGGAGTTGCAGATTCACCTCGTACTGTGCATCCTCCTTGGACCTCGACCTTGTCAAAGTACTATGTTCATGTTCTTTCTACTTCAACTGCGTATGACTACGAAGGAAGAACCTATCATCGTTAACGTGTTTTTTTATTTTAATTTAATTTTAATTCTTAAAGTTCAGTGATAATTCCTTTAACAGTGTTTTTACTATTTACTTTGTATGGTTGGTTTACGGTTGGAATTCTTATCCAAACTTTTTTTTTTTTTTTTTTTATGGAAATTCTTAGTTAAGTGTACTAATTTTTTCAAACATGGTAGATGCAGTTAATCTTTAATCTTTGTAGCAAGTACTAACATAGTAAAATTTTTTTTTTTTTGAAGGAAACATAGTAAAATTATTAAAAGTGTTTTTTTTTTTTTTTTTATAGAAACTTATCTTGTGGAAGAAAAAAGTAAATTGGAAATTAAAATTATACTATTATATGAAGGATATTTTTCTGAATGATTTCATGTATATCTTCTATCTTATTCTATATATATAATATAATCACAATCATAAATATATAATAGTGGGAATACAAAATTTTGGTATACTTTATTTTTATTTTTAAGAAGGGTATACTTTTTTTTTCTTAATACAATGAATTAGATAAATGAACATTATATTAAAGGATAAAAAGAGTATTAAAGTGAGGGTTTTAACCATTGTGAATGATATCTGAGCTTCTCTAGATTTCATGTTTGAGTGACATCTTTCCATCATTCTCTTGTTGCTATTGCACATCAGATATTAACGACACTAACCATATTTACTTCCAGTTATTGCTTTGATTTTCTACTTACAATCAAGCCTAGCTCATCTCCTTGCTACTACTGACATTAGTCTCACTTTTTTTTGTCAATGCAATCGGTTTTTTACTTGCTTTCCAAAAATTGAAATCAAAAGCTTTTTCCACAATTTGATATTGCTGTAGGTTTATATGTTATCTAGATTTTGAAGGATGAGTAAACGATTTGCAACAATGGGAGATTTCTAGAGAGAACAAAGGATGAAAAATGGATACAGAAGGAAGTGTAAGTTATTCAAAATTTGCAATCATCATTAAATGTTAATGGATGCTTTCATGCTCTGTTAAATTAGTGGATGCTTTCTCAATTTTGCAACTTGGAAGTGAACAACTACTGCACAAAAAATGCTTCCACCAGAAGTGTTCCAACTTTTGGTGAAAAGGAAGGCATTCATTCACACATGGTTGATGCATAACAAACTAGAGAAATGCAGAATTTCTCCCAAAATTTCATCACAAAACAACTATTTAATTTCTAAAGGGAAAAGAATACATTAGAACTCTTGAGAACTTCAAAAATATTAAATATGCATGTCTTTAGTCTTCTCTTTCCATCATAAGTAATAGGAAGGAGAGCTCTTGAGCTGATATTTAAGGATGCTTTAACATTTCTCATACTACAAAAGGCAAAATCAGAAAATACTAACTACTACAAAGCAATACAATAAACCTAACTACCGAGGATTAATCTTTTCACAACCCATAAGCCATCTTAATCAGGAATAGTTTCCATTCTCAGGAGAGTGGTTTGCTCCGTGACCTGTTCTTCCTGCATACAGAAAACATCATTCTCAGTCTCTTGTTCATCTCTCTTCAAACAAAAAATAAAAAGAAATGTCTGGTTTGGGATATGAAGGGGAGAGGGTCTCCTCAAAAAAAAAAAAAAAAAAAAGAGATGTCTGGTTTGGGATATGAAGGGGAGAGGGATTTCAAAAACCACCAAAGTTCATACCTATCAGTTCAAAGCCAGCATTTCTTGAATCTGGACGACTTCCCCAATCCGAGGGATGGAAAGGTACCACATTTACACCATATTGCTGAGGCATGAAATGACTTCCCCCAATAACTTGATGTTCCTTGTTTCCTGGGATTGCATTCCCATTGGAAGAGTTAATTGCTGGGCGGAAACCTAAATTTGATGTTGGCTCACCAACTGGCGATGGTAACTTGCTGGTAGAAACATCGCCTTTTATACCAGCACCAGGGTCCTTGGAGGGAATAGAAAATGTGCCAGCAATGACCTGTGTGAATTAAACCCAAAGTGATTTCATATTGTAAATTATAGCAGGCATTGATTTATATAAGCGAAAAAATAAATACATGAAAAACAGAATAATGAAATTCAAAAATTTATTAAAAAAATTGATGCATTGCAAGTAATACATATATTTGGGTTCTACTTATTAGGATTTTTCTTTAATTTTTTTGGTATTAATTAATCTCACTTACGAGTTACGACTGAATAAATTAATATTTTTTATCCTAAGATTGAACAGACCGCATGTTTAGGGGATTCAAGTCTCTTACACTCAAACTAACACACTGCTGTGTCTAATTTATAAATGGCCGAGTGCATTGTAAAGAACTTTTAGATTCAATTTGGAGATACATTGAAAGTAGAAATTTAGAGAGGTTCAATCTAAACAAAATAAATCTTATCCATGTCCCAAAATCAAAGAAATGACCAAGCTGCCCTGATCCTTATCAAAATAACAATTATGACTATTTAAATTTAATCAAATTACTAACTTATGCAAGAGTTTAATATTGTAATTAATTTTTATTCATAGTTGATTCGGGTAACTGGGAAAATGCTTTTTTTTTTTTACGGAATGTTGTATCTGTTGAAATAAGCAATAAACATGCTTATATAATTGTAATGGAAGTAAAGATTCACCAGGCAGGGAAATGCATTAAATTAATCAATTAAAATTGTCTCAAATTATTCGTCCCTTAAGAATATCAACAAAGTCTTAATTTTTTTCTTCCAAATAATTAGCCCTTCTACCTAATTTCTACCACGACGAGGACATTTCAGTCAAAAAAGAATATTTGATGTTTGAAAAGAAGTATTATTAGTAAACAGGCATTGATCAATATGTCTAGTATGATTAAGGTGAGAAATTTAAATGCTTCAGGATTTTCCACCCCATTCATGGAAATGACTGAATTTGAACACTATCAACATAAATAGGATTGGTTCGACTGAAATCAAAATACTCTAAATACTAACTGATAATGACATTGTGTCTTCTTAGTTTTAGCCACATTTAATTTTGAAATCGACTTATAGACTACAGTTTTCTTTAATTTTGATTAAATATAATTAAGATTTGTATACTTGATCAGTTTTGTAAAATGTTCTTATCAAAAGTAAGTTTCTACTTTATATTAAGAGTTGATAGAGACAAAAGAAGGAAGCAAGACACAAGTCAGATTTCTCACAAGTTCAACCAAAACTCATAATTTGCTAGAAATTACCTGAACTGGACTAGCGGCCTTAAGGGGTCCAGCAATGCTTCCACCTACAAGCTGCCCATCAGAATGGGATAAGCATACACTGAGACCACCAGAACGACCATCAAGTTCATTACGGACATATGATCCAGTAAGTGAAATTATGTCAAAGCGACCCTGATATCAAAAATAAAAATAGTTCAACATTGACAACAATATAAAAGCGTATGAAAAAGCCAACTCTTAACATTTAACATGAAAAGAGCTTTACCATGAAGGTTAATGTAAATTCATTAGACTCGTTCAGAAGTGGAAAATAAAGAAAAGAAAAGATAACCTGTAACCAAAGCTCACATTGTGGCATGGTCTAGAAAATGGTCAAACCCATAGTAGGCTATTTTGGGAGGTCTTACCTTACACTTACATGAAGCTAATTTCACGACTCAAACCAAAATTACTGACCTACCAACAGTGCTGTCAAATATCGGCCACGGCAGCACCATGGCCAATTTGTGAAGGATGGCGGCGCCACGGCGCCATTTATCGGCCAATATGTCGGAATTTTGGCTTTCTGCCATCGACAATACTGCCTAACAGTAACACTGTAACAATTTCAACCATCGTTGAAGGTTCCTCACAAGTCAAAGGACACAAATTAACACTGAATAAAGTAGTCGTAATAATCTAAATAGGGACACATTTTTTAAAAAGGAACTTCTGTGTTTGCGCTCTTGGTGGTGATTGAAGACTGAAGGCTAAAACTTGAAAAGTAGGGAAGTGCAACTGTGCAAGAGATTTCTTTTTCTTTTTTCGATAAGCGAGATATGTACACAATAATTTGTATTGCTAGCATTTCTTTAGAAATATTCATTCTAATTTGTATCCTTACATTTAAAATCCTATGTTTTCTTACAACTTTACTTGAGAAACAAATCCTATGTTTTCTTGCAACTTTATTTGAGAAACAAGTAAATAAATGGAAGACAGTTTTGGAAGATAATTGGGTGAAAGTAATTATAGAGCTTCTGTCCCTCCAATAATACTACTAAAGATGACTTCAAATTTGTAAGTTTTAATCACGTGAGATCCAAAAATAAGAGAAAAATCTTAAATAAACACAATAATTAAAGTAAAGAGGGCAAGATATTGCCACTGTTTTATTCTGATACTCTAAGATCATATTTTTACCTAAGGTTGCAGCGAAATCCCATTTCCTTTAGAAGGTTGCTGGAAGTATAGAGATCAAAATAAAACATAAATCACATGAGGAAGAGTAATTTTTTACCTCGTAAGTAATATTGCCTCCGGAGGTTGCTGGCTGACGAAGGGTGGCACTAGAGATGGAACCAGATGCAGACAGAATGCACATCTCACACCTACTATTTTTTTGCATGAGCATCATAATATTTTGGCCAATATCCTATTGAACGGGTGCAGAAACAATTAATTAGGGAAGTACTAAAGATAGAAAAAGAAAGCTAAAAAAAGACATTCAAATTCATCAGCTAAAGAAAACCAATTTGGATCCTCTCCTCCTCATTCTCCCTCCTACTCAAATTTGTGTCTATCTCTCTCTTGATCCTAATATATATATATATATATGTATATATATATATATATATATATATATATATATATATATATATATATATATATAGAGAGAGAGAGAGAGAGATACAACTTATGAAGGAGGGAGAAGGAGAGAATGAGGGGAAGGAGAGGATCCAAATAAAAAAATGTCAAAATAACAGATGAAGGGAAAGTTCAAGCTTTCTAAAGAAGTGCAGATCACAATGGTAAGATGAAAAAGATATAAATCAAGACATATTACTCTGACTGTCAGTTCATATCTCATTACTCATTCAAGTTGTTGAAGTTGTAGAGTTTTAGAAAAGGGGAAGAGTAAAATTAAATAAATAAAATTATGCTTATGGTTTGATATGATTATTTGTAATTTGATGATACAAAAAGACTAAACAATGACATTTATTTACACCAATACATATATGAAAACTACTAATCTTAAGAGGTGATCTTAATACATTAAAATATTAAATTAACTCTATGAGATGATCCAAAAGACTCAAACAATATGAAATTATTATAAGATATTGCCATATCTTCTAACACAGATGTTAGTTATAGAGCTATGATGCACACCCCCGTGTTGTGTCTCACCTGAATCTTTATCATAAGTAATATGGTCACACATTAAACTTAATTGAGATTCTGATGAAAGCTCGTTCATTCGTACTCTCTTCTAGTAGATATACATATATTAATTAAAACATTTGGGATTGCAATTATGATGGTAAACGAATGAGCTCAGGTCAACAAAAACTTCCTATTTTGAAAATGGATTTAAATGATACGCACTATCAGTATTGATTAGTTTTACAAAAAAAAAAAAAAATCAGTATCAAATAGTTTTACACCAACATCCAATGAAAATCAATTATTCTACCACATCACCTCACTTATATAACTACTCCCTCTGTCCTTAAACTATACAAGCAATAAAGTACATGTACTTGGTCCACGCACCAAATACATGTACTTTTCTGTATACATGAGCTTTTGTAACTACTCCCTGTGAACTCAAATATAATCAAAAAAAAGTACATCTACTCGGTCGACGACCAAGTACATGCACACTTTCTTTTACTTATATTTAAGGTCGGAGGGAGTACATTATAAAATCAATATAACATGGAAAAAAAAAATTAGGGTTTCTATTGAATGTCGGGTATAAAACTAATCTACGGTGTGTTAGTGTATGTCCATTAAATTTTTTTCAAAAATTTACCCAATCGAGCAAGCAAATACATATATTTACAATCAAAAAAGGATCAGGAACAATGCATACCTCACCAGGAGCAACAGTAACAAAGTGGATATTGAAACCCTCTCTTGAATTCCCTGCATCAGCAAAAACATTAAATTCAAATTCAATAATTAAATCAACATGCATGCACTTAGTTTAAGTTACTAATCAATCAGAAAACAAAATGTTCTAAAAATAAAAAATTAGGTTAAAAAAAACGGACCTAGAGAAGAGGAATGAAACTTTTTAGGCTTGGTAAAGTTAGGAGACGAAAACGATGTCGTAGCGGTAGCGTTAGCAGCAGCTGCGGCGGCGGCGGCGGCTTTTCTAGCGGCGATAGCTTTCCTTCCGGCGATAGCTTCCTCGGGAGACTCGTACTTTCTGGGCCTACCACGCTTCTTCTTGTTCTCCGTAACGGAGTGGTGGGACCCATCAGTGGTTGTTCCGTTAAGTTCAGGAGTGACGTTAACGGTGCTTTGTTGCTCGAACAATGAGGTCACTTGATTGTTGTGGTTGTTGGTGTCTTCCATTTAGTACGGAGGGTAACGAAGATGAAGAATCTCTCTCTGTAAGGGCTGATGTTTTTTAAAAATATTAATTTTTTTTAGGTAGAGAAGGAAACAATTTGACGGGGGAGTATTTTATATTGGACGATTTGGTAATCGGCAGGTTTTAGGGTTTTAAGGGATGTTGTCCGAAACTCAAATTAGGTTTACGGCAACAATTAACTTTTTTTTTTCTCCGAAAATATATTATTATATTTGATTTGATACGTTTCATAAATAAATTAATGCAATATTAGTCCAAAAATAATAATAATTTTTTTTTTTGTGGTGGTAAGGTTCGAACCTCGGACCTTGAATATATTATGCATTGTTCATACCAACTGAGTTTAGCTCACGAAAACAAAATTAATAATAATTAATGCAATAATAAAAAATAATAATATTTTTTTAATAGAAAAAAAATAATAATTGATACATCTTACCGTTAGTTATAAGTATATAATAAAAAGGCAATTGTAAAACTTATTTTTACATATGTATTCAATCAAATTTCATTATATCATCACTTTGATAGGTTGAAGAGTGTTAGGAGCACATTTTTTGGCACATATTTTTTAATAGACCGTTGATTGATTAAAATTTACATGGGTCCTATAATTTTATGTGGGTCACGTAAATTTTGTGGAACATCTGTGAATTTTAATCAATCAACCAGAATGTGTTGAAAAATGATTCTTTATAGGTTAATTCATAAATTCCCTCGAATAAAAAAGGTTAATTCATAAAATATCTCAACAAAAATCTTCGTGGTGTGATTTGATTGATTGCATGTGTAAAAATATTTTATATGGTCGGTGCATAGAAATATCATTTATCTTCGGGGGCTTGCTAGTCAATGGACACTTCCTTGTGGTGGCTTCGATCATCGTCCTACAGTGTTGAGCTATTTCTTCCCAGTTGGTTGATATGACAATCTTATCATGAGTTTAACCCATTGTATGTTTTATCTGGATAATTTTGTTCCTTTATACGCCCATTGATACGATGTCACGATTATTATTCATTAGAACTCTCTTTTTTAGGGGTGTATTATACCATGATTATGAGGTTTGGTTGGCTGAAAATGACTAGCAATTTAAATGAACCAAATACTCATTTGATTCACTAATTCGAGTAAGCCAGTCCAAATCAATTTCTTGAACCGGCGTTGCTGTTAAGATAAGCAAAGCAAACAAACATGAATATCATCGCTGAGATCTTAATTGCTGGAATGCCATGCTCAACAGGAAAAAAGTAAAATAAAATCTCTACCCAAATTAAAAATTACATATTACAAAAACAGTGCAGTATCATCCCGTATTTGCATTCTGTATAATTTGTTGCATCTCTATCTAACTACAACTGAATCATTCACCATTCTTCAACAATGCCAATTCGGTAACTATAGATGTACCCAAAAGGAGCAAAAAATCTTCGTCCAAAAATGTTTTTTTTACAAAACATACATCGGATATTATGGATTTGGAATTAGATCCAACAGATAACTATGACTTCTTCAATAAATTAGAAAGTCCTCGAATATTTCCTAATCTCATACATGATTGAAGATATGGAAACAAGATCCTTGTTCAATGCAGACCCACCAGGGATCCTCTTGATGGAATCGGAGAGTCTCGTATAGTAAAGTAGCAATTGGGTCAATGCAGCTCTTAAGATCTCCATACCGCACAAGAAATTGCTGAAAGACGTGATGACATCTTTGTGCATCAACTCTATTGCCGCCTTCCACCTACTTGCAAAATCCTTCACTAGTGGCTCCACTTCCGCAACAGTTATAGGTTTATCAGGACTCGATGTTGGGTCCTCAGCTGATAAATTTCATGCAATCAAGCCATAGTTTAGCAAATATTGAATGTAAATAAAATGCGACACTGGTGTCGTCGTTTTATTTTTTTTGAACAAGTGGTGTCATCACTTTATACTTACAGGCTTTGGCCTTGACAAACTTGATTAAATCATTAAAATGCTCTTGGAGCAGTTCTTCCTGCAAGGATTGAAAGAAAATATAAGAAAAAAAAGTTAAGACATTTGCAATTGCAAATGAGAGCAAGAGGGTAAATTAGTTATCTGTTACACCACGGATTAATCAATCGATACACTGACGACCCATCTTCTTTTTGAAAATTGCATAAGTTCACATTTACTTGTTCTCGTATACTCTTTGCATGCACGATTAAAACACGAACTTTAGTTTGCAACAAAACCAGGTATGAAAGGATTGAAGGCAATTACCACAAATAATGCTGTATTGCTCTTCAGTAGTTCCTCAAAGTGCATTTGAATTTTGCCAGCTTCAGGACCTGCTTCCTGGAATCAACCATGCGAGAAAAAATTGAAGTTACCCTGGATATTCCAAAATTGATAGAGCAAGCTATGATAATCAATTTTGACATGAACCACACCAGCAATTTGAAATGGAGTTTTGTTCAAGTTCTTTCTAGGTGCAGATATATAGCTCTACAAAATAAAAATAAAGAGCAGATTCTTACCTTCAAAACAGCGATTGTCATATCATAATTGTTTATAAGAAACACCGTTTGTAGTTTTGGCTTTGTGAAGTTCTTGGCAAGCTTGATAAGTAAATCATCAATGGCCATTCTAAGTCGTTCCAGATTCAGTTCAAGCTGCAATTAGTAAACAAATGGATTGCATTAGAAATTTTCAAAAAGGAGTTGATGATTGATAGGTTTATTATACTGACCTGACCATCCCCAAACTCAGAGTTTAAGTGGATAAGTGAAGCAGTAAACTCCGCATAACGCCTCATGACATAATGAGGATGAACATCATCTTCCCACAATGTCTTCACATTTGCATTTCGCAAACTGTTGAGGTGCATGTCGAATACCATCTTAAACCGAGGCCATAGGGAAATATTGACCTGCCAAAGTTATGAATTTGCTTTAAATATGACTCAAGGCCCATTGACTCATATTATCTGTTAGTTTTATCCATTATCGTCATTGAACAATAGAAGGATTTCATATATCACAGTAAATAAAATATATTAGACCAAGGGAAATGTAAGAGAATTGAGAGTGTATATGACAAAACTTCAGACACCCAGGCCAAGAGAGTCCCGCCATCTAGAAAGTCTTGTCTAGGAAATGTAAGAGCCTAGTCATCTATGACTTCTATGGGTAGAACGGAGGGAAAACGTTGAATTTCCACGGAGCAAAAATTGACGAGACATTTAACATGTCAGGTGTTGATGGCAAGAAGGACTCGAGGGCAATGTTTTAAGTGTGAAAAAAAATTAATCCCCTCACCAATGTTCTCATAAAAAGTTGAGGTTAGTCATATTTGGTGAAAAATGAAACCCGTAATGAGGAAGGAGAGGGAACAGCTTCAGAATTTGATGACCAAAATGAGGAGAGATTTTTGGGGTCCTGCAGCTATACGGAGCTAATCATGAAGAGAGCCGAGTAGCAGATGCTTATTCACTAGTTCATGGTGATGAAGTACTAAAATCTATTTTTTCTTCACCTAGCTGCTAGCTGGTTGCAGGGCCGAGACATCACTAATTATCTGCTAGCTGCTCCCAATCTTGAGGGATTCTAACTATGTTTCCCATGTAATGTGGTTGTACAGATTCTTCGCATGACATAGACAATCATTCAGATTATTCAATTATTTCAAATCGATTTAAGTTCCAGCTAAGCAGTCAAATAGTTCTCTAACCGATACCCCAGAAATTTCAATGTTATAACTGTCTAGACTCAGAACCCTACAAGAATTGTAGGGCTACTTGTGACTAGATGGAATCTACCAGCAGTAAACACACTGTCAAGAAAAAACTAATCTTGTTTAAGCAGAATGCATTGCTCAGGAAGCTGACCTTGTCTAAATAAGAATCCAAGCATGGAATCCTCCTCCGAGACATAATGAGCTGAAATAAATAAGTATATCAGTTTCAAATTGTTTAAAGGGTGAAACATTTGTAAATGCACAAATTTTTGCCAACATTCACATTACTGTTTGGTTTTAAATTTTAACTGAAACATGAAATGCAGATTGGAACTTAATTAAATTTTAACTGTGCAATGAAATCCGTTTGTGTTATATTATTCAATTATTTGGTAATTGCTTCTCAAGAAATGGTTTGTATTCCAAAACCAACGGGTCAGTTTTCATTGGAATTTCAAGAGGGTGGCTATGAATCAAATTCTTGGAACAAGATGATGGGAATGTTGAAAATCACTTGTCTGCATTCAGGGGCGGATCCAGACATTTAGTATACGCGGGGCTAAAAATTTGAAGAAACAATAATGCAAATTATATTAAAAATAAGATGAGTTTTTTCTATCATGTGCAAATTTGCACATGTTAAGAAATTTAAAATGGTAAGTTTATCTTATAATTTGTGTATTTTATATTAAATATATAACTTTTTAATAAACAATTGGTGTTTTTCAATTAAAAGTTACTTCCTTTGGGCATACGGTGCATCCATATTAGGCACATCAATATCATGCTTATTGCAAATTTTAATAACTTTAGATATAAGTTCTTCTCATCCCTCATTCCTCATATCTTATAATTATTTTTTGGTATCATTAACAAGTGACAAAGCATTCAAAAGATGTTTTATTTATTAAAAAAAAAAGGAAATTTCATGTGGAGCTTTAGCACCATGTAGCTCTCAAATGCATCCGCCCCTGTCTGCATTACAACTTCTTTAGGCCACAATAGCATCAATGTGATTTTACTTAGATATGTTGTCCTTCTTACTGAAGACTGAAACCGGTCTTTCAAGTCAGAATGTTACCTGATGCTGGTGTATTATGCGAATCATAAGCATTAGACCTATAGCATCATAGCAATTTGGAAGTATTGTATTGAAATGCTCATCCATGACACCAAAAGGACCTGTATAAACCAAAAAGGCATATCAATTGACCTATACAAAACCTAAACCCATATCTGAAAATGATAAAATTAAAGACAAAATGATACAGTGGTGTCTGTTTATATACCAAAAAGGTAAAAATAAAATAAAAAAGGGTCTTGCTAACGAGTGCCCTTAGGGCACTTAAGGGCACTCTTTAAGGATACTAAATAAAGAAGTTATTCCAATGCATTTATTTAAAAAGTTAAACATTTCGATTTCCAATGCATTGAATATACATATTTTCATAAAAACTCACTACTTTAAACTCTTAAAGAGTGCCCTTAGGGAACTCATTAGCATTTCCCAATAAAAAATTGCTGAAAATGGCATTTGTTAGTTACCATGCCATTATTGATTATATTAAATGCTAATGTTTATTTATTTCAGCAAAAAAACAAAATATGTGCAAAAATTACAAATTTCATACAAACGCTATGATCTATAACAAATCAACTCTACCATTTTTTGTTTTACCAAGCACCTACATCAATAGTGTTTCCAAATGTTCTGTGACATCATGATACTTTTGTTCCCATGTTGGCATATTTTAAATTTTGCAATCTACAGAGTAGCAATGTAAAACCGAATCTAACAAAGTTCATTTTAAATATCAGTAAGCTAAAGAAATTCTTTCATCTATTGGACAGTGACTGCAAACACTCCACAAAATTTTAAAACTCCATCACAATACCTGAAAAAATTTCATAGAACATATGTTGTTCCCCATAAAAATCCTCACAGAAATTATATCTGCAGATGCAAGGAAATAATGTCAACATGTATTTAACTAGGGTTTTTATGCACAGAAGGATTTTGTAAGACAATATTAAGTGGCATAGCAAGCTGGAGTGTACTCTGAAGTAGCAGTATCCATAAGCAGCTTCTGCAAGCTCCTGAACAGAACTTCATATGGATATTTCATAGAGCTGGCTTCAGCTATATGAGGAATCAATGCTGGTTCATCAATTTCCTGAAATGATGTCAAATCTTAAGGCCATAACCCAATGACTACACAATCTCTGCAGATCAGAGTCATCTAATGATTGTGTAAATTTTGATTGAGTTTGGCTCCTCTCAAGCGAAGAGTATAAAAATAACCTTCCATTGAAGAATCAACAGTTGAAATTGTGATAAAATATAAAATACATACATATATAACAAATTATGAAATTGTTGATATCTTAATTGTTAACTTATTAATCATCATTTATAATTTAACTTTTATCCTCTAAAGCGCATCTCTTTCTTTAGAGGAGTCAAATCCAGTCACATTAATAATACCAAGGACCGAGAAATATAACTTTCAAAAATAAAAAGTATATAGCAAAGGCTCTCTAAGAAATTTCAATTATTTTCTAAAGCAAATAATTCAAAGTATCATGAATAAAATAAATTTTTAAACAAGCAACAGATCCCTAGGGGCATGAAATATAATTCTGCTGAAGAAAAAAAAGTTTTGTTTCTCTTCACACAATTATTATCCTAGTCTTGACTAACCTTCACTGCTCAAAATGAACTACTGACACCAATGGTAAGAAATACATGCACTCCTCAGTCAATTCATATAGTATTATAAAACAAAAGGATAATATGCATAGTTTTTCCCTTTTTTCTAGGTTGAGTCATACCTTCAATATATTAATCCTATCCCCAAGAGCAAAAACAGCAGATCGATTCTTTAGCGGTTGCCATGCTGTTGCAAAAAGACCGCTGTTGCTTCTTGTCTCTACACCAATTAAATCATAGGATGTTGCTATATCCAATTGCAGTTTCTCCAATGCTTGTATGTAAGCACGGAAATGAGCACTAAGAACCTGCACATATAGAGGAGCATAAGGATACTTCATCAAATAATTTTCAACTTCATTTCCCTGCAAAATCATTATACTCATTTCACTCAACATCTACATGTCTAAATATTGGAATAGTTGCTAAAAATTGTTAATTGTAACATGGATCGGTGATTGGCCCGGCCCACTCAGCTCATACATATTACAACCAAAATAGTAGTCTTCCATGCAGTTCATTGTTAACCATGAAATCCAGCAAATTAACATAGAATGAAAGTATGTCAGGCCAACTCAAAGCTACCAAAGATTTTTAGATGCTACCATTCACACCTCACTTTAAACTTCACTTGGGGGAAATGCATTTTTAGTGGGTTTTTTTTCTATATTGAACCTACACTTTGATTGAATACATAATCATATAAAACTAGAATTTTGTCAACAGGCTCCAAGTCTTTTATAGTAAGCTTAAGAATCTTTGAAATTGTAAACGTATAGTTTTTTTTTAAAACAACTTTGCTGGCATATGGGCTGAGATGCTAATGTGAAGTTTATTTTCTAGAAAGATGCTTTCGAGCAAGAAATTTAAACAAAATGTGAAAACAAACAAACATTTTCCATCCTCATAGCATTATTTAGGATAACCTTTTGGTCAATAAAAATATTAATGGAAAGTTCTGATTTTTGGCATTTACCTTGTTCATTGTATCAATATAAGCTGCACGAACTTCATTATATACTTCTTTGCCATGTTCCTTGAGAAAGTTAACAACATACCTACACTTTTACATTTCTATTTGTTAGATTCATAAAGCACCCAAAGTTAATAAAAATAACGAAAACATTTTCACAATTTAAAGGTGGTTAACGCAAGGAGGTATACAATGGTGCATGTCAGATCCTTCACTAGTTCTCTTGTTAGCAGCTCAAATGCAAATGATGGAAAATAAAACATTTAAAATAAGAAATCCTTCAATAGTAGTTCAATAACAAAATTCTACAGATTGATCTGTTTATAAGCACAATTTGTGATGATTTAGATAAAATTCAAGGCTCAATACAATGTTGTTAAAAATATATTTAAAAAGTAATATCCAGTCAACAAAATAGCCATGAATAGATTTGTGCATGAAACAATTTAATACTCAAGAGAAATACATTTATAAAACAGTGTATATTAAAAAAACTCAACACAAGCAAACATGGGCATGTTGTCTAGTAGATAAAACTAAGTGCTAGAGGAACCTTATCAATAGGAATTCAGAATTCATAGCATATCAATCCATCAAGCTATAGCATTCTAAAAATTAATTAAGAAACTCACTTGTACTTTAAAAGGACACTTTGTTGAAGTATTTGGATATTTGTTTTGGGTTTTCTCAATGCATAGAGTTTCTGAACAATGAAGTCAAATACCTGCAGATGGATGGATAACAGATGATATGGATATTTGTTTCTTTGATAAATAGCTCACAGAATAGAAGAAAATTTCTGCATTTAATTATAAATGAAAACAAAATTCCATACTAATATTGTTATTGATGTAGACAACCTTTGAGACTGCTTTCTGCCTGAGTTTTTCAAGTTCAGGTTGAACATCTTTTAGAGCTTTTGAAGCTTTAACCATTGTGTCCACTTCTACAAACTTCAGCTTCTTACTTAGAATCTCAAGAGTTCTCATGTATTCCTCATTGACCTGAAAAGCATCCAAAGTGAGAAAGAAATCTAACTAGAAGGGAATATACTCGTAGGAGAGAAGTAATGCAGAGCAGCATGCATGTCAAGTATTGGGTGCTGTACATGAAGTAGAAAAAGTACACCTAGATGTAAAAGCATATTAACAGTAGTCTAAAATGCCAAAGACCAAGAAGAGACATCAAACCAGCAACAATAAAACTGTCAATCCAAGTATTATACTATTATTATGCCTAAACAAAATCAAACAAGAGACTTCTGAAAAAACATGATCAAAACCAGAAGAGCTAGACTCCTTATTAGTTGATTCTCTAAGGACCCAAGCAAAGACACTTGTTTACAAGTGCCATGATCTTAGATAATAAATGACCAGTGTTTATAATGTTTTGTGCAGGCTGCAGACCTTCTCAACACCAACACTGCAATATTTGTTATGTATGTCTATTTTCAAATATTAGCTAAAAAACCAAAGTATTAGAAAACATATATTAGAGATAGCGGATCAGACACATGTTGCAAAGCCTGGACAGCTGATAAAAATGTAGAAAATAAGAAGCAAACAATACCTTAAATTCAGGACTTAGGGACTAGCTCAACCCACAAAACTGACTTATAAGGTGAAAATTGACCAAACCTTGTAAATACTACCTAGGCCCTATCTTTAGTCAATGCCGGACTCTCAAGTCACAACAAATACTAGAAATATTAAATGTGTTTTCCACACTACCACAAAAAGAAATTAATATAAAATTATTGGAGAGGAGAGAAGTAGATTACAGAAAAAGCATAATACCTCTCCATCAACAAGGATGTCCACCATCCTCGGAGGGATAATAATGTCTTCCACAAACTTAGCCAGCTTGGATTCAGCCACCTGTTGGGAGAAAAAAACAAGACCAATTATACGACATACTATATATAACACATGCAGGCAAAAGACAGAAAAACTTAATTCGCTGGGTAGCAGGGGAAAGAAGTACAAGAGTGGTGACAGTGAAACTAATATATCCCTCATCCAAACATGAATAGAAGTCCAACCATGAAAGAAATATTAATGAACTAAGCTAATTGTCAAAATGTAAACAGCCTTTTGATGCAATTTGCTTTCCAGAACAAACTGATAATCAATTAATATTACGCCAAAAGGTGCTACAATTATGAATGTCTTTGAACTCTTAGATTGTTTATATAAAATGGCCATACCTTGCGATTCTTAAGCCTCAAACCCATATCCATAGACTTCTCTTGCAGAATTTTAATGTCTGAACTTATAGAACCAATCTCAGCCTGATAAATAAAATTAAGATTTCGCGATTTAATGTTCAAAATCAACATAGAAACTGAAATTCAAATAGCTTGAGAAGTCCTTCAAATGATCGAATAAAGGAATATAATTGTAGCATTTGTTTGACATATACTATTAACAGATCCTCAAAGGTGGTAAACAGACACTTCATTGTTGTAAGGGGAAAATAATACTTCTAAAAGCTAAACAAAGTAGAAATGTCACATTCAAGCTTTAGAATAAACAAAAATTGTCGAGCTTGTGGTTCCACTCCAAATGTAAAATACTTTCATTATCTGTCTTGTCAGAAAATCAGGAAAACGCGTTTACCACCATTTTTAAATGATATTATTGACTAACTAAGAACTGGTTGTGTGGTTGTTCAGTACAGATGCTCATAAATGCAAGCTTTTTAAATTTGCTCAAAGGAACAACATACCTGAAATCCACTTAGCAGAGTTTCCATATGTGACAAGATATTATCACAATCATGAATTTGGTCATGAAGAGAGACTAGATTATCACTCTCTTTAATGTAATCCTGCAATAAATGGCATAGTTGTAAAATCAATTGATTAGCGTATTGTCAGAAACAATTGACAAAAGCAAGCCTACATGTAAGACCATCACTACAAGCAGACAGTAAAGACAAAAGCTTACTGGTCATCAAATCTAGCAAAGAAGAAACAAAATGACGTGGCTATTTAATGCTCACAATATTATAAACAAACCTGAATTGAATCCAACTCCACTTTGCGCAAATCATTCTCAACTCCCTTAGTATAATCTCTAAGTTTTGGACCTTTAGATAGTATATTTGCAACAACCTACACAAAGAACAACAACTTAACAACTTACATGTCTGTGTATTTCTAGCTAGAAGTATAATTGAAAGGCAAGGACAACAAAAAGATAGAGAATGTGATTTGTGACCTTTGACTATGCACATAAAGAACATACAATTGTTCATAAAATGTAAGCTTAAATGAAGCCAATAAGAAGAATATAAAAAAAGCAAACATGCTTAAAGTGAAATTAATTGGTGCAATTGCCTCCGATTGAAGAATTATTTAGAGTGTTTATAACTTGTATTGAAATCATTGCCGAGTACACCAAACTCTTCAATTGAGAAACAAAACCGACAAGCAAGGTCTCCTATTGATTATTTAATTATATTGAATTGTTCTCAAATACGAAGTTGATAATCATTTTGGTAAATAGATACTCCGTCGTCTCAATATAAGTGTCTCATTAGCAATATTTCTCTGTCTCAAGTTAACTGTCACTTTAGAATACCAATGAAACATTGATTACTTGTTTCCACTAATATACCCTTATTTATTGTATTTCAACTCACATAACCACTACTCTATTAATTACAATTAATAAGGATGTTTTGGTAAATAGAACTCATTCTAGGATTGAAATCAACACAACTAGTCATATTCTTAAAATCGTGCACAACACGTATGAGACTTATGCTAAGATCAACTATGTAATTTCATCATAATCTAAAATAGCAGTGTTGCAACACAAGAACTAAGTTGAATTAAATAACTCACTTCATCATTCTTACATTCCTCTAGCTCCTGTTGAAGTCCATCCAACGATATATCATCACTGCAAAATCAAATTAACAAAAACAACTAAAACTAAAATTTGTATTCATAAAATTAACTAAAAACATATGATAATTGGAACGTTAATAGTAAAAGAGAGTATATTAACCCGTTTAGATCTTCTTCAATAGTTAAATCACCAACGAATGCTCCTAGATCAAATTGACTAGAAGGACTCTGGACAAAAACAAATATTCAATGAAATTCGAAATGTGAATTCAGCAATTTGTTGATAATAGTAGGAATTTAGTGTAACAGAACACGGTGATGCTATGATATATGTACCATTGTGTTTGAGGCGACATCAGCCATCGTGTTTGTGTAGAAATTGTTCAGCGTTTTCTTTGATTACGATCGATTTGAAAAGGTTGACATGTGATTTGAAGAAGAAAAAGTGCGAGGAAGATCAATGAAAGAGTGTTGCAGTGATCATCGCCATTGACGTACGTGATGAGATTTGGGAGACACGTCGGAGATGAGATCTACCTGACTGGAAATGATCCCGACGGTGGTTGGGCTTGGGCCTCTTGGATTTAGATATATTAGAGTTTGAAAAAGATAATTACTTTTTCCACCCTGGTCGTCTCTCTCGCACGCCTCCAGATTGCAAATTTGTCCGGTTCGAATTGTATAATTTGAAATAATTTATATGATATTTTGGATTATATAATATAAACCCTTTAAAAACTTATAAAACACCTGCAAACATATTTCATTAAGAGTCGTTTGCCCATGTGGCTTAGGATGATCTCCCGAAAGTCCAGAGAATACGTACATGTGTCAAATCCTGAAATATCATATCTTATATATGTGTATATATTTTTTTAAAACAATCTCTTATATATGTATGTTGTCTCAATATTATGCAAAACATTAGCTCAAAAGTCCTCAATACGTCTAGGGAAGTTGGTTTAGGCACAAACGACGCCTCATGTTGGTGGGTTGTCACAAGCAGAGAAAACTGAGAAGGATGCCTAACAATGGTCTGAACAAAACTATTCTTAGTTAAATGATCATCTTAAATTTTTGCTTGAAGAAAATGGAAAGAATTAATTCACCTTATTTAAAAATTAAATTAGATTTATGTGTCTTCCAAGAAAGGTATTCCCCACAACGACGACTCAATTTATCCATTACTTATGAACATAAATTTAAGGTTACAATTTCAAAATAATATCTAGTTTACGCAAGACTTTGACATTTAAGAAACACGCATGAAAGTAAGAATACCTGATATAGTTGAAATTAACATAATTTTAGAATTCATTTCACATAACCAGGATCAATCATCAAAATAAAACAACGATCAAAACTCTGATTAGGATATATATTGTTGAACCTTCAAACACACCCAAAAAAAAAAAAATCATGCAACATCATTCAAATTTTAGCTGAGTTAGAGTATGAGACTTAAATCAATCATTGTAAATCTTAACACTTACAACAAAACATACACACACTTATAGACTACCAAGGATAAGATATATCATAAGGATAAATTTCTATAAAATTTTGATGGGCATAAGGTCTGGAAAATGAAAATCACACATATACTTGCATCTTATAGCAATAATACTGGTATCAAATATTCAAAAGACTTCCAAAAAATTGAAAGAAAATAAATTTTTCTTGAAATAATTTTGAACCAGTTGAGGTTTCCCTCAAGTTGAAATAACAATAAGACTTGAAATGGAACATTTTTCAAAAAAGAAAAAGAAAAAATCAACTCAAAATATCCACAAAAAGATGGATTTTAACATAGCATGGTTATATGGAATAGTATTATTCCCCATTCATTAACGAAAGCTAATGATTTGGAAGTACTCGTTAAGAAGAAAAACTACGATGTTACACAATCAGATCAAATAATTCAAATTCTACCCCTCAGAGTAACAACCATGTCGTTACGTTGGTCAAACGTCACAATAGACACGTGCATCAAACACACTCATGAAACAAAGTGATGTAACCCTCGAGTAGTCGTCCCATAATCCCTTTGGACTTCCACCCCGTCTTTGAGCTACAAGTTTAAGGGGTCAGAGAATATCGCGTATAAATGAGCATAACCAACTCTTGGATAGCTATCAATATTTTTCTATTCACAAGGACCTCATTTGAACCGGATAAGTGCCGCTGCTTATCTCGAGCTCAGTTATCATAAGCAGACTATCACATATGCACTGAGTCGTTCCTACTTAGATGAGGCTCGCTGGAATCGTATAGGTCTTTCACCTATCTTGAATGCGGTTGTTCCAGAATGATTGAAACACCCCTATAACGAACTATACATTGTATGAGGGAATATAACAACCAAGGATAACACCCATATATATGATCATATATGAACCTACTAACACCAATTAGTACTTGGAGAAGGAACATACAATTAGCCGATAATAACCTAACTCACCAGCATAGGAGGAACACCACCTCTTCAAGAGACACACTTTATCTATTTTGAACAACATTTTCTCTCATACTCACATTATGTATTTACTTTTTTTTTTTAATAAATTATGTATTTACTATTTCTTACTATCTATTCCTTTTTATCCTTCATTATTTTTTATCAATAAAAAAGAAAAAAAAACTGTATTATCTATATAATAGTTGTACAAATATCATTATTTTATCATAAATGTTAGGGTTAAATATGTTATTGGTCCCTATAAATATGCCAACTTTTTGTTTTAGTCCCTAAAAAATTTTCCATCTTCACTTTTGGTCCCTCTTTTAAAGTAAACTCATATGTAGAATTCATATTTTTGAATCAAATTTTCCAGAAAATTCATAATATTATAAGAATCTCTCCCGAAAAAAAATAGTTTTTTTTTTAACAAAACATGAATTTAATATGAATTTTTATATTATTTATGGTTAAAAATTCATATATAATTTATGTTTACTTAAAAAATTCTAATTTTTTTTTGGAAATGTTTTTACAATATTCTACACATTTATGTACAATTTCATTAAAAAAAATATTATAATTTACTTTGAAATAGGGACCAAAAGTAGTGACTCAAAATTTTATAGGAATTAAAAATTGAAGGAAAAGTTTAAAGGAACTAAAATGAAAAGTTGGTATATTTATAGGGATCAAAAACATATTTAACCCTAAATGTTATCCACAAATATTATAATTTGGAGTAAACCACGGTCTTTGTAAACCACTTTCAATTTAGTCCAGAGACTCTATTAATATTTTAAATCAGTGTTTGCCTTTATCAATTTACTCACTAATTTTAGAGTGGATTAGAGGGAGAGGAGATGAATTTGATGGTTTACCCTGTGTTTATTTTTTTATTACTATCTCCGGTCATTTATAAAAGAAACAAAAGACATAAAACATCAACATCAAGAAAATACATTGAAAATAGTCATCTTCATTTAACACGCTTCTATATTTTAAAAATTTTTATGAATACCCTTAAATTAATTACTCTTTATTCCATCAATCAACTTACTTACTTTTAATTTTCTCTCTCATAATCAATCTTCTTATAAAAAGGATAAAAAAAATTCTCACTTTTGTTTTTAATAAAAAGGACCGGAAGAGTATTAGTACAAGATATTTAAAAGGGCTGGTTCATGAGTGAAATTGACCAAGGAGTGGAGTGAGTTGGTCAGCCCAAACCAAAATCAAAGTTTCATTTTATAGCGCCGAACGAGAGAATCTTCCTTCGCGTTAATGGAAGCAGAGCGAGACATGGTGACACCAGGAGAAGTAATAGGTAAAACCCACGACGTCAAAGCCGGAAGAGGAACCTACACATCAACTCACAATAACACAGTCTACGCTTCTTTAACTGGTTTCCGTCACACCATACCTCCTGCTTCGGACTCTCCTGACCAGGTTCGGCAATAGCTTCAGACTCCCATCAATAGGGTTTCGTTTTCTTGATTATGATTTCATTGAAATTCTTACTGAGTTTGTTGTTGTTTGTGATGTTCAGAGACCCATTGTTGAAGTCACTGGTCATAAAGCTCATGGACCTGTTCCTGAACCTGGATCTGTCGTTATTGTTAGGGTTACTAAAGTGATGACTAAAATTGCTGAAGCTGATATTATGTGTGTTGGTCAGAAGTCTGTTCGTGAAAAATTTACTGGCGTAATTAGGTATGCTATAATTTTACTATCATTATTCTAGACAATGATGTCTCTGGTTATCATAAAGTTTAAATTCAAGGGACTTCAATGAAGTAACCGTTGCATGTAAACCTGTTATGTTGTTATGTTCTAATTTTATGATCTACTATGCATGGCGTATCTTTACAATTTACCCACCATTAGCCTGCATTTGATAAACACCGGTAAAGTTCACTTAAAGTGGTGGGTGGTACCTGGTTTTGAGTGGCTTTGTCTCTGCATTACATCAAACAAAGGTGCATATAATGATTCATTGCGTCCTTAATTTGCAAACCACCTATGTAAAGAACAAGAAATAGAGAAAATTTCTGATACGTTAATCTCTATGGGTGCACAGTGAGTTGCTATTCTTTCATAGATAATCTCTAGATTTGAAGTTATCAATTGTTGTTTTAGAGGGACTTTAGCAATTACATTGAAAACAGGGAAGAAAGGGGTTGTAGGAATGCAGTCAGTTAAATCTTGTCTGTTTGGTTAAACACTTGAGCTCACTTTCCTCTATCTGTGCATGACTATCTTTATATCACAAATTTCATGTGTTTTTCATTTGGAATTATAATAATTATTCCTGTTTTCTGTTTTAAAATACTAGAGTATTCATTATTCTTATTTTGGCAGGCAACAAGATGTTAGGGCAACTGAGATTGATAAAGTAGACATGCACTTGTCTTTTCGTCCTGGTGACATTGTTAAAGCTCTTGTGGTACTATTACTGCTTTAAGAGTTTAATAAGTTGTTTTCAAAACCCAATTGCCCTCAAGTCAATTGGTTGCTACTTGAGTAACACTTTAACTTGACTCAATCTGTTTTTATCAGCTTTCCCTTGGAAATGCACGGGCTTACTTTCTGACAACTGCAAAGAATGAGCTTGGCGTTGTTTCGGCAGAAAGCACTGCTGGTGAGATTGTGTTCATATTGCGGGAATTTCACCCTCGTATATAATATATTTTTTATTTTATCGCCAGTTCCCTGTATTTTTTGTTACTGTTTGTTTATATGGATTTTTGCATTCTCTTGTCTAGTTGATACTTGGTTGTGAGGAAGCAATGTTGTTAAATAGCGGCTACAGTGCTATTGCATAGCAGAATTTGAACGAATCAATATTGTTTCGCGATACACTATTTAGTTCTAGTACAAAATATTGTCTATTAGCGGCGTAACACTGTTGCATAGAGGAATTTGAGCAAACCACTATTTTCCGCAATTGACAACACTGTAGGAGGCATTGTCCCCCCCTCCCAGGTCTATTCAATGCCTTTTTTTTTTTTTTTTTTTTCCTCCTGCTTGTTTCTCTTGAGCAGGGGCACACAAGAAGTACCCCCCAAGTCGATTCCCTAAATATTATTTATCATATATCTCTGATGCGATTTGAATTTCATCACTTTATCAGATATTAGTTTAGCATTTATCACAATAACTCTCATAATTTAGTATGAGGGAATAGGTTGGTGAAATTGGGGTAGGATTTGGAGTTTGGGGATTGCTGTTTTAATTATAGCTTTGAACTGATGTGCTAATTTAAATAGGAATCTCAATTAGTCATGAATGAAAAAATGTAACTAGAGAGATAAGCTTCGGTTTGTTTTATGTTTTATTTGTTGTTAAGACGCTAAAACTGCTGTAAACTAATTTTGCAGAGTTAGTTAGTTATTAGAGTTACTTGTGTTCGAGGGAGAGTGAGTTTGTTAAAGTTTGTGACACACCCTGCTTATAAACATGTATCATTATTGAGATCAATGAGGGAGTGGATTAGTTTACATCAGTTGAAGTGTAACACTTGTACTTTGGTCTAGGGACCTGGTTTGTATTTTAGGCCCGTTTGTGAAAATAATTTTTATTTTCATTTTCTAAAATATGTGTTTGTTTTAACTTGCTAATAAGATGTTGAGACTCTTAAGTGAACCATTGTGATGGAGAGAAAATGAAACGCTAGCTAGGAATGATGCATTTTTGGAACTAATGAAACTTTTTTTTTTTTTGCCAATTTCATTCTTTCCAAAAAATGCACACAATTGTTTACTTTAATAGTCTTGTTATCTCTTTGTGCAAGTTAAATTAACACAAGTTTTAAAAAATGTTAATAGAAAATGTTAACGGGGACTTAGCAAGCACTGACAGGCTGGGATTTTCGTACATGGCCGGCAATCCGGAAACAAAACTGTTTAGTTTTAAGCTTATCTGACTGTGACACTCAATGCAATGCAGTTTTATTTATCTTTTTTTTTTCCTTTCTCTTTTCCTACAAAGTATATATGTTCAAATTCATTTGTGCCTCAACCTGTTGTACTTTCTGTATTTAGGTGCAACTTTGGTTCCAATAAGTTGGACTGAGATGCAGTGTCCACTATCTGGTCAAATTGAACAAAGAAAGGTTGCAAAGGTTGCAAGCTGACAACATAACTAAAGATCAAGCTGGAATCTGTTATCCCCTTGGGCGGCTGAGAAGGTCTTTGTAGTTGTAGAAATCTACTAACATGCCTTGTTAGAGTGAGAAATTATATCTAAGCAATTTTGTAGCCATACAAGAACACATGCTTGTATTTTTATTTTTTTTTTAAATTGCAATTTGTTTTACAAAGTTACGAAATAACTACAAACGAAATAGCATCGGGGCATGATTTGATTTCAGTCATGTGATCATGATTTCATTTTTCAATTCTCCATTAATGTCACACACGCTAATATTGTTTGATAGCACTGCAAAACACGCTTTTTTTTTTTTTTTTTTTTTTTTTTTTCCAACTTAGAATGGAATTAGTTTTGTTTTCGTTCTAATGTAGTTCTCCGAGTTCAATGTGTCACACGTGTACTTCCCAAAATGCTGTGCCTTGATCGGTAGTTTACTATTGTGGCTTGTGGCATTTTATTATAGATCTAATATGCTGTTGGCAATCGGGATTTGAAGAGCCCAATTACAAGTTCAAATGCTTATGAGCATATCAATTTTTGGTATGCTATGACAAAATGATATTTGAATCTATCATTTCATATAAATTATTCAAATCAGAGACTGCTGTGTAATATAGCTCAACTTGTCTGCTTTGTGGTCTTCAATTGGAGACCGATTTGCACTGGCAGTTTTATCAAACTTGAGGTGCAATGTTTTATTTTATATTTCCTTTTCTAACTCGATGGCCGAGAATGATGGGGACAATGATGAAGTTCATGACAATGTAAAGGTAAGGTGTGAAACACCGGAGGAAGATTCATACCCTGCGCCTGAGATTTTGCAAGACCACATTGCATTAGAACCTGTTTGCTCTAAGGAAGTCTGTAGTTTCATTCATGTTTGGCTATGTTGAGATCGGAAAGCAAGCCTTTCAATTCCATCGATAAAGCTCCAATGTAGAACAAAATCACTTTTCAGTTTTCACATAGAAGAAATTTATTTATTTTACTCAAGCATCGATTAAAGAATCAAACATGAATCAATATATATATTTTTTTTGACAAACAAGAACCAAATACATTGAAGTTACGCGATAATGAACTTTTTTTTTTTGGGTCAAGTAGTCTAGTGGCTAGAATTCATCTTTTTCAAGGTGAATAAATGGGGTATCCGGGGTTCGAATCTCAGCCCATGCATATAACAATGCATGTTTTTGGCAACTGAATCAAGCTCACGTTTGATCTGAAGAGTGAAAGAGTATATAGTTTAGTAAAAATATAAGACAATATCCTGATTAATATGATGATAGTTAAAGAAAGGCATTATAAAAATATAAATTTGAGTTTTTTTCTTAACAATTAAAAAAACACGTTTATGAACAAAATTTAAAAAAAAACACGTTATCTAGTTTGGGATAACTTAAGTGACATGCAAATTTAACATTTTCTGTGGGAGTTTCAGTGGCTGACAGACACAGAGTGTTGCATTGCATACACAGCTTCAATCAATCAAGGTTGGAATGAAGACTACAATGGCTTCACCTTCTCTCTCCAAATTCTGCTCTTTAACACCCACTCTTTCCCAACATCACACCCAATCATTCCCTTCCACAACTTCACTCAGATTCCCCCATACTACCACTTCTACCAATTTCAATACCATTTTTCTTCACAAACAACCTCTCTCTCTGTGTTTTGCTCTAACAGAGTCCAATTCGCCTAATTCTACAGAGCCTGATCCCAAAACACTTCTCCAACAAATTGCTGTAAGCCATTCATTTCCCATGTTTCATTTTTTTTTTTTGAAGTTTCCTAATTCACGAGTTTATGTTGGTTTTTACATTGCAGGACAGTTTTGATCTTCCTCCTGATTACTTTGGAAAGTTTCCCAACGATCTTCGATTGGACGTAAGTGTAGTGCAATCCTTCGCTCATTGTAACTTACTACTCAACATTTTTATGTAATAAGTTTCCAATAGTAACAAATAGCTAATTAACAATGTTCTTCTGCTTTGTAATCATGTATGTAATCTGTAAAGCTGAACGATGCTGCATTCGACCTTTCAAATGGACCTGTCTTGGATGAGGTTAGTGCTTGTCACTTTCGTATCTAGCACCGATACTTCATGTTGAAGGTGTGTCCGGTAGACACGTGTTGGTGTATCGGACACAGACACATCACCACGATACATGTGGTTATATTCAACCACTTTCATTTTTAATTTGAAATTATTATCGGTGTCTACGTGTTAGTGTCATATTCATTGGCTGTGTCAGTGTCTGTGACTGTTAATGCTTTCATAGTTTGCTACTTCCGATGCAAGCAAAATTTAGATTCCACCTGGGATTAATTGTTACAATGATAATAGTTTTCCCTCCTTGATTTCCTGTAGAACTATCCAATTTCTGATATGGCAAGCAGCTATTTGCATCAAAAAATAACTGTGTTGACCAAATTAGCACCCTTAACTAACTTAACTAACTCAATTATTAGTTGTTATGCACCAATAAGGTGGTTTCATTTTCGTGTATAGTTTTTCCTTCATTTGCAATCAATATGTTAATGTAAAATTAAATTGAAGCATCTGTTTACATGGATGTAACTTTATGCTAATCCATTGATCGCCTCTTAAAAATGACTCTGCTATGTTTGTATGCTGTATTTCCAATTCTAAAATTGAACGGGTGTATTTGTTTAATGGGAATGGATATACTTTTTTAGTGTGGTAAAGAGTTAGGAGAGACATTGTTAAACCTATCTCGAGCATGGGAGATTGCCGATACATCATCCTCCCGCTCTTTAGTGGCGAAACTTCCATTGATGGAGGCTAATTTAACAGGCACTGCCAAATCAGGTAAATCTAAATCCATGAGAAAACTCGTCTTTGAAAATTATGCGGGATTTAGCTTGAAGATGTCTTCGTTGCTTTTGCTTCTTAGCACTTGGAAGGCGTTTGGTATCTGCTGGAAAAAGGTTTCAGTCAATGGGACAGTATGGCCAAGGTGAGACACAAAAGGTATTTACACTACTTAACATGTTTTGGTGGTTCTCTAGCTTCTCTAAAGTTATTGTAATGAGAAAATGATTGACATTTTTGGGGAAATACCTGACTGATATCCAAATAGAGTGAAGGTGGGTTCTGTTCTTTTGTTGTATTTCATTTTAATCATTTAACCAGAGTCAGTTTGAACAAATTTTTCAACAAGTACGGAGAGGAAAAGGAAAGTTTAAATAATCTTTCAATGACCACAAGTTTGCTAAATAGTAGCTTTTTACAGAAGTTGAAATAATCTAGAATCAACTTTTTCAGAAGCTCTCTCATTTAGCTTTTCTGTACATGATTTTTGTTTTTTCATTAGCTAAGAAATTTACTTAGCCTAGTTGAGAACCCCTTGTAAGTTAGAAACTAATTCAAACTAGGTCCTAATCTTGTTTGTTACAGGGTCATTTACCCTCTGGTAAGATTTAAGCATCCGTTACAACTTCTTTTCTTCTTTGAAACCATGTATTATAGTGAAACAAATTTAGGCTGTCATGTTGTTATTTGGTTCAAATACGGAAACTAATGAACTGTACAAGTATTTGTGCATAATCGCTTTTTTTCGTTATCTTTTCTTTGTAGCTTAATGTGTGATTACTCAATCTTAGAACATCAACAATTTTTTTTTCTTCTAATTGAAGCGCATCGATTTCAGAACCTGGTTAATGGTTTCCAAAATGCACGCAAAAAAACAGGGCTCTCAGTTTCAACACCCATACCAGCCTTTTATTTAATTGATGAGAAACATTTTACATTACTGGGCCATGAATGCACAGACATAACATGCTTCTACAACGACTAATTGCTAACACAGAGCAATCAATCTTCTGCTATGACTAATTTCCAAGTTAGCTGTTTTTTAATTACTATTACCTATTACCCATGTGCACAATAAAGCATGGCTAAAGAGTTAAAGTTATTCATAGAGTCAATGTTGCCATATTTGAAATGGTGATTTTTATCTAAGCAACATTGACACGTGGAAATGTTCATAGATCGCAAAAGCAATGATTGCGGCTGGGAGAGCTCTATCTGCTAGTTCAACTTCTGCAGTAATAGATAAACAACCCAAAGAGAAAAATAAGACTCTGAAGGTTTGTAACTAATCTGTCTCTGTTTAGCGGAAGTTTCTTGTAGTGCAAAACTACTGCGATTCAGCAAAATCAGTAACCTGGTTGCCAACTGCAGTTTGGAGCATTGCAGGTTGAAATTACACCCACTAAAGCAAATATTGGGGCTGCAATTGCATTTGTTTTTGGGTATGTTTTCCATGTTATTTTTTTTTTCCTTTCAGTACGAGGAATGAGACCGAGAAATCTTAGTTTTTCGCTAAACTTTGAAATAGGATTCTTACATGGGAGATAGCTCAGGGAATTCAAAACACTCCGGAGAGTTCTTTGCAGTATGCAAATGACAATGCTTTGATGCTTGCTAAGGTGCTTTGAAATAATTTCTCACTCACAGCACCTCAACTTGCTTTTGTTAACTACCGATTTCTGATGCCTTAAATGTTTAAATATTTGGCTGCAGTCTTTGAGGGGAACATTGCTTGTTGTATTTTACGGCTCCACGTTGTTGTCTGCACTTACTTCAGGGGGGCTTGTTTTACTTGGTATACAGCTCAAATCAGAGAAAAATTGAGCTTTATGTCTGCTTCGTTCGCTCGGTTTTGCTTGTAAATGATGAAGTAGCTGCACAGTGTAAGTTTGTGAGTATTAGTATACAACCATAATAAAGTACCAACCTCATGACATAATTGGCAAACAATGCTCATAGTAGCAATATTTTTGTTTCCTGTCAATACTCTAATGTCAAAACTTTGTGTCATGTAAATAGACAAAGTTTTAAATTTATTATGGATGGAGTGATGTGTGTAGCTCGCGAGTTATGTTTTTTTGCAAAGGGAGTTTTTCTTTTTGAGGCAAGGGTAGTTATGTTGTTTAATATCGGCAAGAAAATAGGAGTATATAGTGAGCTACAATCTTGTATTTAGAGTTGAGCTTTCGCTCAATCCTCTCATTTCCCCAACTCATAATATAGTAGTCACAGTTAGAAATCCAGTTAAAAGTTAGTTACATCTAGCTGTACTATAAAGACACCACTGTATTTGTACCAAAAAAAAAAGACACCACTGCACTGTACTCACGTAAATCAGAATGGAATATACAAAATTCTCTCAGATTCAACTCTCTTGAATTCTATATCTTTCCTTCACTTTCCTTGACTTTCTATGCATTTCAGTTTCTAATAGGGAAATATTTGTAGTAAAGATTGATCGGTTTGATAGAACTCAAACTTGTGGATTTCTTAGTTGATTAATGTGATTGTCTGATTCAACTTGGGTTTGAACATCCTTAACAGATTGAAAGACATCTATGTTTCCCCACACCTTGAGACATTGTCCGTGCTTTCTGTTTCATGTCATTAGTCATAATGCCATTTTACCTCTAGCTAGAACACATGAACATACACTTTGACCCTAGAAAGTATTAAAATTCATGGGAGACTTCGCAGTAACCTTTGTGACTTGCGAGTGAACCTTTCGGCATGCTGTTGATAAGTCCTATATAACTTGCAAATGCGTCTGCGAGTTTGAGGAAACACAACAAACTCAATACAGTTGGATAATGTATTCAACTGTTTTTTTTTATTGTCAATCTGGTATGTCACAAGTAACTGCAAAGACTAATTCATCGATTGGGATAGAATCACAATGAGTGGGAAATTTCTTTGACAAGAGTTTTAATGGTATTGCCTTCTTAAGGCTTTTATCAAATTCTTGACCTCTGGTTAAATTGAAAGAGATACAAACCATCTCATTGGAGCATTCTTAAGTAAAAGGAAATTTTAAATTCTTTATGACACATGTTGGTTTAATTAATCCAACATTTGAATAACCAACAATAGTATAATAGGACGCACCAGAAAGCAGAAAATAGGTATAGTTAGTATTTTTGTTCTCCACATTGTCCCTTGTCATGTACAGCACTTTGTTTTAAATGAATATAGTAATCAATTTTGCCGACCAAACATTCACAGGTCAAACGTTTGAGACATTTATAACTTTATCTAATTGAAGTACATGTAAAAAACTATAGGTGTTATGTTTAATTTACAAAACATTTTCATAATCAGTTATAACTTTTTTTTGAGGTAAACATAGAATATGACAGTAAATTAGCTACTGCGCACAGAATTTTTTCTCTGTCGTCTCAAGTGTAATATATTCTGTTTAGATGATGACAGTACTATAGTAGGATCAATGTTGGTATCAAAAGATATCCGACTAAATAAATGGATGGGGTGCTGTAAAAATAAATATATAAATAAATGGACGTGAAGCAGGTAATTTGTGGATCTTATATGAGGTAAATAGGTTCGATACTGTAATAAAATGTACAAGTAAATTAATGATAGCTCTAAGTTAGATAAAAAATTGTTAATACTGTTAAATTTTCCCCAATTTTGTCTTGTCATGTATGGAGCTATGATAGTGATTAGCAGTTAGGTTAAGGTGACACCATATTTTTGGAACTTACTGCAGTTTCTGCATTCATTAGGTGAAGACTTTTCCAGATGTTACACCTTACAGTTGAATAATTGATGAATATTTTTCCTTTTCCTTGTTGCTGCATATTGTCGAATAATGGACCACACAAATTGCTTTATTTTATTTTTCATTCTAGTCTCTTAAGTTTAATTTTCTGCAAAGTTATATAATTCACTAGTAATGGTAGTTGTCATTACGTCACAAATTGATCAAGCTCGACGCAGCTACTTTCAAGATCCTTGTTTAAGTATTTTGCTTACAAATTGATCCATGTTATAATATATGAAAGTCTACTCTACCTGTATGTACTATGTGCATTATTTTTAGGTTTGGGAGGTAGATAGGAACTTGAAAAAGGCATAAAAAAAGAAAGAAAAGGGAGACATCAATGTATGAAATCATCAAGAGTGGCGTACTCTTGTTTTTTTAAGGGAATCTGCCAAATACACCAAAATAATGTAATAATAGTGACATAGTTCATAGTTTCCTACACATATAATTTAACGAAGAATCTTGAATTTGATGACGAGAGTCTAAAAAAACACTTTGCTTTTCAAGATTTACAAAACAAATAAGAATGTCAAGCTTCTCTCAAAAAAAAAAAAAAGAATGTCAAGCTGATGTACAATTCCACAATTCATAAATTTGGATTTTTTTTCCTTCTTGAAATATAAATAAGAAATACCTAATGATGGTTCGAGTTCAACCTCTCTTCTTCAGTAAGTTGGATATTTTAATGGTTCCAGTGTCCATAGCATCACAGAAAGGGCAATCCTGTAGTAAATAAGTTATTTAATAATCACCAAAGGTTGCATATTTCCCTTTCACATCCTTCTCTTTATTTTGTCAACTTATAGAGTATCCATATACCACCGTTTAGTAGTGATTAATCATTGTCAGAATTTGTTGGACACATAAGGTTAACTCTCTCATTGGATCATATTGCTAAATTACTAATAGATGGTCCGCGGGTAAGTGGTTGAGGAGTTTACCATGGCTATTTAAGTTCAACAAATGCATTCCGAATTTCTGATAAATCATCTTTGACATATTTAAGCAGAAAACATATTTTTACTGTTTGTTGTAAGTGGTTGGAACAAGGTTATTTCTCTACATATAACTTTAAATTGATTTCAAAGATAAAGTTTTCTTTTGGTTAACAGATTGAAGCAGGTTCTCCATAAGTGTATTTCGGAAGAGTAATCCTCTTTAACCTGTGGAAGATCTCAAAGATCCATCCTTTGATAATATTACTATGGCCTGTGAAATGTTTTACTCTGAAATACAATACCCCAAGTAGAAATGGTAATATAGGAGCCTGAAGATTGACATAAGCAGAAGGCTTGTATATATAATAAGTCCGATTTATGATAGAGTTATTGGGACTTTATAAAATATATACCACATCCGGCTGAGAGAAAATTTGGTCAATAAAACTTGATGTATTACTTACTTCAATGCATCACTTTCTAAAATACTGCCATTGTATATTATATAAAAATTAGCGTCTTCAGTTTGCCACAACTTGAGCATTCATAAATACTTGTACATGTATAGACTAAACTTACACAAAGTGTGGTAAACACTTTTCTTACTGTTAGTGTTACTCACAAAGAGTCTGTTCTTTTTTTTTACAAGATTTAGTTTTTTATACTATTTAAAATTGTAGGCAACACTTATATGCTAGAGTAGGAATGGTATATTATTAGTAGTATGGAAAAAAGGGTGTCTATGAAACATTGCCCATGCAAAATATATTGAACCCATATATTTATTTAAAATAATATAATAACAATGATATGGATGCATTTTAGTGGCAATATTGCACACAAGTATACTATACAAAACTACACAAAGGTGGGACACAGAAATGAGGAAATGATAAGTAATGAGGAGGACAGAACAAGTTCTAACCCCAAAAGTACTATCGATCATTGATGATTCATTCCAAAATTTAATTATATTCTTTCTGTTGGCATGAAAACCACTAAAAATAGGCACAAAAAAACAAAACAAAAATAACCACAAAATATAGTTAAGGCTATAAAGAGATAAAAACTTTAAACCATCAGTGTGATCCTACTCTA
The DNA here is from genome assembly GCF_003473485.1 of Medicago truncatula. NCBI lineage: Eukaryota > Viridiplantae > Streptophyta > Magnoliopsida > Fabales > Fabaceae > Medicago > Medicago truncatula. The sequence continues at coordinate 39,303,905 of NC_053042.1, read as the reverse complement.
TTATTATAAAATGGATGGTATAGAATAGCTAGCTTCTACTCCATATCTGTTCAATATTCACTTTAAATATTACATTATACTCATCACTTGTGTCCATTTCTACACTCACTGTACAACAGATATGGCTTCTCTATCTTGCTCAGCCACAGACTTCGCTCCACTCCTCACCACCGCTGCAAACGCTACCGCTGTAGCTGACTACCTATGCACCCAATTCAACACCATCTCAAATAAACTCAGCGACACCACTTATGCAATAGACAACACCTACCTTCTCTTCTCAGCTTATTTAGTCTTTGCCATGCAGCTTGGTTTCGCTATGCTCTGCGCTGGCTCCGTTCGAGCCAAAAACACTATGAACATCATGCTCACCAATGTCCTTGACGCTGCAGCCGGTGGCCTCTCCTACTATCTCTTCGGCTTTGCTTTCGCCTTTGGAGCACCCTCCAACGGCTTCATTGGCCGCCACTTTTTCGGTCTAAGGGATTATCCTTCACCTTCCGGTGACTACAGCTTCTTCCTCTACCAGTGGGCCTTCGCCATCGCTGCTGCCGGTATCACCAGCGGCTCCATTGCAGAGAGAACTCAATTTGTCGCCTATCTCATATATTCTTCTTTCTTAACCGGTTTTGTTTATCCCATCGTTTCGCATTGGGTTTGGTCCGCTGATGGTTGGGCCAGCCCAACACGAACCGACGGTGATGTTTTATTTGGGTCTGGTGTAATCGACTTTGCCGGTTCAGGTGTGGTTCACATGGTGGGTGGTATAGCAGGGTTATGGGGAGCATTTATAGAAGGTCCTAGAATAGGGAGGTTCGACCGGACGGGCCGGTCTGTTGCATTAAAAGGACATAGCGCGTCGTTGGTGGTGTTGGGTTCTTTTTTATTATGGTTCGGTTGGTACGGGTTCAACCCCGGTTCATTTTTAACAATTGTAAAAAGCTATGGAAATATGAGTAACAAAAGGAATTATTATGGTCAATGGAGTGCTATTGGAAGAACAGGTGTCACAACGACATTGGCTGGATGCACTGCAGCTTTAACAACTTTGTTTAGTAAACGGTTATTAGTTGGACACTGGAATGTGACTGACGTGTGTAACGGTTTACTTGGCGGTTTTGCTGCTATAACTGCGGGTTGTTCTGTTGTGGAACCATGGGCCGCGATTGTGTGTGGGTTTGTTGCTGCGTGGGTTTTGATTGGGCTTAATAAATTGGCGATTAAGGTGAAGTATGATGATCCATTAGAGGCTGCGCAATTACACGGAGGGTGTGGCGCATGGGGGGTGTTGTTTACGGGATTGTTTGCAAAGGGGGAGTATGTTGATGAGATTTATGGAGTTGGGAGGCCGTATGGATTGTTGATGGGTGGTGGTGGGAGGTTGTTTGCAGCGCAGGTGGTTGAGGTGTTGGTTATTTGTGGGTGGGTTACGGTCACAATGGTGCCGTTATTTTATGGGCTGAATAAGATGAAATTGTTAAGGATATCGAGGGATGATGAGACTGCGGGGATGGACTTGACTAGACATGGTGGGTTTGCTTATGCGTATCATGATGAGGAAGATGACGAATCTATTAGGAAATTAGGGTTTATGATGGGTAGGATTGAGCCTGCCACGAGTGTGTCTCCCTCTGCCATCGGACACGATACACCGGTGGCAACAAGTGCACCTCCAGTGTGATATCATCACTATTCACTCCTATGATCATAATTAATTGAAGACTTTTATCGAGACACTTTTAAAATTTCAACATCTTATTTTATCTATATCTCTCTTCTTATCACACCATTAACTTATCACATCTATTCACACACTCTCCCTCTCTCAATGTTTAGATTGATTTTAGGTGCCACAAATGATTTTGGGTTGTTCATGTAATCAACTAGTATATAGCTTGATAATTTGTATATATTCGTAGACATGGTCCATTTATAATTGAGCATGAAGGAATCATGGAAGAAACAAGCGTGGTGACCGCTCAGTTCTTGGTCATAGGAACTAGAATGTAGTGCCTTTCTTATGTTAAACATGAGGAATGATATTTTGACAACCATTTTTAACAACTTTGGTGACAACTCTCTCTCTCATACTCACATTGTACTTTTATTCTCTCTCTTCCTTTTTCTCTCTCTCTCTCTCTCTCTCTATTGTTATTGTCCAATAAGAATAGAGGAAAAAAGTTGTCATCCAAAGTTATTTAAAATTGGATGTCAAAATATCATTCCTCTAAACATAATTTGGTGATTGAAATTGTGATAAAACAAGTGTACATGTGTCATATGTGATAAATTATGCAACATATATAAGCGATGTCTGAAAATTTTGGTTGTCAAATCGACAGTGTAAAATGGAATTGGAATTAGAGTATTAATAAGGTGAGTTAAGCTTAATATTCATGCTCGTGTGTATGGCATCTAGTTGTGTTTTCATGTACTTATGTTCTTTTGATGAAAGTTGAAATTAGCCGAGGTCGGTTGGCTTTTCTCAATTACGATTTCCTTTTTTGAAAGCGATTGATGTTGAATGAGTAACTATGTCCCTCAGTTTTGCATAAATAAAAGCAGAAATATAAAAGGATAAAAAAGTGTGAAATAAGCTTATTTAAATGATTGTATATGATAATTATAATGTATAAACAAAGTGTTTATAATGTAACTATTTCCTACTAGCTAAACGACGTGACCTACAATGATTAAACCTCTCATTCAGCTAATATTGTGGGTGTTGCGTGATAGATCCCTTGTTAGTGGGATCATGACACCCCACGTTCGACTTCAATTTCCTCTCCTCGACATGAACCATTAACAATGTCCTTGGTGCGCAACTCGACTAAAGATCATGTCTCCTCACTCATTCCTCAAAAGTATAGTGGTTCTGAGAGTAAAGATTGCATGTTTGTCGTGTCAGTTCCAATATGCTTTGACTCAGTTTTGAGCCTTGACGTGCCACATTCTGAGTTAGTGGCCTTGAGAAAGAATCAATCTCCTCACTCGGCTTCTCTAGCATCACCTTTTCTTCACTCAACTAGGGAGAGTCTTCATCGCATAATAGTCGAATCACCTATTTGTTGAGTACGACTAACATGGTAGTTTTTTTTTTGTGTATAAATAAATGGCTCATGCATTGTATCATCGGTTCACCCTTGAGAAATGAGATGATATGTGACACTGTTAATGTAGGTGAGCGTGAACATTGTAATCCTTGAGCTGTAAAGTAGGAAATTGCCCGTTATGACCCTATTTGGCTTACGATAGGATATGTGACTACCCGTTATCTTCTGAATAATGTAATTTTCCTTTTATGTTGTGTAATGTTAATTTCCCATATATTCATTCTTGACATTTGTTATAGCCGATAGTTTTATTGCATGACTTGTGACAGAGGCGAGCCGATAACATGATAGCCTTTATATAATGGTTTCAAAATTTAACACATTCTCGGCTTATCCTACAAACATAAATAAATATCCGTCTCTTGTATTGATACCGAAAACAAAAGTACACATTTATTAATAGGGAAATGATAGATATAATGACAAAATTTATCAAGAAAATTTCAAGAGAGTGTATTTGTTAACACCTTTCCTTAATTACACACTATTACCTCCCTTGATTTCCGTCAAATAACAAATTTAATTGGTTGAGACCTTTTCTTGATAAATTATTGATAAAAACTCTCTAGATAAATAGCAATTCTCTCATTAATAAAAAAAGGCAACCATAAAAAATGAATGCAAAATAAACTAACAAGTCAGTTGACTCACAACATATGTTGTCATCCGAAGTTGTCAGGATCTTAGGTGTATGCTTTGTATCTCCTCGTCTGATACTTAACTCCGTTTCCCCTGGTTTGAATGTCCTATAACCATTAAACGATCAAAATACTTTGGAATTATCAAAGAACACTTATTTATAGAGGACTTCGTCAAAAGGATATAGATCAGCATGTGCTTTAAGTTGGAAATCTTAATTAGTGGGATTACATGATTCATATGCTCCTTCTTCACACTTCTTAGAAACATTGATAGGGCTCAGATAAGGTGAGTAGAAGAAAACTTCAATTTTTTTTTACTATCTTCGAAAAGGGATTACTATCATCCTCGATAATTTCTACTTTGTTTCTTACTCAGAGCATGAGTCTCAGGTGAATCGTATAGGAGACATACTCGCTTGTGTGTATCCAATATTTGCCAAGGATGACATAGTATGAAGGCTTGTCGTCGATGACAAGACAGCAAATCTTACTTTCTTTGGACCCATCACCACATCGAATATTACAACTCCCAACACGTTAGGTGCTACACCTATGAAGCTAGATATTTTCATATTAGTAAGGGCCGAGTCTTCCATGTTTTTACCCAACTATTTAAGAGTGGCGAACATCATAAAATTTATGACTAAACCCCTATCAAGAAAGGCCGAACTAAACATCTTTCCATTGATAGAAGCTTTTGATGAACAAAGGCTTAAGATGTTTAAGCATGTATTGAGTGGATTTTTTAAACAACATACCTTCTATTTTGCACTTCTCGGCCCAGGTGGCCCATTCAACATATTGAATTAGCATATGAACATCGATCCCTTCGGTTGTAAATCATCTCCCCGTATTTTAGAATGAATTATGTCAATAATGTCGATCTTTGCCATGATTCTATGAGTATCATCATTGAACAAAATTTCTAGTATCAAATATTCCTTGTATTTTGGATAATCACCATAATATCCATCGTCTCACTTTAGAAAGCCATCTGATGCAATCATATTTTCATACTCAACTATTTTGGAGAAGTTGGTAATTGAAGAGCGCCTTCATTCGCTGGTCCTGACTCTGGTTCACGACCGCCCAACCCTGTTGACTGTTGTATTAGCAACCTCATCTATGATTGGCAGGATTTCCTCGATTGACTTATTAATGAGGACAACTTCTTTGTTAGGAATGCTATCAGCAATGACTGGAAAAATTTAACCTAAAGCTTTAGACACTTAAGGCGATGAAACTTCCCATCTATCCACATTTTGGATTTTGGCAATTAATCGTAGTGCATGTAGCATCTTTAACAAAAAGTGTCTCCTTTGTTTCCTTCGCTTTTGTTTCCTAGTAAGACGCGTAGTTTTATTATCACTAAACCTTCGAGAGGGATCCACTTGTCGGGCTATGAACTCCCCAATGCCCTTGATCATGATCTCTAAAGAAGCATTCAAAGGGATCCCAGAGGCGATCAACCAAGTGTGTTCCCCATTCATGTATTTCTTTACATATACTTTTATTTATGTTCAGATAACATAAGTAACTGATTTTCTAGGTTAGGTCATGTAGATGACCCTCTCTATAACTGCTTGAACCATGTAACCTATTAAGTTACCTTTAAATGCAATTTTTTGTTTGGTTTTGTTCAATTATAGTTTGTTCTTAATACTTTTCGTGCGTTTATGAATGTTCTTGAAATGATCCAATCTACCTAACTATTAACTGTGACTTTGGCATCTGCACTAATTATAATTGTTCAATCTGTGGTAACTTCAGAAGTATTCTCTTATGCTTTTGTGACAATAGTTTGACCCTCATTCAAACATTGAAAGGGGTACAAACTCGCTTAAGACATTAGGGGGTTGTTACGGGAGAAGCGTGGTAGTAACCAATTCGTTGACCTAACTATATTATGTTCAAACGTCGTGAAACCATATAGGCAATTGTAGACATTGGAGCCAGTTACCAAGCATTGAAAGAGAGGGAAATCAAACACGGCGTAATCATTGTTTTCTCTAGTTTCTTTCATTTATGTCAAAACAACCATTGCCAACTCCGACCCCCCAAATCTCATAATTCTAATCATATTTGTAGTTGTAACATAATAATTTCACAATCAATGTGGAAAAGAACTTTATAAATTTTACTACTTGACAACAATTTAGTACACTTGTTAAACCGACCATCAATAAGATTTTCTTCAATTTGAGTTGAAGCATTACAATTTATAGTGGAAAAGGAAACATCTTTGGGTTTGGGCATGGGAGAATTGGGCTTAGGAGAAAAATATGATAATGGTTCGCTTCGGTCACCGATGGCCTCAAAATAATCGCTCAAACCGAACTACCTATTCCACCCATTAACCCAATGAAACCTGCGCCGTGTGTGTTGTTTTCGATTTGGTTGGTCAGTTGTAATCGGTTTGTTTGTAACTGCCCATCCCTAGTCTGGATTCTGAAACTCAGACATTAGTAATTTCAAGGGGATTATGAGTTATGAGGACGGGGTGGGGTGAGGAAGATAAATTCACTCATCAATGTTTAAAGCAACAACGTCAAGTAATGGATTAGGCATATTACGTGCAGCTATAGTTGAGGCCTTCTGCAATTTGCCAAACATTGCTACCCATTGGAAGAATGTATAAACTCTCCATAATACTAGTATTTTTTTTTTTTTTTTTTTTAAAGGAATGATACTAGTAAGTTGTAAATATATATTTAAGAAGAAAAATAACGGTGAAATAAAACATATTCAAAATTGCCATTCCCTATCATGTTTTTGGTTTCAGAATTCACAATATCTTCCAAAGTGGACAGAACAAGGATGGAAACAGCACAAATAATTCTTTAATTACGTACAAGGAAAGAATGTAACAAGAACTAGAAGACATTACTTAGACGTGGGACAAATTTGAAACCAAACTATACGTGTCCAATTGAATTTATATGTACGTCAACTAAAAATCATGGACACTTAGGATTATTCCCAGGCCCACCATAATAGAAGTATGTGCCCCATTCGTTGCTATAGGAGTTTTGAATATCATAACAATTTGTATTTTCAGCCAAGGTTGAGATGCTTTGTACTGAGCTAAGAGTGTTATCAATGTCCACAATCTCAAGGTTCCGAAAGTAGCTTGCTTTTCCGAAACCATCCTCGGCAAAGTGGCCGGAACCCATCTGAGTGGAGGTGTGTCGGCCGTCGGTCCGTGAGTTCACCACCTCGCCACCCCATTCTACCATGGTGGCGTGATCGGCTAAGTGTGTAAATAGCTCTGCTGGCCAATACCCTACCAATGTGTTGTCGCCAAAACTCATCCACCAATTCCCGACTCTTGGATCCTATTTCATATTCACAACAACAAATAAATGTGAAAAGATTATCCTTTAATTTATGCATTTTTTTTCTTTTGATAAAAAGTGAGACATTTTTGTTTTTATGAATCTGCGCGTGTCCAAAAATTGTAGTAAAAATTTGATCTTATAACCTCAATATTCAGATTTCCCAAGTAAACTATCTATGCCGTTTTAATAAATAATAATTTTATTTTTCCATTTTGTTAAAAAATGAATTTGTATGTGGAAGAAATATTGACCTTCCAAATGAGGATTGAAATGTCATATTGGTTGCCAGTATAAGAAGAGACAGGAGATATGGCAGCTCCAATAGCTATTTTACTATTTGTTTGAATAAAACCAGCACAAAGAAGATTGTAACATCCGGTTGCTTGATAAGAGTCACTCTGCATCACCAAATAAACAACTATGTAAGATTTATAAAGAACAAAAAATTTACAACTAAATTAATTACATCTGAATAACTTAGCTAATTATAGTTTAAACCTAATTAATTCTGCATAGATAGTTCGGTTAGTGAACTAAGGGTCGTTGAAGGAGTTTAAAGGAGGAGGTTCCGAGTTTCATCTCCAGAAACTAACATAACTATTAACATTGCTAACAATTTCCAATACAAAAAATAGCTGAAACTTTTATCATGATCTTACTATGCCCTTTTCTCTATTTAAACCCCCTCATCAAAAAAGATAATCAAAGTATGATTTGGGCTAACAGGAACAATAACAGAGCAGCATTTGGTCTAATACTTTTTGTGGGCCTAATTTTTTAGTCAAATAAATAAGACTATTACTTTTCTCACTCTAATAAACTACTTTTAAAACTAGCAATTTAAATATAGAGACACGCGTGCAGAAGAGAAGAAATCCTGACCGTCCAATACGTGAATAATCTGGGTCTGTTGTCACCATAAAGCTCCGGACTGACCTGACTAATAGAATAATCAAAGCTTTAGAAACCATTTCATTAAATAAAATTAGTATATTTCTGTTTCTATACATTGAATATAATAATATGTTCCGTGTTACCGAAGTATCACATATAATCTAATTAATACATGAAATGTTGCTTCAAGGAACCAACTGAAATAGTTGGAAATTAATCTTAATTCTATGTAATGTAACTACATTAAAAAAATTGAAATACTAGAAGTCAGAAGGAGTACCTGCCATCCAGCTTCGATGCTGTTAAGATCAGGACCATCGAAAGAACCAGAGAGGACCCAAATTTGAGAGAGACTGAACTCGTTCATCACTTCAATTGATGGATCCCACACACTTATTGATGCTTTTGCACCGTAGATCTCTTGTGATGATCCTGTGTACGCGATCGCATGCTGCACACGAACAAATTTTATTTTAATTATTTGAGTACATATAATTAGTGCAAAGTCTTCTTCCATCAGAAATAGTAAATTACTAATATTATTATGATTAAAAAAACATTTGTCAAATCACAACAATGTTTAACAAAGTTTAAGAGTGTAAGAAAAGATAATATAACTTGAAGTACAAATAAAGCAATCTTGATTACATTCAATTCTCAAATTAAAAATTTATTAAAACGATTCGGTGTCAAGTTGAATTGCAACTTTATAGAGTGATGAAAAGAAAAATTGATCTTGTTGACATTTTAATATAATGGGAAGATAACAACTTGAAGTTTAATTGAGGATCAACCAGAATCATTTGCAAGCTAGATCTATCTGTGAAAGTTACATTTTGCATCAAATTTTATACTATTTTAACCCTTGCATTCATGATTTAGTTATCATTATATCTAAATCTTTAATGTCATATGGTAAAATAATATAATGAGTGTATCAAACAGTTGAGGTTGAATCTTCTGTTTCTCCAAAAACATTTTTTTTAGTGTCATGGTAAAGTAATCACACACTTTTTTTAAATTGATGACATTAACTAAATATTAGTTATGACCTAAAATTTATAGTAATTTAATCCTTTATTTCTTTTGAAAAAAAATGTAAGAATCAATACTCAATTATTTGACATTTATTTGGTAATGATATTATTGGGAGTATTCCTTATAAACTAACCGACCAACTTTCATAGGTTTTCCCTTCCAAACCACATTTCTTCTCTTCATTTCTAAATAAAGTTTAGGACTAATTTAGAAACACCTAATATCACACTAATGGTTATATTTCCAAGACTATATAGTTGGATTCCTAATTATACATCAACCTATAGAAGTCACTATTCAATCCACATATCATTATTTTCATTCTATTGAAGTCATTATCCAAACCACGTATCTAGATTGAAATCATCAAAGTATATAGCCATGTAATAATAGTAAGATCATTGTAGGTAACCACATATATACATACCTCATGACCATTGCCAGAGAATACATCAGGTGCATCACTGCTCCGAGAGAGTGGAATTTGTGTTCGTTTCTTACCATAATCATACAAAGATTTTGCTCTCAACACATCATGTACTGTACTCCTCCGCATAGGAACCGTTCCCTTTGGACACCTTGTCCCATTTCGATGCCACATTTGCCATGCGTTGTTTCTTACCCCCTCTTTTCCTTTTCCCACTTCCACATTAGTCTTAGTAATATTATCACTATCAACATTCTCATCTCTCTCCATTTTCATACCTCTTGGCATTTCACTTGGTACTTTCTGTGTTGAAAAAAAAAAATCAAGTCATACATTTAGAAGATATAAAGTTTAAAAAGTTTATAAACATTGACCTTCTTTATTTAACAAGTCCATTTTATAAAGACATGTTAAACACAAAAAAAAAAACTAGTAATATTACATTAATTATCAAATCATATTCAATAGTCAACTTTCCAATAGTTGTACCTGGATCTTGTGATTCTTTAAAAGTGGGTGATCCAAAGCTAGTTGTTTTCTTTTGTGGACACAATCTATAAGATCTCCATCTGGGCTCTGAAATTAATAATACCAACCAAGAAAAGATAATTAAAAAAACCTTATTAACAAAAAAAATGAAGGAAAAGTAGAACATTTTATTTTGTGTGCATGATCATTAAAATCTCAACCACTATCACATACACAAACAAACACACATTATTTGAAACATTAATTAATGGCAATAAATAACATTACCTCAATGGTGAGAACAGGAGGCTTGTTAATCTTTTCCAAGTGCTTATTAATCCTTTCAAGCCTCAAGCTACTAATTTGTCTATACCTTGTGTAGTTTTGGATGCTGGATGATTCAGCCACAGTACCTCTTTGTAGAAGTATGGCAATGAAGAAAGTCAGAAGAAGAAGATGTAGAGTGGAACAGAAACACCTTCTCTTTCTCCCAACAATATCCATATCTTTCAATGCAAGGAAAGAAAGACAAGAATAAACTAGAAAAATGTGATTTTCATGTGCATTACCATGCTAAAACACCAACACAAAAGAAGAAAATGAAAGAAAAAGATGGAAAATGACTTGTTCCAAGGCTTCTGTGGTAATAGTATTAATGATAAAGAAGGGAAAGGTTGGTGAGATGAATTAATTAAGGTGTTGCTCAGAGACTCTTTTGAACTTTCAGCATCAAATCATCATTGTCTGAATATGCATTTGATTCATGTATTGATGATGGTGCATGATATTATTGATGAAGTGCTGCTGCATGCAGTTTGAACGATTTAATTTTTGGCTTTGTTTGGGATTGAACAAAGGGAAAATTTGTGTGAGGAATAATAAGAGAGAAGAAGGGTGGGTTCAAATGAGTAAGTTGAAACTTATTGAAAGGATTCCATTATGAAAAGGTAGACCTACCCAACTGAAACAATGCTCCTTTTATTGCACTTCTTCAATGTTGCATCTGCCACCATACACTTCGTCATTAATACTTCATAAATCTAATTTTTAGACTTACTTGTCCCATTTATTTTCTCTTTGTTTTTCATCCTATACTATATACTTATAGTATAATATAATATACACACATGCACACTACCTCCCTTTTATAAAACCATTTGCAAATTTCACATATATTAAAAAAACAGGTAAATGTGTCTATATTAATATATGTGTATGTGTCGCAGGACCGGCCCTAAGATTTTTGTTGCACTGAGCGAAACAATAATTTGCGCCCTTTTAATTATTCAAATATTTTTCTTCTTGCATTTTTTGTTGCAAAATATTCATTTCTAATCAAAGTTATCTAAAAATATTTTTTAAATATAATTAATCAAAGCGAATTAAAAAGAAATATATATATATATATATATATATATATATATTACTAAGTAAAAATAATAATTTTGGTGCCCCTAAAAAATGGTGCCCTGGGCTGCCGCCCCTCAAACCCGCCTCAGGGCTGAAGGTGAAAAACACAAGAAGGGGGGGGTTGAATTGTGTTTTCTTTTTCTCTTAATTAATACTTCTTCTGATAAAACTTCAGAAGCAGTTTGATTGCTTCTGATGAAATGATCAGAGTCAGATATGCAGCGGAAAGAACAGAGCAGAGAAAAGAAAGACAAAGACACAAGCAGTTATCCTGGTTCCTTCCACAACACGGAAGTAGTCCAGTCCCCCTTGCACTTCCAAGGAGATTTCACTATAATCACAAAGATTACAACTGCTCAATACTTTCTAAGTATGAGACTTCACAAAACTATGCTCAAGCACACACGCAAGAGTCTTCCAATGCTCAAGCACTAAGCAAGAGACTTCTAATGCTCAAGCACGCAGGCAAGAGACTTCTAATCAAACAAAAATACAGAGAATTGAGTTTGAATTGAACACTTGATATACAATCAGTGGTGTTCACAATACAGTACAGAAAAGACTCTAGACTATGAATTTCTAAGATGTATCAAATCAGTGCAGAAATTCAGTGTGCTTTTTAGTATCAAATTGACAGAGTTTTGGCGCTTTTGAACTTATGTATATCTCTGTTTTATCTTCAAGTCTTCACTCCTTTATATAGAGGCGTGAAAGAGACGTTGAGATAATCAGTACGTCTAAAGAGTCGTTTGAAATCCTTTGATTATCCACCAGTGATCCTTTGCCTGATTTGGGTGTAGTCCTTTGAAGAATAAACTTCAAATTCATTCCCATCTTGAGTTGTACAAATTCTGCAGGCATGGCTGTTGTTTTGTCTTGTAGCGTAGACAGAAAACAGAGTAGTGGAGGTAGTGGTTGTACACTTGTACTTTGTCAACTCTATTAATGAGAGACAAGTGCTCAGTGTTATCCATATATCCGTTGATACCTCCCTTTCAGTTCTTCGTTCTTCTTTGATAAGACTGAATTGAGAATCAGCAACTTTGAATCTTCAGTTTGATTAAAGGATCAAATGTAGCTTCTGGTGAAAATATTGCTTCTGATGAAAACTTTTGCTTCTGATGAAAATATTGCTTCTGATGACTTTCTGCTTCTGATGACGTCATCTCTTCAGGAGCAGTTTAGCTTCAGGAGCAGTTTAGCTTCAGGAGCAGTTTTCTTCAGATGCTCAGAATTTCTTTTTCTTTCCATTGTTCTTCCAAGACCTATTGAAATAACTTGAGTAGCCTTTGGTCCTGTACACTTGAACAATTATTAGTAATAACCAATTGACAATTTTTAATACCTTGTTATCATCAAAACTTAATAAGGTTCATTGTGAAACACATTTTGTTCCAACAATCTCCCCCTTTTTGATGATGACAAACAATAGTATTTAAAATGTTCAATTGTTGTTGATCTAATTAATAAGTTGACCACTGGGATAGAGGTTTGTAAGCTCCCCCTGAGTCTAATAGATCCTTAAGGTGAGGTTTGTAAGCTCCCCCTAAGTTCTATTCTTATTAATTAAATTTCAATAAAATACTCATAAAATCAAATCAGAAGTATTTAAAAGAAATTTAGAAGTGGTTGTAGTGGGGCTCAGTGCCTTAAAAATACTATACATTTACTCCCACTTTTGTCATCAACAAAAAGAATAAGAACAAAAGACAGAGTAGCAGAGCATATAACCAAATAAAAACATAATAAGTATCAGAGCAAGAAGTATCAGAGCATATGACATTAAAATCAATAAATATCATTAGAGTTAAAAAAAATAGAACATAATATTTCAGAAACAATGATAATATTTATAAATGAAGGTTAAGGTACAAAGATAAGACTACACAGAACAAAAGTAAAAACAAGCTAGAGTTGGGTGTGCAACTAAGGTTGGGCTTGCTTATACAGCTGTTCTAAGAGATACTTGATCTGTTCATCTTTCTTCTTAAGTAGCTCATCCTTTTCCCTCATTCTTCTTACATGCCCAGCATGAATTCTTGCAGCTCTTGTGATATACTCTTCTTCAGGATAGAAAGGAGTGATGTCCAGAAGAGGTACATAATTCAGCTCTTTGTCCTTAGCTGCTTCATGCATATCATCCAAAAGCTTCTTCAGCATTGCAGAGTGAGATGACACACATTTGGTTCTGAGTTGATCCAGCAACTCATCAAAGCTCTTCTGAAGATCCATCCACTGATCATAATAGTGAATAGGAGGTGCAGGAACTGTTCTGCGAAGAATCAGTGCCTGAATCTCATCACTAAGTCTGATCAGCTGTTCCTCTATATACTCAGACTCTAGGATATGGTCAGGGATGGGTGAAGGTTCAGTTTGAGTTGTATTTGATGTGGTTGGTTGGTCAGAGGTTAAGTCTATTATAGTGGGTGAGTCTGGTTGTTGTTGTTCTGTTGTTTGATGGTCAGAGGGTATTGTTTGATGGTCAGGAGCTGTTTGGTCAGAAGCAACTTGTTCAGAGGCAGTTTGCTCCTGAACAGTTTGCTCAGGGATGGTTTGGGTTTCTGTTTGGGTTTCCAAAACAGTCTTTTCAGGAACTGTCTTAGAGGCCTTAGTGGGTGTTGGTTGCATTTCACCACCTAGATGTTTTTCTAAGTTGTGAAGGGTTGAGGATTCTTGGTGTTGGGGAGTTTCTGAAGTAGTTGCATCTGAAGCTACTTCAGAGGCTTTTTGTGTGGTTGAGTTATGTGGTGAGTTTGTTGTAGGTTCTGGGTTGGGTTGAGGTTGTTGTACACTAACAGGTTCAGGATTATCTGGATAGAGTGGATGAGTAGGAGGCAAATTGAATTTCTCACAAAGTTTAATTCTATTCTTAGAAAATTCTATTTGAGTTTGCTCCCAGTCAAGTGTTCCTAAATCTGTTAGTTTGGTAGGTTTGGTTTTAAGAAGCTTGTCTATGTGTTGGCTAAGGGGTTTGTCATCTGATTCTGTTGATGATGAAGAGGGTGAAGAGGGTAGAGATGGAATCTGAGTATTAGTTGGAGCATTAGATGGATTACCTGAAGACTGAGCTTCTGGATGAACTGCTTCTGGAGCTTCTGAAGCTGGTTCTGATGAAGTTGCTCCTGAAGCTTGCTTATTCTTCAAGGCTTGAGAAAGCAGAGTTGCTCCATACTTAACAGTTTCTAACTTCGATGCTAAAGCAGCAATGTCAGGAGTAGGCACATACCCTGCAGCCTTGAGACGTTCATCCCTTTCTTCTTCATACAAAATCTTCATCCTTTTCTTCTCTGCTATCTTGGATGCAGCAACCTCCCTAGTATACTGCTCCATTTCTGCAGTCATTTCGAAGCTGGGCATGACTATGGGCTCAGAAGTTGCAGTCCTTTTTGCTTTCTTAGGGCTTGAGTCTTCATCCCAGTTCTCTTCCAGTTCTTCCAACATTTGTGCCCTTCTTCCTTCACCTGTCTTCAGATTTCTTGTTAAATTAGACCTCTTCCTTTTGATGGTCTGAAGAGCAGCTTCTCTTTTATTTTTGGGACTTGGAGGCTTTTCAGAAGCAGCTTGATCAGAAGCAGCTTGTTCAGAACCAGTTTGTTCAGAAGCAGGCTGTTCTGCTGTTTCTTGAGTACTCCTTGTCCTTTTTCTGATAAGAGGGACATCATCCAAATCCTCCACTTCCTCAAGAATGGTGGACATAGCAGATTTTTCCTTCTTAGCTTTCTTATGCTTCTGAGCACCCACCTCAGTAGCATCTTCAGCAAGGTATTCTTCCTTGGTGATCTGCTTCTTTTTAGATTTTCTGCTTTTGGCCACAGGCAGATCACCACCATACATTTCTTCTGGGATATCTTTCAGGCTGATTTTCTTGTTGTAGCTCTTGTAGTAGTCCAAGATGTAGGCCCTCTGCACATCCAGGGGATCTTTCTTGCAGATAGGGATGTGATGAGTGACTAGATCAGATATGACATCAGATTCATGCATATCTGTATCTAGTTTCTTGCAAGTTGAAATCAGCCTCATCTTGACTAGAGTTGCCCCATTGATTATTTTTCCTGTGACTGCTCCCAGCTTCTGATTATCATAAATACCCACGTCTTTCAGGGCACTTAGGAGTCCTCCTTCTTGAAAGATTATGGAGAGCAGCCTTCCATAGGGAACAAACTTCCTGTTCTCCATCTGGCTCTTCTTGAGTTCCTTGATCATGTATTTAAACATATACTTGGGAACGTTCATTGTTGTTTCCTGAGAGATGGTGTGATGCAGAAAGACTTTGTGACCAAGTGAAGGTTGATCATTTCCTCCACCTTTGGGAAAAATGTTTTCATTTTGGATCTTCAGCAGCATTTTCTTTTCCATGCTTAAGGTGCTGTAAGGCTTAGCATCCTTTGATCCGTAGATAGTGTTGTTTACTATCTCCTTCCATGGGCTTGTTCTGGGGTTAGGAATCTCTTCTCCATCGTATGTCCCAGAAGCATCCCTTCTCATGGCTTGAGCAATCACATGCTCATTGATTGTTACAGGAATCCCCATGACGTTTGATCTAATCTCAGTCCCAGTGAAGGCGAGTAGACCCATTTCTTCTCTGGTTTTTCCCTCCAAAGTAGGATCAACCAGAATCATCTGAGCTTCTTCCTGTTTAGCAGCAACTTTGTCAAACACTGAAGCTCTTACCCAGAATTGTCTGACAAGCACTTCATAAGTAGGACCGTTGAGAAGACTGAAGTAACTCATCAGCTTCTGCTTTTTGTAGAATCTTACCAAGTCGCATCCATGATGAGTTAGAGAAGTGAAATCCACTAGATTTTCCGCTTGAATGATTAGATCCCATTCCTCAATCGACATAGTTCTTCCTTTGATTTCATAAGCAGGAGTATCTATATCCATATTCGATGAAGAACCACCGGCAGAACTTGAAGATGCCATTGATATGAAGTGGTTTTAGGGTTCTAAAGAGTTTTTGAGAGGATGAGAGAATGTGCTTACTTACACAGAGGGTTGAGAAGAAAAATAGAAAGTGTTTGTTGTGAAGTGAGAAGTGTGTGAAATGACTTAGTGTTTTTTTTTTTTTTTTTTTTTTATTAAAACGTTTGTAATTCAGAGGGGACAAACAAACACAGCATTAATGACAAATTGGGGGCGCGTGTAAGTACGTCAAAAAGCGAATAAAAACATCATTGCCCTTTTTGTTATACTCCAATACAAATAAACCACGTCAGAGACTCTTCAGAAAACTACCTTTTGGGTAATGAGACAGCTGTTACATAAAGTAACTTCCACCGTTCCCACTAACCAAGCTATTCAGAAGCAAAGAATAACACTTCTGAAGTTTTAGTGCTGACGTCATCTTCAGAAGCACATTTTCCTCAGAACCTCAATTAAGAGCTTCTGATGAACCAAAATGCTTCTGAATAAACTTCAGAACCAAACTTCTTATTCAGAGGCAAGCAATTTTTCAATCAGACACAAAATGCATGTTCAAATTTTTCTTAATAAAATCAAATCTTTCAACAGACAAAGGTTTTGTAAATATGTCAGCCCATTGATGTTCAGTATCAATGAATTGTATATCTAAAATTCCTTTTTGAACATAGTCTCTGATAAAATGGTGTTTGATTTCAATATGCTTGGCTCTTGAATGTAGAATTGGATTCTTTGACAAACAAATAGCAGCAGTATTATCACAATAAATGGGAATACTGTTAGCATTGATCTGATAGTCTTCCAACTGATGTTTCATCCAAAGTAGTTGTGTGCAACAACTTGCAGCTGAAATGTACTCTGCTTCTGCTGTAGACATAGCAATAGTTGCTTGTCTTTTGCTTGCCCAGGATATCAGATTCTCTCCCAGGAATTGACAATTTCCACTGGTTGATTTTCTTTCAATCCTATCACCAGCATAATCAGCATCACAGAATCCAATCAACTTATAATCTAGGGATTTCCTATACAGGAGTCCAAGATTAGTTGTTCCTTTCAGATACCTGAAGATTCTCTTAACTGCAGTTAAATGAGATTCTCTAGGATCTGATTGAAATCTTGCACACAAGCATACACTGAATAAAATATCAGGTCTAGATGCAGTGAGGTATAACAGAGAACCAATCATACCTCTGTATAGCTTCTGGTCTACTACTGTTCCAGTATCTTCTTTGCTTAAGGTGCAGGTTGGATGCATTGGAGTGTTCATCATTTTACAGTCTTCTAGCTTGAACTTCTTCAGAAGCTCCTTTGTATATTTTGTTTGATGAACATATACTCCTTCTTTACTTTGGTTGATTTGAATTCCCAGAAAGAATTTCAATTCTCCCATCATACTCATTTCAAATTCATCCTGCATTAACTTAGAAAATTCTTTGCAAAGAGATGCATTAGTAGAACCAAATATTATATCATCAACATATATTTGCACAATCAAAATATCTTTCTTAAGAGTCCTTCTGAAGAGTGTTGTGTCAACTTGTCCTCTTTCAAAATCATTTTTAATTAAGAAATTACTTAGTCTATCATACCAAGCTCTGGGAGCTTGTTTCAAGCCATATAGTGATTTCTTAAGTTTATAAACATGGTCAGGATGCTTAAGATCCTCAAACCCAGGAGGTTGTTTAACATACACTTCTTCTTCAATGACACCATTAAGAAAAGCACTTTTGACATCCATTTGATATAATATTATGCCATGATTAATTGCGTAGGATAGAAGTAACCTGATTGCTTCCAATCTTGCAACTGGAGCAAATGTTTCAGTGTAATCAATGCCTTCTTGTTGACTGTAGCCTTGAGCAACAAGTCTGGCTTTGTTTCTGGTTACTTCTCCTTGTTCATTCAGCTTGTTTCTGAATACCCATTTTGTTCCAATAATGTTCTTCTGAAAAGGTTTGGGTACCAGATCCCACACATCATTCCTTTGGAATTGATTTAGCTCTTCTTGCATAGCTAATATCCATCCATCATCTGAGAGAGCTTCTTCAACAGTTTTGGGCTCAATTATTGAAAGCAGTCCTATTAAAGACTCTTCTTGTCTAAAATGTGATCTTGTTCTTCTAGGACTATCTTTGCTTCCAATGATTAACTCCTCAGGATGTGAAGATTTGTGCTTGAATTTAGGTTGAATAACCTGCTGAGTGTTATCTTGAAAGTCCTCAGAAGCAATTTTATTCTGTGCTTTTGGGCTAGGTTCTGCTTCTGAATTAGACTCAGCTTCTGGAGTGATTTCAGTTTCTGGACTAGATTCAACTTCTGTATACTTTTCAGAATCAGAAGGTTGATCAGATTCTGATGCATCTTCAGAATCAGTTGTACCTGCATTACTTTCACTTTGCTCTGAAGTTTTACTTCCAGGCTCTCTATCATCAAATTTTACATGCATAGATTCTTCAACACATTGTGTTTCTGAATTATACACTCTGTATGCCTTTGACCTTTCAGAGTAACCTAAAAAGATTCCTCTTTGAGCCTTGGCATCAAATTTCTTCAGATAGTCTTTAGTGTTTAAGATGTAACAAGTACATCCAAACTGATGAAAGTAAGAGATATTGGGTCTTCTTCCTTTAAAGAGTTCATATGCTGTTTTCTCCAACATAGGTCTGATATAGATCCTATTTTGAATATAACATGAAGTATTGACTGCTTCTGCCCAAAAATGTTTAGCTAAGTTGTTTTCATGGATCATGGTTCTGGCCATTTCTTGTAAGGTTCTGTTCTTTCTCTCTACAACCCCATTTTGTTGTGGAGTTCTAGGAGAAGAAAACTCATGGAGAATCCCATGTTTTTCACAAAAAAGTTCAAATGGCTCATTTTCAAATTCTCCACCATGATCACTTCTGACTTTCAAAATTTTCAATTCTTTTTCAGATTGTATTTGAGTGCAGAAGCTGCTAAACACTTCACATGCATAGTCTTTACTTTTAATGAATTTTACCCAAGTCCATCTGCTGTAATCATCAACAATGACTAATCCATATTTACTTCCATATAAAGATGCAGTGTTAACTGGACCAAAAAGATCAATATGGAGTAATTCTAAGGGTCTGGAGGTTGATACAATGTCTTTAGATTTGAAAGAACTTTTCACAATTTTCCCTTTCTGACATGCACCACAAAGTGCATCTGAATGATAATCAATGTTAGGCAATCCTTTGACCAGTTGTAACTTGCTAATTTTAGAAATTAATCTCCAATTAGCATGTCCCAACCTTTTATGCCACACCCATTTTTTATCATTCATTGACAGAAGGCAAACTACCTTCTGATCAGCCAGATCAGAGAAATTTATTTTATAGACATTCTCAACTCTCTTTCCCTTGAATGTAATGGATTTGTCATCCTTGTTGACTAGTGTGCAGTTGGTCTTACTGAACGTTACATCATACCCATTGTCACAAAATTGACTAATGCTCAATAGGTTATGCTTCAGACCATCTACTAGCCACACATTATTAATTGAGATGGAGGAATTACCAATAGTACCTGTACCAATGATCTTTCCAGTTTGGTTGCCACCAAACTTCACTTCTCCTCCATCTTTCATTGTAAGGGTAAGGAACAAAGCTTTCTCTCCAGTCATGTGCCTTGAACATCCGCTGTCTAGGTACCATGACCTTTGTTTCTCTCTTGCCCTTAAGCACACCTGCATTTTTGGCCAATTCAGATTTAGGTACCCATATCTTTATGGGTCCTTTTGGGTTAGTTTTGGAGGTTTTACTTTTCCTCCCTTGTACCTTAGGGTGAATGCTGAGTGGCTTCTGATCATTCAATACTTTAGGTTTGACACCTTTTGGTATTGTTTTCTCAGAAGCAGTAGCTGCTTTGTTCTTCTGATCCTTTTGTTTTGGAATTTTAGATTCTGGTTTAATCAGATTCTGATGAACAGGTTCTGATCTTTTCAGAATTTTAATCTTTTGACTTTTAGGATCAGATTTTGTCATTACCTTGATCTTAAGATTCTCTGGCTTTGATGTGATCTTAGCCTGTGAACCTGAAGCTTCAGGTTTTGACTGAACAGCAGTTATAGCATTTGTACCTTCAGGCACAAAGGTGGATTTCAATCCATCCTTGATACAATCACAGTAGCTCTTGAGACTGTATTCTTTGGATTTCTCCTCAGAATATCCAATCCCTTTGCCTTTGTTCTTGTATGTGCTGTAGATCATAGAAGCAACTTTGCTTCTGTCTATTCCAGCCATAATAAAATCATCCAAGGCAATCTCATGTTTATTGCCTGAACCTTTATCACATTTTTCTTGTAGCTTCTGACAAAGACTCTTGAGTCTATCTTCATATGTTGCTGATATGAGGTTAAACCCTTTGAGTTCTTCTTCAGAAGCTTTTAGTTCCAATAGAGTTGACTTTTGTTGTTTCATCAAATCAACATATTTTTCTTTTAAATCTGTCAACTCATTGGTTCTGTGTTCAAACAGTGATAAAAGTTCTTTTAGAGAATCAACAAGTTCTTGTCTAGGGATTTTAGAATATACCTCATTTTCATCTTCTGAATCTGATTCAGCTTCTGATACTGCTTCTGATGATACTGTTGCTACCAACCCAACGGCTGCCTTAGCATCATCATCAGCTTCTTCTTTATCAGAACCAGATTCACTATCCAAATCTTCCCAGGTTGCCATCAAACTCTTTTTGATTTGCTTTCTGAATTTACTGGAGTTGAAGCTTGATTTCTTGGATTTGCCTTTAAACTTCTCCTTCTGAAGATCAGGGCAATCAGCAATGAAATGACCAGGCTTCTTACAATTGAAGCATCCCTTCTGATCTTCTTTCTTGAAGTTCTTGTAGCTACCTTTCTTGCTCAAAAATTTCTTCTGCTTCCTTGCCAGATACTCAAGCTTGTTGGACAGCATAGCCATCTTTACAGATTGATCTTCATCAGAATCTCCATCAGGTGATTCTTCTTCAGATTCACTGGCTTTGTAGGCTTTGGAAGACTTTGAGGTCTTTCCTTTAGATGGTAAAGCAATGGATTTACTCTTCTTAGAGGTTTCATGCTCATTTAGACTCATTTCATGCACTTTGAGTGAGCTAACAAGATCTTCAACACTTAAAGTATTTAGATCCTTAGCTTCCTCAATAGCAGTTACTTTGGGTCTCCATCTTGAAGGAAGGCTTCTCAAAATCTTACTAACATGATCAGAAGAAACATAGCTTTTCTTCAGTATTTGCAATCCAGAAACTAAAGTTTGAAATCTTGAGTACATTTCTTCTATACTCTCATCATCCTTCATTCTGAAAAGTTCATACTGATGAACTAGCATCAAAGCTTTAGCCTCTTTTACTTTCTTGCTGCCTTCAAAGTTTGCACAAAGAGAAGCAAACATAGCTTTCGCAGTAGATTTGTCACTCATTTTCATGTATTCGGTGCGAGGTATAGAAGCCACAATGATTCCTCTTATCTTGTGGTGTTTCTTATAAAGCTTCTTCTGAGCAGGAGTATGTATTTTTCTATCTATAGCAGCTCCTTCTTCATCTAAATCCAGGTCATCAACTCCATCTTCCAGTATGTCCCATAACTCTTCATCTAATCCCATGATAAAGCTGTACATATTAGTTTTCCACCAAGAAAACTCTTCTGGATCTCCATTAAACCTTGGAGCTTTTCCAGAGTCTGTTTTCTTGTCAGCAGTATCATAGTCATGCTTGACGCTTGTGTATTTTGGAGTAACTGATTCCTCATCTCCAGACATGTTTTTCTAATAGATCTTGAACTGTAACACGGTTAAGTGCTGTGATAACAGAGCAGGCTCTGATACCAATTGAAGGTGAAAAACACAAGAAGGGGGGGGGGGGGTTGAATTGTGTTTTCTTTTTCTCTTAATTAATACTTCTTCTGATAAAACTTCAGAAGCAGTTTGATTGCTTCTGATGAAATGATCAGAGTCAGATATGCAGCGGAAAGAACAGAGCAGAGAAAAGAAAGACAAAGACACAAGCAGTTATCCTGGTTCCTTCCACAACACGGAAGTAGTCCAGTCCCCCTTGCACTTCCAAGGAGATTTCACTATAATCACAAAGATTACAACTGCTCAATACTTTCTAAGTATGAGACTTCACAAAACTATGCTCAAGCACACACGCAAGAGTCTTCCAATGCTCAAGCACTAAGCAAGAGACTTCTAATGCTCAAGCACGCAGGCAAGAGACTTCTAATCAAACAAAAATACAGAGAATTGAGTTTGAATTGAACACTTGATATACAATCAGTGGTGTTCACAATACAGTACAGAAAAGACTCTAGACTATGAATTTCTAAGATGTATCAAATCAGTGCAGAAATTCAGTGTGCTTTTTAGTATCAAATTGACAGAGTTTTGGCGCTTTTGAACTTATGTATATCTCTGTTTTATCTTCAAGTCTTCACTCCTTTATATAGAGGCGTGAAAGAGACGTTGAGATAATCAGCACGTCTAAAGAGTCGTTTGAAATCCTTTGATTATCCACCAGTGATCCTTTGCCTGATTTGGGTGTAGTCCTTTGAAGAATAAACTTCAAATTCATTCCCATCTTGAGTTGTACAAATTCTGCAGGCATGGCTGTTGTTTTGTCTTGTAGCGTAGACAGAAAACAGAGTAGTGGAGGTAGTGGTTGTACACTTGTACTTTGTCAACTCTATTAATGAGAGACAAGTGCTCAGTGTTATCCATATATCCGTTGATACCTCCCTTTCAGTTCTTCGTTCTTCTTTGATAAGACTGAATTGAGAATCAGCAACTTTGAATCTTCAGTTTGATTAAAGGATCAAATGTAGCTTCTGGTGAAAATATTGCTTCTGATGAAAACTTTTGCTTCTGATGAAAATATTGCTTCTGATGACTTTCTGCTTCTGATGACGTCATCTCTTCAGGAGCAGTTTAGCTTCAGGAGCAGTTTAGCTTCAGGAGCAGTTTTCTTCAGATGCTCAGAATTTCTTTTTCTTTCCATTGTTCTTCCAAGACCTATTGAAATAACTTGAGTAGCCTTTGGTCCTGTACACTTGAACAATTATTAGTAATAACCAATTGACAATTTTTAATACCTTGTTATCATCAAAACTTAATAAGGTTCATTGTGAAACACATTTTGTTCCAACAAGGGCCACCCCTGATGTGTCGTCTATCTTGTGAATAGATGTTTTTAAATTACTTTTTAAAAAGTTTCTAAAATTATTTTTGAGTATAGATGTGTATCCTAACTTGTATGCGGTATGACTTCTCCTTTTTTATTTTAAAATAAAAAAGTTATTTTAAGATAGGTGATTTAGACTTTGTTCTTTCTTCTTCAAAGAATGTTATAATTAACGAGTTGTATTGTAAATCAGTCGTTTTATTTTTTGGCATGATTACACTTTTTACCTTTTAAGTATAACAATTGTTTAATTTTAACCTCCATATTATTTTTTTTGTATGTTTTGATCCCTTATATGTTTTATCATTTATCGATGTGGCATAACTATAATAATTGGCGTGACTTTTTTTAAACATTAGAATCACCAAAAAAGCAAAATAAAAATAAAAATTATGGACTTCATCCGCTCTCACGTTTACATTTTTTACAAGTTTGTTTTTAATTTTAAATGAAAATTTTAATTACAAATAAGAAAAACATAGAGAGGCAAAATGGGTGTGAAAAATATAAAAATACAATTAAACCTTTTCCTATACTTCTCTTTTGTTTCCATTTCTACCTCCCTCCAATAAAAATATAAAAAATGAGTACATGCAAAATGGGTATGAAAAATATAATTTTCTTTAATATTTCCTTGAAACAGCACATCTTCTCTTGCTCTCTCTAGCTTGCTTTCCTTCACAGTCTCTCCATCCTTTTGCTTAACCTTTTTCTTAAAATCTGACGAATTAAATGATACTCATTTGGTGGAGTTTTCCATGTGGGGCTGACCTGCTTTTCAATTTTATTTATCACCTAATTTTTTTTTTGAAGAAGCTAAACTAACTCCCTTAAATTGGCATCACAGAGAATCGAATATGAGATCTTAACGAGTTTCATCACCTAGAATTTATATATATCCAAATTTTGCAAATAGGTGATCTATGCACTATGCTACCCTCTTAATGTGAGGCTAATTCCACTAGACTTATCTCTCACGAGCCATGAACAAGTCCTCTCCTAATATTTACCTCTGTATTTCTTTTTCCGTTCAATTACCAGAATCACAATTAAACAACGGAAAATTTGTCAAAATTAAAAATTTTAAACAATGGAAAATATTAAGGAATTGCATTTTTTTTAGTTTGTTTTTAGCAAATATACGCGCATAAAAGTTCCATTATAGAGCCTAACCCCATAACCTGTGAACACAAGAATTACCTTGTAATTATATAAAGGGTTTTTCTTTAACATAGTGATCAAATTGATTCTGATACGTAATATTTTTTTAACAAGTTTCTTTAAGTGTTCTTTGAAACATGAATACATGATATTACAAATGCACAAATATTCAAAGAAATATGAAAATCTTAACAACATCAAGTGCTAAGAAGGACTTTATAATGACCAGAAGTACTTCAAAACGAGATTAGAATCGTCTCAAAGGTACTACAAAATTGAAGAACAAGATTGAATAAGGAAATATGAGATGCAAATATTCATGTCAATCTCCTGAATAGAATTCTTCTATACAAAGGAACTTCAAATTAGAGATTAGATTGCATATAAAAAGAACTTCAGAACGACTAAACCAATAAGTTGGCAATTGGTGTTCAACATTGATTTGTTGGAACAAAATGTGTTTAACATTACTCTTTGAGAGATTTGATGATAACAAGGTATTAAAAATTGTTAATTGGATATGCTAATATTTGTTCAAGTGTACAAAACCATAGACAAAAATTTGTCATCTTAAAAAGGTTATGGAAGAACAAAAGAGAGCAATGGAATCAACAAAAAGAAAACAAAAAGGAAGCTTGAAGCATATGAAGAGAAGCGCTCCTGAAGACACAAGTGCTCCTGAAGTGATGACCTCATCAGAAGCAAGTTCATCAGAAGCATCTCATCAGAAGCTGAAGATCACCAGAAGCTGTCTCATCAGAAGATGCAAGACTTAAAGCTTCAAAGACTGTTCAATGGATTTAATCTCGTTTAAACAATACAGAAGACTGGAAAAGTGAAGCAACGACTATTTTGAAAGGATTTGAAGGCATTGGATGCTTGTTCTTCAAAGAGCGTTGACAAAGTACAATTGTACAAAGTGTACAACCACTACCTCCACTACTATGTTTTTTGTCTCTGCTACAAGACAAGAAAAACAGCTCTGCCTACAACGATGTTCCTTCACAATGGGAATATATTTGAAATTGATCCTTCATAGGACAATAACCATATCAGGCAAAAGATCATTGGTGATTGATCAAAGCTTCAAACGACTCTATTTTGATATGCTGGCAATTCACAACGTCTCTTTCACACCTCTATATAAAGGAGTGAAGACTTAGAGATTGGCAAGGACTCAACAACAATTTAAAAAGTGCCAAAACTCTGCTGAAATTGTTCTGCACTCAAAAGTTCACTTAGAATTTCTTATCAACTTTCATATCTTAGAAATTCTAAAGTCTTAAGAGTCTGTATCTGATTTGTATTGTGAACACCACTGATTGTATATCAAGTGTTCAACCTCAAACATTTTTCTTTGTAATTCTGTTTGAATTAAGAAGTCTCTTGCAGTTGTGCTTGAGCATTAGAAGTCTCTTGATTGTGTTCAGGAGCATAGGAAGTCTCTTGCAGTTGTGCTTGAGCATTTGAAGTCTCTTGCTAGTTTTAGCAGTGAGCAATTGTAATCAGATATTACATAGTGAACTCTCCTTGGAAGTGCAAGGGGGACATGACTGACTTTCGGTTTGTGGAAGGAACCTGTATAATTGCTTTGTGTGTTTCTTCTCTCTCTCTCTCTCTCTCTCTCTCTCTCTCTCTCTCTCTCTCTCTGTTTTATCCGCTGCATCTAGTCCTGAACATCACTTCAGAAGTAGAACTCTATCTGCTTCTGATCAGTGTTTTCGGCTTAGGAGAAAAAGAAGAAAAAGCCAACACAATTCAACCCCCTTTCTTGTGTTTTTTCTCACCTTCATGATTGTTATCTTAGAAGTCAAAATTAAGCATTTTTGTAGAAAGGAATGAAAATCAATTTCACCTGAGGTTGCATATCAGGTAGATAAGGATTGCAAGTCAAATGATACAAAAGATTGAAATTCTCAAGATCAGAATGACATCAGAAACAGAAATTCAGAAGCAGAGATTGAAATGGAATGATGAAAGAAACATAGTCAAATGTGCACAATAAGATTAGAATCAAAGATCATAAGATGGAAAACAAATCTTATGGAATAACGGCTAGTTTCAAGAGTAACTTGGGCACCAAAGTAAAACGGCTAGCTTTTGACTTGTACGCCAAGAAAATTTTTTATAAAGGGAACCATCATTCAAATGAAGAAGATATCAATATCTCTCATACCAAACAACAATCATTTTGCATCATAATCAAATCCCAAAAAGATCAGAAGCAAAAAATCACATTGCTTGTAAAAGATCATAATGATCTTAAAATTTGAGATTCATTATCAAACTATGGATAACAATCACAAAGACACTCAACCCTCCACTATATCCATGCCACATGCTTTAAAGTGTATTTGAAAAGTTCATATTCATTGTAGTGTGATCAAATTGAACTTATAGAGAAAGAGAGAGAAGTCATTGTAAGAAGTTTCACTAATCATTTTTAGATTATAAAGGTGGATTGTGTGGTAGCTAAAGTTTGAAGAACTTGTCCAAAACTTGTGGGCTATGTTTGGTTTCATAGAAACTATAAGGAAAGAAAGAGGAAGGAGAGAAAGATTGAAGAATATTTTGTTTTCCATTGTTTGATTTGCCAGCAATAAGGTAAGGAAAGAAAGTTTTATGATGGGACTCACATCTAAAAACTTTCCCACCTTCAATGCACAGAAAGACGGGGGAGGAATACCAAATTCCATGAAATGACAATACAACCCTTACTTTTGAGGCATATTTCCTTTTGTTTTACCAAATGTATGCACCTTTTAACAACTTGTGTAAAATGAATAAAAAAATGTTTATTTTTCTCATTTTTTTTGTTCTATTTTTTTCTAATAAAAAGAATTCATTCTTTCCTATATATTATATATAAGGGGGACGACAACTCCAATTTTTTTGGCTCCTCCTAATTTGTTCTTGCTTACATCATTCATATATATATATATATATATATATATATATATATATATATATATATATATATATATATATATATATATATATATATATATAAGGGTATTTATGACATTCAATAAAAAACACATAATTCTTTTCTTTCACTTTCTTTTCACTATCACTCATACCAAACAACTAAAAAATCATCTTACTTTCCTCTCTCATTCCTTAAACATTCTTTCCTTTTACTTTCTTTCCTTTTTGCATCCAAACAAAGCCGTAAGGTCAAGTAGACCAAAAATGAAGAGAAAGTGTGCACCATCCGAGAGGGGAGGTACTTCAGTGACATTGAAGAAATAATGGTAGATGACATTCACCAATCAGAGACTGCCATGTGGCACCTTGTTATTAAAAAATAAAAAACAACAAAAGCCAATTTAAATGAAACAGAGCCAAACATAACTCACAAACACAGTTCTCCTCCTTCTTTCTCCCTTGCCTCGTTTTAATTTTTCTGTTGGGTAGACGAGGCAAGGGAGAAAGAAGGAGGAGAAATGTGTTTGTGAGTTATGTTTGGCTCTGTTTCATTTAAATTGGCTTTTGTTGTTTTTTTATTTTTTAATAACAAGGTTCCACGTGGCAGTCTCTGATTGGTGAATGTCACCTACCATTATTTCTTCAATGTCACTGAAGTGCCTCCCATCTGAGAGGGTATCTCATGCACTATTATTGGATAATCTTGTAGTATTGTGGGGATTGGACTAGCACGGGTAAAGTGAACCAAGATAACTTTATTGTGTCATCTTCTTTACCCCTTAACTCCTTTATTTGATAGTTCAAATGCAAGCATTGTCATCCAATTTCTTCAAGTATCAAATTCATTTTGATATATATTTTTATTTGTGACTATTATTTTTACTTCAGCTTCTTCCACGGCAGATGATTTTTGAATTTTATGTGGGTTCAAAAGGTCCAAATATAAATCGACACAATTTAGGTTGATTCGGGCCATGTGGGTCTTCTCTGGTAGAATTTGGTTTTCGTGGTTTTGTCATTTTTTCTCGAGTGTTCCACGTTTGTTGCTAAAACTGTAAGGTATGTGGTTCAATTATGGGTTTTCGCCCTTGAGTTGGCTTGTTACGATGGCGTGTTGATCAAACATGGTTTTACAGGTAACAGATGCACCTTCGATTGTTGTTGGTTGTTGGATAAAAAGTAATTAATATATCTTTTGTATAAAAAAAAAAAAGGAGATTTCCTTAAAGTAATTAATATAAAAAGGGTACAAAATATATCTTTGCTTACTATATGTCTATATCTCTATCAAATATAACATTTGACCATTCTTTCTCACCTTAAAGGCAAAAAAGGGTAGAAAATATTCATGATAAGACACATCATCACGCTATATACCTATGCAAATGGAACTTGCTATATATTGATAGGTTTGAATATCCATGAGTATGGTCTTGATCTTTAATATCGAAATGACGAAATCAAATTCAACGGAGTGGAGAGGCTTCCTCAACTATAGTTGTCACCGGATTGTAGGAGTTACTTGAGACTTGAGAGCTGTGAGAATAGTGCAATAGTGACACGAATTTAGAACTTATTACTATAAGTTGTATAACATATACTGTATTAATTGATTATTAATTTAAACATGAAAATTTTACCAGAAATTAAATAAATTCGAGTTATTGGCTTGAGATAAATTGTTTAAATTTGTTTTGAACTTTAATAAAAAGGCAGAGCCAATCATTTTTAGTCGCACCAAAGAAACTATTTGATTATCACTACCAATCATTTCTATTTTCTGTATTGTCCATTATTTCATCTCTTTGACTCATTACACTATATTTGCTAAAGTGAGATATTTTGATTTTTCTTTCTTTCTTTCAAATAAGAACATTTAGACAAAAATCAAGAGTGATAGTCTGATAGAATAGACAAAAAAAAAAAAAAAAGAGTACGAGTGTGTATATTTGAAAGAATGCTTATTAAAATTCCCAATCTGCATGGAAAATTCCCAAATGATTGTCCAAGATCTGTACATCATCCTAAAAATTGCATTCAATCAATCATTAATCTAACACGTATATAAAAGTAAAGGAAGCAGAATTAAGTTCAAAAATTAATTAATCTTTGTGATATGTAATTATGGGAATGGGGTGTCAAAACGTTTTTAGTAGTAGTAAAATGTTAACGATCGATTAGATTTAGATCAGATTTAATGTTCGGTGCTTTTTTATATTGGGTGAGAACAATTCTTGTGTTAAGTGAGATCGCTTTAAAGGCAAGGTACGTGGTTGTAGAAATAATACTGGTAGGTTAATTATGTGAGTTTCTGTTTGCCATTCGTACAAAAATAGTATGTGTGAATTGCAACAGCACCTAACTATACGTGTTTAATTCAGAATGATATGCTCATCAATTTGTGAAAGTTCAATATATATATCTAAACATACCAACCACCACACATATATATACATTAACGGAGAAGCGAAGTTAACCGTGAGGCATTGGCAGCTACCAACTTGGCCTCATGCCTTCGATAAGAAGCTTGTCAATGCTGTTTTGGATTATAATTAACAAATTAAATAGTCAATTTCCCCCCTGAAATTGTAAGTTTCGTCAATTACCCCTCTGAAATTAACAAAACTTCAATTACCCCCTAAAATTGCATAACGTTAGTCAATTTATCCCTCCGTCAAATTTATCTGTTATCTGTTTACGGTTATGATCAAATACCCCCTTGAAATTTTGCACTTATGTGCAAAATGCCCCCTAAATTTAAAAATTTAGATTTTTTTTCTTACAAAAAAATCATACATTTAGTTCTTCAAGTAGTATATTGTACCTATTGTCATAAAAATTCTATTCACAAGAAAATGAATGAATATATGCCAAAGAAATCATGGTTTTGTCATGTGCAGCCTTTTCATTCATATTTCATATTTATCAACAAGGAGCAAGATAAATTTTTTACAAAGTCTTGTGTACTTTATGACTGCATACTCAAACATAATTACCAACTTGTATAAAAAAAAAAAAATCTTCTATATATGTATATATTTAAAACACATGAGAGTAACATACATTCCATAAAGATTTATATGATCAATAATTGTTAATTGTTTGCCTTTAATATCTTTTGAGTCAAGGATAAAAAAAATATATAAATTTTCAAGTTTAGGGGCATTTTGCACATAAGTGCAAAATTTCAAGGGGGGGGGGGGGGTATTTGATCATAATCGTAAACAGTTAACAGAAAAATTTGACGGAGGGGGTAAATTGATTAACGTTATGCAATTTCAGGGAGGTAATTGAAGTTTTGTTAATTTCAGGGGGGTAATTGACAAAACCTACAATTTCAGGGGGGAAATTGAATATTTACTCTAATTAACAATCTCCCTGTCAGCACTTATGAATCCGGAGACTCGACTCTGTAAGTGAAAAAATGTCCATAATAAAATAAAAATATTTTTTTTTAAAAGAATAATGTTTTATTTAAATTTTTTAAGGATAAATACAAGGTGCCGTATATATGCGGTATATCCAAAGGTGAAAATCACTACCGTACATCCAAATGTTCTATTTCTTTTTTTAGTGGGGTAGTACTTGGTAGTATTATTGGGCTATAATTTTTGTTTAGGCTCATACCTTAATGAGGCCTAGCTCCATTGAGCAGTTTGAACTCTGCTCTTTACCCAAATTGTTTTGCTCATTCCCAAAGTAAATGTTCAAAATACTTCTACGCATGTTAACTCACACTAATACAAATGTCAACGTAAATTAACATACGCTACGTGAATTAACTCATACAACACTGAAATCCCAGCGTAAAACTTACGCTGGTTTCTTTCACCCATATCCACTTTTCAATCATCATTTACGTGTGGTGATTTATAATAAGGATATGTGTTGTCCATAGTATGGATATGTATAAAAAGTGGATATGTATAAAAAGTGGAACAAACAAATGTATTGTGCTGTCTATACTTCTGTATGTTTTTTTGTCTACAAGAAGCCACACGCGTTATTGAAAAAGTAATAATGAAAGAGTATCACCACACAATTATTTTGAAACTGGCGTATATAAAGAAACAGTGAAGCAGAATTTGTCTGATAGAAGAAGCAACTGGTGTAAATGGATAAAGAAGAAGAAATCACCACAGGTAAATGATGCTTAAAAAGTGGAATATGGGTGAAAGAAACCGGATCAAGTTAACTCACGCTGACATTTTTTTTGACATGAGTTAACTCATGCAGTGTATGTTAATTTACGTTGACATTTGCATTAGCGTGAGTTAACATACGTAACGTGAGTTAACATGCGTATGAGTATTTTGGACATTTACTTTGGGAATGAACGAAACCATTTAGGTAAAAAGCATAATTCCAGCAGTTTGCTCCTAGTACAACAATACATTGCAGCATAAATACACTTTGTCATGGATTTATGAGTTTGGCCATATGATCTAAAATCAAGATTGAAATGTATCTAAAGGTTAAATAAGTTTTTCCGTCCTTACAAAATTATAAATTTTATTTTTCATCGATATAATAAAAATTGAACTTTTTTTTATCCTTACTACATTTTCATGCATGCGGTTTTGATGTTTTAGTTTTTGTTGCGCGACATATGTTTTTGAATGAATTTTAAAGAAAGAAGTCCATGCTCCCATTTTATATCTAAACTGCACTTCATTTTAACAAATTGAAGCAGTAATTTTTTTTCTTTCAAAAATCGGGTACTCCCCAAATGACTAAAAATCTTAGAAAAGCAAAGTAACTTTGTGAAAATTCTCAGATGTTTTGTATTTCAAAGGATTCAGTATGAATATCCATATGGATTGTTTTGAAAATAAGTTTTTCAAAACAAGTGTCAGATTTCGAAAATAAGTTTTTAGTAGATACGAAACTGGAAGGTGTACGAAGTAAAATTCCTCGTCAAAGCTCTAGCTGAAGACTCATGTTTTAGGGCCTATTTAAGAAAGATTAAAAATAGGTGATATTTTTTATACCACGCACTTGATATTGTCACCCCCGATTTTGACAAATAGTAAAATAATTTAAAAAATTTGATTAAAGAAAATCAAACAACCATCTGGATGTTTCTTCTCCCCCCATTGATTATTTTTTTTAGATAACTAGCATCATGGGACTAATTAAATGAACAATAAAATGATAAGAAACAATTAGTGAAGAGAAAAAAATAAAAGAAAAATCTTACACCAAAATACAGTATTTTCTTTATTTTTTTTTTGAAGGAAGTATTTTCTTTATTTAAAGTTAATTTTTTATTTATTTTTAATGTTCAATGTATTTTTTGTAGATTGTTCTTATTTTAATGAAACTTAACTAATTTTTTAATTGATAACTTAAATAATATTATAAAATGATAATATAGATTAAACGAAAGGTAAAAATAAAAGAAAAATCCATCACAAAAGGGTGTAACCCCTTTAAATTGTCTTTTTTGACATAACCCCTCTATATATTGTTATAGTTCAAGGGATGCCCTTTCATCCGTTAGAGCTTGACTTTTTAACTTCATTTAACATATATAATTTAAAACTCGACATAATTGTATTTTTTTTTTGTTAAATAAACCAATGATAAGAATATATATATATATATATATATATATATATATATTTTGCTATAGATTCATATTTATTTGAATTTTTTTGTTTCGTCAACAAATATATGAATAGCTTAAAGTCTAAAGGGTTTACTACTAGTAGCTTCTTGCATTGTATTTTAATTTTAAATCTATAAATTAAAATTTAACAATTAAGAGATAACTTTGATGTACAAACACTATGTAGTGTTTAATCTGTTCTTCTATGTAAGTTAATTTGAAACCTTCTTTATGAACCTCATAAATTATGAGTGAAGGTTTTATCTCACAAGTACATTAAAGGCGGCGATATTTGGAACATCAAAGTTAAAGGAAACATTTATCTAATTTGGAGAAGTATTTTAAAAGCATTGGAAGCTTTGAGACAAGGCTTTCAATTTTGCATCAGTGACGTATCCTCCTCATTCTGGTATGATAACTGGACGGGGCTAGGAGCACTTTGTCACTTGGTTGATTTTGTCCATATTTCGGATACTCAGTTACAACTTAAGGATGTTAGTTTTATTGGATCATGGGATTGGAATAAGTTGATGACAATGGTTCCAAATGATCTTAAAATGATAGTTGATCGATCCCCCCTCCTTTGACCTTTGATGATAATATTCAAGATAGATGGGTTTGGGGAGCTGCTAAAACCGGAAGGTATTCATACTCTACAACATATAGTTGTCTTTTATCTCGTTGTAGAGAGTGAAATGATAATGAAAATTGGGATTGGATTTGGAAATTGTTGATACCAGCTATGGTGCAACATTTCCTTTGGCTTTGCATGCACAATGCAATCTCAACTAACAATCTTTGACATCACTGCCACTTGGCAACTTCTCATGTTTACCAAAGATGTGGAACCCACGATGAAGATGTGTTTCATTGCCTTAGAGATTGTGCTCCATTGAAGGAAGTTTGGTAGCAAATTTATTGTGCTAATCATACATATTTCTTTAGCTTCACAAACCTGAAAACATGGTTACAAACTATGTGTGAAGGACCTTTTGGTAACATGTTTTCAATAGCTATTTGGTTGATACGTCGCTTCAGAAATAACCATACTCTTGGTGACTAACAATGGAAAACTTGAAATATCATTCATTTTATAGACATCATGCGTATTGACCTAACTTCTGTTAATATTCTCTCTTCTGTGCACCACATTAATCATAACAATGTTAAGTAGACCCTACCTCAAGATGGGTGTGTTAAGTTGAATATTGATGGAAGTTGTGGTGCCTCTGGTGACATTGGTTCTGACGGTTTACTTCGTGACAACAAGGGTGATTGGATAACTGGTTTCTCTTCTAATGAGGGACAGGGGATGCACTTTTGCTGAGCTTTTTGGTGTTTATCATGGTTTGATGTTGGTAATAAGAAACTCTATTCAACATGTTATTTGTGAGATAGATTCTCTTGAAGTCCTCCACCTTCTTCAACATCCGGACCACACGCATATGCATGCATACACTTCTTTGTTGGTAAAGATCTTTAGTTTAAAAGTGTATATTCCTAACATTTCTTTCCAACATGTGTTTAGAGAGGGAAGTTGTTGCACAAATTTTTTGGTCAAGCTCGGCCGTTTTCAA
This sequence comes from Medicago truncatula, assembly GCF_003473485.1. Classification (NCBI taxonomy): domain Eukaryota; kingdom Viridiplantae; phylum Streptophyta; class Magnoliopsida; order Fabales; family Fabaceae; genus Medicago; species Medicago truncatula. Next base: position 39,269,191 of record NC_053042.1, on the reverse strand, counting down.
GGTTAAGTGTGACATTTTGACAGACTTCTCATTCATAGTTGAAGTCAGTGTTGAGGCTTGATGCCCCAGACTAAATCCTATTTGTAGTTTTTTTTTTTCCTTTGTTATTCTACCAAAAAAACTATATAGTGTTTAATCTTATTAACTTTTTTTTTTTGTTACAATCTTATTAGCTTTTTGACAATTAGATTGGGATGCATTAATTAAGTTCCATACCATAAAAGTGAGTAATGGAATCTAAAGTTGGATATATAGTCGGATTTATATCTTCTACCTTTAATTAAATTCATGTTTATGAATATATTTATTTCAATGGAATAATCATAACCATCTCGTTTTAAATAGAAAATAAAATATAAGAGGGATAAATGACTCTTCCATAAAAAATGAAATCTAGAGGAGATGGTTATGTTTATTGCATTCAAAAATTGTAAAATGTATGTTTCATAAAGTCAACCTTAAGTGATTTTTTATGGTTTCAAATAAAAATGTACCCAGCCGTTTTGGCCTTCCGGCCTCTTGACTAAGAAGAAATAATAATAAAAAAAGGTACACCATTTAGTTGAAGGTTCATACGAGTACCAAGTGGCTATCACACCTTTTGGCTTATGCACTTGTGGTGACACTAATCCTTCAAACTCAACATGGAAAGTTACGTTATATATGTACAATTATATATTTAGCTTAAAATATTGATTGTCAAAATTCAGCATAAGAAATCAAGTGAAGTAATAATTTTATTTAATATATCAATGACTAATTACACATGAATAGAAGACAAGTGGACAACAAGCTACGCCGTTAAACTTTTTTGAATGACAAAACCAATCATTGTAAACACATCAACTTAGGAGACATGACATTGATATGCATGTCCCTTTGAACTCTATGTAGAAGATCAACATGTAGTGCTAAAAAGCCAAAAGTGTAAAAAAAGAAAGTATAAAAGCTTGTTGATCGTCAGAACACACTTTTTCATGTTTGGCCACTTTGCTTGATGCAAATTTTTGCGTTGCCAGCTCAACCGTACAAGTCTCGACCCTTAGGGTCTGTTTGGTTTGCAAAACAGCAAGTACTGGACATAATAATACAAGATAGAACAGTACAACACAAGGTAGAACAGCACATGACAAATTTTTTATGGCATTGAGTAATTTTTTGTTTTATACGATTTTTGAGGGATAAAATGCTATTTTGGTATTTTAGACAACTTGTACGTGGAACAAAAAGTTGTGCTGTGGTTTGGTGAGGGACAAAAATATGAGTTTTTGTCCTGTCCCTTACCTCCAGTTTGTCCTGTACCTGAAACAGTTTTACAAATCAAACACTGGACAACTAGAGTTGTTCTGTCATGTCCTTCATTTTTTAGCAAATCAAACGCACCTTTAATATCACGAGTGACGAAACCCAGATCAAGTTCACACATGCATGTTTACCTCTTACACATCTGTACATCATAACATCTGCATGCTTAACTGTAGATCTTCTATTTAGTGAGTCTGTGAGGAAGTTCACAGGGGTCTCCTTCTTCACTGATGATACTCAGCCCACTTGAATATATAAAAAGGACATCCCTAGCTAAGTCATCTATGTACTTAAAGTTAGGAAGCTCCTTACAACGAACTGCATGCTCCTAACAAATATCCAAGCACACCTTACGACAAACAGGACATGCCTCATCAATAAAAAATAGTGAAATTATAAGTCGATATCTAAGAATAGTATGGTACTTCAGTAATAACATATGTTAACTTAATCTATCAATAGGGATAGCTCGAAGAAAATGCTGATCAACATCGACTCCAAACATTTTTTAACTTTTTTTTTTTTTTTTTTAATTTATCATTAGCAGAAACATTTCTGCCAAAAATAGGAAAATAAAATTCTTATGATCGAAGGAGTCTATACTAGTAGAGACAAGTGTTCCTTCTTCATTGCCACGAGTCATTCCTTGGTACTCTTAAGTCAGTATCCATTCTCCAACATTCCAAGTGTCTCTTGCTCACTTACTCACACCTTATATACATTCATTCACTCAATATATATTTGTTGGTACCTCACAAATAATACATACTTATAGTATTATCATTAAAAAAGAAAACAGTATATAGTATTTATATTTACTAGTAGCAAAGGTAGCTACAACTTCAGTAGTGAGTGAGCAATGATGAAAAAGGAATCAAAAAAGCTACGATCAAGAAGAAAAGGAGGACCAGAGAATGCATTATGCAATTACAAAGGAGTTAGGCAAAGGACTTGGGGAAAATGGGTTGCTGAAATAAGAGAACCCAAACGTGGCACTAGGCTTTGGCTAGGAACATTCAACACCTCTATTGAAGCAGCACTTGCCTATGACAATGCTTCAAAAAGGTTATATGGCGAATCTGCTAGGCTCAATTTGGCACCATCACAATCCTCTACAACAACAAGTATAGGGATTGATCCTACACAATCTACAGCTCCTAAATGCATTGAAGAAAATTCTAATAATAATAATAATAATAAGGGTGTGTTAGTGGAGACTAATTTGGACCTTGAGTTACAAAGTCTTCCATGGAATACTAGTGACTTTGTCATGGATGATTTTATGGAACTTAATGATACATTACTGGCTCAAGGGCTTAAGGATTGGGATCCATCATCGTTACTAGAGATTTAATCCATCCTTTCGCACAATAATTTCAATGTTTAAATTAGAGTTTTGAAAATTGGCTGCTACTCACACCTTTGATGTATTATATAAATGCATGTGTTACTTATTATTATTTACTATATTTTATATTTTATATTATATAGTCAAGCTTTTAGTTCATGAAGTCTCATTTTGTTTGTGCTGATTTGTCTCAGGAATGTTCACTAACAACTAACCATTAATTAATATGGCCATTTCAAAAATATAATGTTGAGTATGTGTTGTTATAATGTTGTTAGGGATAATAGGTCTCAAATGAGATAAATCTCACTCTTAATTTTTTAACCATTCGTACTTTTTTCTTTCCTTCGTCCATTAAAGATCTTGCGAGGATGAAGGATCCTCTAAATGTCTTGTTCTATATATATATAGCTATATTTTGAAAATGTTATGGAGTGTGGAACGATTTTTTTTTTTTTTTTGGTTACAGAACGAATATTTTGGCCTAATTAGTAATTAATATCACACCATTAATTTTCGGTGGCAAATCTTACCCAAAATATTTGGAGAGCGATAATAATAACTTTTTTTTTTTTTTTGAAGAGGCGATAATACTAACATATTATAATTGAAACTCGTAAAAATCATATACAAATCTTGGAAAAAAAAAGTCATGTACAAATAAATCACTTAATTTCCACTAATTCCATAGGATTTTTTTTAATAAATCCATAGGATTTTTTTTAGTGAAAGCGCATATATTTTATGTTTGAAATGAATCTCATATTCTCATGAACTGATTTCTTAAACCGCATATATCTACGTAGATGGAAGAACCGTTGTTCATTTGACATTATACACGATCTATAAAGTGTATTGTTTATGAGCAACTATCTATCACTTACATTATTATATATTTGGTTCATGTCATAGAAATAAACTACCTAAAGTTTAAGTTTTTTTTTTTTTGGTAAATTTCTTATATATATATTATTTAATTTTTTTAAGCGGAGGCCATGGCATTTATGGACTTCCAAACAGATCTGCCACTCACTATTATGGTCAGAGAGATCAATGAAGAGACATAAGGATTATCTCTATTTCAAAATTATAGCAATAAAATTATGATCATAGAGAGATCAATGAAGAGACATAAGGATTATCTATTGACGGACTTCTCATTTTAGATGCTTAAATATGTTCAGTATATACAGATTATTCTTTTATAATTTTTTAATATTAGTATTCAATAAGGTAAAAGCATGTTCCCCTAAAAAAAAAGGGAAAAACGTGTTAGTACGACATATTGAACGATGAAAATTGATGAATTAATCTTGTTAAGATTAAGATGTGCTTCAAATTGTAATTTAGTTTGACTTTTATTTATTTTAAAAAAATGCAATACCGATATCCCCATGCAGGGGTGACCCTAAAGGTGGACGGGAGAGAAGTGGCAGTTGAGGACACCATTTTTTTAGTGGCATCAAAATTACTATTTTTATTTGGGTTAATGGTGCTTTACCCCCTGTAATATAGGTCATTTTTGGTTTTCCTCCCTGTAAAATATTTTTTTTGATTTACCCCCTGTAAATTTTTTATTTTTGGAATACCCCCTAATAGGTCATAAAAAAACGAAAAATTCTGCAAAAAAAAAATAAATTCGTTTTTTTATGACCTATTAGGGGGTATTAAATTTTTTTTTTTTTACAGGGGGTAAATCAAAAAAAATATTTTACAGGGGGGAAAATAAAAAATGACCTATATTACAGGGGGGTAAAGCACCATTAACCCTTTTTATTTAGTAGGCAATACTATATAATATATATATTTTTTTAATTATCTTTGATTAATTATATTGCAAATATATTTTTAGAGAACTTTTTTTTTTTGGTGAATTAAAATAAATCAAAAGAAAAAGAACAGAAAAGACACACTTAGTGTCAGGGCATCCCTAGACAGTTGATCTAAAAGCTCATAAGGCAGATAGGATCATGTAGTGACATCCATAACAGAAAGAATTTATGTATTTTGCCAACCAATCAGCACTGAGATTAACTTCTCGAAATATATGATGCAAGACCAAATCAGGAGCATGGTCGATCAAATTGGTAATCCTTAGCAATAACGAATTATATTCATGAAACTCTAACTCTAACTATTTTTAGAGAACTTTGATTATAAATGAAACTTTTGCAACAAAAATGTAAGTAGAAATATATTAGAATAATTAAAATGACACAATTTGATTGTTTCTCCTAGGGCACAAAAAATCTAAGGACGACACAGTCCCCATGACCAGTCATGATTACTTTCTTCGCACCATATAACAAAGCTTATTTAATAGAGTAAATTTCACTCTCGTCCTTTAAAAGAAGCTTGAATTACACTCATATCTCCTCTTATCTTAAAATATACATTTTCCTTCTTTGAAAAGTAAAACTTACACTCCCCTTTCCCTATGAAATGTTTGAATTACAACTTCTTCCTTAATAATTAAATATACACCACACTTTAACCAATTTTAACATAAATAAATATTTTTATGATATATACTATTTTTGAACCACCATTTAAAAAAAAATATTCATTTCTTTATGATTTAAATGTCAAGGATAATTAAATTTATATATTATTTTGTTATTAATTTTATAATTTAGAGTATAAAATTCACTTTTAAATAACATTACTTTTTGACTTTAGTAATTTTTCATATATTTTAATCAAGAGTTCGACCAAAAGGTAAGTAAAGTCTGATAAAAAATTGTTCCATCCAAAAATCAAACTAAGATTCTTTTGAGCAATTAGTAATTAATGGAGTTCATTAAACATTTAAGCCAAAATAATTGGTTGTCTATCAACAACGTTATATTGTTACATTTCAACAAATATCATTTATTTAAGGCTTAAATAAGTAAAAGGTCCCGATAAGTTGGCGCGTTTTTGGTTTTAGTCCCTGTAAGTTTTTTTCTTGCGAAACAACCTTGTAATTTCCAGACGTTTTGGAACTCGTCCATGCCGTCAGGTTCCGTGAAAAAAAAAAATACATTGCTGGCTAACGGACGCCTACGTGACACATGCTGATATGGTAACAGTTGCCAACTGGGTTAAGTAGAGGGACTAAAACCAAATACATATTTTTACATAGGGATGTAATTAAAAAAAACGTAAACATCAATTTTTAAAAACCACTATTTCCTTCTTTTTCCTCTATGATCTTTCTTTCTTCTTCCTCTCTCAGAGTTAAAACATAAACCATACCAAATTGGCTTAAAAAAGAAAAAAAGAAAGTAAAACCACACTTATTGTTGTCATATAATTTCCTAGTGGCTTCTCATTCTCTTTGTCCCTCTGTGCTTTGCTTTCTTCACTCCTTGCCCCTTCAAAATCCCTTGGCCCAAGTGACACTCAAAGTAAGAACAGAGGGACCATGAATTGAACATGAATGAAAGTTGCATGTGTGCAAGTAATCATTTGCTTTCATTTGTGATTTTAAGTAATGATCAATTGATAGACAAAAAGCAACGCCTCTTATTTTTTGACAGTATCACATATCAGCTCTATGAAAGCAATACCTCTTATTTTCCTCATATCGTTTCTGTCACTCCTTACTGACATAACTGGAATGGAAATTTTGAACGCAACATAAAGAAAAAAGAATGAAAATCAAATTACCACAACACTTCATATTACAAGTTTACATTATAGTATTATTAAACACTATTCTCAAGAGGAAGTAATGCAGTTTTTTATACCCTATAATAACGAAATGGAAAGAAAGATCTTCGACCCCTCTGCTATTACAATCTTCATGGTAACAATCCTCATTTTGATTCCTATTATTATGTTGGATGATGTCTTGAACATCCACATCAATACACTCATCACCCATTATGGAACCACGGTGGCACTTCCATGGTTTCAACTGCACCACCTTCATCTCCTCCTCCATCTTCCTAGTTGAAGAGTGAGTTGTACTCATTGATTTTAGTCTTTCCCTTGACTCATTTTGCTCTTTCTTTCTTCTTCAAATCCTGTGTCTAGGGCACAGGTTGCGGGAGGAACTTGGGGACCAAACAAGGCTGCTACATGTGTCTAGGACAAATGATAAGGTTTGTGGTGGTGTTCCAAACTTGAGGTTTATTGAATAACCACCATAGCTTTTGGAGAAAATTTGTATGTTCGAGGAAGAGGATTTGGATTTGTTGTGATTTGATTTTGGGGTTTTTGAGGTGGTGTGCTCTTGTTAGAGAAGATAGCAGCGGTTTTGAGAGAGTTAAAGAGATTTGAGGATGGGCATGGAAGGATTGAAGAAGAAGAAAGAAAGATCAGAGAGGAAGAAGAAGGAAAGAGTGTGGTTTTTAAAATTCAAAAATTGATGATTACATTTTTTAATTACATCCCTATGTAAAAATACGTTTTTGCTTTTAGTCTCTCTAATTAAACCAGTTGCCATATCAGCAAATGTCATGTAGGTGTCCGTTATCCAGCATTGCATTTTTTTCACGGAACTTGATGGCAAGGACGAGTTCCAAAACGTTTTGTAATTACGAGGGCTGTTTCGCAAGGAAAAAACTTGCATGGACTAAAACCAAAAACGCGCCAACTTACAGGTACCTTTTACTTATTTAAGCTTTATTTAATTCAATTTATCAAGTGAAGCTACTCAAGTTGAGAGACTCAAAAAAAAGTGAAGAGAGAAAGAGTCTTTCCTAGCTACCACTATAACCACTCAAATTTTTCATTCTATAATTGAGATTCGAATCCAACTCATCCATTTGTGTGTTGAGTTTCATTTTTTAATGGTTATTATCATTTCGTTTATCTTTCAACAAAAAGCTAATATTATAATAAAAGCTAGGGAAATGATAGTTTTCGTGAAAGATAGTATCGTGGAAATTTTCCGACCGTATAATTGCTAAATACCTTTTCTAAATTATATCCATTACCTTCCTTGATTTTCGGCCGAAAGAATTTTAATTGGCTAAAATCTGTTTGTGATAAATTCTTGATAAAATCTATCGCGATCAATAGCAACACTCATAATAAAAATATTTCTTTCCTTTTTCATCCACACTAAGGAGGGGTTGTTGTTAGGTTATTTTTTTTTACATGAAATCGCATCTCTAAATTATTATTTTTCCTTTTTATTTAAATAAATGTTTTTCATGTATATTAAGTTCTCTCTTGTTATTTCGTCGTCGTTTTAGTGCGATATTGTTTTGTTCAAATCTACAAACCACATTCGATCTAATGTAAATTCAATCGTTGAGTTTGACGTCGTCAACAATTTAGATGCAGAAACATAAGTATTTCGAACACTTTAATTTTGTTATATTAGTAGGTTTTGTCATACTTGTAAGCATTTTATTGTTATATGCTGTTAACCTGAGTATTGTGAGTTTGTTCATAAATTTATCGTTAAAAAGAAATAACACTTATTTGGACACATTGTGTTAACCGCGCGCCTAAATGTAACTCAACTCAGTATTCTCTTTGACTTTACTTACACGATGGTGTGACCACTCTTTTCTTTTGAAATGTCACACTTATTACGATACAGATTAACCTGCAAAGGGGTGGATACTCTAAATTTTGAATCAACCCAACGTTTAATTATTGTATTAAATTGTCAGTTTATATGAAACAGTGACCACAAAATGATTATGCATTGTAATAATTAATGTAGACACAAAATGCTGCATATATCTTCACTGGACTTCTCTGATTTCTTACGGCCAAGACAGATGGATATAAATAGTTCAATCATGAGCTACGAATTTCAATAATATATATTAATGATAAGGCTTTGTATTAACTATTAATCATAGACTTTTAAATGTTAGAGTACTTACAAGCAGGGTTCAGTGGCCCATTTGATGATCCCCCAACATCCAACTGTTAGATATGAACATTTAGGTGAAAAAAATAAAAAATAGAATAAGAAAGGTTTTTCAGATAATTGATTTTGCTAAGATTCTATCAACATTTTAGTTGATGGTGGTTTTGCATGGTCTTTTTTGGAAAGATTCTGCTTTTTAAGTGACAACATACTTTAACTAAAAGAAAGAAAGAGCAGAAGGTGAAAGATTAATTCAGTAAAAATGGAGGGGGGCTCCTCTGACCAACCCTTCACCTTCTTTATGTTGATCACATGCACATCCATGCATTTCCCTATTGGTCCCTCCATCATGCATATTGCGTAGTAGTCGGGTAGATAGCTACTCCCTCCGTCCCAAATTGTATGTCGCTTTGAAGAAAAAAAATTGTCCCAAATTATATGTCGCTTTACAATACCAATGAAATATTAATGTTACTTTTCCTATTATATCCTTAATTATTAATTACTCTCTCTTCTTTCAATTATTTCATTTATCTTTTCCATACCATTTATTAGGGATAATTTTGTAAAACAACTCATAATTTCTCTTCCCCACACAATATTAATTACATTTCTTAATACGTGTGAAATGGCCAAAACGTCATACAATTTGGGACGGAGGAGTAGTATTTACTAGTTCAAAAGAGTGGGCACTTGATCATTAATTAGATATATATTTTTCTTCAATAATTAACAAATTTAAAACTTTTTTTTAACTAGTTCTGTTGATCTCGAAACAGTTGATTCTCCCAAACAATCAGGGGCCTCCTCTAGCTTGTTTTACCTCCAACTTTTATATCCATAAATTTTCGGGTTAAAAAACGTGAGTATTTTTGGGGTTAAAAAACGTGTGTATTTCCATTAGTATTTTATTCGTCCCTGTGAACATAGTTTAGTTGGGACATTGTAGTATATAAGGACCGAGATTTGAACATCGGATTCTCCACCTATTCATCTTATAAGCGTGAATTTCTAGCCACTCGACTATTTGACCAAAAAATAAAAAACTCATATCATTGTTTTTACGGATGTGGATCCTCTCTAGCCTTTTTAGTTCGGCCATCTCTCCTTTTTCAATCCAACTGTTGATTGAAACATGAGAGAGAGAGATAGAGAGAGAGAGAGTTAGTAAATGATTAGGTTAAGGTAGGATAGACAGCATGAGAGGATCCAAACCCTTGTTTTTACCATGTTATATATTTTCTTTGACAAATTTGCCGTATTATACATATAGGCCTAGTGCTAGTAATTAGTATTACAATTTTTACCTTGTACCAACTTACCAGTTGTATCTTGCTGTTGTTGTATACTCAAGTTCCACTCAGCTTTAAATTAATTGTTTTACCTCATTTCAAGATTATCACATATATATATATATATATATATTACAATGGAGGTTGGCGCACAGACCCCCAATGTTCTGCTCCTTTAATACGAAGGATTATATCATCTTGGAATCTAAGGAAAATGTGACACATTTGCTGAAACAAGGAACTTGAGCAATTACTTTGTTACTTGATTTGGCGATTGATTTAAACTTGGAAGATGGTAGAAGAATCAATATGACATTTATGAATGCGGTAAAATGTTGTAGACTTGTAGTGAGTGGTCTTTCAATTTATATATATGTATATATATAGACATTACATTTTCCAAACTATCACTTACTCACCATAACATATAGCACACAAGTTTCACTTCACTTATTCATACTTAGCTATGACAAGTTCTTTAGTGTTTAGTTTTAGTTGTTTAATGTTGATAACAAATTTGTTTGTGGCCTTTGATTTTGCTCATGCTCAACCAACAAGAGCTTTTTTCGTTTTTGGTGATTCAATAGCAGATAATGGCAACAATCATTTCCTATTAACCACTGCTCGTGCTGATACTCCCCCATATGGCATTGATTTCCCTACGCACAAACCTACTGGACGTTTCTCTAATGGCCTAAACATTCCTGATATAATCAGTATGAGTTTAATTTGTTATTAGCTTAATTACTAGCTAGTGAAAATAGTATATGTAATTTACTTGCTTAACAATGTTGAATCGTTTGGTTCTAGTTCTCATTTGCATGCATTGCATAAAGTAGGGTTTTGATATTGTGAAATTGTTAAATTGCAGGTGAGAGACTTGGTTTAGAACCAACTCTTCCTTATTTGAGTCCCTTGCTAATTGGCGAAAAACTTTTAGTTGGTGCCAATTTTGCATCCGCGGGTATTGGAATTCTCAATGATACTGGATTTCAATTTGTAAGTTAATTAGTTTTTTTTTTATTTATTGAAGGAGTTTGTAAGTTAATTAGTTGTTGATGTTATTAAATGTTAGTGGTTAGTTTGTGCGATATCAATAAGACTCCAAACACCCTTTTTAATGCTCCCTCGATGTTCATACGCCTACAAATTCGGGGACATTTTTATAATGTATTTTGAGTCCTTTAAACTACCCCCTCCGTCCCTTTTTATAAGAGTAGTTGACGAAAAAGTTTTGTCCTTAGATATAAGATTATATACAAATTTTTAGATGCATTGATTACTCTTTTTCCTAACATGCCCTTTATTAATATAAATTTGTCTTGGTATATGAAAAGTTTTTTTGAAGGACTTGGTACATGAAAAGTTAACATTAAATCTATATTTAATTAAGGGTAATCTAGTAATGGTCACAGACATTTGAGACAACTTTATTACTCCATCAACTTTTCTTAATAGCCGTTATTTTTATAAACTACTCCTGTAAAAAGGGACGGAAGGAATATATGTTAAGTAAATTTGTAGTCCATAAAGAATGCATGGTTGTTTCTTTATTCACACAACTGAAGCTGACAATAGGTTGTAAATTAAATAATTGTTTGGCAGCTAGACATCATACACATTGATAAGCAATTGAAGTTGTTCGATCATTACCAGCAAAGGTTGAGTGCACATATTGGTGCAGAGGAAGCTAAGAAACTAGTCCACAAAGCAATTGTACTCATCGTTCTTGGAGGCAACGATTTTGTCAACAATTATTATTTGGTCCCATTTTCAGCAAGATCTCGCCAATTTTCTCTTCCAGATTACGTGACCTATCTCATATCTGAGTACAAAAAAGTTCTAAAGGTAATTATTATATGTTCATTACTCGTAATGGTCAAGAATTTGAGATTCACATTGGAAAAATACAACTCCCATGTTGGCAAAACATTAGTCAAATAAAACATGGAGTATAAAGCTTAGATAACACTCTTCTTAGCGATGAAACTCAAACACATTCGTGTAGTAAAGTTAAGAATTGCAAATTCGAAGTCGCATAACATCATAATAAATTAAATTACTATTTGATTCTTCCGATGATGTTTAATTAATGGGTGCAGAAACTTTATGATTTGGGAGGTCGTAAGGTTCTTGTAACGGGCACGGGACCAATGGGGTGTGTACCTGCAGAGTTAGCTTTGAGAAGTAGAAATGGTGATTGTGATGTGGAACTCGTGAGAGCTGCCTCCTTATATAATCCACAACTTGTCGAAATGATCAAAGAACTCAACACAGAGATTGGTTCTGATGTCTTCATTGCTGCTAATGCACGTCAAATGCACATGGATTTTATTACCAACCCTCAAGCTTTTGGTATGTGCACTAAACTTCAATTTTTTCAATTTTTCTGTTAATTTTGTAGTAAAAAAACATAATTTAGAAACCCTATATCTAATATAGTAATTTTGAAAATTTAAATCAACAGGATTTGTTACATCAAAGATAGCTTGTTGTGGACAAGGCCCTTACAATGGGATTGGACTATGCACACCCCTTTCAAACTTGTGCCAAAATCGAGACCTTTATGCATTTTGGGATCCATTCCATCCATCTGAAAAAGCTAGCAGAATCATAGTGCAACAGATCTTGACTGGCTCCAATGAGTATATGTACCCTATGAATCTAAGCACTGTTCTCGCCATGGATCCCATAGTTTGATTCATGCATTGCACTATTAGTTTTTTAGACATTTCTCTCAGGGATATTACCATGTATCTTATTCTATGTATTTTGACTCCTTAGTCCCCTAGCTAGTGTTATTTGTGGTACAAAACGCATGGCTTGTATCTCATAAATTGCAATTGCTCTATTGCCAATAATAAAATGTTGTATTCTTTAGTGTGTGAAGACATATGGTGTGTAGCCCAAATTCACATGACAAGAAACTTTAGTGGGCTGATTAGTGCTAAATAAAATAATCATTAAAAGTTTAATTTTCTTCATTTTAATATGTAATTTTCGATTTTATTTTTGGATGGATTTTTAGATGATCTTTTATATTCTCTTAGGCTCTCTAAATGCTTCAAAGTAATGGTTAGGGGTATTCAAAACTGAACCAGTGCAATAGAAAAACCGCAAACCAATCCAAACCGAAATCGCAAAAAACCACATTTGGTTCGAATGTATTCAGATCATTTTTTTACTCAACCGCATGGTTTTGTTTGGTTTGCGGTTTTTATTTTACCAACCTAACCAAACCAAACTGCCAACATAAGAAAAACATTAATTAAACATATGCCATCTTGACCAATACTTATAGAAACTCAATGGAAACTTTTATAAAATGACATATTTTTTCCTATTAAAAAGTTTCTTATTTGCTCTTTAATTCAAAAGTGTATTCATATGCTACTTGAACTTTTAGTGAATGTTAAAATATTAGACTTTTGTATTTCTTATAAAATATGATTACTTTTTGTTCACGTTTTAAATTTTGTCTTTGTAGTTGGGAATTTTTTATTTGAAAATGAAATTGTAATGTTGGATAAAATCTAAAACATTGTTGAAAATATATTTATAACTTGATTTTAATGTTGGGAAAAATTTATTGTCTCATAAAAACCGCATCAACTGATCCAAACCAAACCGGATTAGTTTGGTTTTGTTTGGTTCGGATTTTATTTTAAAAGTCAAACAAACCAAACTATACCGCATGCTTTTTAATCTTACGGTTCGAATAACTTTTAACCCTAAAATTGAACCAAACTGTACCACGAACACCCCTAATTATAGTGGCTAGTGGGAATTTTAATATGTTAGTGTCTTTTTTTTCTAGGTAATAACCATGCATTTATCAATGTATGTGGTAAATGCATGGTAATGGAAATTTATTTCTAGTATTTCAAGCCTAGACTATAAATGCTCGTGTACTTCTCAAATGACACTTTGAAGATTAATCAATTTGAGCTTTCAATATTGTGAGAACTTTTTCTTTGTTCTTGGTCCAAGAACTTTTATAGTGTTGGTTCTAACGGTAAGTCGTGGTTATGGTCGCACTTTGTTTGATAATTTTGATTCTACCGATAGGTCGTATTTAGGGTCAAGTTTCTTGCCTGTTTTCAAGATGTTCCTAATCGATCACTTATCAGTTGGTATCAGAGCGACTAGGACCGATTTAAAATACTAAAAAATTATTAAATTAATTTAGAAATAAGAAAAAGGAATAAAAAAATCTGAAAATATAAACTTTTTTCTTGATTTGTTTAAAACTATAGATTTTTAAATTAATTTTAATATGATTAATAATTTGTTATTTTAATAAAAATAAAAAAATTAAAATTCCACCACCACCTGCAAAACACTGGAGAACCACCACGGTCACCGAAGCTCCGCCGCCGGACCACCATATCTCAATTGTGACTCGTCGGAATTTGATCGGAGCTCTGTCGTGAATCACCAGAGCTCTGCAGTGGCCAACGTCGACGGCGGCCCTTTGACCACCGACTGCCACCCCATTAATTATTATTTAATGATTAACATCAAATATTTCTGATCTATTAGTTTAATTGGCCTTATGCCAAAAAAAAAGTCAATGGGGTAAACAAAAAATCAGTATTTACACTGAATTCATGGAAAAATAAATAATACATATTAATTTCGACAAAAAAAAGTAATGGACATTAATATATAGATCGGATGGATATTCATCCATTAATAATTTAAGGGTTAAATATGTTTTTAGTCCCTATAAATATATCAACTTTTTCGTTTTAGTCCCTCTAAAATTTTCCTTCAACTTTTAGTCCCTATAAAATTTTCAATCGCTACTTATAGTCCCTATTTTTAAGTTAATTTTAGTATTTTTTTTTAATGAAATTGTGCAGAAATGTGTAGCATATTGTAAAAATATTTCCCAAAAAAAATTAGAATTTTTTAACAAAACATAAATTTAATATGAATTTTTAACCATAAAAAATATAAAAATTCATATTAAATTCATGTTTTGTTGAAAAATTCTAAATTTTTTTAGGAGAGATTCTTATAATATTATAAATTTCTGCAAACTTTTATTCAAAAATGTGAATTCTACATATGAGTTTAATTTAAAAGAGGGAGCAAAAGTGAAGATGGAAAATTTTTGGAGGACTAAAAATTAAAGGAAAATTTTAGAGGGACTAAAACGAAAAGTTGGTATATTTATAGAGACCAAAAACATATTTAACCCATAATTTAATAATGGATGAATCAAATTAATTTAATATTTGATGGATTTGATTGGATGATTTTTTTTTAAAAAAAAGTTAGTGAAATTTTAATGATTTCATTGATTTTTATTTATTTATTTATTAGGATCCAAATTCACATCCATTCAATTCTTCCATTTTATCATTCCTACTATTATTCGCGAGATTAATATATATGATACCGGAAAGTAACATTTAACTAGACATTGTTCCAAATCAATCAGATCTTTCTTGACCATACAACCATGTTGAATATTAATGTCATCTTGTTCATATCAAGATTAGTTACTTCATGTTTTCTTTCTTTCTTTTTTTCCCTTAACTCTTTCCAAGCCTTTTACGGTTTTTGCATTAAAGAAGGATGTGACATATGTCATATCTGAATTCATAAAAATTCTCAAGGTAATACTATTACTTTCCATTATATACTACTTTGAAGCATGTGCCATGTATAGTTCAATTGTCAAGAATTTATGATTCCCATCGGAGAATTTAGTAAAAATACAATTAAAGTAGCCTCTAAGTTTTTAGGGAAACTTGAAGGATAAGAGCTGAGTGTCTTTGGATGAGAATTTTGGGTTGGGAAACAAACAAAATATGAAGAGTGAAGAGAAACAATCACACAAAGAATTATTTATATAATTTGGTTTAAATTGACTTACTTTGAGTAAGAGAGAAATACAAAATTATTACAAGAAATTATTTTCAACAAGCTTTCAATAACAAACCTAATCTCTATTCATTTCATTTTTATTATTTATAAAATAATGTAGACTTGTAGTAGTCTTTCAAATTGTGTATATATATACACACACATAACATTTCCAAACTATCACTCACCACAGCATATAACACAAAAAGTTCCACTTCACTTATTTTCGTAACTTATCCATGGCTAGTTCTGTAGTGTTTAGGTGTTGTTTAATAGTGATAACAAATTTGTTTATGGCCTTTGATTTTGCTCATGCTCAACCAACAAGAGCTTTTTTCGTTTTTGGTGATTCACTAGCAGATAATGGCAACAATCATTTATTATTTACCACATTACGTGCTGATTTTCCCCCATATGGAATTGATTACCCTACACACAAACCCACCGGACGTTTCTCTAATGGCCTAAATATTCCTGACATAATCAGTATGTGTTTAACTTGTTCTTAACTTAAATACAAGCTAGTGAAAATAGTGCATGTAATTTACTTGCTTAACAATGACAAATTGTTTTGGTTATAGTCTCTAATGTGCATGCATTGCTTAAAGATGAGATTTGCTTTTATGAAATGGTTAAATTGCAGGTGAGCAACTTGGTTTAGAACAGACTCTCCCTTATTTGAGTCCCTTGCTACTTGGTGAAAAACTTTTAGTTGGTGCCAATTTTGCTTCTGCGGGCGTTGGAATTCTTAATGATACAGGAATTCAATTTGTAAGTTTAGTTAGTTGTTATTGTTATAAATATGACTGGTTAGTTTTGTTATAGGATGACGAAATTGCTAGTGACGTGAATCAAACTTTGATCATCCTTTTCAATATTCCCTCGGTGTCTCAAGAGGCGGATCCATGACTATTTTTTGTGTGATTAAAAATAATAGTGTCAAAACAATTGTCCAATTAAATTAAATACTATGGGGACGTTTGTTTCGGTGACACACAAATTATACCCAGGAATAACTTACCCGAAAATAAAAATATGAAAATTCCATTCCTGGATATATTTTTATTTAAAAAGTGTTTGACAAATAAGTTGGCATTCCTGAAAAAATTGGAAGTTACATTTTTTTTAAAAAAAAATCTATGTAGGAAGAACCTGGGAGAAAGACAGGTCTAGTGGTAAATGTAATTACCTTTGTAAGTGCTCTTTGAGCCCGAAGTTCTTCCCTGCCTTGGACTGGGGCACCATCCCCTCACCTCACCCTAAAATTTTTGTAACCAGAAAAAAAAATATGTAGGATTTCATGGGAATGCACATTCCCACTTTCTCACATGGGAATAAAGGAAGGTACTTCATTCCCAGGAACGTCTATACTCAGGAATATATTTTCAAAACCTTATAACAAACATGGGTATAATCATTCTCTAGCCATGTATTTCCAAGAATGTCATCTTTAAACTTGAAACAAACACCCTCTATATATTAATTCATTCAAATTGTGAACAAATCTTCTCTCCTTCTACTGTCCAGATCCTCTCGTCTCCCACGATTCTATCTGAATCCTATTTGTTTTAGGAAAAATCTTTTTTAAATTTTAAATGTTTTTGCGGAAAATCTACTGGTTGGCTATATCCATATTATGCTTAACGGTGGATCCGTCCCTAAGTATCCCCACAATGGGCTACAAATTTGGGGGCTTTTTTATAATGTATTTTGAGTCCTTTAAATTTATGTGTTAAATAATTTTATACTAGATAAAGAGTGCATGATTGTTTCTTTATGGATTATTCTTACATGATCATGAGAATAAATATAAATTACTTACACATACTCACAAAATGTTAACTTTACTTTTAATCTTTTAATTATTTTAGAAAGAACGATTGAAAAAGTATTTCAATATTAAATCATGCTAACTAGTGCTTTCACAACACTAGTTAAGGAACAAAAAGAAATATTTTACATTGAAAAAACATTTTTTTAAACTCTTAAGAGTTTGACTATACATCTTTTAAAAAAGTTTTATCATATTTAATTCCTTAGCTAGTTTTCTAGAGACACTGATTAATATTTTTCTTTAATATTTTGCTTTCATGTAAGTGTGTCTAAAACTTCTGCCCATAGTTTGAGTATGGAAGGCTCGCTTGTTTCTTTATTCACAACTAAAGCTGACAATTAGTTGTAAATTAAATAATTTTTTGGCAGCTGCAAATCTTACACATTCACAAGCAATTGAAGTTATTCGAACAATACCAGCGAAGGTTGAGAGCACATATTGGTGCAGAGGAAGCTAAGAAACTAGTCAACAAAGCACTTGTACTCATCATTATTGGAGGCAACGATTTTGTTAACAATTATTATTGGGCCCCATTTTCAGCAAGATCTCGCCAATTTTCTCTTCCAGACTACGTGACATATGTCATATCTGAATTCAAAAATATTCTAAAGGTAATACTCCTTCTCTCCTAAATTATAAGACGTTTGTCATTTCACATGTAATTAATTTTGTATGTAAAAAATATTTTTAATTGTTTTATAAAATTATCCTTAATAAATGGTATTGAAAATATAAATTAAAGAATTGAAAGAAAAGAGAATGATAAACAATCAAGGATTTAATATAAAAAATAATATTAATGTTTCACTGATGTTGTAAAGTGACTTATAATTTATAAAAAAAAAAAATTTCAAAGCAACTTATAAGTTAAGACAGAGGGAGTATTGTTACCTCCCAATAAATATTATTTTGAAGCATGTGCCATGTATAGTTCAATTGTCAAGAATTTATAATTCACATTGGAGAATGTATCATTCACATCAGAAAAGTACAACTCCAATGTTGGCTAAAGATTAGCCTAGAGAGAATATATAAAGTTTGAGCATGGTCTTGTTAACAAGTGTATCCATAACACTCTTTAAAAATAATAAATAATAATTTTTAATAAAAAATATGTATCTAATGCATTGAAAATTGAAAGTTTAAACATTTGATTTTTAAGGAATAACTTTTTCATTTTATAAGTCAAGACTGACTTCTTTTTTTGAGAAGTCATGATTGACTTCTCTTAACTTTTTTTTATGTGTACATTAATTACAAATTGAAATCTTAACTAACTAATTAAAAAATGAGGTGTGTTATTTGAACATCCATATATGTGACAACTTTTGTGACAACCAAAATTTTATAAAGGAAATGAGGTAGTGACACAAAAATCAAAGCAATAGAGAGAGAAAGTAAAAAGACAATGTGAGTATGAGATAGAAAGTTGTCACAAAAGTTGTAAAAAATGATTGTTCAAATATCATTTCTCTTAAAAAATTTAAGGCTTAAATGCTACTCCCTCCGTCCCAAATCGTATGTCGTTTTGGAAAAAAAAATTGTCCCAAATTATATGTCGCTTTACAATACCAATGAAATATTAATGTTACTTTTCCTATTATATCCTTAACTATTAATTACTCTCTCTTCTTTCAATTATTTCATTTATCTTTTTTCCATACCATTTATTAAGGATAATTTTGTAAAACAACTCATAATTTCTCTTCCCTACACAATATTAATTATATTTCTTAATACGTGTGAAATGGCCGAAACGTCATACAATTTGGGACGGAGGGAGTATTTTGGTTCCTTAAGTATTTAATTGATATCGCTTTGATCCCTTAATTAATAAAAAGATTGTTTGAGTATTTAAGTTTTTTTTAGTCTCGTTTTGGTCCTTTCTGTTAGGTTTCCGTTATTGGCTCTGAGATTTTTTTTTACAAAAAAAAAAAAAAAAAATTTAAAAATATATATACATATTTAAAAATCCCAAAGTCAATGACAAAGTGACACGTGTCACTTTAAAAACATATATATATTTAAAAAATATATTTTGTTTTGTCAAAAAAATAAAAATATTATTAACGTTTTTTATATATTAAAAATATTATTTTTTTATAAAAAACTAAAAAGAAATTTGTAAAAAAAAAAAAAAATCTCAGAGCCAATGACAAAGTGACACGTGTCCACACTTAACGTTTTTTATAAACCTAACAGAAGGGACCAAAACGAGACTAAAAAAAAACTTAAAGTACTCAAACAAATTTTTTTTAATTAAGGGACCAAAGCGATACCAATTAAATATTTAAGGGACCAAAAGAGCATTTAAGCCAAAACTTAAATATCTAATACATATTAATTACTCCATCTCTCTCACAAAAAATGATTTATTTGTAAAAGAAATTGTCCCAAAATGAACAACTCATTTCATATTTCAATACAATACAGTCATCTGGTTTCAAATTATACATTTTAATTTATATTAATTGCATCACTTTCAATTCAATTCTTCTACTTTGCATTTATGATAACAGTGAATGTACTACTACTTTTTTTTTTTTTTTTAACAAATCAAAATGAGATATATATTGTTAACAAAAAGTCTTGCTCTCTAGCACAAGGAGTGCATTAAGAAGCAAAACAAAGTTACAACAAAATAACAACCTGTCCGGAACTACAAAAGAAGTGAAAAAGTAACCTCAGCCTATCCCTAAACAAACAAGGGGATGCTGCCACCATAAATGATAACCAAAAGGAAAGCACACATTTTTAGCTTTCAACCAACGAAGAGAATATAACTTAACCTTTTCCAAAAGATGTACCATCGTATTGGCTTTGTTCGCAAAAAGTCTTTGATTCCTTTCATTCCAAATAACCCAAATGCAACATAGCCAAATCAAATGTAGAAAAGATCGACGAGGAGCATAACCACCTGAAGAGTAAATAAATTGATGGAAATGATCCGTAACTTGATGAGGATCCACTGAATAAACACCAATCCAGGACTTTACAAGATGCCAAAGATTGCCAAAAAAATTACAATGAATTATTAAGTGATCTATAGTTTCTTGTTGACCACAACGTGAAATGCATAGTTGATTTTCATGAGAAATAACACCTCGACGCACCAAGTTGTCCTTTGTCGGCCATCTATTGCGGATGAGGCGCCAAGCACAAATAGAGACTTTTAAAGGGACATTCTTGTGTCATGGTGCAATCGAAGCGACATCATCAGCCTGTATCTCCTGCCTCACAAGCATTTGATACGCTCCACGAACTGTGAAACCAACTATTGTGTCTGGTCGCCAAAGCCACAAGCATTTACTAAAACACCCTTATTAATTGTAGTTAGTGGAGTAGTTAAGTTAGATGAAATTCAATAAATAAGGGTATAATAGTGAAAAAGACTAATAAATGTTTCATTGGTATTGTAAAGTGACAATTATTTTGAGAAAAAAATGCTAAAGAGACAATAATTGTGAGACGGAGGGAGTACTAATTTTACCATCAAAATCAACACAATTAATCATTTTCTTAATAATCGTGCATAAACGCTTAAACGACTACACCCTCCGGTCACTACTATAAGCAAAAATCCATTTTTTAGATACATTCAATTAATGATGTATGTGACATATTATAAAGACCACATGCATCATTAATTGAATATAGGGTTAAATATGTTTTTAGTCCCTATAAATATACCAACTTTTCGTTTTAGTCCCTCTAAAATTTTCCTTCAACTTTTAGTCCTTATAAAATTTTCAATCACTACTTTTGATCCTATTTTTAAGTTAATTTTTGTATTTTTAAATGAAATTGTGCAGAAATGTTAAAAATATTGTAAAAAAAATTCCCAAAAAAAACTAGAATTTTTTTAGCAAAACACAAATTAAATATGAATTTTTGACCTTCAAAAATATAAAAATTTATATTAAATTCATGTTTTGTTAAAAAATTCTAAATTTTTATGGGAGAGATTCTTATAATATTATGAATTTTTCTGGAAAATTTCATTAAAAAATATTAATTCTATATATGAGTTTACTTTAAAAGAGGGACCAAAAGTGAAGATGAAAAAATTTTAAGGGACTAAAAGTTGAAGGAAAATTTTAGAGGGATTAACGAAAAGTTGGTATATTTATAGGGACTAAAAACATATTTAACCTTTGAATGTATCTAAAAATTAGATTTTTATTTATATTAGTGATCGGAGGGTGTATTATTATAGAGGGAAAAAGTATAAAATCTTGTTTTCGATGAAAAAACTGCGTGTGGATCCTCAACAGCTAGCAAGTTTGCCATGGTATTTGCAGCCTAATATCAACCATTGAATTGACTTACTATTAGATTGGATTTAGAAACAATTGAAAAAAAAAAACTGAAAATGATTCCTCAATTATACCCAAGCCAATTTACTCATGTTGTTCCACTAGGTCTCTGAATGTATTAGTTTTCAGTTGTTCTCAATCTCGTTCTCAACATTTTTAAGGGTTTATTCCTTAAAAAAAAAAAAAAAAAACATTTTTAAGGGTTTATTTATCTCAAATCTCATTTTTAGGGCTTTATAAAACAACTTCATTGTTAGGTGCGTTCAGATTAATCGTAACACAAATTTTTGCTCTATGTGTTCCTCTTTTTATTATTTAAATCATGTTTTGACATTCATGTATTATATTGGTATAGTACTCATACTTATGTCGTCCCAAGTTATAAGCAAAAAAAAAAAAAACAAGAATTCATTTTCTTTGTCCAAAATTATAAGCAAAAAAGATCAACTTTTATCATATTTAATTATGTTGTTTCAAAAAATTATATTTTCCAAAGAAAAATTAAATTCAAAGTGCATTCAATTTGCTATCTCTATCATTTGATCAATAACCAATAACCAATTAAAATTGTTTTTACATCTTTCTATAAAATTTATTTCAACGATAACACAAGAAACTATGTTGCAAACTACTATGTTTTAGTTTTCTTAATAAGTGTTATTTTTTTTTTTTTTTTTTTGCTTCTAATATGGGACGGAGGGAATACATCATATACAAACTAATACTCCCTCTATCTCTATATGTAATGTAAGTCCCTTTTGCTTTTTTCATATTTCTTACTAAAAGTTGTTAGTGTAAGTAATGTATCTATTTTGTGTGTTAATATTATCAAATTGTCTTTTGTTTGTATGTGTATTAAATTTGACTTTTCATATTTTAAGACAAGTTAACAGTATTAATTAAAGGTATGTTTAGAAAATAATAATAATAAATGCATCTAGTAATTTGAAAATGGGTTTGCGTTTAGGGACAAAAATAAAGTCAAATGTGTGCTTAAATATAGAATTGGAAGAAGTACATCAATATCGTTAATATCTTGAGAAAGTAATAAAATAATATAATCACATATGTCTGAGTTATGTTGCTTTCAAATACTAACATGTGTTGTACTTGGAACACATCATCGAAATAAGAAGTGTATGTCGGGGTTACATCCATAATATATTTTATTATTTAAAAAAATGGTTAGGTTAACAAGTGCCCTAAGAAAATTGTTTAAGAAATCCATAATAAGAAATTATATCTTGAAAATATAAGTCAAACATATGTAAATGTCATAATTACACAATACCCCAAAGACACTTGTTAGCATTTTCCAATTTTATGTTTCTCTTTAAAAAACAACATTGATGTCATTTTTTTTGTGCTAATTTTTTTTTAATAATTTATAAATAATATAATAGATTTTTGTTGTTTGAAAAATACAAGAATTTTGCTAACATATGTGCACCTAGATTAATCCAATGGATGAGAATATGAGCTGCCGAGAATCCGAATCCAAAAAACTAATATTTTTTTCTTTCCTTAATTAATGTCTCAAGGACATTAGTTAGCATGACCGATTAAATTAATATTTGATTCTTATGAGGATGTTTAATTAACGTACGGGTGCAGAAATTTTATGATTTGGGAGGTCGTAATGTTCTTGTAATGGGCATGGGACCAATGGGATGTTGTATTCCTATAGAGTTACCTTTATGGAGTAATAACGGTGATTGTGATGTTGAACTCGTGAGTGCTGCCTCTTTATATGATCGACAATTTGTCGAAATGATCAAAGAACTCAACACAGAGATTGGTGCTGATGTCTTCATTGCTATTACTGCACATAAACTGTTCATGGATTTTGTTAACAACCCTCAAGCTTTTGGTATGTGCACTAAACCTCTATGTATCAATCTTTCTATTAATTTTGCAGTAAGAAATTAAATTTCAATTTACTGAGGTACTACTTAAGCTTAAAAAAAGCATAAATGAAAATTATTTAGAAAAACTATTTCATCACTTTCTGATTTATTTCTTTTATATAATTGTAACTAATTAAAAAAAATAGTCATTTAAGGTTTTCTCTACTTTGGATTGAAATATCATTCTATTACTCTAAATTTTTCTTTTTCAAAAATTTAAATCAACGGAATTTTTGTGTGGAATTAAAGGGTTTCATAATTATTTTCTAACTTACAACGAATTATTGGTGAACAGGATTTGTTACATCAAAGAAAGCTTGTTGTGAGTATGGCCCATACAATGGGATTAAATTATGCACACCTCTTGCAAACTTGTGCCAAAATCGAGACCTCTATGCATTTTGGGATTCAATCCATCCATCTGAAAAAGCTTGCAGAATCATAGTCCAACAAATCTTGAATGGCTCCAATGAGTATATGTACCCTATGAATCTTAGCACTGTTCTGGCCATGGATCCCATGGTTTGATTCATGCATTGTACTATTAGTTTTCTAGATATTTCTCTGAGGGATTAATTAAGTTACAATATGTCTACTAGTATGTGTTACCATATCTTATCTCTTCTCTTCTCTTATCTCTTATTAATAAAGCTTATTAGGTTAAGCGATTGCTTAACCCCAATCAACAAAGATTTCCCGTCCTTGCTATCATTAAATGCATGGTTATACATTGTGATCAATGACTGATTTAATGAGGGATAACAAAAGATTAGTGTTTGTTGAACGTGTTCCTATAGTTTTTCCTCCCATTATGAATCAGAGGGAGTGAAGACAGTGACAGAAGGTGAATGTTCAATACATAAAAGCAATTAGAGGGATTTCAAAAAAAATCATTGGAAGGTGATTGTCATGATCGTTGATGATCTAGATCGGCATTCATCGTAATATTCATTGATTTTGGATTGGATGTATTGATCTCTCTCTCCCATCTAATTATTTCTCTGATTTTTTTTTCTCCCTATATTTTCTTCACCTTTGCAGGTTTTCCTTTTCGGTTAGATTATGTTTACTGAGGGATGCATAACTTAACTGTAATATTGATGTAAAACAAGAGGACCCATCAACTATTGGTGTTGGAGAAAGCTTTAAATTGAGGGAAATAAAAAGACTAGATAGAAAAGTAACTCTCCCAATAGTTAGGTGCAAAAGATTTAATTAATCAATTTTGGTTTTGTGGTAGTTATGTCATGACAAATGTTTTGTATTGATTTTAATTTTGTACCTATTATTGTTGAGTGGTGATAGGTAAACCATCCTATATGGTATACCATCATTGTACACCCCCCATGTGGCAGGGCAATTTTGTCCATTAACAAAAAACAAGGGACAATTCTGTCCAAACACACAGTCTAGAGTCCCTCCTTCACACTATCTAACTAACCACCACCTCCGGTAACGCCGCAACCTTTTTCACTGTTCGTTCTCCTTCTCACATGCCTCGCAAAAAACATGAGTTGCTTCAGCAACCTTATGTTACCAATTCTCGCTAGAATAGATCTAAATACCAATTCTGTTTCCAATTCACCAATAACTATAAGATCTAAAATTCACCCTCTTGAACAGAAGCTTATCCCTTTACAAATTCACCTTCTTACAACCATAATCAATTTGTTGTTATCTCTCAGTTTTGAAACCATTGTTTTCATATTCAGATCTGGTGATGTTAATTGTTATTATGATGAAAGACAGTACCATCATAAGGTTGACCAAGCAACTAATAGTTTTTGAAACCATTGTTTTCACATTCAAATGTTTCAAGGAAGTGTGAAACACTGTAACGATGTGGTGGTGGCATAGTAAGGACAAAAGAAAAAAAGCGAAGAGAGAGAAGCAGGGGAAACAACGGTGGTGGCATACTGATTTTTCTTTTCCTTTTTCTTTGTTTTTTAATTACTCTTTACCATGTCAGCATTGATCAATTTTTAAAGGTTTAATTGCCAAATAATGAGTGGTACAAAGTGTGTACAACTTTAAAGGGTGTCCATGTAAATTTATCCATTATTATTTGAGCTTTTATTTTGGGAAATGATAAATCGACCACTCCAACTTGTACAGAGCTTGTACCACTTGCTGATGTGGCAAGTGTTAATTTTAAAAAATTGTTTTGGAATGACTTCGTAATAAAAAAAAAACAAAACATATGGCTCTCTTTCTCTCTCATGGAAGCTCCATCCACGCTTTCTTTCTCTTTCGGAACCTCAGAAAATGTCACCGGAGAAGAGGTTGGTCGTGAGGGACGATAGTAATGGTGGTGGTGGAGGACGGTGGTGGGTAAGGGTGGAAATAGGCCAAGCCGCTCGTTAGGGGCCTTTGGCCCGACCCATTAAAAGCCCGGCCCAGCCTAACTCATTTAATAAATAGGTTAGACATGAGCTTTTAAAAAGCCTATTAATTTAAATGAGCTAGGCTTAGGCTTATAAAAACGCCTATCAGGCCTATCAAGCTGGTCCGTATATGAGTATATTACATTTTCCTATATTTATTATTCATATATTAATAAATAATAATAATAAGAGTTCCTTCAAATTATCATATTAAGTTGGTGATTTTTTTATCACATTGAAGATTTTATGCATTTTTTTCCTGCTTAAGTGCTGATTTTGTTTTCAGTTTCTTACGGTTTGAAAGCTTGTTTAGTTATCATTAAATACCCATATTGTGATTTGATTTGTGTGAATTTTTTAGGCTTGGTACTAATATGCCTAAAGTTAAGTATGATTATCAGATTAAGTTTGAAATTTGTTATAAGACATGAATATTCTTGAGTTTATATCCATATATAAATTTTACGATTGTGTTTTATTAGTTTAATGTGTATCTAACTAATGTTTATCTCTACATTAAGTATGTTGCACAAATTGAAAAGAAAGAAAAATGGATGAATCGACTCTGTTAGAAATTTGTAACACAAACTAGGGTTTTAGACAGGCTAATAGACCAGACCAGACTTTTAAAAAGGCCAGACCATACTTAAAATAAAGTCTTTGACATGTAAAAGGTCAAGGCTTAGGCCTTAGTTTTTTCAAATAGGCCAAGCCTATATAAGCAAAGCTCGGCTCGGCCCGGCTCATTCCCACCCCTAGTGGTGGGGAGGACGACGGAAGATGGGGTGGGTATGGCCGATGGTGGTGGCTGGTGAGGGAGGAAGTCTGAGGGAAGAGAGGTCAGGTCTGAAACGTGGGTGGTGATGAAAACGGTGAACACGACAGCGACAGTGTTGATGAGGGGGAACGAGGGTGGTGGTCGTAGGGGATCGAAGGTGGATGGAGGGTGTAGATCTGAGGTCGCCGGAAACGGAGGCGACCTTGTTGATGATGGGGTTGATTGTGGTGGATGAATGATGTTAGATCTGAGGGCGACTGGTGGTTGTGAGATTTGATGTTGACGACGGCGGACGGCGGTCATGGGTGGGCTTGCCGGTAGTGGTGGTGGTGGGACTGACCAGTGAAGAAGAAAAGGTAAGGGAAAAAAGAGAAAGAAAGAAGAAAGGATGAGAAGAGTCATTTACAAAATTGTCCCCACTCTAATTAATAGAAAAAATGCCACTTGGGGGTGGTACAAGAGTGTATGTCCACCTAAGGGTGTTTATCTATAACTACTCTTTATTTTAGTGAGTTTTAAGAGTAAAATTGCACCTGTACTATGTATTTTGTTTTTCGTGCTTTATTGGTTGTTTTTTTATGTAGTTCTTGATTACATCAATATAATTATGCACCGAAAAAGAGTGGAGGGGACTGAGAATGTGGCAGGTATATCACTTTGATGCGAAGGATGGTGGTGTGGCTCTATTTGAGTTCATAGGTTGAAGATGATGAAGAGTGAGACTTTGATGAGAAGGTGATGCTCTGTCAGTGTGTGTTATGCTGCACCGTGTGTTTTATGTATGTAATTTTTTTCCCTGCACTGCTACTTTAGTTTCAAGTTTTCCTTTGGTGTTATTGTTCAGTCGTTTTGTGCGATATATTTTATGCATAGTTAGTTATATTAGCGGTGGGTGGTTTAGGTTCTTTGCAGACAAGCTTTCTCTACAAGAAAAACATTGATCTGAGACAGAATTTTCTGTCGCATAATAGTGTAAATTTCCGTCCCAATTGAAATCTGGAACAGAATTTGCGAAAATTTTCTTTCGTCGTAAATAGTGTTGTCGCAATCGGTTGGGGACGGAATGTGGAACAGAATGTAGTTATTTATTTTTTTAGCACATCTTTGTTTCCCCCCAAGGTTGTGACAAAATACTTATATTTCGTCCCAATGATATGACAGAGTTTGTGATGATGTGGACTTAATGTAAATCTGATTATTTTTTAAAATATCTTTTGGGACATAATTATATAAGATATTCTGTCGCAAATAATTTATATGCAATTTTTAATATTCTCCCCAAAATTTAATATATATTTATATTATGCACATTAACTTGTGTCTATCATCATGTTCAAAATTTGATACTAAACTACAAATCATTTTCTTGATCAATTATTGATAAAATCTCTCTAAATAAATAACAATAACAATGCTCTTTAATTAAATAATAAGCGAATTGGTACGAGATCAATAGAGATGCAAGAGTATAAGTACATAGAAAACAAAGTGAAAAGAAGGCGTGTGAAAATAACATTTCTTCAAATATACAATTATTTGCTGTGTTTAGGCTAGAGACAGAGAAGAGACGAAATGTGCTACAAATATCCAATTGTCCTACTTGGTTGATAGGGAAAATCCTAAAAAAAATATAAATTGAATGAAATTGCCAAACATGGCCATGATTAGTTACATCTAAAGGCTGAAATGTGACTTCTAAAAGAGAGTGTAATTTACCGACCTTGTATCAAACACATTTTGCTTGAATTTGTCTGGTACAACCTCCCAAGTCACGGGCTTAAAGTTCAATACATATAGTCAGTTAAATCATTCATTAATCATATATAAATAAAAATTAATCATATATAAATGCAAATGTAACTAACTATTATAATTTGACCTTCGATGGTGTTGGTTTGAGACTTTGAATGTGCTTCTAAGATTTAATTTTTTCGGTGTCAATTTTGGTGGAATAATATATAGGGTTTTGCTCTGACTTTAAATGAGGTCCTGAAATAGACAGTGAGATTGAATCTCTCAGATTTATCGATCTTTGATTGGATATAAATTTTTTTTTAAAAAAACTATACCTTAATTTTTTATTTTTTTTATAGAAAAACTATATTTATGAATTGGGCATTGAACAAGTGCAATTATTTTGTTACTTGATTCGGCATTGCTTTAAACTTGGAAGGTGGTAGAAAATTCAAGAAAACATTTATGAATGTATTTTGAAGGTACGTATCAGTTCTTCAAACATTAGATATATAACCACAACATAGCATAAAAAGTTTCATTCACTTATTCATACTTAGCCATGGCTAGTTCTTTAATGTTATGTTGCAGTTACATACTAATGATAAATTTGTTTGTGGGTTTTGATTTAGCTTATGCTCAACCAAAAAGAGCTTTTTTTGTTTTTGGTGATTCAGTAGCAGACAATGGCAATAATAATTTCTTAACAACCACAGCTCGTGCAGATGCTCCACCATATGGCATTGACTTCCCTACACACGAACCCACTGGACGTTTTTCTAATGGCCTAAATATTCCTGACCTAACTAGTATGTGCTTAATTTGTTATTAGCCTACTTACTATGTTCAGAATATTTGTTTGCTTAACAATGCTTATTTATTTGATTATATTCTCTCATTTGCATACATTTCTTAAATTAAGATGAATTTTGATGTTGTGAAATGATTAAATTGCAGGTGAGAGACTTGGTTTAGAACCATCTCTTCCTTATTTGAGTCCCTTATTAGTTGGTGAAAAACTTTTAGTTGGTGCCAATTTTGCATCAGCAGGTGTTGGAATTCTCAATGATACCGGATTTCAATTTGTAAGTCTATTTAATTGATGATTTTATCTTTGTTTTTTTGAATAGGCAAAGAAATTTATTAATAACAACTCAATCACTTGCAAGTTTACAACAATTCAGAATACACCAAAGATATCAACCAATACTTTAGGGTTAATTAGGATCCTCTTCAATATATAAGATTATCTCCATATATTGAATCCTAAACCTCTTTCTTAAATGCAGTTTTGGTTGGTATATTTTAACTGAAACATAATTTTAGTCCCAAATTTTTAAATATAGGCCTTTATTACCCAATTTCAAAAGTTTTAACTGAAAAATGACAATTAGTTGTAAATTAAATAATGTTTTGGCAGCTACAAATCATCCACATTGGCAAGCAATTGGATCTATTCAATCAATACCAGCAAAAATTAAGTGCACAAATTGGTGCAGAGGGAGCTAAACAACTAGTCAACAAAGCAATTGTACTCATCATGCTTGGAGGCAACGATTTTGTCAATAATTATTATTTGGTCCCATTTTCAGCTAGATCTCGCCAATTTTCTCTTCCAAACTATGTCACCTATCTCATATCTGAGTACAAAAAAATTCTGCAGGTAATTATTTGATTCCCAATAAATACTCTCTTTAGGGCATGTGTTATTTCATTCATTACCCCACAAACAGTCGATTGGAATTTGAGATTCACATAGGAAAAACATAACTATTATATAATGCTCATTTTCGTGTTAAGTATTCGACTGTTATGAGAATGCTTAACACACGTTAACGATCGATGCAGAGACTTTATGATTTGGGAGCTCGTAGGGTTCTTGTTACGGGCACAGGACCAATGGGGTGTGCACCTGCTGAGTTAGCCTTGAAAAGTAGAAATGGTGATTGTGATGCGGAACTCATGAGAGCTGCGTCCTTATATAATCCACAACTTGTTCAAATGATCACACAACTCAACAGAGAGATTGGTGATGATGTCTTCATTGCTGTTAATGCACATAAAATGCACATGGATTTTATTACCAACCCTAAAGCTTTTGGTATGTGCACCAAGTTAGTTTTTAACCAATTATTTAAATTTAGGTCTTAATTATATTTGAACTTATCAATAAAATTTGGACACCAACAGGATTTGTTACAGCAAAGGATGCTTGTTGTGGTCAAGGGCGATTCAACGGGATTGGACTGTGTACACCTATTTCAAAATTGTGCCCAAATCGAAACCTTTATGCATTTTGGGATGCATTTCATCCATCTGAAAAAGCTAGCAGAATCATAGTCCAACAGATGTTCATTGGATCCAACCTGTATATGAACCCTATGAATCTTAGCACTGTTCTCGCCATGGATTCCATGGTTTGATTCTAGATATCTCTAGCTGGGATTAATTAAGTTACAATATGTGTATGTGTTACCATTTATTTAGTCCCTAGCTAGAGTGATTTGTGGTACAAAATATGCTAGCTTGTTTATCCTAAATTTCTATTGCCAGTAATCAGATGTTTTATTCTTTGGTGTGAGCTAGCTTTATATGCAGCTCTTAAATGTATTGCGAATTTTCAAATTATGGGCAAATGAGTTTACTATTGTTCATAATAAAAATTGAATTTACTATTGTACATGCAACGAACAACTAGTCAAGTTTTACCCACCACATATGAAACTAGCCACATGTAATTGATAAAATAATTTTATAAAATTGACTTGATTAAAAATAAGTTAAATATAAACATATTTATATTTAGATACATTAATATTAATATAATAATAGATAGATTGAACAATAATTTTCTTTAGTGAAGAGTTTTAATATTCATTGTGATCATATTCAGCTCGATATATTAGTCTATGTGAAGTTGCGAGCAGTGGATATCCAATTCACACCGGAATAAAGATCTACAAAAATTGATCCAAAAAATTTATCTAACTTAATTTATCTCGATCACCTATAGTTTGTAGACCATTCACTTGAGGGAAAAAAAATTCACATCCTTTAATGAAGTATTTGATCTAATCTAATCTTCTTAACCCCTAAAGCATCCACCATGATGAGTGTTACGTTACTCTTACTGTGGAGTACTCTCTCTTCATTTATAGTTTGTCCCGCTTAATAAATTGTATTCAAATAAACGAATCGTGTTGAAATTTAATTATATAAAGTTATTTATGAGACTCATTTAATAAAAAAAAATTAAGATGTTTATTGAAGAAATTGAATGTTTACTAAATAGTAACGATATAAAATTATAAATAAACTCTCCCGGGAGCCGCCACCCTTTCCTTACAACCTTAGTGTTTCTCCTTTATCTACCAAAGAGAGATGACTTAAAGTCAATTTTGTAACCTGAAATTACCCCTTAAATTATTTTTCTCCTTTCCTTTTATTTAAATAATTGATTTTCATGTGTATTTAATTTTTCTTTTGTGATTTTGTTGTTTTAGTGCAACGTTGATTTGTTCGTCGTCTTTGTGCAATGTTGTTTTGTTTTTCCGTCTTGTTATAGTGTTTGTTCGATTCAGATTGTCACCTCAGCTTCATCCATGAAGATCCAATCAATGACTTTGGTGTCGTTAATATTACAGATCCGAAAACATGAATATTACAGACACTTGAATATAGTTATATTTGTAGGTTCATGAGCTTTGTTGTTTTATGCTATTAGTATGGATTTTATGAGTTTGTTCGCAAATTCATTTTTTTATTATTAACGAATCTGCATTATATTGATGTACTCTATCAATAAATGAATATCGTTAATTCTTAGTTTTAAAAAATTATAAAATGAGAGTTGTGTACATAAGTAAATCATTTAAGCATCCAAAATATAAAGCTTCATTATAGATGCTCTAACCATATATCCTTAATGAATTAAAGAATCTAGTTATTTACTGCACTGCACTAACAATGTCCATTTTTAATTATGAGATGTTTGGTACGAGATCAACAAAGATGCAAACAAATTTAAGTATAAAAAAAAACAAAGTGAAATGAAGGCGTGTGAAAACAACATTTCTCCAAAAATATTATTCCTAACCTTTGTTTAGGCTAGAGACAGAACAAAAGACGAAATGTGCTACAAATATCCAATTGTCCTACTTGGTTGATAGGGAAAATCCTAGAAGAAATATAAATCGAATGAAATTGCTAAACATAGTCATGATTAGTTACATTTAAAAGCTGAAATGTGACTTCTAAAAGTGAGTGCAATCTACCAACATTATATCGAACATATTTTTGCTTGAATTTGTCTGGTATAATCTCACAAGTCACAACCTTATATTTTAATATAAACAGTTAATCATTCATAAATCATATATAAATGCAAAGTAACTAACTATACCTTGTATAATTTGTCGAGCATTCGTTTTCAAAATGTGACAACCCTAGAGTCCTAACTATATATAATAAGACATATTATCATACACAGTTACACATGAATCAACATCTACTTTTGTAGTGTTGTCACTAATTATCAAAACCTTTTTCTCCTAGCCATATTCATCCAATTCAAATAATCATGGTTAATTTTCTTGTTTTCTCACTCTGCATTGTTGTGATTTTTGGTCTAGCAAATGGTTTTATTGGTGTAGATGCCCGCCGTGCTTTCTTCGTGTTTGGAGACTCACTTGTTGATAATGGCAATAACAATTTTTTGGCTACCTCGGCGCGAGCCAATTATCCACCTTATGGCATTGATTTTCCAACTCGTCAACCCACTGGACGTTTCTCCAATGGCTTAAACGTTCCTGATTTAATCAGTTGTGTAAATTAATTTGATCATTTCTCCGTTTTCAAACAATTTTTTTATTATCATTTCTCATATTTTCATTGTGTTGTGTAAATTAGTTAACTCATATAGTAATTATTTATGTTTGTGATTATTAAAGGTAAAGAACTTGGGTCATCTCCTCCTTTGCCATATTTAAGTCCTAAGCTCAGAGGGCATAGAATGCTTAATGGTGCCAACTTTGCTTCTGCCGGCATTGGAATTCTCAATGACACTGGATTTCAATTTGTATGTGAAAATTGATGAAACATAAGTAACATTAATTTGAATTTTGTATATAGTTTTATTATTTATGGATGCAATGAAATCATATTGTATACATATATTATTGCAGATAGAAGTAATCAGAATGTACAAACAGCTAGATTTTTTCGAAGAATACCAGAAAAGGGTGAGTGATCTAATTGGTAAAAAAGAAGCTAAGAAATTAATAAATGGAGCACTAATCCTTATTACATGTGGAGGTAATGATTTTGTGAATAACTACTACTTGGTGCCAAACTCCCTAAGATCCCGCCAGTATGCTTTACCAGAATATGTCACGTATTTGCTCTCTGAGTACAAGAAGATTTTACGGGTAATTTTTATATTTTATGTGTGCATGATTTTCTTCGAATTAAAAATAATAATAATGATGGTAATAATAATATTAATACTAATAATAATAATAATGGTTTACATTGAGTAATTAGTTTGAAATGTGATTTCCAGAGACTATATCATCTTGGAGCACGTAGGGTTCTGGTGTCAGGAACAGGTCCAATGGGTTGTGCTCCAGCAGCATTAGCTATAGGAGGCACAGATGGTGAATGTGCACCTGAGTTACAGCTTGCTGCGTCCTTATACAATCCAAAACTTGTTCAGTTGATCACAGAACTCAATCAACAAATTGGATCTGATGTTTTCTCTGTGCTTAACATAGATGCACTCAGTCTTTTTGGAAACGGTATAGTAAATATATATATAACTATTAAGATTAAATATATTTTTTTAGTTTTTTCTGCTTAATAATTCATCAAATAACTTTAAACTTCAATAAGGACAAATATATAGCTTAGCTTGTTTTCGGACTGAAATTATATATAAGGTAAAAGTTATTTGAAAATATTTTTACAAAAGTTTTAAATTTGATTTAAATTAGTTTTTTAAGAGAAAAAATAAATAAATTTTAAATACAAAATTAAAACTAATTATGAAATTATATATGTTTTTATTAATGAAATATTTAAACCATGATTTTTATTTTTGTTGAAAAAGTATCAATTTTAAGATATTGTTATAAGTGAAATCTAACGTAATTGAAACCTAGTTTGATCTATATATATATATCTAGTATGTGGAATTAATTCGATGAACGTAGATTGTTAGTATATACTATCAATATTGATATACTAACAATTAATTAAAGAAGTCATTATTATTTATTAAATGAATGATGTAAAATTGTGCATATATATATATGTAGAATTCAAGACATCAAAGGTGGCATGTTGCGGTCAAGGACCTTATAATGGAATTGGACTGTGCACATTGGCATCAAGCATATGTCAAAACCGTGACGACCATTTATTTTGGGATGCATTTCATCCATCTGAAAGAGCCAACAAAATGATCGTTAAGCAAATCATGACAGGTTCCACAGATGTTATATACCCAATGAATCTCAGCACCATTTTGGCCTTGGATTCTAAGATCCCTCTCTAGCTAAACCACCAATCAATATTATGATTCCATGTATAATAAGTACATTATCTATATTGGAACTTGA
The DNA here is from genome assembly GCF_003473485.1 of Medicago truncatula. Classification (NCBI taxonomy): domain Eukaryota; kingdom Viridiplantae; phylum Streptophyta; class Magnoliopsida; order Fabales; family Fabaceae; genus Medicago; species Medicago truncatula. Next base: position 39,233,981 of record NC_053042.1, on the reverse strand, counting down.
TTAATAATAAGTTTTATGTATCATTTTGAGTCCACAAAAAAATGTTATGTAATATGTATCGTAGTATATATGTTGTTATGGTTTGAATAATAACTACCCTTTTTTACAAAAATAATAATAATTAAATGTGTTTTTCTTTTGCCTTCAATATGTTCTTGTTTTAAATCTTCATCACTACACTACACTTATGCTGTGATTTCATATTCTTATTATGTTGATTTGGATGAATATTGGGACATCTCTTATAATTGGTAAGCTATGTGGGAATATTGTCTTAAAAGTTCTTATAAACATGGTTGGTCCAAGAGTAAGGTTACCAACAAAAAAAATTATTTTCATTAGCTTTTTATAAACAAAAAAGACCTATGCAAACAAAAATTTATCATGTATTAAAACTTATTTTAAGTCTCATTTATTAATAACTATTAAAAGTTATTAGATCGGTCTTGCGATAAAATGGTTTTTTCTTTCTTAGGCAAGGTTGGGGATGTCGAGTCTTATTAATCATCCACTTCATTTGTTATCGTTCATTTTTATGCTTGGTGAAAGTGAGAAATAATTATTAGGAGGATAGATCAATTATACAAGAAGATACATTCTTTCATAGTAATAAATATAAATGTATAGTGTTTGATCACACATACATAAAAATGTTTTCCCTCAAAGTACTAAATCAATATATTATCAATTTCATTTTTATTATTAAAAAAAAAAAAACTACTTTGATGTGTGTGTCCAAACACTATCCATTTATGCTTGTGTCCATATTAGAATTTCTCTATGCAAGTATTAGTTAACCCAAGGTCTTTACTGCAATTTGCAACAAATATTATCCAACGATGACTAAATGAATGTAAGTGCTTATAAGACATGGACGCAATTGTCATTTTTCAGATAACATACTTCACCTTTAAGGTTAACGCTAGCGCTGTTAACAAGTACCATCGTTAATGACCCAACTAAACGGAGGGACCATGTTGATTGAACATTATAATTGTGAGAGAGTTTAAACTATTTCAATTAATTTGATGATGGAATTGACCGATTAGTCAAATTCAAGGACAAACAAGCATATTCACTTAATATTTTATGGTTCTCTCAATGTTTTTGTCTTTCCTAATACATCCAAATCAATTAGTCCAAATGTACAAAATGCATAGTTCAATTTAGTATCAGATTTTTGCCGTCCAAATTTTAGTGATCTGTTCAATTTTTATTCGAATTATATAATCCAGACATGAGTAAATTCAGTAATTTTTAGAGAGCATAACACATGAGAAATTTTCAAAATTAAAGTGTAAAGTGGTAGCGGGGGTGATGTCCAAAGACAAGACCCAATTAGATAATTGTTTTTTTGACATTTATTGTTTCTAGAAACACATGAAAACTACCCTAACTTATAACTTATAACTTACACAAACATTCCAGCGGTGGTTAACTACCCTAACTTATAACTTGAAAACTATAGTTAAGTATAATTTAGTTTTTGGTCATTTCCATGTGTTCCGGAAAGAATTTCAAAATAGCAAGCTTCACAGTTGGATTTAGTTCGAATTTAGATAAACGTCATTTGTGTACTATCATCTCCTTATCATCAACACACACGACCACTTTGTTCTTTCTTCCGACACTGAACGCTATAACCACTTCACTCTACTCTCAAACCAAAACTCTTTACACATGCATTCATGTTACAGTTACGGCTCCACTTACATCCCCTTCAAATTAAACCGCTTAACTCCTCGAACCGGACCAGTTCGAGCAGCGCTATCTTCTCCAGAGAAGCGAACCAGAAAGAAGAAGCAAGTGAAAGATGATGACACTTTACTTGAGAACAGTCTCCGGTTCAGTTTCATGGAAGAGCTCATGAACCGGGCTAGGAACCGTGACTCAACCGGAGTTTCTCAAGTTATGTATGATATGATTGCTGCTGGTTTGAGTCCTGGTCCTCGCTCGTTTCATGGTTTGGTTGTTTCCTATGCTCTTAATGGCAATGAACAAGCCGCGGTAATGTTTCAATTCACTTGTTTTCAGCTTATTTACAGAAGTAAATACTTTTGAGACTCTTTGGATTAACTTATAGAAACATCTTATTACATTTTCATAAACAGTTTTTAGCTTATTTTTATAAGCTCTATAGGATTGTTTATGAAAATGGACTTATAGCCAATATAAGATATGTTTAACACTTGGACTTTATTTATATTTTGCGTTTGTTTGAATTGACTTATTTGAACTTATCTAGTACCGTAGGTACTTTTGAGACTATTTGGATGAACTTATAGAAACATCTTATGGTATTCCCTAAAAAAAATAAAAAATCTTATGGTATGTTTATAAGTTGTTTTCAGCTTATTTTTGTAAGCTCTCTAGGATAGTTTATGAAGACAACTTATAGCTAATGTAAGAAAAGTTTGACTTTATTTCTATTTTGGGTATGTGTGGATTGACTTATTTGAACTTATCTAGTAGCGAAAGCTCATCCAAGATTGTTTGGGATAAGAACTTGAGGAAACAACTTATGTGGTGTCCATGCTGTTTTCAGCTTATTTACATAAGTTATTTAGTATAGCTTGTGAAAAACAACCTATAGCTAATATTGAAACAATTTGAATTTATTTATATTTTGGGTCTGTTTGGATTGACTTATTTGACCTTATCTAGTAGTTATCTAGTATCGTACACACTCGTGAGACTATTTGGAAGAACTCGAGGAAACAACTTATGACATGTCCATAAGCTGTTTTCAGCTAGCTTATTTACATAAGCTCTTTAGGATAGCTTATGAAAACACAACTTATAGCTAGTACTAAAACAAGTTGTATCATAAATGTTACAATTTATTGTATTTTGTTATAGAAATAGCTTATAAATAAGAACTTGTATGATAAATGTTTGTGCTATATGCGTTTAATTATGTTGTTTATCCAAACAAGGCGTAGTTATTGATTAATAATATTATACAGATGGATTCGTTGAGGAGAGAGTTAGGTGCAGGGCTTCGACCGATTCATGAAACTTTCGTTGCATTGGTGAGATTGTTTGGGTCTAAAGGTCATTCAACTAGAGGTTTAGAGATACTTGGAGCTATGGAAAACCTAAATTATGATATTCGTCATGCTTGGATAATTCTTATTGGTATTACTTTGGTTATGATGTTATTCATTCCACTCTCAGTTGATGATGGTTTTATTCTATTTAAGTTAATGACTGGTTTATGGTGTGTTTGTTATCCTATGTGATGTAGAGGAACTTGTTCGGAACAAGCATTTGGAAGATGCTAACAAAGTGTTCTTGAAGGGTGCTAAGGGTGGCCTCAGGGCTACTGATGAACTTTATGATCTCCTAATTGAGGAAGATTGCAAAGCTGGAGATCATTCTAATGCTTTGGAAATTTCGTATGAGATGGAAGCTGCTGGACGAATGGCAACAACATTCCATTTTAATTGCCTACTTTCTGTGCAGGTCAACTTTCCCAATCTATTTATTGAGCAGTTCTAAGGTTCAGTTTCATATCACAATAAAAATGGGTGTAGAAAGTAGAAACTATTAGGTGACATTTTTTTTTCTTTCCATTTTAAATAAACTAATATGCGTCTGTTTATAAACGAATACAATAATTGCTGCCGTATTGTTTTTCACATCGTATATTGTCTCTAGCCCCAAATGTAATGGTGAAAATAAGATCAAGTTAGCTTTTTTACTATTAAAATGGGGCTGCAGATATTTAGGGTGTGTTTGGATTAAGGGTTTATGAGGGGAAGGGAGGGGAGGGTTTACTTTTCGTTTTTAAATTACGGACTATATAACATTTTTTTCTAAAATAAACTAAGGGTTATTGAAGTATTATATGATTGTTTATCATGTTAATATGTTAACTTTTTATAAAACATTTCAGTGTCCGTAATTTAAAAATGAAAAGTAAACCCTCCCCCCCTCCCCTCTTAAACCCTCCATCCAAACACACCCTTAGGGATCATACACGTCGTTCAAATACTGTTCTCTTTACTCAACTGATTTTGAGTGTTAATTAATTAACTCATGTGTATTAGCCATAATACATACATCATTATCTAGATGAATTTCATACTGAAAACACCAACCAAATCCTTGCTTCATGGATTGTGGTTTTTTGTGACTGTAAAATATGTTAAGGTTGCTGATATAGAATACTATGTAATGTCACTTCCCTTTTACATGTTTCAGTCTTTCAAGTGAACAATGCTGAGTTTTTCGACTTTTCAAATTTCAATTAGCTGTGGAAAAACAAATTATGAGTGTGTTTGGTCTTGACCTGACTGTTTGTGTTATGTTTTTTTCTTAATATTACATCCTTCAAATTAAATAGGCTACCTGCGGAATACCTGAAATAGCCTTTACAACATTTGAGAACATGGAATATGGAGAAGGTTTGAATTCCACTTCTCTATTTCTTATTGCTTGTGAAATACTTCTTTTTAAATTTTAATTTTCCTCTCTTTTTCATTTCTTCAATTACGTATGAATATTGTTCGGGATAAGTGTGCCCTTTTCGAGATTGAATAAGCCTATTTCTCCATTATGAACTACATCTGAGGTGAATTATCTTTAATTCTTTTGCTACAGATTATATGAAGCCTGATACAGAAACATACAATTGGGTCATTCAAGCGTATACTAGAGCCGACTCTTATGACAGGTTAGTTTGTTGTGTGTCCATGGCCAATAAGAGGCAAAAGGCAACATTATTGCATGATAATCTTTTTTCTTCAACAGTTTAGAATTGTTCTTTGATCTTTGTATTCTACCTTTTTATTTGTCGATATCTCCACAGTCCACGTTTGGAGTTTGATTCTGACTCCTATCACCTGCCATAGTTTAATAGTTGAGGCAGTGTTGTCAATCCTGAAAAATAGAAATCTGTTCAACTTCCGCTACATTATAGTGCTGTAGTTCTGATACAACTGCTTTTTGAGAACACTGTGCTAAATTGTGGAACAACAGTGGTTTGTTTAAATTTCACTAGGCTATAGCGCTGCTATAGCTGTTCAAGAACACTGCGTTGAGGTCCCCATTGGATTTCTTAAAATGAATATTTCCTGGATTGAATTGGATTTGTTGTTGCCTGATCTAATCAAACTTGTTTCCGTTTGGCTTGTAGAGTTCAAGATGTCGCTGAGTTGCTTGGCATGATGGTTGAAGATCATAAGCGTGTACAGCCAAATGTGAAGACCCATGCGTAAGATACATTATTTATATTTTTTTTTACGAACCTGACCATTTTAGCTTATTGAATGTCGAATAATTTGAATTCATTAGTATAGAATTTTGCTTTTTATTAGCTGTATTCATTAGTATTTGTAGCTGAATTATTTGAAAAATATTTGAAGTTATAATGAGCTGAAGTTTGCATCAAGACCCATCACAAAGCAACAGATTGCAAAGAAGCTTTAATATGTGAGTCTTTGTATAAAAGAAGAAACATCGTCAAAGAGGGAATATAAACTTGGGGAAGGTTCTTAAACCACAGAGTATAAAAGATATCAGCGATGAGGCTATAGAGTATCACAAAGCTATTGAATATCAGTCTTGAGATTTCCATTAAAACAACATTGAGTGAAGCTACAATAGAGGCCATAAATATGAACCTTAAGGCCAACAACTGTATGCGCTAAGAGACTCCTTGAAAATGTGAGCATTCCTTTCTAACTATACATTCCGGAGGGTAACCACACAAAGACCGCACACCACAGTCTGCCACTAAGAATATTCAGCAAAATTAGCAGATAAATTGATATAAGAGGATAAACTTATGCAATCTTATATAAATTCTTTTTTAATACAATTTTCACTTCAAATAGTTTTTCAAATAATACACCACAGTTTGCCACTATGGATACTTTAATTTACTTCAAATTAGTTATTATGTTAAAAATTAGAAAATTAGTTTTTTTTAATTTAATTATTATTTTAAATACTTTTTTATGGAAGTTTGAGCTGCTTTCCCTTTTGTGGAAAAAGTTTTTGCTAAAATACAGAAAAAACAAGCAATTCAACATAATCTGTGAGAGTGTTGGTGGTGGGGGAGTGTTAAGGTTGAGATTTTTTGTTCTATTTAAATTCAGAAGCCCTGTTGTATCCTGCTTTAATGTATAGATTTTAGTGAAGTATCCTTCTACGAGGAGTTTACTTTGACCAATGACTAAGTAACCCTGTGAACTGGTGTCTCTGTAGGCTGTTAGTGGAGTGTTTTACCAAGTACTGTGTAGTACGAGAAGCTATCAGGCATTTCCGAGCACTTAAAAACTTTGAAGGGGGTACAAAAATTCTTCATATGGATGGGAACCACGGAGATCCTCTTTCTTTGTACCTTCGGGCATTGTGTCGGGAAGGTATGATTATACTGGTTATTTATTTTTATTGTCATTCTTAGAGTTGTTGTCTTTATTGTTAAAGAATTTAATATTTCATTAATATTTTGTACAAAATGTTAGAGCATTTGACGCATGCATTCTATAGGGTGTAAAATACGTTCAGCTGAAAGAATTATTTTCATGGTATACTAGTTGAAGGGTAATATGCTATTTCATCTTGTGTAGAAGGTTTGCTTCCACAAGATATGATCATTTCCTTGAGAAGCTATTTTCTTACATTTTGTTGCTTATGTGGTGAAACAGATAATTTACAATACTATGGATAATGATCATGGTAAATGTAATTGTCTGTGGAGTTCAATATGTAGTGTCATAAATTGTGTCTGGGAATGCTTTGACACAAGCCGGTACACATTTTTTTACTATAGGAAGGATTATTGACATGCTTGAAGCATTAGAAGCTATGGCCAACGATAACCAGCAAATCCCCCCACGGGCAATGATCTTGAGCAGAAAATACCGGACATTAGTGAGCTCATGGATTGAACCTTTACAAGAGGAGGCTGAACTTGGTTATGAGATTGATTATATTGCTAGGTATTGTTTTTATGTAAGCAAATAGTTGCTATTTTGTATTTGGTTATTTTAATATTATTATGGCCTAAGTTTTTAATTTTATTTATTTTTGCACATACTTTTATTGCTTAATCTTTGCCAGGTCACTAAACCCCAAACTGAAATTATCATAATGAACTGACTCGTCATTTTTAGTTTTGATCGAGGCTTCACCTTGTGATGGTAAATTGTGTTTTATAGCTTTCATATTTCTGTGCAGGCCAATATGTCCACTAGACCCAGTGTTATACTATAAAATTCTGAATCTCTGTAGTACCCAATATCGGACTATTGGCAAAATAGGCAGACCAAAATCCTAGTGATGGTCTGAAGAAGCTCCTGAATTTTTTTCTTGCTAGAAAATTTCCAAACTTTTTTATTTTGGCTTCCTTTCTTTCTATTTAATGCAGGCACGTCCTACCGCTGGTCTAGTATATATTAGTTAATGGGCTAATTGACTCCGTACATATTATTATATTGATTTATGTTTGTTGATGTCTTGATTGCAAATTTGCTATTTATTGAAACAGATATGTTGAAGAAGGTGGCCTTACTGGAGAGCGCAAACGGTGGGTGCCCCGAAGTGGTAAAACACCTCTAGATCCTGATGCTGATGGATTTATATATTCAAACCCAATGGAGACTTCCTTCAAACAAAGATGCCTTGAGGAGAAGAAGGTGTACCATAAGAAGCTTCTGAAGAAGTTGCGGTATGAAGGAATTGTAGCTTTAGGGGATGGTGCATCTGAATCCGATTATGTTAGAGTGATTGAGTGGCTAAAGAAAATCATAAAGGGGCCTGAACAGAATGCATTAAAGCCTAAGGCGGCTAGTAAAATGCTTGTGAATGAATTGAAGGAAGAACTAGAAGCACAAGGTTTACCAATCGATGGAACCAGAAATGTTCTTTACCAGCGTGTTCAGAAAGCAAGGAGAATAAATCAATCTCGTGGTCGGCCGCTTTGGGTTCCTCCCATTGAAGTGGAAGAAGAAGAGGTTGATTCTTTACCTGTTGTGCTTGAATGTCGTTTTCTTTTGTCTGCCATCTTGATCTTTAATATATAATGCCTAAACTTAAATATGGTTCGTGTTGCAGGTGGATGAAGAGCTGGAAGCATTGATCTCACGCATAAAGCTGGAGGAAGGAAATACAGAGTATTGGAAACGTCGCTTCTTAGGAGAAGGCTTAAATGGTGATAATGGAAATGCAATGGATGAAGGTGAATCAGAGTCCCCTGATGTTCAAGATTATATTGATGTTGTAGGGGATGATGCAAAAGAGGCTGAAGATGATGAAGCAGATGAGGACGAGGAGGAGGAAGTAGAACAGATAGAAGAGGAAATAGCACAAGTAGAGAACCAAGATGTAGAGAGGATAAAGGAAAAGGAAGTTGAATCTAAAAAACCCCTTCAAATGATTGGAGTCCAGCTGTTGAAAGATTCTAATGAACCCTCTGCCACTTCTAAAAAGTCAAGTAGAAGAAGATCAAGACGGAATATGGTCGATGTATGATAATCCCTTGGTGTCTTCTTTTTCTTTACACATGTTCTGGTTGGTTGGGGGGGGGGGGGGGTTGACAATCAGGATGATTTGTTTTTTGGACCTTGAGGGATCATGCATGAGAGGCTGAGTCTGTTTTGGACCTTGAGCTTGAATTTCATGTTACATTATTTTACTCTTTGTTGCAGCATTACATTTTGAATACTTTGGCGTTGCTTGAGAACCTAAAGTTGTTTCCTTACAGGATGATGCCGACGATGATTGGTTTCCTTTGGACATATTTGAGGCATTTAAGGAAATGAGGAATCGAAGAGTGTTTGATGTATCAGACATGTATACCTTAGCAGATGCTTGGGGATGGACATGGGAGAAAGAACTGAAGAACAGACCTCCTCATAGGTGGTCACAGGAATGGGAAGTCGATTTGGCAATCAAAGTTATGCAGAAGGCAAGTAACTTAACCTGGACAATTTTTTTTTTATTGCAAGCTTTCCTCTTGTTGAATTGGTTTGAAATGGTAAGATGCCTTGGCTTCTAAGTTCCAAGAGGCGTATTTAAGAAATGCTGCCTCTCCATGTGAATAAAATGGAAACTATTTAAAATCTTTGTGGAAGTTCCTGTACTTCAAGAGTTTTAAGTGAAGTTGCTAACTCTGTAAACTTTTAAAGTTTCAGTGTATGCTTCCAATTTCTGAGTTTATTCATTCACTCAATTCTGAAATATCATAAAACTAAAAGAATATTTTATGTAAATATATTGTGAGAAAGATCCATTAAAGCATCACTACCATCTATGTATTGGTTAGTGGCATATATAGGATACCCATTACATTTGGTACATCTTATATAGATGAAAACAACACCAATCAAAAAATAGTTGATTTTTATTTTGTTGCAATTGCTGGTTTTTTTGTTGTGAACGCAGTATTGTTTTACTCCAACCTTTGGACTGAGCAAAAAATTATATGATTTAACTTCAAACTCATTTGAATTTGAACAGCTAAGCCCGTGAATTAATGTGTAATATGAGCAGATAATTGAAGATATGCTTGTTATAGTGGTGACATTGATGTTGCTATAATTAAGCAGTAGCAAATACACCTTTAGATAAATTGAACAAAAAAGAAATAGTCCGAGCTGTAATTCTAAGTATGTGTAAAGAACTAAAAGTTGGCTATGTCGTAAGGATTAAGTATGGTGATAATGCAGCGGCCGTCATTGATCAAGAAGGAAATCTAAAAAGGAACTTGAAGTGTCTATAACAGACTTCTATTATTCGTATTATCAGCTACTCTAGAAAGAATGATTTTATGCTGCTTCAAATATGAATTTATAAATACTCGACGTGGTTATAATATGATATTTATTTATGTCTGGCATTAAGTATAAAAGAAAAAGACTGCATTGAAGTCTATGTATCTGCTTGTAGGTTCCTGTTCAAGCATAGTGCATATTTCATTCAATTTTGAAATTTGACTAATGTATCAAATCATAATTGAGATATATTCATAATTTGGCTGTATTACTCAGGTCATACAATTGGGAGGGACGCCAACTATTGGAGATTGTGCCGTGATCTTGCGTGCGGCTATAAGTGCACCTCTACCTTCAGCTTTCTTGACAATTTTGCAGACAACTCATGGTCTTGGTTATAAGTTTGGGAGGTAACTCTATTTTCTATATATAACAAGACTCTTGTAGTTGAAATCTCCAAGAATAGAGACTCACTCGGTGCCAACAAAACTCTTGATATCTTTGTTGCATTCTAGCTGATGTTTTCCCTTCTTTCCCCTATGTTGCAGACCGCTTTATGACGAGGTCATCTCTCTCTGCCTTGATCTTGGGGAACTAGATGCAGCTGTTGCCGTTGTGGCAGACTTGGAGACCACGGGGATCTTGGTTTCAGACCAGACTCTGGACAGGGTGATTTCTGCTAAACAGGGGATTGACAATCCTTCAAATGATGGCATGGATGCTGGACTGTAATATTATAACCTTCATGTTGTAACATTTTACACGGGAAAAGAGACTGGTAGTGGTTGATTGTCATGTAATAATAATTATTTCATTGTTGTAGTCTTGTGAAAATTTTGAGTAGAGCTGTTAATGTATAGAATCAGTACCTGAAAACTTACAAAGTTTGTAGATCTTTTGTGCCGCTTATTCTACTCATAGTTTTTCACTTTTATTTGACTTCCACCATATTCTATTACAACCAATAAGTTTAAACAAAGCTAAACTTAATGGTGTTGATCACACCATTACAAGTAAGTAAGTGATTGAATTCAAGTGGTTAATGAGTTTCAGTTCTGAACGAATCGTTTGGGAGAATCCAAGTTTAATTTTTTTGTTTTGTGGCTTCCAAGTTTAAATTTTTAGTTGGAACCATATTTGGCCAGACTTTATTCATGTTCTGGCCGAACATCAAATTGCCAGGTCCTTCTCACTAAAAAAAGTCATTACAAACAAGTTTCATAATCATCATCACCTCTCATTGAGTCACAACTAGAGCGAGATAGATTCCAGAGCAAGTATTCTATATTTCAGCATTTATGAAGAATGTTATACCATGAAAATTTTAATCACAAGATTCCTAAGATGAATTTTTACATTGTTTAATGTGAGTTTTGGGAAGGCATTGTCATTAATCCACTCACAAGATTCCTAAGTTAATCTTTAAGTTGTTTTTGGTCTGTTTAAAGGTTCATTGCAATGCACATAGACTAAATCCAAGCTAAGTTACAATAAACCTACTTTTGAACATAAACTATTTAACACATTGTTTTTTGTTCCACTTTTTTTATACCAATTTTTGTGCTACGCCGTTTATTATATAGTTCACCATCTCTCTACTTTTTTTCTTTTCAATATATCAATCTTTAATGATGTGTGTGATAGCTTTACTTTCATCACAAGGGTTTAAGTTTGTATAAGAATAATAACTTTTTGACTAAGTTGATAATTTAAACCATGTGGATCAGTGGACGTGGTGCCAGTTGAAATTCCACTTAACTTCAAGTCAATTGGATTTCAACTTCATGGAGCTTCAACTAACAAATAAATCCTTTTGTCTAATACATCATTTCACTTTCCAATCAATATTTCATCCTTTTTACACTGGAGTTTATTTTCATACACTAAGTCAACATATCGCAATCAATCATGCATGTGACTTTAGAAATTATTACGATAAAAGTCAAATGTTTCTATTGATCTAAGAATTACGATTAGTTTATCAAAAACTCTTTACACCGGAAGTGTATATGAATTAAATCATTTATATTATTGGTTAGAGAGGCTTCCATTAAGATAAGATTCTGAAATTGCAAATATAACCGGTTATGGTTGCCTAGCCAATAGAGACTGTTTCTTCCTCTATATGATGAACTTACCATTCATAGAAAGTGGGATCTTTGAATGCTTCATTTGTCCACCAACCATCAATATGCTAATATGCTATGTATCCATTTTTAACTATTATCTTTTGACTAGTTGGCAATTAAATTCCACAGTTCTATGCACCTTCCCATTATTATGGGAAGTGTCATTCCTCTTCTCAATATTCCTTAAAAATTTGCATGTTTTAATGAATCTTCTAGTGCTTCAATTCTATTTTCTTCCAAGAGGAGAAATAAAAAAAAAGTAAGCACTTCACCTCCAATAGAACCCTGTGCATATTTTTCATGTGCAATTGGTCCTTGGTGTATGATGCAGATGGAGAGGAATGTATCTACATTATTTGTGGTGTTGATATTTACTCTTATTTTCTCTCTATCTGAAGGGCTTAATGCAGAGGGAAAATACCTTATGTCCATAAAAGTGACACTGGTTGACAAATACAATCATCTTGTGAATTGGAATTCAATTGATTCCACACCATGTGGTTGGAAAGGTGTCATCTGCAACAGTGACATCAATCCAATGGTGGAGTCTCTTGACTTGCATGCAATGAATCTCTCAGGCTCATTGTCTTCCAGCATTGGTGGTTTGGTTCACTTGCTTCACCTTAATCTGTCTCAAAACACTTTCTCTGGTTCTATACCAAAGGAAATTGGAAACTGTTCAAGTTTGCAAGTTCTTGGCCTCAACATCAATGAATTTGAAGGTCAAATTCCTGTAGAAATAGGCCGGCTTTCGAATTTAACCGAGTTGCATCTTTCAAACAACCAGCTCTCTGGACCTTTACCAGATGCAATTGGTAACCTTTCTTCACTCTCAATAGTTACTCTATACACCAATCATCTCAGTGGACCTTTTCCGCCTTCTATCGGGAACCTTAAAAGATTGATCCGGTTTAGAGCCGGACAGAATATGATCTCAGGAAGTCTACCTCAAGAGATAGGTGGATGTGAAAGCTTGGAGTATCTTGGTTTGACTCAAAATCAGATAAGTGGTGAAATACCAAAAGAACTTGGGTTACTCAAGAACTTGCAATGTTTGGTCCTTAGGGAAAATAATCTTCATGGTGGTATACCTAAAGAGCTTGGAAACTGTACAAATTTGGAGATTCTTGCTCTTTATCAGAACAAGCTTGTGGGATCAATTCCAAAGGAGCTTGGAAACCTTGATGTCCTAAAGAAACTATACCTTTACAGGAATGAGTTGACAGGTAATATTCCAAGGGAGATTGGAAACCTTTCTGTTGCAATTGAAATTGATTTTTCAGAGAATCTTCTTACAGGAGAGATACCGATCGAGTTGGTTAATATAAAAGGCTTGCGGCTGCTTCATCTCTTTCAGAACAAGTTAACCGGTGTGATTCCAAATGAATTCACCACATTGAAAAACTTGACTGAGCTTGATCTCTCTATCAATTATCTCAATGGCACTATTCCTAATGGATTTCAAGATTTAACTAACCTTACCTCTTTGCAACTCTTCAACAACTCATTAAGTGGTAGAATTCCTTATGCACTTGGAGCAAATAGTCCGCTTTGGGTGCTTGATTTGTCATTCAACTTTTTGGTTGGAAGAATTCCAGTTCATCTTTGCCAACTATCCAAGTTGATGATCTTGAACTTAGGATCAAACAAACTCGCCGGAAATATACCTTATGGAATTACAAGCTGCAAGTCTTTGATTTATCTTCGCCTCTTCAGTAACAACTTGAAGGGCAAGTTTCCTTCTAATTTATGCAAGCTTGTAAATCTTTCAAATGTTGATTTGGATCAGAATGACTTCACAGGCCCTATTCCTCCACAAATTGGTAACTTCAAAAATTTGAAAAGACTTCACATTTCGAACAACCACTTTTCGTCTGAACTGCCCAAAGAAATTGGTAACCTTTCTCAGTTGGTGTACTTTAATGTCTCATCAAATTATCTTTTTGGTAGAGTGCCTATGGAACTTTTCAAATGCAGGAAGTTACAAAGACTTGACCTCAGCAACAACGCCTTTGCAGGTACTTTATCAGGTGAGATAGGAACTCTTTCACAGTTAGAGCTTCTCAGGCTCTCACATAACAACTTTTCTGGTAATATTCCATTGGAAGTCGGAAAACTCTTCCGGTTGACCGAACTACAAATGAGCGAAAACTCATTTCGTGGTTACATTCCACAAGAGTTAGGTTCCCTTTCATCCTTGCAAATTGCACTTAATCTCAGCTATAATCAACTTTCAGGCCAAATACCCTCTAAACTTGGGAATCTTATTATGCTAGAATCCCTTCAACTCAATAACAACCATTTGAGTGGCGAAATTCCAGACTCTTTTAACAGACTTTCAAGTTTACTTTCTTTCAATTTTTCGTACAATTATCTTATAGGCCCTTTACCTTCTTTACCACTCTTACAAAACTCAACATTCAGCTGCTTTTCGGGTAACAAAGGTCTCTGTGGAGGAAACCTTGTCCCTTGTCCAAAGTCACCATCACACTCACCTCCAAATAAACTAGGAAAAATTCTAGCTATAGTTGCAGCTATTGTTAGTGTTGTTTCTTTGATTTTAATTCTAGTTGTTATATATCTCATGAGAAATCTCATTGTGCCGCAACAAGTTATAGATAAACCAAATTCTCCAAATATTTCAAACATGTACTTTTTTCCAAAAGAGGAGTTGAGTTTCCAAGACATGGTTGAAGCTACTGAAAATTTCCATTCCAAATATGAAATTGGAAAGGGGGGTAGTGGAACTGTATACAGAGCAGATATATTAACTGATCATACAAATATGAATTCAATTGCTATAAAGAAGCTAACATCAAACAGTCACAACAACAGCATTGATCTAAATAGCTGTTTCCGTGCCGAAATCTCAACTTTGGGAAAAATAAGGCATAGAAACATTGTGAAGTTATATGGTTTCTGCAACCATAGTGGCTCAAGTATGCTATTTTATGAGTACATGGAAAAGGGTAGTTTGGGAGAGTTACTTCATGGAGAATCTTCCTCTAGTCTAGATTGGTATTCAAGGTTTAGGATTGCACTTGGAACTGCACAAGGACTCTCTTATTTGCACCATGATTGCAAGCCTAGAATTATCCACCGTGATATCAAGTCCAATAACATACTTATTGACCATGAATTTGAAGCTCATGTTGGTGATTTTGGTTTGGCTAAGCTAGTTGATATCTCAAGGTCTAAATCAATGTCTGCTGTTGTTGGTTCTTATGGCTACATTGCCCCTGGTGAGAATTCATCCAAACACATTCTATTTTATTTTTCATCTTCAATCATTGTTGCATTTTATACAAGGTTTTATGCTGATGTTATTTTTTATTTATTTGTCATGTTTAGCCATAGTTGGACCGATTGAACCATGACTTAGAGATCTCATTAGCTAGTTCAATCTCTGATCAGATTTTTAAAACATTGTTTAATGCAATCTTGCATTGTAGACAAACATACATCAAAAACATTAATGTTGCGCGAACACAAACATTTTTTAAAATATTTGTTCTTTTGTTTTATTTGTATTGTTATTCCATTCATTTTTCTTATACTCAAATCGTATGTCAGCATTAAGGAATTTGAATATTCTTATGTTGAAATTCAATTTTAGCCAAATAAATCTACTTGCATATTTTTTTAAGTTGTTGGATCTAAAGAATTTTAACACAATGAGATCAATCACATAACACTCTCATGTTAAGATTCGGCATGAGAGGATCCAAATTCCAAACATGTAGTACTCTCATTTGTATGTTTACATTGTGATTTTACCTATCTTAGAAACAAATATTTTCAATATGTTAAGAGGTTTTATTTTATGGTAAAATAATAATGACTGTAACATCGTTGATGCAGAGTATGCATACACAATGAAAATCACAGAAAAATGTGATGTCTACAGTTACGGAGTAGTCCTTTTGGAGTTACTTACAGGCAAGAAGCCAGTCCAATCATTGGATCAAGGTGGTGGTGATCTCGTAACATGGGTGACAAATAATATCAACAAATATTCATTGAAACTAGACAACATCCTTGATGCAAAATTGGACCTACTACATGAAATTGATGTTGCACAAGTATTTGATGTCTTAAAAATTGCTTTAATGTGCACCGACAACTCTCCTTCTAGACGCCCAACTATGCGTAAAGTTGTCTCAATGCTTACAAGTTCTAGTCAACGGAAAGAGCAATCTTTGTTATCTCCATGTCAAGAATCAAGTAATATAGAAGAATAATTGACTCTTTGTTTTTGTATAAAGTTCTTGAATAAACTTTGTAAAAAAATAATTTTAGTGGTAGCACCGCTTTTAAATGTAAAGTTCGCCTTTGTTGTTGGATTATGTTTTGTTTTGTATATTTAGTTTTGTGTTTGTTTAAATGTTCTATAATTCGTCATCGTGAGCTCAGTTGGTATAGATAATGCATAATATATATAAGGTCTGCGGTTCGAACCCCGGAAACCACACAAAAAATGTTCTCCAATTCGGGTGGTAGTGTTTGTCACTTCATTTTCCTATTTTTCTAGTTTAAACTAATCTCGTTTAAGAGTAATGTTATCAACACTCTCTCTAATACTCGTTCTCTTATTGGTTTAAATCATTGTGTGTCTACATTAAGAAAATTGAACCCACACAAAGTGGTGAGACATTGATTTCATCCAATAAAATAATGAGTGCTAGAGGATGTTGAAAAGTGAGTGTTGCTAGCATGTAATAATATTTGTCGATCCATGTTTCTTATCTTCCTCTCCTTTTAATAATTTAGCGATGTTTCTTTCTTTAAAAAAATTAATAATTTAGCGATGTTTTAAATGAAATATTATTAACTTAAAAAATGAAATATTGTTTAAATTTTGTGCTCAAATGATTTCAATTAATAAATATTTAAGCGGAAAGAGAGCAAAATTGAAATAATTTTAATCCAATAACATGACATAATATTTTTTTTTAAAATTTAAAACCATATATTTGTAAGAAATATAAAAATTAAACCTCGAGAGGGTTTAATTGGTTCATTGGATTAATCGGTTAATCGTTCATTAAACCGGATATCAAGTTTTTAAAGAAAAAAAAAATTAAACCCCTAAAAATTGATATGGCTGCGAAAGCTTGAAACCTCAAATTTAGGCAAAACTATATATTAGCCAATAAATAATTAACCTAAGACAAATGTTTATGGTGTTTGACAATTTTTTGTGTTATACAATTTTGACGTATAAATTGCGATTTTGGTATTTTAGATAAGCTGTATTTGAGAAGAAAAAAAAATTGTGTTTTTGTTTAGTGAGTGACAAGAATTTATGTTTTTGTTCCGTCATTTTCCCTAAATTTGTTATGTATTTGGAATAGTTTTACGATCAAACACATTATAAATGAAGTTGTATTGTATTGTCCTTATTTTTTAGCAAGTCAAACACATCATAGTGTCATATGCATGGGTGGGTTCAAACTTGGATTCTTTTGAGACAAAAATTTGTGTTGTAGTTTAGTGGGAGACAAGAATTTATGTAGTTTTTAACATGTCAAACACATCATAATGTCCATATGCATGGGTGAGTTCAAACTTAGATTCTTTTGAGACAAAAAGTTGTGTTGTGCTTTAGTGAGAGACAAAATTTTATGTTTCTGTTCCGTCACTTGCCCTCAACATATCCTGCTTTTTAGAGTGTTTGATATGCGAAAAAAATGACATGACAAAACAATTTCAATAGTATAGTGTTTGATTTGTAAAACTGTTGTAGAGACATAACAAAATGGAGACAAGAGACATGACAAAAACCGATATTCTTGTCTCTCACTAAACAACCACACAATTTTTTTGTCCAAATTACAAGTTGCATAAAATACAAAATAACCTTTTGTTCACCAAAAATCTTATAAGAATGAAAATTGTTCAAACAATAAAAATTTGTCGTGTGTTGTTTTGTCTTATATTATGTTGTTGTGTTTTATCTTGTTCAAACATTACTTACTTCTCAGGAGATCAAACTCACTTTTAGAAACAATTTTACTTAGAGAAATCATATTTGTACAACCACTTTTTGATAATTTTCTCTCTTATACTCACATTATACCCTTATTCTTTGTATTCTTTTCTCTTTCTCCATTGTTTTTAACCAATAAAAAAAGAGAAAAAAAAAATTCTTTAGTTTAAATACGACTATATTGCACTCTCCTTAGTTTTTAGGAAGTCCAACAGATGTAAGTGTCATATGCATTTGAATTTGGGTTCTAAAAAAATCGAATAATATATATATATATATATATATATATATATATATATATATATATATATATATTTAATAAAATATTAAACGTGTTTACGTGTCAGTCAGAAATGAAACCTCACTTTACCGAACGATAACGTGATTTGCGTCTTTATCTTTCCTACATCGACGGCCCAGATCTCTTCCGAACCAAGATTCTCATCTCCCTATAAAAACACTTCTCCTTCTCGAGTTCGCGTTTTCTTGTCATTACCGATCTTAACAGAAACTTCACCTCTATAGACCTCTTACAAAATCGTAGAGAAGAAGAAACACTCGAGAATTTTCTCTCTCAATTAGGGTCTGAGAATTTTCTCTTCTCTTCTCTTCTTCTCTCCCGATCCAATTCCTTTCATGTTCCCTTTCTTCGTCCACTGATTCACTTCCCGATCCTTCGTTCTTTCTCCGTTCACAGGAATCATGATCTCCGTCCAGGGAGATCACCATCGCCACCACTACAACCACCACTCTCAGCTTGTTGGCTCATCCGACAGCTCTCGGTTGCCGTTCACCGGAGATCGCGTTGAACCGTTCGCCGTTAAGCAAGAGCCATCGTCGCTTACGTTATTGCCTTTACGCGCTAATGATTCCAGTGAAGGTTTGTTTTGAATTTTAATTCACTGTAATTCAGCTCGAGATCATGCTTCTTGTGGTTTATCTCTTCACACGCGCCAATTATACTTTGGTTTTGGTTTTTCAATTTCATAGTTAGGGTTTATTAGGTGATTTTTAGTAGATTTTTTTTTTTTTTATCATCAATTTTTAGTTTATTATTTCTTGTGGAATCAATTTCGCACTTTCGAGGAATATAATTGGTTAACTGTGAACTCGTTTATTTCGTACTGTCGTACTTGTGCAGTTGATGAAGATTTACATTTGACTCTTGCACATCAAATGTACAAGAGTGGAAGTTATAAGAAAGCGTTGGAACACAGCAACACTGTCTATGAGAGAAATCCGCTTCGCACCGATAACTTACTACTCCTTGGTGCAATTTATTACCAGGTTTGTTATTTTTCTACTTTTGTTTCTATTTTGTTGGTTAATTATTTGGCTTCATATTTATAATATTTAGAGCTGATTTGTTGTTTTTGCGTGAATTGCGTGGAACTACTTATATTGCTCAGCTGCATGATTTTGATATGTGTGTGGCGAAAAATGAAGAAGCACTTAGGATCGAGCCACACTTTGCCGAGTGTTACGGTAATATGGCAAATGCATGGAAGGTAGGTCACTGCTAACTTGCCATGACTTTGTTGGACGTGTGTACTATTTTTGTGTGTAGTGGATGAATAAGTACATTTTCTCGAATTAATTGAACTTCCCATTTTGCAGGAAAAAGGCAACATTGACCTTGCAATTCGCTATTACTTGATTGCCATTGAGGTATTTATTCTTGATTTGTAAATGTAGTTTGTCATGTAATGGTTTCGTGAACTTACGTGTTGCTTTGGTCTAGTTTTTATCTTTTTGTATCATTACTCTAAATTATAGAATTTCATTTTCAATTATTGTTGTCCAATAACCAAAAATAAGATTGACTATATCTTGTATGAATTAAGTACTAACAAAAAGCTGGATTCTGTTGGTTAATTTTCATAACATATTATTAATTGTTGCTGTCGTTAGTAATGGTAGGTCACAAATGTTAGCCGTGTTCGGAGTCATTAATTTACCATTATAAACAACCATATAAGCCTCACCTTGAGTTTTTTTGATGCCAATTATTAATAGAAAATGATGCATATATGTTATAATTATTATCATTTTCAATTGTTAGTATTTCCCCCATATTTGATGCTTTTTTTTCTTCCT
Source organism: Medicago truncatula (assembly GCF_003473485.1). Classification (NCBI taxonomy): domain Eukaryota; kingdom Viridiplantae; phylum Streptophyta; class Magnoliopsida; order Fabales; family Fabaceae; genus Medicago; species Medicago truncatula. The sequence continues at coordinate 39,214,044 of NC_053042.1, read as the reverse complement.
TTTTTGCTATGTCATACGCTTTGTTCCATTCTTGATTAGTTGCTTCAATATTTATCTCTCTGTTGGTTCTGCTGCTGCAGCTTCGTCCCAATTTTGCTGATGCATGGTCAAACCTAGCTAGTGCATACATGCGTAAAGGAAGACTTACTGAAGCAGCTCAATGTTGTCGTCAAGCACTTGCTATCAACCCTCTAATGGTAATTTTACTATTTGTTTGATGAGTAACTGCAATAGACATAAAAGTTATTATCTCTAAGGCATAGGGTGTAATCTTTTACTTCCTTCTCTAATTAATTGAACTTTGGTTTTACTAGCTTTGTTGACATATCATTGTTTTTGTTGTCATTAACTATGTTCTGCAGGTTGATGCTCATAGTAACTTGGGTAATCTAATGAAAGCTCAAGGGTTGGTCCAAGAAGTAAGTCCTAACATTTAAATGCTTTTTTATGTTTTAATATCTATCTTTTGGAATTTCGTTGTTGTTTACAGTCTATAATTATTTTATGAACTGTCAAATCTTATGGATAAGGATATTAGTCTTTTCTTAATGACCTTTCTGCCACAGTGCAACATATCTGAAATTGGATTTTGTTATACCACAACCTGCTGCTATAGCCAGTCCAGTTTCTCTCTGCTGCATAGTTTGAGACAAGGCTCTACTGGATTCCCAGTATGAGCGGTACTCTATCTATTGTTTAGTTTTTTATGTAGGTGGTTAGGCATTTCTAAGATGTTTTCTACAATAATAGTCCTGATCTTGGGGAACTACATTGATGTTAGAGTCAAAACACCCTTAATTTGGCTTCCAGTTTGAGACATCTCTGCTGGGATTCCCAGAATGAAAAACACCAATATGTCTTCCATCGATCATACTTGTCTCCCATTTATACCTGATAAAAATGGCCATGTGCTGGCCTGGAAGCCTGGAGGGTTCCTTCAATACTTAGTCTTTTATTCCCTACATCTTTTTTTTTTTACATTTTAGTTACTGATTTAAATAATTGGTGGGTGGAACTGTGTCCAAATTCACAGTTCGATACAGATATGAAGTTGTTGTCTTCAAAGCATGGACTCAGATGATGGTTGGTCTTGTTGTAACTTCCATCTGCAAGACTGCAAATAGTCAGAATCTAACATTTTGTGCAGGCATACAGTTGTTACCTCGAGGCATTGCGTATACAACCCACCTTTGCTATTGCATGGTCAAATCTTGCTGGCCTGTTCATGGAGTCTGGTGATTTCAACAGAGCCCTGCAGTATTACAAGGTCTGCTCTACTTTCATATTCATATGCTTGAATGAACTTCTGTTTGGTACCTTTTATAAATCAGACCGTCCGATTAGCTATGATGTATTTACTTCTGATATTTTGCTTTCTTTTTAATGCTCACCTGTAGAAGTTACTAATTGCAGTTTTGGTGCATGATATGTTAGTGTTGTGCAATGTATTGGTGTGATGTCTTTTCTAAAATTTACTTATTTTTGCTACACGCTCATGAAGACCTGATATAGAAACAAGGATTAATTCTGTTTTTTTTCTTCTTCTTTGTATACAAGACTATCTGTCATTATATATTCTCATTTTACATTATTTAAAAATTTCAGGAAGCTGTTAAACTCAAACCTTCCTTCCCTGATGCATACTTGAACCTTGGGAATGTATACAAGGTAACGTGTTAAGAATATGATAGGTTGGATGCAACTAGAATTTTGGTTGGCATTGATGGATCCTTAAAAGTTTTTTTTTTTTTTTTTTTCCTTCATTAGGCTTTAGGGATGCCTCAAGAAGCTATTGCATGTTATCAACATGCTCTTCAGACTCGTCCAAACTATGGCATGGCTTATGGTGAGTTCTGTTGCTTTACTTCTTTATATGTTTGCAGCTAATTTTATTTTCTTTGTATAAAATCAGTGCAAAGATATGGGATAGTAAGAAATGGACATTTGAAGGTCATTTTGTTTTCCTTTTCTTTATAAATGTATGGTTATGGTGTTCTAAACACTGATCGATAACCTTGGTCTCCAGGATTTATCTGGAGCTTTAAATAGAACTATTCTGAAGAGTTATTACTATCGAAAAAGTTCTAGTTTCCATTTGTTGTATAACCATTGCAAAACTGTGATATAGTATCATGTGGTTGATGTGTATCTATTTCTAAAATCACTAATGTTAACATGACTCAAAAAGAACAGTCATTGATGTATTGTATCATAACTCGTTTGCATATTATATTAATAGGATTGGCTTTTTTTATATTAAAAAAAAAAAAAAAAAACTTGCTAGGGAACGAGCTTCGTTCTTTGATAAACATGTCATTATTAATGTCAACGAAGGAGTTTCATAGTTATGTTGGCTCCTCATGGCTTTCATATATAATTATGGCTGGTTCTACTTGATAGTATTTCCAGTTGACCATGCTTTGCTGCAAATTGAGGATGGTAATGGAGAAATAGTAAAACACTGAATAGTGGTGAAAGTTGTTTGTCCTTTATTCTGATATCTATGGCAGTTCCAGTATCTTTTTATTAATGGAGAAATAGTAAAACACTGAATAGTGGTGAAAGTTGTTTGTCCTTTATTCTGATATCTATGGCAGTTCCAGTATCTTTTTATTAATGGAGAAATAGTAAAACACTGAATAGTGGTGAAAGTTGTTTGTCCTTTATTCTGATATCTATGGCAGTTCCAGTATCTTTTTATCAATTCAAATTACCATGGCTTGCAATTTAGTAAACTCAATCCGTGCTAGTTGCACTGACTTTACTGTGTTACAAATGATGTTACAGGTAATTTGGCCAGTATACATTATGAGCAAGGTCAACTGGACATGGCAATTCTACACTACAAACAAGCTATTGCATGTGACCCCAGATTTTTGGAAGCTTACAATAATTTGGTTGGTTTTTCTTTTAGTTGAAAATGCTGAGGATTTCATTTTGGAAAACTTTTTGTATTCAGTTTTAATTATAAAAGGCCACTTTCTTTTTTGTCTTTTAAGTTTTGTATCAGAAAAATGTCGTTTTTTATTGTTTTCACGATTTTTCATACAGAGCTTTGAAAATAGTAAATAAAAGAAGGTGCTATTTTTGTAATGAAAACCAAAAACAACACTCGGAAACAAAAGCCAGACCCTAATTGTGCTATCTTAGATTAGATGCAATTAAATAACATTATCTATGTTTTTCTAGGGTAATGCTCTGAAAGATGTTGGCAGAGTGGAGGAAGCAATCCAGTGCTATAATGTATGTTTTGTTAGATTAGTTTTTTTTCATTAGTTCATTA